>NC_142505.1:8752500-10002500 GCF_057876585.1 Rhinolophus sinicus | reverse complement strand
TAGCCACCACCAGAATTAAAACGCTGGGGTGTTGCCATGGTGATTCAGTAGTCACTGTTACGGACTGGCCTGTTCCCTTGGGTAAGGCAACAAAGTCCCGGACGCCCCACATGGCCTGCATTTTACTTCTTTCTTCTGATCACTACAATTCAATTTCAAACTTCTGTTTCTAAGTAAAGCCTCAAAGACCCATGCGATATACCAAGAGCCCAGCCTCCTTTCAAGCGCCATTATCCCGGGCAGGCAGCACGACTTAAATAACCCCAGGCCCCAGGGCATTCTAGGGACAATCCTAATGTTAGAGGGAGGATTTCCTCCTACTTAGGACTTAAAAACAAAGCTAAAATTCAAGGTCTGCGTAATTTTGGGAAAGTTATAAAGCTAAAATACAAAAGAATAGCTTGGAACCAAAAGTTACTCCACTGAAGCAATTGCAAATCACCAGTCCCTGAGGTGGGTGTGGGGACAGAGCCAGGAGAGCAGCTTCGAGGCTCTCGGCCTCACGTGGAAAGGTGCTGGCTCAGGTAGTAAACGGCCATCAACTGTGATTGCATGGCCATCAGCTGTGGCTAGTTGGCCGTCAGCTGTAACCAGTGAGCCATTGGCCACTAATACAACTGCTGCTGTGGCTACGCTAGCAGAAAATGGGGGCTAGCAAGAAGATGGGGGCTAGCAAGAAGATGGTGGCTGAGCTGGCAAGCGCGGATTGCAATTGGCGCGGCGGGTTGCAGCTAGCAAGTGGGGTTGGTTGGTTGGCAGAGAGAAGTGGACGGTGGGTTGCAGATAGTGTGGCTCCTCCTTCCTGTGTCTCCAACCCAGCCACCAGTGAGAATGTAGTGGTGTGACTCCCCTACCTATGGCTCCGTGGGTGTTCCTTTTTGGCCTCACCATGTCCTGCGTTCTTATGTGGGGAGCGGGATCAGAGACCCCTCATGACATCCCTGCATGACAGTGGGGCTCCTCAAACACCCCACAGAAACAACAACAGTTGGCTTAGGACTCTACTCTTCCCCCTCACTACATAGAACCTTGTGGCTCTTCAGAGCAAAGTTTGAATGGATGGGCAGTGGCCAGGAGCCATATTCTCCAGAGAGCAATTTAAATGCACAGAGGGAGACAGGGAGACACGCAGCTGACCCTGGCTCTCCACCACTCCTGGAGGCTCAGTTTTTCCTACAAATCCGTTTGTTTGTCCTGAGCTTACCTTCCAGAGGTCATAAAGCTCCGGTCACAGCTTCCCAAGCAGCAGGCTTCAAAACCAACCCTAGGCACAGACTGAGCTCTTATAGTCTCCAACTGGCTTTTCTACTCAGGGAAACCTGAGCAAGAGGGAATCCACGATTCTACTCAGCTGCCTCACCTGAGAGAGGTTTCTAATAAGCAATCAACACATCTGGGACTACAAAGAATATGCTAGGTGGGTTCTTAAGCAAACTTGGAGTGGCTGTTTTCAGGAAGTACAGGGTCCTTCCCTGGAGCCTAATGTGCCATAGGGAGAAACTACTGCCCAAATGGCACTTGGAAGCATGGGTTAAGTAGGGGTTCTCAGACCTCATTGTACATGGGGAACTTAGTAAGGTGCAAGTTGCTGGGTTCCACCCAAGGGATTCTGAGTCAGTGGCTTGCAACTTTACATTTGTATCAAGCACCCAGCTAATAACAAGGTAAGTATTCCATGCTCCACCCTTGAAGGAGTAACACACAAACCCTTAGTCAGGGCCAAAATTTGCACAGCCCAGCTGGACCTTACACTTTCGGGAGTACTTTCTATGACTCTACAGCACAGGCTGTCTGCTCTCTGATTTGTCTAGGACACCACCGAACACCCTAACTCTGAGCCTGTGTCTGTTACAAACAGTGGTGGCTCCATAACTTCTCCATAGGGCAGGGATTAGGGGTGTTGGAAGCAGGGACCTGGGGATACTGCTTAGGCTTAAACAGTGTGCATATTTGGGGCAGCTGGGAAAGGGGCTGAGGCGATTGCTGGGCAAAGGACCCTGACTTTATCATTGAAGTGGCAGTAGCCCACAAAGATGGCTGAATGACACAATAGTTGTCACTGTCAATTTGTCCATCTCACACTGGAGTCTAAGCTCGCTGAGAACAAGGACCATGTGTTACTCATTTTAGTGTCCCCAGAAGAGCATGCCATGTACTAGGTGCCTGCGGGGACAGAGCCCCAAAGTGCAGTTTCCAGGCTCTCGGCCTCACGTAGAAAGGTGCTGGCTCAGGTAGTAAATGGCCATCAACTGTGATTGGATGGCCATCAGCTGTGGATAGTTGGCCATCAGCTGTAACCAGTGAGCCATTGGCCACTAATATAACTGCTGTGGCTACGCTAGCAGAAGATGGGGGCTAGTAAGAAGATGGTGGATGAGCTGGCAAGAGCAGATTGCAGAGAGGCGGATGCCGCCAGCGCGAATATAGTGGCATGACTCCCCCATCTATGGCTCTGTGGGTGTTCCTTTTTGGCTTTACCATATCCTGCATTCTTATGTGGGGAGCAGCACCAGAGACCCCGCAGGCTGCCCCGCGTGACAAATGGCACAGCAAGCAGGGTCTGCCACACGACAGTGCTCAATACCTAGTTATTGAAATCAGTTGCTGCAGCTGCACCTCACCTAAACCGTGCCTAAGCCTCCACACAAGGGCAGTGCCTCGCACATTCTAAGGCACAGCACAAGTATTTACAGATCCGCTGTAACACCAGGTTCTCCCAAGTCAGAGCTGCTGTGCAGGGTTGCAGAGGGTGTGCAGGGTTGCAGAGGGTGTGCAGGGTTGCAGAGGGTGTGCAGGGCAAAGACACGGCACATCCGAGAGCCTGTCATTCACAAAGCCGCCATCAAAGACCTGCGCGTAGCAGCTGCAGCCACAAAACTCAGAAGACCACAGGGGTAAGTCTTCATGAACTCAGATTAGATATGCCACCAAAAGCACAAGCTACCAAGAAAAAGAAAAGAAAAATTGGACTTCACCAAAATTAAAATTTTGAAAATGAAACGACAACCCATTGAATAGGAGAAAAATTGCACAAATCATATATATAACAAGAGACTTGTATCTAGAGTATCTTAAAAAAACAAACTCCTATATCTCAATAATAAAATGAAAAATTAGCCCATTGTTTTAACGGGCAAAGTATCTGAATAGACATTTCTCAAAAAAAGATATGCAAATGATCAATAGGTACTTGAAAAGATGCTGAATATCATTAGTCATCAGGGAAATGAAATCAAAATCATAATGAGATATCACTTCACACCCAGTAGGATGGCTAGAATCAAAAAGATGGATAGAAATTGTTGGCCAGGATGTGGAAAACTGGAATCCTCATACACTGCTAGTAGGAAAGCAAAATGATATAGCTGCTTTCTAAGGCAGTCTGGCAATTCCTCAAAAGGCTAAATATAGAGTTACCATAAAATGCATCAATCCCACTTCTGGGTATATACCCAACAGAAAGAAAAACACATGTCCACACAAAAACTTGTACACAAATGCTCAAATCAGCATTATTCATAGTAGTCCCACAGTGGACACAACCCAAACATTCATCAGCTAATGAATGGACACATTATATACATGCAATGGAATATTATTCAGCAATACAAAAAGAATAAAGTACTAATACACACTAAAACATCGGTGAATCTTAAAAAAGTGCTAAGTGAAAGAAGCCAGACACAAAAGATCACATATTGTATGATTCTATTAATATGAAATGTTCAGAATAGGCAAATCCATGGAGACAGAAAGTAGATTAGCAGTTGACTAGGGCTGGGGTGGTTGGAGGAAATAGGAAGTGTTTGGGCAAGATGAAGTATTCTACAATTAACTGTGGTGATGGTTGCCCAACTCTGGATATAATAAAAGTCACTGAATTGTATACTTTAAATGGGTTAGTTGTATGGTATGTGAACTATATCTAAATAAAGCTGTTATTTTTTTTTAAACCCATTGCAATAAAACTGACAACAAAAGTTGAAGGGAATAAAGTTGTTCCATATCTTGAAAATCATATCTGGTGGGCTTGTTTATAATTAGATCCATTCAATAAGAAACTTTTCCAAGTGCATTTCTTACAAGCAGTGCCATGGTGTATGGTGGGGCAGGTTGTACACTGAACAACATACTCACAGTAGGTAGCAGCCTGCCCAAGGAGAAGTCCACCTCAGACTGTGTGCTTTCTAGCCTGGGAGAGTAGAGCTGACCTGTGTCCTTGACCCTTCTTTGTGTCAACAATCAAGCAGTAGCTTGTCTTCAGCTCCACTCATTCTTCCTTACTTCAAAGGGCCCAACTCACCTAAATTCCCTAAGCAATTCCCTTGAACTGCCTGGCACCCAAAAGAAGGCCAGAGCCAAGAGCAGAAGGGATATGCAACCCCAGTCTTCCTCCTGGTTGGGTTTGAAGCATTTCTATTTACTTCCTCTGTCTGAACTGACCATCTGGGGATACCATCCGTCATCTCCTCCTGGGACCTGCAACCCAACTTGTGAGTGTTGCTGCCAATTGCCATGATTTCATTTCAACTAAGTGATTTGGAATTTTGAGTGCTGAAAAACTCTTAATTACTGGTATCCCCTGCTTTTCAAAGTTTGCTGTACACGAAAGACCTACATTTGCTAACTGAAAAAAAATCCAAAGAGGATTTTCACTTCTACCAAAAAAACATGAAAAGCAAAAATAGCATTCGGCATTTGTTTTGTAGTGAGCCGTTTTAGAGGTAGCTCGCACCCCAAACAGTGAGAGTGGTTCACCAAGCTCCTTCCCAGGAATTACACCCAGCAGGTCAGAATCAAACTGCTATAGCTTTGAACTGTATGAGCACCTGTGTTTTATCTTGATTTATGTGGTGCATCCGCTAGCAGGATGTGCCCTAAGGTAATTGCTTCTTTGTTTTATACCATTTTGGCTTATGCAAGATTTCATAGGAATGCTCTATTTTCAGATAGTGTCAAGAAACCTGTTATTTCCTAATGGTCTAAAATAGAAAATACACTTTAACTGCTAAAGAAAATTGAACTCTAACTTATTGAACAGTTTGATACACTTATTTTGAGAGTAAAATGAAATGATTCATGTGGAAAAAAGCTTGAATTTTTATAGAGAACAAATGGTTTGTAGCTAGAAAGAATTAAGGGGACACTTGTAAAGCACTTTAAACTGTGTATCCTTACGCTAATATTTTACCTCTCTGGTCCTCAGTTTATCCATCTGTAAACTGGGCATAATGGTAGTACCCTTTCCATAAAGTTTTTGTGAGGATTAAATGAGTTAATATATATTAAGAGCTCTAGAAAACTATTTAGTTCATATTTTGCTATTATTAGATAGTGTTTGCTATTAGTATAATTTTGTTGTACATTTCAGATTTTACTTTGAATGAATTTTAGGGAAATCCACTCCAATGTGTTAGCCACCAACTTATGGGTTTCCTCTTATCCTGATGAAAGCCATATACCAATATTTCTAAATAAATAATAATTGAACAGCATAAGTTAGTGGTTAAAAGCCTGATTCTGAAGCTGGCCATCTGGCTTTTTAACCTGGTTTGGTCATTTTCCCATAATCTCTCTTTGAGTTTTAGTTTCACCATCTGTTGAATGGGGATAATACTAGTATCAACTTTATAGGGCTGTTGTGAGGATTTAATGAGTTTTTATATGTAAAGACTGCACTGAGCATGGTACATACTCATAACAAGCACTGCATATGCATTTGCTATTATTAAGTTAGATTCAAACTATGAATATGTTATTGCTGGTTTTGAAAATGATCCAAATTCCTTACTCTTTAGGGTTGCTGCTAAAGGAAAGGTAATGCCTTTTATTATGTTCAGTGTTGTGCAACCATCACCACAATTGATTTTAAAACATTCCATCTTTCCCAAAGGAAACCCCACACTCATTAGTAGTCACTCCCCATTTCCTCCCAACCACCTCACCCCTAGACAACTACCAATCTACTTTATGTTCCTACGGATTTGCCTATTGCGGACATTTTTAAGTGACATCCAAAGATAATCATGCACAAACTAGGTCCACCCTCTCTTGCCAAGGTAGACCTCACTATTGGAGAAGAATTCCAGTGTGTCCATTCTGAGGTTAAAGCCTAGAATTTATATCAGTTTAAACATTTAAACCAGTTAAGCACAAAGGAAAACAATTAATAGGAACAATTCAAGGTGGTTATGTCTTCACACCAATTTCGGTTTTAGGAACAACACAAGTGACCCATGCATTCAAAGGATATACAATACAATCTGTGCCCTCCACAGGAGGGTAATAAGTTTGTTCGCAATGTCTGCGGAGGGCTACAGGTGATGGACAAAACAATCACACGTTTAGAACTGCTCAGTGACTGCCGTTGTCCCCATTGGGGCTTCCCAAGGACCTGTTCAAAACCTGGATGCAAAGTAAATATTCATCAACAATAAAAATGGGTAAGTTGGGCTACATTAATACATGAAAACATTGTGCTGCAATGAAAACGACCAAACTGAAGCAACAGAATGGATGCATGAATATTGGCAACATAAAATGAAGGGATGACAAAAAATTCATACAGTATGACCCATTTATATAAAGTTCAAAAAGAGCCAAAACTTTAGTAAGTCATTTAGGAAGAGATGCAGAGGGAGTAAGACTGCGAAGGAAACAAGAAACGTTTGGGAGCTGGAGACAGGATGGGAGGGGGAGGAGCTTCTCATCCTTGGGCAGTGTCCCCTTTGTCGCCCGCCCCGCGGTGATCACAGAGGTGTTTGTTTTACAATTACGGATTAAAATATTCACTTGATCTATGGATGCTCTTTTTCACAATTAAAAACATGATTTTCACACGATTTCACAAGTGGAAACCAGTCCTGCCTTTATGAGAATTTCAACATTAAACTATGGAACACAATTCCCTCTTATGGGCATCGACAGTGAAAGGAGGAGAAGGGGGAAGAAAGACGAGCTCGGAGTTCACCCAGCACCGGATCAGTAACAAGCGCCACGCTGCCACGCATTCAGCTGAAACGGCTCAGCCAACCAGCAGGAAGGTCTCATAAAAGCCAGGCTGAGCCAGAGCTTCTAGTCTTGAGGTCGGCAGGTGTAGGTGGGCGGAGCTGCCAAGAAGACAAGTGCTCTGAGCAGGCTCACTAGTGAGGGAGAGGGAGCATGAAGCTTGAGTCCAAACATGGGGAGACTCTTCCGTGCCTGCATGGGGAAGGGGCTGCAGCCTTACAAAGGGCTTTTGATGAGGTGTAGGAGGTGAAATTGAGCAACTCTACAGAGGTTCTAGCTGTAGGAGGAGGCTGTGGGGGCGGGGGTTGAGTAAACAATCCCCTTAATTCTTAGTCACTTCAATCAAAGCTCACAAAACCTAGGCCTGCTCTCTTGGTCGGGACCCAATAGCATAAAGTCTTTTTTTCTTTAATGGACTTCGTTCTTTGTGAGGTATTTTGAGCCTTCTCTGACTAAGAGAATGTCTATCAGACAGCCTAGAAAATGGTCAAAAACTTGTGACCAAAACCAAATCAATAAAACCCAATTTTGATGTGGGTACTGGCAATATATTATGCTGAGAACTAGCCATCTCTATGCCAAATTGTCTTAAACGTAGATCTAACATGAGGGTGAGGACTTGCCTTTCAAACTTCTCTAATGTTCTAGGCACTGAGGAAAATCATTTCTCTAGTCTACCTTCTGCCCCAATCTTCTCCTGCTGGTGACGTGCACTTGTTCTATATTCTGATTCTTCCTTTTGACTTAAGGATCTCCAGTTTCTCTCAGAGCAGCACCTGAGCAGTGATTGGTGTAGATGGGTGTAGATGGGTAAGGAAAGCGTCCCATTTACACCCTCCCCTGCTGACTGTCTTCATGTAACGTGCTCACTTCGATGGAGGAGAGGTCATTATCAAAAGTGACACAGGATGGGGTGGAAAGGAGTTAAATGGAAACTTGAGAGCCTTGCCAGATTTTTGGAAGCAAGATTTGACACGCTTATAAAAATTGTAACATCTAATGTTGAAAACTAGATCTCTTCCCCAAAAGTTTCCTTCACAAAATCTTGCTCAAAGGAACCGAAAGTCAGAACTCTTTTAAAATTTTCTTTTTATGAGAGGGAAAGAGTGATTCTTAGGAAGGAGATGTCTGTCTTGGTTTGAAGATTTCTATGAAAAAAGAAGTAAAGGGCTGGCTGAAATGTCCAACTCTGAGCTATGCTGAATTGAAGGGTAAATCTAGCAGTAGGGGACCTGTGGGGTGGAGGGGAGGCAGATTGACAGGTGGAGGCAGTGAAACTAGATTCATTCCTTCCTCCCTTAAGGAGCTAGCTGTTCCTGTAGTCCAGGGGGCCAAATCTGGCAAGAAGGAAGAGACTGTTCAGTCTGTCTAAGATAAAGAAAGGGAGAGATAAACAAGTCAGCACCTTGGGAAAAGAAGGGCTTCAGTTTCTCTGACTTAATCAGTAACCAAGGAAGAATGAACTTTCCTAAAATTTCTTACCAAGGCAAAAACCACAGTCGATAGTCACTTATATGAACTACACAGTTTTAACACTAAAAATTAATGATTATAGAACACTGCCTGCTCTTTCTACATCCTGCTAAACCTTCACCTGGTAAAACTTTCAAAGCAGTTTAATTCTTTGCAGACTCTAGCCCCAGTCTTCCTGATACCAGGGAGCACGACGCCTCTACCTTTCTTTCCGATACTTCCCTTCCATCTGTTAATTGTTGAACTGTGTGAATCCTACTTGAAACTTCTAACGCACCAGGTGTACTTTTTGCTTACTCCTCGGCCTACACAAGCGTCCCTCCCACCCCACGCTTTTCCTAAGTTAGAACACTGTTTCAAGGCTTTTGGAAACTCTGCTCTTGGGCTGTGGTCCACTGATAGGCCCAAATAAAAATTCTAATATTTTCAGGGATTCAGGTTCGTTTCATTGACAACCTCAAAGTTATTCCAGTTGGAACCCCAACTCCTCATTCCTTTTGGAGGTGCTAATGAACAAAGAGGTGACTAGGAGAAGACCGATCTCTGAGGAAAGGACAAAGAGCAGGGACAACCTGGAGGGCTGGGATGTAGGAGTTGAGGTTTACTTACAGGAGCCTGTGCTTAAAGCCTGACCTGTTCATGTCACAACTTCCCAAGCTGCCTCTGTCTCCGCCCCTCCCCCAATTCATGCCATTCTCCCATTGGTAAGATAAAGGGGGCAATAAAAGTAACTTGGAGATAACTGGGAGTTACAGGAGATAGGAGGGAAAGTACACCTTTTATGACAACCTTGGAGCTGCTTCCTTGCTGGATCTGGTTCCCCCTTGAAGGAACCCAGGAGAAAAACTGGTAGACGAGAAGGCACAGCTAGTGAGGTCAGGGCAGCACCTGATGGAGCTCATTGCACAGGCCTTGAACAGCAATGAGGCCAGGTGTCCCTCTGTTGGTTTCTCATTGCACTGGCCTCTGGCAGTAATTAAGTGGGCCCAGTATCCCCTCCAGTATCCCCCCCAAACTTAGAAGGCTTCTTGCCTCACTTGAAAACCAGAGGCTTGGACATGTTATGCTGGGGCAGGTGGGGGCTTTGTGGCAGCTGCAGCCAGTGGTAGAGAGTCATCATGGTCTGTGACTATGGCTGCAGTGGCTGTGGGGGAAACCAGGCCACTCTGCTTCGGAGGGGTCTCCTGCCGGCCCAGGGAAGCCATACAAAGGGGAGCAGCTATAAGTGATTTCGGCTTGGTTTGTACTTTTCTGTAGTCGTGGCTCCAGCTGACTTCAAGGTGAATCATAGGGCAGGTAGGCAGCTGTGACTGGGGTTCAAGCCAATCTTGGGGGAAAACCCCACAGACCCACAAAGTATGAATGTCGCATATCACAATGACAGTGCAGGAGATTAAAAACTGTCTCTAGATTCTACTCGAGTTGGTGAACAATTCCTTCGGGAACATATGTATGCCAAGTATCCTACAGACTCTTCCCTCAGTTTGTCTCACAAAGCAGGCAGGACGTGATTTATCACCCGACGGCAGACCATGGTTCTCAGATGGGAGCCCACACCAGGGTCCCCTGTGGGGCTTATTAAAACACCGATCCAGGGCCCCACCCAGAGTTTCTGATTCAGAAGGTCTGGAATAGGGTCCAAGAATTGGCATTTCTAACAAGTTCCCAGGTGAGACCGACATTGTTGGTCAGGGATGTTTCCAGATTTTTTTTTTTTTAATTGGGAATATTGGAGAACAGTGTGTTTTTCCAGGATCCATCAGCTCCATGTCCAGTGGTTGTTTTCAATCCAGTTGTTGGGGGGGTGCAGCTCAGCTCCAAGTCAAGTCATTGTTTTCAATCTAGTTGTGGAGGGTGCAGCTCACTGGCCCATGTGGGAATCGAACTTACAACCTTGCTGTTATGAGCACTGCACTCTAACCACTGAGCAAACCGGCCACCCAAGATGTTTTTCACTTGCAGAAATATTGTGCATAGGAAAGAGCAGTAGCTTAAGCAGTGACTTAGGTAGGGCTGCAGGCGAATAGAGGTTTCTTCCCAAATTTTAGTGTCTACAAAGACCGTTAAATTCCCTGAATCCACTGATTTCATAAAGGGCAGAGGACTTCCATTTAACAAAGACCTAGCTCTCTGAGGTAAATTGCGCTTCCCCCACACCTCCCCCCTTCCTGTAAACACATCTAATGAGAGTTGGAGTTGTGTCTACCTGAAATCAGAAGTTTTCTATTAACCTCCAGTGGGAACTGCTGACCTTTTAGGTAAATGGTTGTTTGGAAAAGTCAGCAAGTACCAAAGACTATAGGAAGTGTTTAAAATGAGAACTGCTGAGCCGATGTTTGCTTTGTCTAATTGATGTGATAATGATATGAGTGAAGTGTGCATGTCAGCACCACATAGCCCAATACATCTTAGGTAAATAAGGGGGTTTTGTATGATTAATTGATCTCATTACCTGTTTTCTTGCCACTTACACCTGCACAACCAAGTACGTTGGCATGGGGAAATTGCTGCTTTGCTTTTCTACAGGTAGAGTTTGCATTTGATGACCACACTGTACACCTTACAATATACCAGTTATATCCTGACAGCTCCCACTTATGAATGTACTACTATATTTATCAAGACATCTGAGTTGCAGTCTCCTAATTCCAAGTACAGCTTGTTTGTTTCTTTTCTTTATCCAAAGTGACTTTCAGAATGTTGGAGGTTCTGGTAGAAGTTATGATAAAAAGTAACATAATCAAAACTGAAATTTAATTGACAATGTGGAATTCTAGGTTTAGGAGGCCCTCTGGGTGATGTGAGTTTGAATGATTTTTAAAATCTATTTCTGTATTGATGAAATGTTTAATAAATGGCATGTGTTTTTTCTAAAAAAAAAAAAAAAAAAAAGATATACTAATTTTGAAAACTAAACCTTGTGTACTTTCTCCAAGAATTATCCTTTATTTTTTTTCTTGCAATCCTCCAATCTCAAGAAGCTTTCTATATCTCTTAATATTGTGCTTAAGAACCTGGAAGGAGCCATAACTGTTACCTTATTTTCTCATTCTTTATGCTAACAGATCATCAGTGAGATTGTAGAACTAATTGCATAACCCAGATGTCAGTTAAAGGAAGAGGAGAGTGTACGTGTTCACAAAGATAAAAATACATATATGTACATAACATGTGACCTTGGTTGATTGTACTTCCCTTTTCTTTCATTTGAAATCTGCTCTTTTAATTACGTAAAAATACACTGCAAAGTTCTTGCACACAGGAGGTGCTGAAGTACCAGTTTTAACCTAAGCCTCCCTGCATAAGCTCCTGCATACAGAGAATCAGGATTATAAGGGAGAGAATATAATAAGTACAGTAAGTCCTCACTTCACATCGTCGATAGGTTCTGTGACTTTAAGCAAAATAACATAATGATACCCATTTTACCAAAGGCTAATTGATATAAACAAGGGTTCAGGTCCTATGGCATCTCATCAATGTTATAACAAAATGGTATTGAACAAAACCTTGTTATTTGAGGACAATGTTAATTGCTATAATAATTATTCGCTCTGACATATAGATACAGCAAACCATTAAAGGCGGAGAGAATGGGGAGAACACATGGAAATGTTAGTTCTCTTCAGTAATCATTTTGGTGGTGGCGTCAGCATTGGTTTTGTAGCTCTGAGGGTCTCGTGTGTGATACAGGAGAGAATATGTGTAATTATGACATATTCTAATCTATCCTCCCCGGTATCCTTGAGAACCAGGATTCTCTAGAAAGGAGATAACAAAGACAAGATGAAAGAAGTTCAGTAAGAATCTGGCAGTCATGAATTTGAAATACACGTGTTAGCATGAACTCAAGGTATTCTCAGCTGGCTTCCTAACTCTGTCTTCTAAAGCGGCCTAGGGACAGTGATCAACCTGTCAGCAATGAGCACCCCTAGCATCCAGACGATGGTCTTGAAATACCATTTCCTGTTCAAAGAAACCAAGGCTTCTTGGAGAAATGGATGATTCCAGGGGCAGACAGGAAATGTGGGAGATGAGCCTGGAACACCTTGTCATGTCAGAAAGCAGGGAAGCTCTCAAAGGTATCAAAGCCTAACAGGCTGGGGTTTCTAAGGACACAGTGAGGCCCCCACAGGCCCGAGATGAGAGCATTTACATAGCAATAAAAAAACATAATGGTAATAAACAGAAATACTCAAGTATGTAAGTCATCGATAAATCCATTACGAATGTTACTAAAAGAAAAAAGTCACCTCTGGAGCATGACAGAGAACAAACCCTTTTTAAAAGACAGTAAATTGAACCAAACAATTTCCCTGGTTTTTCTATACAGAGAAACCCACTAGGTAACCAAGTAGCAGATGACAGGAAGTTTCTCTGTATAGAAGTAGCTACCCAGCTAATATATGAAAAGAATAATGGATTTAGAATGACACCATTTTGTCAGGGGCTAGTAATATCTCAGCAGATAGGATGACCAGACACGTGCCTCCCAACGCAAAAACACGTTGCCACCTATAAATCTTCTCATCTTACAAAAAAAGTTTTTAAAGAACCAAAATAGGATCAAATATCATAAAATTCAGAGGACAGAAGAAAATGACAAATTACATTATAGGGATACAATCACCAAAATCCAGTCTATGGGAAATATTAGAGGACAAATGACTTAATTTCTTCAAATTGCAAAAAGAAAAAGGGAGGCGGGAGAAAACTATAGATTGAAAGATTTCAAAGATATTTATATTTAAGCAGCAAAGCTAAACTATTGCATATAAAGATGCACATTTTGGTGTTAAAACTATAAAGAAAAGTGAGGAAAGCCATGACTGTCGAATTTTGGATGGTTGTTACTTTTAGGAAAGAGGTAAGGGCTGTGATTTCACAGGGCACAGAGGGGCTGCCAAAGTGTGTGGCAAAAGGTCTATTTCTTGACCTGGGTAATGACTGCAAGGTTTGTTTTATAATATTTTATGTGTTATTTCATTCCTGTTTTACAACCAAAAAGGAATGGAAAAAAGAGGTACACATAATCCACAAAGAGTTCATATCCGTTGTCAGAGAAAACGTCTAGAAAATGACAGTCAACATAACAGAAAATTGAGCAGAAGACTTGAAGAAACATTTTATAGAAAGAAAATCCAAATAGTCAATAAGCAAGGCGAGTGCTGAAGGGAAATACAAATGAAAACCAAAGATACTGCTGCATGCCCTCCAGAATATGATTTAAGTGTTGGCAAAGATGCACCAGAACGTTGAAATTGCTGCTGGGAATATAAACAGATGCGACTACTTTGGAAAACAGTTTTGTTGGAATTATCTGATAAATCTGAAGACACACAGCCAGTGAGGGCTGCTAAATGTGTAACTGCCAGCTCTCTAGGAGGAAAGCCCTGATTTGTAGTGTTTGCTGATTTCCATGGTGTAAAAACTAGGAAGTGATGAGACTTTTTAAAAATATAGTTAATTACAAGTTTACATAATTATTACATAAAAGCTGTGTTAATTTACTTATAAAATTCCTGAAGATTTAATGTTTGTCTCTTGGGGGCCAGCATGAGCCAAGTATGAGCCAGTTCCAGCACATATACTGCCATGGCCACACACTATGACCCAGAAATTCCATGACACCCTAGGAAAATGTGTTCCTATATGCACATGCAGAAACATTCATGTTTCTCTAATCTGTAATAGCTGAAAACTGAAACTACCTCTATTATCAAATAGTAAACGGGTTAAGTAACTTTGGAATGATCATGCAATGTAATTTGTTATATAGTAATGAAAACAGACTGGACCTACATGTAGCAATATGGAAGAACCTTTGAAACAATGTTGAGTGAAAAGCAGACACAAAAGAATACAATTTGATTAATATAAGTTTAAAAGCAGGCAATGCTATAGTGTTTAGAGACATACACTAAGTAGAGCAACTGTAAATCAAAGCAAGAAATTTCCATAAAATAGAGGATGGTGACTACCTTTGGGTGAAGAGGCAGGGTTGTGTTCAGGGCACATAGGCTTTCTGGGTGCTGAAATGTTGCTTCTTGAATGGGTGGTGTTTATCTAGACCTTAGCTTATGCGCAACATGTGTTCTAAATACTTTTCTGTACGTGTGTTGCATTTCAGTTTTTTAAAAAAGTTAAAGTCAATAGAAAATTGTCTCCAATAGAAAACAGTCTTTCAAGTTGCAGAAAGTATCTGAAAAGCACCCTAGAGAAACGGAGAAAGCCTGGCAGAGAGCAAGAATCCAAAACCTGACCACAGGGCCAGTGGCCATGAGCAAGACTTTGATTCTCCACAGATCCTTTCCCTTTGTTGGAACTGAAGCTATTACCACGCACTGGCCCACTTTGTGGGATGACCATAAAAATAAAATGTGCAAATGCCTTAAGCCCCAGCAAGCACTAGAGAAATCCATTCATGGGAGGCACTGTGGTGCAGTGATGAACTTCATGGGCTAAGGAACTGGGCGAAGGCGGGTGTGTATCTCTGCCCTGCTCCTACTCACTGAAGGAGGACACCCTTCTAAGCCTCAGTGTCCTGGTCTAAGTGACCCACAGTGGACTTTCCTTGTAGGGCTACTAGGGGTATATTAAATGCCATGTCCCTCAGAGACATACTCAAATCAGTTATTTTAACAAATGCATAACCTGTACATTGAGCAAGCATTACACAGGTGTGGGGCCAGCTATGGTCCAACTAGAAACAGAGGCGTCACTTTTCTTTATGGAAGTTAGAGTCTACTGACGTGATAAGCAGAATAATGGCCTCCCGATGTGTCCACATCCTAATCCACAGAACCTGTGAATACATTAGGTGGCAAAGGGGAATTAAGACAACAGATGGAATTAAGGCTGACCTTAAAATAGGGAGATCCTGGACCAATGTAATCACAAGGGTCCCTAAATGTGGAAGAGGGAAGCAGAAGAGTGAGTGTCAGAGTGATCGATGTGAGAAAGTCTGACCAGCCATTGCTGACTTTGAAGATGGGAAAGGCCATGAGCCAGGAATGCAGGCAGCCTCTGGAAGCTGAAAAGGGAAATAAAACGAATTCTCCCCCTAGAGCCTTGAGAAAGGAACATAATCCTGCTGAAACTTTGATTTTAGCCCAATGAGACCCATTTCAGACTTCTGGCCTCCAGAACTGTGAGATAAATTTGTATTGACTTAAGCCACCAAAATGGTGACAATTTGTTGCAGAAGCAATAAGAAAATAATACAAATGGAGAATGAAGACAAAACCAGGAAATTCTAATAGGACATCAGTATGAGAGGCAGATAAACATGTAGACTTTTGAGGTACATGACTTATTTACTGCCTTTGGGACTTCACAAAAGTCACTTAACCTCTATGTGCCCCAATTTCTTCATCTGTAAAATGGGTAAATAACAATATTATTTAGAAGAGTGCTTTTATATAATACATGCTTAATAGGCTTACCTATTATCATTATTAGTAGAGGATGACATGGGAACAACTAGACTGGTTCCCTTACCTGGACAGTATCCCGACTTGAAAAATCACCAGAGGAAGGCCAAGACTCCCCAGGCGTCCTCCACACTCTGCATGTCCCAGCTCAATCCTCTTCCATAGTGCCCCCTAGAATGCAAAGTCTGTCCAGAAGAGCCTTCATACCATCCATACCATTCCATTGCTTTGCTCTAACAGAAATCTGCTGTCACTGCAGGACACGGATTCCCCTGCAGCCTCCTTAAGTCTGGCTAAGGAGAATTTGAATTGGGGATATATTTAGTTTGGGTTTCACTGATACAACTATGAAGATCCCTGTACCTCAGTGTAGAGTTGTTACTGCCTGCTCTGCTGAAATGGAAATGATTCGCTCTACTGTACACTCACCCAGCATGGTAGCCGATGGCACAGGGCCAGATGTCATATCACAATATGAAAGTGGTCTGCAGCTCCTGCCACAGAAGTGAATGCGCAGGGAGGAAAATAAGATTTGAAACAGACAGGACCCAAAGTTGGTTTATGGAAAACTCTTTCAATGATTAGACATGTAAATTGCAAACAAAGGACTGGGTTTTTAATCAATGCCCAGTTAAAATGGAAGATCTCTTTTGTCTGAATGTACTAGATAATACTGCATATGCAATTATAAAGTCATTATACATCTTTTTCTTTTTTGATATGTAGAAATAAATGAAGACCAACCAAATTAGAACAGGCAAAGTCTATTCAGAGCTTGCTATAGCAATAGAGTCGGCCATTTTCACTGGCATTTTGGCAGAGGATCAAAGGCAAGCGGGGCATGGGAAAGCAAAAGGGCAGGCTTCAGGGGTGCCCTGATGGGAGGCTGTGGGCATGGGGAAGCCATAGGTGGGCTGACTAGGACCGGAGCTTCCCATGTGACTGGTTAAGCGGGCATATTTGGCTTTCTATGGTTGCTCCTAAGTTGGAAGCAAAACTTAGGGACGCTATCAAGTTTTAATCAAGTTCTGGCCATTTGGGGCTGATTGTTACATGGGTTATTGTCTGGCTTCCTGGACCAGTGGATAGAGATAGCAGTCTAACTTCCTGCAAGTCTGACTTATAGATAGTAGACTAGGTTCCCAGGCTATTTAGGTGGATACTGTTTTGGTTTCCTGGGCTGATTGCTGCAAGTTGTGGGTTGAAGTTTTATTTTTGTATGTCATCTGGCCATTGTCTGCTTTCTTTGTCATCTGCCATATTTACCCTCTCAGTTGCTAATTACATGAAGTAGAATTTATCAGGATTCCTATGTTTGCCAGGCACAAACCTGCAGCAACACTATAAACAGTATGTCAGTATAAAGACACACGTTTATGCTTCTAAACTACCAGATATGAACAAGTTTCAGTTGACCATGTTCAAGGAAAGACCAGATTCTACACACTTCATCTTAGCCAAAGGCTGAGAAGCGATGAGACCAGGTTCTTTGTTCTCTCTGTAGAAAAATATTACAAAGCTATTGTCATGTGAGGTGGTAATCAAGTATATAGCCAAAAGAAGTTAAGATAAAAGTTATAATAATATAATACTATAGACATAGTACAACATATAATTATATATAATATGTAATACAGAAGTTATAAATATAATAATGATGTTATGCTACTTTTATAGATTTTGTGATGTTTGTGTTGTCAGCTTTTTACACCTGCAATCTCGTTTGAGATTGAAATTTCATTGGAGTATCTGGAAAGGAAACCAGTTTCCAAGTAACAAAGGAGCAAGAGTGTGAGTAGGTAGACTGAGAGGCCTCTGGCAGGTGCAAGCAGGGCTGTATGGTGCTGAGATCATCAGTGTAAGTGTCAGCCTTGGAGAAATAGAGAGAAGTTCTTTCTCTGAGGCAGAAGAAAAGGAGTGAGAGACTAAGCGTGTAAATTGATGAGAACCAGATGCTATATAAAAATAGAACTCTGACCCACAGAATGCAGCAACCTGTCCGGCAAACTAACACCTTTATCGACAATAAATGGCCTGGGAAGCCAGCCTGCTATAAGTCAGACTTGTAAGAAGTCAGACTGCTATCTCCCGTAACAATCCAAGAAGCTAACCAATAACTTCTGTAACAATCAGCCCCAAGTGGCCAGGACTTGATTCATAACTGACGGCCTCCCTAATTTTTGTCCCTGCTTCCAACTTAGGATCAACCAGAGAAAGCCTTCAATTCAAAATAATGTTTATGTTAAAGAGGCATATTATGGGATGACATACTCTGGTTTCCTTCAGGAGATACTCCTATTTCATTTTACAGCTGAGAAAACTGAGGCACAAAGTGAACTTGGAGTGAGTATGAAGCCTGAAATCCTTAAAATAACTTTTTCTAAATTTTGCTCTTCTGAAATATGTCTCCCTTTTACTGGGGGTATTTACAATCAGAAAGAAACAAAGAAAGTTTCTAGACCCTTTACACCTCCTTTACCTAAGTTTGATTTTATAGAAGCTCCTGAGGATACTTCACTTAAACTGCTCATCCAAACTGCCACAGCACTCACTCTCTCTACGTCATACCTACAATCTTTTAATGCATAACACACGTATGTTCAAAATCACCAAAATCCTCTTTAAACACACAAAAGCAAACATTACAGGAGGCATCTGCCCTGAGGGAGACACACAAGTAAGGAGTTGAAAGCAATGTGTTAGCAGACAGGCCCGAACACCTGACCCCTCCAAGTATACGGAGAAAGGCAGCAGAGAACTTTCCTTGAGGAGTCATCATTGCCCTGAACCTTGAAGGGGAATATGACGTTCAAATGGCAGACGAGCAAAGGAAGAACTTCCAAGACTAGCATGTAGAGAGAGACAAAGGCACGACAGAGCATATGAAATAGTAGCCCAATGTGGTTTATGTGCAGGGTATGTGTGGTGTTAAAAGATCGTTTTCCCCAAAAAAGATAAAAAACCGTGATTCTCACATAGATGTAAAAATTAACATGTGTTAAAGATTTTATTTCTCTCATCAGGCAGATTTTATAACCACCGATTCAAGGATATGTCCCAAAAACAGACACACTTATAGATCAGGGATATTGAAACGAATGTGCAAATGAAGGCAAAGCTGGTTTCTGTCAAAGTGAATTTCATCCGGGAATTCAATTGAACTTCTTCTACAGGACAGAACTTGTGTGTTGGTAGACCATTATTTTTGCATTGCTCCCACTTATTTACAACTTATACAGTTGTAAAATAGCTCCCACAGACTCAGATAATGCCGAAGGGTGACTCCTATGCATAGTTTCCCACTGAAGCACCACTTTTCCCCTATAGTACCAGTAAGAGACAAAAATCAATTCACCATTCAGGGGCCACAGCAGAAAGACCCGCAAATACCACACTAACGAGTTGGACTTTCTGTTAGCTTTAGTCTTTGAGCAAAGGAGGTTCATGAGGGTCAAGTTGGAAAATGCCAGAATCTCCTTTTATTTGAGGGGCATGGCCTGGCGACAGGTGGAAGTTTGAAATACCATAAAGATGGAGGCACGAATACAATTTAGGAGGTTAATGCAGTGAATCAGTCAAAGTCTGAGTGCCAGAAACAGTAACAGCAAAGGAGAAAGTGCCTGACAAACAGGAGAATGAGGCAGATCTCATGTAGATGTGGGGTATGAAGTGGAAAGAAGGGTCTCTGTTTTCTAGGCCTAGACCATTCGGTGGATGGTGGCAGGTCCACCATCACGAGAGGAGGAAGCCTGTGAGGAAAGATAGGCCAGGTTTGCACAGCCAGAGTTTGAGGTGCCTATACGACATCTGGGTGAGCATATCCAGAAGGCGATGGAAAGGGACCCCCGGAGACAGCGTGGAGTCAGAAGCCACTGGCCGACAGTGTCTGTGAGCAGCCAGGGGCAGCAGGTGGGGAAGGGCCCTGAGTGGTTCCGGAAGGTTTCAGCGCAGGGGAAGGTGCGACCCAGGGCGGCGGGGACCCCTCACTACCTTGCAGCCCGAGACGGCGCCTGCGGCTCCTCAGCTCGCCGGTTGTGCCCCGCGCGCCTTCCCTGCCGCACTTCCGCTTCCGGCCCCGGCCTAGTGGTGGGCGACGCGGGGTTGGGAACAAGGCAGCGGGTGTCTGAGGCAGCAGGAGGCTTGGCGCGGCTGGTGGCCCCCTCAGCGGGCAGAGCGGGTGGCCCGGGGCGGATGCGGCGGCCGCCGCCCTCGGGCCCTACAAAGGCCCCCGGGCGTGAAAGCGACAAGCGAGGCCTGAGGAAGCGAGGCCGGAGGCCAGAGCCAGGCGAGGCTGGACGCTGCGGCCCTGAGGCCGCGGGGCGTGAGGAGAGCAGGCAACAGAGAATGGTGACCCGGGCGTCTGAGAGAGAAGAGGTGGAAAGTGACAAGTCGGGTGAGGCGTCCGGGGCTGGGAAGGCCGAGGCAAGGCGGCGAGTGGAGGGCTGGGGAGCCAGGTGGGCCCTTCACACCTGTGGGACTAGCCGGGCTTGGAAGCTGCGAAGGAGACGCAGCTCCGCTTGCAATCCCAGAGACACCGTAAGAGAGCACCCAGGGGTCACTTTGTAGCCTTTGCACCTCAGCCTGCTCCATCCTTGTTTTACCGCTAGCATTTAACTTGAATCTGTGTGGGTTTTCCTGATGACCAGGAAAGGGGTTTAAAAAAAAAAAAAAAAGTTCTCTTTAAAAGTGTTTACCCACTTCGGAGCCCTAGATCAGAATTACTATAAAAGGAATTCCTACTAGAGATCCATGTTGGCTATTGTGAAATGATATTGATGCTAAAGGTTATTTAGCTGTCTTAGAATTTATACAGGTTTGTATGTAGTTCCTTAACAGAAATTAGGTCTTTTGTTTTAAAAACGAGTGTATATTTCCATACAGCTATTCAGGGAAATAAAAATGGGTGGCTTCACAATTTTTTGTTTTAAGTGCTATTGCTTTTTCTTCCTCAATGTAAAATATTTTCTGGTATGTTTTGTCATTTTGTTCAACAGAGGAAAAAAGAAAAGCTACTGAAGCCTCAAGTGATGATCTACAGCCAGGGATTGACCTGGTAAGAAAGGAATCATTAACCAGTTCGGAATCTTTCCAAACAGTGGAGTGCAGTGAATTTCGAAGTACAGCTTCCTTGCAGTCTTTGGGTAAGGAAGGTTCGGTAGAAGGTATTAAAAGAAGAATTCGAATTAAAAAACATAAAAGCTTAGAAAACCCACCACTCAAAATAACTGAAAATAAGGATACACAAAATACTAAGGTTGAATTCCAAGATGAACTGTACAAGAATACTCCAAAATATTCTTGTAACAGCTTGTCACCTGGAGTAGAAAATAATGACAAGTTAAAATTACATGATTGCAGTTGTTTCCCCCATTTCAAGGATTGTAATGATGAAAATAACCTTGCATATAAACCTGATGATGGATGTATGCATGTACCAGAAAATTCCTCAAAGTTAAAGAAAGAAAACCTTAGGAGTCTTGCAGATAAGAGCGACACAAATAATATTCCTCAACTTTTAAAAACTGAAGAAAGCTTAATGGGAGTAAATAAATTATTGCTTGAAGAAACTGATTTATACCAAAGTAGAAATAATGGCTTGCTTCCCTGCCTTCAAGGTGGAAAAAATAAATATTCAGTAGAGGAGAGCAATGTTGGGAGAAGACCCAGGAAAAGAATGAAGGTATCTGAAAAAGAAGATGAAACGGTTATCAAGATGAACTTCTCTAATGTGTATAACAAGTGTGAGTTGCTGTTACAAGGAAACCAAACGGGTGCTGACGGTAAACAAGCAGAGACTTTAGAGACTAAAAAAAGTCCTTTAGAACTTTTGAGAAAAGTAAACCATAATACACTCTCTCCAGTGGATCATTTGTTAAGTCTTCCAAAAACAGTAGGAAAAAAGACAACTCCTGAGCATCGTGTAAATGCTATGTTTCAGAAAACCCTTGAGCCACTTTTGAAAGAAGAAACAAAGAATGCTTCAGAGCCCTTAAGTTGTAAAAGCATGGAACTAGAAGAGTATTTTAAGTCAATGAAAAGTTCAGTAGTGAAATCACCTAATGATTGCCATCCTGTTGAAAAGAGATCACAGGAAGACTTGAGAAATGAAGCTGAAGAATCGAAGTTCAGCTGTCATAGAACAATACCAATGACTGGTAAAAGAACTTGGCCTTGTTATTCATGTGCTAGAACATCTCCCTACTGTTGGAAAAAGACTTCCTTGCCAGAATCAAGTTACTTTATTCCTGGGTCTCAGGAAAGTTTTAGCCAAGACGATTTTCTTAAACACCAAACAAATCAAACTCAGTTAACTGACTCCAAATTATCATTACAAAGTTCCATAACAGAAACAAACAGTGAACCTTCATGTAAAGAAAAATTGGAGTCTAATTTAAATTGTTTGTCTTCAGTTTCTGCAGTAGAACCTACGTTAATGGTTATGAAAGAATCTATAATCAATAACGATGAAAAGATAAAGTCAGAGGAACAGAACAGAAGTGGGTCAGAGGTAGTTTTTAATATGACTGAAGATACTTTGTTAACTAATGTGACTCAAAACTTAACAGGAAGTAAAAAAAAAGATAGAGGGACTTTAACAAAACTTAATTTGGCAGTGGCTTCCCAGCATGCCCAGGAAGCAAATAACACTACAGGCAAAACTAGTCACCAAAAAGCATGTATTGCTAAGCAAACACTTGTGGCTCCAGACTTGGTTAAAATATTAAACACAGGACGGCTGAGTAATTTTAAAATTCCTTTACTTAAGAATAAAACAGAAAAACAAAAAGAAATAAATGCCAAGTCATCAGAGAGAGAAACATACAGTCCCTTGGAGCTTCTTGACAATTTATCTGGAGCAGAGGTAAGACAGAAGAGGAGCAAAGGAAATGTCTTCACAGTAATTTCAGGACCTCAGTCTTGGAGCATACAAAATAGTGTAACTCCAGGGCAAGCTAATTCTGATTCATACTGCAGTAAGAATCCCTATGTTATTCCTCCAAGCTTTTTAAAGCAAGGTAATAATAATAAACCATCCAGCTACATCTCTGGACCAGGCAATATTATTTCTAATAAGGAAGCTGTTTCTCACACAATTGAGAACAATATTTTTTCTTGTGATCCTGGGTATGTAGAGAAAAGTCCTACCTTCTCTAATGAACAAGAAACATTTGAACAAGTTTCCTCTGAAATTAGTGGTAGAAAAATGACTAAGAACTTTTCAGATATTAAAGTGGGGTTTCCAGATATTCTTAAAGCATACGAAGATGATGTCCTCTTAATTGATGTAATTCAAGATGACCCTGACCTCTTTGGAGTCTCCAATGAAGGGGAGCTCTCATTTACTTCAGAGGTCCCCATGATAAGCCAGGAGCCCAATGTTGCTGAAGAGCACCAATCAACAGACTCCAAGAACATGGAACTTCCTGGAAAAAATCCAAGTGATGACTTGAGGTATGCATGTTCAAGTATGCCTTTGTTACAGATTGTTGTTGGGGTTTTCAAAAGCACTTTCTGCTCTTAGGTGTCCCTAATTTATTCAGTAATAACTGAAGCTCCATTATTTTTTAACCCAGCATATTATTGCTGAGACCTGGAAATGTCATTATGCTAAAGCTTGTAATCGAAATAAAACAGTTATATCTTGGAAATTATAATGGAGCAGATTGGCTGTCCAAAATTAAAATGGTGGTTTATTAAGTAGCTTTTTAATTATTGAGATTGCTTCTTTCAAAAGTCAATTAAATTTATTTGCATGTGTTCTTTAATTGTTATCAATATGCAGATATACTTTTATTACAGCCAAGTCAACTTAATAAGAACAGTGCTATATTTTTTAACCCATTTCCCGTGTCTTCATTGTTAGATAAAAAATTCATTTTTCAGGGAACAGAGAAGTCTTGGAAAAGTCTTCGAAAAGTTTATTTGACTTGACAGTAGAATCAGAAGTTAAACTCTTAAAATTTTTTTCATGATTTTACTTTTAAGGTGATGGTTTTAAATGATGATTTAGCCCCCAAATAGGGCAGATTTGCCTGCGACAACTTAAATGGGTAAACTTCATGCTCAGGAACTTGATCAATTCCGGTTGGCCCAAATTTTCTTTAATATTATGTCATATTTTACTAAATATTAATTCTTCAAGCCCTAATTTATACTCGTATGTTACAATACTTGAATACTGGAATAATTTGTGAACAGACTCAAAAGGAAACATGAAAACACTTTCCATTAAGATTCATGGTACATGACTTAAATTTCTCTGGTATGTATAAATTTTAGTTTCTTTTGTAATACCACATTACTCTTGATGTTCTTAGTGTTACAAGAACTTGTAACTTATTACCACATAGACTATAGAGTACTTTCTATTTGTCAAATGGAGGTCCAAGAGCTTTATTTATTATTTAACGATGTAATGAGGTATGATGGTAATCTGCCCATTTTGAAGATAGAAAAAATAAAGATGACAAGTTGTTACTTACCCAAGGCCACACTGCTAATAACAGAATCTGCATTTGAACCCAGGCCTGTCTTACTTTCAAAATTAATAGTTAAGAGCTTGACCTTTATAGTCTGACCTAGGTGTTTGAATCTTCTTCTTGCCACCTAATAGCTATATGACCTTTTATGCAAATTATTTCACTTTGTCTATAAAAAGGGAAGGTACTTGCCTCAGGGTTGTGAAGATTAAATCAAAGAATGGATGCAAAATGTTTTAGCATGGCACTGGGTGAGTAGCAGTAAGGGCTAAGTAAAAGGTAATTATTAAAGATAATTTTAACTCTTGTTATACCATGCTTCCTTTGGGGAATACAAAGGGAAATTAGAGCAAATCCTGCATTTAAGAGTAAATACCTGTTAGTTAACCAGATGTTGACAATGAGCTACAGCCAAAGGTAAAAAGAGAAATGTTGTGAATTGGGCAGGAAGGTTGTTGTTGATGTTGTTGTTATTGTTTTAGAATAATGGCTGATTTTGTAAAAATGATACCTGTTTGTTACATTAAAAGTGTAAAAAGAAGGGAATCCCACCACCCAAAATAGCAAATTAATTGCTAACAATTTATAAGTATCATTCCAGACATCTATCTAGGCATATGTTATACCTGGATATAATTTTAGAACAATTGGATCATGCAGTTTTTTTAGTAAAAACATTTAATTTTATTGACACTTAACTAGGGAGAGGGGGAACTGAAATGAAACTAAAGGAACTGCTGAATCAATATACTAGTTTACCATAGGAAATTAGTTCCTAAAACGCTCTTTCAAGTTAATAAGAAAGTTTATTTAAAAGTTTGAGTTTCGTTATCGTGACTTTTAGAAATTGTGTTCTAACCTCAGACAGCAGCATTTGCTTTCCGATATGAAAGATGAACATGTCAGTACACATTCACTTTTTCTCCCAATCTTGGTCCCCCCTCCACATCTTTGTTAAACACTTTTTGTTTTATATTGTTTAGCCTGTGCCAATTACATTCTCTTCACTAATCTGAATTCCCAAAGACTGTTACTCTTAGTTCTGTATTTAAATTGATTTAGTCCTTACCATCAATCCTTTTTACTTTAAACTTTACAATTTTGATGCATTTCTGAGTTGGCCAGATTTCAGAGCAATTTTTTTTTTTTCCAGAAGTGTTCATGATTACTGTGTTCCCTAAGATCTTGGGTACATAAGAATGACTGTAATCTAAGAGCAAATTGGGTATAAAACTCTTAGTTTACAATTTTCCTCTTCACAATTGTGTAGTCATTCCTCCCTGCATTCTGGCTTTGAGTGTTATAATGGAGAAGTCTGAGACCAAACTAATTCTCCCATCATCCCTCTCTCAACTGCTTCCCCCCCCCCCCTTTCTTGCTTTCTTTCTGTGGATTGGTAATTATGTATGGTTTCCCTGGACAAGGTGAACCATTTTGGTTTGTAGTATCAAATTTATATCAGATAATTTTTCTTATTGTCTTTGAACTTAATTTCCCTTCACTTCAAAGCACCAATTATACTTTTATTGGCTCCTCTTTTTCTTTCATATCTATTTTTGAAGTTTTGGTTTTTAAATAAACTTGAAAATTTCCTCAATGGTTATTTTAATATTTTCTTTTTTCTTCTTCTTCTTTGTTGGAAATACCAGTTTTACAATCATCCATAGTACTAGGATAAACCTTAACAGGGAGAAATAGAGGCATGAGAACCAGTGGATCTGTTAATAGTTGTGTAGAAAGTTGTTAATGGTTCTAGAACTAAATTAAGCTTAAAATATAATTTCAAATTGTAGTTGTCTTCATTTTAGCAATCAGTTGTCAGTTTATATAATCCTTTTTCCTCACTCTAAGACACTGAGAGGTTGAAGCCTGTTAGAATGAGTTTCTATTTTACAGGAATAGAAATTGAAGATGGGAGGGCTAGGCCCAGACAGCGTCAGCAGCTCTGGACTGCCTCTTATTGGTAAAACAGGTGGACAAACCTGAGTTGATTTAATTCTTGGGGAAAGTATTCTCAGACCTGGTTAGGGAGAATTTTTAAGGTGTTTAAGGTATATTTGAATGTTTATCCATTGTCAATCTCCATATATTAAAATCCAAAGCATTAAAAGCATATTAGAACTAATTCATTAAGATTTGAACTGGTGAGCTTGGAAGTGTATATTGAGTGAAATTGTAAAACTTTTGAATTAGTCTATAAGTATAATTGGAGATCTGAGAATGTCTGTAATAGTTTATAATAGCACTGGACAGTTACTGTGTACTGGAACATAGGATTATCTTCAATCACAATTTTATTATGTGCTGAAATATCAGTTGAGTGATGTTAAACAGTGGATCATTGAAATTTTAAGCATCTGCCAAATATTCAAGAGAATTACTAAATAGCTGTGGCAGGGAGGGAACTAATGTATTTGGAACAAAAACATAAACTGAGGTCCTAAGAATACTAGTAGTTTAGAAAAAGAGGAAAGGACATCTTGGAAAAGCCAAAATTTGTACTGATCTTTGACGTTTGGATTGATTTAGGTTAACAAAGGGGACAAAGGAAAAAAGTTTGAGGGAAGAGACATAATGAAGAAAATGTGGGCCAAAAGATAGAGATAGATATGAATATGGTTGTGTGGTGAAGGTTATGAGCCTTTCCTGACTCCTTGGGGTAGAGGTACCGGTAGGAGCCCTTCTCTGTTCCCCTAGCACCCTTTTCTACCTTACTTATAGCACTGATTTCATTATAGAGTAATTTACATCTCTCTTACCTACTAAACTGTTGGACTTCTTGAGGGTAGGATTTGTCCATGACTCATTTACCTTTCTAAGCCCTATCCCTCCTACACTGAGGGAGGGGACAGAATTAAGATTTCAGTTCCTACTGTATTCTGGGCTATTTTTCAAGCATTGAAATCTATGTAAATAGAGATTAAGTTCTTTCCTTCTAAAGCAATAGATGTTGAAGAATTGTGAGAAATTAGACTTGGTAAGTAGAATGATACCAGATTAGGAAGGTTAGAAAGTCAGGCATCAAAATTTGAACTCTGTACAGAATTAATGCTGGTGATCAGTGAGGATTAGTTATACCACTTTTGCAACTTGCACTTAAATCCATAAAGAGCCATTGTACCTTCTAGAGCCAGTAAATAATAAACATAAACTTCTGAGGGGTGGGGGGATGCCCAGCACCAATGCACAGAAAATAAAAGCCTATCACTTTTACCAGATATTTGAGTCCCAATAGACCCTTGCCTAATATGGGTCTATCCTGGGCAAATTACATCATCTCAAGTAACTAACCCCGTTTACTGTCTCAGAATCTGATTTAACTGCAGTTTGTTCCCCAAGAGATTGGCCTCTAGAGTAGAGTAGTCTAACCACCAGTTTCACCATACCAAATGACAAAAGAAAAAAAGGGTTTCTACCAAAAGTAAAGGCCTTTTTTTTTTTTTATCTTCTTCATATATTTAGACTCCTGGGCCTGCCTTTTAAGATCCTACCTTGCTCTATTCTCCATTTCCACTGATGATCTGAGGCACTGTAATTATAGTGCAAAATTTTACACTTAGTTATGAGAACTGGTATTTAGTGTCTACACCGTGCTAAATACATTACTTACATATTTTTTCATTTAGTGGAACAATTCTGAGGTTGAAACTGACCCTGTCTTTAAAATTGTGTCCAAGTGATTTACTTTCCAAAGGACACATGGTATCAGAACTAAGACCTAAAGACAGGGCAGCCTGCTCCAAGGTCTCTCTGCTGCCCAAAAGTGGCATTTTAGTTCTTTCTATTACTTTAATTCCACTACTCTACAGACTTTTACAGAACATTATTTTACTTTTGATCCCTTTCCTCATCTCTTCCTCCTCTTTAAAGTACCGTGTCTCCCTGAAAATAAGACCGGGTCTTATATTAATTTTTGCTCCAAAAGTCACATTAGGGCTTACGTTCAGGGGATGTCATCCTGAAAAATCATGCTAGGGCTGATTTTCCGGTTGGGTCTAATTTTCGGGAAAACACGGTAGCTGGTGGGCAGTATGAAAAAGCACCATTCTGATTTTTACTTTTTTCTCTTTGGGGCCATATAAACGATTGTTTCTCATCTTTGCTGGAATAAATGGTATTGTACTTGATCAGAGTAATTGTTTGTAATATTAGGAGACCTAGCACCTCACAGCATGGCATCAGGCTTGGGAATCTCTGGCCCAATGAATTGCATACTGTGCTGTAATATCTCTCTGCTGCTGGCCACTTCTATCTGCAGAATAATTGCCCCAATAAATTTGTGGCAGCCCTATTCAGAAACAGAACATGTGAATGTGTAAATAAATGAACATGGACCACAGTCAGGTAGTTGTTAGCATCTCAAAAGGAAGCAATAACATTCTGGATTTTTCTGGGGCAATAGTTTTCAAACTTGTAATGATAGACTAAGTTACTGCTATTAATAGTAATTATTCTAGAGCAGTCATCCTCCAGCCTTTTTGTCAATTACCCATAGTAATAATACATTTTACATTACAAGCCAGTACATATTTATAAATATGTGAAATAATAGCTGTAGAAAAACAACATTTTCCTTACTACAAGTGATGAATCATGTTTTGTATTTTCTTGTTTCATAAAAAAAAAAAAAATCCTGTTTGGAACCCATTAAATTTCATCACTCCATTGAAAAATGCTCTGGTAGAGGATAAATTTGATGTTATCTGTGTAGTTCTACAGAAGCCTCTTATTTTCTTTTTGCTCATATCTTCTCTTTTGCTTCTCTGTGCCTCACCCAAGTCTGTTTCTCTTTCTCTCCTTTGCTCCTTCTGTCTTTCATTTGTTTACCTTTTCACACCATCAATGTAGAACTATCACTTTCCACTCCACAAATGCAAAACTGTAAAATATTTATGTGGTTACAATTTTGCTTACTTTATTATTATATTTTTTTATTTAGGTGAACTTAACCTCTTGAGTCTCTCAAATTCAAAACAAAACTAAATTATTTCTAGAGTGGCCTGTGCAATTTTACCTTCCTTGTAAAGTGAGTTATTCCTCGTAAGAAGTTTCTCACACTTATAAACTATACCAGCAATATTAAAAATACAATTAAAAATACTTTGAAATTAAAGCAATATACTTAACCATACCTATTTATATTTTCTTTGTTTTATTTTTTTTTTCAGGAATAACCTCCTATGTGCCTGAAGCTATACCTATTTATGAATATAACTTTCAGGATAATTAGAAACCTCTCTCAGTTCTTCTCTATGTATTGAGTCATTTAATCCTATTCATGCTATTACCTCAATATCTCTCACGGATTTTCCTTCATCTCAATTCTTACTACTACCATCTTATTTACATCTTTCCCCTAGATTATTTTTATGAGCTCCAGGTTAATCTTCCGGACTCTCTTAAAACATTCTCCTCTGTAGTGTTACTGTAAAATAGAAATCCATCTGCCAGTGACTGCTTACAATGATTCAGCAGCCTTTAACCACTTGAGGATAGAGTCTAAATTTCTTGCCATGACATTTTAAGGCTCTTCAGTGGATCTGCATCCATTTTCTCTTTGACAACTATGGCGTTAGGGGGTAGGAAAGTGGGGTAAAAGGCTAATAAAAGATAAGCACAGCAGGAAGCTCCCTGTTTCCACAATATGTCATGTACTTGATTCCTTTCTCATGTTTCTGTATCTGGAAGTCCCTTTCTTTTTATTCAGTTATCCTTCAAATCACTTCAGAGATGTTTTTCTAGGAATTTGTTCCAATAGTTCTCTTGGCACGTATCTCAGTGTATTATGGCTGCTAGTGTGTGATTCTCCTCCTATAATGGGGGGTCCTAGACAGGAAAAAGGCATCTGCATTTGGGTCTCCCTAGTGTCTGGCCAGGAGGATGTTAAGTGTTGAGTATATGGAGGAGCAACTAGACACACATGAGCCTTGTTCTCACAGAGCTGTTAGACCATCAAGGGAGGCAAATAATCAAGCAAGTACAATATGATAAAAGTGCAAGATACTAAAGATGTCCTGGTCAAAGTGACATTTAAGATGAATCCTAAAGGATGAGTAGGAATTAGCCGATTAAGTGAGGAAAAGTGAGTAGAATTTTGTCCTGGAAGGAATAGCCTATAGGAGGGCCCAAAAGGAAGAACATGTCGCAACTGAAATATAATGACCCATGTCTTAGTGTTCAAATGTCAAGAAATAAAGCTGCAGGATGTGCAGAAAGTCCTGAAGGGCTTTACAAATAGGATGACCATAGAATTTATCTTCTAAATTACAAAATTTTGAGATTAAATGGGGAACTAGTAATAATTAATATGACAGGATAACAGGCATAAACAGACCATCCTAGATGAACTAGAATTCATGGTGAGTTTGAACCTTTGTGCTAAGAGCATATAAGGATTCACTGAAGAACTTTGAAGTAGCGAGAGAATATGATCAGGTTTACATTTTAAAAATTATTATAGCTCCAGTGTGGAGAATAAATTGGCAGGGAGTTATTGTGATAATTCAGTCAAAAGGACGTGGTGACTTCACACAGAAGTGGGAGTGGATTTGAGAGGTTTAGAAAGTGCAGATTGATTAATCACCTGGGAGTATGGCCAGAAGTAGGAGCTAAGAATGATTACCTGATTTCTGTCTTACTTCAAAGAGGGCATTACAATTCTCAGATGCAAAGGGGCAGGATTGGGAAGGAGTGCTGGTCATGAAGTCAAATTTAGACATGGTGAGTTGGAAACACCTTTGAAATAATGAAAAGAAAATATTCCAGTAGACAGATATGAGTCTGAAGAGGTATGAATTGGGGAATGAGATTTGCATATATATGTGTCTTCTGTTTTCATTATTATTTTCCTATTCTTTAAACTGTACACTTCTGATTGCTTCTAGGGTTTATGTTGGGGGAAAAAAATACATGTTTTGCTAAGACTTCAAAGAATGGTGTATATAAAATGTTCAGTTGACTTTTCCTTTTTCTTGGCTATTAAGTAATCCTGAGCCAAAAAGCAGTTGTAAAGCTATGGGATAGATTTAATAAAATCCATTTATTAAATGAATAAATGGTGGGATTATGGGTGCTTATTATATTTTATTCTATGCACTTTTCTATGTTTTTGTCTAAGTTTAAAAAAATGGAATAATGTTTGACCATTTGTTTTGAGTGACCTTATAGACATGGTTTTCATTTGTTGAGCCTATGCTGTGGGCTTTAAGAACTTTATATCTCATTTAATCCTCACAGTAACCTCATGGGTGGGTAGTATTCTCATTTTACAGATATGGTTACACTCAAAGCAGTTAAAGAAGTTTTCTACAGTTAACACAGAAAGTGGCAGAACAGTATTTAAACCCAGGTTGGTCTAACTCAGATCTCCATAGCTTAACCTTTGGACCCTGTGTTATCTTCAGAGACTATAAAAAAGACTCCAACTGCCCTCAAACTGTTCTCCTTTTACATTGGCAGTAAGACATACATACACATGCTTGACAATAGAAGTTAAACATTATCTTGTATTGGTATAATACTTTTAAATTTTTTTAAATGCTTGGTATATGTCATCAGATTCTCTCTAGGTAACAAAGTTTGAATGACAGCACTCCCTAACAATTGAGGCATAGGGGATTAAAGAACCAAATGAGGAATCTACTGGGGTGTGCTGGGTTCTGAGTCCCTGTATACTACTCTGTCCTTGGAGGACCTGAGCTGATGTTCACCAGCTGCTAAAGCTGGTGTTACATAATGTTTAGAGAAGTAGATATGCAGAGAATATGTTATAATGTTTAAGCTCTGTTTGCCTTATAATAGAGAACTTCCCGTACTGGATCTTGGATTGATGAAGTCAGAGATCGGGACTTCCTTGCCAGCAGGTAAAATATGACATTTTTAGAATATGCAATATTAAAGTATCTTTTTATATCTCCATTTAGGCCTCGTCAAAATGAATTCATTAAAATAGGAAGCTTTTCATTTTAGAGTCTGTTAACCGTATGTTTTATAGTTTGTCAGTTCTCAGTTTTAATTGGTGGGAAGATCAGGTTTTTACTTGATTATTAAATAAGTAATTTTGTTAGGCTTTATCTACAAATGATAAATAATTGACTTTAGCAATTTTGTATTTTTATTTTGAAGTTGAAATATACATTTAAGCTTTATCACATTTTAAATATGAGTCCTTTTTAAAACATTTTTATAATTAACAGCTTATCATAGATTTCAGTACCTGGATCATTACAGGAAATAATTTAATACGAAAGTTAATTTTACTTTGACTTTAAAGTTTTAAAAATATATTGAAAATAGCTAGACATGCATCCAAATTAGAAAGGAAGAAGTGAAACTGTCATTGTTTGCAGGTGACATAATACTATACATAGAGAACCCTAAAGATTCCACCAAAAAAACTACTAGAACTGATAAATCAATTCAGTAAAATAGCAGGATACAAAATTAATATTCAGAAATCCGTTGCGTTTTTATACACCAATAACAAACTATCAGAAAGAGAAATTCAGAAAATAATCCCATGTACAATTGCATCAAAAAATAAAATACCAAGGAATAAATTTAACCAAAGAGGTAAAAGACCTATATGTGGAAAAGTGTAAGAAATTGAAGATGATACAAATAAAAGCATGTAATGTGCTCATGGGTAGGAATAATTACATTGCTCTGGATAGGTAGTATGGACATTTTAACAATCTGTAGAATCAGTGCAATTCCTATCAAAATACCAATAACATTTTTCACAGAATTAGAACAAATAAGCCTAAAATTTATATGGAACCACAGAAGACCCTGAACGGCCAAAGCAATCTTGAGAAAGAAGAACAAAATTGGAGGTATCAGACTGTACTACAAGGCCATAGTAATCAAAACAGCATGGTACTGGCATTAAAAAAAAGACACATAGATCAGTGGAACAGAATACAGAGCCTAGAAATAAACCCACATCTATATGGTCAATTAATCCATGACAAAGGAGGCAAAAACATACAATGGAGTAAAGACAGTCTCTTCAATTAATGGCGTTGGCAAAACTGGACAGACACATACAAAAGAATGAAACTGGATCACTTTCTTACCATATATAAGAATAAACTCAAAACGGATTAAAAGATTTAAATGTAAACCATAAAACTCCTAGAATAAAACATAGGCAGCAAACTCTTTGACATTGCCCTTAGTAATATTTTTTGGATATGTCTCCTTGGGCAAGGGAAATGAAAGAAAAAATGAACAAATGGGACTACACCAAACTAAAAAGGTTTTGCACAGTGAAGGAAACTATCAACAAATGAAAAGACAACCTACTAAATGGGAGAAGATATTCACTAATGATACATCTGATGAGGAGTTACGTGCAAAATATATAATGAACTCATATAAGTTAACACCAAAAAGACAAACAATCCAATTAAAAAATGGGCTGAGGACCTGAATAGACATTTCTCATAAGAGGATGTATAGATGGCCAATAGACAAGAAAAGATGCTCAACATCACTGATCATCAGAGAAATGCAGATTAAAACCTCACACCTATCAGAATAGCCATCATCAATAAATCAACAAACAACAAGTGTTTGTGAGAATATGAAGAAAAGAAAACTCTTAAGCTCTGTTGGTGGGATTGTAAATTGGTGCAGCCAATATGGAAAACAGTATGGGGTCCTCAAAAAATTAAAAATAGAACTACCTTATGACCTAGCATTCCCACTTGCGGGTATTTATCCAAAGTAATTGAAAACACTAATTTGAAAAGACATATGCACCCCAATGTTCATTGCAGCATTATTTGAAGTAGTCAAGATATGAAAGCAACCTTAGTGCCCATCAGTAGACAATTGGATTAAAAGGATGTGGTACATACATACAATGGAATGTTACTTGGCCACAAAAAAGAATGAAATTTCGCCATTTTGGACAACATGGATATACCTAGAGGGTATTATGCTAAGTAAAATAACAGACAGAGGAAGATAAATACCATATTATTTCACTTATGTGGCATCTAAAAAATATAATAAACAAACAAAACAGAAACAAACTCATAGATACAGAAAACATTTTGATGGTTGCCAGATGAGAGGGTTTGGGGGGAATCAGTAAAAAGGGGGAAGAGATTAAGATGTACAAATCGTCAGTTATAAAAACAGTCATGGGGATATAAAATACAGCATAGGGAATATAGTCAATAATATTGTAATAACTATGGTGTCAGATGCATACTAGACTAATGGGGTGATCTCTTTGTACATTATAGAAAATAATCACAATGGTGTACACTTGAAACACTATGTTGTACACCTGTTGTACACCTGAAAGTATTGTATGTCAACTGTAATTGGAAATTAATACAGCATAGGGAATATAGTCAATAATATTGTAATAACAATAACTGTTAATTGGAAATTTTTTTTAAAAAGAAAAGAACTGGACTTGACCAAGGAATATTCTTAAATTTATCTTGATATCTCAATTTGTCTTACTGCAAGTTCTTTTTATATACCATGGATTGGAGTTATTTGACAAGAAAGAATAATCGTATAATTTGCTGAAAACTGTACTTCATGTTTGTCACATTGGCTTCTAACTCATTTTTAGAATAATGTTTGAATGACTTGATTATTTTGTTATTTGTAGTTTGTACAGTTGAATATTATTTCTTTGCAGCAAATGAGATAAAACATGATTTTAAAGGTGCTAACATTTCCTTAGAAGTTACTAATGAGACCTCTCAAAATGAAAAACTGGGAGACCTCAGTGAACACATAAGAAGTTCAGACTTGGATGAAAAGGTACTAGGGAATCTTTTTCATTTTCTTGTTTTTTGGTCTAAAGAATGGTAATACAGAAATTCATCTTAGCAGTGTTGTCAGATGACAAGTGTAACTCCTTTTTATTGAGTAAAAAAGTCACATTCTTCAGGCCATGAAATATATTGCTTAATGTTTTGCATAAGCACAGTTACAGGGTTTTAGGAACCTTAGAGGGTAAATAAGTTGACTTATGGGACACGTGACTAACCTAGCACTCTTCTGTTTTATGAGTATATGGTTTTCTGTGAATTTTTAGAAATGCTTCCTTATTGATTTTATACTTATGTATATATTATGTCTATGTATGTATACAAGTATATGTACGTGTGAATACATAGTATGTGTGTATATATGTAGTATTCATATATACATACATATGTATAGATACATAATATATATTATTCTATCTTTTCCAGAGAACTTGTTTTTTCTTTCTCCTGTGTATCAGTTCTACTCAAAATTCATATGTAACAATTTTTAGGTTTACCATGGTAGTAGTTGCTTAATGATTGTAGTTTTGAGCTCCAGATAGTTAAAATGCTAGTGTCCTTTATATTTTTAACTTTTTATTTTGAAATAATTATAGATTCACAGGAAGTTGCAAAAAGTAGTATCATGATAGTAAGAGATGAAGTGGTTATCTCTGACTGCTCAAGTAATGGTGATTTGGGGGGTTATTTTCTTGTGGCTGTTTTTTCAAAAGTTTAATATTTGAGCATGTATAACTTTCTTATAGTAATTAGGAAATCACAGTTCCCAAAACACTAATTGTGAAATGTTTTAAGTATAGCAATGTTTTAAATACCCATAAATATTTCTAATGAAAAAGAAATATATGTTCATAAATACCACCTAAAAATAAAAATTACTCAAAGCTTTTTTTCTTAATGAAAACAAGTATAACTTTAATTGTTCTTAATGATTTGAAATGTTGGCTTGTATAATTAAAGGTGATATCAAAAGCTGAGCAAAAATATTGATTTATATTAGTTTTCTCTTAAGCAACAGTGGAAATTTTTAAGTCCATATTAATTCAGTATTTTAAATCATGCAAAGTAGAATTGTTTTCTGGGTTGACCATAAACCAGTGGTTTAATTAACATCTATTACATTCTAATAAATCTGGTAAGCCTCATAGCCTCATATACAAATATAGTCACCTGTACTTTTTAACTATATCTTCACAGTGTAAATTTTCAGACAAAGTGACTGTTAATGAAGAAAATGAAAATATTCATGAAGTTTGCAAAAGGTCTGTAACATAATTTTTAATTATGTAACTTTAAAACAGTTATTCATGTAATTTGTATCATGAGTGTGCTTTTCATTCTCTGCTGTATGTGCTTGAGTACTATGCCACAAGCCATCCTTGGGTATTAATTAATGTGTCAGGTATACCTAGATGTCAGGGATATTGTAAGTTACCTAAAAGCTATCTCTAAAGTTTTTGAGTCATTAACATATTCTTTTTGTTTGCTTCTTGGATTTGAGGACCCAGTTTTTTCCATAGGTTTGGGGTGTTCTCGTCAGCTATTTGTTTGGATAACCTCTCTGTTCCCTTCTCCCTCTGTTCTCCTTCTGGTATACCCATTATCCTTATATTGCTCTTTCTGATGGAGTCAGATAGTTCTTTCATTTTACACTTGAAACCTATACAATTTTATTAACCAGTGTCACCTCAATAAATTTAATGAAAAATAAAATAAAATAAAAAATAATGCTTGCAGATGGGACTTATCAACAACCATCAAAAATATTTTTTGAGGAAGGAATAAGGAATAATGATAAAAGAAAAGAGAATGTGTACGTGACTTTTATGAAGGTAAGAGTGACTGACGTCAGATGAACGCTGCAGTTGGCAGGTATTTTATGTGACTGCAGTGATTAGTACTGAAAGTTACAGTATGCTTCCCAGAACATGTACAAATACCAAATGTAGAGTCGGAAGACACCTTGGAGATCATCTGATCCATTTTGCTGTTGTGGCAAAGCACACTCAGATCAGGTAACAAATGTGTTCAAGTCCTTTTCTAAAAGTGTGGTCCTTGGAGCAGCAGCACCACGTGGGAACTTGTCAGAAATGCAAATTATTAGGCCCCACCCCCCAATGTAAGAAATAACAAACTCTGGAGGTGGGGCTCATGAATCTGTGTTTCAACAAGGCCACCAGCTGACCTGGATGCACGTTTGGGAACCATTGTATTAAGGAAAAGCCTAGGTAAGAATTAGATTGGCACAGGAGCCCAGTATGATTCCTGACCATTTGGAGATCTTAAAAGTGACAGGATTAACTTATTTTTTTCTGTTAGAAGCATTTGCTTACAAACTAAATACTGTCATTGCAGCCTGCTGAGTTTTATCATCAACTTGGCTCTGCCATAATGACCAGGAATATGACATTGGGCAGGTCACTACATTACCCTGGGCGTCAGTCATCCAATCAAAAATAAAAGAATTTTGCTAGAGAATCTCTTCCATCTATAAAATTCCATTAATTCCTATTCCTTTGTTTTATGTGACCACTTTTATTTGAAGGGGGGTTATGTTGATTGCACATATCAATGATGTCCCAAGTTGGGGAGAGAAGTAAGTATTTTTATTTTGTGTAGTTTTTAAACTCCATCAGTGCTACTAAGTTTCAATTGTTAGAAGTGTGGGCCCCTCTTTTGACTATTTTTATTCTCCTCTAGCCTGGGGAACCCCAGCTGGAAAAGCTTATTAGAATTGTTTTTAAGGTAAAATATTATAGTATCTGAGTGGTCTTTCTCCTAAAAAGTAAATTCATTTATATCTGTCAATTCTGAGATACTTCCTACCCTCCCCCTTGCTTAAGTTATTTTTCTAGATAAGTGACCTCCAGATTAAGCTTTACTAAAATTGGTTATATAGGCTCTCACATAGTAGAATATAGTCAAAGCTGTTTAAATCAACAACTAAGAATGATACAATTTTTATAGCTTCTTCCCAAAGGAAGCTCTCAAGTACGTGTATAAGTTATATGTACTTGTCTTGAAGATTAATTTATAATTCATTCATTTTTTTGCACTTATAATAGAATAATTGAATGGTCTTTTCTGGATTAGAATGCTAGCCCAGTTCCTCCTCAGACCTTTGGTCTGGCATGATCAAAAATACTTTGCTCTAGTTTTAACATGACCGCCTCACTCTTAGCCCTACCACAGTCATTTAACAAGCTTTGGTTTTCTAGTTAAGAAGGCAGAAACAACCTGTTGAAAATACTGACCAATCATGGTATCATAATAGCATACAGCATGAGATATAGCATATACGTAGCATTAGGTTGTGTTTCCACCTAATTTGATTCTCATTACTTTAATGTTTTTGGAATAAATTTAAATTCTGATTTTGCTTTTTCTGCTCACACAGCAAAGATTCTAAAAGTGCAGAGAATATGGTTGGTGAATGTCAATTAACAGTGCTGGGCCCCAAACCTCTGTGCTTATCAGTGCCACCTTTGAATCTAAATGCTTATCAAGAAGACACATTACTGAAGCCCTGGACAAATGGTACCATGTTCTTACTAAGTTCTGTTGGCTTTTGATAAGATAGAAATTATATAGGAAATTTTTCCACCAAAATCAAAGAAAAGGTTTTTAAAAATCGAAACAAGCATAGAATATGGTTAAATTCAAAGGTTTGGGTACCTTTACTTAGTCGAGTGGGGCAGGATCTCAGGGAGACATCAGGGTTGGGCGAGTGGTGTCACCAGGTTAATGCAGATTCAGATTTGCCACCCTCCTATAGGCTATGGGAGGAGGGCTTAACTTAGGGACAATGGCAGCTGTCCCTCCAGCCTTCACCCTCAGGCCACACAATTTCTCCCTATATGTCTCTGGCACCTTTCAAGCTGCTGTCCCTTCATCAGAGCTTAGGGTGAGTACCTGTGAGTAAGTCTGAGCAGAGGCGATTTAAGAGAATGCCTGGGTTTCCAGCAGCCCTCCATCGCCCCCAGATGGATGGAATCCCTGCTGATTTTTCACAGCAAGATGTTATGGGGGCTCCTCTTCCCAGCACTGGTGCTCCAGGCTAGGAAGCCTGGTGTGAAACTGGGACCACTTACTCTTTGGTGGGACCTCTGCAGCTGAGATATCCCTCCCAATGCTCAACTGCCACATGTGGATGTGGGACCAGCCCATTTTGCATCTCCACCCTTCCTACCAGTCTCAACGTGGCTTCTTCTGTATATCCTTAGTTATATAATTTCTGTTCAGCTAGTTTTCAGATGGTTCTTCAGGTTGATTGTTCTATAATTTAGTTGTAATTTTTATGTGATCATGGGAAGATGTAAGCACAATGTTAACCTACTCCACCGTCTTGACCAGAATCTGGTCAATAGAAAACATTTTTATTATTTTATCTTTAGAAAAAAAATTTTAAATGTCCTAATTCCCATTTTGAAAGGCCAACATTAAGGGATATGATGTCAGGTGTATTCATCAGCTCAGGCTGCCATAACAAAATACACAGACTAGGTGGCTTAAACAATAGAAATTTATTTCTCATTGTTCTGGAGGTTAAAAGTCCAAGATCAAGATTATAGTAGGGTTCAGTTTCTGCCTGTCTTCCAGGCTTACAGATGGCTGCCTTCTTGCTAAGTCCTCATATGGCCTTTCCTTGGTGCATGTGTGTGGAAAGAGAGAGCAAGCTCACTGGTGTCTCTCCTTAGAAGGATACTAATTCCATCAAATCAGGGCCTCACCCTTATGATCCCATTTGACTTTAATGCTTCCATTAAAACCCCTATCTCCAAATAAAGTCACATTGGGGGTGAGGGCTTGAACATATGAATTTGATGGGGGACACAGTTCAGTCCGTATCACCCGGGTTTCGCAATAGTTTTCTTCCCTTAGAAAGGTATAGTATTTGTCTATTTAACTTAGAGACAGTGAATTGAATGTGGTATTCAATGCCGCTGTATAAGACTTTTAATAAAGTATATTCAGCTTATGATGAATTTAAAATTTTAAATGTAGGTCTAGAAACACTTAAGGAGCACCTAAGAGGTAAATCATTCTATATTTCACAGGAACACCCCCATGGCAGACAGCCTGTGAATTGAGCATGAAAAGTCCCAAGTGAAACTTGAAAATGTAGTAGTGGTCATCTGTTTCATTGTTATGAAGGGCATAAGTTATAACCCATTGGTGTGTAATGTCATTCTTAATCATTTCTAGATTTCAGATTTCTAGGAAAACATTCTCTCCCAAAGTTGCAGAATCCTGAAACTTGTGAAAATTTTAAGAGGGAAAAAATTGTAGGGGTAAGTCCCCCATTTTAAAAAATATTAATCTTATAAAGCACATACTTTGGGCCTTTCTGGTTGTAGTTCCCTGAGTTGTTTTTTTACGCAGTTCTAGACATCATACAGATTTTGAATTCAGGTTGGTGGTAAGAGGCAGAAAATGAATAATGATTCAGAGGATATTTACAAATAATGTAAGAGATTGAAAGCAGAGGAGGGGGTGGATATTCATAACAGAAAATACAGAATGAATATTTCCTGTAATGAAAGAAACAGCTAGTGATATATAGCAGTTTATAGGAAAATTCTGTTGTAAAAAGCTTTGATTCTGTCAGTTGCCTTTTTCTGTTAATAATTAAAAAAAAAAATACCTAAGGAAAATTTTGATTCTAATAAATGCATTTTAAATATGATACATATTATAATAGAATTAACTTTTTATGAAAGCAAAAGGGGCAGATACATGAGAAGGAAGAGGGAATGTATAAGCTTTTTAAAAAGATGTAAAGTAAAACAATAACAACTTTGAGGGAATATTTTGCACTGAAGGAAATTGTAAAAATTCAGATATCTCACTTTAAATTGATTTTTTTTTCATTATTTTTAAAAATTTAAACTGTTTGAAGCTTTATTATTTTTAATCAAGTCAGCAAGCAATTTATCTTGATACTGTTTGGGGTACATATTTCTAGTTGCTTCAAATGCTTTACCACTTGATTACAATAAGTGTTTTATAATTAACAAAGAAAGGGAATTTGTCTAATTTTCTAGGTGTTCCAGAAGCCCCTAGGGTTGATGATACCCCATAGATATTGCAAATTTCATTTTAATACGTTACGTGGCTGTGAGCGATCACAATGCAAGTTTGCTCATGTGCCTGAGCAAGGGGATGAAAAGGTAAAATATGTAAAGTCTTTGAAGTAGAGATTATTTTAATAATCATCTCAGTCATATGTTGTAATTTAGATTTTCATTGACTCCTAATAGATGAGCTTTGCATGATTTGGGGCTTTATATAAATGAAATCAAACAATCTGTATACTATTGTTTCTGGCTTCTTTCGTTCAATATTTTTGAGTCATCTATATTTTTTTACTTAATTGTAAATGTTTCTTATTGCTATGTCATATTGAATATTCCATTCTGTGAGTAGATCAAAATATATTTGTTGATCAATATACTTTTGATGGGCATTTGTATAGTTTCTAAGTATGGTAATTATAACAGTGATGCCATCAGTGGTCTGCATGCCTTTGGTGAACATACATAGACATGATGGGTTATACTGAAAACCGGAATTGTTGGGCCACAGGGTCTGCAGAAGTTCAACATCAGTATATACTGCCAAACATTTCCATCGTGATTTACCAATTACACTCTCACCAGCAATGTCTGAGAGTTCTAGTTGTTTCACATCCTCCCCAGCTCTTGGTATGATCAGCCTTTTGGTTTTAGCCCGTTTGGTTGGGGAGGGAGTGATGCCTTCCCTGGTGTTTCATGAAGCTGAGCATCTTTCAAAACCTTTATTGGACATTTGGATATCCCCTGTTTGGAAATAGCTAAATATTTTGCCTATATTCCGGGGGATTGTATTTTTCTTATCCATCTTGAGACTGCTTTACACATTCTGGATACAAGTTCTTCATTGGATATATATATTGCGAACACCTTTTACTACTTTACAAGTTGCCTTTTCACTCCCTTAAAGGTGCCTTTTGATAAACAGAATTTCTTAAATTTTATATAGTCCAATTTTGTGAATTTTTTCTTTTACAGTGTTAACTTTTTGCCAAAATCATGAGGATGTTCACTTACTTCTTCCTTTAACAGTTTTTTTTTTTTCATTTAAAACTCGTAGCCATCTAGAATTGATTTTTGTTTATGATATGAGTTCAATATACATTTTTTTTCCTATGTGGATCTCCAGATTACCCAACACCATTTACTAAAAAGACCATCTTTTCCTCACTGCACTGCAGTGTCACCATGTCATAAATCAGCTGATTGTAAATAAGTGGGACTATTTCTAGTGGGACTATTAGTGGGACTATTAGAACTCTCTGTTCTAATCTTTGAGTTTATTCTTCAGTCAGTAAATGGTTGTTTTTTTAATGACCTAAATAAGGCTTTTTATTATAGAGTTCAAGGATTTTTCTCCCCTCCCCCAATTGCTTACTAATTTTGACTCTTGTTTCCTTGACTATTTCTTTGACAGTTCTCTATATAAGGTTTTTGTAATGAATTCAGTGTGCATTTCAAATCTGCAGGTTAACTTAATGTCAGCCTCTTTATTCCATTGCTTTAAGTTCACTTTAAAAAAATGGGATAAGTATAAAGATAGAATTGAAATTTGTGTAGTTTTCATGAAATATAAAAAGGTAATTTTACTTTTTTTTGTGACTTTTGCAGGTTTGTATGGATGTGTTTAAGAAATACATAAGTATCAACGATGTATGTTTACTACAACGTGCAGGTATGAGACAATGGAATGATTACTATAAATTCATTAATGTCAGTGTTTCAAACATTGTCCTATTGTGTCTTATAGTTTGAAAGTAATTCCATACTTTTAAGTATGAAAACCAAATGCCTTAGAGTAGCTCTGTTGGTCTTAGAAAGGATTTTTTAAAAAGTGTGTCATTTTGGTTAATAAAATTATAATTCACTTGACACTATAATTCCTTTACATATGAATACGTTCATGACCTAGAAATTTTATTTACAGGTGTAAGACAGAAAATAGGATATAGTTAATTGGCTTAAAATCTTTCTGAAGGGACCTTTCAGAAACTGGGTCTTCCCTACTTCTTTATTCTCTTTTTACACTTACCTTTGTAGCCAATGCACCATCCCCACTGAATTCTGTGCAGTTCCGTAAGCTGGCCAGTCTGTGTTATGGATAGAAGTGCCACTGCTGCCACTGTTCTCTCTACCTGGCATGACTTTCTTCCGTCCCCCTTTTGCATAGCAAAGACCCACTCATCATTCAAGGCTTAGTCACAGAAACTAGGATCACCTCCTCTATTAGGTCCTTATCTGACTGCACAGCCTCATCCCATTCTCTGCCCCCAGGTCCCCCGACTACATCGTGAGCCCCAAGAGAAAGGACCAGGCTTTATACGTGTATTTGTCTCCCTGACACAGCCACCAAAGCCACATAGCATGATGGCAATAGAGCACGTTAGCATTGTGTTCATCTGCTTGAAATCTCATTTGGCTGAAAATGAAATCATTGACAAGTTTATTATTTTGCTGCTGATATCACCTCCCCAAGAATTAGAGAAAGCATCTAGGGAACTGATAGTCTGGACTTCATCTAAGTATAACAAGGAAGAAACAGCTAGGTAGGAGTCATAGGAGTCCTTATAGGGGCTACACCTGTCACCTGAGGGGTGTGGTAGCCAAGGAGGAGAAGCTACATATGGTTAGATGTGGATAAATATTGTCTTCCAGAAATAATTCCATAACGTGAGATGTGGAGGAAAAGAGGATGACATGGAAAAAAATACAGAACTTTCAAAAATGTAATTCTGATTGTGTAAGCATCCAATATGGTAACAGAAGAAATATATCTGAATTTAGTTTTAAAACAGCAAACACATTTTTAAGTATACAATTCAGTGGCATTAAATACATTTGCAGTATTGTATAATCATCACCATTATCTGTTTCCAGAACTTTGTCACTATCCCAAACAGAAATTCCATACCTATTAAACAATATCTTGATCTGCTTCTTATATAGGCAACTGTGTAGATACTACCAAGTGAAGAGCAGGAAGAATTTATCTGTATGTGCCCAAGAAAGATTGTAGTATGTAAAGAAACTAGAATAAAGCTTAATATTGTTATACTGTGTTATTAAAGTTGTTAATATTTGTTATAACTTCAATATTAATTTTTCTGTCATACTATTGAATTTTATCAGTAGCTACTGACTTTTCCAAGCAACACCAAATAATCCAGACAGTAATTAGTATTTTGGGAAGAAATAATTAACACAAAAATAAAACCCAAAGTAATTTTTACTAAAGCAATTTCAGCTAAGGTGCTTAGATTTTGACCCGGGCAATTTTAGAATGGGGAAAAAATAATCAATGAATGATCCCAATTGAAATAATTGTGGTAAAATTAATGAGAAAAAAAATGGAAATGATTTTAAGTGTTATATAGAAAAATGATTAAGGAGTTGAATTGACATTTAAAAACTACTCTCTTGAAGCAAATTAATCAACGTTGTAATTTTTAGTAAAATGTTCATAATCACAAACTGGAATAAAAAATTATCCCCAGGGTCAACACAGTGGTGGGGTTAAAACAACAAGTAGGGGTATGTGTCAAAATTGTCTGTATCCATCCCTAAAATATGCAGTTGCTCATACATCACTAGGCCACTGCCTGAAGTATCCCTGGGAGTGTGGCTCCCTGGGAATTCATATTGAGGCCATGATATATGAGGCAATTTAGACTGATTTTTGGTGGAGAGCACATGAGTTAGCTCCCAGTCTAGTGCCTTACATGCCTGGTTGACTTCAAATGTTACTGCCACTAACTTTTGCTTTAAATTATTTTCATCAAGTATTTCTGATACCGGAAATGTACCTTTCAAGAAAATGAATTTATATGACTCAATCTTTAAATATAGAAAAATTGTCTAATTTAGAAAAAATGAATATCTTAAAAGTAGTAAACATGTATGTTTTTTCACTTTCAGTAAGCATGTTTATGGAGTACTACAGAAGATTTCCTCCAGGTATACACTTTGATTTACAAGTGCTAAATGACCTTCTAAATTCTTTACTCAAACATTGTTTATTGAAAGAAGTATTTCAGGTAGTGAAACTCAGCATAATGGTTAAAATGCTGGTAAGTATCCTGAAATTACGTATTTTTAATATTTTAAGTTAATTTCTCTGTTAGATTTCCTATTTGTATAATTTAGCAGTTAAGTTTCCATGTTTGTTGACTACTTCCTAGAGAAAATTTGTGTTTTTCAGCATAAACAAATTTGAGAAACTTAAGGTGTACTGAAAGAAGACAAGACATAAAAGTGAGTGTAATTTTTTTGTTTTTTCCAGCCTGCTCTGAAAATACTACTAGAAATATTTGAGCATGTGGCAACTATGAAATTAAGGAATGCTGTACCTACCTTAATTGATATCTTTTGCAAGGTATGGTTTTATTTTATCTCTTTTACTCTCTAATAGCGAATAACCAATGAAAAGAAAATAACGATTTAGAAAGAGATAATGGTTTTCAAGAAAATAGTAATTTCCACTTATTCTCTTCATCTGCCTTTTATTCACATTCTTGATGCCAAAAAATTCTATTTTCAGAAGTGTTCTTTTTCTCTTGAAATAGGGTTCTGTGACTGACAGGCCTTCCCCTTAAATGAATAGTTTCAAGCACTCCAGGAGACTTCTTTCTAATTTGTGAACTGTCCTCATTTCTACACCTTAAGAATGATTAAAGACAATTCTTCTCTTACAAAAGATTTAAGTTCATTTATAATAAAAATAAATATACAATCAATATATAAATAGAAAACCAAAACCAAAACAAAGAAAGTAGATAGAAAAATGGTGGCAAGGAATTAATTTTATATTTGGCATTAAACAAAAACAACCTCTGTGGCTCTCTAAAAATACATTAAAATTTTTACTTTTGTTGACTACTTCCTAGTATTTGGTACTACCTAGCCATCCATTTCAGAATAGGCCTAACAGCAGGAAACCACCCCCACCCCCCACCTTTTTCTTTAGGAAGCAGCGTAGGAACTCCTCTAGCAAATGAACAAATATTTCAGTCACTATCTCTAGAGCCACATTAAAGAACTTGACAGAATTATCTGTCTGGAAATTTTTTGAATCAGAAATCACTGATCACCCATGGTCGTTGTAGAACCCTCAGTTCGCTCCTCCTCAGGAAGTTTACAGTCAGGGATAAGGTATAGACCAGTGCTGTACTAAAGGACATAATGAGTACTGAATGAAAGGTAAAGTGATAAAGTGGTTGAGATAACTTGGAGAACAGGAAGAATATTCAAGTTTCAAGCTCGAATTATTCATTTTTGCTTTGAATTTTTGAAGTAGGGTATCTTACTGTGGTTCTCAAATATTTGGAGAAAATATGCTTTCAAATTTTTAAAGGAATTTTAATTATACTTGTCTTTGTTTCACTTTTTCCATCGGTCTCTTTAGTTGTTTCATACACACTGGTTTTCAACTCACTGGTATTTTTATAAGAATGACTACTTTTTTTCTCTTCTACAGCTTATTGAAGCTGGGATGGTGCTTGACCCAGAACACTTTAACTATATTGTGAAGCTCTTATACCAACTAGAGGCTTCCAAACAAGAAATAAGTGCAGTTCTGGAAATGAAATCCAGGTAAGAAAAATCATTATAATTAAGATATATATATATATATATATATATTGGTGAGGACTTATAAAGGATGAAAGTAAATCACTTACACTGCTCACATGTCCAAACATCTGGATAGTTGCCCACTGTAACCCTTCTCCCATCTCTTGACCGTGTCTTAGTCACATTGTCGTTAATCAAGCTGCCACTAGCCAGCCGTCCCAGCCAGCCTCGTCACAGCTTTCTCTGTACCTGATCTCGTCTCAGTGCCTGGCACATCAGATGTAAAAGGAATCTCTTATCCTCTGTTTCACAACTTGATTCCACTCAGTGCACTCTCTTACATATATATAAGTTATCTTAATTCTTTTTTTGTTTCATTCTCTTGTCATATTAGCTAAATAAATATTTTAATGTCTCTTCTTCATTCTCTCTCTCACTTGTTTACTTTCTCTATTCAGCTTATCGTTCTCCAAAGGCCTTTTTTTAGAAACCTGTGATAATTAAAAGAGTAATACCATAATATACCTGTATTGAGTAAAAGAAGAGCCGTGAGTTTAAAAAAAAAAAAAGTAATTATTCCGTATGTAGAGAAAAGTCTACAAATCATAAGTATTTAAATGAACCATAACTTTTTTTTTTTTTTTAAGTATTGGTATCCCATTTATTGAACACCCATTGAATTTTTTTATTTTTTTTTAAGATTTTTTTTTTTTTTTTTAATTGGGGAAGGGGAACAGGACTTTATTGGGGAACAGTGTGCACTTTCAGGACTTTTTTCTCCAAGTCAAGTTGTTGTCCTTTCAATCTTAGTTGTGGAGGGTTCTGTTCAGCTTCAAGTTGTTGTTCTTTCAGTCTTAGTTGTGGAGGGCGCAGCTCAGCTCCAGGTCCAGTTGCCGTTGCTAGTTGCAGGGGGCACAGCCCACCATCCCTTGCGGGAGTCGAACCGGCAACCTTGTGGTTGAGAGGACGCACTCCAACTAACTGAGCCATCCGGGAGCTCAGCGGCAGCTCAGCTCAAGGTGCCGTGTTCAATTTTAGTTGCAGGGGGCGCTGCCCACCATCCCTTGTGGGAGTCGAGGAATTGAACTGGCAACCTTGTGGTTGAGAGCCCACACTCCAACCAACAACTGAGCTATCCGGGAGGCAGCTCAGCTCAAGGTGCCGTGTTCAATCTTAGTTGCAGGAGGCAGAGCCCACCGTCCCTTGCGGGACTCGAGGAATTGAACTGGCAACCTTGTGGTTGGGAGCCCACTGGCCCATGTGGGAATCGAACCGATAGCCTTCGGAGTTAGGAGCATGGAGCTCTAACCGCCTGAGCCACCGGGCCGGCCCCAACCATAACTTTTTAATAAAATCATTTGATAAGTGCAAATGAGGTCAACCACCAAAGCCCTTGAGAATGAATGCCCAGAATTCTCCGTCCGATAGTTTCCACAGCTGCTGTTATCTCATCATCCTCTAATACAGAGGTTTCCAAACTTTCTTGGTCTACAGTGTCCATAGGCCAAAAGAAATAGGTTAATAGTCTTATTTATTAAATAGTTAGATCCAAACAAGTTAATAGCTGTAGTTTAACAGTGTCTGACAGAAAGAAGCCTCTTGAAATTTTCAAATAACCTCTGGGTTTGCCCTAGTGCCCTGGATGCCATAGAGATCAAGAGCTGGAATTTAATGATTTTTCTCTTTTTATTCACAATTATTTGAAGCTTTGGTATCCTCTGTCTTCAAATTAGACAGAAGGTCTGGTTTCATGTGTAATTTGCTTTTTCCTTCTTGTTGCCTATGGTTTGGAGAGGAAATAGTGTGAGGTAGGTATCTATGCAGTTTCCTTTCTTTTTAGTTCTAAAGAACTTTTATAGTATATTACTGCATTCTTTTTCCTCCAGTCTCTTAGGTATAAACTGTAAACTAAATGAATTAGGAGCAATAGTGACTTTTTAGAGGGTGAACTTAATTAACTCCTTTCTATTGTTAAAGGTTACAAGTGAGGCAATTTAAAAAGAACTGGACCTGTGATTTAGATTTAGCCTTGAATGAAATAGAGGTATGACACTTATTTTTTATATAAATTGCTGGGATCTTTAAAAACCAATAACGATAAAGAAACTTTGAAAAGTAATCCCATGTTTGGAAAAGTTTTAGAAATGTGGCTATTATACGGAGAAAGTGCTCAGCGAAAAGATGTTTAATTTTTTTTGATACTTTGAAATACAAACATAATTTTTAGGATTGTGGACTATTCTAAAAATAATTCTAGGAATTATTTCAAAAATAACTTATGTTACGGTATAATAATCTACAGGTTAGCCTTTAATTCTTGTCGCTGGGCAGACTCAGTGCACGAGAAAGTTGGCTTACTTGTCATGATCCATGGATGGCTACAGCATGTGAAATGACGGGAAAACCAAGGTCAGCGTGCCTTCGCCACGCATTTAGATTATAAGGAATACATGACTTTCTGGATGATTTTGCTTTTTAATTTAAGCTCATTTTTGTACTCATCTAGTGATTGTTGGTCTAGTCTTAGTATTTATATCCTGGAAACAGTTTTTTTGTTGGTTGGTTGCTTTTCTACTATAAACTATTTCTTAGTTTATAGTAGAAAATAATGGAAGATAGTAAGTTTACTGAAATTTACTTTGTAGCTCCTTTTATAGAAGACATTCCATAAAAATCTATCTTCACTGTCTAGTTCAGGTTTGGGGGTGACATCATTAAGTGTATTAGGAACTAGATAATTAAAACAAATGTACATTGCCATCGATAACCTATAAAGGCTGTGCTACAGTCAGAAAAGTACATTGTACACAGCATGTTATTGATGTTGTAACACTTGTCAGTAAATTTATAAGATTTGCAGAGATTGTCTTCTTAATTTCTGTATATCTAATGCCTGCATATGCCTACCCCATAATATGTTCCCATAAATGACAGCTTTCTTTCTTTGTTGTTTTGTTTTTAATAATTCTGATAGCATTGTAAAGAAAAAGGTGACTGGACCAAACTGGGAAATTTATATATTAACGTGAAAATGGGCTGTGAAAAATTTGCAGATTTCCAGAGATTTTGTGCTTCTATTGCTGAAACACTAACAAAAGACTATAAAGAAGAGAGACCAGGTGTTCCATTTTGTGAATTTGCTGAAACAGGTAAAATGTCCCTGTTTTGGTCTGAGTCTTGTGTGTTAGTGTGGCGCAATGTTCTTATTAGGAATGTAAAGTTCTTAATATTTTCCATTTTGGGGATAAGTTAATATTGCATGTTTCAGATACTTCTTCTTCTCTTTATAAATTTTTCCATCTACTTATTGTTAAGTTAATGATATAAGGTCAAAATTTGGTGTTTTAATATCAGATGTTTCATGTTCTTATTTTTCTTTTCATTCATATTAGTAAAACTATTGCTAGCAAATTATATTGGAGCACCTGAATTTTTGAATCATTAAATTGTTACTATCTTCACTATTACAAGTCAACAAAATTCATATATTTTTGAGACTTTGTTTTTCACATGAGCTCTTCGTTGCTATATTCTTTATCAGGTGTCGGCAAACTTTTCATGTAAAGAACCACATAGGAAATATTTCAGGCTTTGCACACACCACATATGATCTGTGGCACATAGTTTCGTTTTGTTTTCTTTTCAAACAACCCTTTAAAAAAAACAAAGAAAGACATTCTTAGCTCACAGGCTGTATAAATACAGGCCAAGGGCCAGACTTGGCCCGTGGGATGTAGTTTGCCGACACCTGGTGTTTGTGGTAGTATCAGTAATTCCATATTAAGTTGCCTTTTTCATCATTTTAAGTGACTATTTCACTTTCTTCCACATGCCTACTTTGTTTTCAGTTAGCAAAGATCCAAAAAACAGTGAAGTAGATAAAACTTTGCTGGGAAGAATCGGAATCAGTGCTATGTACTTCTATCACAAATTGTTGCAGTGGTCCAAGGTACTTTATTCAGTTTCTATTTGGGCTTGGTATAGAGTTAGTTTTAAATTTTTGAACAGACTGTAGGTTAACCCTGCAAGTTACAAATTTGCCAATAATCATCACCATTGAAAAATGAGTCTCAGACTAGTCAGTGACTTTTTAGGTGGTATATTAGGCAAAGGTGGAAAGGGGGTGGCCGTGAGACTGGCTGGCTACTGTGAAGAATTTCAATATGGGGAACATTTAGGAAGCTGTGCTAAGTAGCCTATTTATTTGAAACAACTTTCAATTCCGGACTTATTTCACTAGCTCCTGAGTATCGATAGCATGAAATTGTGCAAGAGTTCAAAACACCTTTTTAAGATGAACCTAGGATACTCAGCAATTAACAGAACTCCTTAAAAATCAACTCCTAGAATGCTCTGGAACATTATATACCACATATCTTGATGTCTAGTTTTGAGGTTTAGCTCACCATAGAAGTGGTCAAGTGATTCCAGACCACATTGTACTACCATTCTTTAGATTTCCCTGAGGTGGCAGGTGAAGTTATAGATTCGGTCAAGTTAAGTAAAGTGGAGGAAAGGAAAATCCAAAATAGTAAAGAAGTGCTAAGGAATGGACTAACATAGAAAGTGCAACAGTTGACAGTGCGGTCACTATTTAATCAACTATTAAAATGTATCTTTTCTTACTTTCTTCTTTCCATAAAGCGATTATCTCAAAATTGAATGAGTTTAATAACATTTAAGTACATGATCACTCATACACATACAAAAAGTCATGAATTTTTTAAAATTAAAAAACAACAGCAGAGTCATTGTACAGAAGGTCTCCGAGAGGGTTAGCACTTCCTGTGCAATAGGCCTGGAATGGGCAAAAGGTACCTTGTCACCTGGCCTCACAATCTAGCTTAAGGTTGGTCAGAGCATTGATTTCTTGGGTATTTAATGCTTGAGAAATTAAGGAATGCCTAACAAGAAGACCCTTTTTAAAAATACAGACTGATTTTGCTCAAATTTTAGACTATATTTTAATTTTATTAGGTTATTATTTCTTAGGAGGCTGGTGAATTTGTGTTTGTATTTTAGTGAAAATTTTTAATATTCAATTTTGAACGAATATTTTATTATCTCAGTATGATTTTTAATGAAACCTGTTCCTTTTTTAACATAAAAGTAAAACCATTGACATTAAAGCCGCCATCTCTTGAGAAATGCACTATTCATATAATCAAAGTGAAAGTACCTTGACATCACAATATGCATCTGACTCAAAATAGTATAGAATAGAATATAAAACAAGGGTCTGCAAAGCGCCAAATCTGGCTCACGGCCTGTTTTTGTACATCTTGAGAGCTAAGAATATTTTTCACATTTTTAAAGAGTTAGAAATTAAAAAACAACAACAACCAAAAAGAATGTACAACTGATGGAATGTGACCTGCAAGACATAAAGTAATTACTATCTGGTCATTTATATAAAAAGTTTGCTGACCCTGATATAAAATAATAATATATGTCCAATTTCTAGTGTCCACACTAGAGACAATTTTTATGTTGAGTATGTGAAATAATTCATCTATTAAACTGAAGTAACAATTTTCAGCCAACAATCTTACCCCTTTTTTTATTGTCATTCTTTATCTAAATTTGATAATAAATTATCTTCATTTTCACTTTTCCTCCTGGATTTCAGAGTGATCAAGAGGAGAAGTGCAAAAAATTATGATCAGTAGTTTTCCACACTAAAACATGAAATCCTTTTGCCGAATGAAATCTTGAGGGAAAGCACAATGTATAAAACACATGAAAGGAGAACTGGGGAAAGGGGGCCCAGTAGTAAGGGATGGTTAATGTGAGGCAAAGCCCTGCTTACTCCCCTCCCTCTTCCACCTTTGTGGCTAAGCAGGAAGGGGCTTAAGGAAAGTCTTGAAACAGTTTAGAACCATCATCTAGAATGATGATTCAAGTTTCTATAGAATGATCAGTGTGACTGTGTATCTTTGTAATACTCTAAATGATTGATACTCAATTAGTGTTCTTTATTTTCACTCTAGGGAAGGAAGGTCTTAGATAAACTATATGAATTAAAAATACATTTTACAAGTTTAAAAGGACTTACAGGGCCTGAGAAGTTAGCACCAAGATGTCAAATTGTGAATATTGCAGCAGAAATTTTTCTGAAAAACGGAAGCCTAGATGGTGCCATGTGGGTATTAAGGGGTAAGTTCTGATATATGTGAGCATAAAATAATTTGTTGTTATAAATTCTTGTGTATGTAATTAACCTTAAGTTGATAGTGAATTGTGAGTGATAATTTGGTCTAAACCCTAGGAGTCATGTGGATAGGAAATGTGGTTGTTGTATAAAATGGAAGGAGACAGTTCACCTAGCTTTAAAGAAGTAATTGTATGAACCTTTGTTGAAAAGCTAGTTCAAGGTAAATGCTTTACCTTGATTATCTCAATTAATCTTCTTAGAAATCCTATGAGTTTGGAATTATTACAATCTCCATTTTATGGATTTAAAAAAATGTTGTCAGAGACATTAAGCAACTTGTCCAAAATGATGTAAGGAGGAGGCCAGATTCAAACCCAAACAGTCCAGCTTTAGAGCCCAGGCTTCAGCTGCCATCTAAGACAGGGAATCCCGATTGCAGTCTCATAAACTCTGCATGTTCAAACCAAGACAAGTAAAGCTTACTTTCCCTAGAAAGTCAATCCATCTAGCAGAAATTAAAATGAAATTAAGCCAGCAGAAGCAACTAAGGTAGTTTGGTGTGAGGTAAATAATAATTCAGAGAACACAGTAGTTGTAGCACAGCATGGTATCTAACAGTAGCTCTGGCTACTTGGACCATCAGGCAGATTTTATTTGATGAAATGGGATAAGAATGAAGAAACCTCGAGAACCTGAGTTTAGGTTGGGAAGATGGAATATGAGTGTATGCATAAGTAAAGCAAATAGATAACCTTTACACTAACACAGCACGTACAACACTGTATAAGTTTAAGGTGTACAGCATAATGACTTGACTTACATATATTTGGCAATGATTACCACAGTAAGTTTAGTTGACATCTATTATTTCATGTAAATACAAAAAAGAAAAAAAAAGTGTTTTTTTCCTTGTGGTGAGAACTCTTAGGATCTACTCTCTTAACAGCTTTCAAATATACCGTCCAGCAGTGTTAACTCTAGTCATTGTGTTGTGCCTTACATCTGGATACTTGTTTATCTTATAACCAGAAATTCGTACCTTTTGACCACTTTCATCCAATTACCCCACCCCTCAAACCCCACTGTTGGTAACCACAAATCTGATCTCTTTCTGGGGTTTGGTGGTTTGTTTTGTTTTTATTTTTAGATTTCACATATAAGAGAGACCATACATTATTTGTCTTTCTCTATCTGAATTGTTTTACTTAGCCTAATATTTTCAAGGTCCTTCTATGTTGTCCCAGGCTGCAGTTTTTGAAAGCATGAATGTGTGTTTTTGTGGTTTATTGGTTTGTTTTCAGAAAAGTGTTAATTTTTTTATACTATGAAATTTAATATAAAGCTTAGCTCAAACACCTGGACCAGTGATTGTCACTAAAGTACTAATATAAGCATATAAACAATTATAATCTTTTTTTTGTTAATTTCTTCTTTGTACTTTTCTGTTTTGCTTGCATTTTTTATAGTGATAGTTCATATTTAAAAAACATTATTTTAAAAGTAAATCAACCAACTTGGCTTCATCCTAAACAACAATATATTTGAAATCACAGGTTTAATGTGATTTTTATATTTAATGTGATCCTTACGGTTTTATAATTTTTAGAATATACAAGTAAATTATTAAAATTATATGGGAATGATGTTAAACAGATATTTGTGCAGTTTTTCAAGATATTAAGTTCATTCAAATTTATATAGTAAAATGTAAGCAAATTTAGGAGTAAATTAATGAAGGTTTGTGTCTAAATGAGTTAATATTCACAGAGCACTAGTATTTGCAAAACATTGTCTAGCACATAGTATAAATTAAGTCAATCACTCAGTCAGGTGGGCTCTAGTGATTTAAAAACAAGCTTCTGTTTTAAAGTTTATACTGGATACTTAAGGCTTCATTTTGGTATCATATACTTGAATTATCAAATGTTTCTTTAATACTTTTTGTATTCACTGAGCTGGGAAGTCCACAGAAGAAAATGATTACATGATTCCTGCACTTAGTCCACTGAAAAAGAACATGGAAATGTGCTTTGAGTGTGAAATAGCAATGTTTCCTCATGTGTCTCATTGTGTGTATGATAGCTGAAGGAATTAGGTAAATGAGAAAATATTGACATTTCTAACATTTTAGTACCTCGGTGTTCTGTATTAATCTATTGTTTTTCTCAATATAAAAATCGGGGCAGAAATTAAGGAACTTCAAATTATTGGTAATAGTCTCTCGTTTTAAGCTGTGATAGGCACCTAAGAGTTCAATTTATTATGCTTTTATAACTTACATACATTAGATATTCTATACATATCAAATATTTTATAATAAAAATTGTTTTGAAAATGGGGAAAAGCTGTTCCCCAAGAATACCAAAACTAATTAAATTATGTATTCTTTATTGTAAAATTGTTGAAGTTGTCCACGCAAATATTTTACATTACAAATATTCATTATAATCTGAATATTTTTGTCATATAAAAGTAAACATCAGAATTAATAACTGATTAGTACTCTTAGAAAATGAAGAATTACAAAATTAGTATATTCCCCAAACTGTCACTGCACTGTACACCTGAAGCTGAAGCTGAATAATATTAAATGTCAACTATAATTTAATATATACATAGTCACGGGATGTGGAGTACAGCATAGGGAATAGAGTCAATGGAATCGTAACAGCTCTATACGATGTCAGAGGGGTAATAGATTGGGGGTTATCACTGTGTGAGGGGTGTAAATGTCTAACTGTTATATTGTTTCGTGCACCTGAAACTAATAAAAAAATAAGTATAACAAGGTAGTTATGAGCATTACTACATAAGTTGTTTCTAATAAATGTGAGCCATGGTTATCTTTTCTGAGTGCACGTATTTAAGTTTTATCACTTCCCAAGAGATACTTAAAAACACTGGTTGTGATTATCCTAAGTGTAATGTTCATAGTATAAAGTATTAGTACTTTTTTCTTTTCGGAAGAGTCAGAATGGATAATCAATACCCCACTGTGGCCTTGCGATAGAATGGACGTACTCAATCGACATAATCTGCTCTGTACAATTGCACATGAAATCTTAGCCAAGAGCCTTTACAAACAGACATTTGAAGTCTTGCAAAATCTACCAGGTTTTCAAAATTCTCAAGGTATGATTTTTTTTTTAAAGTCTAGCTTAATTATCTCCTGCCCATCTGGTATTTAACTGTTAATAAGAAAGTCTCCACCTGTTTTGGTTGAGTTTCATATTCCAGCGTATATTTTTAATGAAGTTGTTTTCTGGAAAATGTATTATCTGCAACTTGAATATGCTTTCCTGAGGGTTAAAAAAAACTTAGAGATCCTTATCTTTGGGTTGTCAGCAGTTCCTAACAAGCCTCTTCATCATTCCCCTTTCCCACCTCTGTCAAGTCTTCAGCAAACAATATGCTAAGTGCCCCCAGCAAGCTTCATATCTTAAAAGAATGTATTGCATTGGCAGAATGAAGAATACTTTTTCTTTTATCACTTAACAAATAGAGAACTTAGTTTCCATTATTTTGGAACAAAAGTAAACATGGAATAGAGGAAATTAAGCAGATGGCAAGTTCAAAGAAAGAGAATGTCTGATGTGGCAATGATAGGTAGTGCTGTTGAATTCTACAGCTCAGATCTTATATGGACAGGAAGAGGGAGTCCGTGCTGAGGGAAAGGAGTGAGTACAGGCTTTGGGTCAGAAATGAGCCGAGTGATGGCTTAACATTTCATGAAACGTTAACCTGAGGGCCTCTCCTCAGGGCTATAGCAAAGTTGGTGTTTTAGGAAAGTTCCTCTGGTGGGAATGTTTAGGAAGAGACTAAAGTAAAAAGATTAATTTCCTGCTAAGCCCTGGACCCCTAAAAGATCCTAAAGTGATAGAGACCTAGAGTCTAGGTCACAGATGGAACCGACCAAATAAAAGACTCGGGAGTCTCCAAGGTGACTTGCTTTCTTCTAAGTGAAGAATAGAAATACCCAATAAAGAATTGTTTTTCATTTGAGATGGAATATTTATAAGGGGATGATTTAGTTTTAATCATGGGAAATCTGTCTGAGGTCTGAACTATAGCTAGAACGCAGAACCGCGCAGTCATTCATTTGAGACACTGCAAATGCCATCCCATGGGAATCACAGACAGGTGTTAATGCGGCCTCTGAAGTCATTGTCAAGCTTCCTTTCATTCCTCAGTACAAAGGAAATGAATGGTTTTGCTTTTGTGCAATGAGAGTTTGTTTGTTACTTAGAGAATATGTCAGATGACTGTGACTCCTGGAGTGGGTAGAACGTGCCAAGGGAAGCAGAGGGAAAAGAAAAGTACTAAGAGACAGAAGAAGTTTGAGTGGCTAAGATAGATCAATTTCATTACAGCAATTATATCTTTTCTTTTCAGAAACTGTGGAGGTCTCCCAGTACAGCCTTCTTTTTAATAAACTTCTAGATGCCTGTGTAGAAAGCAACAGCCTTGGTGTATCGTCCTCTGTAGCGGAATTCATGATTTCAAAGAGCATCCCGATTGATTTTTCCTTTCTTAGAAGATTAATTACTTCTTTAGGAAGGAGTTGTTTATGGCTCAAAGCCAGAGCCCACTACAAAAGTAAGTTACATTCTAAACTTTTTAATTTGATATATTGGTTTTGACACTGATTTTCTAACCCTGAACCCTTGTATAATATTTACAACTAGAAATTTAAATATGTAAAAAGAACAGTTGATACATATCGAAAGATAGTGGGCTAAACAGATCTGTGCTCCTTTGAAACCTGTTATTTCTCTCATTTCTAATTACTATATTTTTCTTTGCACATTTGTGTGTCCACTGGAGGGTGCACAAAGGAAGTAAATGACAGAACCAGTTTGGCATATCTTACAAATATATAGGAGTAAAACAATTGGGTAGAATGAAGTTTAAGGAATATTTACATATATTATTTATCCCTCCTATAGCCCTAATATTTATAACTTACAATATGTAATAGCAGGCCATATAGGAAATACAGAGGTTGCCATTACAATGAACATGATACCTACATAACAGGTTTTCACGTGGCTCCTAGTAATAGAACTTTGTTAATCTATTTACGGCTATTTCTCGCTAAACAGTAAACCTGGAAAACCTGTGCTTTCTCTAGTTCCAGCCACCTCGCAGGTATTTTAATTAAAAAGTAATTCCAGGTAGAATCTAGATCTGGAAAACAATTCTTTTCTGCCTCTTCCAGTAATTTGTCATAAGTTTCCATTTCTATCACTGTCATGTATATTATATAACAAACAATATAACAAACATTTGAGTGCCTACCTATTATGTGTCACCACCATGCCAAATGTGTCAAACATCCCAGCCACCTCTACCTGCACAAAAAGCTCTCTGAACTTGGAAGTGTTTTTCACTCCAACAGCTGTGATCAATTAGCAGGTGGTAACTTTTTTTCCCCAAAGAAATGGGAAAGAAAATACATGTTAGTATGCATTACAGGTAATAAGATTAAGTATTATTTGATGAAATTTTTATTTCAGCTACATATATACGTATATGTATACTGGGTCATGTAAAATGTATGTCTCATCATAGGTGACAAAAAGTTTTGAAAGCAGAATTTTTTTTAAAAAGAATGATCAGAAATTTAGAGGAAAGGTAGAATCATTTGTTCATAACACCTCATTCCAATTTTGTGGTTATGTTTCCACTCCTTATCCTATTTCCCTGCAGACGGCTAGAAATCACACAAAGTATATATGTATTATTTTCTATAACTTCTTGATTTTAATTTTTAGAATCAACATAAATGGGGTTATTTTCAAATAATTGTGGAATTTGGGGGAAATGCTACCAGAAGGTATTTATATGCCACAAAAACAAAATATAAACTTGGAAACATTTAAGTGAAATTTATATGAACCTTTCTAGTTTTTAGTTGAAAGTAAAATTTTGTATTAAAACAGCTAAATTGAATCATTTATTTTTAAAATTTTAAGATATATGTATGAAGCTTTATCGACATATAATTCAAAACCACACAACTATATAATTCACCCATTTAACATATGTAATTCAATGATTTTAGTGTATTTACAGAGTTGTGCAACCATCGTAATAGTCAATTTAGAATATTTTCATCACATCAAAAAGAAACCCTATCTCCATTAGCAGTCACTCCCCAACCCTCCAAATTCTTCCAACTCTAGTAATTTATTTTTAAAGATATTTTTTTTAGCAGCTTGTTAGTGCCTAGGTACAAGTCAGTACCTTCCTTATTAGCACTTTTCTCCTTATCTAAACACAACTATGCCTAATTTTATATACAGTCAACTTCTGGGACTTAATGCAAGTGAAGTTATAGATAACGATATTTGGGGATTTTATTTTTAATGTACCTAAATTATAAAATGAAATGAAATGAGTAATTTATAGTCACTAATCAGTCTTCCAAACATCTCATTTCCTGACAATGTTGACATTTAAAATATCATTGCAACTCTTCCTTAGATTTATCTTCACACATAGCTTAACACTTGCTAGAAAAGCCTTTCAATGCCTTATACACTAGGCCCCCCTTATCCGTGATTTCACTTTCCACAGTTTCAGTCACCTTCAGTAAACCGTTGTCCAAAATATTAAATGGAAAATTCCAGAAATAAATAATTCGTAAGCTTTAAATTTCCCTCCGTTCTGAGTAGCATGATGCAATCTCACGCCATCCTGCTCTGTCCTGTCAGGGATGTGAGTCATCCCGTTACCCAGCATATCCACCCTGTAGAGATGCTCCCTACCCAGGCATCGCTTAGCAGCCATCTCTGTTATCAGATCGACTGTCACTGTCTTACAGGGCTTGTGTTTCAAGTCACCCTTATTTTACTTAATAATGACCCCAAAGTGCAAGAGTAGTGACGCTGGCAATTCAGACATGCCAAAGAGCAGCCAAGCCATAAAAATATACGCATGTATAGGAAAAAACATAGTATAAATAGGGCTTTTGCACTGTATGCGGCTTCAGGCATCCACAAGGAGTCTTAAAACGTATCCCTTGAGGATAAGGGGGGACCACCGTACATACAGACTTAAATGGTGTCAGTAAAAGATAACAATAGTGCCTATATACAATTTGGATGGCCTAGGACATATGGGGATTTCCCTATATATTAGCTTACTTTTAATGAAAACCTAAACAGTTTGAAAATCAAATCTCTTCTCTTGAAAAGTAAAATTTTTAGAACATGAATTGATGAGGATAGCTACACCACACTGAGCGCCTACAGAATGGGAATGTATTTTATTCATTTTGACATCTACTGCTTTGTGCAGTATCAGACATACAGCAGGAACAGTAAATATTTATGGCACAGACTTGTTAACTCTTGAACAACACAAGGGTTAGGGACACTGAGCCCCTGCAGTCAACAATCTGTGGATAACTTTTGACTCCCCCAAAACTTAACTATTACAGCACTGAAAATAAGTGCATTCAAAACTACTGTAACAACTGTGATGGAAAATAAAATCTTTTCATTGTGATTTCTATTTTTTTCCTACATGTTGGATTCCTAATTCAAGGTAGGCAATAATTATAAACATAGTTACTGTTAGACCAGATCCCATTAAAACAAAGCCCTGGTAGCTATTCTGGTTTTTCAGTTATTCTGAAATTATGTTGTATTGACTATGACTTGAAATAAATGCCACAATAAGGCTCAAAGTCATTTTTTAGATAATTTAACATATTTCTCACTTCATATTTAATGTTTCAAAGACATTTTGCAAAGAATAATTTCAAATGTACTAGGATAAGCTCACTACCATAATTTGTGTAATAAATCTGCTTCTAATGTGAAGAATTATTCTGTAATGTAAGTATTTATCACCTATGGCTATTTTAGAAGTCTAGGTTTTCATCCGTTGGAGTTTTAGTAAAGTTTGATCTATTATTTGATTTCCAGGTGCTCTTTCATTGGGTTGCTACCCGCCATTAGAGGGAAATTTATACCGAAAACTTCTACTGGTTCCTTCTTATTTATCTGAGATTGAAATGCTTTTAGCTATTGAAATCTTCCTGGTATCTAATGCTAGTAGTATTCAAAGTCCTGGTTCTTCTACACAGATGCTGCAGATAGTTTTGAAAAGGTTGGTTGATATAACTTCTAACTGCATCCTGAAAGCAGATCATGGCCCTCTACACCTGCCCCAGGATGTAAATGTTTTATATATATTTACATACGTGTGTATATATATGTATATATATGTGTGTGTGTGTGTGTGTATATGTGCTTATATGTATATGTTTATATAATTGTGTAGTGTGTATTTACAAATGTTGGTAACATTTAAATTGAGAAAGGATGTGACCTGTTTGAGACTTAAAATCAAACAAATTAGTAGCATTCAACAAAAACTTCAAAGATACTGTTAGATGTTCAAAGAGATGGTTCCTCTTTAGTTATCCATCTTTTTCATGTACTGATAGTTTTCAGATAGGTACCTAAAAGTTATTTATCTTTTTGGTCAACACAAAAGATCTAAGAACCAGATCTGAAAAGGAAATATGTGATAATTAGGTTCAATCAAGAATCCTGTTGAAAACAAACCCATCAGCCTAGTTTCTATATTTTAGAATGTTGTTATAAATGCATAAATATTATCATGTAGCTGTTGGGCCAGAGTAGCATCCCTTCAAATAATTTTCTTCAAAGTCCCAGAATTTATTTAGGCTTTTACCACTCCAATTTCGTGTCAGCCTAATCCAGGAAACTTGTAATAATAAGGATCACACGGAATTCCTGTTTTATTAGAGTTTCTTGACAAGAATTTTGCTCCAGTTTACTGGTGTTACAAACCAGATCCTCAGAGTCAATCTTCTATCAGTTATCTATTACTGTGTATAAATTATCCCAAAATTTAGTGGCTTCAAACAGCATAAATTAGTTTCTACGAATTTTTGAGTAGCTTAGCAGGATGATACTGGCTCAGGGTCTGTCACGTAATTGGAGACAGGATGTGGTCAGGAGCTGCAGTCACCTATCCGTTTCCTAGATGGCTCACTCACATGGCTACAGGCAGGAAGCCTCAGTTCCTCGCCACATGGGCCCTTCCATAGGTTCCTTGAGTGTCCTCACGACATGACAGCTAACTGCTCTCAGAGTGAGAAATCCAGGAGAGAAAAAGCAAGGAGGGAGCTACAGTGCATTTTATGACCTATGTCAAGAACTGTGAAGGCTCTGAGATTTTACCCTCTTTGCAGGCTACAAAGTCAGCCTGCCAATTTCCTGGATACTAGCATAAGACTCCTGGGTTGGAAACAGAGGACTTTATTACTGACGGTACAGCAAGTAGCATGATTATCTACATATTTGTATCTCTTCTCCTTGCTGCCAAGTCTCACAGATGGGCTCAGATGGATACCTGCACATACAGTGGGTTCTATTACAGGAGAGGAATCCTGAACTTAGGGAACCCAAATCTTTTATAATGGGTAATAAGCATGCCTGCCCCTTTGCTCTGCAAGGAAACACTATCTCCACCTTGTAAGGCTGTACTCAAACCTGCTCTTTGCTCTGGAGGGAGAAACTATCTTTGTCTTTTAAGGTTATTCACTATATAAACATCCTTGAAATCCAAAACAAGGGGTAGTCAGTGTCTCTGCTCTCAAAACTTCCAGAAATGCAACAGACCCATGGAGAATTGCCATCCAACAACCCAGTGTTCAGTATTGCACACTTGTCATTTCTGTTTTGTTCTATTTGTGATAAACAAGTCATTTAATCCAGCCAATACTTAAGGGGAGGCGAATTGGGAAGTAACTTGTTTTAGGGCCACCTTTTTTAAACCAACTTGAATTAGCTTTTTTTAATTATAACGCTATTCTTTTTTGAGGGCTTCCTTATTTACCACTGTGCACGAGTGGCTGAGGCATTTGGGTTCCCCATCATCCTAATGAGGATTTCGTTTTCTCATAGCTTTCCATTTTCTACACATATGCAGCCTCTCTACTCATTGTTGAATTTGGGGGCTATTTGTGACCCAGGGGATAACTAGTGACATGCGTAGATCTTTGATTTTGTCCAAGCCAATACTGCTTTCTCTATTATTATCATACTGAACTCCATCTTGTTACATTAAGCTCTAGAAGAGAGAATTGTATTCATCTTTAGAGTTTCAAAAACTGCACATAGTTGGCACATGCCCAATCTGCCAGATTCTAGGCACCAATTCCTAAGCCAGAAGGTACTAAAAGGCTCCTCAGCAGTCTTATCTGTGACCACTGGTTGTTGTTCCAAGTGGAAGCCCCCACTCCCGCCACTCTGGACCACATTGTGGGTTAACACAGGTAGGCTCCTTCTTCTGGGGCCTGGCTCCTAGGCCCTATTGGTGCCCAGAGCAGGATGCAGTGAACACAAAGGAAAAAAGTGATGTTCAATATAACAGCCACATCTCTATTTTAAATACTTCCCACTCCTTATCCCAGAGGAGAAACGAACATAAGTTATGAATTTTATGAAATTTGGAGACTAGTAGAGAAGGTATTAGAAAAGTAAATTCTAGCTCTTGTGAAGTATCTTAAATGAGGACTAAAGGAAAATAACTGGAAATTTAGTGAAAAAATATAGCTATAATTTCTGTTACTAAATGTTAGCTACATATTCAGTATATGCTTATAATTAAAAATAGCCAATATCAGTGTAAAATATGTGAATGTCAGTAACACCAAACTTGATTAAATTCAATATGTTTATGCATTATCATGAATAATTATGCAATTTTTAACTTTGAAAATACAAAGATTGAGATTATTAGCTGTGTTCTAAATCAGTGTTATTCAAACTGCGGGTTGTAGCCCAGTTGGGTGGTGAAATCAATTTAGAGAGTTGCAACCACATTATTAAAAAATGAGGCAATAGAAAATAGAATACTGATGAGAAATGTTAAGATGTATGCTCTTAACAACTTTTGAATATACAATAAAGTATTTTCAATTATAAAAAAAAAAGAAAAGAAAATAGAATACACTGTCGTAAAGGTACGTCTTGTTTTGTGAAAGTTTTATTTCAGTTTTTATTATGAGGGTATAGACTGGGTCACAATATAAAACGTCTTTCTTACTGTGTGTCATGGTCAAAAGTGTTTGAAAGCCACTGGTAGAAGAACATAGTAAAAAGACTGTCATAGCTTAGTACTAATCAATGTAAATAATCACCTTTTGAAGAAACTACATAGCTTCTATTTAGAGTTCTAATTTTGTGAGATGTTCACTTTGTAGATGTGAAGAAAACAAATCTCGGAACAAGGATGATTATCAAGCTGCAGTGGAAAGATTAATTATGGCGGCTCGTTTATCGGATCCAAAGCTTTTCATTAAGCACATGACGGTCAATGTTAACAAGGAGCAGGTTTATAGTTTGGAACATTGTTCTGCCCTGAAATGGTTGAAAGAGAACATGAAGTGGGCCGGAAAGGTTTGGCTTTTCAGTAACCATTAGTTAATAAAGGCTTTTTCTTTTTTTTTTAAGTTAATCATTGTTGGAAATAAAAGGTAATAAAAATAAAGAGAGTTTTCACTATATTCAGCTTTTGCCCTTGATTTACAGTAAATGGATAGTTTTCAAATACTAAAAATTTTAATCGATATATGCAGTTTATAATGGTTTTAGCCACACTGAAAAGTGATGTTTCAAACTATTTTTTGACTTCTCTTTAATTTATGTAAAGTTAAATATGGTAAATCCCTATTTATTCTGATATCCAAACAACGAAAAATCATGAACTGAATGAATATTAGTTCATTAGAACTAAGATATAAAAGGGGAAATATGTAAGTAGGTAACTGGAGTTTTCAGAACACCTTTAAGGGTATGAAGGAGGTTGAATGTATACTTAGTCATTTTTAAAGCGTATTCCATATCTATAAAAAGAATAGTAAAATAGTATTGAAAAATGACTCAAACACTAAAATTCCAGGGTACCCTCTAAGTTATGCCAAAAAATTTTTAATTACCCTGTGAAGTTTTCCTTTAGTGTATCTATAATACTATATGTATTTTGAAAATTTTTAATTTCTGTGTTACATTATATATTAGTCATACCTAATGAAAACAGCATTTTAAACACCTATACCAGAATTTAAATATCCAAAGATTGTTCTTTTATTTATTTATTTTTTTAAAGATTTTATTGGGGAAAGAGAACAGAACTTTATTGCGGAACAGTGTGTACTTCCAGGCCTTTTTTCCAAGTCAAGTTGTCCTTTCAGTTATGGAGGGCACAGCGCAGCTCCAGGTCCAATTGCCATTGCTAGTTGCAGGGGGCGCAGCCCACCATCACTTGCGGGAGGTGAACCGGCAACCTTGTGGTTGAGAGGACGCACTCCAACCAACTGAGCCATCCGGGAGCTCAGTGGCAGCTCAGCTCAAGGTGCTGTGTTCAATCTTAGTTGCAGGGGGCAGAGCCCACCATCCCTTGTGGGACTCGAGGAATTGAACTGGCAACCTTGTGGTTGAGAGCCCACTGGCCCATGTGGGAATCGAACCAGCAGCCTTCAGAGTTAGGAGCATGGAGCTCCAACCGCCTGAGCCACCGGGCCGGCCTAGATTGTCCCTTTCAAACCACCTTAGGAAGTTAAAAATGTTTCTGAAGTCAGCTTCAGAATCTGTGGCATAGTCATTCTCTAAGGTGGTCATCCTCAATCCTTAATTTGATACTTTAGACTTGATACTTTAAGCCATAATTTGAAATAATTTAGAGAAAAGGTCTGAATACGGTGAGTAATAAAAGAATAAGTCAAGGGGCAGGCAGGTCGCTCAGTTGGTTAGAGCACGGTGCTCATAACACCATCTTCGCAGGTTTGATGCCAGTGAGCTGTGCCCTCCACAACTAGATTGAAAAACGATGACTTGTCTTGAGCGGATGGGTCCTGGAAAAACACAAAAACACACTGTTCCCCAATATTCTCCCCTCCCCCCAAAAAATAAGTCATGACTAAGGGGACTGAAAGCACGTCTTAGAGGAGCTCCCAAAATACGGTACTATTAGGCAACATCATTGGAATAAGTCTATAACGTCACAAGATTGAAAAGTCAGATCTTAGATCAGATCCTAGCACTTAACGAAATGCCTTATGATGAAATGTGGAATGAATAGTATCCTGAATGGGATTTGGGAAGTGGGTTGGGAGACGTCAAGAAAGATGGCTAGGGCCCACCCAGTGGCTCAGGTGGTTGGAGCTCCATGCTCCTAACACTGAAGGCTGCGGGTTTGATTTCCACATGGGCCAAGTGGGCTCTCAACCACAAGGTTGCTGGTTCAACTCCCCAAAGGGATGGTGGGCTGTGCCCCCTGCCAGCAACTAACACCAGCAACTGGACCTGGAGCTGAACGGCCACAACTCCGACTGAAAGGACAATTTGACTTGGAAAAAATCCTAGGAGTACACACTGTTCCCCAAATAAAGTCCTGTTCCCCTTCCCCAATAAAATCTTAAAAAAAAGAAAGAAAGATGGCTCGTTCTCAAGTATACACAAACTGGGTGACTATAACTGCCATTACTTAAATGCAGAACATAGGAAATAAAATAGGTTTGGAGGTTACTACCATCCATCAGTTTGAGGAGCCTTTGAGGACATAGTGGAGAATGGTAAACGGGCAATTATAGCCTGTTCTATAGGTGTAACTCAAACACAAAGAAATTAAAGAAATATGAGATTGTTTAGATACTGTCAGCAAAGAAGCACTTGAAAGGATGAAGACACCGAGAGATGGCAAATGAAGCTTTTAGGAAAAGATGGGACTGGATGGAACTGATCACATGTGATCATACTGTTTCTAGTGAGAAGTCAAGAGCCCTTAGGACTCAAACAAACGGAGGCTTTTTTTTTTTTTTTTTTTTTTTTTTTTGCCTCAGACGGTGGTGCCAAAAAGCACTCACTAGAAAAGGGGAAAGAGCAGTTATTGTATTTGCCTAATTTCATCTGTGGCAGTTTCTAGGGGCAATCAGTCATAGGAAGCTAATGGTAGAAACCCAAGCCAGGGGTGGAGAATGCTTAAGGTTTGAAAATAGCCAGATATTGAACGGGCCAAATTCAAAAGACATGAAAAACGGAGAAAAACGTGTCTGTAATTAGCTACATTTATGTAACAGCCAAAAGACACACTTCAGTAAGACCTGTAGAATCTGGAGCTCTCAACTGACAGTAGTCCTAGGGCGTCAGCTCCGAAAGCGCCGCGGGCTGATCCCTCTCATTTCGGAGCCCCGGGTGGGGCGGGGGGGGCCTGGGAGAGGGGACCGGCGCATGCGCGCGTCCTGCAGCGCCCCCTCCCTCCCCTCAGCTCCAGGCTCCAGCGCGTGCTTTGTGCCCTTCGTTCCCCACCCTCTCCACCGACCCTCGGGCCAGGCCCCGCCACCTGTCGTTTCCGACTCCCTGCGACCCAGTTCTTCGTATCTCGGAGAGTTTACTTGCGCGTCCTAAAGCTTTAGGGGGAGCGCGCAGAGTTCACTCCGAGCCGGGCGGTAAGGAGAAGGGGCAGGAGCTTCCAAGCGGCGGGGAAGGCGGGGCGGTCACCTGGGCGCTGACGTCAGGGCGGGGCCGGGTACCGCTACAGATTTTAATCCGCGTCTCCCGCTGAGCGCAGGCGCCCCGGGGAGGAAGGCCTGGCCCGCGTCAGCCAATGAGCGCGCCATCTGAGGCCCCGTCCCTGTGGGCCGGGTCCCCTCCAGCGACCCAGCGCGGCAGGCGCCGGATGGCGGGTGGAGCTTTGCGCGCCCCGCTGAGCTCTTAGGGCTGGGGGCGCAGAGACCACCTCGGGAGAGCCTGTCAGCGCTGTCCTCGAGCGGGGCGCGGGCGGGCGGGAGCGCCGGGCCCTGCGGCGCGAGCTCGGTGGCTGGGCTGGCGCCCCGCTGCGCATGCGCCCGGATACAGCCGCGCGCGCCCCCGCACAGCCCCGCGGGAGGAGTGACCGTCCTCCCGCCTGGTACCCGGTGGGAGGTGAACCAGGTCGGAGAAAACCCTGGCAGCGGACACTTACCGGAACTGTAAGGAGCAAGAGGGGAGGGGCTGCAGTTGTGCCTTCGGGCTGCTCGGGCCAGAAAGGGGGGGTCGCGGCGGGCTGTGCGCAGAGTCACCTTAGCTCGACGTACTAACTTTTGAACTAAGGCAATGCCAGGGGACGGAGTGGCCGCATCGCTTGTGTTTTAACTTGCTTTGGAATGGGAAACCAAAGACGATTTATTTAGGCTTCATTGCTTCCGACTATAATATTTCCTCCGAGTCTTTGATTTATCATAGGAAATGGTGATGCTTCAAATCTCATAGTAAAAGATTTAGGAAAGGAAGCTAAGGTATCTAGATACTTTGCTCTTGGTACAGTTTATTATTAACTTATCTGATAGGACTTTCTGCTGTTTCTTTTTCTTTGCCTTTTCCCCTTCCCTGGGGAAGTATTCAATTGAAAAGCGATGAAAAACTGCCCGCTTTTATCCCTCCTTGATGGGCGAAACTGCTTTTAAAAACCATAAAAGATGGTTACTAAGGGAAGTCACCGTTTAAATGAGAGTAGCCTGAGGATATTAACTTTGTTAAAATAAGTTACTTTCAAATAAACATTGTGCCAAATGGCCAAAGAGCAATCGTCGGAACTCTGGCAAACATGTTACTGTTTCTGTATCTGTCAAAAGTAATTTAAGCAAAACAAAAGTTTTTGTTAAACTACCCATAATTTGGCTTTAACACCAATTTCTACCAAATTTTATTTGAAACTGCACAGAATTTAGGTTAAAATCAGAAATTTTCATCTTATAAAATAGAAGCTAAAAATCACTATTAAGTGGATTATAGCAGTCATTGACAATGTTTTGTAAATGAATTGTGCCCTTCCCCATCTTCCACCCTCCATCCAGAGAGGACACCATCTCCCTGGAAAAGACCTTCCACAACCCCCATCTAGGTGTTTCCCGGAATACTCTGTGCATGGCTGTTAGCATTTACTGCATTGTTTTACAATTACCTGCTGTGTCTTTCCACTCCCTCTTTCTCCCCTAGGCTGTAAGTTTTTGGAAAGGTGGAATTATCTTAATGTTTTTCTATTCCCAGTGCTTTACACAGAACCTGGTACCTAAGTGCTCGGTAAATGCCAGTTGATGAATTGGGTGAGTTGAGGACCCAGAGTGCCTTCCAAACCTGATAAGACAATGTAGCCCTTTTAGTTATTTTGTAGCATGCTTGAGACTTTTCCAAAAGGAAGGAGAGTGGGCTATATGAAATATGTACAAGAACCACCCATGTAAGAATTTGTCTGAAGACAACCCCCTGGTTAACCTGGGTGCCACCGGCTCTCAGACTACTTCCTACTAACAAGCACAAGCATCCCGCCCTACTCTGAAGCAGTGTATATTGTTTCTGCGATAGGAATTTGATTTTCTGTGTAGTCGTCTTATAAGGGAAAGAACCACAGATCTGAGTCTTCTAGTCTTCTTAGCAGTTATATTTATTATAGTACATGAAAAAGTTGACATTGTAGTTACGGTATCAGACCCCTTATGATTTTGGTTTCCCAGAACCAAACCAATTTATGTCTGGTTGAAGTGATAAAATTGGGTTCTTGGTCTTGCAACGATGAGAACTGACCCAAGATCTGTGCCCCATGAAAAGGCAAGCAGCTGGGCTTTAACCTTGCTTCCACTCAGATTTTTTTTTTTTTTTTTTTTTTTAATATCAAGAAGTGGGTAAACCATACAGGAAACAGCTAGTTCAAGCAAAACTTTAAAACTTCATTTGGTTTTTTAGCATACAACTGAGTAAAGATCTCTCCCTAAGTTTGTATTACACAAGTACTTTTAAAGAATTAAAGCTTAAAAGTTTTCTGACAGACACTATAAAACGATAGAATCCTATAAAACGATAGAATCAGGATTCCTTAAAACAGAGGTTCTCAAACTTGAGTGTTCATCAGAATCCTGAAGGCATATTAAAACAGATTGCTGGGCCCACCTAGCTTATCCCGTTTCTTTTCCAATACTGGATCCTGATCTAATTACACCTTCCGTCACTTAGCTGTCACAGACCACTCTTAAAAGAGATCTTATGGGAAATACTCAAAAAACGTATAGGACTCCAAGGGGAAACCATCTGTTTCCTTTCTGGTTCTTTAAAAGAACCAGAAAAAAATATTTTTCATTTTTTTCTAATGATTTAAATACGAAATAATCATCTTATGAGTAGAACAATAATTTGGTTGAGTGTGTATCAGAATTATTAAATGAATATCTTTTTATGTATATAGGCATTTTCCTATAGAAATATTAATTGGCCACTCCTGGCGGGGAGAGGGGATTGTTGGCAAAAAAAAGTCACATTTCCTCTCGTATTGCCCTTCCACCTCTCAGTTGAAAAACACTGTCTTTATTACTTCATAAAAAAAGGCAATTCCAACAACACAATAACCTTTATTTTTGGGGGTGAGGAATGCTACTACCGTGGAAATTTGTCTTTTTATTACTTAGCAAGTGCTAACTTTTTTGTCTCCAAATAGTAAAAATAAATAACCATGTTTATTCTGATAGTTTCAATTTTTCCCCTAACGTCTGAAATTAAATCAGTCATTTGTACTTTTTGACTTGTATGTAGCCTTACACTGGTTTTTTTTTTTTTACTTCCAGACATTGATCCCATATTTTGGTAATCCTGAATTTTCCAATCAAAGAATTTGTTTTCAGTATTTAACTGTAAGCCCTTATGAGAAGGGAAAAAAGAATTCTGCGGTTTTTTACACACCCTGAATTATATAATAATAATAGTTGTCACTCTTAGGAATTTTCTATTTACTAAATCCATTATGTACATCATTTGACTTAAGTTTCACAAAATTCTTATGAGACATGTAGCCCCTACTTTCGTACATAATGTACTCCTAGGAACAGGTTCAAAAATTTGATGTGGGATCCCCTATCCAGAGAGCTAAAGCATAATTATAATGTTCGAGGTTACATTTCACCTTCTAGAAGCAGTCTTTCATGAATATTTCCAGCATTTTATGTGTGTCTTTCAGCATTTTTCCTTAAATATGAAACAGTGAAGACAACTTCCGTCTAATGAGTATCAGCTATAGGCCAAACAATGATATATATATACACAGGGTGCCAAAAAATTGTATACACATTTTAAGGAAGGAAAACTGTATTAAAATTGTAATACTCAGTATATACCGATAATGAAAGATGAATACAAGTCACGTTTGACTTCTGCAATTGCAAGAGGTGTTCAAAGTGGTTACCATCAGCGTCCAGACACTTATGATTATGGCGAACTACTGCTTGAGCAACGTTGACCAAAGTGTCCACTTGTATCCATTTTTTTGGCACCCCTGGTAATTATTGTTATTTCATTGTATTAAATTTGTTAGTCTTCATTACAAGTATTAGAATTGTAATTTTTCCTTTTTTATAAAATGAAGACAAAATTTGATAAAATATTCACTAACTGAATAGACATTGGCTGCAACGAATACCAAGTTTCTGACTACTCTCTGGCAGACTGTCACATTGTGTTAGCTCAAAGTATTCTCTCAATCAAAATTTTTAAATTTTCAAATCAAAGGGCAGTTTGGAGTGACAGTACATATTATACAGGTGTTTCCGTAATGATGACGTATGTATGTGCATTCCAGGAAATCGTGACGTCCTGCAAGATGATACACTGAAATACCAGGGTTTATGGGGGAAAATATACCACCCAAAATAAGACCTGTAGAAATCTCTAGCTTTTTCATCTGTACCAGCAGCTTCCCAGATTGCTAGATGTAGTGAAAAAATGCAAGAATACTTAAAGCCACTAACCGTCTGCTTCCTAAACCAAAGGAAGGAACTATAACTCCCCCAAAGGAGGATTTGCAGGTTTTGCTTAAATCTTTACATATAGCTAAAGCCTTTCTTATAGAAAGCTCACCTCTGATCACTCCAGATCATTAGCATACTTGGGGGAAAAGCGGCATATAACACCTTTTCCCTACTTACCAATTGCACATGATCTAATTCACATCAAAGCAACATTTTTTGTAGCAGAACAGACTGTTCGCTCTTGGACCATCTGTACTATTTTACTAGGTGAGGAAACAGATTTATCTAGAGCAAGTGAAATAACTTGCCCTTGCTCACACAACTGGTCAGTGCTGGAGTCAAGATTTGAGTACAGATCTCAGACACTCCAGCCTCCCCTCCACAACCATGGTGCAGCCTGCCTTCACTGACAGCGTCCTGTTAGCTTAGAGCGGTTTTGCCTTGTGTTGGCTTAGACCAGCGCAGTCCAATGGAAAGATACTGTGAGCCACAGGTGTAATTTTAAATTTTCTAGTAGTAAATTGCAGAAGACAAAACCTGGTTGTGTTCTGCTTTTTAAAAAGCAAAAAGAAACAAGTAAAATTCATTTTAACAAATTACTTCAGCATCTAACTGATATAAAAAAGTATTAATACTCACACAAAAAAAGGAGGCAGGAAACACCACCCTCTTAAACTGTAAATAGCCTAATTTTTTTTTTCTTTTACGTTTTCTCTTTTTTTGTGTGTGGTTTGTATAAAGAAGCCATCTGATATTTTATTTGTTTTGCTTAAGGGTCCAGAAATTAAATTGATATCACAGACTTTATACATCTACTTTCAGAAAACATGGAAAGATTTGAAAGAAGACACCATCATCTTAACATAAAACTTAACGGTTCTATTTTTGAAGTGGTGCAGGATCAGTTGTACCTGTATGCTATAAACTTCATGTTCTAGAATCAGAGATTATGATCTGAGTTCTGATTTGGAGTTTTGGGTTACTGTACCTCCAAAATTTATGCAAATATTTTCTGGGAAAGTTTATTTTTTATTTTTTTTATTTTTACTGTCTATTTATTTATCTTTCAGCAAAAATTTCCCTCCATATGTTACATCTTGCACATTGTGGTTTTTTCCCATTATATCTTGTAATTGTATTGCTAGTACACAAGAAAGCTATTGATTTTTCAGATGTTTATTTTGTATCCAGCCACTTTGCTGAGTTCTCTTGTTAAATCTAATATTTTTTCAGTTAAACCTTTTACAAGGGTGAGGTAAGAGGAAGATTGACAAACCAGCCCAGCAATGGGAACAGTTGATTTTTGCCTCCTCCTTTACAACGTTATACCTTTTATACCTAATTTAGGTGTCACTGCATTGTCCAAAGCTTCCAGAACATTGCTAAATAAACACAGCATGCCTTTATAATGGTTAAAAATGGTTCTGGCTATTAATTTTAGATAGACCTTTTAAAAATTATGTTAATAAGTTTTCTCTTTCTAAATCTAGAAACCGTGATTTAATGTTCAGACTTGTATTTGAGCACATTTTATTTTCATTGGGAGAATCTGTTTTATTTCCAAGTATTAATGTCCTTTATTAGTCATTGCTTAATAGTAGTTTAGTTGTAACGTATGATTATAAAGTGAACAGTGAATGAATAATTTTTCTGAACAATTGAAGACCAGTATTTTAAGTACAGGAACTTTTTTTTTTCTTTGCTCTGGTTATTTTTGATGGAAACGCTTCTGAGATGTTACATAATTTCTCTGAACAGCACACTTCATGTTCCATTCCATGTTTGAAAGTCATGAAGGATATGTTCTCTGATTTTTGCAGTTTTGCTCTAGGTAATTCTTTGGAGACTCATTCCAAACTAACTTTTAAAACAAATCCTATAAACTGCTTTCTTGGCTAAATCAGCTGCTTTTCCTATCAATTCTTAATCATAAATGTGTAGATATGTGAACTCCTGAAAAGTTACTTGGCTGGCTGCCTCAGAAATTCTTTGTGAATCAAATCTAAATCATGCTCAAAGCATTGATTTTGTTTGTTTGTTTGTTTTTACTAAAGCAAGTAGTCTTTACTAAATTGCTTTCAAATTTTTCTGTTGTTTTTAGTGTGCTTTAACTTTCAAACTTCAAAACGTTTATTTCAAATCAATCGTAAGTTTCTTTGCAGTGTTCTGTTTGTTTTGATATCTTGCTTTTGAAACTGTAGAACAAAGCATGTCATTTAGATGCCCCACATTGTTCATCAGATGGAGACATTGTGATTTGATGAACTTCTAAGATATTGCTGCAAAAGATCACTGAAACAGCTTGCATTGTTGCAATGATAGGTCTGGTACATCACATGGTTCAGTAATTCTGGCTCTCAGGGCTGCCTTTGGGATCATTTTAGGCTGAATAACATGTTGGTTGGAACTTTGCTGCATTATTTCATCTACTTCCCATTCATATTCTTGGATGATCGTATGCCTCCCAAGTATTATTCCTCATTTTTTATCTACAGTTTTAGCTCACTTCTTAGTATCTTTGCTGTTAAATGTCATAAATTTTCTTAATAACATAAAAATTGAAATGTCGTCATGTGTGAGTGTGGAGAACTGTTTGTTCTTGAGCTAGATTGGGAGTAGAGTCCAGGACTATCTTTGGACAGGTTTCCCAGGGGCCTGTTTTAAACAGTGAACAACACTCATTCCTGTTCTGGTGATTTTCTTCATTTAATTTGCATGCTCAAAGCATTGATTTTGTTTGTTTGGTTTTTGTTTTTTTAATTTTTAAGAACATGCCACATGTTCATTTTAAATAAACTAGGAAATAAGGAGAAAAATTAATTAAAGCACTTAATATCCTACCACCTAGAGATAGCTAATTACAGATTGCATATGTAATTAGGTGCTTGTAGTCTTTCCCTTGAGCCTCCTACGTGTGCTGTCTTAACTAAGTCACATCTTACCTAGACTTGATTTTAAGACTTTTTTTTGTATATTTTGGGTAATAGTCCTTTTGTAGATACGAGTATCTGTTGCAAGTATTTTCTCCCAGTCCGTGGCTTGTCTTCTCATTCTCTACATTGTCTTTCAGAGAGCATAGTTTTTAACTTTATGAAATTCAGTTTATCAGGGCTTTCACCAGGACCCCGCTGTCTTGATTCCTGCAGCTTTATAGTAAGTCTTGAAGTTGAGGAGTGTCTGTCCCCAGCTGTGTTCTTCAGCACTGAGGTGGCTGTTCTGTGTTGTTTCCTTTCCACATAAACTTTAGAATGAGTTTGTCGGTACCCATAAAACAACGTGCTGGGATTTTGATTGGGAATGCATTGAAACCATAGATCAAGGGGGAAGAACTGATGTCTTGACAGACAATACTGACTCTCTGCCCATCAACATGAACTGTCTCCATTTACTTAGTTCTTCTTTGACTTCTTTCATCAGAGTTTTGTAGTTTTCCTCATAGAGACCTTGTACATTTTTTTGTTAGATTTATAGCTAAGTATTGCATTTTGGTGGGTGCTAATGTAAATGGTAATATGTTTAATTTCAAATTCCACTTGTTTATTACTGATATCTGCTTAACTTTTTAAGCAATTAATGGATGCCTGGAAGCTGACGTACATATATATTCAGAAATGTTTTGGCGCCTGAGACCTGTCAGGAGGTAAGTTTCATGGTCCAATCTATAATTAATATTGGGGGAGAAATCTGTTATGCATTTGGCTACTTCTAATTTATTGTTATTTTTGAAATTCTAAAGTTATATTATGGTGGAGAGCAAGAACAAAAAAAGAAAATTCATATGAACAGCTAGGTCCTGAAAGAGTCCATTCAGAGCAAAAGGTGAAAAGAATATCATCTGTCAGAATAGTTCGGTGTGAAAAGCTCAAGAGGAAAAAAATAAATAAAGTTATCCTTAGCACAATTTTTATCATGTTGCCTTCAAGTCTGCCGCGATTGTATGGAAAACCACTCTGCATTTAAATTATATAGGAAGGTCATTTGACTGCAGTATGTGCTATTTATGTATTTATATATAATCTGCATCTTATGTCAGGCTCATTGCAGCAAGACACAGGATTCCTCCAGTGGGTGACTTTGGCTCAAGGAAGCGCCATTCATGGCTGAGCCCTTCTTGGGACTGTGACTTCCCACCCAGCACTCCTGCCTTCCCCTCTCCTCCTTCCACGGGTGTCAGACCAGAACCATGGCCTGAAAGCTCACCCTACCTTATCCTTCCTTTCCCACTAATTCTCTTGCACAGCTGATCCTGTCTTGGCCTCTGTTTTTCAGCAGACCCAAACTAACACAGCAAACAACAGCATATGTGTAAAACTCATTTACTGCCGTCAAGCATACAGTGAGAGTTGAAATGGGTGGATGGAAGGAGAGAACAACAGATACATCATTTGTACATTATGGTGGTATTTTTCAAATATGTGGGGCACACAGCTTCTTTTTTTAGAGTTTAGAAGAGGAAAAGACTATTTATAATGAGGATTCAAAAGGGAAGGTTCTGGGAGGAATGGGTACATTGCCCCCTGGCACATAGTAGGTGCGCAGTAATCATTTAGTGAGTGAGTATAGTTTGGGCAGGTGGAAGTGGGCGACAGGGTGGATGTAGGAGAGCTTAGACATAATGCAGAAGAAAGGGAAGAATGAGCACGATCATGGGGGCTGGGACTGAGTTTCTGGAAGGAGTTGGAAGGATCGATTGGAAATGATTATGGAGCACTTGAAATATGAGACTGAGGAGTGGATTTGATTCTGCAGAAGCTGAAAAGACCATCAAAAGTGTCCTAATAGGGACTACAGTGATTCTGGGGCTTTAGGAAAATTAACCTGTGTACAATATGGGGAAGGAAAGGAGAGAGGAATAGACCGATGGTGAGGTTATGCAGCCCAATTTTGTGGGGATAGTTGATAGCAGGGAAAACGGAAAGAAGGAACGATTTCAACAGACATTGTAAAGTGAGAGGAACGAAGACTAACTGAAAACGGGCGGGGATGATGAGCTAGTTTGGGCAGTGGTAAATCTGAGGTTTTGTGCTTTGGCAACATTGAGAAAAGTGGTGCCACAGTAACAGATACAGGAAGGTAGTCCTGGATTAAACCAGCTGCTCCCTTGCCTTCTGTGTCCAGGCTGAGTTTAAAAGGGAAATAATGACCTCTACTCCTTTTTTAAGACTTGTAAAATTTGAGAGGCTGGCAGGATAGCTAAGTGCCTGTCAGACATTTGGAAATGAGAGCTGAAGCTCAGATGGGGAATAAATGGAGTTGTCACATTTGCTTATACTGCCTCATATTGAGGACTTTCACAGCTGGCTTACTGTGTACTGTTCAAACTTCTGTTTTAAGACTTAATACACAATCTATATGTTGACTTTAAAAGGTTCAAATACATGCAAAAAACAAAACAAAAGGCAATCTGAACATAATGTTGTTGGTCTCCAGGTTGTTTAGAAAAAATCTCCAGAAATGAATCTGTAATCCTACCATTTAAAAAATGTACAACTTTTCAAAAGACTCAGTATACCTAATGTATGAGATAAAAAATGTGCCCAATATTTAGAGACTTCTTTATATAGTCTGTTACAGAATGGAAAGGGTAAATTATAACATGCAAAAATAGATGTCATGGACATGCTTTGTAAAAGTTGCAAATAATTTCATTGCATTTAAAACTGTACTTTATAAAAACACTCTCAGGTGGGTTATGTCAAAATTCAAGAATAAAATGTCAACTTATCCAACTAGAATAATAGTAGCACGCTAGTAATGAGGAAATGAACTAACAGATATACATACCTTCTTTTTAAGCATTATAATTCTCAAAATATTTTTTACTATAAAAATATTACACTATTGGATATTGAGGGTTCTTTTAATCTGAAGAATGATGTAGAAAATTGTCATCATGCTGTGAAGCCAGTTAACATTTCCAAGTAGGCTTTTGAGGGGAAATTTTATTATTATTATTTAATATTTTTTCTCATTGTATCAGAGGAATTTATGTCCACTGTTTTTAGAAACTATGTGGCACTCCCTACTTGTTAAAACTTTGTAGATTTCAGAAAAACCACAAAGTTTTGCATTTTGGTTTCTATCTTGTTTCTGTGGTATTTTCCATACATAGTAATTTTAATATTGCTTTCACTGTATAAAAAAATACACTGGGTATTTGCGTGGACGTCAGTGCCTCAACAAATAATAAATCCACATCTTTTTATAAGGTTATGTCTTGAGAAGGTACTTCCACACTGGTTTCTCTACTCAAGAGCTTTTTCAGGAGCCGAAGCAGTCAATGCCTTGAGGCCATTCTATTTTGCAGTGCACCCAGATTTCTTTGGACAGCACCCCAGAGAAAGGGTAAACATTTTATCTTTTTTGACTGTTAGTCTACATTTCTGTGTAGTTTATTTACCCTTGATACAGGATAATACAGAGAGTTCTCTAAATTTGCATTGTTCTGTGGGAATGCTATAATCAGTGCTTTGAACTAATTTGAAATATAGATACTGAGCACCGAAAATATATTGTTTTTTACGAAATCTGTCATTTTTTCTACGGGCAATAAAGCTATCATGTAAACTCTTTAGAGTATTAGCAATCGTGTTTTCTGTGCTAGTTTATAGAGTAAAATTGAGGGTTTGAAAGAAAATGTAAGGCCTCTGTTCCCATGATCAGTCCTTTTTACAAGGATGGTGCAAGAAAGGTTTTCCAGTGCCCAAACGTTGTCCCTTACGTTGCATACTGCTGGTCTGTCTCTCTACAGCGTCATTTAATGTGTGCTCAAGGAATGCAAACTGATGGGAAAAACAACTTCTGATAAATTTACTTTGGAAGGCCAATATTTTTTTAACATTAGATAATGTATTACAAAGCCCACTGCTTTGGAATTATTCCTTTGGTTCTTTTATCAACCTTTACATTGACACCCAGTTTAACACAAAAAAGAATTTAAAATTCTTGAAAATTAGAACATTATTCTATTACTTTTTACTACTTACATGGAAAATCAATTTTGCTTCTTTGCTTTAGGAAAATTCTAATTATGATATTTGATAGATGTTGGCTATTCAAAGTCAGATCCTTTCTAAGTAATTAGTAAATTGAATCAACAGAAAAGTATCCTTTACCTTGGTGATGTAATAATTTAATTTAATGTTTAATAATTTAAAGTTTCTAACAAGTACCTTTGGTGTTAGTAGCAACACGCTCTAACCATCTGAGCTAACCAGCCACCCTAATTTAAAGTTTTTAAACCAACATGTATGGAAAAATTAAACCTAGTAGTAGGTGAATGTTTTTCCTCCTCTACCAATGCTATGAAATCGCAACATTTTTTAATACTAAATTATTTAGTGCCCTCAATATGTATTAAAAAGGCCAGGATATAATTTCTGTTGTTTCCTTGTTTTATTTTGTGTGTAAATGCACCTAAATATTTTTTTTCAGGAAGTCAATGAAAATTCCCTTCAGAGATTAAGTGTCTACTTAGAAAACCTCCAGAAACCAGGCTTCAAGTCTTTGAAACCAACTCAGCTTACGTTTTATGTAAGAGAAACAGACCAGAATTCTTCCGATGGCCAGGAACCCTTTAGTACTTTCGGTACGGTTTTTATTTCTGGTGTGTCCTTTGCAAGCTTCATGGTAAATAGGCTCATTCAGTCTAACATTGCCAGAATACCTTTGCATTGATGCCTTGCTCATAGGCAAATGTCATTTAATTGATTTGTTTTCCTAGAATTAGATTCTATTCCTGGTTGCATGTGTTTAAACAAGCCATTTTTTGTGTTTAAACTTTTTTGTCTCTAAAACAGAAGTGTTCCTTTTGTCCTCTTCTATTTTAGTGCTATTTTAAGTGTTAAACATGTATATAATTTATATTTTTTAAAAGTACAGCTTATATTCTTTTATTTAGTCCTTCTGGTATCCTGTGAGGTAGGTAGTATTTGCCCAAATGTAACTTAGTAATGTCCAGTGACTTCCCCAGGACCATGGAGGTAGAGTGTGGGTCTCGAACCCAGATCTTTTAACTCCGGCCTCATGTTTCTGAAACCTAATCAATCATAATATACAGCCTCTGTGTGGTCCTTTGTCACTGCTTTAGCCAGGATCCAATAATACTTAAAATTAGGGGCAGATACGGTTCTATTGTTTCTCTATATACCCTTTTGGTGATTCTTGAGGAAACAACTTTATATTTAGAATGTACTTTAAAACAATTTAAAGATTTACTAAGAGCTTTCTGTGAGTGAAGGCTGAAATAATTAGAAAATACACTATAATTTTTTTGAAACAAACTGTTATGAAACTCAAAATTTGATAGGTCTTTTGAGACGTAGAATCTATTTCCACCTCTGCCAGTGACTGGCTCTGTGACCTTAACTTCTGTTCTTCACTATTAAAACGAAAGATGTGAAAAATTAAATACAACTTTTACATCCACCAATTTCAGAAGTGTTAAATAAATTATGCTACCTTCATTACATGGGCTGGTATCTAGCTACTAAAAAGAATGAAGTTGATCTATACATACAGATATGTAAGGGTCACCAAGGTTAAGTAATAAAAGCAAGTTCAAAGTAATATATTCAGAATGATACTATTTACATATTAAAAAGAAAGTTCTAACTGGGTGTGTGTTTGTGCAAACACATATGCGAACATCTCATATGTAATATATACACACACAGGCACATAGAGAAGGTCTAGAACAGTGCTGTCCAAGAGAACTTTCTGCAAGGATGTAAATTATTCTATATCTGCAGTAATGTAGCAGGCAATAGCCCTGTATGGCTACTGAGCACTGGAAGTGTGGCTAGTGCGACCAGGAACTAAATTTTAAGTTTTTATTTAATTTTAATTAATTTAATTTTAAATAGCCATATATGGATAGTAACTATTAATAATGGCATAATCGTTAGTCCACCATATTAGACTAAAAGCATATGTTCCTAGCTGTCAATAATGGTTATGGCTAGTAAAGGTGTGAGGTTGTGTGCCCATTAACAGACTTTTGTTTTTATTATATATGTCTCATTTTACAATAAACGTACTCATATATATGCATTATAATTTTCAAAATCAATTGAAAATATTTTTTTGAAAATAGAATCAGCGTGTTCTAATGGAGAAAGTACTTGGCTTGGTGTCAACTCAGATTTAAGCCTCGCTCCATTCTTCTTAACCTCCTTTAGCCTATGTTTCTTCACATTTGAAAAGAAAGATTAATAATGACACAGTTAGTGGGAGTGTTGATTGAAAAATTATGTAAATTCAACTAGAACCACACCTAACACCAAATAAAGTGGGAGGGGGACAGACTGGATTTCCTATTGATGACTTACGTTAGATTACTAACCTTAGCCCAATGACTCCCCAGTATGAAAACTGGATTGTGAAGCACTAACTTCTAAACAATTAGGGAATTTTAAATCACTTTTGAAAATACTGAGTTACTAGCTAGTTGGGTGGGCAAGTATGAGGACAGTGTCTTTCAATCATAGAGAAAATTCTAGATGGGTTTCTGTCACCACTGAGAGTAGATTGTCTGGCTTCTCCCTTCTTCTGAACCACTGTCACAGGGCAGCCTTCCCTCTCCTTCCCCTCCCCCTCGTCTTAGGGCTATAACTCTTTGGTGGACAATTGCTCATAGGAGAGCTTTTCCATCTCTTAGACTGTAGAGACCAAATTTATGGACAGCATTGAAATTATTCTGAGTCCCCTTCTTGGGCTGCAATGGATTTGGTCTCTGGTGCCAAACTAGGAAAGGGAGCTGACAATTCAAGGAATTCATGAAGGTAAAGATAGAGTTGGTTTAGATTTGGAGAAGGGCAGTAGTGTTCCACTGACAGATGATTTGCCAATTGGATAAATTTTAATCGGTAATCGAATATTTTAAAAGATTGGGATTTTATAAATTTTGTATAAAAAATTATTTTTAAATAAAGCAAATAATCACCTGTACTCATTGTTTGGGGGAATTATATTCTCTAGGATTTCGAGCAGTCAAATTTACTTTGCACACCAGAGATCTGCTAAGCACAGTATTGTATATTCTCAACTCCTGCAGTTTATCAGTTAAACATATCCAAAGCTTGAACAGCACTGTGCATTCTGAGCCTCTCAAAAAGGCGAAAAGGATGTCTGACAGGCCCATCAAATGGGACAAGTCTTATTACTCCTTTACTGGATTCAAGGACCCGGATGAACATCTTGAACAAGTCTTGAGAATGGAAACAACCCTAACGTATGTACAAGTTCTTATTTAAACTTATTTGTAGTTCATGTTTAAAATTAAGGTCTAATTTCTCAGGAAATTAATATACTTAACCCAGGAACCATTATGAAAAAGATGTTTCGTGTTTCTTAAAGTTGCCAGAATACTTACAATTGTATTAAATCTTTGATCTTTTGATGCACATGCAGGAGATTTTTGTTTTGTTTACATTTTTAAAATTCTCCTCTTTAAGTTAACCCTGTTTTATGGAGAAAGGACATATCAAGAGTACAAAACTAGGTGAAGTATCTTCATGTGTTAAGCATTTTCAAGTAGTGCTGTCCTTTAGTGTAATGATCCAGGCATAATAAAAATATGTGGAGACAACATTTAGAAATACCATCTGGAATACATAACATTTGGAACTACCATGAGAAAAAAATAATTTTTAATTCTAAAAACCACGTATAAAACATGTTTCTATCATTTGTCTTATTTGTAAGTCACCATGAATGTTGTATTTTGATTAAGTCGTTATTGGACTCTGCTAAGACGAGCTACATTCTGTCCCTGTGGTCACAGCTGGAGTCTGGCTTACCAGAGGATTCTCACTCATTGCGGCGTGGTCAATTACCCTTGATTATCCACGGCAGAGCATTTGCTTTGTGGATTACCTACCTTTGTGGAATTCCTCCCCTGGGTATCTAGATCCCAAATAAGGCTGGAGAGACAGGAGGGGGGCAGAGTCCAGTCCAGAAAGGGAGACAAGCATCCTTCTGAAGGCGTGTGTGTGCGTGTGTGTGTGTGTACACGTACCTGTGGTGATGGCCCATCTCTGCTATATCTGTATATGTAACTAATAGATAAGTTCTCCCTAAATATGTGGATTTTGATTGTTCTGATTCTCTTCTGTAAACAGAACCAAGAGGAAAGTGTGGCTTTGGGATGATAATTATAGAGCAGAAGTAATAAGACTGTAGGAAGTAGGGGTAAAAAAAATGAAGAATAGTCATAATGGGATAGAGATTAATGATTTTAGAAAGCAGGTTAGAAAAACAGGTGATTGATGGTAAATTCCACACAGAGGCTACAGTGGGAGTTAGGATGCTGTGGGCATGAGCTAGAAGAGCGGTTCTCAGCCTGTTCCTGTAATCATCTTGCAGTGTGTCCAGGTGAACAAAAAGTTGGGAATGCGTGGTCAGAAGGGTAAAGGGGGGAAAATGGGATTCGCTAAATAAGTCAAGGCAAAAAAGCAAAAATGAGAGTTGTTGGATCTTGACTCAAGGTAAGAATAACGTATTAAGGAAATTCAGAGACGCTGTCTGTGGTTCAGTTGAGTGTTTCATGGGGTACATTTTGGTCTGGAACTGGGTGTGCAGCCATTGTGGAAATATTGTCCCAAGGACCCAGGACGCAGCCAGCTGGCAAACGAACGAAAACAGATTGCAACTATGAAAAGACGGTTTAACAGGATAAGTGGTATTCAACTGAGTTCCTTGTCCAAGATGAGTGTTTAGAATTTATTTGTTTCTTGTTCCTCTCATAAAATTCCTCAGTCTTTAATAAAAGTAGATTTTCCTAATTGTACAACAACATTGTAAAATATATCATTCTTTAAACTTTGCTACATATTTGAAACTTTTTAAAATAAAATGTTGGGGAAAATTTTTTTAAGACTTGCTTACATCATACTATACATTATACTAGAGAGTGAATATAATAACAAATAGACCACTGTTTTAGAAATTGAAGTCAGCGGGAATTTAACTTTCTCATTTATTGATCTTTATTATCCAAGCCAATTGTCAGTAGCCATTTATCTTGTCAGATATTGGAGTAAACCCATTATTAGCAGATAGAACCTTTCTTAGCTTCATCAAGTGAGATTAACAATGTTGTACCATTACTGTAGTTTTAGTCTTGTTTATAACAGATACTGTTTTCTCTTTAAAACTGTGATTTAAAATTAATATTGAATTCGAAATGAGACATACAGCATTCAGAGCTGCTTACAAAAGAATTGGAATAAGGTGTGGGTGGTTCTTAGTATAATGCTATTTTCATATCTTTCACTTCCACATATTTTTCTTGGGCTAGAGAATACTGAGAATTGACTGGTACCCACTTAAATCTTTCTACTCAATGCCTCCCTTCTAAAATCTGCCAGTTAGACATTCTGTCTTGTTTACTTTTTAATGCTTATATTGGAGGCCCTTGGGTTATATTTCTCGAGCATTGCTATCTTAGTGACTTACCTGAACCAGATTATCAGCCCTCGTGGAGTGTGCGATTGGACCAGAAGGTATGGGCTGGGTACGACGGGAGAGGCCAGCACAGCACTGAGAAAGGCAAGGAAGGGAACACAGCGCGTCAGGCCCGTGGAGTGAGTTGCAGTGCAGACTAAATGCTGCAAAAACTCTGTGTTGCCTTCACCAGCATGTCTCAGGGTGCTGGTGCTGGAGTGATGACACCTGTACTAATTGAAAGGTTTGATATCTCATATTTCCCTAACCTAACCCAGTCTCCTTATTCTAGCACATTCACACAGGCCCAGCACCCCTTGACCTTTTCCCAAATGTGGATATCACCCTCTCTGAAGGAAGCGCTGCTGAGGCTTTGTTCAATGTTTTGTTTTGTTAGTTTTTCCCAGGAAGGATTCCAGGAGCTTTTATCATGAAAGCCAGAATGGTATCTGTACCAAGTTATTGTTTCAATTATTAATTTTTTTAAATTTGTAATTATTTTGTAAATAATTATAGAATTGTTGAACCATTTGAGAGCTTTCAAATCGTATGGATTGAGTGCTGCCTCGTAAGGAGACTTAAGGTAACTCAGCCAAAACTTGTTAGTCACCATGATCTTTTTGACCATATACAGTTCAAGTTTTTGTTTTTTATTCCTCTATTGTTTAATTCATCTTTATTTTACATGTAGTTTGCAGAGGAGGAATCATAAGGAACCCCTGCTGAATTATACCAAGTCAGAAGGAGCGTGACCAGTAATTTTACGTACATCAAACTGCTCTGTACCTGATTTATAAATTTCATTCACCTGATCAAAATTTACTCTTGGAAGCATATGGAGATATTTCTAATATCTCAGGATATAATGCTAAAAAGAGAAACTATAACAACAGTAGTAATACATGCATTTATTTACTATTTATTATTGCCCTTGTTTATAGGCTAAGTCAGTGTTTTTCAGATACACAATTTATTGATGTAGGACCAGCAAAGTTGTTTTGTTCCTCTTTAAATTTTTTTTAAATACTGGGGGTGCCAAAAAAATGTATACACATGACTTGTATCATCTTTTGTTATCAGTATATATTGAGTATTACAATTTTAATAGTTTTTTTCCTTTCTTAAAATGTGTGTGCATTTTTTTGGCACCCTCTGTATATATTGTCGGTAAGTTTAAGTATTGTTTCTCAAAATACGTGGTTTAGTTTATATATGTAAACATGTGTCTGTATGTGTGTGTATACTGAGTGTGTGTATACCGTTTAAAATATTTCTTACCGTGGGTTGCCATCAAAGAAGTACCATCTAATGGTACTGGTGACATTTACTACCCTGGTGCTCTTTCATGCCTCCATCTTGAATAAGGAACTTGCAATGATTACTTTGTGGATTCTAGCTGGGAAGACTCCAGTTTCTTCCTTTACTTTAATCTTGGTGGTTAGTACCCAAAGCTCTCAATGTTTGTTCCCTCATTTCTCTACCCAAGCCCCTCCATTGGTCAGACGTTACCAATCTCGTCTTTTTACCACAAAGTCTCCAAAAACATCTGCTCCTTGCAGATAGTAAATGGAGTTCCGTTTACTACCCTGGTGCTCTTTCACACCTCCATTCCTTTCCCCCCAACCAAATGCCCAGCTTAAGTCTCATCTCAGTGACTCCAGTCTACACCCACTTCTCCCCTCCTCTGTTCTTTACTTATAATTTGGTAAAGGCTTAATTGGAAACTCAGTTTAACATTGGGCTGCTTTCAGGTAATGCATATGTCTTTTAATAGTAGAAATGTCTGCATGATAGTTAGTATTAGAATGTGTATATCTCTGTTTTTTTCTTTCTAGATCCTGGTTAGATAACAATGGGAAAAGTGCTATTGAAAAGCTGGAGAATAGTTTGCCACTTAGAAAAGAACTAGATCGTTTAAAAGATGAACTGTCTCATCAGTTGCAGCTCTCAGATATCAGGTAATAAAGAGAGAACCTAATTTAGAGATTAAAATAAACGTATTACCTATTGGTAAAGTTTTCCAGCAATTAAGTATTTGCATCTTTAATTATTTGGATAATGAAATATTCTTCAATTATCTTTTTATGAAAGTAATGAAATAGCTATATATGAAAACTGTTATCACAAAACAGTGAAGTATGGTTTAGATACTGATACATTTTAGCATAATTGTTGAACTTTTTTACATAATGCGTTTGTAAGAAAAATCTCCTTTTCCATATACACATAGTATATAAAAAATAATTATTCCCCCATCATATAAAATTGGTATTCAAGTTTAAAAAGAGGAAGGGAAATGTTGTATTCTTGGTTCTATGTTCTATAGTATGACTTTTTAAGTTTTCATAAACTTGGAAATCTAAAGATACATGCTGAAGTTTAGTGTAAAAATAGATTTAACAGCCGTTAAAACTGTAAGGGAGGTAAAAGAGAGGGTCATGTGATTCAGCTATGGGACTCCCCATTACAATAACCCTGAAAAATTGTCCCTCAGTCTCGTGCTGAAACATTTCTGTTACCAGTTGCTGCAGCCTGTTCTGTTGTTCTCCACCCTCATTATCAGGACTTTTCTTATACTCAACCTAACAACTATTTGGGCACCTCAATAGCACGTTTTCCTGTGCTTGCAGAGTACAGATAGTACTTCTAAGTTCTGTTCTTGGTCATTCAAATCAGAGTTGTCTAAGATAATTCAGATTTCAAAGGAAAGTGTTTAGACTTGGAGTGGTGGCGTGTTTGGATTTGTGCTGATAGCCGTTCTTTTACCATCACATCAGTAGTTTTGAGGCCAAGCTTTGATTATAGGGGATTTTTCCAATGCCATAGTCTAGTAACGTAGACTTTACTAAGTAGAAACAAAAGAATAAGATCCATTTTAAAAGTTTATAAAATAAATTGATGTATGTGACTGTAACTTTTTTTAGTACAAATTTTAAAGACCTGTCAAAGCCGACTGGGATTAGTAAAATGAAAGGACTTCATCAACGTAAAAAGAAATAAATATTATTTTACAATATCTTGGAGAAGTTTCTCAGCATCAATTCTTACTGTGGTAAATATTAATAGATACAACCCACATAAACAAAAGCCTTTGGGGTTCTGAGACCAAAACGTTACTACGGACATGACTGCTTCTCCGCTTACTGGAAAGTCAGCCAAAGCTCCAACAGATAGAAACATGTGCCTAATGACGTTGTTTCTAATGCTAGACAGCCTAGATGAAAGACCATTTCTTAATAAGAACAATAGTTAGTGGCTTTATCACAGTTAATTCTTTAAAATTATATCTTAGTTTTCCAGTTATGGGTTAAAGGGAAAACATTTTAAATCTATTTCATTTTATCAGAAATAGCATTCATCAGAATCAGTGTCCGGATTGAACCTAAGTTTTTCAAGAGCCTGTTTGGAGGGCCTTACTCCTGTATATCATCCCCTTTGATTATACCACCTGTGCAGTAGGACATGGCCCCAGTTTGCGTGTATGAAAGAGAAACCTTAGGAAGGCCAGAAGCGACTTGTTCAAGGTCACAGAGCTAGTAAATCACAGAATTAGATTCAAAGGCGTGTATTCGGATACCACACCAGACCAGTGCTCTTTACGTGTACATAGCGGTGCCTCTGTGACATCATGGGAACACCAGGTTCCATGTGGTCACCAAGATCTAATGTTTGCTTATAAAATAAGCAGATGACATGGTGTCATAAAAAATCACTTTCTGTACAGTAAGATAAAAAGGATCTGAGAAACTAACTGGAATTCCTAATTGGAACTTAAATCTGAAACAAAATCTTCATCACTGAACATGTGGAAAGAAAAAGGGTTTTTTTCAGAGTCTTTCCCATGTCATCCTCTTATTTTAACCTAGAAACCACATAGTGTGTTTCCTTGTTTTCACTCTTTGGATTACCTGAACATTAGTAGTAATATTTTTACCCTCAGGTCAACAGTTCAGTTTCCATTTGGTTGCTTCTTGAAAACTGAGCTAGTTTGGAAACACGTTGTGTGCATATTTGAGGAAGAAACTCGTTGGCTTCCACAGGAGGGCAGTAGTTGGGGGTGAATGCATGCCCCCTCCTCCAGGGGTGCGGTGCTAATGGACCTGTGTGCTCTGTTGGACTAGGTGGCAGAGGAGCTGGGGCGTCGCCCATCGCTGTAGCCAGCTGCATAGTTTAGGCCGCTTAGCACAGCAGAACTTGGAAACACTTAAAAATGCAAAAGGTAAAATATTTCCATTTCATTTTTAAATATTACTTAGCTGCTATATATGTCTGTAAACTGCAGAGGGAAACTAAGCATTAAAAGTCTTTGCAGATTGACTTTATCACAGCCGAATTTTTAAATCTGTTCCTCTGAATAAATCAGCGACATAAAATTAGCCTTTAAGCACCTACTGAATTTAATCCTGAATGTATACAGCCAATTTAGGTAATTATTCGCACAATGCTAAAAGAATGCCGCATCTCTGCACAGTGACCAAAGTGTTCGTGTTTCATCCTCAGGGTGTACAATAATATTTACAGACCGCTCGGGGATAAGTGCAGTGGGCCATGTCATGCTGGGCACCATGGATGTCCATCATCACTGGACAAAGGTAAGAAAAAGCTGAAACGCAAAACACATCTCTGATTTGCCATCGACATGCTTTTGTTTCAAACTGTGCTATTATGTCAATGAACTAAACAATTTTTTTAATCAGAGTTATATCTCTTTTTAGGTCAGATGCTTAATAGCATGTAGTTAAAATACTTAGAAGACTGATTTTTAAGTCAGTTTTTTTTGGGTTGTTTTTTTTTGAAATTTCATAGTCTTTTCTGAAGCAGAGCTTAAAGGCCTGCATTCTATTGTTTTGTTTTGTTTTGAACAGATTTACTGTGATGTCATTGACATACAATAAACTGTGCATATTTAGTGTGTATTGTTTGATGAGATTTGACATATGTGAATACCTGTGAAACCATTACCACAATTCAAGATAGTGAACATAATCCATCACCCACAAAAGTACACTCATGTCCCTTTGTCAGCCCCCTTTTCCATCCCAAGACTCCATCCCAGCCAACCCTGGTCGGCTTTCTGTCACTATAGATTCTTTTATATTCTATATAATTATATAGTTTTATATAATTGCAATCACAGAGTCTGTACTTTTCTGAGGGGAGGGTTTCTGATTTCTTTCACTTAGCATAACTATTTTGAGATTCATCCATGCTGTTGCATGTATCAAGGAAAGGATTCTTTTTTATTGCCATGTAGAATTCCTTCACATGGATGTACCACAGTTTGTTTTTCCATTCACCTATTGACAGACATTGGGTTGTGTCAGTTTTTGGCTATTGAAAATAAAGCTGCTATGCACATTATCTACAAATGTTTATATGCACATATATTTACTTTCTCCTGGGTAAATACCTGAAAGTGGAATGCCTGGATATGTTAGCGTATTTTCACTTTTTAAGAAAATGCTAACACTTGCTGTGGAATGATACATGCCACCACGTGGGTGGTGTCAAGGGCATTGTACTGAGTGAAAAAGGTCAGCCTCAAAGACTGCTACTGTCTGATTCTATTTATATAACATTGTTAAAGTAATAAAATTATAGAAAGAACAGATTAGTGGCTGCCAGGGGGGAGCAGGGATGTCTGTGACTATAAAAGAGAAGCACAGGGATCCTTGGGATGGAACTCGCCTGTGTCTTGACTGTGGTTATGTCCCATGAGTCTACACATGTGATAAACTTGCATACAATTAAATACACACACACAAATGAGTTCAAGTAAAACAAGTGAATCTGGATAGCGTAGTGGATTATATCAATGTCAGTTTCCTGCTTGCATGGTGTACTCTAGTTTTGCAAGATGTTAGCATTGAGGAAACTGGATGAAAATCTGGGTAGAATCTATAGATATCTCAAAAAGTTTTCTAAATGTAATTACCATTTATACAAGAATAACCCATTGAGAGAAAAATTTAAAACACAAGTAGTAAAATTATTTTTCGCAAAGTGTGAGGAGTACATTATACATCACTTGTAGAATTTGCATACTCCTATTGCTTTTATTATTACAGCAAAGATTTTGATGCCTTTCAACTCCTCTGCAAGTTGTATGGCTGCAGCTTTCTGTGTAAAATCTAAGTGCTTGTGTAGCATACACCTGGGCCGTCCCTGACCTGGCCACACCTGCCTCCTCAGCCTCTTCTCTTTCCACTCACTGACAGGCATGCTACACCCCAGCCACAGCCCACTGCTCGTTTGTGAACATGCTGTCCCGAGTCTGCCTCCTTTTTTCTTCCCCTGAAACATTTCACATGCATGTAACCTTTTCTACAGCCCTTTCACCTTTTCAGATTGATCACAGTAGACTTCCGTAGGAAGCTTTGCTTGACCCACCTCTCTGTATCCATTCGCCCTGACAGGGCACCTAGTCTACTGAAGTCTGATTTTTGTTTTCTTTCCTGGTACCCCAACTGTGAGCCCCTGGCAAACTAGAACCAGCTCATAGTCCATACAGTCCAGGTTCCCAGTTTAGTGCTTAAGTATGTGGTAGGTGCTCAGTAGTGTTTATTGCATTTAATTTAATTTAGGTGAATTAAATTCTGAAGAAATAGACTTGGACTTGAAATACATATACTTTATTTATAAAACCCTTCATTATTATACCATTTAATTATTCTAAACTAATTTGAGATTCTTAGCTAAATATCTAAACCACTAGTACTTAGGACTTGTTTTTATTTGGAACACATTTCTTTTTTTCTGCAATCTCTTCCATTTCTACCTAAAAATCCCTAAGATTTGCAGTGGCTTGTTTTGAATATTAATATTTCCAGCATTATATTAAGTATCACTTACTTGAACTTTCCTTCTAGGAAATAATTTTCTTATTAAAATTTCTCAATACCATTTATTGGAATCCTAAAATTAAGCTATTGTCGTAACATAAAACTATTTGTTTCCTTTTTTTAAAAAAAAATCTTGTAGCTTTTTGAAAGATTACCAAGTTATTTTGACCTTCAGAGGAGGCTGATGCTTTTAGAAGACCAAATAAGCTATCTTCTAGGTGGCATACAAGTTGTTTATATCGAAGAATTGCAGCCAGTATTGACACTTGAAGAATATTACTCTCTTCTCAATGTATTCTATAAAAGACTATTGAAAACTAGAATACCTTTCCACCCTCGAAGTCTGCGTGGTTTACAAATGATCCTTAACAGGTAACTGTCTAAAGTGAGACTGACTTTGATTCATTCACTTAGCTGGGTTGTGTGTGTAAGTGGATTAAACTGTTTTGTATCTCAGTGTGTGATTATTGGGAATTAAAGAATGTCACTATTTCTGTTAGCAACACTCTTTTACACATTAGAAAAGCCAACGTGAGAGGATTGAAGGATTGAATCTCTAGTATATTGCCACTGATAAGGCAAAGTCAATGCTATGGGAAATTTGATAGGATTAAATTAATGCTAAATCAGTAGCCCACATTTTTTGTACATACAGTATTTTTTAGGCACTGTGCTTGGAGCTTAAGTGCATTATCTCTCACTCTCACACACTCACCGTGAAATGGGTTACTACCCCCATTTTACAGATGAGAAAGGTCACAGGACTAAGAAGTATGTGGTCATCCTGACAGTGTGTCTCTTCGTCACAGCAAAACTTTAAGTCAATTTGGCTGTACTTTTAAGGTGGATTTCCTTGATGAATTCCTTTTCCATTAATCAGATTTATAAAATATTTTATTTGTGGGTGGAATGGGGGGTGGAGGGAATCAGTGGGTTTTCCTTTCACGTATGTTTCATTACAGCGACAGATATGCTCCAAGCTTGCATGAACTCGGCCATTTTAACATCCCAACCCTCTGCGATCCAGCAAACCTCCAGTGGTTCATTCTCACCAAAGCCCAACAGGCAAGAGAGAAGTTGAAGAGGAAAGATGAGTGAGTGCCGTGAGCCCGTCATGTCTTGTCACTCAGTCTAATTTTTAAAAATTCCGGTATTCAGAACTCTCTGTGGCTCCCGACCCGTTGGGAGGCTGGTAATAGCCTAGTTCACAGCTCTTATGTAGGGTGGAAATGTCAGGTGAGCTGGGTCTGGACACAACCAGCCATCCTGAGACAGACGCACTTCACACTATGTTATTGTGGTAACACACTCAGGTGTTTTATCCTACCTTATGTCACGTGTTACAAATTTCAAAACCACTTAGACAAATTGGAAACAATAGAAATGTACAATAAAAGAATGGTTAAATAAGATTGATACTCACATATGGTACAAACAACCATTTAAAAGAATGTTCATTTATTCAACTAATATGTATTAAGTACCTTAGTGCCTAGCAGGATATGGTGCAAATAGACAGATACCCTCGTGGAATTCACATTCAGATATCAAAGGCAGAGTGGTTAGACTGTGTGTTAAAAATATAGATAGATAGAGATATAATTTGTGTCAAAGGAGAGAAGGGTCGTTTCCCCCTAGGAAGCGTCTGGCGCATTTCTGAGCATTAGAAGAAAAGAACGTCCCACCAGCCGCACGCACCGTGCCATGAGGCTTCCCCTGTATATACCGTGCCTCCCTTTTTCCTCTCTCGTTTGTTAGGTATGAGTATAATAAAGAAATTATAAGGAAAGGCAAAAACAATTTTTAAAAATACTTAAAAGAGGCAGAGACATTCAAGCACAGCCCTGGAGAGCTCCTTAGCCAGGGCTCAGTGCCCCCCAAAGACTGCGCCCCAGGAGGACTGATGGGCTCTTCTGATTAGAAAGGTTGTGGCCCAGGGGTCAGGGGAACCCTTCTCAGAAGGACTGGACCGCACGGCCCTGCCCAGACATCTCTGTAGAGCTGCGAGGTTGGGGGACTCAGCAACATGGCCACACTGCAGGGCTTTTCATTCTAAGCCAGACTGTTTGTGTGTCTGTTTTTGAGCAAGTGAAAAAAAGCCCTTTGCAGAAAAAGATTGTCAACCCCTGCTATCAGCCATACCTGCAAGTTCTTCTATCTAATCCTGGAGAGGGAACATTGGGAGAACCCTGTTAAACCTAACTGCTGCTCACCTTCTGGAATCTCTAAGCAACAGAAAAACGAACAGCACTTGAGGAGGTGCTCTGGGTATTGTTGAAGAAAGGGATTCAGTAGCGATGGGCCACTGCGCTAACTGCCCCCTGACTACAATGACCATTTCTGTTTCCAACTATTTCTCTAGCTTACGAACATTTTACGGTACTTACTTTCCTCTTCTGTGCAGTTTAAGATTGGGTAACAGAGGATCTTTGGGTATTTTTAACCAGCACGATACTTAGACTAGTTCAGGAACCCATGACCGTGGCAGTTTTGCTTTACTCACCTTCTCACGTGGGCTTGGACACCTGTGAGGGCACAACCAGGTGGGTCCTTCACACATCCGAGGTTTGGGGAGTGAACCGTTTACTGAAACATCACGTCCATAAACAGTTGGCACCTGTGAGAGAGAGGATTGAAGACACTGAGTTCCTTCTGCCTCCAGTTGTCTACTTTGCAGGCCTGAACTCAGCCCTTGATGGAACAGAGACACTGGCTCAGGCCAAGGGGAGGGAGTGGGCGGCATAGGAGGGGGGGTGCGGGGGGTGGCGTAGGAGGGGGGGCTGGCAAGAACTTGGCCTCAGGTGCCTGCTCTTGAGAGCCTGCTGTTTACTTGGAAGTCTCTAGAAGTCATTACTGCCCAAGGGTCCAACTCGACAGGTACTTACACTCTGAGTTTTCTGCTTTCTTCAGTGGCTAACAGCTACTAGGTGAGGCAGGATAAGAGCTTTATAAAGCATGTGTGAATTATTTTTACCCCGTTACTGCTAAAAATATTCAACAAATACTTTTAGATTTCATGTGGAAATAATTTAATAGGTACGGTATGATAACCACTCGCATGTCTCCTAAGCATATAATTTAGCCTTTGTGGTTACCATTTTCTGTGTTGTGAATAGAAAGGTATATAACCTGCTATACAAAAATATATTTACATTTTCTTTGGTTTGCTTGTGGCAATATTATTTTTATTTTTGATATAACAGGTTAAAGGTTATTGAAAATGAATTGATACAGGCTTCAACGAAGAAATTTTCCCTGGAAAAGTTTTATAAGGAGCCCAGCGTTTCTACTATACAAATGGTGGATTGTTGTAAGAGACTTCTAGAACAACCACTGCCTTACCTGCAAGGGATGCATCTCTGCGTTTCACATTTTTACTCTGTTATGCAAGATGGAGACCTCTGTATTCCTTGGAATTGGAAAAATGGACAAGCCGTTAAGTAACGTAGAAATCTATTTTTTAAAGAGATAAGAAGGTAATTTAAACTTATTTAAATCCACAATTTGATATAACAGTATTATCTACCTATTACAAGAACAAAGGTTCTAACTGCTGCTTTAAAAATAGACATTTTTTAAAAAATTAATTTCTGCTGGGAAACTTGTTTTAAAAAGGTTTTATCTCCCAGTCTTACGGTGTTTCTTACCTAATTGGTTAGACTAGTAAAAAGTTGTTGGGCTGAAAGAACATATTTGTAATGGTATGTGAGTCAGGGACTCTCCGGAGTTACAAACATGTATTTTTATATGAGTGTGGGTGAGTGTAAATGAGTCGCATTTTGTATTGCTCCGAAGTAGCAGAACTCATTCTGCGTTTAACCCAGTTCAGTATGCAGCTTGGTAGTCACAGCTCATGTATTGTACACACGTGCATTTTGCAGCCAACATGGACAGTTGATGTCCAAAACAGATGATGGATGGGTAGCAAAAATCAGATAACCCAGTTTTGCCTAAAAGAAAGAGTAGAAGGGGAAAAAAGCAATTGAATGAATATATGGTATTGACATTGTCATCAACGATCTGACACCAGTTTGTAAAAACATCTTCAATGACAGAGAATTTAATTTGAAACCCATGAATTTTCTGACCCATTGAAATCGTGTAACTGTTGGTAGCATGAAACCAACAGACAGTGAATTTTTTTTGAATCATTGAACGAGGTGACTCATTGGTTGCTATGGAAAAACACTATCCAAAACCCTTGCTTGTTTCTCAGAGTTCCCACAAGCAGGGTCAAGTGTGAGATGGTTCCAGACCAGTCAGGATTTCTGTCAACCCTCAACCCCGGTCTTCCTGTTGCGGCCAACATTTGGAACTTCCTGTTTCCTCTGAGCCCCCCTGTCTGGAGGTGTGTGGGCTTCCCTGTAGTCACAGCACAGGGGTCTGGTGCGCCCACTCAGTGGGCGGGCACGGGGCTGCTCTCTGCAGGTAGTTCTCTCGGGATATTTTTAACCGGATCCAAAGCCTCTTCAGTTTGTTTCTCAAGAGGACGAGGTGAATCCTGGTTTGAAACACCATTTTTGTGGCTCATCCTGCTGAAGAAATGAGAAAGGAATTTTTTTCCACAGTGCATTAAGAAAGATGTTAAAAAAAATTATTGATATTTTAAGTTAATCTAAAACACTAATTATTTAAACTTTACATTCAAATGTATATTCAAAAGATGTATCGATTTGTAATATTTGTTTGTGCACATTATCCTTTTTAACTTATGCCTAAGACCTGTAGTTAAATTTTTTGTTCTTATATAACAACTGGTTCCAGAGCCACATGACGGGAGTGAAAAATTCCTTAAAGGTTACATAAGAAAACTTACTGGAAAAATAGGTTTGGATTATGCCATTTCTAAAATCAACTACTATGGGGTCCTCAGTAATATGCTTGGCATTGGACTTTGTCTCAGAACTAATTGTTGAATAATAAATAATATATCAATCAGATCATTTTCTCTTGTTATTCAGTTATTAGTAGTTTTACAACTATTTCAACATAATGGGAGAGTATAAGAAATGGGTGGCATATATATATATACATATGCCTGTGTGACTTCCTCTCCCACTCTAACGTAAAAGAAAAAATTCTGTTCCAACCCTGAAAACTGGCACAGACTCAGGCCCCCGTAACTACAAAGCCTCAGGTCAGAAACTGTGTCCAAAGGGACCTGACCCACGACCCTTCCTTGGTACCTGCTCTGAACAATGAACAAATTCCTTTAAGCTGCTCTCCTTTTGAGTGAACGCGATGATAAGCGCTCTCAGTAGAGGTGCTAGCGGGACATGGCAGGAGGAAGGGGCCCTCCTGCCAGTCTGGAAGCTGCTGGGTGGTCAGGAGTATGAGTGTGATAGCATCGCATGGACACGTGCTCCAGCCCTGGGTGCAGACATGGGGCTGGACCTGGTAGCCCTCTCAAGGTACTGCAAGCTCCGGGCCTCCTGCTTGTCCACAGGCCCTGCCATCAGCTGACCTGCCTGCACCCCAGAGGGTTGCTTCTTCTTCCTGCTTACCTAATTACTGGAGAGCCATGGCCAGGGCAACCCAACCAATTCCCTGCCATCCAGCGGGCACACCCAAGCCTTTTCCAATGATGGAACCAAGCCTTTTCCTTGGGGGCTCTCTCTCGGCCCTAGTACCGTGCAGTTTGCAGTTTTGTTTTTTAAATTTTTTTATTGGGGAGCAGTATGTTTCTCCAGGGCCCATCAGCTCCAAGTCGTTGTCCTTCAATCTAGTTGTGGAGGGTGCAGCTCAGCTCCAAGTCCAGCCAACGTTTTTAATCTTAGTTGCAGGGGGTGCAGCCCACCATCCCATGCGGGAATTGAACCAGCAACCTTGTTGTTGAGAGCTCGTGCTCTAACCAACTGAGCCATCCGGCCGCCCCGAATAACATATTGTTTTATTCTATCTTATAGCCTTCTTTTATCCAAGTTTACCAATTTTTACATTAAATGTCCCTTTTAAGTCACTGTGTGGTCTGTGTGTTATGCTGGGACCTAGATGGGTACACTGATCAGCCTGCCTCCAGCATGGGGACGAGGCCAGGTCTGGCCCCTCCTGGGTGCTCCCAGCGAGAGGCCCCTGCACAGACATGCACCAGCCTGCTGAGTCCTGCTAGCATTCTGCTCGTTCATTTAAAAAACAAAAATGACTGACTACATCCTTAATGCTAAGACAGCAGCCTTGCCCATCATGAGCTGGCCCCCAATAGCCCACCTCTTCCTCAGAGCAAAGGGTATGGGCTTTGGGACACATCTGTCCCTGGTCAGGGTGGCCTGGGTGTGTTCTGGAGGGATGAGCCACCATGGGCCTGTTGTCCGCCTGGTTGGGGCCTTGCACTGTGGACCGGCCTCGGCACAAACTGGCAGGTGAGGACCACTCAGGGTACACAAGGGAGGGTACCGTGAAGCCACGGGAGGTGATGAGCAGGAAGGTGGGCTGGAGCCCATGGGGGGCTTTTAGGACCTGGAGGGCCCTGGTGTGTCTCCTGCTCCCATCCCAGCCAGAACCAGTGCCCACCAGTCTCGGGTGATGTCCCACTCTGGGACCTGGGCCAGCGCCCAAGCCCACCCCGGGGCTGTGTCTCACCAGCCCCTTGTCCCACCCAACCAAGTGCAAGGTGAGTCCAGGAAGGTATGTGAGCCCCTCCCCCCCATGCAGCCAGGAACAGAAGATGGCATGGGCACCGGGCACAGGCAGGAGATATCCTCACCCAGTAGTCTCCCTGGTAAAGCAGTGTGGGGGGGGCATGAGGGGGGGCTAGAACACAACGTGAGACACCCTATTTGTGGGGGTCAGAGCAGGACCCACCGCTCCACCCCAACAGCTTTCCGCCAGCAGCACAGGCAGGGGGTTTGGAGGGCTGCCCCCAAAGGAGCCTCAGGACGCATTGTGGCCGCCTGATGCTGCTCTGCCTGAGAGCCTCTCAGCAGAAGAGGAGGGGAGGAGAGGCAGACCCTCTGGGTGTATGGCCTCAGCACAGAGGGCTGATGGGAGCAAGTCCATAGCCCTAGAACTCTATCCCCTCCTCCCCCAGGGCTGGGGCTCACATCCCCCACTATCTGGGCTGCAGCCTCCTAAGCAGGGGCAGAGCAGGACACACCCCGTCTTCTAGCTGAGGCTCACCTTGTCCTGAAGTGGAGAAGCTGGGCCTCAAACCCAGACCCACTGGCTCCGGCGCACAAGCCCTCTGCTCTGCCCAGCCACACTGGGCACTCCTAGCCACGGCCCTGGCACGGAAGTGACCAGACTTGGCACTTGTTACGCAGGATGGAAGGCGAAGCTGGCGCCGGAGCATGGTGACCACATGTTCATGGAAACCACACGGAGGACTCTGTGCTAGACCAGCACCTCGGACATCACAAGCGCATGGCATTGGAAAGTTCCCTCAGTGAAGTGCTCCTTGTGCCCGAGGCCCCCCAGCGTGGGCTCGTGGCTTCGTGAAGAGTAGAGTCCAAGGAACTGCGGTGTCCTGCTCTGTCAGTGTCACATGGTAATTTACAGTAAGAATACAGGCTTGGTCTTCGTCCTCTTCCTGGCTCCGAGCTCCTAAAACCCTTGGAATTCCCTAAGTGATGAGAGCCTTAAAGGTGACTCTTGCTATGTTAGTGAGATGACTTTTGGGACCCTTCCACTAAGGCTGGGGTCTGGTTGACAGCCCAACTATGTGATCAAAGGGTTGGAACTCCCAGTCCCACCCCAGGTCCCCAGGAACAGGAGAGGGGCTGGGGGTTAAATCAATAGCCAATGGCCAGTGATTTAATCCATCATGCTGTGCACTGAAGCCTCCATAAAAACCCAAAAGGACAGGCTTTGCAGAGCTTCTGGGCTGGTGAACATGCGGAGGTGCGAGGTGGGTGGCCTGCTCTGTGTGTGGAAGCTCCACGCCCCTTCCCACAACCTCACCCTACGCATTCTCCCGCCTGGCTGTTCCTGAGTTACATCCTTTTATACAAACCAGTGATCTAGCAAGTAAAATGTTTCTGAGTTCTGTGAGCCGCTCTAGCAAATTAATCGAACTCTAGGAGGAGGTTATGGAACCTCTGACCTGTCGCCAGTCAGTCAGAAGCACAGGTAACAGCCTGGGGTGGGGGACAGTCTTGTAACTGAACCCTTCACCTGTGCGATCGGATGCTACCTCCCTGGAGACAGTGTCAGAACGGAGCTGAATTCTCAGACACCTGCTGCTGCCCAAGAGCTGTTTGTTGGTGTGGGGGACCCCACCCCCAAGTTGGAACTGGGTCTAGGAGCCCTGGGAGCAAGCTGCGGTTCCAAGCTGAGCGTGCTGCCCCTGAGTCCTTAGGGACCCCCGGCCCACGGCCCTCATCCCCTTCCCAGGCTGCCTCGGTGCCTGAGCAGCAGCTTCCCTGGCAAAGCACCCCCACCCACATGCAGCCGGCGGGATGACAGAGATGGTAACTGTGAGGCGCACAGCCCGCCTTTGCTGCGTGACGACGGCAGGGACCAGGGGGAAACCACGAGGGGGGGAGTGTCCTGGAACAAGCAGTGACACCAATGACACAATGATATCCTGGCTGCCCACCAGCAACGACAGTAAGGACCTTGTCAAGGCCATCCTGCAGGGACCCAGAGAGAGGCTACACCGGTCTTTTCCCCCACCCTGTGCCATTCTCAGAAGCAGCCATGTCCTTGGATCAGCTAACCCCACCTGGGGCCTGAACTCCCGACCCCCTCACACATCTAGGGCCTCACCCAGCCATGGTTCCTGGGAACACAGTCATAGACTGTGAAGTTGAGCAATGCTGGCACACAGGCTTGCTCACCTCTGTTGTGCAGAGAGGGAAACTGAGGCTGAGAGGTGGGGTCCTGGTTGGGTGACAGGGCACAATGGCCCCAGACTCAAGGCTCACCCTCAGGCCCTGGCTCCCCAGCCCCGAGAACTGGGCTTTCCTGGGGCCCTCAGACCGGGATGGAGTGTTTCGGAGCCCCCGTTACTGCCTCTTGCCCAGCATGACTGGATCAGCAGACATGAGTCACTCTGTTTCTGGGGGGCCGAGAGGTGGCCCACGGTCCCACCCAAGCCCATTCCACCAAGAAAAGCACCGAGCTGGAGGGGGGCTCCGCCCCAAAGCTCCCTCAGCCTCAGGCTGCCTCTGAGAGCTCCAGGTAGCACTCTAGCCCCGTCTCACTCAGGGCCCAGGGTGGCCCTGAGTGCTGCCCCCAAGGCCAGGTGGCCCTAGGCTGTGCCCAGGGACACCAGACCTTCAGACCCCGCTCATCCTGGCTTGTTCCTATGTCAGCCAAGGTCTTCTTCTGGCTCTGGCCGAGAACTAAACACCTTGCTCTGACACCAACATCAGAACCAAATTATTGAATCCCATAGAATTAAAAGGAAAATACTAAATTGGTTTGGGACGTAAAGGAAGGTCTGTGTCAAAATCTAAGTTAAGTTTATATTGAGTTTCAAAGCATTTGGCACATTCCCCTAAGAATTCTGCGGAGAGTCCTGTGTGTCTCTAGGGGAGTCCAGGCAGAGTCTGCAGGTGTGTAAGTGACAGGCCATTCTGGATGGTTCAGAAAGGTGCTTAAGGGGCGTGGCCAGGCAAATATTCTCGAGTTCAAAAGGAAAATCGGTTATTCCCGGTAAGGACATTTCTCATCTTGCAGGTGAAGTCCCAGGGAACAGAAGGTCTGGGAGGAAAGAAAGGGAGAGGCTGGTGACGGACCGGCTGGTCCAAGGGGGCCGAATGTCGGCGGAGCGCCTCCTGGTGGTGAGATGGTGACAGAAATCGCTGAGAACCGCGAGGGGCTCCTGGCTCCAGCTCTAGCCAGGCTGTGGGTTGGAGTAGATGGGAGGGAGTTTCTTGAGCCTCCGTGTCTCAGTGACGCTGTAGGAAGGGCTGGAGCAGCAGCCTTCTGTGCAGGTGAGCTGGCCCGGCCCTGGGCAGTGGACGGAGCCCCCTGCACACTCCCACGCAGCTCCTCTTGGGGCTTCTCATGAGAAGCTGCAGTTACATCTGCCTTCCGTGGGGAGTAGGTGACTACTCCAGTTACCTCGTTTACCCAGAAAAACGTATCTAGAGGTTTCTTCCCCTCTCCAAAACGACTCCTAGACATAACTACAAGGGAGAAGATTGAGACAGCACAGGTGCACATTGGGGTGCAGGGCTCCACCTTCATGACTGGGAGCAGGGAGCCACCCGCCCCCAGGCTTCTATAAACCACCTGTGCTAGGCCTGCCGGGGAGAGTCCTCCCAAGTGCTCCAGAAATCCTCCCGGGACGAGCGCAGGCCTACCTGGAGACTCGAGATGAATTCTAGGATCTTAACTGTCTTTTCAAATTTTTTAACCTTAAATAAGTATACTAAGAAGTATAGTTTACATCCAGACATAGTTGAGATGTGTGTGTGTGTGTGTGTGTGCGCGCGCGCGCTAACAAATTCATGGAACGTAAATGATGTGTCTCTGGTATTTTCTGTGCAATTCCCTTCTACTATATTCCTTAAGAAAATGCTGGTTGCTACTCTTTAAACTCATTTTATCAAGAAAGCGACAATGATTAATGAACTATAGCTTGAAAAACGTTGTCTTAGATTAAGAGGAAAATGGAGAATGTTGGATCCTTTACAAAACATATATATCACGCTTATAAATTTTACAAAAACATGACCATGCAAAATCGGCAGAATGGTCCCCCAGAGATGGCCATACCCTAATCCTTGGAACCTGTGGATATGTTTCATTACATGGCAAAGGGGATTTTCGCAGAGGTAATTAAAATTACAGATCTTAAACTAGGGACAACCTCCTGTATTATCCAGGTGCCCCAATCTAATCACTTGAGCCCTGGAAAGCAGAGCGCTTTCCCTGGCTGGAGTCAGAGAGATGCCGGAGTAGTGAGCGAGAGTCTAAGTGTGAGAAGTGCCGTCATTGCTGGCTCAGGGATGTCAGAGGCCAAGTGGGAACCGTGAGGAGGAAATAAATTCTGTCAACAGAATGAATGAACCTAGAAGTGGATTTTGCCGAGCCTCCAGCTAAGAGCCCAGGGTGGACAAAACTTTAATGGTTGTCTAGTGAGACCCTAAGCAGAGTACCAAGCCACACTTGCCAGCCCCAGGGCATACACAGCTGTGTGTGATAATGGCTCTTATTCCAAGCAGCTAAATTTGTGGTCGTATGTTCCAGCAGCAACGGGAAACTCGCACACTGTGTGAGTACTTTTCCAGAACCAGTGCAAGAGAGGGCTACAAAACTGATGTTTCCTGAGCTCGGGGTGAGCCACCTTTGTTGTGAGTGAGTCAGGCAGTCTGGGGGACTCGTCCTACTGTTTTCCTGTCAAGCTTGATAACTGCTTCACCTTCTTTAGAATGGACAATGACTGTCACCCCAGAGAAACGTCAAGGTACACTACCTGGCACGTCACCAAGGTCTACCTGGTCCTGGCACCCACATCCACCAGGCTCCGGGGAAGTCAGCATCTCCTGCAGGGACGCCCAGAATCGGGGTGACTGATAGCAATGGCACAGTGGGTTGGATAGGTGGCCAGAGCTGGGGGACTGGAAAGGTAGGGTTTTGAAAGCTCACCTGTGAGGAGGCTCTGCAGCGGAAGAGTCACCGGAGGGAGCTTCAGAGAGCAGGAGCCTTAGAAGACGCTTAGCAACCTGCTCTTTATTGTGTAAAGCGTTTCCCAGCCTATCCCAGGCCGGATTGCGCCTGGTGACCTCCGACCTCTCCAGCAGCCACACACCCCTCCCTCACCCTCCTGCAGTCCCCCTCTGTCATAGTGCCCGGGAACCCCAGCGAGAGGTGTCCCTGCCGTTCACCCTTCTTCCTGACTTCTGCCACTCTCACTGCATGGCCCCACAAGCAGCATCTGTTTTTCCTAGAACATAAGCTTACAGACCAGGGGAATGTCCTCCCCTGGCAGGGTTAGTTCGTTTTCAGCACAGTGGATGCCGGGGTCCTTGGGTTAGAAATTTCTCACAGATCCTTCGTCCTCTTCTGGGGTTGATTCACCCTCGGCTTCGTGCCCTCCTCTTCGCAGCCTCATCTCCCTGAGAACTCGACCTGTTCGCCATGCGGCCATCTGCTGAGATCCTGCCTGCCACAGCCCAGGCCCACAAGGAAGGTGTCACAGGACCTTCTGGCCCATTGTGCTGACAGGAGATGGAATGGCTGTCCTCTTGGACTGGCCCCAGGTCATCCAACTAGGCTTTTCTCCTCTCACCTGCCTGGTGCTGCCCACCTGATGCAGGGCAGTGCATAAGCACTGAGATAAATGATAAAGTGATAAATGAATCTCCAGGCCCCCAGCTGTCCTCCACCAGCAGCCTGCCACTGGCAACTTTCTCCCGGCGGCATCCATGGCCTTGAACCTGCCCAGGTCTGCTGTGGGCCTGCCTGTCCCTAGCCAGAGGCCATTACTAAGGTGAGGAAAAGCCCTCTGTCCCTCCCTCCCTGGCTCTGCTCGTCCCCTTCTGCTACTCGTCTAGGCCCAAATGAGCCTCCCCCGCTTCTCTCCCCAGCACCTCCATCTCTGTCCACATACGGGGAGGCTTCCCTGGGAACGTTAACTCACTCCATCATCTCATCCCACCTGATCCTGGAAACTCAGCTTGCTGTGCATACTACCGGGCTGAAGATTTCTTTTGCTCCCCCACTGCGTCCACTCTTGAAAAATGTGCTCTAAGGGCTTTGTCTTCCTGCCATTTGAAAACTCTGCTGATGACTGACAGGCTCCTAGAGGAAAAGTTACATGAGCACCGGCCTACGGACACATGCCCACTTCTCTGGGGGGGTCTCCATCTAAAATTCGGCCTCTTCCTGTAGGTTTTCTCACTGTAATGCTAATGCCTGTGCATATCTTTCTGTCTCTGTTTCACCATCGAGAGGACACTAATACCATCTCTCATATAAAATGACTAAGTTTTTGTCACCAAATTATTCTGTTAACTCTCAGTGCTTTTCGCATAGTCTTAAATACTTAGCGATTCTCTTGGATAGCTCTGACCTAATTTTACTTGTTCACATTTTTAAATATCACAGCAGTAAATTCACCCTTAAAATGTAGACCACTAATAAAAATTAATTTTTCCCCCAGAAGTTAACGTTCATATGACTAATTGCCCTCACCCAAGGATGCCAACTGTGCAAAGTACACCTTCTACTGGTAGAAAAGGTGCTTTTGTCCACAAATTGCCCTAGCGAGCCGTTGTGACAATAGTGAGAGCTGTGATTGGTCAGGAACCTTGATGTCATAAAGACCACGTGCTGGTACCAGAGAATAAAAGGAGAGGGTCATGGGGTGGGCAGGAAGCTGCCAGTCTTCTCCCACTTACTTCGCTTCACAGGCTTCTTTGCTCAAACCCACTGAACATGGCCTTGGAGCCCATGTAGCTTCCAGGCCCAGGCCCAAGGACTTCTCAGCGCTCGCTCCTCCATCGGACCCACCTTTCCTACCCAGCACCAAAGAGCTGAAAAGCCACTCAGACCTGGACACCTACTCTAACCTAGAAGGTAAGGGCTGTCAGTTTTCCCAGGGAAGAGTCATCACTTTGTACCTTAAAAAAGAAATCGAGCCCATAAACTTAGAGGAAATGGCCCCTGGCAAACGTGTGTCGGTTATGTAGAGCAGGAGTGGACAACTTGGAGATGTCCTGTGTTTTCTTGGTCTGCTCAAACCTAAAAATTAACTTGGGACAGTTTGTTAGATTTCGTGTTCCTGGAAAAGCTTCTGAAGTACCTGAAAAAAGCTGTACCCCCATGGGTTAGTTCATTCAAGGCCATGGAGCTTGGGGTCTTAGAACCCCTGCTGGGTGAGGGGTGGATCCTCCATGGCCCCCCAGTGAAGAACTCACTGCAGTTTTCTCTCCTTTCCTTAGATGTCTAGAAGTCAGTTGGGGTCAAGGAACGGGCCTCTAGCTACAGTTATGTGGGTAAACGAAGTCACAGCACAAATCACCTACCCAGCGTGGGAAGTAGATCCTCCTGCACCATCTCCTGCTTCCCGGCTGAGCCTGAAGTATGGACCCCAATCTGGATGTGGGACTGGGGATGTGGCTCCTACCTGTCCCAGAGGCCCCCTTGTTCCTGCACAGACGTTGAGTGCACTGGTGCCCCCTGTTGCTGCCTCCCTGAGAGAAAATGGCCCAAGCAGCCCTGACTGCTCTCCACCAGGCACCAGCCGGCTGCTTGTAGCTGTCAGGAGCCCTCCGTGGCCGCCACACACGGGCACGCCACTCTCTCCAGTCCCAGGCCCACCCCCATTACGTAAGCTGCTGGCACCACCCCCTCAGCCACTGACCATCGCGTTTCCTTCCCCACAAGGCACCCTCCTGGCCCGAGGGCTTTCCTACTTTTACGATTTGTCCACGAAGGTGATATCCTTCAATCCCCCGGAAGCCGTCTTCCAGGCCTTGTGCGTTACTCACAGGAGCTTGCACAGGCTGCTCAGAGTCAGAGGCTTTCAGCCTGACACAAATCATGACCTCGTCTGACCTTTAAGTGTCTTAAAATCTAATATTGAAGGCTTTCTTGAATGTTTATTATATCATTTTACATCTATATGCAATATATACCTCATATATTAATATATTTTTCCATTTTAAAAATGAAAAAACTGTAAGTAAGAATAAGAAACCAATGGACAGATTAAACGTAATTCCACACATGGTGGAAGGGCTAAGTGAACTTGAACAAAACCTGAAGTGCCATTTTCCTTAAGGAGCACAGAGATAAGGAGATATGAAATTTGAAGAAGTGACAACACAGCACAGAGAAAGCTCGAACACAGAAAAGGGAGGTGGGAGGGCACATCAAAGGAAGAAGGCAGAAAATTCTCCAAAACTGATGAAAGACAGGAATTCTCAGTTAGGGATCCCAGTGAATCCCAAATAAGATAATTTAAAAACATCCACATTTAGTTACATTGTAGCAAAACCATGGAACACTGAGGACAGATCTGGGAAGTAGCTAAAGGAAATAAATGGTAATTGGCATCAACAGTGATGGAGTTTAGTGGAATAAGATCTGTAACGTGCTGAGAAAAAAGTCACCCTGGATTTGTGTGCTTAGCTAATTATTCAAGAATTCGGGAAACATAAAGACTTTCAAGATAAAAAGTTTACCACAGTCAGACCTAAACTAACGGAATGTCTCAAGCAGTGGTTCTTAACCTCAGTAGTCTTGATGTTTGGGCCAGATAATTCCTCCTTGTGGGGGACAGTGCTGTATTTTGTAGGATATTTAGCAGTACCTTTGTCCTCTACCCACTAGATGTCACCCTCTTCCCAGCTGTGACAATCAAAATTGTCTCCTGACATTGGCAAATGTCCCTTCGTTGAGAACCATTGGTCTAAAGGGTGTTGTTCAGGAAAAAAGAAAATGCCAGAGGCAGTTGTACTGGAGACCAGGTCAGGATTCTCCACGTCCATTCTCCACTTGTCCCTAATAATAGAAGCCTCGGTTTTTAGCTGGGCAGAAACTGGGAGGCTGATACTTCCAGCAAAACGTTTGGCCTGGCTGCAATCTGCTTTAATGTGGAGGGCAGACCACAATTTGACCAAATCTGTGGCATTAGAAAAAAACGGTAAAAAGAATCCAAAATGGTGATTTTGTGGGCTCATTCTTGGCTGCTGTAAGGAAGGTGGTCTCCAGCTGGAGTTAGCCGTATTCAGGAGACCCAGAAGGACCCCAAGTGGTGCTAATGTAGGTTACTGCTCCCCACTGTGGTCTGTCACACATGGACAGGTGAATCATTTGGTTCCTTGAAAGTCTGAAAAATGAACCACTTCTGTATGTTCTCACCAAAGAGCTGTGGCTATGAAGAGGCAGCCTTTGCAGTTTGCTAGCAAAGATGAGATTAAGCGTGTTGCTTTTCATAACAAATCGATCATATTGGCAAACGTGCAAAAACCTGGCAAATCAAGCTTTAACAAGAACAACTACAATTTGATATCACTACATAGCGTCGAACATAGGCGTTCCCAACGAGCCAGGACAAAAACTGGGACAAGCAGTGTCCACCGGGTGCGGACTGGACATCGTCCGTGGTGCATCACACATAATACCGCAACGGGGGAAAACTAAGCACAGGGACATGTGTAAAACTGACAAACATAATTCTGAGCAAAAGATACAAGACAGAAAATACTTTATGATTCCATTTATATAAAGTTAAAAAAGCAGGCGGAAGTAAGCTATATTTAAAGATGTCTACATCAGTAATAAACGTTGTATAAAGCAGTAAGAACAATGTCTGTGGATAAAACAAACAAAATATTAGACAATGAGATGGAGAGCGTCTATGTTATACTGACCTGGAAGGAAATCCAATGATATTAAATGAGAAAAGGAAGTGGGAGGGGTTCAAAAAGTTCTATCTCAGCATCTGATCATTTTTGCTTTTAAAACTTTGTATTATATAAGCAATAGTTGCTCATTTTAATTTTTTAATTGGATACAAATAAGCAATTTCAAAAAATAAAAATACATAAAGATGAAATGATTAGAGATAGTGTTTCAAAGTAACTGAGGTAGAGATATTAGCTTTGTAAGTTAATACAAATATAAGTATGCTTATATAGTATAAAAATGCATGATCTTTTCAAATAATAGAAGTAACATACAACTTCTAAAATGGTGTAGAGGAAAAATTGAATTTAAAGGCTTCAATAAATCAGTAAAACAAAATAAATTTTCAAAAAATAATAAAGGCTTCAATAAATCCAAAACAAAAGTAGAAAAAGAACATCTTAACGCAGGACAAATTAAAACACACACACACAGCAAGATTATATAAATGATTTGAAGAATATCAGTAAAAGTGAAAATGTAAGTGGAGTAAATTTGCCAGGTAAAAGCAGATATGATCAGGCTAGGAAAAATGCAACTAAAAGATGTTTTCAAAATACACACCAAAAACATAAGGGCACAGGCCGAAAGTAAAGGGAAGGAATAAGATCTACAATGCAAATACGAACCAAAAATGCTGGTGGAGCTCTGTATCAAAAAGACACAAAAAAGACTTTAGAGCAAAAGTTAGTAAACTTTCTGTAGAAGTTGTGGGCTACCTCTGACCTGCAGGGTGAAAGTAACCACAGACAACATGTAAATGAGTACTGATGTGTCCCAATGAAACTTCCTTTAGGAACACTGAAATTTGAATTTCATTTACATAACCTTCACGTGTCACAAGATATTCTTCCTTTGATTTGTTTTTCAACCATTTAAAAATGTAAAAAGCATTCTTAATTCACAAGCCATACGAAAACACGTGGCAGGCAGATTTGCTGAAGGACCATAGTTTGTCAATCCCTGCTCGAAGACAAAAAGAGTTTTGCCATATAATGATAAAAGATACAATTCTCCAGGAATGTTCAACAATTCTAAACGTATATTCAGCTATTAATGTGTCCTAAATATAGATGACATACTTACATGGAGAGGAGGGTAAGCCTGCCATCACATTGAGGGGTTTAAGAAATATGTATTTCTCAGTAACCAATAGATCAGGCAGAAAACAGTAAGGCTATTTTATTAATCATGTGAATAACACAATTCCTAACTCTGATCCAATTTAGAGAACTCTGATCTTGAAAGCCAGAAAAATCGTCTTTCATTCTCATGGTCTAAGGAGAAAACAAAGTGAAAATAAGAAAATCAGAGTTAAGTTATAATAAAAATACTCCAACTCAACAAAATGTGTAGAACACAGCTCAAATGGTACTTACAAGAAAGTTATAGCCTTAAATGCTTTCTATTAAAAAGAAAAGGTTAGACATGAATAGACTAAGTGTCTGACTTAAGACTTTTTTTTTACAAAAAGAATAACAATAAACTCAAAGAAAGGGGAAAGGATAATAAATAATAAAGTAAAAACAAACAAACTGTCAAAGGAATCAACAAAAGCAAACCTTGGTTCTCTGAACAGAGAAATGAAAGTGAGAAAATTGACAAGATTGCTCAATAAAAAAAAGAAAAATGAGAAAAATTAGCTCAATCGTGAAAATAATGCATAAATTCAGATATGGAAGAAATTAAAATGATAATGAACAAGTTTTTTGAACATCATGAAAAAACTTAGATGAAATGGTCAATTTCCTAAAAGAATCTCATTTTCCAAAATCTATATAAAGAAAAACATAAAACCTCAATAGTTCTATAATCACGGAAGTTTAATGAGAAGTTAAAAATGGCCTACCATGTTTCCCCGAAAATAAGACCTAGCCAGACAATCAGCTCTAATGCGTCATGTGGGGCAAAAATGAATGTAAGACCCAGTCTTATTTTATTATAAGACTGGGTCTTTAATATTAAAATAAATAAAATAAAATAAAATAAAAATATCAGGTCTTATATTCATTTTTGCTCTGAAAGACGCATTAGAGCTGATTGTCCGGCTAGGTCTTACTTTCGGGGAAACACAATACATACAGACACACACAAAGCAAGCTGCTCGCAACTTTCTAGGAAAACTCTAGCAAACATAAAAGACACGAAAAATTTCAATCACATTAAGATTTGGTTGGCCTACGAGTGGCGGTAAGCTAACAAAGATACAAGTTTATTTCACGCTCACATAAAAATCCAACAAAAATATGTGGTTCAGGTCTGGTTTGCTGTGTGAAATCCTTGGGCATTTCATGATCCTCCCAGCTCACCCTCTGCCATCCTCAGGGCCTCAACCTAGTCCTTCTGGTATAAGAAGGCGGCATTTGAATTCCAGGACACAGAGCAGAGGAAGAGATCAAGTAGGAGCTGAAATTTTATGTCTGCTAATTCTTAAGGAAGATCCCAGGAAACGCCCACGACACTCATGTTTACATCTCATGGCCATGCCTAGCTTCACAAAAGACTGGGACCTAGAATCTTTCATTTCGGTGGTCCTATAAACAGCTAATTATTCTATTATTGAAAAAGAAAAGGGACCAAAACATGGGGGACGTCTAGTGGTCTCTGCAACACTGATCATATATGAAATCTCCCAGAGAACTGGATTATTGTGTATAGCGAGTATATACTTGACACCCAATCCAGATAAGGAAACTAGAAAAAACAGGCCAATCTCCTTCATGATCATAAGATGCAAAATTATAAATACTAGCAAATCGATATATCAACAATATACAGATGCTTTACCAACAATATATAGATGCTTTAAGAAATGCATCTTTGGATTTATCTTAGTAATTCACAAATGTTTTAACATTAGGACATCCATTTACATCACCACATCTCAACAGAAGCGGGACAAGCCTGTGACGAAATAAGATACCCACTCATAGTTTTAAAAAATATTGGCTAACTAAAACTATAGGGAGCTTCCTTAACCCAATACAGCTAGTGTTTTAATCATACAACAAACATCATCCTTACGTGAGCATGAAATAGTGAAACCTTAAAATAATCCCCTTTAAAATCAGGAATCAGATGAGGATTCAACATTGTAAAACTAGCCAGTTCAGTAACACGTACAAAAGAAATAAAAGTATCAAGACGGGGAAGGAAGAAAGAAAACTGACATTGGTCATAGCTGGTAAGATTATCTGCATGGGAAAACCAAGGGAACCTACTGGACAATGGGAACTGCTCCCATTGATCTGGGATCCCTACGTGCAGTGGGGATAAGGCACGGACCTCGTGGTAACTAAGGCACCACAGACAAGGTGGGCGTGGTTACTATAATGCACAGGGCAGGCAGCAGTCATCTGAAGAGATCTTTGATGTTAGCTAGTCGGTCACTGTGTCCCTAGAATAGAATTGAAATGAAACAACTCAGAAAAGCTGTACCATTTTTTAGCTTATCTACTTCAAATCCACCCTTCTACAGATGCTGTGATGGAGTTGAAACTCTGCAATCCACATCTCTTGCTTTGCCAGCTGCTTCCCTGGTGGGTTCTGCCACTAGGAATGTATGAGGGAAGCAGCAAGGCTGGGAGTGTAAAGATGAATTTTGTGTCAACTTGCCTGGGCCAGGATGTGGAGGAGGGGCCACCCCAACATGTGACGGCTGTTTGACCTGCGAGCTAGACCTGGGCCATCAGGGAGACTGCCTCCTCCTGAATGACGTTCATTCTGACGTTAACCAGCACCCCTGCCTCCTGACATGTGATGGGTCTGGAAAACATTCCAGTCATCCTGACCTGGTCAAGCATGTAGAGCAATTCCAGCACCTGGGAACAGTCACAGATGCCAATGAGTACATGTGACTGTCCCCCCAGCCCCCTTCTTTTTGCTCTATGTAATTCTCTGGTGCCAACTGAACGGCACGGGGACTGATTTCATCTTGCAACCTCCCAAGACATGCTTCACATGCAAGTTTTGCTTAATGAACCTTACCAGCTATCACACTGCAGTGGCCTTTCTTTGGTCTTTCCCTGCCCTCCACTTACGGAGACAGGTTTTCAGTCTCAAGGCCCTTTCTTGGGCCTGTGTGTCCTAACACATGGGGTGCCCAGATATTTGGTGAAACATTATTCTAGGTTTTTCTTTGAGGGTGTTTCTGTGGTGAAATAACACTTAAACTGGTGGATTGTGGGTAAAGCAGATTACTCTCCACAAGGTGGGTGGGCCTCATCCAATCAGTTGAAGGCGTGAATAGAACAAAGACTGGCCTCCCCAAAGAAAGAAAGAATTCTCCAGCACACAGCCATCGGACTTCATCTGCAACATCGGCTCTTCCTGGCTGTACAGCAGCCAGCCTTTGGGCTCTCCTGGGTCTCCCGCCTGCGGGCCCACCCTGCAGATTATGGACTTGCCAGCCTCTATAATCATGAGCCAATTCCTTACTCTTTCTCTACACACACACACACACACAACCTATTGACTGTTTCTCTGGAGAATCTTCATACGAGGACGAGGGGGCCTTGTTCCTTCCTGTTGTATTGTGTGGACATTGCTTCCTGTTCCCAGCGCCACTTCACCCCACCAGGGGCAACTCCTTCTGGTAGCGGTTGAAGCCAGCTTCCCTTCCTGAGGTCGGACACTGGCCCAGCCCAGCAGTGTTCTCCTCATAGGTCTGAGTTCAACTTCAGGGGCTCTCTTCTAATGTCTTACCTTTAAACAATTCCAATTCCACACACTTCTCTTCGTCCCTGCTTCGTAGCTAGCCCTGTAGAGGTGGGAGCAATGCTATACCACCACCCCAAACTGGGTCAGAAGTCAGGACTAATGACATCGCATGCATAGGGGTTGTGAAAAATTTCTTATTCACATAACGAGGACAGGCACCCAAACCAGTTGATCTGTCTTGACTGAAAGGGGGGTGGAGTGGCTCTGGGTTTTGTTGTGGTTAGGGGTGAGGGTGCCAGTGCAACAAAAAACCCAGGTTTGCGTCAACTCCCCGTCCCGAGCTGAGAACGAGTGACTAGACTTTCTTATCAGTTTGACCGGGTGTAGGGTTTCCAGGCAGGAATTCCCACCCATTCTCAGGAATTTTTTCGCTTTACCGTTCCTGAATCCTGAGATAAATTATTTTCTGTTCTCCACGATGCATCGTTTCCACAAAGTGACAGCTGATACTACCAACCACCTCGGTTCAAGGAGCCGATTTTCCCAATTTCCCAACCAACTTTTCTCGGGATTCGGGAACAGGAAAGCGAAAAACATTCCTGAGAACGGGCGGGAATTCCTGCCTGGAAACCCTAACCAGGTGTGAGGCAAAATGGGGAGGGACAGCACTTGAATGTGAATCAGTGATCAAACATCAAAAATGGGGTCAGATTCGTATTACAGCTCACCCAGTCCTGCAGCGGTAGCTGCTTCTCGAGGTTACTACCTCCACACCTTTGCATTTTCTTTTTGCCTTTTTACTTAGACATAACTAATAAACAAGTCTATATAATTTTTTTGTTAAAATAATGTGGTTTCTGGTCCCTGACAAGAACCTGGCTGATACAAAACCTCTTTGTTTTTCTTAGCAGGGTTAGTTAGCATCAACTTAAAAGCTGTGGTAGTTGGTAGGCAAACATTTACGACCTTTCCTCACCTACCTAAAAAAACGGAATGGATGACCAAACATCTCCGTCCACGGATCCCATGTCTCCATTAAACTTATGAGTCCACAGCCTCTGGCTTTACTTGTTATTGTTAGGCAAGGGGGAACTCAAGGAAACAGAGCTCGTCATTTCTTACAAGCTGCACTTCTTGGAGGTCACGTGTCAACATGGGGAAACAGCCTCATCGTCTTTAACTGTTGCATGGTATTCCATGTACATGTATCAAACCTGATTAACCGTTCCTTTACTAAGAGCCATTTGTGTTGCTCTGGGTTTTTGCAGGTGAGGAACCTGAAAGCTGGAGAGATTGACTCATTCTAAGTAACATCATATAAATGGCAGAGCCAGGTTTTCTAAAAAATCGGAAGATGGCAGAGCCCATGCTTAAAAATGTTTTTATTTGTAAGTATTTTAAGCAGTTAAAAGAAGAACCCACCACACTATCTTGGTTAAATTCAACATGCTGACCCATCTACACCAATTTTAGAAAAGTAATAAAACACAACTGAAGCCTCCAGGCACATTCCCTGATTCCATCAGCAACTCCTGCCCTGGGAAGGCAGAGCATGACTTTCACATATCCCAATACATGACTTTATACTCTGACTTCATATAATTTGAACCCACAGAAAATATATTATTGCGCAAAACGATGACAACACTATTTATTATATGCCAACAACGCTTACATGCCAGCCACTATTCTAACCTTTACATACAGTATTTCACTAACCAGCCCCCCACCCCCAATAACACTGTGAGGTCAGCACTACTTGCTCATTTTACACAAGAAGTGAAACACAAATCGGTTTAAATAATGTACCCACAGATACACAGTATGTTTAACTTTACATGTACGGTATACGGTATGTGTCTCCTGCAACTTTCTCAGCATCACTTTTGATTTACGTATAAAAGATACGCTAGCTCTTTTATAGTCAGTTCCCAAAGTACCAAAAACAACCCACTTGTTCATCTGTTCTTCTGCTGATGGACATTTAGGCTTTTCCCCATCCTGCTAACAATACCACAACAAATAGTATTGCAATGAACAGTCTTTTACACATCTCTGTCTTCATGTGGAGTTATTCTGGGGTTTACTCAGAGGTTAGAGAAGCAATCACAGAATAACAGGGTGGTAGAGTACACACAACTTTACAAGATTTTGCAAATTGCTTGGCACAATCATTGTCGCAATTGCCACTCCCACGGCAGTGAGTTCCCACTGTTCCACACACTTACCCACACTAGGGCTTTTTAAAAAAGTGCCAACTTGCTGAGTGCAAGATGGTCTATATTAATTTCCATTTCCTCTGCTTTCTCCTCTGCGCATGCCTGTGTCTGGGCTGACAGTCTAGTCAGCAGGGTAGGGCCGACCACACCGAGCAGCTGACTGAATGAAAGGCCTTCTGATCCCCACTCCTGCCCGCACAGCCCCAGCCCATCCGCTCTCCCCAGCAGCAACTTTAGCTGCTCCTAGGAAGGGAGAGAAGGCAGGGCCGGGTTGGAAACAGGGGTGTGCTTCCCAGGCCAGATGGGGTACAAGATGAGAACTGGTGGCTGGGGCAGTCAGAAACTGTCAACTGGCGCCATATGGCTCGGAACCATGCACAGCTGGGCTCCTAATTAGCAGGAGTGCACTTGGGGCTGCCTCCATTCAACATTTCATTCAAGGACCCCTTCAAAAAACTCCAATCCTGACATACCGTGTTTCCCCGAAAATGGGATCTAGCCAGACCATCAGCGCTAATGCATCTTTTGGAGCAAAAATTAACGTAAGACCCGGTCTTATTTTACTATAATATAAGACCAGGTCTTATCTAACACAATATAATACCCAGTCTTATATTAATTTTTGCTCCAAAAGACGCATTAAAGCTGATGGTCCGGCTAGGTCTTATTTTCAGGGAAACACGGTAGCTGAACAAATTCCTTAACAGAGACGACTTTGTGAAAAATCTCTCCAACAGACAAACAAGTGCCCAACCCTGGCCTCCAGAGTGCCCAGTCTGGCTGCAATCGTGGGCAAAACTTTGGGAACCCAGATAACACCTAACACAGCAAGATACAGGCACCAGGGAGTGGGCTTAGAGGGACGAGGGTCCAGGAAAGCTGGGCCTTGACGAGTGAGGACCTGGGCCAGCAGGGATAGGGGTGTGGCACTGCAGGTGAAGGGGGAGAGCACAGAGTGTGCAGAGGTTAGCGATGTAGCACAGCAACTGCTTACGCCTGCGGAGAGCTAGCTGGCGGTCCCATACGATACTCAGACACATGGAAACTGGCAACAGGGATAACTGCACACAATTTTTCAGCTTTATTATTTTACTGAGTCCTTGGGTCTGAGGTTAACCCTTGTCAAATGTAATTCAGATTCAGACCCCATCACTCAACTCAAACTGTCCAAAAGCTCCCTGCCTGCCTTTGAGGCAGCCTCAGCCTGTGAGGACCCCTGATGCTCACACGTGGCCCCCCCACCTCCCGAGGCCCCTCTCTTCCAGCTGGCTCACTCCACTCGAGCCCCGGGATCTCCTTGTCCTTCCCTGAGGACACCAGACGAGACTCCGCCTCCTGCGCCTGGTTCTAGAGACCTACAGGGCTCCCTCGCTGACTTCCTTCAAGTCTCTGCTCCAACTTCACCTTCTCAGTTGAGGCCCTTGGTGATCAGCCCATTTGAAGTCGCAACCCACCTCCCAACCCAGCACTCCCTCCCACTCTTCTCTGAATTATTTTGTCCACAACACACATCACCATTCAAAATACTGTATGTATCTCACGTTTATTGTCCGTAAAGATCCAAGATGGCAGCTTTGTCTGTCTGTTCTGGTCACTGCTGGGTCTCTTGCAAAAACAACAGTGCCTGGCACGTGGGAGGAGCTCAGCACGTTTCTGTTTAACCGATGGACCACTGCTGCCCACCTGTGCATCACCTGTGGGTGGGGCACTGGGAGCGCTCCGTCCTCCATGCGATCGAGCCCAGTACCTTGCTCTCCTCCACTGGCCACTGAGACAACTCTACGGCCACAGCAGATATCCCGAGGCAGGTGTGAAGGCTGAAGCTGCAGCAGAACTGCCCAGGAGGCATCTGGGGAGACCAGAGCCAGTTCCTGCTGCCGCTGCTGCTGACTAAGGTCAAAGAGAACAGGTACCATAACAGGTCAGACGCAGAGGGAAACTGAGGAACCAAGTGGCCCCTGCCCAGCAGCCATAGCCCACCATGCCAGACATTCTGTCAAACCAGAAAGACAATGATCTCTCTCTCCAGAGTTACGGAAGACGACCTGGCTGGGAGCGCTCCAGGTCATTGTACCAAGGCCACCCCTGGGGGGCCTGAGTCTCCAGAAGGTCCCCAAAGATCTCATTTCCCAGTGGGTAGGATAGGGGACACCCTGAGTTTTTGAATTTTCAAGATTCTCTGTGACTAGCTTCCAAAACAGAAATGGTTGGGCCCCTTGGGAAGGTTTTCCCTGCACTGCCCACAATTAAGGGTTCTCTAGCAGGGTAGCCAGGAATCCCTCCCCTCCTACTGTCAGGCCCCAAGCTAATCACCAATATGCTTTTTCATATGCCGGGCCAGATTTGAACTCCACCGGAAGGTCTTCCCACACTGCTTGCATTTGAAGGGCCTCTCTCGAGTATGAAATCTCTTATGGCTAAGGAGCTGTGAGGTCTTACTGAAAGCTTTCCCACACGTACTACATCTGTGGCCCTTTTTCTTCATGGGTATGTCCTGGGGTCCAGTGAGCCTGGCACTCTGCTCACAAGCTTCCTCACAAGCTTCAAGGGGCTTCTCCCCACTTGGTTTTAATTCCTGTGAACTCACCCCTGTGTCCTGTGAGGAAGACTCGGCCAGGCTGCTTTCAGACTGTGTTATCCTTGTGTGTTTTCTCTGATGGATGCAGAGGGTATGTCTCCCGATGAAATCTTTTCCGCACCACTCACATTTAAAAGGTCTCTCTTTAGTGTGGATTCTTTGATGATTCACAAGGCGGTAATTTCTATCATAAGATTTTTCACACAGGTTACATTTATAGCGCTTCTCTCCACTGTGTATTCCCTTATGATCTAAAAGACTTCTTTTACGTGTAAAGGTTTTCCCGCATTCTTGGCACCAAAAAGGTTTCTCACCAGGGAGGATCTGTGGCTGCAGAATTGGAGGGTTTCTACTCTCGTGGTACTCGTACCGTTTTTCCAAAGGAGGGTTTCTCCTCTCGTGGTACTCGTACCGTTTTTCCAAAGAGTGACCCCTCTGATGTCGCGAGAGGTTAGAACTCCACCTGAAAGCTTTCCCACAGTCCCTGCACTTATAAGGCTTCTCTCTGGTGTGAACTCGCTGGTGTATGAGGAGAAACGAGTGGTTACGGAAGGCTTTGCCACACTGGCTGCATTTGAAGGGTTCCTCTGCAGTGTGACTGCTCTGAGGGGCTGGGAACACTCTGTCCTGACTAAAAGAGGGCCCAGCCTCAGGTTTTCTTTTCATGGCGTGCTGCTTCTTATGCACAATAAAGGCTGACCTGTGGATAAACTCTTTCGCACATTCGCTACATCGGTATCGTTTCTCGCTCTCGCCTGTGTGAATTCTCTGATGATTCATGAGAGATTTCTTTCCCGTAAAAGCTTTGCCACACTGCTGACACAGGAAAGCTTTCTCCACAATGGGGGTGGGTCTCTGGGGCTGACTGCACTTGGAGGTCTCCTTGAAGTCTTCTCTACACGTGTCTTGACTGTAGAACTTTTCTTCCTGGTGCATTCGCATATGACGAGAAAAGTTTGACCTCCACCTAAAGGTTTTCCTACACTTGGTACATTTATAGGGTTTCTCCTGGGTGTGGATCCTCTGATGCTGAAGAACATACGACTTACAGTGGAAGGATTTCCTACACTGGCTGCAGTCAAAGAGCTCCTCCCCACTCTGGGCTTGCAATTGATGCTCAAACCCTGAGCCGTGGGCGAGAGCTTCCTCACACTCATTAGATTCAAGACATTTCTGGTTAGCGTGGGTTTCCTGGTGCAGACGGTAGGCAAACATGCGCTGGAAAGCTTTGTCGCATAAACCGCATTTGTACGGTTTCAACCCAGTGTGGATTTTCTCATGCCGCGCCCGGTTGGAGCTCCACCTGAAGGCTTTCCCACACACCCTGCATTTAAACGGTTTCTCTTGAGTGTGAAGTCTCTGATGATATGCAAGATGGGAGCTATGGCTGAAGGTCCTCCCACAGTCACTGCACTTGTATGATGTCCCCAGTGGGTGAAGGTTCTGCCCATGTTGGTGATGAGCACTAAGGCTGAAGTCCTTCCCGTGTGCATCCTTTGCGGCCCCTTTGAGGCCGGCATGAATTCTCTGCTGCAGGCTGAACCCGCCCATCATGCGTCTGAGCCCCTTTGTGCATTCTTTGTAGTCGTAGTGGTATGAATTGCCTCTGAAGTGTCGGCCATAACCATGCTTAAGGGATCGCTTTCTTCTGGGAACTCTCAAACATGGAACATGTTTTAGGTTAAGACTATTACTGCCTTCTGATTCTTCAGGTTCTTTTCCGGTCCCGTGACTGAAACTAGTCTCTTCTTTCTTAACGCTCACTTGCACGGGGTTTTCACATTGCTCCTGTAACCTGCTCTTCTGTTCAAAAGGTTCTCTGAGCCCTGTCTCCTCAGAAACACTCATCACCTGACTTCCTGACGGCACAGTTAAGGTTTCTGCTTCTTCCAAAGATTCATGTTTTAAGATGAACTTGTTTGTTTCAATCTGGAGCTCACCTCCTGACACAAAATAAAACACAACAGAATGTACTCTTTTCCCATACTTGGAATTGCCAAAAGCACCAAGGGACAAAAAAGTGCCATGAACTTGGGGGGAAAGGCTTTTGCCTGACTAAATACCTTTACGAAATTGCAGGGAAGGATAAGGCAGAACACGTCAGCGTATCCCAGATGACAGGGAAGGGAGGAGAAGCAAGATGAGCACAACAGCTAGACACATGCAGAAATCACACCCAGTTAAAAAAGAAAAAGGGTTGAGAGGGGAGTGGTAAGGAGCGAGAGACGGGACAAGAAACATGGCACAAGAAAGAGCACGATCGGAAGGTCCCCAAGAGCCGAGGGCTCCAAGGGGAGCTGGCTCAAAGGACCGGAGCTCAAGCCTACCACAGGGGGAAGGGCCACGCAAAGACAAGGAGCAGGAGTAGAATGACGGCTCCTGGGAGCAAGACGCGGACATTAGGGACTCAAGGAGAGTACACACAGAGCTGAGGAGCATCAGTGAACGGAAAAGGAGGAACGGTGAAGCCCTCCAGTGGGCAAGAACTGTTACTGAGAGGAATTCTGGGGAAGGGGCAGGGCCAGAAATGCACGAGAAGCCCGGGGACCAGCACTCCTTGGCAACACTGGTAAGGATCTTCCTTCTAGCAAACAGTGGAGTAAGTTCCCCATGATTTATTTGGTGTAAAAGACCTTAAGAGCAGAATGATGCTGGAGAAGCAGGACCTGGTAGAGTCTCGGGAACTCACCTGCAGGGGCAGCACCTGGATTCTCCTGGGGCTGAGCTTCCTGGACATTCAGGCCCCAAGGCTCCCGTGTCTCCAACCAGGAGATCAGAACAGGTTTGGTGAACGGCCCCACTGCAGAAGAGAAGAGAAGAGGATGGGATGGGACGGGCAGGCAGATAAATCATACAGCACTCCTCTCCAGGACCCTCTCAGGCCTACGCTTCTGGTAGGGATGGAGGAAGTTCAGGTGGAGGCCCAGACAGCCATTTCTAACAGGCTCGAGCAGAGACAAGAGAAGCTGCAAGAAGCCACAGCCGAAGGATCCCTAGGATTCCCTGGAGGTGGAAACCAGCCAACATTTGTGGGTGCCTAAATGGTTTAGGAACTTGATACATAAGACTTTTCATCTTCACAATAACCCAGCATGACAGGAATTATTATACTCGTTTTGCGAGAGGAATCTGAGGTGATAAATTAAGTGACGTGGTTAGCAGTTACAGAGCCGGGATCTAAAGCCAGGTCAGGCCCTCGTATGCACCATATGAAAACTAATCAGGCAGGAGGAAAGGTGGGAAGAAGCTTGGGGACGGGGATGCCTTACCGAGAGAAGCCAGGTTCCCATAGTTCTCCAGCATCACATCCCTGTATACGTTCCTCTGAGCAGGGGTCAGCCATCCCCACTCATCCTGAGAGAATGTCACCTCCACATCCTTGAAAGTCAGAACCTCCTAAAAAAACACAGCCCTACACCTTAAAGCCAGTCCACAGCTCTCAGCTTTTAGAAGGAGGCAGGGGAATGGGGTTGACTCCGCATGAGTACAGGATGGATCTCGTAAGGGTGACAAAGAAGACCATCACCCAGCAGAAGAGCTCTGGGCTCAAGGGGGCTAACCTGGTCTCTGGGACAGGGGCCTCTGGATGCGAGGGCACTGAACAGAGAGACCCAGGACAAGGCGGAACTGCAGCTACTCCCCTGGGCAGCAACAGCAGGACCTCACAAAGGACTGAAGGTCCTGTGGCTCACCTGAGGCTGGGCTGTCACCTGGTCTGCTGGGCACCCCGCTCTTTGGGGAAGGTCAGGCACCTGGGCAGCAGGAGGATCTGAAGAAGAAAGAACTATGAAGACGGCAGTCTAACTTCTCGGCACCCACTGAGAAGTCCACTCCTCCCCCACCAAGGACTCCTGGGCCCGTGAGCAGGTATGGACTGTTATTAAACACCCGTTTCACATTTCCCCAGGGTCACTAGAGGCCGGGAGTGAGAAGTGGGGGAGTACAACAGGAGGAGCCAGGCAGACATGGGTCACAGAAGGGGTAGAAAGGACACAGAGCTAAGGACCAGGAGAGAAAGGGATTCTCGTGAGAGGACAGATGGTGAAAAGATGACACTCGAGGAACTTGGGGACGTGTGGCATAAGGCTGGTGTCTTAGAGCCAGCTGGCGAGTACCGGATTGCCCCGCCAGGAGGTCAGGCTCTCCTGCTTCAGAGGGAGGCTCCAGGTTGTCCCCCAAAGCAGAGCCACTCCCGAGAGGTGACGCTGAGGGCCATATCTGCGCGTCTCGCAGGGCTTCTGTACCCATCCAATGCACGTCTGGGCTCTGGGCAGGGGCTGGGTCCTGGCAAGAAAATGTGAGAGGATCCCCATGGGAATCAGAAAGCAAACTCAGAGAGGGGGCCACGTGGCCAATCTCTGCAGGGCAGAGGCCAGGGAAGGGTGACCAGGCCCTTTATTACCTTCAGGCAGAGGGGAACAGAGGAGGAGAAAGTCCAGGGAGGACCCCCTTACCCCTCAGCCTCCCTGGGCTCTATGGTGGGCCATGGGGTGACAGGTGGAGCCAGAGTCCAACTCGACATCAGAAAGTACCTGGCAAGTCAGTAACGGCACTGCTGTCAGCCTCAGTGTAGCAGTGACACCCTCCCCACCAGCCCTCAGCCCTCACCCCTGGCCTGGAACTTAGAAATGAAAGAAGAAATTCATCCCCGAGAGTTAAAACTGATAATGATTCACAGCGGAGACGCAGACAGATATGTCTACCAAGTATAGGACACTGCTCTAGGCTCTGATGTGCAAAGTGACCCCAAAGAGCCAGGACCAGCTCCCAGCCTGTAAACCTGACGGAAACAGCACCACCACCAGAGAGCAATGCTAACTGTCAGGGTCCGCCACGGAACCACACAAGAAAAAGTCTCAGGTGCAAAAAAACAGCAGTGCCCACCCAAGCAGAACGAGGTGGCGTTTGCCCTAGGCCTTCGAATAGTTCTGGGGTCTGAGGCAAGGCTATCCCTGATGGAGAAGTGAGTATAGAAAGCTACAGCCAAAAAAAAAAAAAAAAAAAAAAAAAAAAGAAAGCTACAGACAATGAACTTCACATTTTCTGGTCCTGTGGCCAAAACGTTCTCTACACTAATATGGATGCAACTTAGGCTGAAGCCATGAGACATCGGATGCCGAGCCACACACTACAGATGATAAACTCGTCACAGTAATTTATCTGCTGTTCCTCCCAAGCCCTACCAAAGGGAGACTAAAGAAACAATAAGAATATGCAAGCACAGCCAGATGGGTTTGAGGACAAACTGTCTCAGGCCCTGCTTTCTCACATTTTGGTAATTTTGATGAACCAAAGGGTGATTCTCTAACTTTATACGCATCTTCAGCATTTCTGCTCATTTTTCAGAATTTGAGAGGCTTTCTCCCAGACCGTTTTTTGTTTTCTAATTTTGAACTAGCTTTCAACCAGGCAGGCCCTTTCTGCTCACATGGCAATGTTTTCATGGATTTTTAAACGTTATATTTAGCTCTAAATGAGTTGACTATAACCAAGCCACAATTTTGTACCTGCTGTATACCTTATTTGCTTTAATAAATCATTTTTAGATCCTTTTGATCTCATGGTTTTGTTAAAGTGATAAATACTCTTTCGGAGTTTTAAAACTAGTACCCAACATTGAGCAAAGAGGTTTTCTTTTGTAATAGTCATACCTTGTGTTGATGTGTTGCCATTTACTGCTGGTAAACCATGTTCGGATGTGTTATTTGATTGATTTAATTTTTATATTAAATTTGGGGGAGAAGTGTGTCATATATGTTTCAGAAATCTTAAAAGTAACTTTTATTTATGCACGAATCACATATATAGAATTACACCTGTTTTTGTAGAAATAATCATTTTAAAGAAGCCTACAAAAATGATAAATGCACTTTTTTAAAAAGCTCCAAAGATACAGGAAATGCTGAGAAGCCCGACTGTGAGGCAGAAGGGGCAGCAGAGTATATTTGAACTGACCCGCTGCTCTACTGCTGGCACTGGGGGTGGCAGCTCTCTTTCCCCGTGCCAAGGCCAGGGCTGGGCGCAAGGAAGGTACTCAAATACATACTGAATGAATTCTCATTGTCAGACCAGTTTGGCGTTTTCTTTCCATTAAACTGAGGCTTTGAAAGGGACAATCAGCAGTGTGGGCAAGCACACTGAGGCGGTGAAATCTCAGCCCCGCACAGAACGTTTCCTCAACAAAATGGTACCCGCAGCCTGCTCTCCTAGGTCTTCACAGGTACGCAGAAGCCAAGAGTCCCCTTACAAGCCAGAGCCAGCACCCCCATTACACAGGTCAACATCAGGTCCAATGAGATAAAACGTGGAAATGGACTCTGCGTACTCTAAGTCACTGTGTCCAAAACCACTGTTACTATTATTTTTGGATACTTCCTGACCCTCTTCCTGGAGCTGACAGACCTCTGGGAAAGCGAGAAGGGCTTGGCTTACGGTCCAGTTCTCAGCTGCTCAGGTGCCATGGGAATGAGAGGGGAAGACTTGCCCTGCATTCCTCAGTGCTGAAGGTTTAGAGGCCAACCCCACCCCCAGATAAGCTGGCTCACTGGGCACTGCACACTTGCTCACACTCACCCTCCACGGTGTCCCACAGACGTCTCTCTGCAGCTCTTCTAGCAGGGCCGCAGCCTCCCCGCCACTCTCAGGGTGATGCAGCTGCACCCAGGTCCGGAGCTCTGCAGGCAGGATGCTCAGGAACTGCTCCAGCACCAGCAGCTCCAGCATCTGGGCCTTGGAGAGAGCATCAGGCCTCAGCCACCAGCGGCAGAGCTCCCGGAGCCGGCTCAAGGTCTCCAGGGGCCCAGAAGACTCATGGTAGCGAAGCTGTCTGAAGAGCTGACGGAACAGCTCCTGGCCAGGACGGTTGAGTGTCTGCGGCCTGGCAGCCTGCACTGAAGCGTAGCCTTCACCCTCTTCCTGCTTCACCATTGGAAGGCGTCCTCGCTCCCTGGAAGCCTGGGCCTGAGCTGGATGCACGGCATACCACCTGCCTGGAGGCATCACTCCTGTTCAGAGTCTGCGCAGCACAGTGCAAACCAAGCCTACATTAGCCGTGTCGCTGCTGGGACCTTGGTAGTATCTTTTCGGCACTGCAGTGGACAACGCCATTAGCTGGGACATCAGACGTCACTGGCAAGAGACTGAAATAACCAATATCACTGTTCAGAAGGGACGTGAGAACGACAGTGCTGCTTGGTCCTGTGATTTCGGATCACCTTTGGATGTATGAGAGGAGGGCACATGAGCATTTGCACAGTGGTGGCCGCCAGTATCAAGCCGACCAGGGCTAGATCGTTACATACAGTAAAATACGTACAGGACTTTAGATAAACAGATAGATAGATAGATAGATAGATAGATAGATAGATAGATAGATAGACAGACAGACAGACGGATAGATGGATAGATGACAGATAAAGATCTCAAATCAATTACCTAACCTTCCACCTAAAAACGCTGGAAAAAGAACTAACTAAACCTAAAGCAAGCAGAGGGAAAGAAATAATAAAGAATAGAGTGGAAATCAATGAAACAGAGATTTGAAAAACAACAGAGGAAAAAAATCAATGAAATCAAAAGTTGGTTCATTGAAAAGATCAACAAAATAATGAACCTTTAGCCAGACTTACAAAGAAAAAAGAGAAGGCTCAAATTACATAAATGAGAAATGAAATAGGGAACATATTACTGGCTTTACAGAAATAAAAAGAATTATTTTTGCCCATAAATTAAATATTTAGATGAAACTAACAAGCTACCATAAAACACAAACTGATGAAATTGACTCAAGAAACACACAATTTGAATAGACCTATAACAAGTAAAGAGATTGAACTGGTAATCAAACACTACCCATAAAGGAAAGCTAAGGCCCAAATGGCTTCACTGCTGAATTCTACCAAATATTTAAAGAAAAAGTAATTCCAATTCTTCACAAACTCTTCAGAAAAATAGAACAGAAGGGAACACCTCCCAATTCACTCTATGAGGCCAGCATTACCTCGATACAAAAACCCCATAGATCAGTATCTCTTATGAATATAAAGGCAAAAATTCTCAACAAAATACTAGCAAACTGAATCCAGCCACATCTTAGAAGAATTACACCCCATGACTGAGTGAGATTTATCCTAGGCATGCAAGATTAGTTTAACATATCAATAGAATGAAAAAACAAGTATCACATGATGATGTCCATAGGTGCAGAAAAAGCATTTGACAAAATCCAAACTTTTCATGATAAAAGTACTCACTAGGAATAGAAAGGAACTTCTCAATTTCATAGAAAGCATCTATAAAAACCTACAGCTAACTTCAGACTTCATAGTTAAAGACCAAATACTTTCACCCAAAGGGTAGGAACAAGACATTAAGGAAATCCACTCTCAAGTTTTCTATTTAACACTGCACAGAAGTTCTAACCAAGGCAATTAGGCAAGAAAAATAAAAGGCATCCATACTGGAAAGGAAGAAGTGAAACAATCTCTATTCACAAATGACATGCTCTGTACACAGAAAATCCTAAGACTTCCACTAAAAGCTATTAGAATGAATAAGAGTTTAGTAAGATTAAAGGATTTAAGATCAATATGCAAAAATCGATGGTATTTCTACATAGTAAAATAAACAAACCAATGAAGAAAACAATTCCATTTACATTCACATGAAGAATAAAATACATAGGAATGAATTTAACAAAAAGAACAAAACTAACACCCTCAAAACTACAAAACATTGTGTTAAAAAGTAAAGATTTAAATAAATGGAAATGCATTCTGTGTTCATGCCTCAAAAGACAAAATATTAAGATGACGATACTCCCCACATTTATCTATATATTCAAAACGCAATCCCTATCAGAGTCCCAACTGGCTTGTTTGTAGAAAGAGACCCACCATAGCCAACACAATCTTGAATAAGAATAACTGAAAAGACTCACACTACTAATTTCAAAACTTACTTTATAAAGCAGCAGTCATCAAGACAGTGTGGTGCTGGCCTAAGGATGGGCACATAGAACACTGAAACAGAATTAAGAGTCCAAAAACAAGTCTAAATATACCTATGATCAATTTATTTTTTCCCAATTTTATTAAGAAATAGGTCAATTTATTTTTGACAAGGGTGCCAAAGAGTGCCAGCACTCAAAGCAGGAAGAACAATCTTTTCAACAAATGGTGCTGGGACAATGGTATGTTTACATAAAAAAGAATGAAGTTGGACCCCTACATAAAGCAATGTACAAAAATTAACACAAAATGGATCAAAGACCTAAATGTAAGAGCTAAAGCTATAAAATTCTTACCAGAAAACACAGGTGTAATACTTTATGACACTGGAGTAGGCAATGCAATCTACCAAATGCACATCAAAAGCACATGTAAAAAAAGAAACATAGATAAATGGGATTTCATCAAAATGTAAAATTCTTATACTTCAAAGGACATACAAAGAAACTGAAAAGATAACCCACAGACTGGGAAAAAATATTTGCAAAATAAAAATCTCGTAAGGGACTTTTATCTAGAACATATAAAGAACTCTTACAATTCAATAATAGACAAATAACAATTAAAATTGAACAAGGCATCTGAATAGACATTTCTCAAAAAAATATATAAAAATGGCTGACAAATACACAGGATACTCAACATGAGACATCAGGGAAAAGCAGATCGAGACCACAGTGAGATACCACTTCATACCCACTAGACTGGCTAGAATCAAAAAGTCAGAAAAGTAATGTGTTGGTAAGATTGAAGGGATACTGGACCCCTAATGTGCTGATGGGAATGTAAATTGGGGCAGCCACTTTGTAAAACAGTCTGCCAATTCTTCAATAAGTTAAACATACAGTTACTACTTGCAATTCTTTATCCAAGAGAATGAAAATAGGTATCCACAAAAAACTTGTAAACAAATGTTCATAGCACCACTGTTCATAATGGTCGAAAGGAGGAAACAACCTGTGTTCACCAAGGACTTCAAATTGATTAGTATACAGTTCTTCACATACTGGTATTCTCTTAAAGTTAAAAAGAAAGGTCTACTAAAGTTATAGCTTTATCTCCTTTTGGTACACATTCTTAGCAATCCAGGAATAAAGGGAAACTCTTCCACCTGAGATGGGGAAAAACCAAGAGAAATTTACAGCAAATGTAACACTAAATAGAAAAGACATTAATAGCCTTCAATTAAAACCAGGAACAATCAGATAATGGAATCCTAGCCAACGCAATTAAACAAGAAAAAAGAGATACACAGAAAACTGTTAGAAAAGAAAGGGGCAAAGCTAATACTACTCATGAATGATCTGAACATCCATCTAAAAAAATCTAAGAGAATCAACCAAAAAACTGTTAGAACATGGAAGGTCATTAAGTGGGCTGAATATATAATATTTAATCAATAACTTTCCAATACACCAGCAATGACCAATTAGACAGAGAATCAACACAACAGCAGCCAACAAAAACCATAAAATATCCGGAAATAAGCTAATAAAAAATATACAAGACCTTAACAGTAAACTGCCACAAGACAAAATAGATCTGAATAAGTCTTAAGTATGGGAAGACTAATCTTTTCAAGATGTCAACTGTTTCTAAATTAACATGAAAAGTCTATAAAATCCCAAAAAAACCTCAAAATAATTTTTCTTCAGATATTCTAGAGTAAGCATATTCTACAATTCACACAAATGAGTAAAAGGACGGCAATACCCAAGACAACTTTTTAAAGATTTGTTTTACCAGATAATATGGCTTATTATAAAAGTACCGTAATTAAAACAGTGTGTATTATTGAAGGAATACACAAATAGATAAAAAGAACAGTACAGAATCCTGAAAAACTTATATACATGTACAGATCTGGCATGTGACAGAGGCAGCATTACAAGACAGTGGATAAATCAATTACAAGAATAGATAACTCAATGACTTGTGTAGGGACAACTGGCTAGGCCAATAAAAAATTGAAAGATCACATGCAAAATGAATTATAGTTGAAGATTTAACTTCAAAGAGAGAGAGAGAGAGAGAGAGAGAGAGAGAGAGAGAGAGAGAGAGAGAGAGAGAGAACCCTGGAATAAGCAAGGATTTTTTCAGAAAACAAAAGGAAAAGAGTGATATATGACTACATCAGTATTTAAAAACCTCTTGTGCCAAAAAAAAAACAACAAAAAACAAACAAACACAAACCACTGATACTCCTAGAAGTGTAAATTTATACAGCCACCAGGAAGGGTAGCTTGAAAGTCTGTGGTAAAACTAAAAAGTCACATTACTTAGGCCCCAGGAATTTCACTCATAGGAATCTCCCTGGAAAAATGCTTGTACAGGTATACAGACATTTACACAGGTGTTCCCTAGAGCCCTCTTTGTAATAATACAACATCAGAAATAACTTACTTGCCCATCAATATAGCTAAATAAAACGTAGCACTTTATAGGATGAAATACCACCCAACAGTTAAAAAGATCGTACTAGACCCTTAAGCATCAACATAACTGCTGCCCTGTTCCCTGGGTGTACGGCCAAGGTTAAAAAGCAGGTAACTACCACCTGCAGAAGAGACCAGAGCACGATATTAAGTTGTTGAGAACATAAAACAGACACACCAGGCTCAAGTGGTCCAGCGTCCACTTACAGCAAGAGAGAAGAGAAAGAGCACACCAGATTCAGCCCCTTGCAATCCCCTGGTCCCCCACTTCACAGCCATGGGGGTACCGGTGGGGTGGCTACAAACGCCACATTTCATGCTGCAGTAGAGAAGCTCAAGCCCTTGCCAGTGGGGATGTCACTGGAAAGGATGATTTTCCTTGCTTCTTGTCTTCTTGAAAGAAAGAATTCAGCCAAGAGACAGGAGTCAAGCAAGCAGCAGACAGCACAGTTTATCTGCAAAGCGTGTACACGCCAAGCTGGAGTGCGCTGACTCGAGAGTGGGTGCAGCCCCCCATCTCTGGGTCCCTGGCCCTATAATCCATAGATTGCGTTATCCTCCGAGTCCTCCCCTGCTCCTGCTTTCTCCTCCTTCTGCACGTCTCCTTCATCCTAGTGTGTTTGCACCAGCCCAGGTCTTTGCTCTGGCTCCGCACTTCTGTGGGTTTGTAATAGGAGGTTGATGGCGCCACCGGGTTACCTGTGGAGGCCTCCTCATTCCTCCTCCTCCTGCTCATGTCTCCCTCCCCACCTACTCCATCAAGGGCTGAAATACACAAAGCAGGAGTGGGCCTGAGTGCCACTGCCATAGGCACTCCAGCACAACAAAGGGCTCTACACGAAGCCTGACCAGGGAGCCAGAGTCCCTTCCGAGGCATAAGCCCAGCACAGGCTGAGCCGGCTCTGCAACCCTTTCCAGGGAAATGTTCCCCGCTCCGGGCCCCTCTTATGCTGCTACGCCAGAGACAAGAGACTGCGCTCGACTGCCTCTAACAACAACAAAAACACACGCTAAGTTACAAAGCACATCCTAGAAAACACTGCAGGAAAAAACCCTAAAATCATGTATATGTGTATGTAAGTGTGTATGTGTGTGAGGCACAGACAAGTTCTCAAAGGAATTTAAAATGGCCTGGAAGGATTCACAAAAACTCTTCTGGATTGTGAGGGCAAGGGTAGGGAATAGTAGTTAAAGGAGATTTCACTTTATTTGGAGCCATTTGATTTTTTAACACAACATTTATATCCTAGGTCTCTCCTTTTTTTTTTTTCTTCTAAGTGCACACAGAAAACGATGAATGCAAATACACCAAAATCTTAGAAGTGGTTAACCCTCGGTGTTGGAAATATGCCTGCCTATTATTTTCCTCTTTGTTTTTTTATCATTTCCCAATTTCTTCAAGTAAAAAGTAAATTAAAAAGCAAGCTTTAGAAATTATAATTATGAACTCACTCATGTCGTAAAACAAAATAAAAATAAAGCACAGTTTGCATGTGCACGAAAAACATCCTAAACCTTGCCACCAAAGTGTTTTCAGCATTATCTCCTCTGCCAGGTGGGATGAGAGAACTTTCCCTGCGAATTTACTTATGCTCCCTGAATTATTATGCACCACTTTTATAATCAGCAAAGCGGTAATTCTGCTTAGAAACCAAAGCAACTGAGTATCAGCTCCCAGGACTATAAAGAGGTGGGCACCCAACAAAAGAGGCAGCATGTCCTTGAAGGGAACGTGGGTGCAAATGGTGCCTACAGCTGAAGCAACTGGGGAAACACAACAGGTGATCTTAGTTCTGTTTTGGCATCTAGTCAGCAACCCAATCAGAGAAGGCTGGTTGAACAAAGAGAACAACGTAAGAAAAAACTGAGAAGTGAGATAAAGAATAAAAAGAAGGAAATGCTGCTCCCAAACTCAACCTGGAAAAGAAAAAAGAACAAACTTCTATAGGCAGACAACAGACTGGTGGTGACCAGAGAGGAAGCGGTCAACTGTATGGTGACAGCGGAACTTAGACGTACGGTGGTGAGCACGATGTAGTGCATACAGTGGTCGATTTATAATGTCACACACCAAAAACAGAATGTTACCAACCCATGCGACCGCAATAAAAAATGAATCAAAAAATAAACCAGAAAAGAGGGTGTTAAACAACACAAATCTACAAAGACGTGTGAGATGGCCAGCAGGCCCTGCCACCTACTCGTATAGCAAAGTGGCCCCATTCCTCTGTGCAACCAGTTACAGATGATGGTCGGCTCCCCGGAAACTACGGTCCCCTCCAGCCCCTAACAGTGTTAAGCAAATTTAAAGAAACCATTACCTTCAGCCATATTAAAACAAGAGCCAGCCTCTCCTCCATGTGTTATAAAACAACCCCTTTTCCACGACTCAGGGACTCAGCAGGTGCGGGCAGGACCCACAGAGATGAGGTGACTGACACTGAGACGGGAAGAAGGCTCCCACCAGAAAGCATGCCACCATCCAGCTACAAGAAGAAACTCCAGCCCTGCGCCAGGGGAGGACGAGTCAGGTAAAGAACTACCTTACTGGTCAGGCGCGTTGTGGGGGCTGATGAAGTTCAGCAGAGCAATGAAGACTTGCTCTAAAAAAAGGGGGAAAGGGGGTAAGAGGAACTGTTCAGAGAAAGCAAAAGGAAAATGAAAGAAGTGATCAAGTAAATAACTGAAGGCCTATGAAAAAGACTTGAAGACACAACAAAAGAAGGCAGAAGAGGAAAGGGTGCTTCAGGAGCAGAGGGGCAGGCTCACGCATCGCTGAGCTCCAGCGGCACAAAGAGAGCAGAAATACTGCTCCGAGGAGGCTGACAGTCAGAAAGAGAGACAGTGACTACCCAGCCAAACCCCCAGAACGGACTGGAGAAAAGGAAGAAAACTGAAGTATGAAAAGAACCAGAGGGTTAGCTCAGTTGGTTAGAGCGCGGTGCTCTTACAACAAGGTTGCCGGTTCGATCCCCACATGGGCCACTGTGAGCTGCGCCCTCCACAACTAGATTGAAACAACTCCTACTTGACTTGGAGCTGATGGGTCCTGCAAAAACACACTTAAAAAATAAAAAGTTAAAAAAAAAAAAAAAGAACTAGAGTGCTGCCGAGGGTGAAGAGAAATCTGGCACTCAGGCTAAAGACAATGAATTCGGGGTCAGAGAAGTATTTTGAATATTGCACCCACAGGAAATATACATGACAATGACCTGTCTCAGGAATTTGGGGCCCACAGTGAAATTTTCACCAAAAATAAGCCTCCAGGCTGTTGTATTCTGAAGCAGCTGTCAGAAATGTCCAAAGAGGTCAGTGAAGCATTTGGAAAGAGGTGAGAAGACTGACAAACAGGAAAATGAGGGTGACTGCCTGGGACTACAACCAAGGACGGCAGGTCTTCAAAGAAAGGGCCAGCCCAGCCTCTGCCACCATGAACATGGGTAAACCTAAATACCTCCTGGCCCTTTCAAACTCAGAATGAAAGACTCAGAGCACAGGAAAGAGGTGGGAGCCAGTGAGCGGAACCTGCCCTATTCAATTCAGGTATCCTAATGCAGCAGGGTCCTCCGTGTCCCAACTAGCTTTTGAGGACGGAAGAAAAGCTTCATTCATCAACTTGTTAACATTCTACCACAGATGTGAGCCCTGGGGCCCTGGAAACCTCAGCTGGGTCACACCTCTTCTCCCAGACCTTCATACCTTAACCCATTCTCATTCCACAATGAAAATGACTTTGAGAAGACCAGGGAAAATCCCAAGCAGTCCACTGGCCATTTTCCAGGGACACTTTCTTCTGTTTGTTATTTTGCTTCTTCAATTCATATGCAATGTCATTTTATTGTTTGCTTTCCTTTTCAAGTCCCCATTAAATAGTCCCTTATTCTCTGGTTTGTCCTACCAGTGTGAGGGTACATAGGTTTATTTTACACACTGATAATAAGCAAACAAGAAAGACTGCTTCCAGTACATATTATAAATGTTAAAATAATACACAAATATCTCAATTAAGAAATAATCTCAAACTCAGTGCCCAAAACTTGGCTTCTAAATACCATCTTGCAGTAAACAGAACCAGGGGTCTTTGGAGAAGTGGTTGCCAGCGCTGGGGAGAGAAGATACAAGATGAGTATTCTGCGGTGCCAGAGTGTCAGGGAGACACACAATAAATATGGGGGCACTTGAAGAGCAAGCAGGAGCCAACCGCAGAGAGCTCCCAATGCCCAAAGCTACAATGATGTAAGCAACAGAATAAACAACAGCAGCACTGCATTATAGGCCAAAGAATAAATGACACATACAACTCACACAGAGATATAATAAAAAAACAAAACAGGGAGAAGGCACAACTCTTCCTCACAAACAATTCCAGTTAATGAATGGAGAAAGAACCACAGAAATGAAAGTCACCATTTAATAACTGCTGCAGGCAAGATCCATCAAGGAATTGGTGGGTGAAAGTTAAGGAGAAACAGGATATTTCTATGCAAAATCTCAAAGTATAGTCCCCCAAATACTTACTAATTACAAGGGAAAGACAGTAAGTATCGTTACAGTGGTGAAACCTGGCAGGCACCATGGGATCAAGATCAGTATCACCAGTAATAAGACAGAACGGCATTATCCTCAATCAAGCAGAAGAAAACATAACAAAACCATATTGACGGTCATTCTAAAAACACTACTACGAAATACGTCAGAAGTATCGATGTCACGAAAAACAGGAAAAGCCTGAGTGAGGCACTGCCACAGATTGAAGGAGGTAAGGAGACACGACAACTAAAGGAAATGAAGAATTCTACATTGGATCCTGGAACACAAAAGGTCATTAGACAGAAACTGACGAACTCGGATTAAACTCAGAAGTTTAATCAATCACGTTGTACCACTGTAAATTTCTTAGGTTTGATGACTGTACTATAGTTATGCAAGGTATTAACTTTAGGCAACTGGCTAAAGAGTATAAGGGAACTCTGTACAGTTCTGAAACCCTCCCTATGTCTATACTTATTCAAAATAAAAAGGTTTGAAATTGAAAACGTTTCAGCTGTTATCCTTTTTTTCTGACTTATTTCCATCTTCACGATTTAGGATTAACTCAGCAATCAAGGACACTAAATACAGTCAGTTCTTATCTCCTCCAATTGGGATTCATTCTTTCATTAATATAACAGGTGGGTGAGAACAACTACTATGTCCCAGGCACTAAAGTCACAGCAGTGAATACAGCACACAAAACGCACTGCCTGGAGGACCTTATGGGAAGACAATGAAATAAAATACACAGTATGTCAGACCATGACAGGCGCTGTGTATGTAGTAAATAAAACAAGGAAAGAGGAGAAGAAAAAGTCTAAGATCAGGGAGGGAAAGTGTAAGCTCAAAAATTCAGTCCTATCGAGCGCGTCACCATGAAGGAGCTCTTTCCGAGTGTGTGATATAAAAACTCTGGAGCCTGCAGGATAGAGTTATGTTCACTATGCTTTCTTCATTTTCACTCACAAGCAACTCTCTGACATCACAGAAAGCTGATACACTAACACCCCCTGGGGATCAGGAGCCACAGAAAACTTAATGGTGCAACACAGTATTTTGGATGCTTTTGTCAGTTCCCTTTTTAAGCACATAGTGAGGTTTATCTTCAAAACATTCCCATCCTTTCAGCTTAAGTTAGGATTACTTATTTAACCAGAATTTGTCTGCCTTTCTTCAGCATTAACATAACAGCAAGAGCAGCTTCACTGGTCAGTCCCAGAGTATGCAGATACCCACGTGTCTATACCAGATGGAAGTTCCCTAAAACCCTTCATCAAAACTTGGCTAAAACCACTCGTCATTTCCTTGCAAAATAACCAACTAGTAGAATGAGTCGTCACTTTTGAACTACAAATGGTTTGAAACCGAATGGTGTTCTTTCCTGGCTACCACTTTTAACTTAGGAAGGAGACTATTTTTGATTTCTTAGGCCTGTGCAAGTCAGAAGACGGTACAGCGGCTTTAGGTTAGAGATGCACCTTATTTTTTAAAAACTCCATTTTACATACTCCTCTTTCATTTTGAAACCAGACAAGCACCGTAATAAATAAGATTTTCCTATTTTCTCCACAAACGTTGTTTGTTGAACATGTACAGCCTCATGTACTGTGTACTATGGGAAATTAACTGCAAACAAAATGTTTTCTTTTAATTATACTTGCAAAAATGTCGTAGTGGTTTCCTAAGGCTAGCACCAAAATTAACCAATGTATGACCAAATGCATTCTGCAAATTAAAATTATTAAATATAATTTTCAAACAGCAATGGTATAAATGTAGTTAATGCTAGAGTTATACACTCTAAAATGGTTAAAATAGTACATTTTTATGTATCATATGGAAAATGTTATGCGTATTTCATCACAGTATTGTTTTATCACAAGTTTTCAAAAGCAACAATATGATCCCGCTTCATAATAAAAATTGAGTTTGCATAATTATGCACAAATTTTAAAATGACAGGAAGATTCCTGATGGAAACATTTGCGGATTGCAGTTACTTTTACTTTTCTTACACACCCCCGTCACCTAATCGGCCGTAATGAGTACGCTTTGTTTGCATAATTGGGAGAAAAACGAAAGGCAGGGAACCATTACTCCCAACTCCCTCCCCCGGGCGCCCCAGGCGGGGAAGCGCTCCCAGACCCGCCCTCACGGCGGCGGGGAGGCGATCCCGGGCCAGCGCAGCCGCCCCCGGCGCAGCCTCCAGGCCGGGCCTCACCGCCACGCCACTCCCGGCAGGGCTGGCCGCCCCCGCCGCACTCCCGCAACCCCGCGCCAGCACACCGGCCCCCGACGCCCGCCGTCCCCGTTTGGGCTACTCACCGCCTCCCGCAGCACCGACAGTGGATCCTCCGGTCGCAACCGCCGGCCTCGCGCCTGTCTTAACTCCCGACCCGGTCGCGCACGCGCGTTGGCGCCCGGGGCCTCGGCAGACTCTCTAGGAACCTTGGAGGGTCAACGTCTCGACTCCTCCCCGGTTCCAGTGCAGTGATGGCCAGCCCCTGGACCACCCGGCGCTCGTCCCCACCTCTCCCGCTGGACGCCTGCCCTCCACTCTCTGATACCCATTGGAGTCCCAGAGCTCTATCATCCTTGGCCTGTTTCCCCACTTCCCTCCCAATTTGTGTGTGCCCTACTGCCCCGACCAGCGGGGCATTCAACAGAGACCGGAGACACCCTGAAAAGAGAAAATAGGAGGTGCGAAGAAATGGAGGCAAGACAGAATTCCGATCAAGCCTCAAATTTTTATTGTAATGGGGATAGATATATATGTGTGTGTAGAAAGGGGAAGTGGTACACGTCACTGAGGAGGTGCTGTGAGTTATGACCTTACATGGATAGGCAAACCAGAATTGTTACCACCAGGATCTATTTTTGGCTTCAGGCCAACGGTCTGACTTCCTGCTATGCAGGATTTTTCTGTGAAGGCAAGGTTCCTTTGCCTGGGTCCCAGCACCCTACTGCTCTTGGGTCTTCCCTATCCCCAGCGAAGTCTAGGATCCAAAGCCAGAGGTCAAAATAGAGACCAGCTGATAAGGTTCTGGCTGGAAGCAGCTGAAGGGGTCATTCATTACTCCCTGGGGCCCCCTTCAATGAGAGGAAAGAGATCCGAAGGGATAGTTGTTTCCAGGACGACTTGTTCCCCATCCTCACAAGCAGGGGTGCTTTTTCATTCCCAGCCACAGGCACATAAAACTGTAAGGGTGAAATTCAGGGAATCAGTAACGCAGTTAGACTTAGCTAGTTTGCAGTTTGACCCACCGCATAGCTTGCTATCTAGTCACCCGTAATTAAACCTAGTTTGTTTGCAGTTTGATCCATTCTGATATTCAGCTGTTTTCTCTTTGTTTCTCCCTTCACTGATTAACTGAAGAACTGTTTGTTCCCTTTCTCAAGTAAACCCATACCTCATTAATTAACAATATCCTAACCTGGGAAAGAGCAACTTCTTAATCCTCACCGACACCGGAATCCAATCTACAACTTCTTGCAGTTTTTATTGGTGGTGCATAATCCCAGGCCTCAATGGCCAAGTTCGAGTCCAGAGTCTGGAGATAATATTATCTTCAAACAGACGAGACCCCAGAAAGGATGTCAGCGCTCAGATCTGCCTGATTGACTCCCCCTTTCCTATATAAGCAAAAGCTAACCTGAAATTAGGTGCAGCGGTCCACTCTCAGCCTCTGGACTCTGCCGGCACGACCTCACAGGTGTTTCTCTCCTTGCTACTTGAGGTAGCCATCATCTTTGGACACTGCCATGGGCCTTCTCTCTCTGCCCTAACTTTAATAAAAACGTCCTTTGTACAGTCTGTGAATGCCTTCACCTTTTGCGAACGACCAGGGGTTAATTCGCCACAACGACAAAAACTTGACCTCCGCACACCTCCAGCCTTTTCTCCTGTTAATAACGAACAAAATTCAACTGAGTAGATGTTTTAAATCTTACAGGGGGTGGCGGGGGTTATTCAGGCAGATTACCTAACTAATGCTGATCAGGAAATTCTTGACTTATTAAAGACAATAGGCCCACAATGGAGTTGCTAATGCTAAGCCCCATGTCACGGACACTTAATTTAGTTTTGGCTCTCCCAGAAATTAAATTTTTAAATCAATCAGGAATTTCCTGGTCAGCATTAGTTAGATATTCTGCCTGATAAACATCTCCCGTCCATCTCCTATAAGGAAAGTGAAACAGGGCCCAGTTGGGACTCCCACAAAAGAGGCCTTGCAATGTCCCTGGCCTCGCCTCTCTCCGCCCTAGAGCTTAACAATGGAAAAACCCCCTCCTTGCAGTTTGAGCTTGGAATGTCCCCTGTCCAGTTTCTTGCTTTAGATAATTACGCTGAAACTTGTGCTGGCTTATGATTACAGTACCCCTTGCTGATGATCACAATACCCCTTGCCCACTGATCACAATCTCTATGGCCTGGCATTCTTTCCAGGTTACTGTCATCACCACTCCTGGGTTGATGACCACATTGGAGAGTCACATCACCTGCGGGAAGACTCCATGCAGACCTCTGGAACACAATGTGGCCCCTGAAGGAATGCCCAGATTTTCCCTGAAATATCCCAGGCTGGTCTGAGAATGTTAAGGCAGTTTTTGGAGGTGTTAACCCGCTGCCTTCTCAGACCACCGGTGCTCTGATAATAAACACTTAATTCTATGACCCAACTCCTGTGTCGGTCTATTGGCGGAGCGGCGCAGGCAGCAAGAGCCCCGGACTTGTCTGGCCTCTGGTTTCAAAAGTAACCTTATAATAACCAATCCACTTTTTTGCCTAGTGTAACTTGTTTCTGTTCCCTTCAGCTTGTAAATCTCTTGGCTTGTATAGCATTTCAGAGTTCCATTCTATCTGCTAGACTGGATGTTCCCCAATTCATGAATCGCTGAATTTTAAATTTTAAAATATGAATTTTGTGAAATCAGCAAGGTTTCAGTGAGTTTAGAGATTTTGGGTTTGATAATCCCATTAGTTCTTTCAACCTTGTCTGATAATGGAGGGTGATAAGAGACAGTGGTAATTCCAAGAAGTCTGCATGGTTTTAGTTAAACCTCATGATTGTCCCAATGAAGAGGGTGCTTCAGTAGCTAGATATTGTGGAGGGTATATCCCAAGTGGGAAACACACTTTCCAATAGTTCCTTTGCCACTGTGAGAGTGTCAGCCTTGAGGCAAGGGAAGGCTTCAACTGATCCAGAAAACATATATACAATAACAAGAACATATTGCTAACCCGTACTAGGTGGCAGTCGAATGAAGTCCATTTGCAGGTACTCAAATGGTCCAGAGGAAGGTTTGAGGCATCTGGAAACAAAAAGTTTCTCCAAGATTATGAACCTGCAAGGTCAGATTGGTGGCAAACAGCTTTCACAATTTTATAGAAGTCTCCCCACCAATATTTATTTAGTTTGAGTCAGCAATAGCATAGCTGGTGACTGAATGCAAGAACCAGAAGCTGGGATTTACCAGGAAGCTGGGGAGAACCAAGCGGCCATCCTGGGTCTTCCATAGCCCTGAATTTACAACCAGTTTGCCCACTGAGATTTCTCCAATTCACGAGCAGACTGTTGCCATGTCTCAAGGACTTCAGGATGACAAAAAGCAGCCTGGCAACAAGGGGTCATGTTTTCAAAAACAGAATGGACTTCATTTATATGTGCCACAACCCTGTGGACGGAAAAGGAGCCACATATTAAACCTGACAATCTCAGGAGACTGAAAATAACCACATAAGAAGGCGTGAGCATAAAAAATTTCATAATGGGGCGGCCGGTTGGCTCTGTTGGTTAGAGCACAGTGCTCATAACACCAAGGTTGCCAGTTCGATTCCTACCTGAGCCAATGAGCTGCACCCTCCACAACTAGATTGAAAACAATGGCTTCACTTAGAGCTGAGCTGCTGATAGGCAGCCGGTTGGCTCAGTTGGTTAGAGCACAGTGCTCAAAACACCAAGGTTGCCGGTTCAATTCCCACATGGGCCAGTGAGCTGCACCCTCCACACTGAAAACGATGACTTGACTTGGAGTTGACGGGTCCTGGAATAACACAGTTCTGCAATAAAAATTTATAAAAATTTCGTAACTAAGTGGGCCATGGCAGGAAGTTATATCTTTAACCAAAAGCGTCCTTCATAAAGTTAATCTGTGCCTCTAAGTGGGCCTGTCTATTGTCTTTTTGCACCTAAAATGACACCCTTGGAACGTCAGTAATCCCTTTTTCCAGACCAGAGCAAGACTGTACAGAATCCCTCATTATTATTCTTGTCCCTTGATTAAGATCTCTATGTGAACTATTAACTATCCTGTACCCATGTTGGGAAAGAAGTACCTGTCTCTCCAATTTACTTTTATCCAACCCCAGAGATTTCCGCACTTTGCTTTCTCCCACGTCCTTAATGTATCACCAATGCATTTCATGTAACCCTCCTCCTTTTATTCAATGTATAAAATAAGCTGCAAACCATTTCACTGAACATTTTCTCAATCTGTTGAGATTTTGCTTCCTGGCCATTGTCAGTTTGGCTCAAATAAACTCATACACCAGGGAGACTACAGTGATGGCTATGAGGAGAACACCAAGAGACTGAAGTATGCTTCTGCGCCAGGGACCCCATGGACCAAACCAGTTCATATCAAGTAATGTACCTGAAGAAAGTATCAGTCTGTTTTAGCCAATTGGCTTGGTTAATTTCTTATATTTGCAATAGTACTAGAGGTATTGATCCCGGTACACCAAGAGGTATTTGCTATGGCACAGGCTCCTTGTTCACCGAAAAGCAATTTTATTATCTAAAACCACATAAACAAGAAAGCCTCGCGACTTTTGTTGTGCAGCTATGGCCTTGGTGGTAAACTCGGCAACAATTGCCAGAGTAAGGAGCATTGTTACCTCATGCACTAACAGTTAAAGCAAGTAGGAAAAAGGCAAAAGGAATACAAGGTTTCCTATTGGAGATGAAGATTGATCAGTAATCTTGGGAGAGTTGTCCACCTCAAGACGTCCTCTGCTTCAGGGCAGGGAACTCCTGCCCAGATCTAAAGTCAATTTTAACTTTAGATCTCCAGCTGGTGTGCAGGTCCAAGAGTCTGTAGGAGCCCTTTTTAATTCAGAGATATGGACCCAAGGTTCAAGGCCCTGAAGTGTGGCTGTTATGAGGAGTGACGAGGATCTGGTATGGACACTTTCAATAAGGTTCAAGGACAGTTTACTTGTTAGCGATTCCAAGTCAGAAGAGTGGGAGAAAGTTGGCAAGATTAGTTTGGAGAGTTGTAGCCAGATACCCAGAAAAATTTAGGATACAGTCCAGTTTACAGGTAGATAAGAAAACCTCAAAGAACATGAATGAATAGGACTAGAATCTGATATTCACAAGGGTATGCTATAGCTTTTTACTAAAATATAATTTTTCTCTTTACAGTTACTCCCATGTTTAGCGAAGACGATCACAATAAGACTGATTTGTTAGCAAAATAACTCGTCTTATTAAACTTGGCTTGATTATTTACATAAGTGCAACAAGAATAGTGATTGACCATATAGTCATTTAAAAAGTCTGCTTTGTGAAATTTTTCATAAGGAATCTTAGATTGAACTTTTAAAAGCCTCTTGAGGCTAGGAAGCCATGCCAAGGACTTGCCAGACGTTGCTGAAATACCAATAGATTTGGGTTAATTCTTCATTTCTTGAAGTTCCAAAATATCTTGATTTCCCTGGGGCTGCCAGGAAGTCTAGGAACCCTACCAGCAAGACAGCAGATTTTTCCAAGGGACTTTATCAGCTCCATAAAATCAACCTTAGTATCTTAAAACTGTCTGGTCATATCTGATTTTATGCACATCATTTTAAAATATGACATTCCAAAGCCTTGGTTAATATAACACGTGTAGCCAATGTGTTCTGTTATAAGGAGAACAGATTTTAATGAATTTATGCAAACAACTAATCCATAAAAATAAAAATACTTACTAAGAGTTTCATAATTCTGGAGGGAATAAGGAGAAAAATAGAAATGTTTTAATTCAGTCTACAAAGGTATAATTTACGAAATTGCTGTAAATTACATATAACTTAAAAGAAAAAAAAATTTCCTTAAATCTAGAAAACAAAACCTTAAAGAACTAGCATGTTTCAAACAAAAAGTCATAAAAATTATAATTATCCTTATCAATTATTTATTCTTCTTCTTGAATCCAGTTTTTTCATTAGAGTTCTGGAGATTCATACCTAGTTTAGTTAAAGTGGCATTAAAGTTATCAGAAACCTGTATTCTAGAGTATGTGTCAGAGGCCTTTTCATAAATCTCTCTGAAGATAAAGCAGTTCTGCAAAAGCATCAGAGTAAAACAGTAACTGTCTGTAAATGACTACAACACTTTTTAAAATTGCCATGGTTAGAGAGATGATAAGAGCTCACTTGATAAGGAAATTTAGTTCTTTGCCTGGCATACAATACCAACTAGACAAAGATGATACTGACAAATTTCTATGAACTTTAAACAATTTTTGGATAGCCTATAATAGTAGTATTTATCCATACACATGTAACCTAATAATTATCATTTTTCATTTGACAATGCATCCCATGTAATTTAACATGCCAAATAAAGCTAGTTTCACATCTCTTTTATTTTAGACCCCAATATACATTCTAACCATGTCTGAGCTGTCTGTCCCAGAATCACATCTAATTCTTATTTTCTTGAGCCTCAACACTTTTCCCCCTTCCATTGTCTCCAAAACATAAATCACAGCTCACAAAATCCTCACTTCTCCAGGTTCATACTTGACATTGTCCCTCTAACTTCTTTCTCCTCCTTTATCACAGTTGATCCTATGGTCCTGCTAAGAGGAAGGGGGTGGACACCAGAGGCAAAGGTGCCCAACCCTGGGGCCCAACTGTAATGGTGAAATAAAAAAGTTGTTCAAGCTTATGTCTTATACATGACTGTAGAAAGAGAGGAAATCCTCGGAAAATAGTCCAGAAAATAATTACAGTAATTAAGGGTGCACGTCTCACCTTGAAGTTAGATGACAGTTGCAGGTAGACAGAACTAGTTGATAAGGAAATCAGACTATGTTGACTCTACTATCTTGCAACAAAACAGATCACTGTGAATTCCAATCTTCCAAGAATGCTTCTGAGACTTCTAATCTTCTTTACCACAGCCATGAAAGAAAGGTCTTCTTTGCAGTGAATTTTGAGGCAATTCTTAACTTGTTTACTTAGGCAGCAGGGTAGAGCCAGCTAGTTCAACACTGGAGTCAGTGTGCAGGGAAAAGTGCTTATCAATGGGACACGACTGCCAACTTCAATACCTAGATACACACACACACACACACACACACCAAAACTTTTTTTCTTTTTTTTTTTTTTTTGTTATTTCTTCACACACACCAAAACTCAAACAAAAATCCAAGAGCTCTTTGAGGTGGTGATAACAGTAGTAAGACTCCCAGGGGGTACAAGTGAAAAATATGAATGTGGCATTTCTATGACATCCTATGGTATCCATCTTTAAAATTGTTGGTCCAGTGGTGGGAGGGGAATTCATGCCCAGTTTTAAAATGGTTCAGTTGGGGAGTTGAGTTTTTAAAAATTATTTAACTAGAACAAATTATTATCTATCTGCAAATGAAAAATATACCATACCCAACTTCAAAGAGCCTACATTAAATTGGTATGAATGTATACACATATGCATTAAGATGACAATAACAAGGCAACTTATTAGTTATTATCAAATTAATGCATATGTGTATACATTCACACCAACAGCTAACTGCAGTTTAAAAAGTAAAAAATTGTAAAAACTGCAATTACTTTTGCACCAACCTAATAATAACTGCAAATTGTAGTACAGACTAATTCAAAATTTGAGGTCAAATCAATAGAGGTTTAGAAGGAATGAAGAAGCATTGCGAGAACAAAGTTTTTCACAAATGAGCTGGATCTTAAAAGGTTCTGACGGACAGAGATTAGCAAGCAGGAAGAAGAAAAGGTTTTCTAGTAGGGAACACAAATAATGAGGGTCTACATTATTGAGGAGAATAATAATAATGAGGAGAAGTTTTAAAAGGGCCACAGCAAGGAGAAAGAAAATGAATCAGTCTTGGAGAATGCCTTTATGAAATTGATGAAAAGGAGGAGGAATAGAAAAGAAATAATCTCTATCCTTAAGAACTACACAATCTGATTACAGGATGAATAACTAAGAAATGAGATTGATTTTAAACAGAAAAATGAGAGAAAAAAAAAAAGGAAATCCTAGAAGGAGATGAAATGTGCAGTCCTTACTTCTCCAACACTGTTAGTCCCTCTCCCACCTCCATGACCCAGCAGACAGCATTTAGGGAATGGCCCACTTTGATTAAAGGTCCCAAAAAAACAGGTTGAGCATACGTCTTACAAAGAAAGCTTAATTCAAAGTTCCTTGCTCTCTGTCTTGAAAACATATGCATTAAGAAACTGAACGCGCCAGTCCTGAGTGGTTCTCTCCAGTGTGAGTTCGCTGGTGGTGATTAAAAGTGGAACGCTGACTGAAGGCTTTCCCACACTCAATACATTCATAGGGTTTTTCTCCGGTGTGCACTCTAAGGTGGACAGTGAGCTGTGAGCTGTCACTAAAGGCTTTCCCACAGTCATTACATTTATAGGGCTTCTCCCCAGTATGGGTTCTCTGATGTACCATAAGACTAGAATTGTGACTGAAGACCTTCCCACACTTATTACATTCATAAGGTTTCTCACCAGTATGAATTCTCTGGTGTATAATGAGGTATGAGTTTTGATTGAAGGATTTCCCACACTCATTACATTTATAGGGCTTTTCACCTGTGTGAAGTCTCTGATGTCGAATAAGACTTTTACTCAGGCTGAATGCCTTACCACACTCACTACATTCAAAAGGTTTTTCTCCAGTATGAATTCGCTCATGGTCAGCAAGCTGAGAGTTCTGATTGAAGGCTTTCCCACACTCCTGACATTTGTAAGGTTTTTCCCCACTATGGAGGCGCTGATGTCGAATAAGACTTTTATTCCGACTGAAAGCCTTGCCACAGTCATTACACTCATAAGGCTTCTCCCCAGTATGGATTCTCTGATGGTCAATAAGATTTCTATTAGAACAGAAAGCTTTCCCACACTCATTACACTTGTAGGGTTTCTTGCCAGTGTGAAGTACCTGATGTCGGACAAGATTTTTATTCCGAGTAAAGGTTGCTCCACACTCATTGCATTCATACGGTTTCTCCCCTGTATGGGTTCTTTGATGGTCATAGAGTTTGGAACTCTCATTGAAAGCTTTTCCACATTCGTTACATTTATATGGTTTCTCCCCATTGTGGAGTCGCTGGTGTTGAATGAGGTGGGAGCTGTGCCGATAGGTCTTCCCACACTTGCTGCATTCATAGGGCTTTTCCCCTGTGTGGATTCTGAGATGAACTATGAGCTGAGAGGTCTGCCTGAAGGTCTTACCACACTCATTACACTCATAGGGTTTCTCCCCAGTGTGGATTCTCTGATGGCCAATAAGGTGTGAACTCCAATTGAAAGCTTTGCCACATTCATTACATTGATAGAATTTCTGTGCCTTCAGAACTCCTTGACGTTCTGCAGGACTGGAGGGCAGATCTGGCCGTTCTTCAAGTTCCTTATATTCATCACATCCATCTTTGGTGGATTTATTTTTATCCTCACATGTTCTTTCCAAGAAACCACCTTCCGGTTGGCTCCCTTCCTCATCTGAGTGTTGCACTTCTAGCTTCTCTAAAGCATCTTCACAGGTACCTGCAGCCTCTGGTCCGCCAGGAGCCACCCCATAGAGGCCTCCTGATGTCCCATCAGAAGATGACTTTGATCCTTTAGAAATTTCCTGCTTCAGAGGCAACTCTGAACTCTCCATCCCAGTCTCCCTCGCTGCCAAGAGAAAGAAGAAAACAGCTTTAACTCATTTTTTGTTCTACTGAGGAAACAGAATCATCAGGAGTCCACACACCTCAAAAAAAAACTTCACATTACAGGTAAGGAATGAGGTGATATCAAGAACATGAGAGAAAATGAGAAATTACATTTCTTCATGAACAGAAAGACAAAGAGTGGGCAGATGGCCGTAGATGAGGGTGGACAAAGAGCAATCAGGACAGACAGAGGTGGATGTACCACAACCAAGTGAGAAGGATAATTGGAAGGCAAGTGTTTGAGAAGGATGTGATAGCCTGTTGACCCTAGAGCTGGACCCAGGCAATCAGAGGCCCCTTACCCCCCTCCCCTGTCCTTGGAATGTTCAATCTACTTGCCTTCCCCAGGCTAGAAGCTTCCCAAGTATGCAGCCTGGGGACAGTAATGTGATGTTGAACCATCTGAACAGTATATAAGGTGTGATTTTAAAATACAGTAAATAGTTAAATAAAAATTTTACAGTAAAAGACATTGCCATTAATCCACATCAAAATACTCCCCCTTGCTTTAAACATACTTATCCCATTGTGCTTTTCACTTTCTGAAGCAGTTCTGGAAGTCCTCTTTCGTGAGTGTCTTTAGTTGCACTGTCATGGCTGCTTTAACATCCTGAATCATTTTGACTTTGGGGAAGAGCCAGAAGTCACATGGTGCCACATAATGAATAAGGTAGAAGAGGACACACTATAATGTTTTTATTTGACAGAAATTGCCTATACCAGAAGCAGTGTATGACACGGAGCGTTGTCATAATAGAGGATGAAACCATTTGCCCATATGTTAATATGTTGTACGTGATCCATGATTTACGGCACACTTTAAAACACACCTTCTCTCAACCGCAGCTCATACCCAAATGACTGAACCGAACAAGTTGAAACTTGTCACACACTGCTCCTAAGGTTCGACATGCCACTTCCCGTATTGAAGATCCCTGCCTTTCCGTTGGATGGCACTCAGCAGCAGCATTCCCCATATTATTTTATCACAACGGAAAGGCTCCATGTCACACATCACTTCTGGTACGGCAATTTCTGTCAAATAAAAACATTACAGTGTGTCCTCATCCACCTTATTCACTGGATCTGGCACCGTGCAACTTCTGGCTCTTCCCCAAAGTCAAAATGACCATGAAAGGTAAACGTTTTGAATCGATTCAGGACATCACGGCAACCATTAAAGCGCAACTAAGATATTCACAAAAGAGGACATCCAGAACTGCTTCAGAAAATGGCAAGAACGATGGGATAAGGGTGTTCTAAGTGAGGGGGAGTATTTCGAGGGGGATTAATGGCAACGTGTCTTTTACTATAAAAATTTATTTTTTATTTAAACATTCACCGTATTGTGTGATCACACCTCATACGTGACTGGACCTAGTTAAGGCCTCTACTTAAACTTTTAGGATAATGGGGGGCAGATGCAAAGATCTACTCATGCTGAAGCCACCCAAGAAAAGCCTCCTATGTAAGTTCCTCTGCTTCTTAAACAGGCCACCTACCATCTGGAGTGGTCTGCCTCTTTCTTCAGTCATTTTTTCACCTCCGTGTATAGGGGCCAGTTTAGGATTTCACCCAGGAATCTCCTGAGGTTATAAACCAACACCAACAAACCAGATTGTAAATAATGGTAGGATCTTGCAGAAGTAACTTAGATGTTATTTCTCCTTAGTAAAATTATAAACTCTAAGGTCCTTTCGAACCATTACATTGTATGCTTCTGTGGTTCTCAGCAAAAATGTTGGATAAGAGTGAGCAATGCCAAATACCTCAAATCAAACATGACACACAGCATGGGCAAACATGAACGTTGAAGGGAGATTTACATTATGAAGGTATGATTAGGAAAAAAGTGTAAAAAAGAAGTGATTCTGGGACAACAGGAAAGTACCAGGATTTTCAGAAGCTATAGGTTTAGAAATTCTGGGGAAAGTAATGAAGAGGAGAACAGAGTTCTAAAAGTGGGGATCCTCTAGATCCTGGAGCTCTGGACTGGTAGGAGACAGTACTGCACTCCTGTAAAAATTAAGAAGGGCATCAATAATTTTAAATATAAATCAAAATACGTCTTTGGCATCTTGATAATCTGGAATTATAAGGACTGAGCAGTTGAATATGGGTTTTTGAATTCTAGAATTTTTTAATATCAAAGCTGGGAGAAGGCAGGGCAATCATGTGTATAGCTAAACACAAAAATCTTGGTTCCTTTCAATCACATCTAAACCAAGGCTACAAATCATCATGCTACTTTAGAATGTGGAAGTTGCAGATTTCTGAATCCCTGACTCCTGAGCCCACCCTCTCCAGAGTAGGCTACTGTCCTAGACTTGTCAATCGCACAACTATCCTCACAACAGCACCTTCAAGGAAGCTGCCCTGCTCCAGTCTTTCCTGAAGGGGAAGCTAAGGCAATCATGCTGTGTGCAAAGTACGCAGCCCATCCTATGATGGACTCACCTGGCTCAGGTGACTGGACCAGGGCCAGGCAATACACCCAAGTGTACATTTTCTGTACATTAGACATCGGCCCCTGCTGTGGCCAGAGCCAAAGTTCTGCCCAAACAAGACATGATATTTCACTGCTGAACCACCCTCGGAGTCCCTGTCTAAGGAAACTCAGAACAGGAAGTAGGGCAACGTGAAGGAAACTACAAGTAAAAGCTCGAGCTGAAATGATGCGTGGAGAGAAGTCAAGCCACTAGGAGCCACAGTGAGCAGGAAGCGTGAGGTACAGAAAGTCTAATCTAGTTCAATTCAGCTAGGAGCGGCCAAAAGATTCAGAGTAAAGAGAACGGGTAGCAGTGGGAGGACAAAACAGATATGCAGGGAGCAGCCGTGTGACATTCCCAGTACAAGGACGTGTAACATTCGTTTCCTTTTGTTGCTCACGCTCCCAGGCTCCCCAGTCTCAACAGGCCCTGCTTCTCCAAGTCTGGTCTAGCAATTGGTTTGTTCAGGGTTCCCACTCCTTTAGCCTTGTTGTAAGTAACATAGCTCATTACTTACGATACGGTGAGTGGCTCTGTTCCTTACAACCACAGATTCTAACTAAACCACCCTGCCTCAACAAACATGAAAATGAGGGTGACTGCCTAGGAATACGACCAAGGACTCCAGTCTTCAAAGAAAGGGCGAACCCAGCCTCTGTAACCATGAACATGGGTAAACCTAAATACCTCCTGGCCCTTTCAAACTCAGAATGAAAGACTCAGAGCACAGGAAAGAGGTGGGGGCCAGTGAGCGGAACCTGCCCAGTTCAATCCAGGTATCCTAATGCAGCAGGGTCCTCCGTGTCCCAACTAGCTTTTGAGGACGGAAGAAAAGCTTCATTCATCAACTTGTTAACATTCTACCACAGACGTGAGCCCTGGGGCCCTGGAAACAACCTCAGCTGGGTCAGACCTCTTCTCCCAGACCTTCATACCTTAACCCATTCTCATTCCACAATGAAAATGACTTTGAGAAGACCAGGGAAAATCCCAAGCAGTCCACTGGCCATTTTCCAGGGACACTTTCTTCTGTTTGTTATTTTGCTTCTTCAATTCATATGCAATGTCATTTTGTTTGTTTGCTTTCCTTTTCAAGTCCCCATTAAATAGTCCCTTATTCTCTGGTTTGTCCTACCAGTGTGAGGGTACATAGGTTTATTTTATACATTGATAATAAGCAAACAAGAAAGACTGCTTCCAGTACATATTTTAAATGTTAAAATAATACTTACACAAATATCTCAATTAAGAAATAAGCTCAAACTCTGTGCCCAAAACTTGGCTTCTAAATACCATCTTCCAGTAAACGGAACCAAGGGTCTTTGGAGAAGTGGTTGCCAGCGCTGGGGAGAGAAGATACAAGATGAGTATTCTGTGGTGCCAGAGTGTCAGGAAAGACACACAATAAACATGGGAGCACTTGAAGAGCAAGCAGGAGCCAACCACAGAGAGCTCCCAATGCCCAAAGCTACAATGATGTAAGCAACAGAATAAACAACAGCAGCACTGCATTATAGGCCAAAGAATAAATGACACATACAACTCACACAGAGATATAATAAAAAAACAAAACAGGGAGAAGGCACAACTCTTCCTCACAAACAATTCCAGTTAATGAATGGAGAAAGAACCACAGAAATGAAAGTCACCATTTAATAACTGCTGCAGGCAAGATCCATCAAGGAATGCTAATTGGTGGGTGAACATTAAGGAGAAACAGGATATTTCTATGCAAAATCTCAAAGTATAGTCCCCCAAATATTTACTAATTACAAGGGAAAGACAGTAAGTATCGTTACAGTGGTGAAACCTGGCAGGCACCATGGGATCAAGATCAGTATCACCAGTAATAAGACAGAACGGCATTATCCTCAATCAAGCAGAAGAAAACATAACAAAACCATATTGACGGTCATTCTAAAAACACTACTACGAAATACGTCAGAAGTATCGATGTCACGAAAAACAGGAAAAGCCTGAGTGAGGCACTGCCACAGATTGAAGGAGGTAAGGAGACACGACAACTAAAGGAAATGAAGAATTCTACATTGGATCCTGGAACACAAAAGGTCATTAGGCAGAAACTGACGAACTCGGATTAAACTCAGAAGTTTAATCAATCACGTTGTACCACTGTAAATTTCTTAGGTTTGATGACTGTACTATAGTTATGCAAGGTATTAACTTTAGGCAAACTGGCTAAAGAGTATAAGGGAACTCTGTACAGTTCTGAAACCCTCCCTATGTCTATACTTATTCAAAATAAAAAGGTTTGAAATTGAAAACGTTTCAGTTGTTATCCTTTTTTTCTGACTTATTTCCATCTTCGCGATTTAGGATCAACTCAGCAATCAAGGACACTAAATACAGTCAGTTCTTACCTCCTTCAATTGGGATTCATTCTTTCATTAATATAACAGGTGGGTGAGGACAACTACTATGTCCCAGGCACTAAAGTCACAGCAGTGAATACAGCACACAAAACGCACTGCCTGGAGGACCTTATGGGAAGACAATGAAATAAAATACACAGTATGTCAGACCATGACAGGCGCTGTGTATGTAGTAAACAAAACAAGGAGGAGAAGAAGAGGTCTAAGATCAGGGAGGGAAAGTGTAAGCTCAAAAATTCAGTCCTATAGAGCGCGTCACCATGAAGGAGCTCTTTCCGAGTGTGTGATATAAAAACTCTGGAGCCTGCAGGATAGAGTTATGTTTACTATGCTTTCTTCATTTTCACTCACAAGCAACTCTCTGACATCACAGAAAGCTGATACACTAACACCCCCTGGGGATCAGGAGCCACAGAAAACTTAATGGTGCAACACAGTATTTTGGATGCTTTTGTCAGTTCCCTTTTTAAGCACATAGTGAGGTTTATCTTCAAAACATTCCCATCCTTTCAGCTTAAGTTAGGATTACTTATTTAACCAGAATTTGTCTGCCTTTCTTCAGCATTAACGTAACAGCAAGAGCAGCTTCACTGGTCAGTCCCAGAATATGCAGATACCCACGTGTCTATACCAGATGGAAGTTCCCTAAAACCCTTCATCAAAACTTGGCTAAAACCACTCCTTGTCATTTCCTTGCAAAATAACCAACTAGTAGAATGAGTCGTCACTTTTGAACTACAAATGGTTTGAAACCGAATGGTGATCTTTCCTGGCTACCACTTTTAACTTAGGAAGGAGACTATTTTTGATTTCTTAGGCCTGTGCAAGTCAGAAGACGGTACAGCGGCTTTAGGTTAGAGACGCACCTTATGTTTAAAAAACTGCATTTTTCATACTACTCTCATTTTGATACCAGACAAGCACCGTAATAAACAAGACTTTGCTATTTTTCTTCACAAACTTTGCTTGTTGAGCATTTACAGCCTCATGTACTGTGTACTACGGGAAATAAAGTGCAAACAAAATGTTTTCTTTTAATTGTACTTTCAAAAATGTCTTGGTGGTGTCCTAAGGCTAGCACTAAAATTAACCAGTGTATGAACAAATACATTCTGCAAATTAAAAGTATTATAATTTTCAAAACAGCATGGTATAAATGTACTTAATGCCACTGAATTAGACACTTTAAAATGGATAAAATGATAAAATGTTTAGTTATCTACGATAAATGTTATGTGCATTTTATCACAATACCCAAAAATTTTCTAAAAGCATTATACGAATATCAGATCATTATGTTGTAGATCTGAAACTGTTATATGTCGATTATACCTCAATAAGAAATGAATTTAAAAATAAATAAAATGTGTGAAATACATGTTTATAAAACAATATGATCCCGTTCGTATAAACATGTATATAAGTTTGCATACTTACACACAAACTTTAAAATTTTAGCAAGACTCCTGAGGAAAACGTTTGCTGATTGCAGTTACTTTTACTTTTCTTACACTCACCGGAGTCACCTAATCGTCCGTAATGAGTACCGTTTGTTTGCATAATCCGGAAAAGAGCGAAAGCAAGGAAACTATTGCCCCAGATTCCCTCCGCCGAGCGTCCCAGGCGGAGAAGCGCTCCCAGACCCGCCCTCACCGCCGCGGGAGGCGATCCCGGGCCAGCGCAGCCGCCCCCGGGGCAGCCTCCTGGCCCGGCCTCACCGCCGCCCCCACCCCGACTAGGCCAGGCGCTGTCGCTCCCTCCCGCAACCCTGCGCCCGCACAGCAGCCTTCGGCCCACCCACCCCCAGTGCCCCGCAGGACTGCTCACCACGCTCCAGGCGCCGACGGTCAGACATTCAGCTGCCCCATCCGTCCCGCGCCTCTTTCCACACGACCCGGTTGCGCATGCGCGTTGCCTCCCGGGCCTCGGCGGCCTCTCTAGGAACTTTGGAGGGCCCACGTCTTGACTTGTTCCGGGTTCCAGTGCGGTGCGGGCCAGCCCGGGGCCACCCGCGGGCACTTCCCCAATACACACTCCCTCTCCCGCTGGACGCCTGCCCTCCACTCTCTGATACCCATTCGAGCCCCAGAGCTCTATCAGCCTTGGCCAGTTTTCCCATTTCCCTCCCAATTTGTGTGTGCCCTATTGCCCTTGGGTCTTCCCTACCCCCAGCGAAGACTAGGATCCAAAGCCGGGGGTCAAAATAGACACCAGTAATATCTAGCTGATGGGTTTTGCCTGGGAGGAGTTGTTAAGGGGTCACTCATTACTTTCTGGTGACCCCCTTCAATGAGGGGAACCAAACCTTAAGGGAGGCTGGTTTCCAGGACTTTTTTCCCCATCATCACCACAACTCGCGTTACTTGCTCATTCCCAGTCACAGGCACACAAAACTTGACCTTCCCACACCTGCAGTTGTTTACTCCTATGCGTGAGGTTTAACCAGGCTCCCGTAGTGAGTAAACAGCGGTGCTGCTGGCTAATACAGGTTATCCTAAAGCAGCAGGTTTGTGGATGGATAGGCTTGAAGAAGAGCTGAAGCAGCATCAGGACGCTTCCCAGCCTCTAGGAACAAATGTCTTTTAGCAACTGGCACCAAAGAACCTGGAGGATGTGGAGCCAATGCCATAAAGTGTGCCTGTTGTCATTGCAAAAGCATGCTACAAGCTGCTGTGCAAAGGGCCAGGTCGCCATTCTGGTTACCCTCTGGTATATGTTTTCTAGTGGCAGGCCCCAGCATCTTGCCAACTGATCTTTCAGTAGGAAGGATGCCCTTCTGTTCCCTGAGGTTCTCTGCTCCACCCATCTGAACCACCCCAATGCCCCACCACCAAAGATGGAAACAGAGACTAGAGCCTGGCAACAGAGTGATGGTGATGAGGTGGAGGAGAAACCAATGGCACATTCAAACAGGGTGACTGAGAAGGATTCAAGGGGCGATTTACAAAAGGCATCAGCGTTAAAGAAACATGACGCGTGGTGGTAGAGAACCCCAGAGCTAGCTATAGCTACTGGAAGCTAACAGACAGAAGTCAGGGCCTTCAGTTGAGGGATACAGCCAACCCATAGTGCAGTATAGAGGGAGCTGGTGTAACTGCAGAACCAGCTCAAAATGGTCCTATCCTATTTAACAAGCGACTTAGTTGCTTTTCAGCGACAGCAGGCCAAAACCACAAGTCATGCAGCCAAAGCATACAGGGGGCCCTCCAGCTGCGCCAAGAACCAAAGTCTCTTCTCCCTCCCAACCCCCACAACAGAACTAAAGGACCAGGATAAATGGGAACTTGAACACAGGAACCCTTTCAGAAGCAAAGGTCCAGGAAGATCTGTTGCTGGACGCCCCGTACCATAAATAGCTACGCTCCAACAGCCTCCAATTAAAACTTGTCCCACCAGTGCTTCTGCATACCTGTCCCCCCTAAACCCTTAAAACCTGCCCTGATGCCTGGGTAGACAAGTTCAAGTTCTTCCAGCACAAGTCGCCAGTTCTCTGTCATGTAGCGCTATACAATAAATGCCACTTTCTTTCACTGCACCCCGTAACTGGCTATCCCAGCGCTGGGTGGATGAATTCTTTGCTTGGTTACACCAGGGGAATAGTACCATGAACCTGACTCTCCTGATCTCCTGCCAGGGCCTGCCACTGGCTGGACCCAACTGAAAGCTGGTCGGTATTAGGCATGGCCAAAGGAATGAGTCGTAGGAGACCAAGATTGGTCTATTAGAATTTCTTTGGCGTGTTTGAGCTGTGGGAGGTCAGGCTAGAGCAGAGGGAAAAGATTGTAACCTCTCTGAGCAAAGAGGGGTATGGAGTTTTATAGGAGGGGGTAAACGAGGCTGTTTTCGTTGACAAAGGGTTTCAGGGCATGACCAAGCCCCCACAGCTCCACACCCTGGCCCCAGGTCGCCATCCAGCCTGCCCAGGCCCACTGATCACAGGCCCTTAAACAAGACATGATCAAGATAAGATGGCTTTTAAGATAAGGTTTATATGGCTTAACAGTGGGCAGTCCAAGGTCAGCCTCCCAAATCTCAGGGCAGGGTTGGGAAGGACAGAGACTGAATCTGCAGTGTGTGCACGAAAAGGGGCTCTATGGAAAGTCACCTCACAGGGTGATCTGATCAAAAATTCCTAACTGGGCAGGTCATGGTGGGTACTCACACCCCAGGCATATAACTTCTGTAGTGAAAAGTTTTTAAGCAAGCCCTGACCATTGATGGTTTTTGTGCATCTAATCTAACAAACCTTTGAGATGCCAGAAGTAATATCCCTGGAAGGCATAATCGCCCTTAAGAAAGCATGTAATCCTGTAATCCAATCCCCACCTTACTTTCTCCAGCCCTCATGTAATCTTCCTTATAGTCCCTCCTTAATTTCAAGTACATAAAAGAAATTGCAAAACTATTATTCTCTAGAGTGTTTGAACTCTTCCTCCCGGCATCTGTAGTCAGTTTGGCTCAAATAAATTACAAAAATTCTGTGCGGATTTGGACATTTCTTATGTCAACAGGGTCAACTGGAAAATATCCAACATACCCCAAAAGGAAAATGGGAACTGCTTGTCTTTGCCTCATGTGTCCATTAATTTCCATTTGAAATAATGTTCTTAGGTCATTAGACTCAGGAGGAGGGAGGTGTGAACATTCATAACCCCCCCTCCATAGGAAAGAGTATTGAGTTTTATCTGATTTTAAACAAAAATTTCCCTTTGCGGGAGAGCTTGAGCAAGTTCTCTGTGTTTGGGTGTGCTTACCAGATGTTTCTCAGCATGAAGGCAGCTAATATATATAGCACCCAGATTGGTGTGATCAAACAGATCTATCAGATCACACCTACCAGAATTTACAAAGCTGCAAGAGCAGCCACTAGGAGCGCAGCTCTGTTTTGAACTGTTGAACAGCTTCTTGAAGCTCAGCCCACCTTTGCAAATACCTGATTTCTCTGAGAGCCTCAGCACCAACATGGTAGCAATGAGGTTTCTTCCCTTCTGTTGGGAGGCCTATTCTTTTACATTGGGCCAGTTTGCTTGGTATGAGTTCAAGGCAGAGCAACTCCAACTTTAATAATGCATATGAATACGAATCATGTGGCGTGAAACTGGCTTAACTGGTTAAACTGCAGATTCTAACTCAGGAGGTCTGGGGAGGGGCCAAAGAGCATTTCTGACAAATTCCCAGCTGTGCCCATGCTGTGTTCCTGTAGGAGGCTTTGTGTAGCAAAGACCTGTGAATGTAAATCACTAGCTCTTAACTTGCTGCAGGTTATAACCCCTTGGAGAGCTTTTAAAGAATCCACACCTCATATCAATTAAATTCAAAACTTTGCTGATGGGACCCAGGTATCCCTAGTTCTTTAACTCCCCAGGGTGATTCCAATGTGTAGCCAAGGTGTGATCCTAGCAATACAGGATTCTTCCTTAAGCCTGATTCCCTGCTGCAAGCAAAAGCCATATGCTGAAGGTTTTTTGTTAGTTTGCCTGTTTTAAAATTTAAAATGAATCTGGTTTCTGCCTCTAAAAGGAAGAGGGAATGTCCCCCCTTCATTTTTTCCCTCCTATATTGAAATGTGGGAGAAATAAGTTTGGGTATGGGTGTGGGTGGGGGTAGGGGTCTGGAATGTGACCAAAGGCAAAAAGAAAAGAATGTTATGGACAGAAAAAAGAGGTCCACCCACTAAACCTGACAAACTCAGGGGAGGCCAGTGTGGTGGGCACTAGAGACTGAAAGTAACCACATAGGGACGGTCTGAACATGAAAATTCCTAACTAAAAGCGGGTCATGGCAGGTAGTCACATCCTTGGCGTGTAGCTTCCTAGGCAAAGGTCATTCTTTACTGCAGGTGAGACTGTTTACTTTCTTTTTGCATCTAAGATAACATACTCTTGGAATGTCAGAGTAATCCTTTTTTCCGGCCCCTTAGGGCACAGCCCAGCCCACCAGACCACAGAATCCCTCTTGTTATTTTGTTCCCTAAATACCATCTCTATGTGCTGTATATGTTAATTATTAACCAATGTAAAAGAAGTATGTGTCTGTTTTACTTTTTATCCTATCCTTGCTTTGCTTTCTTCCCACTCCTTTAATCACCAATGGATTTCATGTAACCTTCCTTACATCTCCTCCTTTGTTTCCAATGTATAGAATAAGCTGCAAAACCCATTCTCCAGAGCATTGTTGAGATTTTGCTTCCCAGCAATTGTCGTCAGTTTGGCTCAAATAAACTCATTAAAATTCTCTACAGGTTTGGACGTTTCTTATGTCAACAATGTAAAACTGAGACTCAGCTGTGGGCAAATGACAGAAAGCAAATTGTCCTGGTAGAATTTTCACTCCTCTTCTGGCCATCAGTCGTGTCTTTGAAGGCTATCTGCCTTTCCCAACACCAAGACACTACATTATCTACTATGGATACAGACTGCAGCCTAGTGGGGAAACTAAGCCATTACACTAATAACTTAATTTTAATTGGCTACAAACGCTGTTAAAAATGTAGCAGGGTTATTTAATTGAGAGTGTCAACAAAAATTCCAAAATAAATTAAAAGAGAGTTTTATTCGTATACGATTTGCAAATCAGAGAATGTAGCCCTCGGTATGAACAGAAGACACGCTAGGTTTTTAAAGGCAGAAGTTGCAGGGAGCTCCTGATCAAACAGATGGTTGTTAGGGGAAACAAGACCACAAACTTACATTATTTATTTTCTGATTGGTGGGGGCAACTGGACTTTTCAAAGGTAGGCTGACTCAATGGTCAGTAAGTGGAGCTGTGATACTAAAACAATGGGTAACATATGATTAGGCATTTGTCAACGTCCTAATTCCAGTCTGGGCTTGTAGCACAAAAGCTCTTGGGTTACTTATCAATAGAAATCAAACAGCTCAAAAGACTGTTTGTTCTGCAGTTTGTTTCCAGGTCCAGAAAATAGTCATGCTCTGTAAGCAGCCTCAGAGTTCAAACTGCAAAAATCCAAATGTTTGGGCCACAAATTATATTATGAAAGTTCTTATCAGTCCTCAAGAGTGAGTGATTATAATGCCTGTATGTTTTCTTGTACACCGCACACTTCCTATAGCTCTTAGCACACTGCCTGCCACAGGTTGGTTTGGGTTACCCTAGAAAATAGAGTTGGTAATCCCGTCCACCACGTGACAACAAACAGAGAAGAACCAGGTTCTCACCAGACACCAAATCTGCCAGCACCTTGATCTTCAACTTCCCAACCTCCAGAACTGTGAGAAATTAATGTCTGCTGTTTGTGAGTTAAGAAAGAGAAGAGAAGAGAGGAGAAGAAAAGAGAAGAGAAGAGAAGAGAAGAGAAGAGAAGAGAAGAGAAGAGAAGAGAAGAGAAGAGAAGAGAAGAGAAGAGAAGAGAAAATCGGGTTGGTAAGTGGAACAGCCACTGGGAACAAATCCTTTGGTCTTTTCACTATAGTTCTCCATCATTTCTCTCCTGTCCCACCTCCATCTCCAGGAAGAGTAGCGGGCAGCATGGCTTTGAGCTGGGATCCCAGACCTGGGGGAGTGGGTTGTGGGCAAAGTAGAACTAGATAGACTGAAGGACATGATTCCAGTGAAACCAAAGGCCCTCTCTGAGAATAGGCACCCCCAGGGAAGCAGGGGTGATCCAAAGCACCAGGCCAACAGTGTACTCAAAGATCAAGAACACAGCCAAGACTAAGGTCAAAACTCACACCAAGAGGTCAGAGCAGGCTGCTTCCTGGGCTGTAACCTGAAGAAACTTTGAGGCATTATGAACCAGAGAAGGAGATACAAAGCACTATAAGCTTTAGTTTTTACATATGGTTATGGCTACTCCGGTTCTTATCGTTTTTTTAAAGTTTCTATATAACAGTTGGTAAATAGTAGCTGCTCTGAACCCCATAGGGGCTCCCCCAAAGGCCTCCTGAATCATCCACATGATCCAATCACTAAAGGGTTAATGCCTGGCCCTTCAGACCTGCTCTCCTCCAATCAGGCTGGTACAAATTGTTAATATTTTAAATATCCCCACTGAGGGGAGGAGAGACCTAAACAGCACTTTCAGTTCTGTGTGTGGCCAAATACCCCTCCTTATCTGCAACTCCTCACAGGTAGAATGAGACCAGGTGGAAAGAGAGCTTTTTCAGCAATTCTCCTGATCCCCTAATTAACCCATTAGTTGCTGTATCATATGAATCATTCAGGGTTGGAATAATTGTAAAACAATGAAAGATGAAGTGGATTCACAAGGTAGGGACAACTAGTATCAGAGGGCCGTGGGGCTAGGGACCTCTTCTATTCTTAACAATCCTGGATGATTGTTCTCTACATGGGGGAAGATGGCATGGTGATTGCTAGAAGGAGAACTGGATGTGCTCCATCCATGCTCATGGCCTCCCATATGGCTTCGCTCTGGTTACCAGCAGAAGGTATACATTCTTCTGTGTGGTCTGGCTGCCAGGGTGTTAGTGGAGCTGGGCGTAAACAGAATCCGCGATATGGAGAAGCCATAATTGTCCTGTTAGGGATGTTGGAGTGTAACAAGTTGGATGCAGATTTACAGAAGGCAAGACGAGAGGACCAGGGGAGTTATTAGATGTTCTTGAGTATACAGTTAACAATTGATGTGTGGTCATCAATCACTGGAAAGTGGGCAGAAAATGGGTAAATACAGAGTCAGAATGCATCAACTGTTCCTTCCAAAATCAGGAGACAGACTGGAAACAGTCATCAGAAATCCAGTGGCTGGGTAATCATAGGGGCAGGGCATCTCCTTGATGAACAGGTAGGCCAGGACTGATATGGACAGGGGACTCAGGTGAAGTGTATCAATGCCACCATGTGAGGGATGTAGGTCAGTGATGAGGTATGGAATAACCCATATGAGTTTTGTTTGGATGTTTGGCATAAGTGTTACAATTCCTCAGGCCTCCCAGGCTTAGCTATGGTCAACGTATGGTTTCATGAGTGCCAAAACGTGGGTGTAATTCCCGAAATGAGGAGTAGCGGGTCCTAAAGCCTAACATCAAGATCGTCAAGAGAAGAAAGACTGTAAATTCAGGTGGAATAGTAGTCTGGTTGGAACACAGGGGCTAATGCTACATTTACAACCCATAGAGGAATGAGAAAATATAGTGTTTCTCAAATTTGTCCACAATTCTCTGCTACTCCTTCCTTCAAGAGATGGAGCTTAATTTCCCTCCGCTTGAATGTGGGCTGGATTTAGTGACTTGCTCCTTATAAATAGAATAAGGCAGAAGTGATGATGTGTCACTTCTAAAACTAAATCATAAAAAGACCTGTGGCTTCCTCTTTGTTCTCTGTCTTCCTGAGACCACTCACACGGAGGGAAGCTAGCTGCCATGTCTTGAGAACACTTGCACAACCTTATGGGAGGCCCACATGGTGAGAAACTGAGGACTCTTCCCAGCAGCTAGTGAAAAACTCAAGCTTCTTCTCAATAGTCGTGTGAGTGAGTCATCTTGGTAGTGGCTCCTCCAGCCCCAGTCAAACCTTCAGATGATTACAACCCTGGCCAACATCATGACTACAATCTCAGAAAATACCTTAACCCCGAATAGCACAAGCTACTCCTGAATGTCTTGTTCACAGAAACTGTGAGATAAGAAATGTTTGTTGTTTAAGCCATAAGTTTTGTGGTATGTAATAATAGATAGATATGTGATATGTAATAATAGATAGATAACAAATACACAAAGTTTTTAAAAACTCCCAAATTTCTCACGTTGTCCTTGGTCTGCAGTCCCTGACTCCCTGTCTGAAATGGCACTTGGAAATTTTGAAATAGTCTTATACCTTAGTTTGGACTTTCTTCAACACACATAAGAGACAGATCAAACAAGTTTAAGCAAAGGGGGAAATTACTGGAAAGATCTTATATCAACACTTGGAATGGTAGAGGTGCAGCAGGGTCTTAAAAGTCATTGGAAACAGACTAGAAAGTCTGTCAGAACACATCAAATGGCTTTGTCCTCAGTTCCAATTCAAAAAACTCAGGAAAAAATTTTAATTGACCCATTGAGGTTGCATGCTCATCCCTAGACCAATCTGCACTGGTGGGGCAAGATTTCTGATTCAAGAAATTTTGCATATTAGATTACCTGAAACAAACCCTCCTGTACAGAGACGTGGAAATTTGAAAATATGAAAGAGATTTTAAGAAACATAGAGGAAGGAATTAGAAGGAGTCGATTAGGAAGGAGTTCCAGCAAAGAATACAAAAATAACTGGACATGTTCAAAGATAGATGAAAAGGGTTCCTGGACCCAATTCCAATGTGTGTGTGGAGGTTTCCCCACACGAAGACTTCTGAATCCAAGAATTCACCTCAATTCTGGCACTATTTACCCAGAGATAGAATCAGATTCTTCAGGTAAAGGGTTCAATCCCATAAGACCACACTCCAGTTCAGATGCCAGGGGCTACAAATCAGAGCCCTACGATTCCCTCCTCAATTTTGATTAATTTGCTATAATGGCTCACCGAACTCAAGAAAACCCATTTACTCACTAGATTACCAATTTATTCAAAGGATATTAAAGGATACAAATCTACAGCCAGATGAAGAGATACATACAGCAAGGTCCCAAACAAAGGAGCTTCTCTCCTTATGGAGCTTGGGGCCCCACACAATGGCAAATGGAAGCTCCTGGTTCCCCAACAAGGAAGGTCTCCCAAAAAGGGGGGGGGCTAAAAGCTGTCCTTTGGGGATTTTATGGAGGCTTCATTACTTAGTCATGGGCAATTGATTCAACCTCAAGCCCCTCCCCTCCCTGGAAATTAGAGGGCAGACCTGAACGTTCCAATCCTCTAAGGACATGGTTGGCTTCTATTGGCAACCAGCCCTCCATCCTTAGGCTATTTGTAAAAGTCACCTTCATCAATATAAACCCAGGCACTGGATTTTTATAAAGCTCCCCAAGAGGTCCCTCTGTGCGTTAGAGTTGAGAAGCACTGGCCTAAACTTGTTTTGTTCCCTGTGGAAAGGCTCCACATTGATTTCTTATAAAAGGTTAATAGGCGCCTCCTCTATTTGTCCCAGTAAGGCTGGATACAGTCTGATTGGAGGGTGGGGTTGCGTAAAAATCTGCTCCACCCAAGTTGTCCTTGACCCCAAGGCTGGCCAATGATTCTAGCTTGCTCCCGCTCTATCCTCAGATTTGAGTCCACAGCTGTCAGCATGACCTGCTCATTGGTATTGGGTAGAAGGCCTTAATCTCATTTGTGCCCTTGGCTCCCAGCTTCTCCTCCTTGGGACTGCAGGGCTCCTAGAGATGGAGCAGGAATTGTAAACAAAAGGCTCCACCCAAACCAGTGCATTTCAGACTTTAAGGTACATACAAATCACACGGTACCTTGCTAAAGTGATTCTGATTCATCACATATTCTTCTGTTCTCACTTGGTACAGGGCTCCAGCTTCTCCTGCCTCTCTTGTAGTATGGTGTATGGCATATTTTTCTTGAATATTTTTAATATCTAACTTGCCTAGGTAAAAAATTTTTTTTTTTTGGTAAAAATATTTTTGCTGGCCCATTTCACTTTAGTGGATTTGGCACATGGTAAAGTGAGATATTGACTTTCTACATATACTCACACAGCTCTGAAAAACAGGAGCTCAGACTCTCCCCCCCAACACTTTTCCTTTTCATTGCTTGCTGGATATTTCACTTGGATCTTCTTCAGCACCATAAGTGTAATGTCTAAAAAAACTCATCTTTTTTTCCTATGAAACCAATTCTTTCCTCACACCACAGTTCAGATGTCGGCATTCTCACAGTTACTTCCCACAGCTGTAATGTCCCCTCTCCCTCCCACAGAGTATTCCTTGAGAAAGTCTCTCACATCCTTCTTTTGCTTCCCACCACTGCATTTCAGATAGTAACTGTCTCATACACGTATTTGCCCTATGTCACTAACTTCCTACTAAGCCGCCCTGTTTTCAGTTTTCCCCCTCAGTTTTTACTGTACCAAAGAGCAGGAGAGGAGGAATACAGGAGAGAATGCATGGGGTATAAATGATACTGTCAGGACACATCTAATAGCTTTGGCACAGAGTCCGAGGCTATGTTGACTAAAGACATCCAGATATTTCTCCAGCAAAAAACGAGTTTATTCAGAACAGCAAGAAATTGGGACATGCAGCCAGGTGAGCCACATGCAAATCTGCTAAAACAGACAAGAGAAAGCTCTTTTATAGAAAGGAAAAGGAAGTTGGGGAAGGGCTATTACAAGCGAAGAGTTTCACATTTTGTGCTTTGTGATGGACGTAAGGCATGAGAGCTTTCCCTTCTGGCCTCCTCACTTCATTTTAAATGAGGTTTTTGTTTATTTTTTTTTTACAGCTATCAGCTAATCTTCATGCATGTAAGCACATTGTATTCTCTTCTTAAAAGGGAGGGAGGGAGAGAGAGATTTATAGGAGATCCATCTTAAACCATAACAATAGAAAAGGTTGAAGAAAAAAAAAGGATGGAAAAAGATACACCAAACAAATTCTCACAAGAAAAGCTGGTGAAATATTAACATGTGACAAAACAGACTCCAAAGTTAACTATTTAAGAGGTACAAAACAGAACACTTCATACTGATATAAAGGAATGCAGGGGAGACAATATGCCTCCTCGATGTGCCACTTTGGCATGTGGACTGTTTTGAGGTAGAGGAGGTTAAAATGCAGCAGAATCTGGAAAAGCTTTTTAAGTCTTCCTTAGATAGGGGGGCTGTAATAGAAAGAGAGTTATTACCAGAGAGAAACTTTTGTTTTAGAAAAGTTATTTTTCATAAAAATATCTTGTAAATAATGTAAATATTAACATGTAATGGGCTTGTTATTATTTCTAAATAAATATATTTAAAGTGTCTCAGTTTGATTCCTAATAAGTAAATATCAGGAGACATAATCACACAAACAAAAGCTCTTTGGGGTCCTGAAGAATTTTTAAGAGTGTCAAAGTTCCTGAGACTAAAGAGTTTGAGAATTGCTGATCTAGAGGGATGGCAATGTGAAAGGAAAAAAAAAAATCCTGCACTTGAGTGAGAATGATGGAACCAAATAAAGACAGTTAAAGCTAGTTCAGTAGAGAATACCTACCTATTGCACCTGCTAAACTATAGGGACCAAAAGGACCCATGTCTAGCTTATTTGTGTCTTTATCCCTTATAGGTAACCCACTGTCTGGTATTCAATGGTTGCAAAACGAATATTTGTTTCATTGGTAACTACTGTGTTTCCCCAAAAATAAGATGTAGCTGGACAATCAGCTCTAATGAGTCTTCTGGAATGAGAGACGTAAGACCTCTGTTCCTAACCCTCTGTAAGCTGGTTTCCCCACTGGTGAAATAGGAAGGTGGTGGCTAGAGAAGTGACTCAAAAGCCAGAACTGTGGGACAACACATGGTCAGGGAAACCTGAAAACCAGAGCTGACAGTTAGCCTTGAGAGATTTCTTGCTCAAGAATCCTGAGTCTCTGAGGCCTTAATGAACCAACAGGACACACTCAATGGCAATGTCAGGCAGAGGATAGGACCAGATAGTCAGAACCTCCCTGTGAGGTTTCCAAATGTTGAGGGTGACCTTGGTATCAGAAAGTCACTCATTAGGCTCAGTGGGCAAGGACTGGTCTAAGAGATGTCCTTTGAGGCTGTGAAAACTCTGCCGTCGCCTTCTAATGCCTTTGTTTCTGTCCTGGCTTGTGCAGACATGAGTGACAGATGTCGGGTCCAGAGGTAGGCCCAGAACATACTTGGGATATTGCTGATACCTAGACAGCCCAGGAAAATGTTACTTTGGACCCTTTAAGGACCTACCTGCTGTGCTACAATGAGATACATAAAATACATGGTTAACTCTATTGGAAAGTGGTTCATCTTATCCTTTACCCTTCACCCATGGCCTTTAAACCCAAAGGTTGTGCCTCTCAGTCATATTAGCGGCAACGATCTGTTGACATCCTACTTCTGTGTGCAAATCATTCTTCAAGGTTAAGTCCAGCTGGGTGGCACCTACCTCCCAGATACTAGACTAGACAACTGCATCTACATTATGTTGTCCCACACCGTCACATTTTTTATTAGCTCCTTGGCCCTCCCTTGGGGCCTCTCCTTGTACAGCAAAGTGCCCGTGCTGTTTTAGGAAAGATTAACCACGTCTATGGGCCAAAATATCAGTCTTTGGGCCTGTTTCTTCATTAGTAAGGTGGAGATGCCTGCGGCTCACTTCATTGAGATTCAGATTGGTTGGCAATGCTCTGGGCATCACCTATCGTTTAATAACATCAGACTGAATGCTCAGGATATGCCAAGTCTTTTGCCGGGTAGGTGTGTTTATTACCCATTTCAGCGCTCATAGCCCTGCATTTTTCAGATGAGAAAACAGGCTCAGAGGTTGAGTATCTTCCCCAAGGCCACCCCGAGGGGAAAGGGCAGAGGTGAGGTGTGTTTGGTTGCCCAGCCCTTGAACGGTCTGAGAGCGGCAGTGTCTGGCCTGAAGCCTCAGAGGCCTCGCCCCCACTACGGTCGCAGGGGGGAGTCGGCACGGCGCCCAGGGTGCCTCCCGCAATCCAAGGTGCGGGGGCGGGCGCGGGCCTGCCTTGGATACCCACACTTCCGGGATCCTGGAGCGGCCGGAAGTGAAGCTTCTCTCACTTCCGGTTCGGCCATTGTTTTCGCTTCTGCCGGCCGCGGTGGTGACCGTCGCCCAGACATCGCCGCCGCGGTGCCCCAGTGAGAGGACCCGTGGCGGGGAGAGAGGCGCTGTCGCGGCCGAGGTCGTGAGGCTGGAGCCACAGCCGCCCACGGCCGACCCCACGCTTCGCCCCTCCGGCCAGCGGGCGCGGTCCCTGTGATGCTCCGAAGCCGCCCGATGCGGAGACTTCTCTTTGTCCCAGTCCCCTGACCAGCCGTGCCTGGCACGGAGCCGGACACCTGCGGGTACAGCGATGAACAGGGCGGACGTGGCCAGGTGAGCGGCGCCTCGGAAACCTGGTTGCAGGCGAAATGTAAATAAGATGTTTTCCCAGCCTCGCACTAGACACAATAGGAAGCGTCATAAGTGGGTGAGACGCTGCCGGAATTTCAAACGTGGAGTGTGACTTGGAGACGCGAAAATCCAGATGAGTTAAACTGCCGAGCATTCGAAACAGCAAAGGAAGTGGGAAAATAGCCTGAACTTCCTGCATGTGTGGTATCTCAGAGCAGAGTTTACAGGTTATTTTTAAGTCCACCTTTGTCTTTTTAAAGAAATGGAATCCTAGAGAGATGTAGCTTACCACGATGCACGGTGACTTGGAAGCATAGCACAGATGCTCTAGCTACCACTGAGGTGCTGATTTTTACCATCTATAAACTGAATAAAAGTTTTCCCCCCACTTCAGTATCAGCCAAGTGAACCAATTTATTCGTTTGTCAGATAATGTTTTTCTGTATGCAATGTACACACATATGTACAAAGATGACTGGGAACCAGCCCTGCCCTTTGAGTCCTCCCAGGAAGTGGAGAGGCAGCCATGTAAACCACAAGCGCAGTGTGAGAAGTACTTTATCGCTGACTCAATAACCGCACTTAAGCCTAGAGAGAGCAGAGAGGCTTTCTAGGGAAGCTGGGTTGAGTAGAAAAGGTCTTGCATTTTCTGACTCCATCAGGTTCCTTTCTGTTGGTGGCCGTCCAGCAGTTTGGAGGATGTGAGTGGTGAGTTGTGTATAAACTAGTTAAAATACAGTGTTACAGTGAGAGGTACAGAGAAGGAGTTTTCCAGCTCTCTCCTTGCATGGGGCAGTCAAGAAAGCTTTCAAGAGAAAATGGCATTTGTCTGGGTCTTGATAGATTAGTAGGAGTTAGAAGTTTAAAGGAAGAAGAAAATCCAAACAGGGAAAGAGTGTTCTAGCTTTGTCTCTCGAGCTTTAGTCCCAAACTTTCTTTGTTGTGCATCTGTATCACAGTGGAGAAGAGTAGAAGAGTGTTAAGCCTGCACTGGCAACATAGGTTGATTTGTAAATTAGAGATGTGGACTATTTTTATAAATTTAATGCACATTATAAAACATACACTAACTAGGAGTTAAATAACAATTTCGTATTATGCACCCTTTGGATCACCTTGCATATCGCACATATGGAGATCATAGGTGTCTTTCTAACCTGGATACCTGGGGAGAGTGGTAGGGGGTGTGGCTAGAACAGAGGCCTAAGGTGTGAAGGGCTGACAAAGCTAGGCATAGATATTTAGGTTCCATCCGGCAGGTGATGGGAGCCACTGAAAGTTTAAGAAGGGAAGTCACTTGGAGAGATGCTTACAGAAACTGCTTTGGTTGTGTTCTTTTTTTTCTGGAGCTTTGCTGTTTAACTGTGGAGGTTCTGTCATCAGTCTGGGACTGAACACCTTAGGGCCTCTGATTTCTTCTCTCTTGATGTTTCTGTAGGTGACACTCCCATCTGCCCACACCCCAACTCTGAGAAACAGCTCCTGAGACCTGAATTACAGACTATCATTGGACAAACTGCTTTTAATCCAACAAACTGCTTCAGGAACAAACTCTTTGGGGTCACAATGGCCACCCAAGGCAGGGGAACTTTAGGCTTCCTCCCCAGGGCTGCTGTTCTCCAGAAGCAGGAGGAGCGCCTGACTGTGAAGCAGGAGCCAGGGAGCCAGACCTGGGGGCAGGGCTGCAGTCTCCAAAAGAACCACCCTCCTGTCTGTGAAATTTTCCGGCTGCACTTCAGGCAGTTATGTTACCATGAGATGTCTGGGCCACAAGAGGCGCTGAGCAGGCTCCGGGAGCTCTGTCACTGGTGGCTGATGCCTGAGGTGCACACCAAGGAGCAGATCCTGGAGCTGCTGGTGCTGGAGCAGTTCCTGAGCATCCTGCCTGCGGAGCTCCGGACCTGGGTGCAGCTGCATCACCCTGAGAGTGGCGAGGAGGCCGTGGCTGTGGTAGAGGATTTCCAGAGACACCTCGGTGGACCAGGAGAGGTGAGCACTGAGTCTAGAATGGCATCTAGAACCATTCTCTAGTGCTTAGGTTAGCCTGGGAATAGGTGTTCTCCATTGCTTTGGCTCTAGGCTGGTTTGCCCTTAGGATTCTGGGCCAGTTCCATGGATAAAAGGGAAATAGTTTCGTGCTCCAAGCCATAAACAAAAATGCAGTTCATAGCCAACCTCCGTGAATCACTTCGTGAAATAGTGTTTCGTGAGCCCAGCTTCAGTGTGGAGGTCCACACTGCACTCCTGGCCGGTAGAGGATCTACACACTGGTCGGAATGGGGGAGCATGACGGGGAGAAGTAAACCTTTGTGTGCTGATAACATGGACCTCACTTGAGAAGTTCTTACTCACTTTCTCGGACTTCTCAGAGTCAGTTCTGTCTTTTCCTCTTCGTAGGTAACATTTCTGTCTTATGAGAGGTAACATTTCTGGGTCTCATAATCATTTGTTCCTTTTCTAGCTTTTCAGACCCCACTGGGGTCTTTTTGCCTCTTTAATTCCAAATTCAGTTCTTCCTATTTCCCTGGGTTCTCTGAAATTTAAAGCAAGGTAACTCAAATTAGAGGACACGTTGGAGAGTGGTAACAGTGGGAAATCTGGCTTCTAGGACAACAGAGCTAACTAGCTTGGTGACCGTGTGTATCAGTCAGGGTTCAGCCAAAGAAAAACCATTAGCAAATTATATATAAATATGTAAATACTTTTATTTATATTATTGCTAGAAAGTGCTTGTATGATTGTGGGAGCTGGCAAGGCAAATCTGAAATCTGTAGGGCAGGCCGTCAGGAAGGGCTGGCTGGAACTCTCAGGCACAGGCTGAAGCTGCTGTCCACAGGCAGAATTTCATCATGGAACTGTCAGCTCTGATTTTTAGGCCCTGCAACTGATTGAATCAGTCCGATCCAGATTATCTAGGATAATCTCCTTTATTTAAATTAAACTGATTATGGATTTTAATCACATGTACAAAATACCTTCACAGCAACACCTAGGTGAGTGCTAATGACATATCAACCAGACCATCACAACATGGATAAGTCATTTGCTCCAGATGAATCAAATTGCTCCATTGTAACTGAGCAGGGTGTATTAGGGTCCTTTCTATGTTTATTCCTTTGCACTTTACCAGGGTGTATTAGGGTCCTTTCTACGTTTATTCCTTTGCACTTTACCAGGGTGTATTAGGGTCCTTTCTACGTTTATTCCTTTGCACTTTACCAGGGAAAACCAGTATATGAAATTTCCTGAGTATTCATCACATAATTTTATTCAGTTCTTTAAAAAAAGTGATCACATATCTCGGGAATCAATTCCAGTAGATGGGCGTCCTAGGGCTAGACCTTTTCATAGGTGAACTAGCCAGTGCCCATTTGGAGTTACCAAATCCATTGTTAACCGTTATTTCCTTGTGAATCACCTTGTAAAATAGTAAACAAGTAAACACACAGGAACAAATCAGCCATTGCTAAGATCTAGAGAGCTACTAGGCCCAACCATGGGCAAAGACAAGTGGCTGAAGTATTTAGAGTGCCGTTTAGTGAGGAAGGTGGAAGACAAATTTTCCTATTTCCTACCTTCTTTTGCTTAAGCAGAAGAGAATGCTCCCTCCATTAAAGCTCAGTGTTTTTTTATCCAGGAAGCCTCAGAAAAAAGTAACTAAGTCACAAACCCAAGAGACTAACAGTTGACAGTCAGGGCAGCTGAACACTCATGGCTCCAGCTGAGGAGTGGCTCTCAATTTCTTATTCTGCCGCTATTGTCAGCTTAACTCTTCCGACATGAAGACATGAGAACAAGACTCTCTTCGAGCATGGGCTCATAAAATATATTTATGGCTAAATGAATAAACAAGCTTTGTCATGGCAGTTTGCCAGGAAATTAAGTAATATCAGGGCAGATCAGTGTCAGTTTGCTTAGCAGGAGTGAGCATGTACATGTGTGCACATTGGAGCTGGAGAGGATTATAGAGTACTCCCTGCTGGGCTGCGGGATCATGCAGCTTACAGAATGCTTTTATACCCTGTATCTTATTTCTGTTCCTAGCAGGCTTACAAAAGACGCAAAGAGTAATCATTGTCTCCATGTGACAAGCGCTGCCAGCACAGAATGGTTAATTGACTCATCTAAGATTACAGAGCTAGTAAGCATTCCCTTTGTCCATGAGACGCGACCGAAGTGTTGGGTTCCTGCTGAGCGCCACCCAGTGTGGGAACCAGGATTTTCCAGCTTCTTTGGTTCTAAGCCCCTAGCTTTCCCCTAGTGTCTTGCTGTGGAGTGCCATCTGAGACTGAAAACTGGAACGAGGATTTCATGCCTGTGAGGAAAGGAAACCTGTTTGAGTCCTAGATAATGAATAGGAACTGTACCAGGATTTAATTGCTGATGAAGTACAAGGTTGTGTTGTCACAGTGCAGTTAAGTTCTATTTTCTGTCAGTGCCCACAGCTGCTGTATTTGAGAACTGTAACTCGCATTTATAAGAACTGTCCAGTAGAGAGCCTGGAACCACAGACCCCAGGCAGACTTCTGCTCCCACACCACACTGGAGAGATACACACTAAAGGAGTGAGTCCCCTTCCATCTCAGCAGCTGTAACCCAATCCGGCAAATCCAGTATGGTTTATTGAAGGAGCAGTTATTTTTACAATATGCCGTACTATGTACATGCCAGAGCAAGTGAGCTTATACATGTGATTTATTTAGATAATGTTTTAGGTTTTCTGCTCCAAATGCTGGTAAAAATAGTAGCCATGAGATTATGAGGAGCTAATTTGAGGACAGTAAGCAATGGTTAGAAATAAAAGGTCTGTGCTCTGAGGTATTCTCAAGGTCTCTAAAGACTGGAGTTATCTCGTTTTATTTGACTTTTTAAATATAAATTATTGGGGAAAGGTAGTACTGAATTTGCAGATAACCCTAAAAAGTTTTAGCAAAATATCGAGAGGATGTCAGTGAGCATATATTAATTGAGCACCAGTGTTGGGCCAAACGTAGTTCTAGTTGCTAGTGATCCAGACAAAGCTCTTACCCTCAAAAAGCTTATATTCATTGGGGGCACAATAGATAATAAAGGTATGCATCAGATCATATAAAGGTTCATTTAATACTTGCTATAGAAAATGTAATCAGGTAATTTGAGAGCGTGATTATCCTCGCTTTGTCACTATGGTCAGGGGTGGTGGTTCTGAAGAGGAGACACTTTTGCTGAGAGAAATTGGAAAAGCTCTTTTGAGGATTGTCGGCTACTATTCTGGGATGTTGCCTCAGAAGCATTATTTGTGCACACATAGGCAGACACAATTGTCAGTTTTCATTTCCTTGGTACTTCTGATTGGTCTCTTCTGCAGGCTAAGGCCTTAGGGAGTGTACTGAATTGCTCTCCTGGCTCTTTTTCTGGATGGTTCTTAAAGTGAATTTGTGTCTGAAGAACTGACACAGTGGAAGTCCATATAATCTGGTCTTCAAGCTCCTAACAGGAAGGTCAACAGAGGGATGGCCAGTAGGACTGCAAGCGGCAGACCCCGCTCTGACAGTTTTCCCCCCAATGGGCTGCACTGGTGGGGCTGGAAGGACACTCTGGCTCTTCTTTACCCTGGCTTTCTTACTAGGGGTACTTCTTAGAGGTTTGGGGTTCTGTACCTTCAAGGATGCTCTTTTGAACCCAATTGTATTTCCTTGCCTCTAGGTTTCAGCTCCAGCACAGGAACAGGAAATGCATTTGGAGGAGAGGACAACCCTCGGTGCAACAGAGGAATCTCCTCCTACCTCACCCCTCAGTGAGGGTTCAGCCCCTGGAGCCCACCTTGAGCCTCCTCCTGTCCCAGGGGCACACCACCTCCCCAATGGGCACTCTGGTATCACCTCTCCAATTCTGGCTTGAAGTCACGCCTCCCTTCTCTCTTCTAGAGTCTCGTTTCCTTCATCTCCCCATCTCCTACCCTATTAAAATCCCTCATTGCCCTGCCCTCTGTCTTCCTTCCCTAGTGACTTTGTTCCTTTTGCTTATTTTTCAATCATTTGTGTATTTAGCAAATTTTTGTCAAGCACATGTCATGGGAAAGGCACTGTTGGGGACCAGAGAGATGCAGTACCCCGCCACTGCTTTCAAAGAGCTTGTTACCTAGTTAGCAGAGAGTCAGCCATAGTGCAAGAAGAGGCAACCTCAGAAGATAGGTATGAGTGAGATCTGTGCCCAGGCATTTGATGCCATCACAAATGAGCAATGTGGATATTGTTAATGGTGAGCTAGAGTGGGTAGGGGATGCTTCATAGGGGAGGTAACAGTGAAAAATCGGGGAGGAATTTAAAGGGTAGAAAAAATTGGGAGGTGCCAGAGCAGAGGACATTAGGGGCCAGAGCAGAGGATGTAAGCAAAGACTCTTAGTGGGAGTTCCTCGGACCCCATTGAGGTGGGGTCAAGGAGGAGTATATTTAGGAGCTTGAGGTCTATTTGTACAGGACCTTAGAGGTGAGGCCAGGAAGGTTTCTGGGGACAGGGGATGGTGTGTTAGAAACAATATTTTAGGATGATTACTCTGGTACATGTGAGCCCTGTGGATCAAATGGGGAGACCAGGAGCCTCAGTAGAGGCTAGTGTAGGACAGTAGATGTGAGGCAATTACTGCCTGAGAGGGGTTGAGTGGAACGGAAAGTGATAGATATGACAGACATTGTGAAGGAAGGATCCAGCGGGCAATAGAGAGACGGGGGGAATCAGAGGAGTTGGGCCAATGTCTGGGGTCATTGACAGAACTTGAGAAGTCAGGAAAGGAAAGTGGTAAGAGCATGCATTTTAGACACTGAACTTAAGGTGCTGTGGGACACCACATGGAGTGTCCAGTAGACAACTGGAAGCCTGTGATGGGTGGAGAAGAGCCAGGAACTCTGAGAGCAGCATTAGAGCAGTGACAGTCAGTGAGTCTCACAGACAGAAAAAAGAAGCTCTGAGGCCTGAACGCCTGGAGTGAGCAAGCGAGAGGGCAGGAGAAGGAAGAGAAACCAGGGAATGAGAGCCAGAGATCTGAGGGGAAATCAGGTGAGGCTGATGCTAGGGAAGCTATGGGAGAGAGCAGTCAGAAGACAGCTTCCTTCAGAGAGGTGAAAGATGAGGGTTGGGAGAAGCCAGTTCTGTTTGAGCAGGGACCTCGTACTGTGTCCTCCATGGAAAACTCACAGCATAGTTAGGACAACACCTGTATGGAAGGGGCATGAGAGTGAGTGTGTGTGGATCTGCCTGCGTTCTCTTGAATCCACTCACTGGGATACAGACCTGATTGGAGCCAACGGCAGGCCTTGTCCCACTCATGGCTTTCTTTCCTCCCTCAGCTCATGGTGCTTCCCGGGTGTCTGCCCTTCCCCAAGCAAGGCACTTAGGAGACCAAGCAGTGGCACCTGTGCTTCGGATGGTCAGGCCCCAGGTGAGCGTGGTTCTCTGTCTTTCTGGCGTTCCTGAGTCTGTGGCCCAGGAATAGGTAGAGCTCACCTCTGGGCGCTGGCCATTCTGAGACTGCGCCTGTGGCTTCCCCAGGGCTGGCCCCACCTGCTGAGTTCATGAACTCTCTCGTGCCCTGGACTTGTCCTTTTAGATGTGTCATCCCCGCTTGTCCCTCTCCCACCCCTTTGCCCACCAGGGCCTTTACCCTGTGCTCTTGGTACCCGTGATGACTGCCATTCAGTCTGGGAATGTCCCTGAGCAGTAGAAGCTTGTCATTCCAGGGGTCGGCAGCATATGGGTTCCCATCTGTGGACTGTACTGAGAAGAAGGGCAGAGGTCTAGCACGGAGTCGGAGAAGCCTGAACCGGAACGTCAGGCCGGAAACGTACCGCAGCATGGCCTCGTTGGGTAATGATTCTGAGCCCCAGCGCCTTCACTTCTGCATCCCTCACATGTCCTTTTCTATATTCTTGTTCTTGATGACCTTTTATTATGAAAAATGGGAAACACACAAAGTGGAGAGAACAGTATAATGAACCTGTTTGCGCCCTTCACCGAGCTTTAACAGTTACCAACTTTCTCTTCATTATGGATTGAGCCAGGGTGGTTTAGATAGTAAAAGCCGAAAGATTTATACGATCTGAAGAGAAACCAGAGTGTAGGGTGGTTTAGTTAGAATCTGTGGTTGTAAGGAACAGAGCCACTTACCGTATCGTAAGTAATGAGCTATGTTACTTACAACAAGGCTAAAGGAGTGGGAACCCCGAACAAACCAATTGCTAGACCAGACTTGGAGAAGCAGGGCCTGTTGAGACTGGGAGCGTGAGCGACAAAAGGAAACGAATGTTACACGTCCTTGTACTGGGAATGTCACACGGCTGCTCCCTGCATATCTGTTTTGTCCTCCCACTGCTACCCGTTCTCTTTACTCTAAATCTTTTGGCCGCTCCTAGCTGAATTGAACTAGATTAGACTTTCTGTACCTCACGCTTCCTGCTCGCTGTGGCTCCTAGTGGCTTGACTTCTCTCCACGCATCATTTCAGCTCGAGCTTTTACTTGTAGTTTCCTTCACGTTGCCCTACTTCCTGTTCTGAGTTTCCTTAGACAGGGACTCCGAGGGTGGTTCAGCAGTGAAATATCATGTCTGTTTGGGCAGAACTTTGGCTCTGGCCACAGCAGGGGCCGATGTCTAATGTACAGAAAACATACACTTGGGTGTATTGCCTGGCCCTGGTCCAGTCACCTGAGCCAGGCATGAGTCCATCATAGGATGGGCTGCGTACTTTGCACACAGCATGGTTGCCTTAGCTTCCCCTTCAGGAAAGACTGGAGCAGGGCAGCTTCCTTGAAGGTGCTGTTGTCAGGATACGTTGTGTGATTGACAAGTCTAGGACAGTAGCCTACTCTGGAGAGGGTGGGCTCAGGAGTCAGGGATTCAGAAATCTGCAACTTCCACATTCTAAAGTAGCATGATGATTTGTAGTCTTGGTTTAGATGTGATTGAAAGGAACCAAGATTTTTGTGTTTAGCTATACACATGATTGCCCTGCCTTCTCCCAGCTTTGGTATTAAAAAATTCTAGAATTCAAAAACCCATATTCAACTGCTCAGTCCTTATAATTGCAGATTATCAAGATGCCAAAGACGTATTTTGATTTATATTTAAAATAATTGATGCCCTTCTTAATTTTCACAGGCGTGCCCCACTGTATCCTACCAGCCCAGAGCTCCAGGGTCTAGGCGATCCCACTTTTCGAGCTCTGTTCTTCCCTTCAGTACTTAGCCCAGCATTTCTGAACCTATAGCTTCTCAAAATCTTGGTACTTTCCTGTTATACCAGCAGCAGTTCTTTTTTACACTTTTTTCCTAATCATACCTTCATAATGTAAATCTCCCTTCAACGTTCGTGTTTGCCCACACTGTTTCTCATATTTGATTTGAGGTATTTGCCATCACACTCTCCCCATCATCTTTGCTGAGAATCATGGAACCATACAATGTCATGGTTGGAGAAGATCTTAGAGTTTATAATCAACTAAGGAGACATAGCATCTAAGTGACTTCTGGAAGATCAAACATGCTTTACATCTGGTCTGTAGCCTTTCAGTTACCCTGCTCACTTGTCTGTGCTGACTCAACATCTGTCTGTCCTGATGGCTCTTCATCCACAGCCATCTTCCCCCTCTTTGTCTTTCTGGTAATTAGAAAAATTTGAGCTGTTTCTCATTTTCTGTCCTGTTCTCAATGTGCCACCTCACTCCTTACCCATAATGTGAAGTGTTTTCAGGTGCATAGACTCCTGATGATTCTGTTTCCTCAGTAGAACAAAAAATGAGTAAAAGCTGTTTTCTTCTTTCTCTTGGCAGCAGGGGAGTCTGGGGTGGAGAGTTCAGAGTTGCCTCCAAAGCAGGAAATTTCTAAAGGATCAGAGTCATCTTCTGATGGGACATCAGGAGGCCTCTATGGGGTGGTTCCTGGGGGACCAGAGGCTGCAGGTACCTGTAAAGATGCTTTAGAGAAGCTAGAAGTGCAACACTCAGATGAGGAAGGGAGCCGACTGGAAAGCGGTTTCTTGGAAAGAACTTGTGAGGATAAAAACAAATCCACCAAAAATGGATGTGATGAATATAAGGAATTTGGGGAATGTCCAGATCTGCCCTCCAGTCCTGCAGAAAGTCAAGGAGTTCTGAAGGCACAGAAATTCTATCAATGTTATGAATGTGGCAAAACTTTTAATCGGAGTTCACACCTTATTGGCCATCAGAGAATCCACACAGGAGAGAAACCCTATGAGTGTAATGAGTGTGGTAAGACCTTCAGGCAGACCTCTCAGCTCATAGTTCATCTCAGAATCCACACAGGAGAAAAGCCCTATGAATGCAGCAAGTGTGGGAAGACCTATCGGCACAGCTCCCACCTCATTCAACACCAGCGACTCCACAATGGGGAGAAACCGTATAAATGTAACAAATGTGGAAAAGCCTTTACTCAGAGTTCCCAACTCATTGATCACCAGAGAACCCATACAGGGGAGAAACCTTATGAATGCAATGAATGTGGGGAGACCTTCATTAGGAATAAAAGTCTCGTCCGACATCAGGTACTTCACACTGGCAAGAAACCTTACAAGTGTAGCGAGTGTGAGAAAGCTTTCTGTTCTAATAGAAATCTTATTGACCATCAGAGAATCCATACTGGGGAGAAGCCTTATGAGTGTATTGAATGTGGCAGGGCCTTCAGTCGGAGTAAATGTCTTATTCGACATCAAAGTCTCCATACTGGGGAAAAACCTTACAAATGTAAGGAGTGTGGGAAAGCCTTTAGTCAGAACTCTCAACTTGTTGACCATGAGCGAATTCATACTGGAGAAAAACCTTTTGAATGTAGTGAGTGTGGTAAGGCATTCAGCCTGAGTAAATGTCTCATTCGACATCAGAGACTTCACACAGGTGAAAAGCCCTATAAATGTAATGAGTGTGGAAAATCCTTCAATCAAAACTCACACCTCATTATACACCAGAGAATTCACACTGGCGAGAAACCTTACGAATGTAATGAGTGTGGGAAGGTCTTCAGTTACAGCTCCAGTCTCATGGTACATCAGAGAACTCACACTGGGGAGAAACCCTATAAATGCAATGACTGTGGGAAAGCTTTTAGTGACAGCTCACAACTCATCGTGCACCAAAGAGTTCATACTGGTGAGAAACCCTATGAATGTATTGAGTGTGGGAAAGCCTTCAGTCAGCGTTCCACCTTTAATCACCACCAGCGAACTCACACTGGAGAGAAGCACTCAGTTCTGACTCGGTCAGTTTCATAAAGCATAAGTTCCCAAGACAGAGAGCAAGGATCTTTGAATTAAGTTTTCTTTATAAGAAGTATGCTCAACCTGTTCTCCTCTTGGAACACATAATCAAAGTGGGCCATTCCCTAAATGCTGTCTGCTGGGTCATAGAGTTGGGAGAGGAAGTAACAGTACAGTCCTTCCCCACTATTGGGGAAGTAAGGACTGCACATGTCATGTACTTGTAGGGTTTCTGTTTCCTTCCTTCTACCTTTCCTTCCTTCCTTCCTTCCTTCTTTCCTTCCTTCCTAATTGCCCTCCTTCCCTCCTACTTGCCCTCCTTCCCTCCTTCCTTCCCTTCTTCCCTCCCTCCCTCCCTTTTCTCTCTCTTTCTGTCTCTCTCCTGTTTAAAAATGTATTTCATTTCTTAGTTATGCATCCTAATCAGACTGTGTTTCTCAAGGACAGAGATTATACCTTCCTTATTCTGTTTGACCTCTGTTTCACTATTTACATAAAGTCATTCTCTAAGACTCTGATTTTTTTCTCTTGGCTGTGACCCTCTTACTTTTTAAACTTCTACTCTGATCTAGACCCTCATCATTTGTGTTCCCTACCCAGAAAACATTTTCTTCCTGTTGGCTAATCTGTGTTCCTCAGAACCTTCCACATCCATCTCATCTCTGGAAGACTGTCTTCTTCAAATGCTTCTTCATTCTTCTTAAACTTCTGTTTATATGACCTCAGTGCTTTGAGTTAGCTGGTGCTACAATGTGCAACTGTTGCTAAATGGCTGTGTAAATTATTCTCAACTTAATGCATATGTGTTTACATTCATCCCAACTTATTGTAGGCTCTTTGAGGTTGGGTATGGTATCTATTTCTTTTAGCATATAGATAATAATTTTTACATAGTAGTTGTTAATAAATAATTTTTAAAAAACAATTCTATTGAATCTTTCTTAAATTGGGTATAGTCTCCCTCCCCATTTCCCCAACCAGACCAGAAACTTATAAATATGAAAGTGGCATTTCATCATAGGATATCACATACAAACACCTCATTGATGCCTTCTGCATGTATTTCTGGATGTCTCACTACCTTTACTTCATTGTTGGTTTCTGATATATGTTCTATTGTATGTAGGAAGTTTCCTTCTAGTCCCATTTTTCGAAGAAGCAACGTGGTATCATAGTTAAGGACACAGATTTTGTGCTTAGAAGTCTAGGTTCAATCCTGACTGCATACTTTCTTAGGTGTGTGATCCTGGGCAAGTCAGTTGGCTTCCTGGTGTCACAGTTCTTCCATCTCTAATCCGGAGCTGCCTTATAGGGATGTTAGGATAATATTAGTTCACTGTGTAAGGCACTTAAAACAATGCTTGGCACATAGTACACTAGCAGTTATTCTTAGAATTTTTATTAAGATGGTTGCTAAATTCTTTCAAGTTTTAAAAGAAATCTATTGTTGTAATTTTATTGGCCATGTCTCTTTTTTTTGGACAACTTTCCAAATAATTGAAATTTCTTTGTGTACCTGATATAAATTTATTTGTGGTGAGTTTTTTGAAGTACAGAAGTGGATTGAATTTACTAAGGTTTTGCAGGCTTTGCAAAATGTATTTGGAAAAAAATTTTTTGTGTGTATTACTCTGGAGGAATTTGCATAATATGGGAATTAGTTTTTGAAGGGTAAAAATAACTGAGCCTGATGTATTCTGGGGGAGGAGGGTATTAGGACAGATAAATACTTAGCAAAATTTTGATTAATGGTTGCCTTTTTAGGTTTCTCTCTCTGTGCAAATTTTGGTAATATGTATCTGGAAATCATTTTTACTGGGCTCTCAGTTGCATAAAGTTTTACCTATTCTATAAAATTAATATACTTTCTTCTGAGTATGTAGTTAGAGCTCTATTTTCATATATAATGTTTTACATTTTCGTTTCCTTTCAATTTTTCTGTCATGATTATCAATTTTAGTTGGTTTTGTTTCTCTTTGGAACTCCAGTTTTTGTTGAATATATTTTTTTTATGTTTTTTTTTTTTTTTTACTGCATCAGGTTACAGAGGTTTTTCATTCATCCTATATTTCATTTGTTTTTTCCCCCATTAGTCACTTATGAGGTCTTTCCGGTCATGATATTTGCCGCAAAATAGGGAAAGTGGGTTTTCCTTGAATCCTTTTAGAGTCCAATTGGATGCCGTTAAAAATGTCAGTTTGGATCTGAATCTAGGTTAGTTGTAGATTGACTTTATTGATATTTACTTCAGCAGTAAAGAAGTAAAGGATCAGCTCAATGTTTTGGTAATCTGATTGAAAACCTTCCACCTAGAGCCAGTTTTTTGTATCTAGCTTTCTTTTTGCCCCTGCCTTCATATCGTATTTCCCTGAAAATAAGACCTGACCGGAAAATATGCCCTAGTATGATTTTTCAGGATGCTCGTAATATAAGCCTTACCCCAACAATAAGCCCCAGTTAAGATCATCAGCCAGACGGACACATTTAGTACGTCCGTTGCAACACACGACAGATGTATTGAATTATAAAATACCATGTTTCCCCGAAAATAAGACCTAACCAGAAAATAAGCCCTAGCGTGATTTTTCAAGATGCTCGTAATATAAAATAAGCCCTACTGTATTTAACCAAAAATAAGACCGGGTCTTATATTAATTTTTGCTCCAAAAGACACATTAGGGCTTATTTTATATTATGAGCATCCTGAAAAATCATGCTAGGGCTTATTTTCTGGTTAGGTCTTATTTTCGGGAAAACACGGTAATAATATATAATTAAATATAAATAATATTGACATTAATACTTGAATGATAACATAAATTATAATTAAGTATTTGTGCATACCCAAGTGGGCACCTTTGGACAAGAGGTAAATGCCTATGTAAACAGATGAACTTGAGACTTATTGCCAAATGACCAATCGGAGTACAGACACAATGCATGAATAACGTGTGTACTTGATAACAAAAAGACGTGGTTGTGTCTAATATGAATCTTCATAATTCAATACGTTGTGTGTTGTAAAGGACGTACTTAATGCACTTGTATGAAATAAAGAAACGTTTTCTGAATTTTGATGCCTGCAATTTTTCGTCACTTTTGTGTGGACCATCATTCTTAACTGTCATTTTTGTTGCTACTCCTGTTTTGTAAGCCTTCAAATAACATTTGATTTAATGGTAGATTTAAAGGGAATAATATTTTGACCCCCAGACAAGATGAGTGCAAAAAGAAAGAGCTATTCCGTCGAGTACAAGAAAGGAATCGTGGAGGACTCCCGGGGCAAGAATCTTACGGCTTTCTGCAAAGAGAAGAAGTTGGATCTCCGAATGGTCCGAAAATGGCGAGCAGAGTACGATAACCTCAGTCAACAGGTAGACGAGGGAAATGCTAAGAAGCGCAAGTGTGGATCAGGTCGGCAACCATTGTTTGTTGAGCTGGAAGACATCATCTGTGAGTAGATTGCTGACAGGAGAGCAAAGGCTTTGGTTGTGCACAGGGCTGATATTCAAGCATTTGTCCTTGCAATGGCACCACAGTTAGAAATATCCCCAGAAGAATTCAAAGCATCAGAACACTGGCTGGATGGCTTCCTTCCACAATATGAACTGTCTCTAAGAAGATCTATCACACTGTTCGAGCTGGAAGATACTGAAGTTATTAAACATGCACTTGCATTCAAGTCCTTCGTTGATGGCCTCGACTTTTCTAAATACCAACTCTCCAACATGATTGCTATGGATGAAACTACAGTGTTTATGGGCCAAGGATCTCAAATGACAATGATCAGAGGGGTGCCTCATCAATCTATTATATCCCCTCCACGGGTTATGAAAGTGCACGTGTTACCTGTATTTTGGCCATTCATCTGGATGGAAAGAGAGCCCCACCTCTAATCATCACTAAGGGCAAGAAAGATAAGGTTGAACATGTTTCAGGCATTTATGTTCTTGAAACTGAAAAAGCCTGGTGCACACAAGCAGTTATAAGGAAGTGGGTCGATTTAATACCGCCACTTGTTTTGCGAGGTGGCCAAAGAGGTCTGCTAGTCTGGGATTCAGCCAGCACTCACCTCGCTAAAGACATGAAGAACTTCCTTGCAGAGAAAATAATAGATCAAATAATGATTCCCTCAGGAATGACTGTCTCCAGACTCTTGATATTGCAATAAACAAGCCATTCAAGGACTTTTTGCGCATGGAAATCCATGACTACATTGAAAATAGAATGGAGAGAAATCAGTGTGGAAACTTTGTGAAGCCTAATCTGCAAGAGGTTATGACTTGGGTGAAGAATTCATGGGATAAAATCACTGACAGCTGTGTTGCCAATGCACTACGAGCAGGCTATGTGGACAAGAAGTGCTCATTTAAGGAGAGCTCTATTTCTGGACATGAGAGATTGGGGCCAATGGTTTTACAGGAAATGAAGTCCAAAGAAATTCAAGCCGGAATTCGGGGTTTGCAGAGTTATGACGATGTTCCAGAAGAAGATGACATGACTGTATTTGAGTAAATGTAGAATTTTGTACATGAATAAATGAATAAATGTGGGTTGTTGTACATGAATAAATGTAGATTGTTGTACCTGAAAGAATAAGACATCCCCTGAAAATAAGCCCTAAGGTGTCTTTTGGAGCAAAAGTTAATATAAGATATTAACCTTAATATAATACATTCCTTCTGGGGAAATACGGTGCTGTGGATCCAGTGGAGCCTCTGTCCATGTTTTCTATTGAGTCCGAGTAACTTGTAAAAACTGAGTGTGGAAAAGCCTTCAGTTACAATTCACACTTTAATTTACCTCACTGACTCCAAATTGGGAAAAGATCCTATTCTTAAGGTAAGTGTGAGAAACATTCACTTGTAGAAAAATAATCCACCAGTGACAATGCTTAAAAGAAATCCTACTCATTGTAAGTGGGAACACCTTAGTTATAGTTTTGTTTTTTACTTTTTTTAATTAAATTTTTTAATTAAAAAAATTCTTAATTGGGGAATATTGGGGAACAGTGTATTTTTCCAGGTCCCATCAGCTCCAAGTCATTGTCCTTCAATCTAGTTGTGGAGGGCACAGCTCAGCTCCAAGTCCCGTGGCCATTTTCAATCTTTGTTGCAGAGGGCATAGCCCACCATCCCATGTGGAAATTGAACTGTCAGCCTTGGTAAAGAGCTCACACTTTAACCAACTGAGCCATCTGGCCACCCCTCTGGCAGCTCAGCGGCAGCTCGTTGTCTTCAGTCTAGTAATGGAGGGTACAGCTCACCAGCCCATGTGGGAATCGAACCAGCAACCCCGTTGTTAAGAGCTCATGCTCTAACCAGCTGAGCCATCCAGCCGCCCTATAGTTTATTTCTTGTTTGACATCAGAAAATCCACGTGGGTTAAAGTCTTTTGGTTTTTGGCAGGCAAATCATTCATGCAGAACTATTATTTTGCACACATTTCTGAAAAATATTCCTGAAATAAGTGTGGAAATCTTTTAGTTTGAGCAAATAGCTTCTGCTGCATCCGTGAATCCACAATGCAGAAAGAGAGTATCAGTAAACAGTATAACAAAACACCCAGTTTATTTTTAAAAGTCAGAATTTATACCCGGTAGATGGATATGACCCAGGTGGCCAAATATGGAAAAGGTGCTAGGAGCTGAACACTTTTTTACTGCTCCAACACACAAAGAAAAGATTCCACAGCTGTAGTCTGCATCCCCAACCCTAATCTTTCAGCTTTTAAATCCATAGGGAAGGTCGGGAGATTTTGGGTGCTAACAAGTTATTTTGAGTACTGTTCCATGATGGGAGACATTTTTATCAAGGTCTTGACATCTTGGAGTGTTAGAAAAGATATATTCATGAAAACCTAATTGTTAGGGACAAATTGAATACCCACAGGGTGGCTTTTGCTCTATAGAAAATTAAAAACAAATCCTCTACCCCTGACATTAGGACATGTTCAAGCCTCATGGGGCCTTATAGAAGCACTTGCCCCAGCTCAATAAAGGGAAGGTGTTAGGATGTCAGCTGTTCCAGGCACCTAACAGTGCAAGTGTTTGACCCGGGATAGGACGTTGTAGACTTATTCTTCACTTAACCAGACCAGTTGCCCCACTAATACATGCACAGGGCCAAGGGCCTTGTACTTTACCCAAGTGGATGCTAAGTAGGATGAGTGCAGGTTCCATTTTAAGGCCTGTAAATGCTTTACATGAAAAGACAGAAGGAGGGACATGTATGATGCCTGGCCCCCTTTTCTTATCTGTGGGTATTCCTCAAGTGATACTTGGTTAGGAATTTACAGCTGAGACAATGTTTTTCCACCTTAGGTGAGCCAGTCCACAAACAAAATTTTCTAGGAATGAATATACAGGTGACATTTTTATGACGATACTAACAGGTTTTTCCACAAAGTCTCTTCAAGTTACATTGTCTTGAATATGGATGATGCACTTACAAGATAGTTACCCTACTGGGTGCCATATGGATTGTGGATGGACATGTAACAGAGCCAACAGTCACCCACGATTTGGGTATCATGCGAGTAATCACAGGACAATATATATGTACCCCTAAGACCGGATAAGGAGTGTCAACCATGGCTGCATGTTCAGGGTCACAGTACATGCCCAGGCACCAGGTTGTATACATTGATTAGATACTTTGATTCCCATTTGGGCAAGATTGAAAAATGTTGTATCTCCTCACCGAGACTGTGTTGCTCTCTGAGGGAGTAGCGACCAGAAAATTGCAATTACACCATACCTGAGGCAGCCCTGGCAAGTCAAAGAGCATGTCATGATGTGAGGAAGAGGCCACTAGTGGAACCTCTCTAGTCAGTATTCAGCCTACCTCAGCAATGAACAAAAGCTGATGATACTCGAGCTCTAACTGGAGAGCCAAACCACTGGTGCCCCTAGGGTTTGAGATTGTGTGGCCTATTATAGGGCCTATTTGTGGAGAAGGTGGTCATGGCAGCTACTACTGCTAAACTTAAAGCCACTGACAACTATATTTTCCAGTCTAAGCTGTACATTTACTATGGCTCTTCATTGTCAACACCTGTCCTAGTGAGGACCACTGGAACAATGAGACAGTTGTTCTTTAAAAGACTCAAAAGAGAACCATTTGAGGAACTCTATAGACAACTCACCTCTTCTCATAGGTTCCCTAAGGCTGCCATTGAGATTGGATATGTGGGATATTTGAACTATAGGACCAGCAACAACTAGATAATTCCCCAAAATCTGCAAGAACAAGAGAAGTTGCACATCTGGTTGGGGGCATCTGATTTGTTCAGAGCAATATGCTTGAGTAAGAGTTATGAATAGTTTATTGGGGCAGAGGTAAACGTGTGCTCCACCTGCCCTTTCTCAAATATGAAGCTAGAATATCCTGTCCTGTAATTAATACCAAGGGTCAAGCCATCCCCTGATACACCACTTGCTCTGCATCTCTAGGTTATAGAACATCCTTTTTCCTCTTGGGGTAATTACCACCAAAGATGTTGTTCCTCAAGAAGTCAGGTGTATTAGTCGTCAAGGGCCACCATAACAAATACCACAGACTGGGTGGCTTATACAACAGAAATTTATTTTCTCACAATTCTGGAGCTAAAAGGTCCAGGTCAAGGTGTCAGCAGGGTTGACTTCTTCTGAGGCTTCTTTTCTTGGCTTGTAGATGTCCACCTTCTCCTTCTATCTCCACATGGTCTTTCCTCTGTGCTAGTCTGTGTCCTAATTTCCTCTTATAAAGACACTAGTCATATTAGATTAAAACCCACCCTAATGACTTCATTTAATCTTTATTACCATTTTAAAGGCTCTATCTCTAAATATAATCACATTGTGAGGTCCTGAGGGTTAGGATTTCAACACATGAATTTGCAGGGGACCCAATTTAGCCCATAATATCAGGGGTTTTTTTGGGGGGCAGGTTTTGTTTTTGTTTGTTTTGGTATAAATTTAACTCAAGGGTAAGTCTGGATTGACCTGCCAATATGGGGAGTTGGCCTTATTCTTAGGTGAACAAATTATCCTTTAGGTTGAACACCATGGCTGCTGCCTCCTGGGTTGTATTCCAAATGGCTCCTCAATCTGTATTTTACTTCCAGTTTAAACCTGGACTTTTGAGCACTATGGCAGGCACATGAATGGTTCTTTGTTGTGGTTTCCTTAGTTTTTGTTGTTTTTCACACTTTTATTGAAATATAATTCACATACCATACAATTCATCCATGTAAAATGTACAGTTCAGTGGTTTTTTTCAAACTTTTTTTTTTTTTTAAGGAGGGTGCAGCTCACAGTGGCCCATGTAGGGATGGAACAAGCAACCTCGGTGTTATTAGCACCATGCTCTAACCAACTGAGCTAACTGGCCACCCCCCAGTTCAGTGATTTTGATATATTCACGTATATGTACAACCACCAGCAGTCAGTTTAGAACATTTTCAGCACCTCAAATAGAGCTCCCCTACACTTTATCCCTCTCCTTGATCCACCCCACACACACGCACACATACACCAGCCTTGATGTTGTTTTGTTACAACTTTTTATCATAGAGGATTTTTACTACACACACAAAATAGAAAGAAAGAAAGAAAGAAAGAAAGAAAGAAAGAAAGAAAGAAAGAAAGAAAGAAAGAAAGAAAAAAGGAAAGAAAGAAAGAAAAAGAAAAGAAATTAAGGGTTGCATGTAATGCAGTAAGTTCTAACACAACCTGTGAAGCAAAGATTTAACTTGAATCTAATTAAGCCTCTATTCTTACTTTCCAATTTATAGGAAATGTAGGGGGATATGATGATGAAACAATCAGAAAAATTCATGATTTGTGATTTATACAAATGAGACACTTTATGACACTATTGGCCTAGACTCTTCAAAAAAGTCAGTGAAATGAAAAAATGTCACTCAACTGTTCTAGATTAAAAGGTTCTTCAGAGACTCTACAACGAAATGCAGTGAGTGGACTTTGATTAGAAAATATGTCTAGAAGATATTTAGGGAATAATGGAGACATTGGAATATGGAATGGATATAACATTGAATAGTCCACTTACTGGCAGCATTATTTTTAAGTTTCTTAAGTATGACAGTTATATTTTGGTTATGTAGAAGAAATGTCCTTATTCTTAGGAGATGCATACTGCAATATTTAGGGTTGAAGGGTCGTAATCTCTTCAACATTTTCAAATGGCTCAATGATAACAACAAATACAATGTGTGGTGTGTGTGGAGAGGAAAAACTAGTGTGGCAAAATGTTAACAATTGTTGAATCTAGTTAGAGGGAATATGTATATTCAAAAGTTTCAAAATAAAGTTTGAAAAAGGTAAAGGGTATTATGGAGGGCTCATTATAACTCAATACCCTTTGGGAGAAATGCAATCTGTGGTTTGAGGCAGTGTGGCAGTAGATAAAAGAACATAGGATCTGTAGTCAGAAGACCCAGTCCACGTTTCAAATTGTCCATGTCTTGCTATGCAAAATAAGGATAATATTATGTCATAAAATTACTCAGGCTTAAGTTAGTTAATGCCAATGAAAGCCCTTTATAACTTGTGAATAAATATATGTATAGTAGTAAGTCCCATTCACTGTAAGTTTTGAAGTATCTTTTCATCTTTTCCTATAGCCTGAGAAACACAGCCTCAAATAGATCATGAATTCCCAAAGGGAAGTGCTGTGTTACCACCATTGTGATCAACAAAGTAAGATCTGACTAACCAGATACTGATTTCATTTACCCAAATATAAGTTGGAATTTCTTTGGCTGGCAGATGTCATGATAAAGATTGAAATTGCTGAATATTTAGGCAATGTGAACCCCCAAAATACCCTGATTCTGGACAGTGACCTCATTCTGGACTGAATGAATAGATTTTTGTCAGAAAAAATATATGCTTGTGGATAAAGGCAACAAGTTGGATTAGGGGCCCTGGAATTTGTGTTGTTAACATGTCCCCGTTATGCTCTCTAAAATTTGAGAACAACTGGGCTAGAATATTAATGAGTTATCATTATCCCCTGGGACCAGATGTGGAGTTAGCAGCTTGAATCAGAATTAATGACCCCTCCCCAAAATAAAAGGAAAACAAAAGCAAGTTAGTTATAACTGCCCAAATGTACATGAATATTTTTCTTCAGTGTTCCTAACGTAGTGGCAATAGCACTATGCTCCTGAGTTCTACTTCCAGCATCAACTGGGGGTATGAACTTGTATGGATCTTATCATTTCTCTGAATCTATGTTTCTCAGTTTCCTGTAGAAAATGAGGCAGAGTTATTATGCCACTTACATGACCTGATGGATATGAAAGCTCCTTGTATACTTAAAGTATTCAGTACATATTTGTTGATTGATGAGCTTCAAAGTCCAATTGTCGAGTGACTTCTTTACAATAATTCCCTAGATTATCCATCCTGCCCTATAGTGATACCTCCTAAATTTACATCTCTAGCTGTGATTTCTTCACCTGACTTCTATTCCAACTGCCCATTCGACATTTCCTCTTGGATGTTTAATTGGCATCTTTAACTTAACGCATTCAAAACAAAACTGTTGATCCCTCTCCTGAACCTCATTTTTCTTTCAGTCGACTCTATTTCCAAAAGGCAGTCTTATTCTAGTCACTCAGATCAGTAACCATGGAGTCACCCTTGACCAACATCCAATTCATTAGCAAGTCATGCTGGCCATGCCTTCAAAATATATGCAGAACCATTTTGCATCAGCTCCACTCCATTACTTCTAAGCTAGTCCATGCCAGTGTCATTTCTCATCTGGAATACTGCAGTAGTTTATTAATCTTTCTACCTCCACTCTTGCCCACCTTCAGACTTCTCAGTAGAGCAGCAAATAGAAGAAATATTTAAAATGTTATGTCATGGAATGTTATGTCATGGAAACTTTCATGCAAGGTTTATGTCAGAATGGATTGAGAGCAAGGATTGAGAGCAAGAAATTAAAAATGTATAGGAACAGGTTTCTTGGCTCCTTTCATATCTGATAGTTAATAAATCTTTGAACACGTGGCAGGGGAAAAAAGGTAAGATCATGTCACTCCTTTGTCCCCAAACCCTTCAATAGTATTCAGGATACATCCAAAGCCTGATCTGAAATGTGTGCCCTCCATTCCTCCTGTTTTAAGGTCATCGCTTCCTGATTTTCCCTCTGTCAGGAACACTCTTCCCCCAGATACCCACATGCCTGAATTGCTCACTTCCTGTCATTTGTAAAATAGTCCCACCACGATCTCTCTCTCTCTTTCTCCCCTTATTTACTACTACGTTCTACCTATTTATTATTGTCGCTCCTGACTTGAAGTTAAGCTTCAGGAGGTAGCGAGCGAGTTCACTTTCTTCACTACAGTATCCGCAGAGCCTGGTACAGTGACATAGTAGGCACCCCCAAGTTATTTTGTATGCTGCCGATAAACGATAGCTGATCCTAGCTTTGAGGCTGTAAGACACGGGATCTGTGGAACGAAACATGCCTTCCGCTCAGGAGCCAGACCTGGCGGTGTGACTTTAGGGAGCCTCAGTTCGAGCTGGCGGCCCAGTTGATTGGTTCCTCTTCCCGCCCTACCCAAGTCTCTGACCCAGGCTCCACCCCTTCCAAGGCCCTCCTCCTATTGGCTGAAATCTCCCAGCCCTGAGTCCTCCCAGCCAATGGTAGGACAAAAATTGGGCGGGAGGCGGGGTCACAGCGCTCGCGGACCGGGCTGGCGGCGAGGGGGAGGGAGGCCTCCAAGCACCTCGGCACATAGATGCACAAACCTCCTGAAGCCTAGAAGGGCCGGAGGGTTAGGATGGGAGTTAGCGGGGCGTCGGTGACGTAGTTCCTCCTGCGCTTTGTTCCAAGATGTGGGTCAGGCGCTTTCGGTGAGGGGTATGTGCAGCCTGGCGTGGGGGTTCGGGCCGGGTTCTGAGAGTGGGTGGGGGGTACAGGCCGGGAGCCAGGCCTCCTCCACTGCTGCCCGCTGCAGAAACGGGGATGCGGCAGCTCAAAGGGTCGTTGTGGGCCTCCCCCGCTCATCGTTCGGCGCTGCCCCTTTGTTTTGAGTCTCGTCTCCCACTCGGCGTAGCTGCCAGCTCGGACCGGGCTGGTGGTGTTGACAGAACTGTGTCATCCCCACACCTAGCCAGGGGACCGCCCTGGTAATAGCTGTTGAAGTCCAGCCCAGGCTCCCAAAGTACTCTACAACCCCCGAGTGTTTAATTCAGATCACCAGTCCAATCCCCGCTGTGTTCCCAGTGAGAAAACGGACCCAGAGAGCAAGGCAGCGTCTTGCCCAAGGTTATTCATTCATTCAACAAATACTTAATTGAGCACCCACCTGAGTGTGCTAGGTCCTGGGATTACAGTTGTGTACAAGGCGGATCTATATTCAGGTACGAGAAATGCAACAAGCTTGAAGGGTTAGAAGCAGGGTCTGGGAATCTGGGGGAGGAAACACAAAGCATGTCGAGGTCTAGTGATCCTAAGAGATGGGTAGTGATTTTAAAAAGTCTCCTTCTAGCATCCTTTGAATACTTTATCTCTTCCTGTTTCTCTAAAGACACTTGACTCGGCAAAATTCCCCTCTCATCTCTCTTCTGCAAATTTGCATTGGAAAGCTGAATTGCAGAGAGCTCAGTTGGATTGTATTTTGCAGGCAGAGAATATGGAGACTTCTAGATATAAAAGGACAGATTGAATGGGGGTGACTGTGGTGTGATGGAATAGGATTTCCTTCACACACACAGAGCTTGTCTCTCACTAGTCGTGTGGCCTTCGGCAAGTCATTCAACCTCTATGAGCTTCATTTCTTCGTCTTGAATGATCGCCCTTACTGCTCACAGTTCCATAGGAAGGGAAGTTACCCAGGGAGGGGACACTGCCTTGAGTGTCCACTGGGAATACAGTACTCAGCGGACTCAATCATTTCTGTTTGCACCGATTCAAGAACCCATTAGGAATTTCCTCACCAAACCCAAGGAAGGCATCAGGCAAGCTCTACTGGGCAGATCCTTTGGAGTGAGGCCACTGTGCACGAGGGAGAGAGTGAGTCCTATCTCTCCAGGTAGGTGAGATCTAGACTGTGAAATCAGCCTGGAGACAGGAATCCTGCCTGCTAGAGAATATGGGGACCAGGCCTGAAAGGGAGCATTTCTGGATGGTTATTTATCGAGGAGGAGAGAAACTGAGAAGTGGGAGGGGAGGCCTCTGGATCTTGAGGAGTCGAGTTTTGGGACGGGAGGGTGATATAGTAGAACTCAAATGTGGGTGTCAGGAGATTTGGAGTTGAATCCCAGCTCTCCTCTAATTTCCAGTTTCCTCATCTCTACATTATGACATAAGACTAGGTGGCCTGGGAGGTTCCTTCCAGCTCTGATGTTCTGAGAATCTTTGCATAGCTGGACTAGGTCAATCTCATAGGGAATTTAGGCCCTTCCATGGCCCTGTTGAGAAAGAATTGCCAAGAATGCAAATTCGCGGTCATGATGTTCAAACAATATGAAGCACAGAAGGGAAGAGCAGGTGGAGGAGTGATGAGGGTGGTGGTCACGTGTGGAGGGTGCACTTCTCACCATTCCTACACCCAGAGAGAGTTAGAGAGAGTCCTGAACTTGTGTGATTTAACACTTTAAATCACACAACATTTACACAGCTCCCTTTGGGCCAGGCACTGTGTGGGATCCACGTATGAATATTGTGAGCCCTGCTCTCTGGGGGCTGGGAGCTTAATGTGTACATGGGAGGAGGAGGGACACAGACACACATACACGTAGTCCTAGTAGGAGGCAACTCTAGTTTATATTAGATTTGTGATGGTGTTTTTTGAAGTACAGAAATTTTTATATGGTCAAATCAATCAGTTTTGCTGTGATGGTGTCCGTCTTTGTTTTATGCTTAAGGCTTGCTTAGGCCTTTCTCTCCCTGAGATCAACTAGTCCCCTGATATTTCTTTTCTCTTTTTCTTTTTTAACACATCACTCATTTGTCTCTCTGGAATTTATTTTCAGCTTTTGTCTCTTATTCCTCATTCCATTGCAGTTAATTAATAACCAAGGATCATGTGACCACTCCTCTGAGGGACCTGAACAGGCAGATGATGCTGGCGAATTAAAGGAATACAATCTCCCTAGGTAAAAAAAAAACAAAACAAAAAAACTTTTCTCTCTCTCTCTCTCTCTCTCTCTCTCTCTCTCTCTCTTTCTCTCTTTCTCTGTCTCTCTCTCTCTCTCAATAGGACTCTGTCCTTGATGGGTTCCTCACAGCCTGAAATGAATGGTGCTCCTGTGATGATCAGAACTGTCATCCATCAGTCTCAGGGATTTGTGGGGCCTCATTAGTCCTCATCCATTTGCCAGTTGTGCTTGTGTGCACAGTTCCCTGGATATCCCTAATGTCCTGCTGGCCCTATGGCCTCATCTGTCCCTCTTCCTACTTCTCTAGCCAACACCCCACCTCCCTAGTGCCTGGGAATTCTTCCAGAATTTCTGAGGGACTTCATATCCATTCAGGCAAAGGGCAAATAGTTAGGTTTCCTTTTGATAAAACTAGCCTCAAAACTAGCCCTCACTGATCTCTTGACAAGTCTTGCTTCCTCTTTAGGTCCCCCAGAACCACCCTGGTGTTCCTTAAAATACATCATTGTGCATTTCTCTGTCTCCCTACCTGTCCTTCTAACCCAAATCTCTATCTTAGCAAGCTTCTACATTTTGATCACTTCCTTTGTCTTATTTTCAAATTTGGAATAATTGTGTTACCACTTATGAAGACAGAGCCTGAGAACACAAATGTTGACAGGGGTCTAGTACCTGGAATAGAGCAAAAAACTGAAATCTTAGTTACACCGTACTATGGAATCCCAGTTGCTGTTCTATAAAACAATTCTTGAGCACCTATTTTGTGCCAGCCACTGTATCATAAGTACTAGGGGAATAGGTCAGCAAGAACTAAAAACCAAAGTAATCAGAAGATTAGTCATTTGAGCTACTGAACTAAGGGTCTTTCAGTTCATTTTTTCGAGGGACCAGATTAGGAGTTAGGTGGCTCCAATACTGGGAGTAGAGCAGAAGACAGGAAGAAACCAGGGTGGATTTGATACTACTCATTGCTCATTCTGATGCTGGCCCTGTTGGGCTACTGTTAGGTCCTGGCTTTTCCCTTTACCTTGGCCTTTATGTCTAACCTCATTTTTCTCATCTTTTTTGATCAGTTCCCACTGCCTCCGCACACTTTCTCTTCCATGTGAGACCCTGTGATCTACCACATCTTGGTATCTTTGGATAGTTCTCCTTCCTCTAGTATAGAGAACAGATGACATGTATAATTTCTGTTTCTTCTGTCAGATGGTGAAACTGGGACTGAGGAGGTGTTGATTCCAAAGTATTCCTGAAAAATCAGAATCTCGTAATTTCAAGAGAACGCCACAGAGGTGTTGCCAAGGAAGTGAAAATGTAGAAAGCTCCACTAAAGGGAAAGAGAAGACTCAAGAGGCCACTGGGATGCTCCCAGCAAGAGAAAATGAGGAGAAAGACGAGAAACTTCAAACATAAGACAGTTAAAGAAAATAAAACACTAACAGAAGTGAGTGACCAAGAATCTGAAAAAGATGGTAGTCAGTGCTCTGACCCTGCAAGAAATGAAAGAATTCAAGCTGAAAAGAGACAGTACATGTGTACTGAGTGTGGGAAAGCCTTTAGTCAGAGTGCAAACCTTACGGTACATGAGCGAATCCACACAGGAGAGAAACCCTATAAGTGTAAGGAGTGTGGGAAAGCCTTCAGTCATAGCTCCAACCTTGTTGTCCATCGGCGAATCCACACTGGACTGAAGCCCTACACATGCAGTGAATGTGGGAAATCTTTCAGTGGTAAGTCACACCTCATTCGACACCAGGGAATCCACAGTGGGGAGAAAACCTATGAATGTAAGGAGTGTGGGAAAGCTTTTAGTCGGAGTTCAGGGCTTATTTCACATCACCGAGTTCACACTGGGGAGAAGCCCTACACTTGTATCGAGTGTGGGAAAGCCTTTAGCCGTAGTTCAAACCTTACTCAACATCAGAGAATGCACAAAGGAAAAAAAGTTTACAAATGTAAGGAGTGTGGGAAAACATGTGTTTCGAATACAAAGATTATGGACCATCAGAGAATTCACACAGGGGAGAAGCCTTATGAATGTGATGAGTGTGGGAAAGCTTTCATCTTAAGGAAGACCCTTAATGAACATCAGAGACTTCATCGTAGAGAGAAACCTTACAAATGTAATGAGTGTGGGAAAGCTTTTACTTCTAATCGAAACCTTATTGATCATCAGAGAGTTCACACTGGAGAGAAACCCTATAAATGTAATGAATGTGGAAAAACCTTCAGGCAGACTTCTCAAGTTATTCTACATTTGAGAACCCACACTAAGGAGAAACCCTATAAGTGTAGTGAGTGTGGGAAAGCTTATCGTTATAGTTCACAGCTCATTCAACACCAGAGAAAACATAATGAGGAGAAAGAAACCTCATAAATCTATTATTGGTGGTGGCACTAACTGCTGTTTTTCAGAAAAGCAATTTTTCAGCATTATCAACCTTAATTCTATTTCTAAGAATCCATACAGGGAAAGTAGTCAGAAGTAGACACAGATTAACAGAAGAGATAGTCATGCAGCATGGTATATATCTGAAGGAAGAAAACTAGATTTTCAACAGTACAAAGTTTAATGAATGATGGTCTATCCATATAATGGTTTTGCAGCCATTATACGAGTAAAGATTTTCAAAGAATATTTAATTTCATGGAGGAAATGACTTGGATAAAATTGAAGATAAAAGAAAGAAAAAACAATGAAATCTGATCCAAATTAAAATATATATATATATATGTATAGGAAAAAAATGGGAATGAAATAATACGAAACCAAAATGTTAACAGTGATTATCTCTGGGTGATAGGATTATAGGTGATTTCTATTTTCTTCTTTATACTTTTTTATGTTTTTTAGATTTTTTTTACAATGAGAATCTACTAATTTTATATTCAGGAAAAAAGTACAGTATTTTTTGAAATGCAATGAGTACATGCTCATTTGTGCTCAGCAGTTTCAGGAAAGGCGCATAGACCACAGACCCTACAGTCCTGGAATTGCACCGTAATCCTGGCACTTGGTAGCGGGGGAACCGCGAGCCAGTCATTTCTGTTTAGAGCCTGTTTAGTAAAATCATGAACACTAGTCGTTGGTCTTTTTCAGTTTTAAGATAAGCTGACTTTATAGTTGTCAACAAAATGTATAATCCACTTACTTAATCACTCTTACTTAGATTAAAAGAACACGGAAAAAATTTCCTATGTCCTCCTCTCCCACAGCTATAGAAGGATCTGCAGATAAGAGCAAACTGCCTAGACTCCATCTTTCAATATACGTGTACTAGACAGAAAAAAGCGTCTTTATGAAATTGAAACAATTGCAAACTTGTAAAGAGAGAGAGTCAGCATAATCTAAAACTAGAGGAAGACTCTGCCTTCAAATGTTATGTAGTGCCCAGTAGCTAAAAGTGTAGACTTTGGGGTCAGAAATATGTGTTCTAATCCCAGATCTGCTACATACTATCTTGTCAGTTTTGGACAAGTCACTTAGCTGCTCTTAGCCTCAGATGTATCTGTAAAAAGGGATTAAATTACCTACCTCACAGGGTTGTTGTGAGGATTAAATAAGATAATGCATGTAATGTGTGACAAGCCTGGTACTTGGTAAATAACAATTGCTTATGTTTAGGACGTTGGAACAGTGTTTCTAAACACTTAGCAAGAGTGATTCAAGAAAAGTTTTACCCAAGGTAGCATTTAGGATATTTTCAGGTATAATGAACACAATGCCAAGTACTAGTAGCTTAAACTTTAAGAACATTGTTTACTTAAGGGGAAATCTAGAGGTAAGCAGTTCCAAATTTGGTTTGGCAATGCAGCAATCCATCCAACTTCCACCTGAACTCTATAATTTTCAGCATATTGGCTTTCATTTTTTGCAACCTCATTGCAAAATGGTGGCTACAGCTGCCAGCTCTTTCTTCACACAACTCCTTCAAAGTCAGGAAGTAAGGAAAGGAGCTGAGACGTTCTCATCTGGTTCCTTTCTCCTTTTATCATTGAGAAAAGCCTTTTCCAGAAGGGTGAAGGGATGCTGAGCCGTCCAGGTGCTCACTAGCTTCTGCCTTTCTTTATGTCCTGCCCTCTGAGAAGGCCTTATCCCATTTTCAAACAGTACTTTAAACTTTTAAATGTTTAGCTCAAAATCTGTCTGGGAACACTTAGAATGTTCCCATACTTAGCTAATGATTTGTTGTTTCAGGAATTATTGAGGATACGTTATCTCATTTAATCCTCATAACATTAGTACAAGAAAATTGAGTCTCAGTGAGGTTAGGCTAGTAAGTGGTTGGAGCCAGGATTTGAACTCAGATCTGACTTTGAAGTCCATGCTTTCTTCCTTATACTGAAGTGCCTCAGCCCTCCATGGTGGTTCTATATGTGAGTGGGAGACCAGTTGAGATTCTTCTGGGTAGCCACTTCTATGAAAGGTGAGTGTATCTGGATAATTATTTCATCATGATTTCATCAGGAAGATGTGATCAGTCTTTTCTGAGTTAGATTTATGGCCTTGTAATTTAGTTTTAAGGATTACATATTTCTTCCTTGCTGTTTAACTGGAAAGAAATGAAGAATGGAAGAATGAAAGGTGTATTTGAGTAAAAAGGGATTGTTTGGTTTTGTTCTATTTTCATAGGATAGTGGCTTACACATACTTTTGTGATGTAATAGTCCCTTTTTGCATAGTTATTCAAAGGAAGGTTTGGAGACTCTGGAACAGATTTGCTGCTTTCAGGGGCTAGAACTGAATCATTTCACTGTTAGGTCGAGAATTCCCCAAGAGTGGGTGCGCATGAGGGTAGTGTAACCCCCATGTGGCAGTGGCTAAACAGAACAGCAGTAAGGGCGCGTCCATCATCTTTCCCTTGTCACGTGTCCTTTTAAAATTAAAGGGGTTTGTAATTAATATTCCATGCCTTTTGTCATGACAGCCATCTTTACCTGCTGAGCAGCTGTGTGGAAATTCCCCATGGCTAATGTCTACTGGCCCTGCCAAAACTGCTTTAAGGAAACAGCTCTCTGTGTGCCTGTCAGGGGTCATTTTCTGATCATTAATTGTTGGTGAGTTAAATTGTTGACGCTTCCTGTATTGCTGAGCAGGTGTTGTCTGACCAAAACATTTTCCCATCACTGTGTCATAGTGTCTGGGTTTCTTTCTTCAAATAGGCTTTCTTTTTCATCTTAAAAGACTTTATGATTGATCTTGGAGAGTAAATACCTCTAGGAAGGGTACCATGTCATCTCAAACCCAGAAATCTGAATACAAATCTTCACATGTCTTGCCCCAGGAAAGCTAAGATAATAGACCCTTGAGGAGGCCCTCACCCAGCTAGGCTGATCCTTGTCTTGAGCTGCAGGAGTAAACCTTGTCAAGTAGTCTCTGTGCCCTTTCAGATAAATATTCTGCAATATATTTTGAACTAATCACCCCTCTTCCTCCAGGAGTCTACCAAAACCGCTAGCTGCTTAGTTCAGTCAGACAGAGTTTACGTAAGCAGTTCTTTCAAACCCTTTCATGATACCGTCTGGAATTCAGAGTATGTCTTTGAGTGTGTGGTTTCAACTTCCTGTTCTAATGGAAACCTGGTTGTTCCCTAATAGCAGAGCTTTCTCTGCAGTCCCTCAGTTGCTAGTTTTTGTTTCTCAATCCATTTATCTCTTTGTACTGCCATTTCTTTATTCCCCATCAAAAACCTAGCTCTTTTGAAATGTACATCACTAAACTACTGTGTCTTACTCTCCCTGTTCTTGTCATCTACTGGCTTCCTGTGCACTCACATTTATTCATTTATGTTTTTAGTATCTTGAATATTCCTGAGGAATACGAAGAGGCAACATTTTTAGCCACAGACATCCTGGTTGTATAGAATTGCTCTTGTGCGAAATAGAAATATATTTGTCTCTTTTTAGTTGAGAGAAGTGTGAATTAAAGTCTCTTTTTTATATAGCCTTGATAAAAGGGAAATATGAAAGACAAAGAATCAATGCATAGTGTCTCCCTAGGCTTAGAGATATTTTTCATTGATGGTGTGTACTGTGTTAGGTCTTACTTGGACCTGAGAAGAAAATTGGAACCAAAAAGAGCTTTACATAGCTGAGTGATTCCATTGAATCTAAATCCCACTGGACTAAATTTCATTTCAGCTCTGTATCTTCAGTGACAGACTTCCTTTTTTGATTTTTTTCCATTCAATAGAAATAAACTAGTATACTCATACTGTTAGTTTTTTTTTTTTTAAGAAAATAGACTGTCTTACCACTGATGTTATAAAACTGGAGTCATCAAGCTGTTTTTGAAGGAAATAGTTATAATTTTGCCAATAAATATCTGTTGTTATTTACTTGTTATAAATATCACTGATTTTTTTTCTTTTCACTTCCTTCCTTTGTTCAGTGTGGGGGAAAGAACAGTTCCATTTGCATTTTCTTTCAGAAAAATGTTGCCATATTTGCAATGTTGGTTTCACCACAGAACTGAGCGAAATTCATGGTTTTAAAAGCTATAATAGAACAGTATGGCAAGCTAGATAATCATAAAGCCCTTTGGCTACAAAACAACCTAGAAATGCTGGATAAAACTTAAACATCCTTTTAAAGGACTTTCAAGAAAGTGACATAAATCCTCAGAGCCTAAAACGATGAGTAAGGGAATTCAGAAAAGTAAGTGGGTGATGATGCCTTATGGCCGTGAGGCAGTTTGGTGATCTTGGTCCACGGGACTTAGATTTTTATGAGCTGCCAGGGCAGGATTTTCTTTTTACCCGCACTAGAAATGTAAGGTCCATGAAAGCAGGGACTTTACCTCTTCACTTATGTCCCTAGTGTCTAGAACAGTGTCTAGCACATGGTTAGTACTCAGTCGATAGTTGTTGAATGAGTAGAGGGTGAAATGTTTAAACGAGTGTTTAATGAGAGCCAGGAGAGAACATATAGAAATAAACAATAACACCTTGCTGATTCAACAGACGTTCATCTAGCACCGAATCCAGCTCCAGTTTTGTGCTAGGTGCTAAGTATTCATTCATACAGACATGGCCCTTGCCTCTTTCCAGTCTCAGTCCGGTATAAGGGATGACAATTCCCGAAGTGCCAACCTAAGAGATTGAGGACCAAAGAGAGCATCAGTGTTCAAGTTTCCTTTATGTAGACCTAACTTTCCCCAGAGTGATGGACAATTGGAATGACCACCTCCTTCCTGGGTGACAGGCCCCCCCTACACCCCCATCTGTGCATGACTCTGCAGTTTCAGCTTGAATACTATTTAATACCAGAGCTCCATTATCTCATCATTTGAGGGAGATGCAAGACAGAATCCACAAAGGGGTCATTTATAAGCCATGTTATTATTTATAGTGAGAACTGTTCAAGAACAAATGGGAAAAGTCACCCACGAGGCCATTCATTGTTGTGAGAAATTACTCCGAATCAACCTCGATTTAAATGCAAATTAAAACCAAAAGGTCCAACTCCTTCAGGAGACAACAAGCGTCCAGAGGGCCTGGGCAAAGTGATTCATCTCTTCATCCTTCTGCTCTGGAATTCATTTGTACCCCACGGTCCCCCCTCCTTCTCTGGGAGGAAGAAAGACCCAAGGGCCCCAAAGCTCCACAGCTCCTCACCTCCTCAGGGAAAACCAAGGAATCATAGAGATGTGGCTTCCTAGAGAGCCGGTGATGGGGTGGAGGAGTGAGGAGCCGGAAGTCGCGGTACCTGCAAGTCAGCCATTATTCTGGGCCTCGGCTACCGTAGCGTCCTGTTCCCGAGTTATCTCCTGGCGTCCCGGCGCCAAGGCGACGGTACCCAAAGCCGGAGCCGCAGCGGGAGCCCCCGGTGAGCGGGGTGGACTCGGGTCGGGTGGGCATGCGCGAAGAGCGGCCGGGGGCGCGGGCTTGAGCTCATTGGGGCGGCGCACCCCTCGCCGGCCCCTCCCCGCCCCTGACCCCCAGCACTGTCCCTCCTCAGCTCCGTGTTGAGGTGGTCACCCCGGCCTCGACTTAGGCAAACGGCCGGCTTGGGGGAGGTATTGAAGACAGCATCTTTGAGCCTGTGTGTCTGTGGACCAGAGCTCGAGTCAAATAGGATGTCCTGCCCCTATGGGAACAGCTGCCTCCGAAGCCAGGGCCCCCAGCCGAGGTGGTTCTGTTCTTCCTCAAGCTTCTCAGGCTGATGCCGAGAGAAACAGCTGGAGACTTCCCCGGAGCAGTGGCACCCATACTTCGGGGGACTTTTTTTTTTTCATCTTGAGGGATGGACCAGTTTCCATCTTTAAATTTTGTAATGTAACGGTAGTTGAAAAGCAAACTTTGACTACTACCTGTACCATTATTACTTAAGAGAATATGTTTTAACACTAAGTACTGAAACCCTACCACTCAGAATGAATACTGTCCTGTGCAAGAGAGGTCATTGCCAACCTGTCAGTGACTATGCATAGTTATTTTCGTTTTCCAGTTGGCCAGAGTACAGCTTTATGATGAACTATCGTCTGGAAATCATTGCTTTACAATAGCTTAGATGGAATTATTTTGAACTTTTGGAATTAGAATCCTTGAGTTCAGAATTTGCTCCCACAATTTGATTAGTTGAGTGGCCTTGAGTGAATCACTTAGCTCCTCTGAGCTTTCTTTTGTTCTTTTTAACTTATGGTTCTCAAACCTTTTATGAGAAGCAAACAAAATGTATGTTTAAGGATTTGTTATTTGTATTTGCAAAATAAGAGTAAATAAAGTTCCGATAATTTACTGTAGAGAATTTAGAAGTCCTTTTTTCCAGGTTAAGTGTATTTATTTACTTATTTATTAATTTATGTTAATAGACTTTTTGGAGCAGTTTTAGGTTCACAGAAAAAAATGCAGTGATTTCCCCTCCGCTCCCTTCTCCCACTAATGCACAGCCTCCCCCACTGTTAACATTCCCCACCAGAGTGGTGTGTATTTGTTAACAATTGATGAACCTGCATTGACACATCATTATTTTCCAAAGTCCAGAGGCTACATTAGGGTTCACTCTCTGTGTTGTACATTCTACAGGTTTGGATAAGTATATAATGACATGTATAATGTATCCACCATGATGCTATCATACAGAGTACATTCAGTGCCGTAAAAATCCTCTGTGCTCTGCCTATTCATTCCTCCTTCCCCCAACCCTTGGCAACCACTGATCTTTTTACTGTCTCCATAGTTTTGCCTTTTCGAGAATGCTGTATGTTGGAATTGTGCAGTGTATAGTCTTTTGAGATTGGCTTCTTTCACGTAGTATCATGCATTTAAGTTTCGTCTATCAGTTTTCATGGCTTAATAGCTTGTTTCTTTTTAGCGCTGAATAATATTCCATTGTCTAGAAGTACCACAGCTCATTCATGTGCTGAAGGATTTCTGGGTTGCTTCTAGGTGCCGGCAGTTAGGAATAAAGCTATTGTAAACATCCGTGTGCAAGTTTTTGTGTGGACATATGTTTTGAACTCTTTTGAGTAAATACCAAGGGGCACAATTGCTAGATCATATGGTAAGCGTATGTTTAGTTTTATAAGAAACTACCTAATTGTCTTTTAAAGTGGCTGTTCCATTTCGCATTCCCACCAGCAATGAATGAGAGTTCCTGTTGCTCCACGTCCTCACCAGCATTTGGTGGTGTCAGTGTTCAGAATTTAGGTGATTCTAATAAGTGTGTAGTGGCATCTCGTTGTTGTTTAAATTTATATTTCCTGATAACATATGATGTGGAGCATATTTTCATGTACTTATTTGGAATCTATATCTTCTTTGGTGAAGTGTCTGTTAAGGTCTTAGGGCAATTTTTTAATTGAGTTGTTTGTTTTCTTATTGTTGAGTTCTAAGAGTTCTTTGTATGAAATATACAAAGGTAACAGTTCTTTGTCAGATATGAGTGTCCTTTGCAAATGTTTTCTCTCAGTCTGTGGCTTGTCTTCTCATTCTCTTGACTTGCCTTTTGCAGAGCAGAAGTTTTTTGTTTTGCTTATGAATTGTTCATTTTGTGAATCAATGCTTGAGTTGGGTAAATGCATTCACAAAAAGAGGGAGGAGCTATGTGCTGAGAAGAAAGATCTCAGAGATACATGGTTAATTGAGAAAAGGAAGATATAGTACATGATTCATGGTGTTCTATCATTCCTGAGAAAAGGGAAGTACAAAACAATACCTGTACATACATAAATAGCTGGAAAAATACATAAACTAAGGAGGAACGGGAAGCTTTACACAGTATGCATTTTATAATATAAAATTTTGAACCAAGTGATTACCTGTTTTTTTAAAAAAACAGAAAAATGTAAAGTAAAACCTCTTTACTGATGCGTGTTACTTAGAGGACATGATTACCTTCTTGTTCTGCCTCTCAACAGCTTTTAGAATTTGACTTCTGTTTATCTACAACTTTACCTCCAAAATTTACTTCCCTTCTCTGGTCTGCAAAGCACATTTATAACAGAGCTATATGTGCTGTCACTCCTTTGCTTTTGAAATTATAGTTTCTTTCTTCCAGGAATGGCTTTCCTAATACTCCAATGGTCTTTTTATTTTTCATTTAAAGCCCAGTCCAAAATTACCTTCATGAATTTTTTCTGTGCTTGTATGTCCTCCTACTAATTATACTTAGACATTATATTGAAATTGTGTTTATATTTCTGCCTCCTCTGCTCCATTATAAGCATGAATCTTAAGGGTCCACGTGCTAAATAAAATTAATGAGGGTGCTTTCATATGTCACCTATATAATCATTATAACCTTAAAAGTTTACAACTATTTGTACCTTTTGTGGCCCAACAGTTTTTTCCGGGAATTTACTGAAGAAATAAACAGATATGTAACCAAAAATGACTAGTAAGGATTGTCATTGTGGCCTAATTTATAATAGGAAAAATTATAATTCTAAATGTCTAATAACAAGGGACTACTTAAATATGAATGTGCTCATATGCTCTTAAAAATAATGATGAATACTTAATGTTCACAGCATCTGTGAAAAGCACACTCCAGTTGGCTCCAATCTTGGGATCCCAATTGGTGCAGGGACCGGAAGAACCTCCTCTTGAACAATAATAGTGTTTATGCACTGATTTTCTATGTGTTTTCTGGTTTAGAAATTTTCTGTTTTGTAATAAGAAAATTAAATGTTATTTCTAAAAAACAAGATTTCTAGAGAACAACAAGCCTAAGTTCTGTATAATAAAATCTAACTCAAACGTATCCAAATGTTTTGATTAACAGAATGAACAATTTTCAAAGAATTTAAAGTACGTACAGTAAAGCTACACAGCCTTAAAACGTTGTTAATTGAGAAGGTGTTAGGATTTTATCTCATCTACATCAGGATTAAGTCCCTGATTACTTGTTGACTCTACAGAACATAGGAAAGAATGTAAATTACAGAAGGATAATAACTAATGTTTGAATCCATGTACCAGGCGCTGTTCAGAAACTTAAAATGTATTTAGATATCACATTTTTGCAACAAGACTGTAAGATAGGAACCATTATTACCCCTGTTTTACAGGTTAAGAAACTAAGATTCGGGAGTCAGATAACTTGTTCAGGATCACACAGGGTAGCCAGGATGCCCACTGTTAGAGCGGTGGATACAGGATGTATTGTAATTAGGTGGAGGAGATGCTGTGAGTAAAGACCAAAGGAACTTCATGTCTGGTTTCGGCAGTAGTCTGGGTAACGTGTGTCAGTGTCCCCAACACCTTGTGCAGGGGCTTCTGTCAGCGGAGCTAGAGCCTGGAACCCTGCATTCAGGGAGGTTCTTCGTCACTGGGAGCTGACTGGGTTCTGGAAACCGTGGCTGTTTCACTGGGTTGAATTTAACAATGGTTTCTTGAGGTCTTGTAGATGATGCTCTCCAAGGTCTAAGGGAGAAGTCAAGCAAGGATTGAGGGGGCCTGGAGGAGGAGCCTTCCTTAAATGACGACAATGACAAGAGAAAATTGGGCCCACAATGCTCTGAGACAAGAGGGTCTGGTTAAAGGGAAGGATGATACCTGGAAGTGGGGAACCAGCTTCCAAGGGAGCAGCTCCTCCGTTTGGGAGACTTCCCACCTGCACTTTAGACAGTTACGTTACCATGAGACATCTGGACCCCAGGAGGCCCTGAGCCGGCTCCGGGAGCTCTGCCGCCGGTGGCTGAGGCCAGAAGCTCGCACCAAGGCCCAGATGCTGGAGCTGCTGGTGCTGGAGCAGTTCCTGAGCATCCTGCCTGCGGAGATTCGGACCTGGGTGCAGATCCATCGCCCCGGGAGTGGTGAGGAGGCCGTGGCCCTGGTAGAGGAGCTGCAGAGAGACCTCGACGGACCAGCACTAAAAGTGAGAAGGGGGCAACTGGAAGAGTTTGGGAGGAAAGAGAACTGAGGCAGGGCAGGCTGGGCTGGAGGGTGATCCTGTGATTTTCATTAACAGTTAATAGCACCTTAGCAACTCTAATGCTATTTGAAACAGGTTCATGAGCCATTCAGACCACAGAATATGTTCACAGGGAAATGAATTTATGGTTGGGATCTTGGGCCCAGTTCAGAATCGGCACAAAAATATTGACTGCCCTTTGTCCCCTGGGTGATGCTTGCTAGTGCTGAGGTTGGTTCAGACCCTGAAGAACGTAATGTTTCTCAGTGTTCCCCTAAACAGAAGCATATGTGTTGTTTGTATAAGTCTGTTTGGCGTGATGACGTAAGCCTGAAGTGTAAAAGGCAGTGACAGCAAGAATGAAATTTTCTAGATCTGGCAAGACCTTCCCATGTGTGCCCCTACTTGGTTCTGTGAATCAAGAGATTGGGTTTTTGCTTTTGATAAGATTTTATATGCTATTAAATTGGGATCTTAATATAGTTTTTAGCATGTGTGAGATCTGTGTCAATCAGTGGAGCACTAGAAACATTTCTCTTACTGGAAGTCTGAAACATAACTTAAACTTGGGAGTGGCACCAACGGGGGGCGTGTCGTTTTAATCATAAAAGTGAAGAATTGTAGAGCTATATATTTCATTACAAATCACTAATCCATCCTCTTATTTGAGAGAGAAGAGAACGGAGGCAGGAAAGGGTTCTCTGGATTGCCTTAGGTCAGATATCTACTTAGCAGCAAAACCGTGTCTAGACTCTGAACTCTAGTGTTCCTTCTGTTGGAACAGGGCGGGATAAGTAAAGGGGCAAATAAGTAGAAGAGCATATTGAATCCTAGGTCTCATCTAGAGTAGGGCTGAACCTAAAACGCATGCTCTTAATTATTGCTTGTTACTTCCATTCCCTCCTTAACCCACACCCAGGTCTGGCTTGTTTCCACCGCTCTGTTCAGTCTCCTCTGGGAGAGGTCGCCAGTGCCATGAGTGGGGCTAGAGGGCAGCTCCATTGTTCTCAAGGCAGAGTTTTACTGCTGTTTTGATGCTCCACGCTGGAGGTGGGTCTCTCTGATCTCACAGTTGTAGCTTATGGGCAGAAAGAGGTCCACGGTGGTTAGGCGAGTCCGTTTTCTGGAGGTACAAGAAGAGTCCCCTTATTCTGTTTTGCTTGTTCCCAGGTTCCAGTCATTGTCCAGGACACTCTCCAGGAGGAGCTGAGCACGCCAGGAACAGCCCTTCCTCAGGCACCCACTGGGAGCCACATCCCAGCGGAAATGTGCCCCAGTCCTCTTTCTGACCCGGTGGTGGTCAGCCTCCACGACCCTCCGCATGGTACTTGTTCAGTGGCCCTGGCTGTGGGCTTCCTTTCTTTTTGGACCCGTGCTGTGGCTCGTCCCCCTACTCCCAGATAGTCGCTTCCTTTCCTGCCCTCTCCATGAATTCCTTATGGTACCAAGCCCTTCCTGTTGTTCCCCCTTTTCTCCTTTCCTGGGTCCCTTGACTCTTTATCCATTCTTATTAATGCTCTTTGTGTTAGTCCTGCCCTGCACAGGGGGGTCACTCATAAAAGGTCTGTAGGTCATTTTATAGCCATCATTGCCTAGTCACGAGAGTTTTGGGTCTTTCTGAGTTCCTTGTTTGTACAAGGTACTGGACATGGAGTAGTGGGCAGGAACAGCAGAAATCTCACATGCAGCTTTTCCTCCTTCCTCAGGTTCTCCTGCCCCTGAAGCTTCTGCCCTTTCCCAGGAAGAGAACCCAAGAAATCAATTAATGGCACTCATGCACCTGACAGCCCAGCCCCAGGTGAGGTTTGCATCATTTTTCCTTCCTAAGGCCCTACCTGTACCACCTAGTTGTGGCTGAAGTGCTAGTGCTTGGGTGTCCAGCTGGTTCCTGTCTCAAAATCAAGGTCCATGCTATTAGAAGGCAGACTCTACATGGGGTCTCCTTATATCTCCCTGATATGCCTTGCCCACCTCATGGTCTCACCATGTTTCCTTTCCCCGGAAGTGGAAGGGACCTTTCAGTAGGGGAGCCCCTGGGCGTGGATACTCTCACACGTACCTGTTATTCCAGGAGTTGGTGATGTTTGAGGAGGTATCAGTATGCTTCACTTCAGAGGAATGGGCATGTCTGGGCCCAATTCAGAGGGCCTTGTACTGGGATGTGATGCTGGAGAATTATGGAAATGTGACCTCCTTAGGTAAGGACCCTTTCTTCCCATAATTCTGACCTTTATTTCATCAGCCTTTGTTTCTTTTCTGATTATGAAAGTAATATACACTTATTTTGGAAAACAATATTAGAAAGAAGGAGAAAAACTTCCTTATATCCACTATTTGTAGACAACTACTATCAACTTTTTGATATATTACCTTTCTGTTTTTTTCCTGTGTATTTGAGGTCTTTTTCACATTGTTTTAAGCATGTGTTTGTACGAGTGTGCGTGTATATAGTTTTATAGCTTGCCTTCCTTGTGTTCTCCTCTCGTATTATTACAAATTCTTTGCAAAGATTATATATATTGGTTTGGTTACCTAATTTGTGCCATAATTCACAGTTAGCTATTTCCTTATTTTAAATAGCTGCTATAATAATCATCTATCTCTATGCCTTAGACCTTTCTTTATTTCTCATTATTTTTTTTGAAGTAGATTTAGTAGGCCTGAGAGTTTGAATTGTTTTAAGGCTCTTGCTTTGTACTGCCAAGTGGCTTTCCCTAGTGATCTCTGTCCCCCCGCTCTTACCCTTGGTACAGAAGAAAGCTCTTTTTGCTCTGTCTTCATTGGTACTGAGGAATCCCATTTTTTTCAATTGTTGCTAACATAATTTTTAAAGTTATATCTATTTAATCCTAATTTGATTTCTTTGACTAATAATAAAGTAAGTATTTAAAAAAATTTACTAGAATTTATTTGTGCTTCCAACAAACATTAAACACCTATCATGTGGTGGCAGCTGTGGGAATGATGTGATCCTGTCATTAAGTAGTTTACCATGGTTTGGGAGATAGACATAGAATAAATAAGTCAGAGTGAAATAATTGGTATGAGAATGGCATAAGCTTCTTGAGATGGAGATGGAGAGGACAAAGCAACCAGTTCCATCCTGGGGATTAGGAAAGGCCATAAAGAAGGTAGCTGTGTGCTGGACCTTAAAGAAAAAAAGTAGGATTTTGTTTGGAGAAATAGATATTAAAAACTGAGGAATCAGCTAATGGACTGATGTATTTGGACAGAAATACAGATTTATAGTATCAGTTTAAATGGCTGTATAGTTTTCCATTGTCTGTATATCATGCTTTACATTGACAGCTTTATGATATTGAATTTCTCTTCAAGAACATTACATGCCATTCCATTTGTTTAGTACCACCTTTGTATGTTTCAAGCCTGTTTTAAGATTACATTCATCTAGATCTTTTATATTTCTGGTTATATTGATTCTTTGGAATTGGAATGTTTTCTGATTGATTGTTTGCATATATGAAAATATTTTTGTATGTTAATTTTGTACCCAGCAACATTAATAAATTATTTTATTGTCAATAGTAATTTATACTGTATATTTTTATTTTTGAGAATGTATCTTTTAGTATCCTAGCTATGGTGATGGTGAGTCAAACATTCTGTAGATTTTATATTTTGATATGTATTACCAAACTGCTTTCTCTCAGTGATGGACCAATTTATACTCCCATTAAAAGAGCACAAAACATAAAAATAAATAAAAATAAATAAAAAACCAAAAAATAGGAGGAAAAAACACACAAAAAGAACAAAAACAAACAAAAATGGAAAAATAAATAAAGAACATAAGAGGGCCCATTTCCCCTGTAGATGCTTATGATTTGGTCAATGTAAAATCTTTGCTAGTAGATGAAGAATACTACCTTTTGTTTCTTTTTCATTTCTTTGATGAATTGTGTGGTTGAAATCTTCACATATTTATTGGTCATTTTACTCTTATTCATATCTTTCCTATGTATTTCTTTATTTTTAGAACCTCTAATCTTTTATCAAATGTTGCATGTTTTCTTGTTTATTTGCCATTCAATGTTATCTATGAATTGTTCTCTTTTTAAGCCTTGGAAAATCTTTTATGTAGTCCCACTTAGCAGTATTTTTCTTTATGATCTCCTTTTCTATGAAATTATATTTTAAAAAATCGCCTGTATTTTCTTTAAATACTTTTATTGTTTCATATTTGCATTTAAGCTTTAATCTATCTAAAGTTTATTTTGATATACAGAATGCTGTAGGAATCCAGTTTGTTTGCTTGTTTTTCAATCCAAGTGGCTTTTAGAAGTTCAGTGCTATTTGCTCAATAATCCACTTTTATAAGAATTTAAAAATATGATTAATTTTATGAAAAACACTCGCCATGGATACATACCTTATGATGTAAGCCAAAATAATTCCACATGGCTGTCAGAGTTAAACTTTTAAAAAAAGAAAATGGAATTGTTTATTCATTCTTTTGAGGGAAAAAGAAGTTTGAATCCACTTTAATAAGATAGGCTCTACTTGCAATGTTGTTGGGGCTTTGGGCAAGCAGATATCCAGGTATTTACACCCTTTGACCTAGTAATTCATAGTACATCTCTTAAGGAAAGGTTCAGAAAGAGGGGAAATAAATAATATGTCTAAAGATAGTCCTAGCAGAGTATTTATAATGGTTAAAAGTTGGGCACAACCAATTCTCCAAGATAGAGAAAGTGCTAAGCAGACCATGGACCTGGGGATATGCTATGACAGTTGTCAAATAAGACAACTTTGCCTTCCATATCTATGCACTGATAAACTGGTAGAAAAGCAGGCTCCCAGATAGCTTGTATACACTTCTTCAATATGTGAAAGACTTGTATATTTTCATTTAAGAGATTGAAATAGAATTTTGCCTAAAAGTACATTCAAGTTGGAGGGATAGACATTTACACTAGTAAATACAATACAGTATTTATTTGCCCACCATCCTTTGTGGGACTCGAGGAATTGAACTGGCAACCTGTGGTTGAGAGCCCACTGGCCCATGTGGGAATCGAACCGGCAGCCTTCGGAGTTAGGAGCATGGAGCTCTAACCACCTGAGCCACCGGGCTGGCCCCTGGTGACTTTTTTTAACAACAGCTTTATTGAGATACAATTCACATACCATACAATTCACCCATTTAAAGGCAACTGTTTATTAGTTGTTAGTATATTCATAGAGTAACCATCACCACACACAATTTTAGAACATTTTCATCACCCCAAAAAGAAAGCTGTACCCTTTAGCAGTCATCCGCATTTCACACAGCTCCACTCACCAACCTAACCCTAAGCAACTATTAATCTGCTTTCTGTCTCTAGATTTCCCTGTTCTGGACAGTTCATATAAATGGAATTATATAATATATGGTCTTTTGTGACTGAATTCTTTTACCTAGCACAAAGATTCCTCCATGTTGTAGCATATATTAATATTTCATTCCTTTTTATGGGCACATAATATTCCTTTGTATGGATGTGTCACATTTTATTGACCCATTTATTAGTTGATGGATATTTAGTTTTTTTCCACCTTTGGGCTATTATGAATAATGCTGCTGTGAACATTTGTATACAAGTTTTTGGTTGGACATATGTTTTTATTTCTCTCGGATGTATATCTAGGAGTGGACTTGCTGGGTTATATGGTAACTCTTATGTTTAAGTGTTTTTGGTACTGACAGACTGTTTTCCAAAGTTGCTGCCCCATTATACACTCTCACAACAGTGTATATGGTTTCCGATTTCTCTAAATCTTCGCCAACACTTGTTATTATCTGTCTTTCTGATTATAGACATGCTAGTGGGTCTGAAATATCTTATTGTGGTTTTGATTTGCATTTCCCTGACGGCTAATGATGTTAAGCAACTTTTCATGTGCTTATTGGCTATTTATATGTCTTTGAAGGAATGCCTATTCAGATTCTTTGCCTATTTTTTTTAAGGGGAACAGGACTTTATTGGGGAACAGTGTGTACTTCCAGGACTTTTTTCCAAGAAAAGTTGTTGTCCTTTCAGTCTTAGTTGTGGAGGGTGCCGTTCAGCTTCAAGTTGTTGTCCTTTCAGTCTTAGTTGTGTTGGGCGCAGCTCAGCTCCAAGTCCAGTTGCCGTTTTCTAGTTGCAGGGGGCACAGCCCACCATCCCTTAGCGGGAGTCGAGCCGGCAACCTTGTGGTTGAGAGGACACGCTCCAACCAACTGAGCCATCCGGGAGTTCAGCGGCAGCTCAGCTCAAGGTGCCGTGTTCAATCTAAGTTGCAGGGGGCGGAGCCCACCATCCCTTTCGGGACTCGAGGAGTTGAACCGGCAACCTTGTGGTTGAGAGCCCACTGGCCCATGTGGGAATTGAACTGGCAGCCTTCGGAGTTAGGAGCATGGAGCTCTAACCGCCTGAGCCATCGGGCCGGCCCCTACTGACATACTTTTCATTTATTAGATAGTTTGCAATTTTTCTCACATTCAGATGGTGATAGCAAGCCTCCAAAACATTTTCCAAAAAATAAATTATTTCACATTTTAAAATATTTTAGAATATGAGGATAGAAACAGACCTTGGAGTTTAACTAGTAAAGCCTTATCATTTTTAAGATGTTTTCATGTTTTTCAATCTCTGTATTTTTTGTTTTTATTCTATATTTCTTCTCTTACCTTTCAGGTCTAATTAGTGATGGAATCACCCAGACCTGATGTTTTTGTGAAATGAATTTAAAAATTTCCGCTTCTCAGTTTTTAAAAGAAATAGTGGGAGTTATAGATAAATTCTAAGCATTAAGTTGCTTTTTAATGGATTTTTTCCTGTAGGTTAATGCTTTCAAGTAATTAAAAAGTGTTTATATACTTGACTCTTCAAAATTAAATAGTGCCTTTCTGAATCTTTAGGCTCCTTTTCTTTCTTTTAGAGTTCCCTTCTTCCTAGCATGAATAAAATAAAAAGACAGTTCTTTATACGCCAAATGATTCTTCCTGTTCCATCCAACTTCCTGAGCCGCAGGTCTGAACCACATATATATTCATAAAATCCTGTGTTCTCTTTCTCCTTCTTCCTTGCATCTATTTTTCAACATTATTTATATATTTCCATCTGCTCCCTGAAGACAAAGAGCTTACAAGTGTCTCATAGTGAGTCTGTATTAATCCATTTACAACATCCCATCAGTGTAGCATTTTAGTTTGTACCTTCATTTAATGAAAAGTTTCTTCTTTTTGTATGCATATAAAAAGTGTATCCTTCTAGCTTGTTTTAAAGTCGGTTGAAGATCTTGTTCTCACTAACACGGGGACTTGGTAACATTTGCATTTTTAATTCCTTTTACCAGAATGGGAGACCATGACTGAGAATGTGGAGGTGACATCAAAGTCAAGCATATCTCAAAGAGCAGATTCTCAGAAAGCAACATCAAAAAGACTTCAAGGAGGTATTCCCCAGGACCTTGATTTTGAGAAAGAGTGTGAGTGGCAAGTTTTGGCAAGTCAGTGGGGAAATGAAACAAGGGAAAGAGATGCACTGAAGAAAGTTTCCCTCCATGAACGAGACAAGAAGAAAAGAACGCCACCAGAAAAACGAAACCAAAAGGCGAAGGAAGTTGGAGAATGCTTGCCTTTAGGTTCAGCTCTTTCTGAAAATTTAATGGGTACTGAAGGAAAGAAGTTTTATAAATGTGATGTATGTTGTAAACATTTCAATAAAATCTCCCATCTTATAAACCATCGGAGAATCCACACCGGTGAGAAACCTCATAAATGTAAGGAGTGTGGAAAAGGCTTTATTCAGCGCTCAAGCCTTCTAATGCATTTACGGAATCATTCTGGGGAGAAACCATATAAATGTAATGAATGCGGGAAAGCCTTTTCTCAAAGTGCTTACCTTCTAAACCATCAGAGAATCCACACTGGGGAGAAACCTTATAAATGTAAGGAGTGTGGAAAGGGCTTCTATAGGCACTCAGGCCTTATTATACATCTGAGGCGCCACTCTGGGGAGAGACCTTATAAATGTAATGAGTGTGGGAAAGTTTTCTCTCAGAATGCTTACCTCATTGACCATCAGAGGCTCCACAAAGGAGAAGAACCTTATAAATGTAACAAGTGTCAGAAAGCTTTCATCCTGAAGAAGAGCCTTATTCTGCACCAGAGAATCCACTCTGGGGAAAAACCCTATAAATGTGATGAATGTGGAAAAACCTTTGCTCAGACCACTTACCTTGCTGACCACCAGCGACTCCACAGTTCAGAGAACCCATACAAATGTAAAGAATGTGGAAAAGTTTTCATTCGAAGCAAAAGCCTCCTGTTACACCAGAGAGTACATACAGAAAAGAAGACCTTTGGTTGTAAAAAATGTGGGAAAATTTTCAATTGTAAGTCCAACCTCATTGACCATAAGAGGATGCATAGCAGAGAGAAGCCTTATAAATGTACTGAATGTGGGAAAGCCTTCACTCAGAGTGCTTACCTTTTTGACCATCAGAGACTCCACAATGGGGAAAAGCCCTATGAATGTAATGAGTGTGGGAAAGTTTTCATTCTGAAGAAAAGCCTCATTTTACATCAGAGGTTCCACACTGGAGAGAATCTCTATGAATGTAAAGATTGTGGCAAAGTCTTTGGCTCGAACAGAAACCTCATTGACCATGAGAGACTCCACAATGGGGAAAAGCCCTATGAATGCCGTGAGTGTGGGAAAACTTTCATTATGAGCAAGAGTTTCATGGTCCATCAGAAACTTCACACACAGGAGAAAGCCTACAAATGTGAGGATTGTGGGAAGGCTTTCAGTTATAATTCAAGCCTGCTGGTACATCGGAGAATCCATACTGGGGAAAAGCCCTTTGAATGCGGCGAGTGTGGAAGAGCTTTCAGTTCTAATAGAAACCTCATTGAACATAAGAGAATCCACAGTGGCGAGAAACCCTATGAATGTAATGAGTGTGGTAAATGCTTCATTCTGAAGAAAAGCCTCATTGGACATCAGAGGATTCACACAAGGGAAAAATCTTATAAATGCAGTGACTGTGGGAAAGTCTTCAGTTATCGCTCAAACCTTGTAGCCCATCAGAGAATCCACACTGGCGAGAAGCCCTATGCATGTAACGAGTGTGGGAAAGGCTTTACTTATAACAGAAACCTTATTGAACATCAAAGGATTCACAGTGGGGAAAAAACTTACGAATGTCATATTTGTAGAAAAGTCCTTACCTCCAGTAGAAATCTTATGGTACATCAGAGAATCCACACTGGAGAGAAACCCTATAAATGTAATGAGTGTGGAAAAGACTTTAGTCAGAATAAAAATCTTGTTGTACATCAGAGAATGCACACTGGGGAAAAACCATACGAGTGTGAGAAATGTAGAAAATCTTTTACTTCTAAGAGGAATTTAGTTGGCCACCAGAGAATCCACACAGGGGAGAAGCCATATGGGTGTAATGATTGTAGTAAAGTTTTTAGACAAAGAAAAAACCTTACTGTACATCAGAAAATTCATACAGATGAAAAACTCTGTGAATATGATGAGTCTGAAAAGGAATTCTCTCAGACTTCAAACCTTCATCTTCAACAAAAAATCCATACCCTAGAGGAATTCTCTTGGCTTCAAAATGCCAATGAGCCCAAGATACAGATTCAGAAAATCTAGTGTCATATGTGAAATTGGAATCAAATTCCTGCTTAATTAAGTAATTGTTGGAGAAATAGCAATATGTGGTTCTTATAAGGAAAAAAAGTCTTGATTGCCCCTTTTATAGACAAGTGAGTTGAATGTGGGAGACAGTTAATCTAGACTTTCAAGACGACAAAAACAAACCTAATTCTAGTTAAAGGAAGCTCTGTTTCAGACCATTTGTTCTGATCTAGAAAGAGACTTTGGAGCAATTGAGGACTCTAAAGAAACTGGGTTTATGTCTTATAAGATGTAATGATGTAGTTGTAAGCAGTAGAAAAAAACATTTTTGTTAAAAAGTGGGAGTTGTTTCTAAAAGTGTGTATATTGTACACTTTAAAGCTAGCATCGCTGCTGCAGAAAGTATATAGACAGAAAGATTGAGACATGTCAGACATGGTGTTGGGTGGGCAAGAAGCTGCTGTCTGAGGACCACTTAAGAAGAGCTTGGACTTGGACCTGGAATCAGAAGACCTAGGTTGTGATCCTGGCTCTTTCTCTTACTAGCTATGTGATGTCATTAAATCAGCCTCTGAGCCTTGGTATCTCTGTCAGTCAAATGTTGACCTAATGCCTACCTCACAGGATTGTTATGAGGATTAAATGAAAGGATCTTTGTGAAAGTACTTTATGAAATAATTTAGTTGTCAATAAAGTCGGATAAAAGAGGTATAGTTAAAATCTAGAACATGGTATAATGTAATGTCTGTTCATAAAGTCAGTATTAGGAATCTGTGAACCTCAAAAGGTATTCATTTGTATAGTAAGAGGAAGGCTGGTGTATAGCTAACTTTGGAATTTAGCACTCTAAGAAGACTTTTTTCAAAATATAGCTTTAAAAATGTTTAAGGGAGTTAATAGATAACATGCCTATTTTGTTTGTATGTAAAAATATTGGCTTATTATGGAAAATAATATGCCCAGCTTTTAACACTGATACATGGAAACCAATTTATCAACTTCAAATTTAAAACCCAGTGGGTGTAGAGTGTCAAAATGGAGGGACAGTCCTATGTGGTTTTCCTTGTTCATAGGGAAAAGTCCTTACCCCAACCCTTGAAATGAATATCCCTGCCACTGTCATTCTCAGTTCTAATTAACATTGCTTCATTGCTGACATGCGATAGCTTGTTACTTCAAAAAACATTCTGTTCCAGCACTCAACCTACTACATAAATTTTTCACACAGAGCCAAGCCCTACAAGCTCTGATTAAACCAATTCAGTATCCACCTCTGGGCATTATTCACTCTGAACCATTAATTCAGTGTGTGCCCTTTTGTACATTTGTAAATTTAATTCATCCTATATTCTTGAGTTGATAATTTCATGTTGTAATTCTCAAAACTCCAATTCTGCAGCTAGATTATAAATACCTTAATGTCAGGATTGTGTTTTCTAACAGTGGAAGTATCAAAGTGTTACGTTGATTATAATAAATATTATTAATTCAACCCCAGAGTTCCTTGGGGGCTGGTTCCTCGTTAGAATAAAAGGTACCCAAGAGTGAAAAATGGAAGGGGCCCAAGGTTAAAAGTGTTAGGACCTGGGTATGAGTCAGGTGCTACAACGTTCCTTGGACAAAGGCCTTCATTTCTTGGAGCCTTGATTTCCTCGTCTATTAAACAGGAGGAAGAATATCTACCTCACAGAGTTCTTATGAGGTAATGAGTGTGAAAATGCTTTATATCCATGCTGAAGAATCACTCCCAATTATATAATAATTACAAAGGGAAATATGTACTTTAACAAGCTGAAAGCTAGCATTTACCTCTTAACCAATTAAAATGTAACATAACTAAGACTGAGAAACCCATATAATGTGCCTCCTCATGATGCAGTAAACCAAAAGCATAACTGAATTTATCAAGCTTCTTGGGCCTGTTTGCCAGTTTACAGGAAATACAGGAGGCACAAGAACAAGACAAATTAACACCATGAGAAGCAAATTCAGAACGTGAGATGTTGTATAAGAAAACTCTACCGAATTCTTCAAAAAGATTATGATGAAGAAGGGAGGGGTGATAATCGTTGAAGCTGGATGAGTTGAGAGTTCATTGTAGTGTTACCTGCTTTTGTGCATGTATGAAGTTTTTCATAGTGAAAGGTATAAAATATAGGTGAGGTTGTTTTTAAAGGTTACTAAAGAGCCATACATAAGATAGTAAGCCAGGAATAGATTCACACAAATGCCCAAATGATTTTTGACAAAGGTGCAAAAGCAATTCAGTAGAGGAGGGATAGCCTTTTAAGAAAATGCTGCTGGAGCAAGTGGCTGGCCATAGGCAAAAAAAAATAAATTTTGGAAACTTAAGACTCAGCAAAGAACTTACACTTATATCAAAAGCATGCTCCATACAAGGAAAAAATGGTAACTTGGACCTCATCAAAATAATTTGCTCTTCAAAAGACTCCTTAACAGGATGAAAAAGACATGACAGACTGGGAGAAAATATTTACAAATCGTGTATCCAATACAGGATTTGTATCTAGATTATATAAAGAATTCTCAAAACTCATCAATAAATAGGTCTAATTAGAAAATGGCCAAAAGACACAAACAGACATTTCACCAAAGTATAGACAGCAAATAAGCAAATAAAAAGATGTTCAACATCATTATCCATTAGGGAAATGCAAGTTTCCTATCAGAATACTTTAAAACAAACGCAAACAAACTTTTAACACCAAATACTGGCAAGAATGTGGAGAAACTGGATTTCATGTTGCAATGTTAAGTGGCACAGCCATTCTGGAAAATGTTTGGCAGTTTCTTCTAAATTCCAGTATTTGCACTCCTGAGCATTTATCCCGGAAATGAAAATATATGTTAACATGAAAACCTGTACATGACTATTCGTAGCAGTTTATTCATAATCAAAACGCAAATACCCTTCAGCAGGTGGTTAAAACAAACTGGTATATCTATACGATGGAATGCTTATTACTTTGCAATAAAATGGAATGATCTATTGATACCTGCAGTGACTCAATGTTGAGTGAAAAAAATCCAATCTCAAAAGGTCATATACTATATGATTCCATTTATATAATGTTTAATGTTCTGAAATGTCAAAACTATAGACATGAGAAACACATTAGCGGTTGCCAGAGGTCGGGGATGGTGGGAGGGAGCAGGGGAACAGGGAGGGGTAGCACTAGGGAGATGGTGGTGTTGAAACAGTTGTGTATCTTGATTGTGGTGGTTACACAAATCTACACGTGATAAAGGATAGCACACACACATTGTACCAATGTTGATTTCCTGATTTTTATATTAAACTATAGTTATGTCAGGTGTACCTGTTGGGGGAAATTACGTGAAGGGTATTATCTTTTCAACTTCCTGTGAACCTATAAATTCAAAATGAAAAGTGGAAAAAAAAAAAAAAAAAGACTAAAGAGCCATAACCAGATGCAGTTGTGTGAAACTGATTTGGAAAAAAAAAATTATGAAATATATATTTTAGGACAGTTGGGAAAATTTGAATATGACTGGATATTAGGTGATATAGGGGAATTATTGTTCATTTTCTTACCTGTAATTATGGTGTTAGTTTGGAGAACATTCTTATTAAATAATAAATATTGAAGTATTTGGAATGAAGAGGTTTGATGTTTACAACTTTCAAGAAAAAAGTGTTTTTCAGTATGTATAGTAAAGGCAAACGTAGGAAAGTGTTGATTGTTGAGTCCAGATAGAGGATACAGGTATTCCTTGTACCTTTCAGACTTTTCTGTACCGTTTGATATTTTCAAAATAAAACGTTTGGAGCAAAACGAACAGGGCTTCCTGCAGATTCATGCATTGTAGCTTCAGTCTCCCGTTGCGCGCCTCGCTTAGTTGCCCCGGCCCAGCTTGGGAATGCTCCGCTCCCCGAGGCTCAGGGCCACAAGCCCACTGGCATCCTGCAAAGCGCTTTTGCTCTCGTGCCTCGTCCGGAGCGATGTTGGACACCCATCGAGAGGAAAACACCTCCAAGATTCCTAGAGAGGCCGGCCTGGAGACTTGGGGAGCCGGAAGCCCATCCCGAGGCACTTCCTGTCCGGTCATTGTTCTCGCGCCGGCAGGCGCAGAGGTGCCGGCCTGCGGGCCTTCTGCTCCGAAGCCCGCGAGCTGCGGCCGGGCCTCTCTGCGGCGCACGGTGAGCGGGGCTGGCGGGGTTGGTTGCGAACGTCGGCGGCGCGGGAGGGGCCATCACAGGGTCGGGCGGGCGTGTCCTCCCTTGGGGGACACCAGCCCTGTCTGTCCGAGGGTGGCTCCGCGTCCCACCACCTCGGAAACCCGGCTGTTGCCTACCGGGGGCCTGGCCTCGGGGGAGGTTGGACACGAACCTCCCCACGCCAGGCTTATCCCGAGAACAGGACTGCGTGGGGCTTGGAGGCAGATGAGATGGGTTGTCACATTTGGAGACAGGGAAAGGCCATTGAAAGGGAAGTCTTTGCGAGGGGCCTCTGTGGTGTCTGGGGCTGGAGGCCGATTTGAGTTTGATCAGCAGTCTGATGACAGTACAGTAGCCAGTCTTGCGTATACACAGGTGAAACGAGGGTTCAGGGCCTTCCTACCCGGTGGAATTCAGCTAATCAAGGAAAGATTAATTCTCCAGAATTAAATTTGTTGCAGAAATGAAAGTATTGCATTACTCAAGAAATTCAGTGTACGATATACAATAACTTGTCAGTTAGCACTTCAGAAAAAGCATATGATGACTTCAGTAGCAGCAAAAAGGGAGTTAGTAAAATTTAGCACTTTTTTTCTAATAAAGCATCTAAAGGGGAATAGAAAATTTTCATTCTCTTCATAATCAACAAGAATGGTAAGATGATTTTATTACAAACTCTAAAAAACAACCCAAACCTGCTGGCTTAGCTATGACAAAGGGGTACTGTTAAAGTTGGTAACGGTGTGATTTGGTGCCGTCCTTTTAGAAAGCAGTTGGGCAATATGTGTCAACCGTAAAATTCTTCAGCCAATAATCCTTCTATTCTGTTTACACAGAAAAATTTTAACGTTTAGTATTGTTAAGAAAGTAACTGGAAACAAAACTTCTTTTACTAAAGCAATGGTTCATAAATAAAGGGTGGTTAAGTAAATTACAGGTATCATTTAGAGTACTGTGCCAGAATGAGGTGGCTCTGTGTATATGTATGAAACATCTCCCTAAGACTATCAAGACTACTGTGAAATATAGAAATTGAGTTCAAAAAATAAACAATGCAGGGTGCTGAGCAGTGTACATGTGTGATCTAATGTGTATTTTGGAAAAATCAGCAATATGTGTGAATGTGAAGGTGTACATGTATGGAAGTGCAGAGAAAAGACTGGTAAGTACATTGATAGCTATTTGTGTGTGTGTAGGACATAGTCTATGTATTTCTGTATTACTGATCCTTTATCAATGAGAACGACACTTAATCAGCACCATGGGTTATTGTGTAGCTAGTAAAAATGGTAAGTGTGAAGAATGGCAATATGAAACAATCCTTTTATCTTCAGAGTAATACTTGGCTTCACAAGACATTTGGAAGAAATGGAACACATAAAAATCAAACAAAAAGAACCTCAAAAGTACTTGTCATTACATCACCCAGAGATAACCACTCCTAACATGTTGATTTCTTCAGATTCTTTTGTTCATTCTATTGTTTAACCTTAACACTAAAATTTTCTTTTAAAAAAAAAAGATGATAATTGTGAAAATATGTATCTGCGTAGTTAAAAACAAAAAGTTTAAGTTGTCCTAATTGTCAGTGTGGTTGGAAGTTTTCCCTTAAAAGCTATCATATTCCACAATATACAGTGCTTATCTCTGTGGAGGTGATTTTTCTTAATCATTTTCTGTATTTTTCAAGTTTTTACAATAAAGACACTAATAATCAGGAAAAAGTCAATAGACATTATATAAAGCTGTTTGGAATGTAACTATAATGGGGACAAATTACGTGTTTACAGTCCAACCCCTTCCATCCAATGAGGGAGGAGTAGAGCAGACCCTGTGCTGCACTGGCCGCTACCTACGCTAGGTGCTGGGGAAAGTGGCCAAGGGACGCAGTGGCATCCAGGCAAACCCCTGCTCGGTGCTAACAATGTTTTCTGATTTCTCAGTAGACAGTACTCATCCTGGCCCTGGGGAGAAACTCAAGAAGAAACTTTTCAACTTAAAGATTAGATGGGGCTTGACCTCTGCTGGGCAGCCCCCAGCTGTAGGAGTTCCGCTGCTGAGCAGAGAAGATGACTGCAGATTTGAGAGAAGCCATGGCCTTGGCCCCTTGGGGTCCAGTGACAGTGAAAAAGGAGGAGGAAGAGGAAGAAAACTTCCTAGGTCAGGCATCCAGCCAGCAGGTGCACTGTGGGAACATCAAAGTCTGGGCTCCTGGAGAGGGTCCCCAGACAGGCCTTGATGTAGCAGAACAGGAGGAAAAGGTAAATAATGGTGTTGGAGGAAGGAGGAGGAGAGACCTGGAAATCTCAGGTGGTTTCAGAGGGGACATGGTCTCTCTGCTTGCACATCTGGAGTCTTGTTGGTTAGCGATGGCGCTGAGCTTTAGTCCTTTGGAATATGACAGAAGCATCCTCTTTGGATTAAAGTGACATTTAGTACTTTCTACAAACCAATGGTCCTCAAACTGCTACACAGAATTACCTGGGGAGCTTTGTGTAAAATCGTGGTGCCCATGCCATGCCCCATTCCAGTGAGTCATTATCTCGGGGTGGGACCCAGACTTCGGTAGTTTTCAAAACTCTTCAAGTGATTCCAGTTAGGGTGTGATAACTCTAACCTGTGCTTCTCAAACCTTAACATGCATGGGAGTTGGCGGGGGGGCCCTCTTAAAATACTGATTCTGTTTCAGAAGGTCTGGGGTGTGGTCTGAGATTCTGCGTTTCTCACAAGTCCCAGGTGATCTGCAGACCACACTTCGAGTGGTGAGCCGGTGCTTTGTACCGTGGTCCTTAATGTTTTCAAATGCTCCCCTTACCATCTCTAGCCAGGTGAGGTTCCCCACAGCCTTTTTGTAATATGATCTTTGACCTTCAGACCTCCGAAAATTTGACTCTGGAAAATGTCCCCCTGTGCTGTCTTATCCTGTCATGCACCCTCTGGCAAGTTAGGTTCGGATGCTAGAGTGGGCAGTGAGGTGAAATCAAAGCGATGGGTGAGAAGCTGGCCGGCTTGCTGCTGTGCCCGACTCATCTTGGGGATCAGGAAGACTGGCTTCCTTTTCCTTGTTTTACATTTTCATTTTTTAATGTTTGGGGATTTGGGTTTGTTGGTTTTGTGGCCTCCAGGAATAGGTACTTACGTTCTCATCTTCAAAAGCTGACCCCCCCCCCCCCACGACAGTCCCCTTCTAAGCCCACCTCTGCCTGCTTGTCTCTAGGGTCAGAACGTGTCCTGGGACATGGCGGTAGTCTTGAAAGCAACGCAGGATGTGCCTGCTGCTTCAGCCCTTGGCAGCTGCTCAACACCAGGGACTGTGGCCAAGACCGAGATACTGGAGACTCATGGGAACATGACCTCTCCAGGTAAGGTTCAACCCCCTGATTCAGAATTGGACCACCGGGATTTCTCGAAATCTTTTCAGAGAACAGTGTTCTGGTCTAGCTTGAGCAACAGAGAATACTGAGGTGTATACTGAATACTGAGGGAGAGCCAGATAGAGGAATGCTGAAAGATGCCTGTGCATTTTTCTGGGAAATGGCTTCCTTTGCACACAGTCTCAGAATGCCCAAGAAACACGGGTGAACTCCAAAGTCACCTTTTAATCACATTTATTGTTCAGCAGTTTTCATATGTATTCACACATGTAGCTACATGTCCTTGTCATGTACTTTGTGTTTATCACAGGTTGCTGAGCCTGCAAGAGAAGCTAGCTAAGGTAGGAAGGCTCAACTTTTGTGGTAATTTTTGTGAAAATGCTCTGGAGATGTTCCGTTTTCATAGGTCTTTGTGCAAAATCTAGCAGATTTTGAGCAGTTGTGTCAGCTGTGATGATGTTCAAAACTGGGTCTTCATGGAGGGTAGTAGTGGCTTGTCACCTGGTTCTCTCTAAACTGGGACTCAGGAAAGGGAAGTTTGTTCTCTGTGTCTGACCAGCAGTGGCAGAAGCTTGCCTTTAGAGTGTTGTGTACCTGGGTCAAGAACGTGGTAGCCATGAGTCCTGTGCAATGGCAGCAACCCCTGGAGCACTGCCAAGGCCTGTTTGGCACTCAGGTTACGAGTCTAATCTGTACCTAATCTGCGCCTGAATATTTTGTACCCGCTCTCCTCTCTAGCCAACTCCTCAGGCATTTACGGACCGAGTCACTTTCTTAAACCAGTGTTGTGGGGAAGTTTAGGGTCTCTACCTTTTCATTTTCTTGTCCGTTTTGTACTTATTCCTCAATCTCTGCGCAGCTTCTGTTCCCCACTTTCTGCTTTCTGTTCCCGGTCTCTGGTGCATTCCCGTGTATCACTTCTTTTCTGTTTCCTTGCTTATTAGTCATTCATAGTCTTAAGTACAACGACTGGCCCCATCTACCAGGAATGGCCTGTTTCCCTTCTCTGCCTCTTCCCTCAAGACTCTGTTCCCAGCCAAGACTTACCTTTGTGTGCGGCCAGCCTTGTCCACAGTCGGTGATAGTGGGAACACCGGCTCTAAGAATGAAGAGAGACCTGAGTGTAGTTGCTGCCCTGCTGCTGATAGTTCTGTGACCTTGAGGAAACCCGTTCTGTCTCTGGATGTCCGTTTCCTGTTTTGTAAACTGGGGTGCATTCATTCAATAAAAGCAGAATTTGTGGGGGGCCGGCTTCCTGTATGCTAGGCAGCTTGATCAGTGCTGGGGATACTTAATAAGACAGACTTGCCCTTTTTTAGCTTCCACACCAGTAAAGGAGAACAGTTGCGTTTTGATGATGAAATCATATCCATGAAAGTACTTTGGAAATTTTGATGAGTTACTGGGAGTTTAAAGTCTGAGACCGTTTATCTGCAGTTTCCTATATATTAATTAATGTTGAATTTATTAAAGTTTATACATTTAGAACCAAGTTTTTAAGCCTTTAAGCATAACTTATTTTTATTTCATTTATACATCTAGAAATAGTTATATCCAAGTGAGAGCACTTGTACTTTTTCTTTAATTCATGTTTAGGTAAGCTTCAAGATTTATAGATTAAATTTTTAAAAAATTTTTAAACAGTTAATTCCACCTATGTGCCAATTTCCTTAAATAAAAAATATACAAATACATTAAATTGCAAGTTTAACATATCTCTAATTCTTTAAAACATTTCCAACACCTAAGTAGGCAGACTTACAAATCTTATATATAAAATCTTGATAAACACAACTCTTGTAAATCTAATGAGTTGGACTTACCAATTTACTGAATCAAATTACCCTTCATATCTCAGAATACAGTTACCAGGTAAGGTGGCAGACGTATATAGCATTTTAGATCTCTTTTAAATGAAAGAAGGTTTCTTTTGATTTTTCTTTTGAAATCAAAAGTATTGATTTCAGAACTTACTACTGTGTCTGTGCTGTAGTTTATCACAATGAGTTTTTACTTATTTCTGAACTTTCCTAAAGTTACAGTTATACTATAAGATCCAAAAAAGGAAAAAATACCATCTCAAAGAAGCCAAGGTGAACAGGTCCCAAGTAATTGGCTGATTAATCGCTCAAGTAGGTTTGAGTTTGTGGACACAGAATTGGCCTTGATTCCCTTGGGCACTTGCCAACACCCTAACTCTTACTTTATTCCAGTAATGAAACTGTTAAATAACCTTTCTTTTTTTTATATTGGGGAATAGTGTGTTTCTCCAGGGCCCATCAACTCCAAGTCTTTGTCCTTCAGTCTAGTTGTGGAGGGCGCAGCTCAGCTCCAAGTCCAGTTGCCGTTTTCAATCTTTAGTTGCAGGAGGCACAGCCCACCATCCCATGTGGGAATTGAACTGGCAACCCTGTTGTTCAGAGCTCATGTTCTAACCAACTGAGCCATCCGGCCCTCCCTAAATAACCTCTTATATTAAGACCCTTTACATTACGATTGTACCCGGTTCTGTAATAATTTTAACATAAACAGAAGGAATTGTTTCTGTGATGGGACCTAATTGATTCAGTAATACCCATGGTCTTCATCTCTCATGTCTTTCTGATATTCTCATCCTCACAGTAAGGAAGGTGGGAGTGAGGTCGGGAGGGAGTGGGGCTATGAACTAAAGTATTCCTGGGCTTTTTCTGTTGGAGAGATGCTTGGTGGGGGTGGGGGCCCCCAGTGTTAGTGGTGGGGAGCTAAAGGATAAGAAGAAGGAGGTGGAAAAAAAGAGAAGGAGACATTAGAAGGGAGAAGAGTAAGGTGAGATGTAGGTGATGAAGAATAGCAGAGAACATAAATGAGAAGAATGTAATGAAGAAAAGCCGAAGAGACATGAAACTACAAAGAAAAAAATCAGAATATTTCACTCGTTAAAAAAAAAAAAAAAAAATTTAAATAATCACTAGGAGAGGCAAGTGATAGAGAAGTAGAGTAGGGGAAAGAAGTACAAGGAAAAAGTACGTAGGACGAAAAGAAGATATGAGAGCAGTTAAATTACAGGGAGAAAAATGGAGTAAATTTAAAAAACAAAACAAAACAAAAACAAGACATCAGAACAATAGGAGTAGAAATAACCAGAAAAAGATTAACATTTCACTTTTTTTTTTACTGTCACATTCAGGTTCTACTACATCCAGTACTCAGGCATTTCCTTTCTCCAACATTGCCTTTTTTATCTGAATGATTGTGATGGAATTTCATGTTACTGTGGTCTTAGCCAGGCAACCAAACTGGGCTGTTTCCCTGCCCCCCATATTGGGTAGCACCCCGACATCCCTGTCCCACCCACTCACCTCCTTGGTTCACCCTGGCCTGAGCCAGGAGGATGTTTTGTGGATGCTGGGTTCCCCCTACCCCCACCCCACTGGCAGTTGCTGCTGAGGCCATGATCGGGCTGACAGCTTTACTGCTCATGTCTGAGCTGAGACCCCTGGGGGAAGACCCCCTCTCCTGCAGGCCTGCCTCCCACCCCTGCTGACCCTCATTCCACTTTCTATTTGAGTAGGTTTCCTGAGCTTGGTTTAATTCACACTTAGTAAGGGTTCCCTCTGCCAACACTGGTAGAGAGCAACACTGGCCACATGGGCGCACATGCCAGTGTCAAGGGTGGTGGGGGTGGATAGGAACTGTGATGTCACTGACTGCAGGACCCCTTTCTGACACTATTTGGGTTCTGAGGCAATGTAGTGCAGCTACAGTTTCAAAACTTCAAGAAGTTTCAAAACTTTCTGACTAGTCAGTTTCAAAACTTCGGGAAGTTTTGGTGTGCTCATATTGTTTGGCATTATGGAGCAGGCTACGCCGTGTCTCACCCTTAACTCAAAAAGGTCAGCGTTTCCTCGACACAAGAGGTAAGGTGTTGACTGTTCACATTCTTCTTTAGTCCCCTCTAGTGTTGCCATCTATCACCATAGCCACTTCCATCCCCTGAGGTTCAATTCCTGGCTCCTGGCTCCTGGCTCTGTGACCCAAAGCCCACTGGCCAGGCTGAAAGTCACTGCAGACACTCACAGAGCCACTTACTGTGCTCCATGGCTGCTCTCAGCAGTTGACAGAGAAACTCAGTTAATCATCTCATGTATCATGAAGTAGATACTATTATTGTCCCTGTTTTAGAGATAAGGAAACTGAGGCACAGAGAAGTTAAGTTACTAGTCCAAACTCATGCAGCTGGTAAGTACAGAGCAGGTATTTGAAACCAGGCAGACTGGCTCCAGAATTCATGTTCTTAACCTCTCTGCTCCACAGCCTCCGGATGTTTTGGATGCTTTTGGCCACTGTGGTCCTTTCTGTCCATGCGTAGCCTCTCTTTGCTAGCCAGCATCCTCATGCACAAAAGCCTGAGTTGCCTAGATTTTTGTTTACAGGTAGGGAATCTCCCTAATTAACTGGTGGGTTGTAAGTTAATCCACCCTAAGTGCCTATGGTAAGCGGCAAGCCTGGGGAGAGACTGGTGTCCTCCATAACCAGTCTTAATTGCAAGATCAGTCATCACACAGTCAGGAGGAGACTTGTCTGGAGACAGCTTTCCTGGCACGAGCAGGTGGATTAAGTGTCTAATGAAGTTAAGTGGAACAGAAGTTCTAGAAAGACCATGAGTCAGTGGCTCCTGCTCTAGGCGTGGGAGAGCTCACAGACAGGTAGAAGGACCCACAGAAGAGAGGTGACCTGGGAGGGGATTCTTTCTTCTGATGGAGCCATTTTACAGACGCTGAAGTCACATACTCCCTGACTTTTATAACTTCGTGATCCTATTCGTTTTCTAGGTCAGAAGACGCTAACAGTGTATTTTCTGTTTGTTGTCTCAGTTGCTGAAACCAAGAACCCACAGTTGTTGGTTCCCAAAACTGAGATATGTGATGGAGCAGAAGAACCCTTCCTGATACTCAGCAGAATCCAGAAAGCGGACCCTCGAGGATCTGAGTTAGGAGAAGCCTGTGAAAAGAGCACCCTGTTAAAGAGGCAGAGAATTAAGAGGGAAAAGAAAGACTTCAGACAAGTGACAGTGAAGGATTGTCATGTACCTGAAAGTTTCAAAGAAGAGGACGACCAGAAGTATCAGACATTTGGGGAAAGAGACAGCCTTAGTTCTGGCTCTGTTAAAAATCAGAGAAGCCAGCCTGGGCAGAAGCCTTTTACATGCAGTGTGTGTGGGAAAGGTTTTAGTCAGAGTGCTAACCTCGTAGTGCATCAGCGGATCCACACTGGGGAGAAACCCTTTGAATGTCGTGAGTGTGGGAAGGCTTTCATTCAGAGCGCAAACCTCGTAGTGCATCAGCGGATCCACACTGGCCAGAAACCCTATGTTTGTTCAAAATGTGGGAAAGCCTTCACTCAGAGTTCAAATCTGACTGTCCATCAAAAAATCCACTCCTTAGAGAAAACCTTTAAGTGCAGTGAATGTGAGAAAGCCTTCAGTTATAGCTCACAGCTTGCCCGGCACCAGAAAGTACACATTACAGAGAAATGCTATGAATGTAACGAGTGTGGGAAGACATTTACCCGGAGCTCAAACCTCATTGTACACCAGAGGATCCACACCGGGGAGAAGCCCTTTGCCTGTAACGACTGTGGCAAAGCCTTCACCCAGAGCGCAAACCTTATTGTGCATCAGCGAAGCCATACTGGTGAGAAGCCATATGAGTGTAAAGAGTGTGGGAAGGCCTTCAGCTGTTTTTCACACCTCATCGTGCACCAGAGAATTCACACTGCGGAGAAACCTTATGACTGCAGCGAGTGTGGAAAAGCCTTCAGCCAGCTCTCTTGCCTTATTGTGCACCAGAGGATTCACAGCGGGGATCTTCCTTACGTGTGTAATGAGTGTGGGAAGGCCTTCACCTGCAGCTCGTACCTGCTCATTCATCAGCGAATCCATAATGGGGAGAAACCTTACACATGCAGTGAGTGTGGCAAGGCCTTCAGGCAGAGGTCGAGCCTCACTGTGCACCAGAGAACCCACACTGGGGAGAAGCCCTACGAGTGTGAGAGGTGTGGTGCTGCTTTCATTTCTAACTCACACCTCATGCGCCACCACCGGACCCACCTTGTGGAGTAACAAGCCGAGGAAGAGGAAGGCCTCCAGGCATTGGTCATGCCTACTGCACCTCTAACGTACACCTCTTTGCTTCCTCCTTTGTAAAAGTGAGGCCTGCTATGTCCTTAAAATGAACAGTTTTCAGGAGTGCAGCCCAAAACAAGCGTTTCAGAGGCTAATTTAAAGAAAATGAAAACTAAGCACCTAAAGGCAAGGGCTTTGTTTTTAACTGTACCCTAAGTGGTCACATTGTCTGAAATAGAATGTGGCTTTCTTAGAAATGGGTCATACAAAGCTAAGTGATAAAGGTCCCATTTGGGGAAAGGTATTTTTAAATTTTTCCCCCTTTTTCTGCCTCCCCCTCCACTCCGGTTCGAGCCGTAGTTTCTTAGCCTGGTTGTGTATGACACAGCTCCCTGACCCATGCTGGTATTATGAGCCTTGCGCTCCCCTGCCTGAGGCAGTTGGTTGCTGGTCGGCTGCTCACAGAAGCTCATGGCTGGCTGTTGGCCGCTCACTCTAGCTGCCGGCCACTCACTCTGGCCACCGTAGCCCATGGCAGCCCAGCTTCAGGGAGAACTGTTGTTCACAATCTTAGCTGTAGAGGGCGCAGCTCCCTGGCTCATGTGGGAATCGAACCGGCGACCTCGGCGTCAGGAGCGCGGTGCTCCAACCACCTGAGCCACCAGGCTGGTCTCTAAATTTTGTTTTTCAAAACTGGTAATTCCTTGAGCAGCAGGCAGGTTACCGGTATAGGTCTGCCTAATGAAATTTGGGAGATTTGAACCTTGTGTCCTAGTATTTTGGGTTAAGCAGTGACCAGTAAAGGAAACCACTGAGGTAGCAATTCCCCAACTCACCTATGAACATTTATAAGCTTTCCATTACATAGGTCATTTAAAAAGTATTTTGGTAAACCTGATAACCATTTACTGCTCCTAAAATGGACAGAAGCAGGAAACAGCTGTCTCCCTCACTGTCTATACCTCATAAACCTTGGTGTGGTAAAGCCTTGGGGTCCTCAGACGAGCCTCGTGACCATTCCCCAGTCTACATGACCAAGCACTTGAGGACTGATGGAGACCACACACTGGGGCCGCCAAGTGCTGCTGGGCTGTGTTCGTTTGCTAAGATCAACAACTCTCCAAGTACCATGAGCCCCAGTTCCTACTGCATTCCGTTGAGTGAGATGCCCCTAACCTCCCCCTTCTCAGACAGTGGAGTCAAAAAATACAGCCTGCCTAGAGGTGTGCCCATGTTTTCTTGGCTCATTCTGCCTAGGCCCAGCCAGCGGGCTCAGTGTGTCAGTCTCACTTTCTGGATGGTCTTTAGAAGACAGAATGGAGCCCTTCTCATTCTGCGACGACCAAAGAGGGAAAGGAAGGGACAGGGAGGAGGCAGAGTGAGATTCCTAAGGTCTTAATTTGTTTTTTTGAGAAATTCAAAGGTATTGGAATATGAATACTTTTAGAAGGATGAAGAAACTGGCTAAGGTAAGATACCTTTGTTACCATTGAGCCTTTAGTCCTGGAAAATTATTTATAAAACTATGCAATAGGTAGAGTTATGTAATAATATTGCCTTGTATTTATATAGAACTTTATTCTTTGTGTACCTATGTGTGTGAAATCATGACACCCAGTACTTAGCTCATGCTTTCATGTAGCTCCTGACCTGAATCTTTATAACATTGAAAGAGGTGTTTGCCGCATTTACCTGAGAGTGGTCATTTAAAGCAAGGCTGTGTAACAAATGACAGCACCTGTATTGAAATCCACGAACCTAAATCCAGATTCTCTTTGTTCTGCCATGCTGCTTGTCTAACCACCTGTAATCCCCACCCAGATCTGTGGAGAGCCTGAGATGGGGTATGTACTCTCATTTTCAGATACGGAAGCTGAGGTGACAGATTTTGGGGTGTGCCTTAGGCAGTGTGACCAGCAAGCAGCAAATCTGAGAATGGAATTTAAGTCTGATTTCGGGGTCTGTCCACCACCATCCCCTCAGCACGCAAGAGCATTTATCATAAATGCCGTACCTGATGATACGCAGTGTGGTACAGCTCTCATGCAGAAGTCCCATGCGTTTATGCTCTCATTTCTACAAGACTAAATATTAATCAACAGTGTTTTGTAGTTTACAGAGCACTTTCACATGCCGAAAGCATACACAAGAAAGCTTATTAATTTCCTCTTTTTTCCCTTGAACTATTGTCTTTCATCAAAGCATGTGCAACTTCTTTTCCCAGTTTCACTCTAAATCATAAGGACACAAACACAAGAAATCAGTGGGATTCAAAAGTAAGAATCAAAAATGCTCATGCCCTCACTGACCCTAACAATGCCTGTTCCTGTCCCCCTGTCTGCGGGTGGAGAGACCCAAAGATAACACCACATGTCTCTGCTGAGAGTAGGAACAAGTTAGGGGTTTTCCCTGCATGATCAGGAAGCTGAAAAGGAGGGAGAGCAGGTCTGAAGATTTGGGGTAAATCTGTGACCTTGACCATGAGGCCAACCGTGTGTGTTCCTGAAAGTTACCAGCTGAGACTTAGGAGCATTAAGACAGTTAAACTGTTTTAGCTTCACATTGTATGTTCATTCTCAGTGTTGAATGTTCAATCATGGGTGATTGTGATTTGCTGGGTAAAGACTTCCATTCGTAGGTCGTTCAGAAAAGCCACCCAGGTGACTGTGATATAAAGCTAGTTTGAGAATCAGTGCCCCAACCTTGCAGTACAGCAGTGGTTTTCAACCTTGGCTGCAGGTCAGAATCGCCTAGGGCTCTTTAAAAGTTTTTTCGTATTCCCCAGGCCTCAGTATTTTTAAAACTCTGGAGGGGATCCAATGTGCAACCAAGGTAATAAGCCCCTGCAGTGACATAAAGCCTGCAGGGCAAGAATATGTGTGATCAGAGAGGTGGGGGGTATAAGGGTCTACGTGTATGTGCAGTGTTCTCTGTGGTTCCAGCAAAACAGGACGCTAACTACAGGGGCTTCCCTGGGGGTCCTGTGCCTCTGCCAACCCTTGGCTGTTAAGACTCTGTGACCTAACTTATTTGTATTTTAAGTGATTGTATCAACTATTTATGTGAGCAAACCGTTTTACATAGCATGCATTTGTGTTCCTCATTCAACGAAGTGACTTTACATTTCTGCTTGTGTTTCATCTCCAGATCTGGGATTCCACAAACCTGTACCCAGGGTCAGGACAAATCATGTGAGCCTAGTGGATTATCAGATCACATTCTTCCCCAACTAACTTTCCCTCCCAATTCCATTCCAGCCCTCAAAATGAATAACCACGCATCGTTTTCTGTACAGTTTCTGACAACAAGTGACTGCCCCTTGTTCAGAGTTGGCTTCGGTTCTCCTTTTCCTTGGGGTGACCTCTCCTTTGGCGGGTCTTGCTAGAAGTGGATGGGAGCTTTGAAGCCCTGTTTTCGTAAGTTACCAAGAGCTGTCAGTCAGGCCACGCCTAGTGGTCGTCATTTACATGATTTATTAAGCTCTTCATAGTCTCTTTCCAAACTCCTCTCTTCCTACGCACCTTTTACTGTAGCCTCGAGGCACGTGCTTGCTCTTCTGTGTGCCTTCGCTTACACAGTCTTAGGGGCCTGGAATCACTCCCTGCCACTCCCCACCCAGCCCCCGCCTCCTTAGCTTAACCTTCGGTTTCTTGTGAGATTTGGTTCAATCCCCATCCCTGGGAAACTCTAACTGCCCGATGGCCGAGGGCGTGTTTAGAAGTATATTTAGAAATATAGATGAGCACGACATATGTATCCAGAGTTTTATGCTTTAAAGTGAAAAACAATCTGGATTCAAAATTGTGTATATAGTACAGTTCTCATGTTGTTGTTACATATGCTATATACTATTAAAAAGTATATAGATAAATTACCTGAAGGAAATATAAGAAAATGTTATAAGTGGTTAAGTGACTTGGTCACTAGATGGTAAAATGCAGAGTTTAGGCTCAAATCCAGGTCCCATGGATAATAGAACTATGGGTGGTTAAAGCGGTTTTTTTTTTCTTTTTAATAATTACCATATTTCCTATAAGGAGCAAGAATTTTATAATCAGGAAAAAATAAATTATTATATTTACATACTTAGTTTTTCTTATATTAACTATACACAGTATCTCAGTTCTTCCTTTTGTAAGATGTGGGATGCACCCTGCCCTTTCTCCTTCCTTTTTCTACATCTCTGCCTCCGACAATGTCAAGTCTGGTCATTATTGAATTCTGTTCTGTAATCATAGTTGGTCTTTTATGCTTTGTTTATTGATTGGTTCTACAAGTTGAAAATAAATAGCGTCAATGTTGTTGTGACCGTGTAAATGTTCACAGCAGATCTGAGTAGCTGACTGATTGTATTTCCTTTTTGGAACAGCATTTTGTTCTTACTGGAGGTTCTCGTTGCCTTTCTTCCCCCTTGTCCTGGTTGCTTATTTCACATCCTCAGTTATTCTCAAGTTCCCCATCCAATTACTCTTGAGCTCCTTTTTCCTCTGTATCTCCCTTCCTGAGACCTCCAGCCGCCGGCTCTAGTCTGTCCTTGGTGGTCTTTCTGCCTACTGTTCTGTTCTCACACTGCGCTGTGTTGTGTCCTGAATTCCACATCTTCCTCTTTCTTCATTTATTCCTTCATTTTGCTACAGCACATGTTCAAGTCACTTGGCAAGAAAGAGTATGTGGAAAGCTAAGATGTTGAGTGCTTACGTATCAAAAACTCTCTGCCCTCACACTGGATTGGGAGTTTGACTGGCTCTGGAATTCTAGACTGAAACATTTCCCCAGCAGTTTGGGGTGTCTGATTCTAGTCGGATTCTTATTTTTATGACAATCAATAAATAGTATGTACATTACTGTGATCTGTTTCCCCACCCCCATGGCCAGAAGATTTTAACGTCTCCTCTTTATCCCTGGCACACTCAATTCCTTTGTGTACTCAGTGGAATTTCTCAATTTAGTGACTCAGGTACTTGTACTCGTGGAAATTTTCTTGTGTTATTTATGTGACAGTTTCCCCTTTCGATATGTTTTTTTTCTGTTCTCTTTCTGGAATTCCTGTCAATCAAATGTTGGAACTTCTGGATTGATCCTCAGCTACTTTCTCTGTTATTTCCATTTCCTTGTGTCATTTTCTGGGAGAGTATTTTGATTACTTTTCAACATTTCTAGTGATTTTTTTTTTGGTGGGGGCAGGGTGGTAATTAGTTTAATTTCTAAGAATCTTGTTTCCTGTTCCTTTTTTGTAGAATACTATTCTCATTTTAGAGAAACCTCTCAAATCTAAGTATCTAATTAAAAGAGTTGTCTTAAAAGTCTCTTCTGTCACCTAAATTATATCACCCCCTCCCCATGCCGCTGCCCCTGAGTTCTTTTTCCTCTTTGTTGACTTTCACTGGAGACTTTTCTCAGATGTGTTGTGATTCTTACAGACTTAGATCTGTGTGTATGTATTGAAAGCCCAAATGAGACCTCTGTATGGGAGTGGGATTTGCCTAGTAAAAGGCTTCCATCTAAAATGATTCGTAGAGAGCAAGCTATTTCTCTGGAAACCTCTAAATGCCGAAACTCAGAGACCTTTGGTCTGGTGCTCTGATACTTTTTTAGCAAAAAATTCTCTGATGTTTTTGTCTGGGGATTGGATGCTGTAAATGCTTCTCTAGGAGTGGGAGAGAAGGGAGTCATTGGTTAGTACAGACTTCCCTTAGTGCCCTTAGTTTGAGGCCCACCTCTCCCTCTTACCCTTCATTGTACCTGGGTTTCCCAGTGCCAAGTTGCTCTGAGGGTTGGCAGGGTAGCCCAGCCACCTCTTTCCATTGTATTGCCCTCAGCAAGTGTTCCAAGCTGTTATTCCCTCTATCCAACTTTCTCAGTTATCACCTCATCCCTTTTCCATCTTCTAGGAATTTTTTCCCCTTATCCTATCATTATTTATATATTTTAAACCATATTAACCCATTATCATGTTAGGGAAAGCTCAACCATTTTAAAAAGAATCTTGATATGCTTTGGTACAGTAATACCACTTTAGAAAGCTATCTTAAAGATGAGTATTTTGACAATGATTAACGAATTTATCAATGTTATTTTACATTGGAAATAACCGAAATGACTAACAATAGGGGAATGGTTGCATTACAATATGATGGAATATTATGTAACCACTAAAAATCATATTTTAAAGATTATTTAGTGAGATGATAAATGTTCAAAATATTAAACGAAATATGCAAAACTACAAAATTAAATGGTATGTACAGAGAGCCCAGTTTTCTTAAATGTACATGCACAGAAAAGCCTGGAAGGAAATAATAAGTACATCTGGTATTAGCAGTGGTTAAAGTTTTCTGCATTGTCTACATTTTCTACTATGAGCCTGAATCTCTTATGGTCAGGAGGGGGAAAGTTAATAAAAGAGAAAGATTGTGGCTTGTGCAAAGTGGTGAGACATTCTTGTGGAGTGTGGAATGGGTGGGGGGAGCAGTAGAATAAGGGACCAGAGAAAAAGTGTGCAGTTTCCAAGGACCTAACGCCAGGCGAAGGAGTTCAGTGCAGAATATATGTAACCCCAGTGTTGGTGCCACACAGTTGTGGCTGGAGCGTGGAGACTAGGCTGGTGAGGGGAGAAAGAAATCCTGGAGACCGCACAGACAGCTTTTGTCAGAGTCCAAGAGAGACCGTGGAATTCTCTTCCCGTCAGTCAGTGACAGGGAGGCAGAGAAGGGACAGATAGAATGAGCAGGCCTTGGGGGCAAGTGACAAAATTCCAAAGCCAGAAATCCAAGCCTCCACACCCTGGGGAGACGTGGCCCAGGCCTGAGAGGCCCTGGTTTCCTTGGGCCTCTCCGAGACCAGCCTGTGTTCTCAGTGACTCACATCTGTGGTGTTGGGAAGAGGGGGGAGGCAACCCAAGCCCTAGCTGGCCAATTGGAAGGTTGTAACCGCCCCATTAGTTGAGCGGGTCCTGTGTGCCGGGCACCGCGCTAAATGCCAAATGTTCTTTATCTTATTTAACCCTCACCTCAGGAGGGACGTTCTCATCCCATTTTCAAAGCCAGTAAAAACAGGATTAGAATAACTCAGGCCAAAGCCTGTGTCCCTTCTCCCAAGCTTGTCCCTCAGTGTGCCTCTGGGTACCCCGCTCATCTAACAGTTTGGGTACAAAAATAAACTGAAGAGTAAGTCTCCCTCCAAGGCCAGAGCACCCCGGTAGGAGGACCCCAGCGAGAACCATGGTAAAATTATTGCTAGCCCTTCCAGAGATAGCCCACACATTTATAATCTTATGTATCCCCCCCCCAACCACCCCCCATTGGAACTTAGGACACACACTGTCTACTTGCTTTTTCACTTGTGTCTTGGAGATGGTTCTATTTTAGCCTATGAGATCTACCTCATTTTTTTTTATGTTCCCTGCTGTGTGATCGTGCATTATGTGGGATGTACCGTGATTCATGTAGTGAGTGCCCTGTTGCTGGGCGCGTAGGTGCTTTTCTATCTTTTGCTACTACAAACAAGGCCATGCTGAATATCCCGGCACACTCTCCTCGGGATATGTGCAACTTTGCAGGATAAATTGATAAATCCAAGGGTAAGTGCATTAGATATTCTGATAGAAATTGCAAATGTGGTTCCCAGTGTGTGTATGAAAATAACAATTTCCCTGAATCCTCTATAAAACTAGTTTTCTGATCTGATAAATGAAAAATGCTCTCATGTTTCACATTCAGTTATGAGTGAAATTGGCTATTGTATCTCGTGTTTAAAAGCCATGTGTATTTCTTTTGTGTGTGTGTGTGTGTGTGTGTGTGTGAATTGCTTGTTCATGTTTAGCAGTTTTTCTGTTGGGTTGATCCTTTTAAGAATTGATTTGTACAAACCGTAGTAAAGAAAATACTCTTATCTGCCATATGTGTTGCAAATATTTTTCCCGATTTACAATTTGTCCTTTTTACTTTTGCTGTTCCGAAATTTACGATTTAATGTCTCAAAAGTTTCCCCTCTTCAAGACTATGCGTGCTGCCATGATTTCGTCTAGTCCTTTGAGATAGGTCCATTTGAAATTCATTTTGGAGTAAAGACCGAGTTGGGTCTTGGCTGCGCCTCCCGCCCCTTTTCCTCCGGGTCCAGCAGGAGGAACTGAATGGGAGGACCACCAAGATGAAGATAACCTCCCGGCTTCCTAGACCTGCCCAGCATGACCCTGCAGCCGGTTTCTTCACCTGGACAGGCTCACTGAGCCGCGCACAGGCTCCGAAGGTGGTGGTGCTTCCTCCTCGGGTTGGTGAGCTAGGGGGCCAAGTTGGGTTAGGGCCTGAGTGGGGACCCAGGGGATGGGGCAGCTGGCAGAGGAAGAGGGAAGAGCCCGAAGTGGGAAGGTGTGCTGGGAACAGAGGAGGAGAGGGCCACGGTCTGGAGCGATGGATCGGGAGGACACGCTGTAGTCCAGCACTGGGAGAGGACGTGTTGGGAGGGAAAGCGAAGGAGAGGCTGCAACACGGGTGGGGAGTGAGGGAAGTGTTGGGGCTGAGGCCAGGGTCGGGCAGGGAAAATCGCCAGTGGGGATGGGGCAGAGCGGAGACGTGGAGGAGGAGGTGGTGTGCAGGGAAAGAGGGAAGACGGCAGGTGTGTGTGGGGTGGGGGTTGGAAAGGAGGGGCTCAGACCTGGGCAAGGGTATCTTCCAAGACCCTGAGACCCTCGTCCTACCCAGCTCATTTCTCTGGCCCGCGTTGTACGATGAAATTATGAGACCTCATGGCGGGGAAGAGGGCATTCGAGGCTGGGCCTGCCTCACCAACAACCCAGGACAAATCCCTAACCTCCCTGAACAGTCCTCCCTTCCCGCCTCCACCCTGGGTGTAAGGCTGGGATGACGTGAGGGGTTTGAAATGGCTTTGTAGCCATTAAAGAGGTGTCAGGTTGCACAGGCTCGCCATATTCCTGCTGGAGGACAGGGTGGACATAGATTAAAAATGAAGCCTTACTTGGGAAAACTTAACTTTCACAGTTGATCATGGGCACAGTTCCCTCTGACTGCCTTACGCCTAGTTGTCAGTGGGAGTTGCTGTGAGCAGCCATTCCTTTTGTCCCCTGGTGGTGGTGGGCCCTGAACTGGGCAGAGACTGGAGCCAGCAAAGGCTTCAGCTTAGCACAGTCCTTCCCATAGCACTGGGCTGGATTCCCCACCTCTGCTGTTGGAAGAGTTATGCCAATTTACCCAAAACTTAGAGAGTAATAAACAGAGGCCTTGGCTGATGAGAGGACAGGAAACAGGTCAGGGAGTGGAGATATGAAGATATAACTCCGGTCCCAAAAAGCAGAATCTGTCCAGAATCCAAGAACCCACCATGCTGAAGAAGGAGCCAGATGGTTCTGTGACCCCCTGAGGCCAGAATAAGCCGCAAGGGGATGTCTCAGGAAGTAAGAGTCTCTGGCAGGGTCTGGACCTGAGGCAGGAGCATGATGCGTGGTCCCTGATCCCAGAATGGCCACCAGAGGCCAAGATGGGCTGGAGCACATCTCCTTCCTTCCATCCTGGGTACCACTGGGTCTTTGGAACAATGGGTGCCCATTGTTGTGAGCTGTGTTCATAGGGGGTCCCAAGGCTGGCCTGGCCTCCTTCGGTAGCCGATGACCCTCAGATGGGCCAAGTCTCTGGTGAACAATGTTTACTGTCCCTTCAGGTAATACTCCATGAGTCCAAAGAGCCACCATCAGGAACACATTAGGCTTTCCTCTGCCATCACTTGGGGTCACGTGAGAATGAGATACACACAAATGAGGACAAGACTTGTGAGCCTGAAGGAGGGCCAGCACCTGGCCTTGGGAACCCCTCCAGCAGAACTGAGGGTGGGCATTTCCCATTGCAGCATGGTGGGTCACACAGAAGGTGAGAGGTGGGAAGATGGGCTGGCGCCAGGAGAGGGTGGTCAGAGCACCAGGGGTGCTGGGGTAGGGATGGGACTCATCTTCCAGCCCTCTCATAAGCTATTGTCCCATCATGGGCCCTTAGATGTGTGAGCCTAGATGCACTGGGCTTATTTCTTACTAACTCAGTGTCCAAGTGGTCAGCTGCTGCCAAGCTCCAGGCATCTGTGGCAGGACAGGTCTGTAACTTCAGGGCTATAGTATTGCTGTGATCATTCCCTAGACTGAGCTGCCCATCCAACAAGCGACGGTGTGCTCTTTGGGAGTGATGCTTCCATGAGTGTACGGGACCAGTATCCCCCCTCAGAGATGACTCTTCAGTATACGCCTTTTTGTCTTCCGGTCCCAGACCTTGCCTTGTACTGACTGTGGGTTGTTCCCACTGCACACCAGCCAAGAGAAGGAGAGAAGGTAGAGCCAGCACTTTGACCCTCTTTAGCTTCCCCTCTCAAGGCCAACTGTGGAGTTCTCTCCAACATTTCTTTTGAGGTGTCAGACCCAACCTAGCGACAGCAGCATGAGATCTGGGATGAGAAAGTCACGCTGAGAGCAGGGCCAGGACTTACTCTGACTTCAGCCCTCCGAGGCCACCTGCTGCCTGGGACCCATCTGGTTCCTGTCCCGAGGGCCAGTGCTGGGGAAGTGCTGCTGGGACTGAAGCGAGGGACGTAGGTAAGGCTGCAGGCTAAGTAAGGCTGCTTTCCACTGGCCTTGGCCTCCACCCTTCTGACATTTGGATGATAGCAGTGTGGGCCTCTTGGGACCCAGGTTTCTGGGCGTTGCCTTCCCCCAAGGCTTCTAGACAGGGTCCTTGTGTCTCAGGAAAGGCTATTTACCTCCTGGTTTGTTAGCAAATACCTCTTGGAGAATCACACCATCATGCCAAGCTGTCAGTGGATGGAGGCACCAGAGCAAATGTGGCCCACAGCTCTGTGAGCTGACCCTGCTCCAGATTCCAGGCCAGGCTGGAGGCCACAAGAGTTCTGTTTACCAGACACCAGCGGCCCATCACGGCACCATCATTTCACGTTGATTAGTCAGGTTGCTTTCCTGGGCTACCATCCCAAATTCTTTTTAAGGCACCCACAGTGAGACCTGCTCGGATCACTTAACCGTCCAGCAGGGGGCGCAAGACCAACACCAGGCCGAACTGGCTGGTGGCAAGACGCAGAGGACAATGGAAAGTTCTGACCCGGGTGGAGCATGAATACGGGCATTTGAGCCCAACCTTGAAGTTGGGGTAGGATTTCGAAACTTGCCGGGGAGAGTTGTGCCTAGGAGGATATGTCTGGAAAGCCAGGAGTATGTGGGCGTACAGTGTATGGTGGATACTGGAAGTGCTTGTACCGTGTGGGTTGGAGGGTCCAGGAGTCCCAAGCTCTTTCAGCGCTGGCTCCTTTTGTGGTGTGAAAGGTTTATGAATAAAGAAAATGTCTGTGCGTCCATTGTCACTAAGCAGTGTTTAGCTTGAAACACCAACGTGGCCTAATCTAGTAAGTAGAACACAGTCCAGTGTTCAGATGCCCTGGTTGCCAGTGATATCAGTCACTTTGAGGGCTACAGTCCTTATTCAGGTGTCTGTCCATGGCAACTGGCAGTTTTACACAGATGCCAAGTCTCATGCCAGCTAGAGTCAAGAAGGTGCACAGCCCATTTGTGCAAGCACACGACACTGGCTGTTGCTTTCATGAATGCCCGGGTGGGTGTACTCACCCTACACCTCTGCTTAGTAAAAGATGTTTGTATTGGATTGGTGCAAAAGTAATTGTAGTTGTTGCAGTTATTTTTAACCTTTTCAACCACAATTACTTTTGCACCAACCTAACAATAGGAGCAAGCACCCTGGTTCTTGCCCGAAGTAGTAAGGGGGAAGTGCTTTGCATGAAATAAGGATTTTTCTTACACTTTAGATGGTCCTTGAAATTCCAATTGCTTGTCTACTACACAGCTTGAGCCAACAGTCAAGGTTCTGGGGCTCTGAGAGGCTGACTCCTGTCCAGCAGGTTTTCCGCAGGTGCCCTGTGGGGTCGTAAAGTTAAGGCTTAGAGGAGAGCTGGTGGGGTCAGGACAGGAAGGGGGTGCCATGTTGCTTTTAATCCCCATGGCTAGGAGAGTCTGCAACTATGAGAAGGGTTGGTGTTCTCCCTTCATTTCCGATTAGCAACTGGACATAGTGTGATTAACCTACCCATATTCCACAGCAGGCAGACGGCAGAGCTGAGCCCAGAATGTGGGTCTCCTCCCTCCAGTGTTTCTGTACAGTAACACCCTCAAACCTCCATCATGTGGCTGTTCTCACATACCAATACCCTCAGGCTTCCTGGCACCTTCACCCTTTGCCAGGTCTGCTCCCTGCCTCAGTGTCAGGTAGGGGCTGTGTCACCAATAGCCTCAGAAAGGATCCATCCCTCTGGAAAAAATGGGGCTTGAAGAAAAAGATCCCTGTCTCTAAAGCTATGGAGGACGGTGCAATAAAGGAGGAGAAAAAATGGAGACCAGACTATTACAGGGTCAGGAGCTCCTGTCCTCTTTTCCCAAGGAATGGCGAGGATGGGACGCAGGGGGGGGTACCTCTCTTAGGTATTTTCCCAGGTTAACAAAAAGTATTAGCCAGCTAACAGTTGCCTGTCTTCCAGGAACTCAAAATGAAGTGCAGTGCGTTATGTAAACAGATAAAGTACAAGTCAAATTGAAATAAGGGAAGGCTCATGAGGGAAAGAAAGATTGCTTAAAGCTCAAAAGTACATAAAACAACTACCTAAGGCTTCCTGGAGGAGGTGGCATTTCAGCTGGGTTTTGAAAAGAGCTGGGGTTTCAAAGGGTAGAGAGCTTGGAGGCTGGCCATTCCAGGGTAAGAAAACAAGATGGGCAAAGACACAATGGTGGAAATCAGTGTGTTGGAAGAAGACTGTCAGTGTTATTTGGGGTGTAGTGGGAGAAAAAGCTAGAATGGGAGTGTGGGGACAGAGTCCCAGAGAGCAGTTTCCAGGTTCTTGATCTCACACGGAAAGGTGCTGGCTCAGTTATTAGATGGCCATCAGCTGTGATCAGATGGCCATCCGCTGTGGCTGGGTGGCCATCAGCTGTTACTGGTTAGCCATTAGCCACTAATACACCTGCTGGGATCAAGCTACGGGCTTCGTTGGTTGGCAGAGAAGTGGACAGCAGATGGCAGACCGTGTGGCTCCTGCTTCCTGTGTCTCCAACCCAGCCGCCAGTGAGAATATAGTGGTATGACTCCCCTATCTATGGCTCCGTGGGTGTTCCTTTTTGGCCTCACCATATCCTGCGTTCTTGTCCCGGGAGCGGGACCAGAGACCCTGCCTTACAAGGAGACCGGTGTCAAATCAGGTAGGGCCTGGAGTGCCAGGCAAAGGCCTTCAAATTTTATTTAAAAGGTCAAGAATTGTCACAGGGCAAGTTCTCTCTGGTGTCTGAACAATAGAGAGCCCAGAGATTTTTGATGGTGCTTAATGGTTTTCCTAGATGGTGTTCCTTTCAGATGTACAGCTAGCTTGTTTTCTGGAGTTAATCTCTGACACTTGCGTTTTTCAGTTTCTCAAAGATGCAAATCTAAAGTTTACGTGTATCTGATTAATGAATATAACAAGTTCTTATTGAATACCCTCTCTGCCAGACACTGCTAAACACTGGGTTATAATGGTAAATAATAGCTCCGTATAACTGGGTACCAGAATTGTGTACAAGTGAATTGGATCCTTCATAGTTGCCCTTGGGTGGAATGTTACCGTGTATTACTCCCTGATAATGTATGAAAGTGGACACGTGTGTATTTAGGAGGCCGCTGAATAGGAGGCCAGCTAGAACTGGAATTACTCATACAGGGTGATAATGGAGTGTAAAGACCAGTGCAGGCAACAGCCAAGGTGGTCAAGTAAGGATTGGCAGTGGCTTCTCAAGAACCAGTATGACTTGAACGGCCGAGATGGGGGAGAGTAGGTAGAGAGGAGGGAGAATATTCCAGAGGGGCAAATCCTGATAAAAAGATGTAGCATTAGAAACAGGCCAGAGATGTCAGGGGAATGAGATGGCACGGGGAATTCAGTTATGTTCGACGAGGACGTGTATGACAGCAGAATAAGAGGTACTTGTGATTGAAGTCAGTGTATGGAGGTCTAGATTGGGATTTGTCCAGTCTTCTAACTAAACGGGATCATTCAAGGTGCTTAAGGGCTTTTAGCAGGATATACCAGCACTAGTCCTTTGCTGAGATGGTCCATTCTGACTACTGCCCAGGACTCTTTCCAACCCTTACGCCCTCAGGTAGTTTTCCTTAGGGATGAGGTAGCCACTGTGTTCCAGGCCAAGGTGGTATTTAATCGGATATCAGGAACACTGCTGGGTTTGGAGAGAGAGCAACCCCGAATCCCCTTCCTTGAGGCCTCCATCGAGATGTTCCTCCCGCTTCCTAGAGAAGCAGCCCAGGGAGGCGGGAGAGGAGGGGCACAGGCCGCTGCTGACGCACTACCGGACGCGCCACTGCTCTTCCGGCTGCGGCGGGGAACCGGGCGTCCCGGGGTTTCCCGCACCCCTGAGACCGCAGTCACCGCTCGGAGGGTATCGCCTGGAGCTCACGGTGAGCGGCGGGGCCTTGGGAGGGGAAAGAGCGGATCCGCGGGCAGCGATTAGGGGGCGGCCGGCCGGAGGCTGGTGTGGGAAGCCTGATGGCTTCGTTCTCCCCGGGATCGCTGCCTGTGCGTGCGACCCGGAACTCCCGGCGCCCCCAGCACTGCACTCACCGGGGCCCAGCACCCGCCCCGGCCCAGAAGAGACGCCTGCGAAGATGGTGGAGTGAATGAACGGATGGATGGTGATCTGAGTGGTCCATAAATGATGAAGCGCTAGGTCCCGTGTTCGGAAACGAAATCCCAGGGCCCAGAGTTCTCGGTCTGGTACCAGCTACTTCCCCCAATCAGTCCTGCAGCTCAGAAACCTTCATAGGGACCCTCGTACTAGGAGACGGCAAATAGTGCTAAGCGCACAAGATGGGGAGTCTTGAGACCTGGGTTGTAATTTCCGAGGATACAGAGCCTGTTCGTTGATCTCTAAAGTTGAACAGTCTAATAATCCCTGCCTTCCTTTCTTTACAAGGCTCAGTCGACAGCATGCATGTGATAGCACGTATGCAGACGTCAAATGTTTTCCATCAAAATTTTACTATCCGTTACTTGCCAATATTGCAGTGAATTCAGGGGCGGGGTTACAGAATGAGTGACGCTGGAGCCTGCCAAATGAGAAGATGCTTCCAGTTAGTGCTGGAAGATACATATATGTGTCAGCAGATTTTTATGACTTTACACTGCATTTATTTAGCACTTAACATGTACAAGGCATTGTTTGAAGCAGTTTTGCTAATTTATTTAACCTTCCCAACAACGCATTATCTATAGTTTTTAATGAGGAAATGGTGAGAATACATAACTTGTCCAAGGACACATTGCTGGTAAGCAACTCAAGGTTGCAAAAGAGATAGATCCAGTGTGCAGCTGCAGCGTCGGTGAGTATGTTACTTTGGCCAACTGACAAATCCCAGAAAGATTTCAAAGAGGAGTACATTTAAATGTGGGCTTATTGAAAGAATGGTGGTTTCAAATTTTTGAAAAACCCTACTGGGCTTGCCCAGAATCCTTTGAGGGGGATTATTGGGGGATTAGGAGGTAGCAGTGGGGAGAAATCTTACAAGGTATCAGCTGCCTATTACTTTCAACAGGATGAAGCTATTAAAAGCTTCTTTCCTTTTATCCTTCACTGTAATGCGGATCTCACCCCAAATCTGGATTCAGACAGAGCCTTTTAGCATCTTAAAATCACTAAAAATCAGATTATTCCACACTAGGCATTTGTGGAAACATCTGTAAATTCTATTCTGGTGAACTTCCAGATCAAGGAGATAGCAAACGGTGGCCATTATTTTTGTACTACCTGTTTTTTTTTTAAAAAAGTATTGAAATAGCTTTTGTTTACATATTAGCTAGTTCTGTTTTCAGACGATAAAGGCAAAGTTGAATAGTAACACAGAGTGAGATCATATAGCCCGTTTAGCCCACGAAGGCTAAAATGTTTGCTTTAAGCCCTTTGCAGAAAAAGTTTGCAGTTTGACCTAAACAAACTTCTGACAGCTCAGATGATCCACAGTTGGAGGGGACTGGTCGTTACCAACATGTCTTTTCTTCATAGCTTTTAGTGTAAAACATAATAACAGCACTTAACCAGTGTTGAGTGCCTACTTTGTGGCAGGTTTTCATAAATGCCTTCTGTGAATGAACTCATTTACTCAGGGATTCACAGAATGTTAGAGCTGGAAGAACTCATGGATATTGTCTAATTTGTCACCTTTTTCAGGTAGCCTGTTATGTAGGCGCATTCACATGGGCTATGACAGAGCAAAGTTTCCTGACTCCCAGTCCAATCCACTTGAATCTTATTCTGAATGGGAGGTCAATAACCATATCCATTGGGTCTGGCTTTTGTTTTTGTTTCTGTTTTGGGGGGTATTGAAATCCATGAGTGAAATTTGTCATTTTTAAAATAACTTTTTCTGACTATAAAAGTAATGCACGTTTATTGTAGGAAAAGTGAAATATATAGAAGAGTATAAAGGAAAAAGGAAAGTAACTTGTTGAATGTCCTAGAGATCAGTGTGTTAACATTTTGATGGGTTTTCTTCTGTCCTTTGTGTGTGTGTGTTATAAATATCTCTATATATTAATAATAGTTTCTGTTTTTTGAATGCTTACTTAGTACTGGTACCATGTTTTCCCGAAAATAAGACTTAGCTGGACCATCAGCTCTAATGCGTTTTTTGGAGCAAAAATTAATATAAGACCCGGTGTTATAGTAAAATAAGACTGGGTCATATATAATATATATTTATATATATATATATATATATATTTAAAGATTTTATTGGGGAAGGGGAACAGGACTTTTTTTATTGGGGAACAGTGTGTAATTCCAGGCCTTTTTTCCAAGTCAAGTTGTTGTCCTTTCAATCTTAGTTGTGGAGGGTGCCGTTCAGCTTCAAGTTGTTGTCCTTTCAGTCTTAATTGTGGAGGACGCAGCTCAGCTCCAGGTCCAGCTGCTGTTGCTAGTTGCAGGGGGCGTAGCCCACCATCCCTTGCGGGAGTCGAACCAGCAACCTTGTGGTTGAGAGGACGCACTCCAACCAACTGAGCCATGTGGGAGCTCAGCCGCAGCTCAGCTCAAGGTGCTGTGTTCAATCTTAGTTGCAGGGGGCGCTGCCCACCATCCTTTGCGGGACTCGAGGAATTGAACTGGCAACCTTGTGGTTGAGAGCCCACTGGCCCATGTGGGAATCGAACCGGCAGCCTTTGGGGTCAGGAGCATGGAGCTCTAACTTCCTGAACCACCGTGCTGGCCCCGTGGGTCTTATATTAATTTTTGCTCCAAAAGACGCATTAGAGCTGATGGTCTGGCTAGGTCTTATTTTGGGGGAAACACAGTATATGTGCACATATTTTTGTCTTATGTTTTGTATCCTCTTTTAACATTGTATTTTCTCATGAATATTCTTTGAAAACATTTTTAGTAGTTTCAAAATCTATCATATTGATATGCCATCAATGTTTATTTGCCTGTGTTTTTACAATTATAGTAACAATGTGATCTTTGTACATAAATCTCTACTCATCTGTTTATATTTTTTCTTTTTTTTTTTCTGATGACCCAAGTTTTTTTTGTTTTGTTTTTACAGGAAAATTTTCAAGCATTACAAAAATATAAGCTTTAAAACAAAAGTTTACCATAATCTTATTCCTCAAACTGATCATGGTTAACTTTTGATATATACTGTTAAGAGATTTAAGACATTTTTGGATGCCCAGGTGTGATTTTGACATTCTGAACACCAGAAATTCTCTGTATTATTTTTGCAGCTCTTTTGTAAGTCAAGAACTATTTCACAAAGTGCTTTATTTAAACTGCAGCATACAGTCTTATATTGAGCTGTGCCTGAAGAAAAACTGTTTGATATGACTTTTAGAATAAAACACAATCAGTGTATCTCTAGGTTGTAGGAAATGGAGAGTTCCCTAACTACTATCCAGTTCCTTGGCACATAGTGGAGGTGGGTGGATCGGACTTAATGCATTAGCCTTGCTGTGAGGCCATTTTCCCATGCAACTTTTTATTTTGTCAATTAACTTTTCATATAGATTATAGTATAATGGACAGAGTATACTAACACGAATATTCCTATCCACTTTGTAGTTGTCTTTATCATTAAAATAACATTCTTGATTATTCATCAAGCACGGAGTGTTTGTTAATATATCAGTTTGTCTGGCTGTCACTTTTTAGACAGCTGACAAAGGGAGTTTGTAAACCTAGAAGGCTGAAAGCCATCCCTGATTCTTGCTGATGAAGTCACATTGCTATCCTGATAGGGTCTATGTGAATTATTAGATTGTATCCCTAGGCAACAACTCTTTCTCGTTTTTCTGTTTACTGGGACAATGATATCCCCTACCCCACTCCTCCCCTCCATGAGCAGGACTCCCAGTTTTCCAACCTTGAGGTATTTTTACAGTTAAAGCAGAGAGAAGATTTGTGGATATTGAATATGCAAGGAGCTGAAGAGAGAGAGATTGGAAAAGAGATTTGTCCAGGTGAGTGATTAAGGGACAACCCAAGGGAGAAAAGGCAGGGCTTGGGACGATTTACAAGAGGAACTGAATGAAGCTCAGGAGATAAAATTACCTTCTCTTTTTACGGATGTTGGGGCAGATGTGGGTAAGCATCTCTTGGGGCCAACTTTCCCCCAGGACTCATTTTCTCTCTCATCTCCAGCATTTGCCTTTTAATATTCTTTCACTATCCTCCATTCTTTGAATATAAACCATCTTTGTTTCTTGTCTTGCCCTAGTCATTAGCCTATTGTTGTTTTGCCCTTGTCTCCATTGTCTCTTGGTGTCTGTAGCTGCTCTTTCTGTGGGTTCTTCATTTATGGTGATCACCTTATAGATGTGGATCTATTTCACCACTTGCAACTTTGAATTACTTGTCCCACTTGCTGTTATTGGTCCTTACTGAGACCTGTCAACGTTAGGTCCCAGAACTTCAGGGGCCTCCACCTTGCTCTGCACAAGATATACTCATTCTGATGGTTTCTTTCAGGTTGGGTGAACAAGCCTGCACCAGAGCAGGATGCCTCTGAAATTGATTCACCAGGGATAGTAGAAAAGAGATTCCAAGAGGATGAATCGCAGGATTCTATATTCGAAGAAAAATATGCATGTCAGAGCATGAAGGAAAACTCTATGGGAGAGGTTCCTGGGACGTGCTTTTTTGAGGAAGGAGTTTTTGAGGGAATAACTTTCATCCACAAGGAAGCAACACCTGAAATGATTAGCCAAGAATATAATTTTGAGAAAAGGTTGCTTTTGACCTCAAGCCTTGTTACACATCTCAGGGTTTCTACAGAAGAGAGTCTACATCAGTGGGAGACAAGTAGCGTAAACACCAATGAGATTTCAGACCAAAGTAGATGCCCAACCCTCTCCACACGAAAAAAGTCTTGGAAGTGTAATGAATGTGGAAAAACATTTACTCAGAGCTCATCCCTTACCCAACATCAGAGAACTCATACTGGAGAGAGACCATACACATGTGAAGAATGTGGGAAAGCCTTTAGTCGTAGTTCATTCCTTGTTCAACATCAAAGAATTCACACTGGAGTGAAACCATACAGATGTGAGCAGTGTGAGAAAACATTTCGATGTCGATCCTTTCTTACTCAGCATGAGAGAATCCACACTGGAGACAAACCTTATAAATGTAATGAGTGTGGAAATTCCTTCCGCAATCATTCACATCTCACCGAACATCAGAGAATTCACACTGGAGAGAAACCTTATAAATGTAATAGGTGTGGGAAGGCATTCAATCAGCATACACACCTCATTCATCATCAGAGAATTCACACTGGTGAGAAACCTTATTTATGCAATGAATGTGGCTCTTCTTTTCGCAAACACTCAAACCTTACACAACATCAGAAAATTCACACGGGGGAAAAGCCCCATAAATGTGATGAATGTGGGAAAACTTTCCAAACAAAGGCAAACCTCTCTCAGCATCAGAGAATTCATACTGGAGAGAAACCCTACAAATGTAAAGAATGTGGCAAAGCTTTTTGTCAAAGCCCATCCCTTATTAAACACCTGCGGATTCATACTGGAGAGAAACCCTATAAGTGTAAGGAATGTGGCAAAGCTTTTACTCAGAGTACCCCACTCACTAAACACCAGAGAATTCATACAGGGGAGCGACCCTACAAATGCAGCGAATGTGGTAAAGCCTTCATTCAGAGCATTTGCCTTATTCGGCATCAGAGAAGTCACACTGGAGAAAAACCCTATAAATGCAATGAATGTGGGAAGGGCTTCAATCAGAATACCTGCCTCACTCAGCATATGAGAATTCATACTGGAGAGAAGCCCTATAAATGTAAAGTGTGTGGGAAAGCCTTTGCTCATAGCTCATCTCTTACTGAACATCATAGAACTCACACTGGTGAGAAGCTCTATAAATGTAGTGAGTGTGAGAAAACCTTCCGCAAGTATGCACACCTTAGTGAACATTACAGGATTCACACTGGTGAGAAGCCTTATGAATGCATTGAATGTGGAAAATTCTTCAGACATAGTTCAGTCCTTTTCAGACATCAGAAACTTCACAGTGGTGAATAAACCTGGTGTTAGGTTATGACAGTTTCCCTAGAAATGGTGGGTAGGAATCTGGCTGGGAGAGGGGCAGGTTGAGTTCCTGGAGTGACGGATGAAGGAGCCTTGGCGACTGCACTCAAAAGAGTATTTCCAGAAATGTCGGTGGGATCTTGGAGAATGCAAAGCCTACTCCAGGTGGGCATCTTGGGAGTACAGGGTAGAAAAGTTCCTGCTTTTTAGATAAATCCTTGCTGCTTGCCACTCTCCCTGTGACTCTCATACCTTGAGGTGCCGTTTGTTAAGTTAGCGCTTACTACACCCCTGCCCCACTTTCCCAGCTTGTCACGTATGTTCACTGACTAGTAGGATGAGGTGCCTTTTTCAAATACTTTGTCATTGAGAAAGTGGCAGCAATTCTGAGTTAGTGCTAAGCAGCCTCCAGATGTCTGAGGCAGCTCTCACCATGCTAGTGTGGGGGAGGCTGCTTAACCTGTGGAAGTGGTCCCAGGGATGGGAGACAGAAACAAGTGAAAGACAGTCCATATTCATTCAACAAATAAGGGGATACGTGGCAAGAACTGGGCTGATTGCTACAGCTACGTTGGTAAAGAAGGCTTTTATCAGGGTGAGGGAGATCTTTCCTGATCTTTTCAAAAAGCTGGAGGGTGATTTGGGGTTAAGAAGGAAATAGGTCAGTTGAGACTTCTAGATTGATACCAGGTTGTGGGAAGGGAGATTCACTCAGAGGGCCATGGAGAGGAACACCCAGCCTTTGTCCCAGAGGAATACTGGCTTACCCAGGAAGGACATGGCCTGTGCTAGGCTGCTGGCGATAAGAGGCCGCCGAGCAGGAATCCTGCATGTGACTGAGCAAACCACCAACATATCTCTGCGATGGACTGAGATGACTGAGATATACAATTGTCTCGTAACTTTGGGTGGATCGCTGGTTCACAGGGACCAGTGGGGAGGGACCCACGGAGATTAACAGTTTCTGAGTGAAGTGGGTTTTGGTTTGTTGGCTCTTACGGAGGAGAAAGCATTAGTGATGAAGGAAGACAGCCTTTTAGGTTGGCTGTAGTTGGGGGCTGCTGGACCAGTCCTTAATAATATGTTGATCACTGTAGCAGGGAGGGCTGGGTTTCACGTAATTATGCCATTGGTGCTATAACTATAGATTTGTTAGATCTCAGATGTTTCTTTTTTTTCTTGGGCCTGTCTTATTCCTGGATATTTAACCTTCCCTGCAGGTTAGGGGTGTGTAGGGAAACACTTCTCAGGGGATGAATTTGGAAAGCGTTATAGAGGATTACTTCTTTTTCAAATCCCTGAAAATCAAGATGTCACTGGTTGCTACTGACTTTGATGGTATTTTATTCTTTTGAGAGAAAGGGCATGCTTTTTTCTCTATTTCCCCACTCCCTTTCATGTTCTTAACTGCTACCCAAAGATTCAACTCGGGAAGATTAAGTGAGGATAACCTTTGACTGGTACTTGAAACCGTTCCTATGCTCTGAAGCTTATACAGTTTTAAAAATATATGATTATTAAAAACAAAAGTAAATTGATTCTGGAATGGTTGATTGTTTGGAACTGAGCATTGAATTTTTTTTCCAGAGCAACTATAATGCTTTGAGCCGTTAATTACCATTAATGGGAATGTAGCGGAAATATCACATACACTTGTCCCGCAGCTGTGAAGATTAGGTTCTCAAAACCTGGCACAGAGCAATTTATGTTTGAGTAAATTAATATTTTATGGGCAAAAATAACCCAATGAGAAGTTTATATTTTATACTCATAAAAATATACATACGAGTGCAGTCTACTGAAAGCAAATGTCAACATGTTTATACTTTCCAAATGAAAACTAACTGTAGAATTTATTGCTGGCACATAGTAAATGTTTGATATTTATTTTTTGAATTAATATATTCTAATAAATCTTTGCCCTCCAGAAACTTTAGGAACTTCCGGATATGTAAGTATTTAGCATAATATCTATACACTGCTATCTTTGGAGTCTTGAGTGGAGATAAAGAGGGTGTAAGAGTTTTCTTGAGGAAGAAATGGTAAAACCTTAAGGGTGAAAGATGTTAATGTTTTTGTTAGAAATATTTTCTGAAATGGAATGGGCACAACTCTTGAGTTTTTAATCTTCAGGCTGAGAATCTGGTACCATTTTCACTTCCTGGGGAAACAAGAAGGAAAAGAACGCATCATCTTTCCACTGCCCTTATCCTGTATTCTCACATTTGCACATATTTGTTCCTAAGTTTCTCTCAGTTGCCAGCCCGTTGTGTAGGTCACTCCAGATTGGCCCCAAGAGGAATTTCTCTCTTCCTCAATCTTCCTTTTTCTTCAGTCTTCATATTCAATCAACTATTATATGCTGTTGACATTATCTCCTAAATCTGGAAGCCATCTTTACTTCTGTTGCTTTAGTCCAATTCACCAGTTTATTTCCTAGAGAATTTTTATATTTTCCTAACCAGCCTTTAAGTTTCTTGCCCCACTAGGCCATCTTTCACATTTATTCTGGATGTCTTTGCAAAACAACTGTGGCAGTTCTAGTGTTCTCTCTCAGAATAAAATTCTAGCCCCTTAAAGAGGCTGCACAGGCCCCTCAGCTGGCCTGTGCCTACATCGCCGTTAGCTGCCATTCCTGCCTTGCACATTCTGTTCCATAGCACACATTCTTACGATTCTGCATCACTACTGGACTCTACTGTGGCTCCTCTGTACAAACTGCCTATTGCCTCAGTAACCTGCCCTGCTTCTGCTTGCCTGGAAAGCTCCCATTTGTCACTTATAAATGTGTTCAGGCAACATCACCTTAAAGCTGTCTCTGACCTTACCTATTTTTAATTATTTCTATATTTTGTATCTTCATCATTTTCATGTTACATACATTGGGCCATGTGCTATTTTATTCATCTCTGTATCCACAGTCTCGCACTTACTAGTTGTTTAATAAGTATTTGTTGAGCTCAACTAAAATATTGAGTCAGACAGTTCTCCATGCCAACTTGTGACTCTGGCCCACAGAAAGGAGGTGTAGTGAGTACATGAGTGTGTCATTAACTGTTTGCAAGGAGAATTCTAAACCTTTCTGTGAGATACAGAGTGTGTGGTTGTATTAAGCAGAGGATCCCATAAAAAGAAATGGTTTGTAGCAACAACAAAAAAATTTGTGTTAAAATTAGGCATTTGAAAGTCCCACCACAGTTTAACAAAGTACTTTCAGATATGTTAGTGTCAGGGTCAGCAGGAAGAGGGAAATTCATGCAGCTGTGGAAGCATAGCTATGTCAACAGGAATACCCATGAAATAGCACACGCTGGACAGTGATGCTGGCCCGGCAGGAGAGCAGTTGAGCTTAGAATTCCCAACATGGAAGTACTGAGCTCATGGTTTTCCTTAGGCTCTGGAATGATAAAGAAACGGAATGTGCCAGGGTGGCCGGTTAGCTCAGTTGGTTAGAACCTGGTCCTGATAACACCAAAGTTGCTGGTTCGACCCCCGCATGTGCCTCTGTGAGCTGCGCCCTCCTTAAAAAAAAAAAAAAAAAAAAAAATGTGTAGCTTATTCGGAGTATGCTGAAATGTAAGTAGTGACTTCAGAAGGACCCCAAGGGATGAGGCCACATTTGATTCTAAAAACAACAAAAGGGAAAACAGGTCATTGGAATTGCCAGGGTCACTTAGCTAGTAAGTGTTAAGTGAAGTTGTTCTTTCTGGCTTTTCCTTCAGATTTCTCTGTTGGTTGTACGTCTGCTACATGATGCCTTGTTACTTGTGTCTGTTATAAGACACAAGTATATTGGCCACGTAAGGCTCCAGCCTTGCCCTACTCCTAAGGAGGGGAGGAGCTCACTTTAGATCAAGAAGCTTGGGCTCTCAGAATCAGACCTTCCTGCATGTAAGTGAAGGTGAGAAATAAGTTGACTTTGCATTTTGATCCCACCATTCTTCCTACGTAATGCAGAAATCTAGCCTTTATCCCAGGTGGTTTCCATTTTGTGGAATGGTTTTGGTGTCCATCACTTCCATCCATTTTCTACCTTTCAGTGAAAGGAGTTCAGCCCAAATTGCTGTTAGCATGATTTCTGTTTCTAGTAACCTGTTCTGCCTCCAGATGGGGTCACCCTGGAGGGTGCCCCCCTCCAGGATTAGTTTCCACACAGCAGAACCTGTTGATTTAGAGATTCTTTGAAGCTTAATGAAAAAAATACTTAGCCCTAGCCTAGGCTCTCTGGCCTGTGGGATGTTAGGGCCGGGGTTAGAACTTGCTATCTGATTCCAACATAGACACTGGTGAAAAAGGCAAGCTCAACATTGTTCCCTGGCATTTCAGCTGACAATTCTACAAAGGGTCCTCTTTTACCGGAAGATGGTTAGTGATGGTTTCAGTCTGTGGCATCTGCACACCTGATTTCAGCTCCTAAATTAGGGGCTCCATTTTGGGAAATCAGCCCATCTGGAAATTTGCTGCATCTCATTCATTTATTCAAGTGTTGACTCGGTGTGTGCTGCTGCACACTAGGGATGTGATGCTGAGCAGACAGCCCTGTTTTCCTGAGCTTACGCATGGGTAGGAAGGCTTGGAAGTGGATCGGGTGCTCTGCTGCCTGTGCCTTTATCCTTGGGGCACATCAGTCAGGATTTGCCCTCACGTGCAAAGTGTTCCTGAATGAGGACCAGCAAGATCTGAAGTTTTGCAAAACGGCGGGTAGGGCCACTAACTTGAGGGCTGAAAAGCTCAATGCAGAACGACTGGCTGGAGCTGGGATTTGAGAAACACAATAGGATGAACATTACTGAACATTTTTTAAAAAAGGTTACTGTAGGATAACTTTTTTTTTTAAATTGGGGAATATTGGGGAACTGTGTTTTTCCAGGACCCATCAGCTCCAAGTCAAGTCGTTTTTTGTTGTTGTTTCTTTCAATCTAGTTGTGGAGGGCGCAGCTCACTGGCCCACGTGGAAATCCAACCGGGGACCTTGGTGTTCTGAGCACTGCTCCAACCACTGAGCCAACCAGCCTTCCACTAAACATGATTAAACACCAGAAGTTTTTTGTAATTTACACGAGTTAAACTTATTTATTCCTCACAAGAAACTCATTTATTCCACCCAATGAAATTGAGTACCATTACTATCTCTGTTTTATCAGTGAGGAAACACGCAAAGAGAGGTAAAGTGTAAACTTGCCCAAGTTCACACACAGAATCTGGGACTTAAGCCCAAAACAGAGCTCTTGTTCTTTTGCCTAGTTGTTGAACAAAGAGTCCAAGGCAGCAGGGTGTTTGGAATTGCTGTGAGGGAGCCAATTTTCAGGCAGGTGAGAATGTAAGGAAGGTTGAAGCCAATTTTCTGAAGGTGTTGAGAAGACCTCCAAAGGACAGTAACACGGACATTTTTAGGAAAATAAATGGAGTCGTATTACAGGACGAATTACCCTGTAGTAAGAGCTTCTTGTGGTCGGCCCCCACTCTCACTTCTGTTTAGCCTCCCTATTTCGGAAAGGGGCGTGTTGAGATGGGTTTGCGCACTTTCTGGAGCCGGGCTCTGCAGCTCTGCTCTAAAACCCCAGGCTCCGAGCTGGGAGGAACCACCGAGATGAAGCCGCTCCTGCCTTCCTAGAGAGGCGGTGGTAGTGGTGCCCGACCGCGGCGCGGCCTGGTGACGTCATGGAGGCCGGGAGCGTCAGGGACTTGTAGCTGCAGCCCGGGAACCGCAGACTCAGCGGGGTGTCGCAAGGTGCGTGTGGGTGGCGCCTCGGGGAGCACCTGCCCAGCGCTGTTACCCTTGCCCGGCTGCGGCGGCTCGGCTCCCGCGCCGCTGTTGGGCCCCGGGGCAGGCGGACGGCGGCGCTTCTTCCTTCCGGCGAGCAGGCACCTTGGGAGTGGAGACCAAGGGTCCGGGGCCCCTCGCCCTGGAGAGGGAAGGAAGAAGGCTGTTGGAGAGTCCTGGTCTGGGAGTCGGGAGACCTAGGTTCCATTTGTATGTACTTGAGCGGGCAAGCGAGCTTCTAAGTCCCACTTCAGGTTTCTGGTTTCCAGAATCGAATACTATTCCTTGCTTTGCCACTTCACAAAGTGGTGCAGGTTGAATGAGTGTATCACATGTGTTATTTCCTTCCTTTCATTAAGTTTTTATTCTAACAGCAACAGAATAGGTACTGTGTGAAGACTTATCAATAATGATTAACTGCTGAGGTACTATTGGTTGAGTGCTTACCAGCCTGTAATGTACATGCAGCCCACGTATTAACTCATTTATGCATCTTCACAATCCTATGAAGTAGTTACTATCTCCATTTAACATTTGAAAAATTGGAAGACAGAAAGGTTAACTTACCCAAGATCATTTAGTTAATAAGTGTCGGAACAGGGATTCGAACCTAGAGAATGCTCGCTCCAGAGCCCACGCTACACGTGCTTTCAAGTTTAGGAGAGGGCGACAGATTGTCATCAGTATTAAAACGCTGGAAAGAGCTACAGTAGAGACGAGTGTGAAATTCATAATTTTGAGGAGGAAGTGCCTTGGAACCATTAAGAAAACTTTTCCACAAGGAAAAGAATTGGTGGTTCACTTTTCACCTGAATATTAAAATTTGACTAGAAGTTTGAAAATAATTAGTTCCATATCAAGAGGTGCTAGTGGGTTGGGCTGTTTTAGACTGGAAACCAGGTCTCTGCCTTTTAATAGTGTTTGTTCCTTTCTCTTCAGAGGGCTTCTTAAAATCTTTCCTCTTAAGAGGGGTCCTTAACATCTTCCAACAGATGCCCCTTGTTCTTTTTGGAGATTCTACTTCAAACAGAGGCAGTCTTATTTTCCTGAAATCCCTCTACCTCTGATTTCGGGAAAAGAACTGCTGGGGAGTTTCCCTGCTGATGTCTCAGCCCATTCTCAAAAGGAAGTGGTCTCACTGCTTGACACATAGTAGCTGCTCAGTTAGTACTTTTCAAATAAAATAATGAACCAGGGTCAATCAAAGAGGGACTGGAAGGGCTTGATTTGAGGGTTTTGCTTTTTTCCTATCTCTTTTTAGAACCAAAGAATCACAGAATGTTGGTACGAGAAGAAGCTTTAGATACCCAGTTTTTCAGTTTCATTTTGCACATAAAAAAAATCGGTTGAAATTGAGTGACTTGCTTCAGGTCACTGAAGTGGCAGAGGGGAGACTAGAACCTTGACTTCTTGACTCAATCCAGGGCTTGTCTCACTGCCCTTTATCGCAGCCCCACAGTCTTTGACTTTTGAAGTAAGTGGCTTCTCTACTAGATTGGGGATGGGGGGCTTTGGGCTCCAACCTTATCTCCTGTAGAATAATTTTTACCGCAGGATGGTTAGTCTTTTGGTGCACCTGCCCTCTTTCTTTGTGCATTGTCACATTTCTCTGAAGTCAATCACCGACATTTTTGTGCTTCGTGATAATCTAGAAGAACAATGATATTCTTTCATTTAGACTTAAAATAGTCATTTGGTTAGGGATGGGATATTCCTGGGATCCCCCCCTCCCCTGAATCCAGCGTATGAAGGAAGTAGGCTGACAATTTATGAGTGTTCTTTCTCCTCTGTGTCTAGATTCCTGCTCATCCTCAAGGTGAGTCCCCAGGAGACAAACCAGTGTTACTTGTGCTTCTCACAGCTGGTCTCTGGGTAAGTGACATCTAAGTGGAAAGCCAGGATTGGTTGTCATGGAGGTTCTCAGCAGTGGTGGCAGACCTACAGTGGGACCCACTAGTGACCACTGTACCTAGACCCTTCAGACTGAAGACACAGAACCTTCCAGAAATGGGACCATCTTATTCAAATCAGAATGAGAGTGGCCTTGTGGAAGAAGGCTATGGAGTAATTTAATTGGTTATAGGACAGATCAGAGTGCATACATTTCTTACCACGTGTACTTAACCTGTAGCAAGACTAGCCATCCCCCTCTGCAGTCATCTGGTGGGACACCCTGAAACCAACTCACTGAACTTCTAAGTATAATGCCTTAATGGTATAGTGGTCAGATCAGGGAAAACTGATACTAAGTTACTGGAAGACTCAGTGCAAAGGTGATTAAATGTTTCCTTAGAGAATATGCAATGGGTTCCTGGTTCTCTTAAGTAATCACAACTGTCATTGTTACTGGCCTGGGTATCTGTTAAACTAGCTAAGAATAGTACTGGGTGAATTGGATTTTTAGATTATGGGAACTCTGTGAATACATCATGATTATGTCCTGAAAAATACAGTCTAGTCTAATATGTACATATAATATATGTACATATATGTCTCTATATATGTATATATGCATGGAGAGATGCCTAGAAGAAAGTTCATCAAAATACCACCTATTGTGGGCGGCCGGTTAGCTCAGTTGGTTGGAGCGCAGTGCTCTTGGCAGCAGGGCTGCTGGTTCGATTCCTGCGTGGGCCACTGTGAGCTGCGCCCTCCACAACTAGATTGAGGCGACTGGTTGACTTGGAACTGATGGGTCCTGGAGAAACACACTTAAAATAAATAAAAGTTTAAAAAAAAAAACACCAACTATCATGGTGGCAGGATTTCAAATAATTTCATTTTTAGACTAAGTGTTCCAGAATGAACATGCATTTTTTGTATGATAAAAAAGAAAACCTTGTTATTTTGGAACAATAAAAATAAAGGAAATAAAAGTGTGGTTAGAGTTTTGGTTTTATGTTTAGCTGTTTAAACCACTTGAAGTTTATTTTTATATATAGTACATCCATACTGGAAGTTTATACATGGCAGCGAGAGATGGGTTTAGGCAACATAGTATGTTTAACAACCACTGTGGTACAGGACTGCCCCATTAACTCAGTCTCTAACCATAAACAATTAGTGCAGATACACCAGTGTAAACAATTTGTGCAGATACACCAATTCATTCTCATCCCCAGTAGATCTGTATGTACCAACATGAAATGATCTCTAAGACACATTCTTTAGTGAAAAAAAGGGCAAATTGCATAGCAGCACCTATAGAATTTTATTTATGTAGAGAATCAAATGCCATATGTGTCTTGAAAAATATGTAGAAATAAAACTCAAAGAATATACTCCAAACTTAATGATAATCTCTGGGAAGGGAATGGGTTTGGGTAGGGTGGGGTAGCGATTGTTATACAAATTACTATTTTATCCTATATATTTCCATATTACCTAAATATTTTTAAATGCATATATATTCATGTGTAACATACGATTAGAAAACTAAAACAAAATGGTGCCTCACAGAATAACAATGTGTCACTGTCTCCAGCACCATCCTGGTGAAAGATGGCGCTGATGCGCGGCGCTTCAATATCTGTACTCTGATTCCGTGTGCCTTCATTCAGGGCACCAGGATTTCAATGTTTGATGCCATTAAGATTATCTAAGTATTCCACTCTCTAATTATGTGCTTCCTACAGAGTGTCCTGATGACAATGATTTGGTTCCCATATAATTTTTCTATAGTGGAGAGAATGTGTTAACCAGCTGAACACTGAGCATAAAATTTTTTCAAAAATTTTTAAATTTTCAAAATTTAAACTTTTCTAAATTAGTAAAGGGACTTTCTGTTTTCTGTGTCATTCTCCTTGTGAATTGATAGTATACATCAGATTGTGAACCATTTCTTTGGCTTCAAAAATGAGGGCCAATTCCTGGACCCTGATGCTACAATGAAGTTACTGTCCAAATGGGAGTTTCTTCCCTAAGGACCACCTGTATCTTACTTTTCTGTAAACAAAATACTGATCTTATTTTCTTTCAGTAAGCAGGACTTTAGTTTTCAAACCTAGAGATTTCCCAGTTATGCCTACGGGGAGAACTATAGATGCTGAATATATAGAGAAAGGTCCAAAGAGACACCTGTCAAGGTGAGGGAGTAAGGAAAGATTGATGAAATGATCCTAGTAAAAGTTATAGCCTGGATCACCTTTGAAATCTTGAGAAACTCTTCAGTTATCACTAGTCTACCAAGATATTGCTTATAAGCAACCTAAAGAAACATAATTACTTTTTACCTATTTTTTGAGGAGTAAAGACTATGGGTGGGTAGTAATTTTCCCCGACACTTAATTTACCCAAGATTAGTATATTTATCTCTTTCACATTCTGCTATTGTTTATCACTGTGTGATCCTAAATTACTTTGATTGGTTTTTAGTATTTGAGTGTTCCAGAATCAATCATGATAGGGAATTTTATAGATTTCCCCAAATCTGTCACTACGTAATCCCTTTCTCCCTATCACCTATTCTGATCTTTCCCCCAGGTCATGGTGACCCTTTTTATTATTGAGAAGAGGATAAAAATCAAGACTCCACGTGCAGGTCCCCTGTTCTGCACAGAGGACATTTTCCTTCATGGATTTTTTTCAGGCAAGACCAGCCCTGATGGCACAGTGTCAGATGACTCGAGGAAGATGTGGAGTCAGAGCCTGGTCATCAGGGGTTCACGTTTGGAGAAACTGAAGATGCATGCTGAACAAGGAACAGGAGGCGAAATCCTCCAGGAATGAGTGAGAGGACGACACTGCACACATACAAACATTTCTCAGGAGTGTTACTCTTAACGGTAGTCATCTTTGGAAAGTACCTTGTTAGTATCATGAATTTGAGAGAAAGTTTCCTCTAAACCTGTGTCTATTGGACAGATGCCCCTTCACCGTGTTACAAGTAGCATGAGTTCCAGCCAGATTTCACAGCAAATGAAACATCAGAGACTTAACATGCAGAAGAAACCTTCCAAGTGTGGTGAATGTGGAAAACTCTTTACTCAGAGATCATCTCTTACTCAGCATCAGAGGATTCACACGGGGGAGAAGCCCTGTGTGTGCAGTGAATGTGGAACTTGTTTCCGTAAACAGTCAAATCTTACTCAACATCTGAGGATTCATACAGGAGAGAAACCTTATAAATGTGATGAATGTGAGAAAGCCTTTCAAACAAGAGCAGTCCTTGTCCAGCATTTGAGAACTCACACTGGCGAGAAACCCTATAAATGCAATGAATGCGGCAAAGCCTTTTGTCAGAGCCCATCCCTTATTAAACACCTGCGGATTCATACTGGAGAGAAACCCTATAAATGCAGCGAATGTGGCAAAGCCTTCAGCCAGAGCATATGCCTTACTCGTCACCAGAGAAGTCATTCTGGAAATAAACCTTATAAGTGTAATGAATGTGGGAAAGCCTTCAATCAGAGTGCATGCCTCCTGCAGCATCAGAGAATTCATTCAGGAGAGAAGCCCTACATATGTAATAAATGTGGTAAAGCCTTCACTCAGAACTCCTCCCTTGTTGAACATGAGAGAACTCACACTGGAGAGAAACTTTATAAGTGCAGTGAGTGTGAAAGAACTTTCCGCAAGCAAGCACACCTTAGTGAACATTACAGGATTCACACTGGAGAAAGACCTTATGAGTGTGTCAGATGTGGGAAACCCTTTAGGCACAGTTCAGCACTTGTGCGACATCAGAAGCTCCATGCTGGAGAATAAACTTGGGCTATAACCAGAGTGGAAACACTTGTATGAAAATGCCGTTTTTCCTAAGTTCTTAGGAGTTTAATTTAAGACTCAGTGTTCAGTTGGGATGAATGTTTTGTATGTTGAGCAAGTGTCAGTGTGTACTAAAAGTTAAGGAAATAGACTCAGTACTAGATAGCCTTGAGTTTGATGCCTTCTCTGCCACTTACTGTGTGTGTGACCTTGTCCTCTGAGTCTCAGTTTTCCCCACCCCTTCCCCCCAAAGAATGAGGATACTTGCTAGGGTTGTCTTGAGAATAAAATGAGATGTATATTATAAATAACTGTCATTAATTGGTTTTGAGTAGTAGATGTTCCAAAAGTTTACAAATGTGGCTACTGCAAACAAGCAGAGTTCAACATTAGTTACTTTTGCTTCTCATATTGTATTCTTTCTTAGGAACATTCTTGACATTCCTGAGCCATTGCCATCTCCTAAGATTTTGGCGACTTCTGACTTTACTGTGCTGCTGTCCCTTCTCTACCCCAATACTTAGATAAACCTCTCATTCAGATGGTCCTTCAAGTAAGTGAGAAACAGATGTGGTTCAGGGACAATGAATTATTCAAGAAAAAAATATGTCAAAATAAATTCCAGAGGGAACAAAGTTTAAAATGTAAAAATAAAAACAAAGAACAAGAGAATATAGGTGATTCTTTATCCAATACAGAAGTTGGGAAACAGAACAACAACAAAAGACAGATTACATAATTTACAAATTATAAGAAAAATATGGCTATACTAATCGAAAATGAACAAAAAGTTAATTCAAAAAAATACAAAATAACCTGTTAATATATACAAAACAGTTTAGCTTCCCTGGTATATCAAAGAAAATGCCAATTAAATTTGACTGTTAAACACCATTTTCAATACGTCAAATTGACAAAAATGAAATGGCTGGTGCCAGCCTATGGCTGATGCACTGTTAACATGGATGAGGTAAGTGGGCTCTTGCAGATGATAAATGAATAAAACGGTAAAAACCTCTCTGGAAAGCAATTTGAAAGTAAGCATCAAAAGCTTTAAAAATATTCAAATACTTTTCATTTCACAATAGATGTAAAATCAAACCATTATGCTGATGCCTTAAACTTATACCGTGATGTCATTATTTCTCAATAAAACTGGAAAAAAATATTTCTAAGAATTAAAGAAAAAAGTTCAAATATTTTGATCCAGTAATTCTGCTCCCATGAATTCATCCTACGGAATCATCAGAAACACATTTTGAGGTTTTTGTACAAGCATGTTTGACCACTGTCTTACTTAGGCTGCACGTAGCACAAACTTGACAGGGGCTTAAATAAGAGAGTGTTTATTCTTCTCATGTATCAGTTCCAGGGCTTGGCAGCCCAAGGTTGGTGCTACAGCTCCTCCAGGCATGCTATAGGATCTAAGCTCCTTGAGTCTTTCCACTGTCCCATCCAGAGCAAGTGGCTGCCTTCCTTATGCCTAGAAATGGGCCTGGTACTCCTAGGTTTCATGTCTGGGCTCCAGGCAGGATGAAGACAGAAAGACAAAGGTTCATGCCTGCCAAATCTCTCCTGTATCAAAAAACCTAGAAGTTTTACTAAGCATACTTCCACTTGTATCTCTTTTCTTTAGTGTTATCAGCTATAGTCACCAAGTTGTACATTAGATCCTAACTTGTGTCAAGATCACTTGTATTAATTAGATCCTTACTTGTACGAGACCCACTTATATCTCCTAGCTTGCCAGGGATGTCATACGACTACAGTTAGCAGGAGCTGGGGAAGTATTCTTAACTACACACATGATCGTCTTCCCCAACCAAAGTGGGGTTCTGCTCATGAGGAAGTACAACAGCGATCTGTTTAATTACAAAATCTTCTGTAGCTATTAATGTCAGGAGTTTTATTGACCTGGAAAAATGCTCACAATATGATGTCAAGTGAGAAGCAGTACAGAGAACATACATAATACAATCTCAATTTTGTTAAATATAACTTACATACACACCCACATGGGAAATAACATGTTAATAGTTAACGTCTACAGAGTTAGCATTTCAAATCAAAGGTATATTGAGGGATGGCTATAGTTTTTATCTTACAAAATTTTTCTGTATTTTCTATGATGAACTTGTATTATCTTTATAATAGGAAAAAATAGTATTTTTAAAAACACTCCATAAACTCTTAAAGACCAAGTCCAAAATGTTTATACTTACTAATTTTCATCTCCACTGTCAAAAGAAAGGAGGCTACTGTTTTTTATTTGCTTTTGTGAGTTCTTTTTAACCGAGTCCTCCTTATTTATTTTATCTTCATTTGTCTTCTTCTTTTTTGAGCTTGCTGTTAAACCTAAGTATTTTTCATCTGGGGAACGCTTGACTGGTTTTCGATACATGATTCTTCCATCAGCGGAAGCTGGTTCTTCATCTGCAGCAAAAACAAAGAACTTCTCTCATTATTTTGCCTTTATTGGAGGATCAAATGGCAAGAAAATCTCATTCTGTATTTAAAGATCTCCTGGAGTCAGTTCAGTCTGGTCTTCTCCACTGCCTCTAGCTAGATGCCCAGAGACACGCAATCACTTCATAAAAATTCACTTACTGAAGTATCCATAATATTGCTGGTCCTCAATCACAATCAGATTATATTTTTAACTATTTTGAAAAGTGATTGTTTGGAACTGCAGCATTTTCCCTTAAAGCAATGTAATACATATTTAGGAATAATGAAAACTATACTGTATAGCATACCATACTTCAGGCACTAGTTATAATAGATCGATCTCTGTGGACTGGTTTGTAAACCTAACCACCTACTTTTTAAAAACAGGATGCTTTTACTTAAATTCACACTTAATCCTCTTCACAATCCTATATGTTAGACACAATGATTGTCTCCATTTTACTGACGAGATAACTGAGGCTGAGGTGAAATAACCTGTTCAAGGTCACACATCTGGTAACTGTTACAGGCAAAGTTCGAACCTAGGGCTGCCCCCTTGAAACAGTTATATAAAATAATTTCATACTCCAGTCTCTTTAAATTGGTAGAAAAGCCAGATTACTTTCAGACTTACCTGCTTTGGCAGCCTTTATTTCTTCTTTAATTTTCATGACTTCTTCAGCTGACAGGTCTCCCTTTTTTAAAACCACCACTTGGGGCTGTTCATCTTCTTTGTCACTGTGGTCACCATCTTCATCTGGGAGCTGGGGCTGGATTCTCTAGGGGAAAACACAAACATGATATGTAGGTTGCTGACCTTGAACCAAATACAACCATTGTCTCTGTGAGAAACTAATTACTAAAGAAGGGTAACTCTTGACTAGATTTGGCAATGAATTTTCAAGTACCTCTTAAGAACCTAAGCTGTCAGGTAGGGAAGAGGTCTAGCTGCCAGTTACCCTTGGGTGCCTGTCCTACGAGATGAGTTTCCATGTCGGCAGCATCCCATCTTAGTCCCCAGTGTCTATGAGGGGCCCTCTGCTTCACGTGCTGCCGGCGTTCCCAGCCTACGAAGGCAGTGCGGAACCCCATCAGTTCTCTGCTCTTTATCAACCCTTTGCATTTCCATCTCTTCTCAAAGTGTGCCAAGAAATAAGCAAACACCACCGAGGCACAGAAAGCAGCAAGTAAAAGGTGCTCTTTCTCCCACCTCTGCTTACCTGTCCTCCCTTCCAACAGCTTGTTTGGGAGGTATCCTATCAGCTATTTTCTAAGTGTATAAAAATAGAGAGGCATCTAAAACATTTTGTATAGAAACAGGATACTATAGATGCTACTATGTGATGTGCTTTCTTTTCTCTTTAAATTATGAAATTTCCCCAAAATAAAAAAGTATAGAGAATAACATAACAGAAAGCATGTACTCACTATACACATGTAACAAATGGTAACATTTGTCCAGTTGATTGAGATTTTTAAAAAATGTCAGACACCATAAAAGCCCCACTCCCCTAACCTTTTACTCAAAAAATATCTTTGCACAATACCTTGAGATACATACGCAATTATCTATTTTTAAAAATCACTGCCTAGTATTATATATATGGCCATCTCATGGTTTTTTTGACTAGTATCTTGTAAATAAAAATTTTGGTTGTTTCTTGTGTATTCTACTACGTTAAAAATTTTGTGCATTTTTAATTCACTTTTGCAAACTTATATGTAAGTAAGTTCCTGACAGTGGAATTGCTGAGTTGAAAGGCATGCACACCCATTACACATTATTCAAATAGCTTGTCAGTCCACCTCTCACAGCTTCCTGGTCTCCCAAACGTGACAACAACGCCTTGCAGGATCAGGCCTTGCCCTATAACCAGAGCTTTAACCACGCTCATGGCCTCTGGACTGCAGCCAGGTTTGCATACCGCAGATCCATGAACATATTAGCTCCTCTGCCTCCTCTCGTAAAGTTCCCAGTGTCTAGAAAGCCAACTCCTACTCAAGCTACCTTCTAGCCTGAGATCCTTCAGAAGTGCTTTCCTGATCTCACCTCTTCTTTCTCACATGGGGCCTAACTCTCACAGGAAGCATGTCCCACACTGTGTTATCAGTGTCTTTCTATCTGCCCCTATTAGGTGAGCTCCTCTGAGAGAGATACCATGGGTTTCATGCCTGTATCTAAAGGCAGAAAGCCTGGCAAACAGCAGGAACAAGACATAATTGTTGATCTCATGAATGACCAATAGGATGAAGCCCTGGCAAGTTACTCACAGGCACACTCATCCACTTTGTCCACAGCCCATGTCTGCCAATCACTTACAAGTGCATTCTCTTTAACGATATCCATGTGGGTTCACTATTTATTAGTTTTACCTACTTTTCTCTCAAGTTTCCAATAAATGACCACAAACAAGTAGATAAGTATTTTTAGCCAAGGAAGTGGGAAAGTGAAATGAAATCATTCCTGGTGTTCATTAGATTGAGAATCATTAATTCTGACTTTTTGTTTATGCAACGGGCTGGAAAACAAGAGAAACAGTCTAAGGAACAGTGGCAGCAACCACTTAGGACTTCAAAGTCACTTCCAAATTCACTCTCAAGAAGCTCAATAAAATGAGTTAGCTCAATTATACAAGGAGTTCCCATTAAACTCTTTCCCTTTTGTTAAGAGATCATTAGAATGATGATTATATTACCAAACCCATTAAGGATGAAGTTGGTTTCACAAATACAGGAACATGGGGTGTCTCTTCCAGAAATGTGTCTTGATTAAATAAGTTAGCCCAAATCACTGATACTAATTGGAAAGCTTTTCCCTCCAGAGTTCTCCTAAGACAGCATTCCAAGCTGTCATCTTCACGGTGTTAGCCATGAACACGTGATCGTCACTAGGACCTCAAGCAAACTGGAAAATTAGGTCTCACATTCTCATTGCTGAATCCATGTCCCTTTTCTCAAACCTCATCCTCTTTGTTGTCACCCCCTGATATGTTATCTGTAACCAAAAATGGCTGCTTGATGCCTATTGAATAGTCCATACGGCCTCAACCTCCATCTGCCCCTCAGTCCTCTGTACATACAATCCATAACTCACCATCTCTACACGTTACCATGCTGTTCCTTCCATCCCTACTTGCTGACCTACCCTTGCTCAAGATTCCATTTAAATAGCACAGTCATCTAATCAGTGTAACTTGTCACCCACTATTTGATGTCAAGCACTGCACTAGGTGCTGGGAAAACAGAGGGATTGAAATACTTAGAGTTCTCTTTGGTGGTGGACACACACACAGGAGCGCAAGTAATTGCAATGCAAAATGATGAGCGTTACAGATGATGTACGGACAAAGTCAAGAACAAAGGAGTCCTGGGGGCGCTTCGGAAGCTTCCTGGAGGCAGTGACCTCTGAAGGCAGCAATGAGGCAGGCAGGAAGGTGTTAAAGGATACGGCACTTGGAGATCCCATCTCGCTGTCCTTTCCGAGCCTGGCCCGGTGTATGTGGGTTTCGCACATACTCACCGGATTGAGTAATTTCACTTAAGTCAGTCTTCTCTGCTAAACTCTAAGTGGCTTGAGGGGTGGGTCTTAGTGCAAGTGCTGGACACAAAATGCTAAATAAATTCTTTATTTCTCCACACACCCCTAAGCACACTAATCTTCCTATTACATAGGGCGGGATGTGAACCAGGGAGGATGGAAGCCCGGAGGGCTCAAAACTTGACCGCCACCCATCCCATCCCTAAACTATTCAAATGTGGCTCTTTCCTGAAGCTTCTCTTCCACTCAGATCCAGGCTATTCAGGGCTTTTGCTTACTTTCTTTTTCTTCATTTTTTGGTAACAACAAAGCATAGCAACAGATAAAGGGCCTTTCTCGAAAGATGTTTCAGACTCAAGACCTAGGATATCGGGTCATTTGATCGAGTGGCCAGTTTCTTTATCTGGAAAACGGGACGACGCTACCACCCACCCTGCTAACTACAGGTTTTGGAACAAGCGAGTGAGAAAGAAACGACAGGACAGTGATCTTTCTTAACCATCTACCAAGGACCAGAATACAGCAGCCCTCTGACAAGCGACAGAGCTTCCTGGGCGCAACAGGCTGTAGTTGCTTGACCAGCCTGGGTCCAAAACCAACCCGGACTGGGGGCCGGGCGCAGGTAACAGGAGTGACCGGTCAGTACCTGGCCCCCGAGCCTAAGCAGAAGCCGGAAGCGGCGGGGCGGACCGCGTTTCCGGACCGTGACTGTCCCGGGCTCACCTTGGTCTCTACGGTGGGTCCTTCCCTGTAGCCGACCTGCTCCTTGAAGCGGGCCAGGAAGGCCGGCTCGGCGGGCCTCACGTACGACACCTGGTTCCGCTTGCTCATGGCCACTCGGGAAACGCTGGCTCCCCGGGGCCACTTCCACTGCAGAGACGCCGGCGCCCACTAGTGACGCCATGTCGAGCCTGCCCCCGGGCGTGAGGCCGGGCAACATGGCGACCTCCGTGCAGGCGTCAACGTCTTACCCGGGCGCCAAATTCAAATCCGCGGCCATCTTGAGCGGGCGGGGTCCCGGCGCGCAGCGCGGCTGGGGGTGTGGGCATCGGCTGCGTTGGTCTAGGGATCCGGAGGGGAGGGTGCCATGGCACCCGGCTGCAAGAGTAAGTATGGGGTCCAGGCTTCGGGACCCCGTCCCTGCCCCCAAATACAGCAGTGAAAGGACGGCCGCCCCCGAGGTTCCCGCTGGGCGAGGAAGGCGGGAGCAGACTGAGCGGCGGGGGGCGGCGGGACTCTCCCGGTCCCTCCAAGACACCGGTGGAACAGCTTTTCCCTCCCGTCTGTGTATTGGGCGCGCGCTAGGAGCCAGGCGCAGTCGTAGGCGCTCGGGCTGAACAGAGAACCGGGGACGAGGGTCCTCATCCAGGAGCGTGGCTGATTCTTCCCTCCCGTTCGCGGTCCTGCCCCTTCCCGGGTCCCGAGCCGGGCTGCCTTTCTCGGTGTCCCTGTCGGAGGGTCGGCCCTGGCTCTCACCCCCTTCTGCATATTTCCTCAATTATTGACCTTCCCGAAGGGGAGAACTTATCCATGTCCCAAGCACGTCTTTCTCTTTGGACAGCTCTCTATAGACTCTCTTTGGATAAGGGACTTTTAAAGCACAATTCAACAGCGTCTTTATACCCTCAAATCCCTATTTTCTCCTCAAGGAGACCCCCTCCGATGTCTTCCTTTTTGCATAGAGAGGAGCGCTGTCATTTTTGCTTTTGACAAACCCTTGAATTTTCACTAATTTGTTGGACCGTTGCTGTTCCTGTGTACTACAAACGCCACCTCTTAACATTGCCTAACCCTTTAAGAGGTTTTGTTTTTTAAGGTTAATTTTGAGCTGCTCTGATGGATCTCAGCGAATGGTATGATTGATAACGAGGAGAGGCCTATGTTAGAAGACTAAAGAAATTGTGATCTTTTGCTGTTTGCACATGAATGGTTCTAGCTGTCAGTAGTGATTCTCTTCTGATGTGTTTGTGGTTTCATATACCTTTTAGGTCAATCATAACCTTACCTGGACACCTCCTTATGCTCTCTTTTTCCACCTAAAATGTTCCTTTCACCACTTTTGGCATTCAAGGAATATTAGCACACAAAGTGATACATTGTTGGACCAAAATGTTCACCGTGCTTTCTGTACAACCACAGTTCTTGTTCAGTAAATCTGGACTCAAGGAAAAGCATGCCTGTGGCGTATGCCTGTGGTATATGCATGTGACTGTCTACCAACGGACTCTGTGCAGTGTGTATGCATCACTTTCTAGAGGTGATGGGAGCAAGGGTATTCACAGCTCCCCTTTGTGATGGGGGTGATTTCCACGGGGGACTCTCCCACTCCTTTCAGTTTGTTAGCAGAGTGGAGGTTGATGACATCCCAGGTAATCATTGTCAGCAGTGCAGAGACCTGGAGCATGAAGCGGGTGCCCAGGGGAGGAGAGAGCCCATTCAGTGTTCTCTGCAGCTTTGCCTTTTGTGCCCGCGAAGGTTATTTCTTATGACACCATTGGCGCTATGGGTTGCTGACTGAAATCAGAGAAGTGAGAATGTGAAATATAATCCTAATGAAATCGACTGAGTTTAAGATTCCCTTTCTGAATTTAAGCATATTTGGTCAGATGCTCCCTATGTGTTTATCTGGGCTGCAGAGTAAAGCGTCTGATGGTCTTTTTAAAGCAGAAAGACTCTAAAAAATGTACTGTTTTGTTGAGGTGTAACTTATAGTAAAGGACACAAACCTGAAGACCGCTACTCGCTGAATTTTTCTGTATGAATACACTCTTGTAACCACCACTCAGATCAAGAAATAGAATGATTCTTGTACCCCAGAAAGTTCCCTGTGATCTTTCCTCTTTAATAACTGCCCCACCCCTGACCATTATTCTCATTTCTATCACCATTGATTGGTTTTGCTTATTTTTAAACTTCATGTAAATGGTACAGTATTTATTCTTTTTGTTCTGGCTTCTTTTACTGAACATTATGTCTGTGAGCATTGCTTGTTTGTTGTATGCAGCAGCTGTTAATTCTTTTTCATTGCTGTGTAGTGTTCCATTATGTCAATATACCGTAATTTGTTTATTCTCCTATTGATGGGCATTTGGGTTTGTTTGCTGTGAATAGTCTTCAACATATTTTAAGGCGGACACATTGAGGACCTCAAAATTGAAAGAGTTTTACAGTGAATGCCTACAAGGGCCCCTCTGTAATGTCAACTTACTATGGCAGCCACCTGATACATTTTTCTACTCCCTTCAACCTTTGATTAAGATGCAGCATGATGACGTGGTTAAGAGTATGAGGTCTGGATCCAGAATGCCTGTGTTCAAATCCTAGCATTTCTCACTGACACTTCCTCAGACCTCAGTTAGAAATCATGCCAGATCTATTTACCTCCATGTAATTTTTCATTTTATTGTATCTCACTATTGGCATATTAGCTTTTCTCCTTGTTGTGGTTGCTGTTCTTCTTCTTATAAACATTTCATTTTCAAATCATTTTAGATTTGCAGAAAAGTACACATGTGCAGCTCAGTGTTTATCCAGTCACTAGCTTTCTCTGTGAACCTCTCTTCTCTGGGTTTTTTTACCTTACAAATTCTAGCCGCCTCAGCTTCCGTGATTGTGCGGTCTGCATGAGAACCTGATCACCTGCCCCTCCTGGGAAGCCAGTCCTCCAGCTGGGAGCCAAGGGGACAGGGATCCCCGTGTTCTTGGCTGTGCGGTTTAGAGTGGAGCCTCCACCTAACTGAGCCGGGAGCGGCCATCTGGGTTCAGGAACCACAGACTCTCACCTTTCTTAAGGGATTTTTCAGACTTTCTTGATTTCTCTTGATTTGTCGTTTGCCTTTAGGGCCGTTTCTAGAGGCTTTCAAATGGTTTTTAAATTTTTTTTTTTTATTTCACCAGCTCCACTGGGCAGTGGGTCAGTGGAGTTCCTCACACTGGAAGTTAATCTCTGACTTTTTGTTTTAACAATCAGACTACCAGCTGGGTTGAGAATGGATGTGAGTTGGGGGATGAGTGAGAGAAACAGGGAGACTGTTGTAATAACTCAAGTAAGGGGTGTTGCTCGCTTGCTTCCATGGTGGTCACGGCAGTGGATTTGACAAGAGGTGGTAGGATTCTGAATGTACTTTGAAGGTAGAGCCAAAGATTGGCTAACAGATTGGGCATGGAGGGGTGAGGGGTGGCTCTCGCGTGTTGGCCTGAGCAATTGGAAAGATGGAGTTGTCATGGATTGAGGTGGAGAAGCGTGGTGGGGGTGGGGTGATCAGTAGCTCAGTTTTGGGCATGTTTTATTGGAGACATTGCCCATTGGAGAGGTCAAGTAGGTAATTAGATGTAAGAGTCTGGGGCTCAGGTTTAAATTTGGGAAACATCAGCATATATATTATATAATGTTTACAACGATGGGACTGGATGTCATAACCAATGGATTGGGGACGGATAGAACAGAGAGGAATATGAAGGCCTGGGCCCTGGAACGCCTGCTGTCAAGAGGCCAGGGAGCTGAGGGGACAGAGGCACGTCAGCAACTGAAGAGCAGGCTGGATGAGAATGGGAATTTTATATCGCACTTAAAAAAACAAACACCTTTAATGACTTGTTATCTTTTTTTCTAGCTGAGTTGCGCAGTGTGACAAATGGTCAATCTAACCAACCAAGGTAAGGAAAAGCCTTGTTAATGACAGCAAAAGAATTAGGGATGTAGTTTTGCTAAAATAACCATTTAGCATAGTGCGGGGTCCTTGAAACAAGGGGTATTTGTTTCAGAATTAAGCTTGATCCTTGGCTACCTGGAAATCTGGAAAAATCACATCTCCTCATCCACTGCCCTGTCAAGTTCCAGGCTAAAAGATGGACTCAGTAACATAATTCTTCTCTGTTAGGATGACTTACTTTATTATTGTTATTAAGAGGGAAATCAGAGACAAACAGTGCTCGGAACTCCTTGAAATCAACACCCTTTGAGTTGATTTCAAGCAAAGGCTTGTACAGATGACTGTCCTGAAGCAAATCCGTGAAGGGTATGGGCCATGCAGGATTCTTTTAAAAGGGAAAAATGTAAATGGATAGATTTGGGGCTTTGTTGGGGAAACTCTCAGTATAGAACCTAAGGCACTATGAGACTCGGGGCTGTTTTTAGTTTTCTTTCCTCCAGTAAACTTAGCTGCTCCATTTTTCGTCTTTAGTAATGAAGGTGATGCCATCAAAGTTTTTGTGCGAATTCGTCCGCTTACAGAGGGTTCTGGCTCAGCTGATGGAGAGCAGAACTTGTGCTTATCTGTGCTCTCCTCCACGACACTCCGGCTGCACTCCAACCCTGAGCCCAAGATCTTCACGTTTGACCATGTCGCAGACATGGACACCACTCAGGTAATGATCATTCTGGAAACTGAACTTTCCACTTGGAACGTATGAGATTGTTACTTGGGAGGATTTCATTTCGGGTCTTTAGTCTGATCTCAGATAAGGAAGCTCAAACATTCCATAAATATTTTAAATTTAGTTTTATGAAGTAATATTCCTTCCTTCATTAAACTTTGTACCAGAATGAGAAGCCTGCTTTAGGTGTACTGTCCCTCTCCATCCAGTGACGGAGGTTAGTGAAGGGGTACTTTCCAGAGCCACTTGGGTGATGGATAAGTACAGTTGAACTGGCTAGTTTACGGAGAGTGTCTTAGTTCTGGCAACTAACAAATATATCATAGACTGGGTGTCTTAAACAAAATCATTGATTTTTCCATTCCTGGAGGTTGGCAAGTCTAAGATATAAAGGCCAGGAGATCCAGTGTCTGGTGAGGACTCCTTTCCTGGCTTGTAGACACTGAGTCCTCACTGGTGGAGAGAGGGAGGTTGGGGAGCGAAGGGGAATGGGACAGTAAGGGAGAGGGAGACCTAAGTACCGCCCAAAGGCCTCATATCCAAATCCCATCACGTGGGGGATTAGAGTTACAACACATGAATTTCGGGAGGGACACAAACATTCAATCCATAACAGAGAATGATAGATTTCAGATGACTGTGCTGTCAATAACTGAGTTTCTAATTAAGGACAATTTGGTTAAGATGTAGGGAGCACTACCAGTAGAGCTTTCTGCAGTGATGGGCATGTTCTGTATTGGGCTGTCCGTTACAGTAGCCTCTGGCTACATGTGGCTATTTAATTAGGATTAAATCAAACTTAAAATTTGGTTTCTCAGATGCACTAGCCACATGTGGCTATTGAGTACTTGAGTATCTAGTGTATCTACACACCTGAGTTTTAGTTCGTTGAAATTTAAATAGCCACATGGCTACTAGTATATGGACATCACAGGTCTAGGTTCTTTCCTAACACATATGCATGTCTTTGCTGAGACATTTAGATCTTCAGATATTTTCTCTTTTCATCTAGGGCACGGCTAGACAATGGAAATATAAAGTGAGCCACATATAAAATAAAAAACTTTCTAGTAACCACATTAAAAAAAATGTAAAAAAGACACAGGTAAAATTAATTTTAATTCTGTATCTTATATAACCCAGCATACCCAAATATCCTTGCAACATGTAATCAACATAAAGCAAGTTATTGATGAGGTATTTTTCCTTTTTTTTCCCATGCTCAGTCTTCCAAATCTGGTGTGTATTTTACACTACAACACATCTCAAGTTGGAGTTGCCACAGTTCAGGTGCTGAATGGCTACATGGGGCTCATGGCTACTGTGTTAGACAGTGTAGGTCTAGGAATTCCTGCCTTGTTGGTAAGCCTGCATCTACTTGCATGTAAAAATGAAAATAAAAATTGGATATTGGTTATTTAGTACATGCTTGTGAGAAAAAAGCACTGAAGAACATATAGGGCTATATATCTTATGCTAATACAGTATAACATTTGCATGTAATGTGCTAAACAAAATTCTGTATAATGTGTAGATGTGAGCTTTAAATCTAGAATTGTAGAGGAGATTGACATAGATATGTTTAAAGTTTTATCATCTTAGATGTTTTAGCCTTTCTTTTTTTTTTAGAGGAGCAAAGGTTTTTATTAAAGCGAAAGTACAGCTGTCTTATGAGAGGGGGTACCTGAAACTGGGATGCCCACTGGCTAAGGCAAAGGCTCTTATTTTTATCTATTTTAGCCTTTTTTTTTTTTTAAAGATTTTATTGGGGAAGGGGAATAGGATTTTATTGGGGAACAATGGTCAAATTGTTGTCCTTTCAATCTCAGTTGTGGAGGGTTCTGTTCAGCTTCAAGTTGTTGTTCTTGCAGTCTTAGTTGTGGAGGGCACAGCTCAGCTCCAGGTCCAGTTGCCGTTGCTAGTTGCAAGGGGCACAGCCCACCATCCCTTGCGGGAGTCGAACCGGCAACCTTGTGGTTGAGAGGACAGGCTCCAACCAACTGAGCCATCTGAGAGCTCAGCGGCAGCTCAGCTCAAGGTGCCGTGTTCAATTTTAGTTGCAGGGGGCGCTGCCCACCATCCCGTGCGGGAGTCGAGGAATTGAACTGGCAACCTTGTGGTTGAGAGCCCACTGGCCCATGTGGGGATCGAACCGGCAGCCTTTGGAGTTAGGAGCACGGAGCTCTAACCACCTGAGCCACCGGGCCGGCCCCTAGCCTTTTTTTAATAGTGGATATAATTTTCATGTTATTGTCAATGTTAAAAAAATTGTAAGCACACAGTTTTTATTATATTTTAGAATGTAGTTTAGGAAAAAGGTTTCCATTTTTATGAAATGCTAACTATCGGGCACTTACATTTGTAGGAGTCTGTGTTCTCAGCCGTGGCCAAAGGCATTGTGGAGTCTTGCATGAGCGGTTACAATGGTACCATCTTCGCATAGTAAGTTGCTGACTGTGTCCTACAGGGGAACAACGATGAGTGCTTCTGCATTTCCTGTGGCTGATGTAGCAAAGTACCACAAACTTAGTGGTGAAACAACACAGATGTTGTTGCATGCATCAATGGCATATTTTCTTTCGTTTTTTCTGAATAGTATTTCATTGTATGGATGTACCACAGTTTGTTTATTTCTCTGCTACAGAATATCTTGGTTGCTTCCAGTTTTTAATGATTATAAATAAAGTTGCTACAAACATTTGAATATCGGTTTTTGTGTGAACATAAATTTTCACATCACTTGAGTAACTGTACCTCGTTGCTGGGTCGTATGGTAAGTCTGTGATTGCCTTTATCAGAGACGGACAGACTGTCTTCCAAATGTATATTTAAAGTGAGTAATGATCCTGAATTTCTAAATGTTGACAGCCTTAAAATATTGCTAGAGATTTAATGTTGGAATGTAAGTTGGAGGTCCAGAAAGCAGTGAGATGTTGGCAGTTATACAAGGTGAATTTTAGTATCATTTCAGATTTGTTTCATAAATAGGAATATAATTTGTAGTGTATTTTTTTCCTTTTCTCCCAGCAATAGACTTTTTATGAGCATTAAAATTTCTTTAAAATTTATTTCAATTATAGTTGACATACAATATTATATTAGTTTCAGGTGTACAGCATTGTGATTCAACATTGATATATCTTATGAAGTGATCACAATAAGTCTAATAACTGTCTGTCACCGTATAGTTATTACAATGTTACTGACTGTATTCCCTATGCTGTACATTACATTCCTGTGACTTACTTTATAACTGGAAGTTTATACTTCGTAATTGCCTTCTCCTTTTCCGCCCATCGCTAGCAATGGACTTTTAAATTTTATTTATAACGAGAGGTTTTTAATAGGATGTATAGTGAATTATGCAGTTTATTTTGAGCAGCTGATTTTTTTTGTGTGCATGTGTGCCATTGGTTCATTCATAGTCAGCTCAAAACAAGAAAATAAAAAAAATGCATTAAGAAGTTTAAATATTGTACATATGTCTATCCTTCAAAATGTGCCTTTGACTTTTAAGATTATTTTTCAGTTGTGTTCAGAACTAAATGTTCCTTGAGCGGTGAGGCAGGTAACTGTTTTCTCATGTCTTCTCAAGAGAAAAATTATTTTTGTTTTCACGGAATATTTTGAGTGGTGAAGTTCAAAAATGAATTTGAAATAAGAGCCCCCATTGTCAGAGATTATATATCTTCAGAACTGTTTTCTTTCAAGACCCTGGAGGCCACTAATTGTCATGTTTAATTTGTGGCATTCATTAATAACTTAATGAAAACTGCTTGTGGTAGTGGAGGGTAGAAATGCGAAACGCTTGGAGAGACGTGAGTGTTTGATTTATTGGTTGGGTTAGCAAACTTCCTGGTTTACCGAAGGCAGTCCCAATTCTAGAGTAATTACCAATAGTGTCCCCTTTACTCTCAAGTAGGGGACTCAGTAATATCCACTCCTCATTCTGAGTTACTAACGTTTTTTTGTTTTTAGTTTTTTGTTAAGTCCTGTTTCACAGGATGACTGAGAAGCTATGACACTAACCACAAAAATCAAGCTCACAGCATAAGGATTTTTAAAAATTGCTTTATTTTTAAATGAAGACATTTTGGTATCTTTTAAAGGCAAAATTTAGGAAAGGAATTGCTGCATTATTTAGATTAGCAAAAATTAGAAACGAAAGTCCAGTTTGTTCTGGTTAAGTGAATTATGATATATTGAACAGCTGAAAAAATAATGAAGTAGATCTCTACTGAGCTGGGAAAATAGCTGAAGTAAAATTTAGGGGGAAAAAAGGTTGCAAAGCAGCATTAAGAGCATCATTCCAATGTAGTAAATAAAAATTTATTGAAAACTCTGGCGGCTGTGTTTGTATAATCTGGAAGCATTTATCAGACAATAACACTTGGTTAGCTCTTGGTGGTAGACCAGGAAAGAAAGAAAATGGATCATATGCTTTTTACCTAATATAATTCAAAACAAAGAAAATAAGCTCTTTGTGGGGAATATTTATATACTAGTAGACCATATTAAAGTAGAAGGGTAAGAGGTCTTCTAAATTTCATGTATAAATATATAAAACTTTTTTTTACAGTGGACAGACTGGCTCAGGGAAAACATTTACTATGATGGGTAAGTAAATTAAAGATTAATACTTGCTGGCTTAATCTACTTTCTATGATGATATTGTGTAGTACATTTTTGGGGAAGGCATAATTTCTGTACATATATGATGTGGACCTCATAAAATTAGGGCTATTTCCCAGTCTTCTCTCAGGCTGCAAATTCTATGATCGCCAAATCTGTGTTTGCAGCTATGTTCCCAGCTCAATGCTTAGCACAAAATAGGTTCTCAATAAGCAGTCTTTGAAGTGGTTTAATGGGTTTTTAATGTATTTATATACTTTGTAACCACTACCCAGATCCAGATTCCTAGTCAGTAACTACCCCCCTCCCATCCCCTGAAATAAGTATTACTCTGACTTCTATCATTAGTCTTGCTTGTTTTTGAACTTTTACAAATGAAATTTTACTGTGTGTACTCTTTTAGGTTTGGCTTCTTTCTCAGCATTAAGTTTCTAAGATTCCCTCATGTTGTTGCTTGTAGTAGTGATTTATTTTCATTGCTGTGTAATGTGTTATTGTATGACTACCATGATTGTCCATTCTACTGTTGATCGACGTTTGCATTATTTACAGTTTGGACCATGTGACTAATGCTGCTGTGATCATTTTTTCTTGTATGTGTCTTTTAAAGTCTTTTCTGTTGCATGTGTATCCAGGAGTGGAGTTGCTGCATCATAGTATATTCAGCTTTAGTAAATAAATACTGCCGGTTTCTACAGTGATGTGTGGAAGTGTCAGTGGCTCCGCGTCCTGGTCCACACTTGATGTTGTCAGCGTTTAAGATTTTAGCCATTCTGGGGCGTGTGTAGTATTATCTCATTGTGTGTTTATTTGCACTTCCTTGATGTCTGTTGACAGCCGAGCACCTTTCAGATGCTTACTGGACATTTGAATAGCCTCTTGGTAAAATGCCCATTCAAGGTTTTTTCCCATTTAAGAAATTGGCTTGTCTTTTTCTTACTCATTTGTGGGAATTCTTCCCTCTCACTCCCACACACCAGCCTTTTGTTAGTTCCTTTGATCTCTAAGGCATATTAAACCAACATTTATAGCAACTTCTAGGTCTTTTCTAGCTATATTTTTTCTGATATACCCATATATGTATATAATTAGTGTTCCGTAAATCCTGCTATTTACTTATCCAATCACATCTCCCCCTTTCCCTAATGTTTACAAAATTGAGATAGTATAACTCTGTATTTTTCTGTCTCCATAGAAATCTTTTGAAAGATTCCTACAGTATGTTCCTTACTAGCTTGGCTTTTACTGCCCAATTTAAAAAATATTAGCAAATGCTAATTTTTAATAATAATATATAAGGTAGTTATTACCATTATTACCCCCATTTTACAGTTGGGAAATCCAAGAGAAGAAGTACTTAGCTTATGGTGACACAACCAGTGGGTACAGGTCAGCCCATGAGATTGACTATTATATGTAACAAGTAAAGTACAATTGTTTGCTATTTCTGCTAATTTTGGTACTTGGCAGGAGGAGGAATTTCAAGGAAGGTACCTAGATGGATTTTTTAAAATTTATTAAACAACAACTCGTTTTTAAAGTGGGTTAGTGGCTGTTGTGGGCCTGTCCTTCAATCCTATCGCTAGGCAGGTTCTATTGTGCAATCTCTCACAGACCCAAGTTTAACTTGTTTGGGGGCACAGATAGGAGACTGATTATATAATGTGTCATCTTATTTCTGTATAAATTGCCTTTCAGTGTTGCCATTTTGAAGGACTCCTGTAATAAGAACAAAAATAAACAGCTATATATTTTACATTTTTTTAGGACCATCTGAATCTGATAATTTTTCTCATAACCTGAGAGGAGTAATCCCACGAAGTTTTGAATATCTGTTTTCCTTAATTGATCGTGAAAAAGATAAGGTAAAACTTACTGTAAAAATAAAGCAATTCTATGAAATACCTAGTTTTGAGTCTTTAGCTACTAATAATTAACTCATGCTACATGGAGGGGTAGTACTTTACAATGTGGATAGGCGTAGCGTAGTATAAAAAGTGTAGGATAAAAAAAACGTGGAATTCTTAAGATAAAATGAAGGATTCTGAATTTTTTTATTGTCTGAAAGTTTTTAGTTTATAAAACTTGCATCATCCGTGAACCCAGATTGCTGGTTTAAAGAAAGAAGAATGCAGTGCTTCTTAGGCGTTCAGATTTTGCAAGAGAGAAAGTGTAAAGAAAATCTCAACTGAGGAAAACAGATTCACTGAGCTCCATCACCCCGGTACTGAGGCTCGCAGTTCACTGCAGGTGGTGATAGCTCCTCCTGAGGTCCAGTAGTGATGGGCCCATCGTTCCCTTTTTTGCAGCACCTGCTACCACCTGACTGTGATCTCCTTGTTCCACATGTGGGGTGGCTCCATCATCCGGGGCTGTGGGCTTTCCTCTTCCATTGGCTCCCAGGTTGGGCCATTCTCACGACTGCTGCTCTAGCTTGCTAAATTCCAGGCTTAAGAGCTCTCAGTGTTCTATGTTCTATTACATGTGTACCAAGGACACTGATACATACATTGGTTTGCCACTTACTCCTTTGTGGAAACTATCCCTAACTCTTACAGGTAAACATGCGCGTAGCATGCCAGTGAAATGTTTAATGCCTTGCATTTCTGTGCTTGAAAATTCTACAGAGAGGCTTTTAAAATAAATTATTTTTGGTCTTTGAAAAAAGAATGTAACACTTGCTTCAAATAAAATTTTATGAGGAAGTCCAGCATATAAGAAAAATAATGGGATAGCCCATCTGGACTCCTCAGTTCCCATCTCCCTGTCTGGTTCCCAGCACTTCTGGAAACTTCAGGGATCCTGGGATCACAGTGGTGCTGCTTTAAAATATAATGGTGTGTTGAAACTAGTTATCGAGAGTTTTTGACTCACTTCTAGGTATCTCATGTGGGGTAAAGGATAATAGGAAATTTATACTTGCGAAGCAAGTGAAAGATTAATGCTCATGAAAGATAGGGATGAATGCATGAAAATAGTATCTAAACGAGGCTTCTCTTACAGGCTGGAGCTGGAAAGAGCTTTCTTTGTAAGTGTTCCTTTATTGAAATCTACAATGAGCAGATCTACGACCTACTGGACTCTGCATCGGCTGGACTGTACTTAAGGGAGCATATCAAGAAGGGCGTCTATGTTGTTGGGGCGGTGGAGCAGGTGGTGAGCTCGGCTGCTGAAGCCTACCAGGTGCCTGCCTTCAGCATTCTGATCCGTAGACACCGGAGCGTGCTGTGAAAAGCACCTCGATCTCAACAAAAGAATTGAGCCACTCAAAATATTTTGTAAAGGCATAACCCAGAATGTGCATGAGAAGAAAAGAGAAAAGAATATGACAGTTTTATTGCTCTCCCCTTAGTTAAAATAGAACTTTGAGCTTCTTGATTTTGTACTATTTTGGTGCTAGTCACTCCAATCAGACACTCTTAAAAACCACCCTGGAAGTCATGGGGAGACAGTTCATAGTGTCCATATTTCTTTAGTGGCTCCTCCTGGGAGCCGATCCTTTGAGGAGCTCTTGGGACCTCTGCTGTCTAAACCAGCTGTGCATATTATGACCTCGGTACTCAAAAATGTAGTTCTTAGACTATGACGATCACGTGGGCGCATGACACAGATGAAAATCTCAGACTCTCCCTCTCACCTACTAAATCAGAATCTGAATTTTAACAAAATCCCTAGGTGATTAGTATGCATATTACAGTTTGAGGTGTTCTGCCCTGTTGGGTAGGTACCCATATCCCCATTTTACAAATATGGGACTGAGCTTCAAAAGGGTTCAACTGGCACCAGACCGTACAACTGATGAGCAGTAGAACCAGGAGTTGACTGCGTGTTCATCTGATTCTAGAGCCTGCGGTCTGAGCCTTCATGTACCCTGCTTCCCATAGGAAATAGGGGCGGAGAACAAATACTTTATAGACCGAAAGAGCTGGCAAAACTTGGGGCTTGAAGGTCATTTTGAGATTTATCTTTCTAGCTTTCTCGTTGTCTAGGTAAAGAAAGGGTTCGGAGAGATTTTGTGACTTGTGTTAACACAGAGAATGGCAAGACCAGTTCTAGATCCTATGCCTTTTGATTTCCTCTTTGTTCTCTTTCCATAACATGGAGAGGGGACAAAACAGGAAAAGGAAAGGAAAGTACCTTGAGTATATTCCTCAATGGACCAATATTTTTCTCACTACTGTTTACGAATTTCCTACTGATGTTAGTAGCTCTTGTGGCCACCTGGATGTTGTGATGATGTAGTTTCCTTTTGCTTAGGTGTTGTCTGGAGGATGGAGAAACAGACGTGTGGCATCAACATCAATGAACAGAGAATCTTCTAGGTCTCATGCAGTCTTTACAATTACAGTAGAGTCCATGGAGAAAAGCAGTGAGACTGTGAATATACGCACCTCCTTACTCAATCTGGTGGATTTAGCAGGATCCGAACGGCAAAAAGACACCCACGCAGAAGGGATGAGGCTGAAGGTAAGAATGGAATTAAGGTCTTCAGTTGAACTTGCGTGTGAATTCTTAATAGAAGTCAATACCAAGCTAAGTGTTGTGAGAACTACAAAGGAATAAGAAATTACTCTCATCCAAAATATACAGAACTTTTTGTTGTGGGGTAGGGATGGTGAACATACATGGGATAGGTCCGTCAGTAGCACACATATTGAATTCATGCCAGAGGGGACAATAATACAAGTGGCAGCAGCGGTCAAAGGAACAAGGGTGTGACATGGACTGCTCAGGGGAAGCATGGAGAAGTAGCAGTTCTTGAGTTTTCTCAGAGGGCAGGGTTTGCGTAGGGAGAGAGTAACAGGGACCACATGCCCCACAGGGCGCATCCTAAGGATTACTGTGGATGCCAAGGGAGTGTGGCATTTGGCATCTCAGCACAGATCAGTGGGTGGGTCCTGTAGGAGGCGCCTATTGGCCGAGATCATCGAGGACCAGGAGTGCCGGCCACGTTTGCTCTCCACTCCCTGGGTGCTGGGAAATAAGTCTGGAGTGACTTTGTGCAGAAAGCCTGTTTTATAAGAACTTAGCCATCTGGCCCACCACTACCAGATTCCTAAAGAGAAAGGAGAGCGCTTGTGCTGTTTAATGTTTCGGGGGTGAGGGTTACGGACCTCGTCTTAGTACCAGTGGGAACAGCGGTTCCTGTAACATACGTACAGCCAATGTGTATGTGTGTATGGTAATAATATATGTGTGTGGCTTCTATAGCATACGTGAGGGCTGGGGAACAGTCGGAAACGGTGGAGGAGAGTCTACTTTTGCATTAAAAGCGAGGATTTGAGTTCTCAGGCAATCCCAGGCTCGTGTTTCTATTGAGACATGAAGCAAAGAAAAATAGCATATGCGGGACATACTCCGGGTCTGTTCTGAATGTTTCACATATATTAACTCATTTATCCTTCCCAACAACTCTGGGAAGTAGGTACTATTAGCCTCTCTTTTCTAAAGTAACTGAAGTAAGTTGGCGGGGTGGAGAGGAGAGCTGAGATTCAGACAGCGCGTGTCATTCAGCACCACAGACAGCGCTCCCAGAGTCCCGATTTACTGATGGGTAAAGCAGGTGGTGGCCATCCGGAACTCTTGCTTTATAATTCCTACTCGTCCTCTCCCTTTCTTTAAAGATCTAATTGGTTTTATTGAATGATTCATGAATTGGGCAGCATCCCATCTAGTAAACAGAAAGTGCTCCTTCCCTTTCTTTTTCTGATTCCTCCACTGCAGACCCAGTTATTGAAATATGCTCCTATAGTAAAAATCCAGTAAACATTTTTTTCTCCCCAAACCACTTTTTAAAGGGGGTTTTATTATGCTTTACAGAATTATACTGGATGTCCTCTTGTAGTAAGTTCATCAGTGGCTTTGTGGGACATGGGGGTGAGTTACAAGTTATCACACCCTCATTATGTAGTAAACATGTTAACATAAAAGCATTGAAAAATACGCCTGGTAATGCAGTACTCCAACTTCTCTGTTTTTTCTGGTTTTTATCCCTATCTATAGGTCAATTTAAAACTATTACAATCATGAGGTGACATTGATTTTTTCCCCCCCTTCACATGATTTTTGTGTCTGTCTTTGAACACTAAAACTGCAGTGTGTGTCAAATAGGAAAAAGTTAGGGGCTAGTTGAGGACAACTTTTTGCTGAAAAGTTAGTTATCCTTAACTAATATTGTCCCTAACTTCCCTTTCCATTCAAAATTGTCACCTTGCTAGGCATATTTTAATTCAAAATACTACAGTGAAACTAGTGCACCTGAGTTTTTGTTCTTTTTCGCCCATGCCTTAGGAAGCAGGTAACATAAACCGATCGTTAAGCTGCCTGGGCCAAGTGATTACTGCCCTTGTCGATGTGGGTAATGGCAAACAGAGACATGTGTGCTACCGAGACTCCAAGCTGACCTTCTTACTTCGGGTAAAGTAGCCCGCTGGGTTCCCGGGCCCTTGTTTTGGTTATGCTCATGGAGGCTGACAGCTGGATAATTTCTCAGCCTCAGTGGTCAGACCATACATTATCTTTACTTAAAAAAGATCTTGTGGTTTCTTCTCTGAAAATGTGTACCATTCATATCATTAAACAGGATTCCCTGGGTGGTAACGCCAAAACAGCCATAGTCGCCAACGTCCATCCCGGACCCAGGTGCTTCGGGGAAACCCTGTCAACGCTGAATTTTGCTCAAAGAGCCAAGCTGATTAAAAATAAGGTAAATATGGAGTGCAGTGATTAATTTCCGCTGTCTTTCAAAGGAGAAATTGGTCATTCTTACCCCAAAGGTAGACTCCCTGATCATATTATCACGGTAAGAGTGGAGGAGTCCACGTTGTCTCTTCCCCTGGGTAAGTCAGAAGAGTGTACCCTGTTTCCCCGAAAATAAGACCTAGCCGGGCAATCAGCTCTAATGCGTCTTTTGGAGCAAAAATTAATATAAGACCCAGTATTATATTATATTATATAAGACCCGACCTCATAGTAAAATAAGACTGGATCTTATATTAATTTTTGCTCCAAAAAACGCATTAGAGCTGATTGTCCGGCTAGGTCTTATTTTTGGGGAAACACGGTAGTTGTAGTCATTCATTCATTTTATTGAATTATGACCTTCTGGTGGGGTATTTGTTATATGAGGAGGAAAATTCATTAGAGCATCCTGACCCTGTGTCTTGGGACTTACTAGAAGTTTTAGAGTGTGGAAGATGGCAGGAGTAATTCGAATTATGACGTCACTGTGATGTCAGAATGTACAGGAGTGCCTTGTAATGAGGCCATAAGAATCAGAAGCAACTGGAAATGGCTTCTTAACACATAAAACAACAAAACTGGGAGCCTTACACAAGTCACTATCAATGGTAAGTCCTGTGCTACAGCAAAAGCAGCTGAGATATCTGGGACTTGTTTAAGGGTGAACTATTTAGATCTTTCCCAATGGGCAGACCTGGCTTAAGACAACATGGAGACCTTGGGGCTATCAGAGGGCTTTTTCCTTCACTTGAGCATTGGGTATTTCACAACTGGGTCCCTTTGATCTGGTTGGTACTCAGCTTTTGGCTCTTGTTATCACCCTTAGGTTTTGTGGGTCTTTTTGAAACTCACAGATGTCATCTCAAATAAGACATTTCTCTTAAAAGAATTTCTTAAAGAGACATATCTTTAAAATAGTAGTAAGTGTGGTGATAAAACAAATGGAGCTGTCACGCCAACCCTTCCTTCCAGGAGGGCTGTTAGGAAATACAGGGTTGGACGCCTTGGGAGAGAGTGGTTTCTACCTCGCTGATGGAGTCCAGGGCCAGCCCTGCAGTTCTTCAGTCTTAGAATGAGCTGAGGCAGACGGAACGTCACACCCACTGAGGGCCTTGCTCTTCACCGTGGGGGCGGGCTGTCCGTTTCAGGAAGAAGGCAGGTTCCATGAACACACCCAGATCCCAGGGCTGACCCAGCCCAATGGAGCCCAGGCTAGTCAACAGCGGAGACCTGAGTGGGAGCGTAGTCTCTGGCTGCGGGTATGAGCACAAGGCAAGGAAGCGTCCTCCCCACTACAGCACATGGTGGTCCTGGCGGCCTTTTGACCACTGTTTGTGAGACAGAAGTGCAGTTTGGTTTGCTGTCCATCACTCCAAATCATACAAACAAATATAAAACAAGACTGTACAACTCAAAAAACGTTCTTTTCATGCTTCTTAAACAATTCTTGAACAGGCAGTGGTAAATGAAGACACTCAAGGAAATGTGAGCCAGCTCCAAGCTGAAGTGAAGAGGCTCAAAGAACAGCTGGCCCAGCTTTCTTCAGGGCAGATACCACCAGAAGGCTTTGTGTCCAGAGGTACGATGAGCACAGTGATCTTTCTCCTGAGGACGTGTGGGTATTAGTGTGAGAACCCTTCGACGACAGGCACAACACAATCAGGCTGCTCAGACTTCCCCACAAGTGTTTGTTTGTGTTTATTTCACCTACATGGGAACATGGTACTTGGTCTGTTACTAGATACAGATTCTGTAGGCACTGAATTCTGTGAGATGTGTGGGAAGGGGGAGTAGAAATAATTTTAAATAGTTCATTTCTATTAATTGCCAAAAAGACATACTAATAAATTTCATTTAGATCCACTTCTAAGATTCTGTTATATCGTATGTAATCTATGTATGTTTACTAAATAGGATGAGAGAGGCTTATGTTCCTTCAAAGAAGAGCTACTAGGTGGACTGGGTTAATTTGAAATCCGTGATCTGGTGATAATAGTTTGGGTGTTTTAGATTAATTGAAAGCAGTCAGTCAAAGGCTGTTTTAGCTTGTGTCTTGGTCTTCAGATTTGAGAGCTAAACATTTTTTTTCCTCTTTCCGTTTCTTACTGGATCAATTACAGACAGAGATGAGACTAATTACGTGAAGTATTTCCAAGAGGCAATGTTATTCTTTAAGAAATCTGAACAGGAAAAGAAGGTAGGAAACTGGATTAGTATAAAGGGGATGTAAGATATTTTAGGCTTTACTATGTGGTGCCTTTCTGAGTGGAAAAAAATGGCACAAGTAAATAAAGCAAAGGAAGGCTGTGAAAAATCAAATTTTACCTTTGAGATTAAAGGGGAAGTTAGTGTATGTTGCTTGGTTTGTGAAAATTTAGGGGAGCTGATTTCTTTTTCACGTTTAACCAAATTATGAATTTCTTAAGTCTCTAATAGAAAAAGTTACCCAGTTAGAAGACCTCACTCTCAAAAAAGAGAAATTTATTCAGTCTAATAAAATGATTGTGAAATTCCGAGAGGACCAAATCATGCGTCTGGAGAAGCTCCACAAGGAATCGCGGGGAAGTTTTCTGCCAGAGGAGCAGGATCGTTTGCTGTCGGAATTACGGGATGAGATTCAAACTCTGCGAGAACAAGTGAGTGCATGACATTTACAGTATTTCTAAAAAGAAAAGAAGTCCAAGGCACATATAAATCTGTCACCCACTTTTTGGAATGCAGTGGAATACAATGGAAAGTGTTTTAAATGAATTGAACTGACCGTATGATTACATCAGTGGTTTCCTCCCATTTTCTAAAATAATACAACCTGAAGGGAAAAGGGAGGAAGACGTGATGTTGCTACCACAGTGCCCAACCCCAGCAGGCAAAGCCTCATCATCCCAGGGCTCAGTAGAGGTTATATGATTGGGTATCACTTTACAGGTCAGCCCTCTGAAGTTGTTGTTTTCTTTTTCCCTGGGAAGGCTGGGTAGTTCATACAGGCACATCATTGAAAACCAAAGAGAATCGGTTTTCAGTTCTGTATATCTTCCCAGAGGTTCTATGCATACACAAACTAGTATGGCTAGATATTTTTACTTTTATTCCTGTTGGACCCAAAAGGCAGCTTACCGTATCATGGAGGGCGTTCGATCCTGGTCAGGGGAGTTTCCTTACTCTTTTCATCACATTAATGTCAGCAGTCGCCTTTGCATGAAGAGTCTGCCGTAGTGTACGCCCTTGTGCTTATCTCCTTAGATGCCTGGGTGAAGGTTTCAAGGGTACAGACCCAGGCGGAGAATGTGGAGTTGTGGGAGGTGCCCGTATTCAGTCTCTGATCACAAATGCCAGGCTGCTTTCCGCAGGGGACACAGCAGGCTATCACCAGCAGTGCACGTGGCATTCATAGCATTTCTCACGGCTTTGCAGCAAGACTTGTTCCTTAAAGACATGTTTGTGAACTTGTAAGTGCCATTCTTCTGTGTCACAGATAGAGCACCACCCCAGAGTTGCAAAATACGCTATGGAAAACCATTCCCTCAGGGAGGAAAATAGAAGACTGAGATCATTGGAGCCCGTGAAGAGAGCCCAAGAAATGGATGCCCAGACCATTGCAATGCTAGAAAAAGCTTTCTCCGAAGTATCTGGCACAGAGCAAAATGACAAAAGTAAGAAGTGATTGTTGCAGTACATGCCTTCTATGGGCACGGGGGCTGTTTTAAAGGGCTTTTTATTGCCTTGCATTGGGGGGGTCTTCATTTTAGCCTCCAGATCTGGTGTGTAAACATCTTACATACAGACTTATTCTTCTAAGTTATCAAATGGTAGTTTCTCTACTTTTTTCTCAACTCTCAACTTCTAATACTGTTTGCCACACTGTGTTGTGTACCTATATCTCCTGCTGAGTTTATAGGCTCTCGTATTTTAGGGTCCACCTTCCAACCCTTTTCTCATTTTTCCTTCTTGTGCTTCATAACAATACCTGGCAGAGAACTTAGGAAATGGATTCTGTTATTTGTATCTTTCACAGACCAAGCTGTTCCCTTATTATCAAGTCAGCAAGGATTCTCTCCTAAAGTTGCGAAAGAGCCACGTTCATTAGCAAACACCGAGAAGCTAAAAGCACAACTCCTGCAAATTCAGACCGAGCTGAATAATTCAAAGCAAGAGTATGAAGAATTCAAAGAACTAACCAGGTAAAGTATAAATACACATTCATGCTCACCTATTTCAATATCTTTCAGTGTTTGGTTTAGGACTTGACAGTGGCGATTTAATTGAGTATTTTACTTAAAATATTAAATTCTCATATAGCAACTAACGTGTTTTGACGTGAGGGAAAAGGGCTTGCTTCTAGTTTTGCTCTTTTTTTACTCATTGTTTTTAAATTGAAGTATAATTGACATAGACTTCTAGCTCTTTAATAATATATTTAATGAACTTGGTGATAGGAATGCTTTAAGGGATATACCTGTTGAGATGAATAGCTATTGAACTTACATAGTAAATTCTTTATCCAGCCACCAAATTTAAACCAGTGTTGTTATGAATTATATCTGTAGTTTTAGAAATTTCAGATTTGTTAATGTTCATACTTGATGCTCTTTGTGTAAAAGAAAACAAAGATACACCATGTTCATGTTATAACTGAGGTTAATCCTCAGTTACTTAAAATATAAAGAAGTATTTGTTTTAGAAATAATGTATCTCAAAAGGAGTCATCATGGACTGTTTGGGCTTCTGAATTGGAGCCCTGCCGTTTACTCATCAGCTGACATCATCAGTCTCTGCGCTGTGTAATAGAATATCTCTGATTTAAAGAGCTAGATACAAAGTTATGTGAGTGCATAAACTGTAAAGTACTTTACAAATGTGTGACCTTACTTATTACCTGAAATACTCAATGTCTACTAGGAAAAGACAGCTAGAATTGGAATCAGAGCTTCAGTCTTTGCAAAAAGCAAACCTTAATCTTGAAAACCTTTTGGAAGCAACAAAAGCCTGCAAGCGACAAGAAGTCTCTCAGCTGAATAAAATTCATGCTGAAACACTTAAGGTAGGTAACCTGAAGCAGTACTTCAGTCTTAAGTCACTGCTATCTTATTTTATTAATAATGGAGTTTGCAAGTTCCCTCCACGTACGCTGGAATCCCTCGCAGGCAGACAACCCAGGGTGAAACCAGTCCTAGTGCGCTGATGTGGGGTCAGACCTGGATTCAGATTCCAATGTATCACTATCCTCAGGCAGGGTTTCCTAGTGTCATATTTGTTGTCTTTGAATTGGAGATGACGATCGTTTAATTGTTTTTTTTCCCTTTGGGTTTTTTGGAGCATTCAATGAGATAATAAAGTACCTGGCACCTGGTAGATCTCGGTAAATAGCAGCTGTTGCTCCAATGTGTCATGTGTTCAAAGCTTGCAGTGGAAGAACAGAAATCCTAAGACACAGACCATACACTATAGGGTCAAGGGGAACACTGGGGGTAACAGGAGGGTTTTCCCCCTAAATTACCATAGCCGTCATAAAAGGAAAAACCTGTCATCATCTGGGATTGAGGAGAGAGGAGAATACGCAAAGAAAGCGAAAGGTTAAGAGCTGATGCTGCTCGTGATTTAACAAGCTTTTTGTACCAAATTCTCCAAAGGCTAATCAAAAACTTCCTCACACATCTTAAATTTACACTTTAGCAGTGATGCTTTTGGTGTCACTTAATAAGAAACTGCTTTTCAAAGTGATTTTACTCATTTGTTTGCATAGGTAATTCACGTGACTGGAATATTTAAAGGCACAAAGCGTATACAGTGACAAGTCTCTTTCCGTCCACTAGCCTTCAGCCAGCCAGGACCCTATTTGGAGGCAGTGTCACCGAGTTTTTTTGTTTTCTTTCTTTTTCTTATTTTACACGAACATTTAATATACATCATTCTACATCTTGATTGGTTGTTTTAAAATACAACCATATTTTAGAGTTTGTCCAGTACATGAAGGGAAAAAAGAACCTTCTCTTCTTTTGGTTTTTGTTTGTTCTGGCAGCTGCATAAAAACCTATTGTATGCATATGTCATGATTTATTTAACCTGGAAAATGCTATTTTTTCTTATAAAGGTAGAATATTTTTCTTTGCTTTTTAAAAAGGATAGCCTTTAAAATCTGTGTAGGAAACCATTTTTAAATACTTGTGAATATTGGCGAATGTTTCATAATTTGTGTCTGTCACGCCTTAGCACAGCGGCATTAGAGTTTGAAGCACTGTGACATTCTAGTCCTATTTTCATTTTATGGCTGAGGAAGAAGGGGATTAAAATATTCGCCAAGGTTCGCTTAGCAGTGCAGAGCTTTTGTTGTTCATTTTTAATTATGTGAGTGCTTTACGAGTACATTCTCCTTGCTTAATAAAAATACACATATGTTCAAGTGTAAGTTAGGGTTCCTACTGAGCCCCACTGCCAACTGGGGTCTAATCTAGTCCTTCACCCCCATCCCCGGGGGTCATTTGTTATCAATTTGGGAATCCTTTTTCTTAACAATTTTGTGCTGCAGATATACATGGACTGAGAAAGATATGTAGATTTATTTCATAGATTGTTTTTTGGTGTGCCTTGTTTTTATAAATAAATGAAATCATCCTATGTATGTTACTCTGCAGTGGGGTTTTGTTAACTTAGGGATATACCTTGGGTCTTCCTATATTAACTCCTGCCAAGAGCACTACCTCCTTTTACACTGAGGCTTCCGTGTTTTGGATGACCCATGGCTTATGCAGATGGTTTCCAGTGCAGGCATTCTCTGGGTAGTCTTAGGACGTCTCAGATTGGAATCAGTCCTGCTGAAGGAAGGACCCGCTCCAGGGGGCCGCAGCATGTGCCTCTCCAGGAAGTCGGGGAGCACTCGTTCCCCAGCACAAGCCCCCAGAACTGGCGTTGTCAGGCTCTTTAATGTTTGACAGTCTGATGGGTGAAAAAACGGTGTCTTGTTAAGGTTTTAATGTACATTTCCCTCATTTCTAGTGAGGTCGAACATCTTTTTCTATGTTCATTTCCATTTGTATATCCTTTTCTATGAAAAAAGAGCCCCTTTTCCTAGTACTTGTTTATCTTTTTGTTCTGATTTGTAGTTTTTATGTGTTAGTCTTTTATTTGTTGTGCCTACTGCGAATATATTCTGCCTTCATGTTAAATTTTTGATACAGCCAGGTTTATTGTTCTTTTATTCATTTTTAAAGACCCAATCTCAAGATCGTCAGTATATTTTACTTTCTTTTTTTTATAATATTACTATTTTTATAATTTTGTTTTTACATTGAGATGTCTAATGCATCTATTTTATTTTTGAGTGGTATGAAATAGGGATTTAATTTTTTAACGGTTTCTATTTTTCTCGCTGTTTTGAACTTTCCACATATAAATCGTTCTATTTCTGGACTTTGTGTTTTCTTCCAATATTATATTGGACAATTCATATGCTAATAATGCATTTTTTAGATGATCATGGCCTTCTAATGTATTTTTATATTGGCCAGGGAAGTCTTCTCAATCTGTTCTCTTTTTAATTGTCTCTTCTTACACATTTATTCTTTGTATAAAGTTTGGAATTGGCTTATCAAGTTTCATCTTTCTAAATCTTATTAGAATTTTGCTTGAGACTACATTGAATTGATAGATTTGTTTCCACTTGGGCATTTCTATGCTGCCTCTCAAGGACACTTGTTCTTTTCTTTTGATTAATGCAGTTTCAGTTTTATCCTTTCTGTTCACACAATGACTAAATGTGGTATTTTTTTCATGTGTGCTAATGTTGTTTGTTATAATTATTTTTTGCTACAGATTATAACTACACCAACCAAGGCTTACCAGCTTTGGTCTCGACCAGGACCAAAATTAAGTCCCGAAATGGGGAGCTTAGGCACTATGCACACTCAGCATTCTAGCAGATTAGATGATGATATCTTAAATGAGCCAGTTCCACCTGAGATGAATGAACAAGCTTTTGAGGCCATCTCTGAAGAGCTTAGAATGGTGCAGGTAATGTTTAGTTTTAGAAAAAAATAAATAATTAGACAATCATTTAAATGAATTTTCTTTGTTTATCATTTTAATTCTCTATAACTTGCAGTGTTCCAACCTGTTTAGTATCGTTTTTTAAGTATGGTTGTGTAAAGGTCCCTGGCTTAGAAATCAGCCCACTCTTCTTCTTTTAATTCACTTTGCAACATTTAGCAAGTCACTCTGCCATCTCCTGGGACTTTGCTTCTCATATGTAAAAAAACCAGTTTGCCACTAGCTTCACGGTCCAGAACTGGTTTCTATGAAAATTAAAGTAGTTGAAAGAATCTTATTATGGATGAAATTTTAGACAGTTTTTGGTATATTTGAAATAATGTGAGATTTCTTTATCTCAGAATTCTGGTGATTTGCTTATTTTTTGAAAAGTTTTTCTCTGTCTAGTGAAATTTAGAGGGATCCAAACCACCTCAAATTCCAAAATTTTGCCCTTTTTAAGTCATGGAGTACTTCTGGTGAAGTCACTCCATGCAGCCCTGAGAAAGCTGCTGTGGTTCAATGGCTCTATAGTTCAATCCATGATTTTAATTTTTATCACTTCTTTGCTTTATGTTTCAAATGACCCACTTTGACGGACCACAAATGTCATTCTGCAATATGAGAGATCATTCGTGTTGTCTTTTGAAATTGCTTTCTGGTTCCAAACTGGCCTTTGGTACCTTTGTCCCGCATGAGGTTGTTTTATATTTGTGTGGTTTTTTTTTTAATGTGAAGAAATGGTGGAATGTTTGAGATTTCCATTAAAAGCATTTGGACAACTGAAGTTTTTGTGTTGCAGGAACAAATGAGTGCCCTTCAAGTCAAGTTGGATGAAGAAGAGCGTAAGAACCTAAAGCTTCAGCAGCACATTGACAAACTGGAACATCATTCTACACAAATGCAGGAGGTGAGACCCAGAGGACGGCCCAGAAATGTGTGAAACAGATTCCCAAAGGGAGAGTCTTACAGGAGGAAAGTGACTTGGCGAAGCCTCAGTTAGGGCTGCTTGGAGCTGTATGGTCTACTTTGTTACTTTGCATCCTGCCCTGATGGGGAGACACACACCGTAGCCCGAGTTCTGGCCCTCGTAGTCGATGGTGCCAAGGGGCCCCTTGCTGTGTGTCTGGCAGGGGTCCCTCCCTCTGGTGGGCATCCTCACTGTAGCTGATGGGAACATCCGGTTTTCTTCTGGTCAGAGACCTTAAAACTAGATTTGAAAAAAAACATGATAATGATTTGGAGTGTAGCTCAGCGTGCCAGTATCCCTGTTTCAGTAAATTGATCTCTTTCCCACAGCTTTTCTCATCTGAGAGAACAGATTGGACCAAACAGCAGCAAGAGCATCTCTCACAGTTGAATGCCCTTGAAAAGCAACTTCAGGACACTCAAACTAAGAATGACTGTAAGTTTGAACAACTGGGAGCTTTGGAGCTCAATACTATAACCCAGTATCTGTTTACTTGTATCTGTGTTTTTGGTTGGTGGTATTTTGGATTATTTTAATTCGATGACCAGACTTGAGTTTGCATGGCAGTGGGTACTAGTGACATATCATAAAGGACAGTTTGCTTCCGGACCGCTCATAAGCAAATGATACAGTTGTTTGCTTAAAGTCTTAATACTGCTTTGAAAATGGAGCATCTTGAATTCATAAGATGAATAATGTTTCAATAGTGACAAAATAAAGCATAAATTATATTTTGGTATGTATTTGTAGATGTGGGAATATCATTTGATTCCCAGTTTTTTGTTTTTCTTTTCAGTTTATTTCTCCTTTCATCCAAGTATTTGCAGTAGTTGGTAATAAAGCTAAAACAAAAAAAGAGCCATTCTATTTTCTTTGATCTAAGAAATTACCAAATTTTACTTCCAGTTGGAGTTTCCTTAGAAGACCAGAAGCGTTTAAGTCATTTTGGAAAGTCTGGCACATTTCCAAGAGGTTTTCTTTCAATAAGTAAGATTAGGTCACTTAAAATGTGTTAAATCTCTTGATTTTTTTCCCCCCACTTATATTGAGTTTTGATGCACACTCTACAGGAGAAATGTAGAAAATTAGTGACCTACAGGTCGGGGACAGAAAGATGTTAATTCTTCCTTTTTCGGTAGAAATATACCAAAAACCATGAGCAAGGGAGAGGAAGAAAATAGAAATCTCAGTGCTCCTAGGTGCCTACCACTTAGTTGTTCAACATCTTTACTGAAAATGGTCTCTTCGGCTTGATTTTGCTGATTGTGTGAAGATACCTATCAAATTTATTTGCCTACTTTGTTAAAAAAATATGTGTGTGTGTGTGTGTGTGTGTGTGTGTGTGTGTGTGTATATGGAAGCCTGTTGAGGATTTATTTTGTTTGCCTGTTAGTTTTGAAAAGTGAGGTGCATGACCTGCGAGTAGTTCTTCATTCTGCCGACAAGGAGCTGTCTTCGGTGAAGCTGGAGTACAGTGCGTTCCGAGAGAGTCAGGAGACAGAACTCAGTAGCCTTTCCGAGAGACACGTGCACGTACAGCTCCAGCTGGATCATGTCAGGTACCCTTGTTCTGCTGGGGTTTCACGTTGCCTGGTTGACCGCTAACCCAGGACTGTTTGCAGTGAAAGTGCTGGAAACCCAACTCAAATTAGTTAAACAAACAGAAAGGTAATGTATTGGCTCACAATGTTGGGAACCCTGGAGGTGATTTTGATTTCAGGGACAAACGAGACTGAGTCTCAAACAGCATAGTCAGTGTGCATTCTCTCTGTCTCTGTCTCTGTCTCTCTCTCTTTCTCTCTCTCTCAGTCCCTGTCCTGCCTCCCTCTGTGTGTTGCCCTCCTTCTGTCCTACTGTTGAGGGCCTTCCTCTATGGGACAGGGAACAGATTGCCTCGCTGCTCCATATTCTGTCTCCTCGCATAACCACCCCTGCGAAGAAGTCTGCTCTGCCCACAGCCATTTATCGATCCCCGGAGAATTTGAATTGGCCTTGCTTGAGTCATCTGCCTGCCTTTGGACAAGTCACTTCCTGAGGCTTGGAGCTGGTGTTGGCCCAGCCCCGGTGATGTGCCTGTTCCAGAGGGAAAGGTGTTCTTTCTAGAGGAAGGGAGAGTGCAAAGTAGACCAAATCAATAGTCGTCACCATCGTCCACTCCTGTGGACGGTGAGTCTCTCCAGAGGCTGGCCAGTTAGTCAAGTACTCTAAGAGGTAAATTGTTTTTTCACTGTATTTTTCCTTGCTACTTTCAGCCTCTTGTAACACATAACTGAAAACAATTTGTCTTTGGTACTGTCTCCTAGGTCTTCAGCAATAATTAATAATGGACGTGTTGAATGTGGTGCTTTGAATGTGATATGAGTGTGATTGCTCAATCTAGAAAAGCTGCTCATAGACAACCTTGAATTTAAATTTTATAGAAGTTGCACACATTAAAATCCGTAGCTCTTGAGTGTTTTCTGAATATACAAGAAGGAATTAAAATAGAGGAAGAAAACTTGAGATCTGCAGGCCAAATCGATCTCTGCACATTTTTATTGGGCATGCCCAGTATGGTTTTTTAAAAGTTTTAGCATAGCATTTTTAAAAATGAGAGTTTTCTTGTGAAAATCATATTTCAGCATCCTCTTAAAAACCAGTTTGGTGGCACAGGGCGCACATTCCTGCATGGCAGCCATCACTGCCATGTGAATCACTCGGTCCCTTTAGAGAGCGTTAGAGCGGAGCGTGTGCTGTGTCCACATGGCCCTCATCACCCCCCACCCCGTTTGCCAACACCACGGCTGCCACTTATTTTTTTATTTTTAGATGTATTTGTTTATTTTTTTATTAAATTTATTGGGGTGACATTGTTCAGTGCAATTATGTAGGTTTCAAACGTATAATTCTATAATACATCATCTATATATTCACCACCCAGAGTCAGTTCTCCTTCCATCACCATATGCTTGACCCTAGTTTCCCTCTTCTGCCTCTCCAAGGCTGCCACTTACCATCACAGGTGCACTGCTGTTTTTCTTATACCCAGCATTTGTTTTTAAAGTCGGAATCGCTGAACCTCATCTTAGCTCTGTCATAATTGTGTGGGTTTGTGTTTTTTTTTTTTGTAAAGTCACTTTACTAATCTTATAGGATCTTAATTTCCTCACGTTTACATGTCAGAGTTGAACTAGATCTAAAATGTTAAGAATTCACTATATTTGGCTGTGTGTTTAAATTCTATTTTAAAAATAACAACTTTTCCTTGCTTTTTAAATTTGATATAATTTAATTGTTCTCAGTGCATCACTTATTGGGCTGCTTATACTCCACCGTGGCTCTTCCTGCATAAAACAGCACAACACCGCTCTGTGTTTCTTGAATTGTTTTGCCTCATTTATATATACAGTTTGTGTCATAAATACGTATGTTCCCCCTCCCTACTATCTATTTTTTATACATCTGTCTTTAGCAGCTGATTTATATCTCTTTGTAATTTGCTACTTCTGCTCGGTCTTCAGTTAGTAAAGCAGACAGATCCCTATCTAATAACCTCCTGTAATAGCTGAGGCATTTGCTTTGGATGGTCGACAGGTCAGGTTCATTGTTCACTAGTTCTTGGCTGAGCTCTGGATGTTAGGGCCTGTCACAATATGTTCGGGGGCCAGAATAAGAGGAGGAACACCTAAAAAGCAGTAACTAATCACGTGAATGAAAAGATAGTTCTGTCACGTGGGAGTTTACTCTCTTGCTCAGATCAAAGCCACATTTGCCATCTTTAAAACCCTTTGTAGCGTTGGGAGACTATGTGATGAGAGGATAGAGGTGAGCGATCAGCAAAACTAATGGCCAGGCCCTAGGTCACATGAGGGTCAGGTCTGGAACCCCCTCAATGAGTGCCATCACTCTAGATTGCCCATCAGTGAAGCATGTCTGGTTGACACACGGGAGAAAAAATGAGGAAGGAGGTGGCTACAGGCTAACACGCCCACCCTGTCTTTTACATCCCCGTCACATACGCGTGGCCCATCTGTCTCATATGTTTGTGCGTCATGGACATTTCACATAAGTTCTCGAGGAGCTTTATTTACGTCAATCAAGGCTTCTGTAAGTTGGGAATGGTCTGTAGATGGGATAAATTGAACTGCAGATAATCTGACTAGCAGAACTACATTTAATGTTTATGTTTACCTTTGTAAAACTGTTTTCCTGATAAAGATTAGAAAATGAAAAGCTTCTTGAGAGCAAAGCCTGCCTACAGGATTCCTATGAAAACTTACAAGAAGTAATGAAGTTTGAAATTGACCAACTTTCAAAAAACCTCCAAAACTGCAAAAAAGAAAATGAAACTCTGAAATCTGATCTGAATGTAAGTTAAGAAGGGTATTTATTGATTACTCATGAACTTGTCCTAATGTGTGACTGTTCCTTAGAGTGCCGGGCAAGCCCTGCTTTGACCTCTTCCTAACTTCCTGACTGGCCTGGCCCATAGTACCCGCCACACAGAAAGTTCTTGATGCGTCTGTTGACTACACCTGACTAGTAACAGTTACTGAACATCTAATGTCACATTGTCTTTTAGAATTTGATGGAGCTTTTTGAGGCAGAAAAAGAACGCAATAACAAACTATTATTACAATTTGAAGAAGATAAAGAAAACAGTTCTAAGTGAGTGCTATTTATTTTTTCCGCTAGTTGACCTAAAATACCAGTTACTACCACATTCTTTATCTTGTTTTTTTTTAATTGCTGATACCTCTAAAGTTATTTTTTTTAAGCATTCCAAAATGAATATCAGATTCTTTTATATAAATCACTATGTAGAGGAACTTAATTTTTTAAAACATTCAATAACTACTTATGGTACTTTTGAAATGAACAGTGGTGATCAGAACTCAGGGCCTTCTATTAATAAATCACAGTATTTATTATTGGAATATGGATGGGGATTGGTTATTACTTCTGTCTCTCCTCTTTTTCTAGCTGCTCTTTTTTTCCCCTGGTCCCTTAATACGAATGCCATTTCTTTCTTTCCTTTCTCTGCAAGTTCTTTTCCTTGGTGACCTCTGTCAGTCTCTCGGCCTCAGCCCACCGAGTGATATTACTCTAATGAGAAGAATTTGTATTTGTTTATTATTCTTGTAGAGTTCTTACTATGAGATTCTCATCTAGGCCCTGGTATGCAGTGGCGAATACATCTAGTGGGTGCAAACATCTAGTTGGGAAACAGGCAGCTAACATTCAGTCACTCATTCAAACACTTAGTGGCATCCAACAAGCCAGGCACTGTTCTGGCAAATCCCAGACACTCAGAGATAAAACAGTGAACACAATAGCCCCATCTTCATGAGTTTTATATTCTAGCACAGAGAGATGGGTAATAAATAAATCCTATATGTTATATGTTATGCTAGGGAGTCCTAAGTACTCTGAAGAAAAAGAATCTATTGTGGCACTGAAATGGGTTCTTATCAAATAGTTTCTGACTTGTACTGGGATACACCTAACACCAAGTTTGTGCCTCGTAAAGTTTGGCTGCGTTGCTTTGAATCTCTTTCGTACAAATAGACTCAGTTCCTATTTCCAATGAATGAAGTCACCAGTAAAAGATAATTTCTCTCTTCCAGAGAAATCTTAGATGTTCTTGAGGCTGTGCGTCAGGAGAAACAGAAAGAGATGGCCAAGTGTGAGCAGCAGGTATATTCCTATAGGCTAACTCTAATTTTTGTAATTTTCCCTGATATCTAAAGAAGTTTATTATAACAACTGTTTTCAGATGTTGACAATTGGTAATAAAAAGATGGAATGTTTGGTTTGTTGTATTATTTTTCAGCTCTTATTTTCTAAGTCTCAGGTGGCTTATCATGATTCGTTGGTGGTCTCATGATAGAGACCACAAAATCATTGTCTTTTAACCCAACTTATCATTTTCAAGTACTCCTGTTAGTGTACACTGTATACTGTGAAAGCAGATTTCAACTTTTTTTTAAAGTATATGTGGTTAATTTTATGATTTAATTCTTTTTTCTAAAAATATTTTTTCCCCCATAGATGGCAAAAGTACAGAAACTAGAGGAGAGTTTGTGTGCTACTGAAAAAGTCATCAGTTCTCTGGAGAAGGCTAGAGATGATAGCAAGGTAGGTAGAAGCTTCATTTCCCTGTTTTTTCTGTGTTGGTTTTTTTTAAATAAATGTGCCTTTACCATTCTGGTTTCCTGCTCCCAGGGTGACTGATAGCTGGTATTTCTGTCTGCCCTTAGGCCTTGTTCACCTTCCAAGGTTGCTAGAATGAGGTTTTTCATTTAAGTGAATTATTCACGTGCAAACTATTCTCTCTCTCCATGAGAATGTTTCTAAAACACGTCTCACCTCTTTTAACTCAGATGCTGTTAGTGTGACCCTTTCTTGTTGGCTCTGAGTCCCATGATAGAAATTCTCAAATCCCCAGTGTTAACTTTAATTAGAATAATCAACGTAATATGTAAGTCCAAGTAGAAAATCAGGTATAAATTTCTTCTATATCTAGTTCTTATTCATTCATAAAACCAAAGCAAATGATTACATCAAATAGTATAAAACCATTAAAATATAAATTGATCTTAATAATGTGATGTGACATATTTTGCTAAAATAACACTGGCTTCTGTTGTCACTAGGAAAGCTACATAATCTCTCATTTAAACATAATCTCCTTAATGTCATTGTGTGTGAAGATCCTATTTCTGTCCTCGTCAGGAATTGGTGACCGACCTCACGAGCCAGATCCAGGAGCTGAGAACATCAGTCTGTGAGAAAACAGAAACTATCGACACCCTGAGGCAGGAACTGAAGGACGTAAATGTAGGTTCTGTCACCAGCAAGATGTTAAATTTGAGCATGAGACACACTTCAGAGACTCCTCACACAGTAAATAAATGCTCCACCACAAGAAGGATTCTGTGGTCAAACAGATGTGGAAAAACTAGTTACCGCTCAGCAGGGTCTGTATTTTCAGACCCGGCAGAGCGGTTACTGTGTCACCATGCAGTGTGCGTCTCTGGGAGGCAACGCGTGTTGTGCATTTCTCAGATTTCACTGCCCTGGGAACACTTCTCTGCATTTTTGGGGGATTGATTATCCAAACTAGGTCAGAAAAAGTCTGGTTGTTGCCTGTGATAGTTAAAGGTATAGTGTCCTTAATCGTTTCAAGAAAACAATGTAATACATTTTAGTTAAGTTCAGAGACATTTGTTACATAGAAACAGAGTTTGTTTTTCCATTATTGGACTTTGTTGTTTCCTAAAGTAACTACTTTCTCCTGCATGTATCTAAGTTAAATGTTGCTGCTTCCTCTTTCTGTTGGGTCAAAGTGAAGGTTTTTGTCAGTGTTCCCCACTCCTCACCTCCAAAGGGAGCTTGCGGCACTCCACCTTTCTTTCTGAAGGCAGTCTACTAATAGAGGTGACAAAACCAGGTGGTTTTTCACCGATACCTGTGGGGCTTCTCCACCTTTTTTTTTGCCATTCATGTATTTATTCTCCCATACCTTCATCCAATAAGTAGTTATTGAATTAATTTGTGTTGATCTGGATATCACCTTAGAACTCAGACTCAAATTATTTTAATCTAAAAATACAGAAAATAAAGCAGATAGCTCTTGTATCATGACTCTTTTTTTCTGCAGTGCAAATACAACTCTGCTTTAGCTGACAAAGAAGAGAACAAAGAGTTGATTAAGAGACAGGAAGTGGAGATTCTGAATCTGAGAGAAACCCTTAGACTGAGAATACTTTCTGAAGACATAGAGGTAACTTAACAGAGCATGCCTCTTATTTTGCTTTATTACTTGTCAATATGCATGTGTGTGTGTGTGTGTGTGTGTGGAAGTTGTTAGTGAATAGAGGATTTTTTAAGGGGGTAAGTCATTGTTACAGCCATTTTCCTCAGGGTAGTTAGACAGTTAATAGGTAACAGTAACATTGTTGTGTATTTTCATTCATTTGTGCTAACAGCATGGTAAGTTCCTATCACTGACCCTCTTCCAAAGGGTTGCAGAGTGGAACTGCGTTTCTTTGGGTGCAAGGAGCAGGGAACAAAGAGAGGGCCAGTTCACAGGTTAACCTCAGGCTTGCTTCTAGTGTTTCAGCCAAAGCAAGTTTTAATTATTTTATTGTTGATGTAAATTTATCTTTTTAAAAATTAAGCTGTACCGTCACATGGTTCAAAATTCAAAATAATGTAAAGCAACGTACATTCCCCCTTGTGTATCCTTCCAGGGGTATTTTAGGCAAATCCTATGTGCCTTTAGTTTTTTTTTTTGTTTTATTTTTTCACACAGATGGTAACCGACTGTGTACACTGCTCTGCACTTGCTTTAGAAGTAAAGTTTTCTTGCTAAACTGTGCTACCCATGAAACAAATTGGATAAATATTTATTGAACCCTCCTGTGCCTGGTTTGGCATTTGGGAACGGAAGAACAACTGAAACTCTCTTACCTCAAAGCATGCAGTCCAGTGTACAAGATAGATGGACTGTGTAATAAATGACCTGGGAGCACAGAAAAGGGAGGGAGGGGCATACTTGTGCCTGGAGAATTCCAAAGAGCTTCCCAGAGGAGAAAGGAGTTGTACGAGACAGAGAGGGTGGCTTGGCAGCTTTGAATGTCTGTGGAGCATCCCCCACAAGGGGAACCGCTGGGTGTGACCAGCTTGAGGCGCGACAGTTGAGATGGAGCAGACCGAGCCTGTAGTGAAGGGTCTTGAGGGGCAGCAGCTGGAACCTTCAGGAAGAAACCTGGATGGCACAGACTGCGCCCAGCTGGACGCCGGTAAGGTGTGAACCACGAAATGCCAGTGGGACTGTGGACTGGGATCAAGCTGAGAAGCGTTCCAGCGCAGTCGACAGGTGTTGGTGTCCAGTTGGATATTTGCTGTAACTGGAGGAAGCAGTCAGAGTGGGCACTGGTTTCCTGCCTGAGTGAAGCAGCAGGGCTTAGACTGCATAGGAGTCTGAATTCTGGCTGTGCGATCTCGGGCTGCAAGTTACATTTCTCTCTGTGCCTCACTTGTCACATCGCAAAGTGGAGGTAACAATACCTGCCTGTCACGTAAGATGTTGTGAAGGTGAAATGGGGTAGCACATGGAAAGTGCTAAGAACACTGCCTGCTACCGTATAAGTTCTCAGCGGGGAGTCTTTTTAGGAGGCCAGCTGAAAAGTTAGTGCACCCTAAAGTCCTAGACAAAGTGTAAACTGTGGACGAAAATTCAGTGCCACACTGCCGAGTGGCAGAGTGAAAAGGGAGACCTCGCTGTTGGAGTGGGAGGAGCTGAGTGATGAGCGCCTGGCGATTTACCTCGCAGCTCCTCACTTCCTTTGTCTCTGTCTTTCTTTCTTAAAAAAAATTGTGACTACGCATGTTGAAGTATCTTAGATTCAAGTGGAATTGACCCCACAAACAGCCCGTTCACATTCCCTTTCTAGTTATCGCTGGTCTTCATAGCTAAAATCTAGAATTATGGCTATGGTATGTGAATTGTCATATAAATTGTTTTTTAACGACACGAGTTGCCAGCCAATATAATGAAATGGGAACCGAAGGTGAGATACAAATATTATAAAAACTGAGGGAAAATGACTTATTGGAAGGTGATATGGATGTCTACACGGAAACGCCAAAGTATTGCCTGAATATCGATTCAAATAATGAGCTTAGTAATCAAGTAGTCACAAAAACAACAGCATATATGTGCTATATCCAGCATATGTTACACACACACACACGTCTCTATGATGTATGTGTAATACTGTATGTGTTGTGTGTATAGCATTCTATAAGTGCGTATATACACACCTTTGGAAGGTCAGGGCCAGTGGATTCTTCTCTAATTCGGTAGGGATTGCATACGCTGTGTGTGAAGGAATTCCAGTTGCAACCTGCGGGCCTTGAATCCTCTCTGTCACTTTCCATCAAGTTACTCCCCTGAAACTGATGCCCTGTGACAGTGGGTCACAGCCTGGTGACTGCCCAGCCCTCCCCAGCCTGCTGAGGAGTCCTCATCCTTATTTGGTGCAAAAGTAATTGCGGTTTTTGTAATTTTTAACCTTTTAAACTGCAATTACTTTTGCACCAACCTAATACTTACCTTCCGGTGTGTAAAGGACTCACGTCCATCGGTGAGAACAGGTAGGCAAGGGCCCTGTGCCCGGAGTCCTCCCGAGGAAAGACAGGTCCGCTTTGAGAGGCCGGCAAGGGGCAGGGGAGTGGGTGCAGTTAAACCTCAGCTGGCTGCCCGTATGAACTTCCAGTCGTTTTTATCTCTAGGCCTGTTCCCTAATCTTGTCCTGGAATGGATTCCCATGCAAGCCAAAAATAAACGTTCTCATTTAAAATGTTCTTAACCTTTTAGAAATCGCACCTAGTACTGGTGTGCAAATCCTTGTTGGAGTCCCACAATTAAATTCTTCTTTTGTGGGGATGATCCCCTAACAGAGGGATATGCTCTGTGAGGACCTGGCTCACGCTACGGAGCAGCTGAACACGCTCACCGAGGCCTCGAAAAAGCACTCGGGGCTCCTGCAGTCCGCCCAGGAGGAGCTGACCCGGAAGGAGGCCCTCATCCAAGAACTTCAGCACGAGGTGAGACAGACGCAGGGGCAAGTGTCACGCAGGATGGGAAGTGTGGTTGTGGAGGTCCCTGCTTCGGCACGTAGGTGGTCGGGCAGCTGCCCTGTGGGCTCTTGCTGCCCTGTGGGCTCTTGCTGACCTGTTGCTCCCATGGGTTCAGACGTGCCTGGCTGTCCTCCCGCCCACCCTCAACCCTTGACATGAGCCAGCAAGTTCTAACCACGGTGGGAAGGTTATGGCTGATTTTCATCTTCTTTTTGGCTGCTGTTGTTTTATAGTTGGTATTTTTACTCCAATGACCCTTTGGTCATTTGTGAAGCTTAAAAAGAAAGTTTTTCTTTTGTTTGTTTTGTTTTTTTAAAGTGTAAAGAAATTAGCAAACCGGAGATGAGAGTAACGAAGGTATACAGACACAAACGGCAGCTCCAGATATTACCATTTATTACTTTAAAAATTGCTGGGTTTTTTTGGTTTGTTTTAATCTTACTGCTTTGCAAATTATTAATCAAGTAAAAAAAAGATGTAAAAAGCCTGTTTCCACATGCTTTGGGAAGATTGGCTCTTCTAATTGGACCATGTGCCCCATATTATTTTCTAACTTACAACCTTACATCTGTTGATTTTCCCAGCTAAACCAAAAGAAAGAGGAAGTAGAACAGAAAAAGAACGAATATAACTTCAAAATGAGACAACTTGAACACGTGATGGATTTTGCTGCCGAGTATCCCCAGGTACTTTTCAGAAAAACGATGCATTTCAGGAGGAATAAACAGTTTTGTGAGTGGTAAAAATTTGGAAATTCCTAAGACTGTAGCTTTGTCTTTTTATAGAAAAAGATTTTTACTAACACCTTTCTGCTTTTTACCTGATAAAAAAGTACCAGTGTTTTATATGTTTTACTTGGACAAGAATTAGAATAACAAGCTAAACAGACCAAGGATTTTCTGTACGCTTGGCATATACATCTAAAATGAACTCTGTAACAGTCACTTAATCAGGTATTTGGATGGCATTTGATTTTATTTTAGAGTCCTAAAACACCACCTCATTTTCAAACACATTTGGCAAAACTCCTGGAATCACAAGAACAAGAGATAGAAGACGGACGAGCCTCTACGATTTCTTTGCAACACCTCGTAACAAAGCTAAACGAAGACAGAGAAGTCAAAAACGCTGAAATCTTCAGAATGAAGGTAACTGGGTAATATTTTTTTTCCAATAAATTGGATGTTTTAAAATAAGTAGTATTTTTCATGTTTGTTGAGGATGCAGAATTCAAAAGGCACAAAACTAAGGGTGGACAGAGAAAAGTTTTCCTCTCCCCTGACTCCGAGTGGCCTCGTCTGTTGTCCCTGGACGCTCCCAGGGTAGCCAGTTTCTTAGTTGTCTTTCTAGAGCTTTCCAGCGCATGTGTAACCAAGCCTGTGAGCATTGCCTCCCTGCCCCCTTGGTTTTTATATGATGGTATCGTCATACAGGCTGCACCAGCTGCTCACATCACGATGCTGATTTTTAAATCTTTGCCAACTTAATAGCTAAAGCATGTTGTCTACTGGTAGTGTTAAGTTTGTTTTTGTCTTCTAAGGAGTAAGATTGGGCATCTTGTGTTTTTCTTTGTTTAGGAACTATATCCTTCCCCCATTTTTCTACTGTTGGACTTTTTCTTAATGATTTGGAGGCATTCTTTATGTATTAGAGAGATTTGCTTCTGTGAGAAACACCAAAATGTTAAAAATTCTTTTGTTTGCCATTCTTTTAAACTTCCTTCTGGTGTTTGCCCCGGGTGCGTGGGGGGTCCGGTGTTTGTGTGAGGGGAGAGTGTGTTTAGAGTAGCACTGAGGGATGGGAGGAGCGCCTGGGAGGCGACGTGTGGGGAAGGTGGCTGGGGAGGGTGCTCCACAGGAGGTCGCAGTTCGCCTGGGAAGCCCTTGCTCTGCAGTGAGTTTCCCTTTAGGAATGAAACCAGCTGTAACCAAGCAGCGTAAAGTCCACGAAGACAGAATCACCCTTAAGCTTTGTTTCTCGTGGAGGGGATCATTCCTGGCCTTTGTGTTGAGGGCCACTCAGTGTGCTGCTGTCTCAGGCACATGGCTGTCACCCAGGTCGGCACGCGCTTGGTACTTCGAAGAAATCGTGGCGGGTTAAACGAAATCAAACAACAGACAAGTAGAAGTAAATGAAAAAGGAACTCCCTGCCAACAAGTAGTTTTTTCTTCTACATGGTTATGCTCATGATTTTCAAGTTAGAATCCAGTGAAGTATTTAAATTAGAATCTGTTAAATAGAATCAAATAGAACATTTACCAAAGTAGAGGCTTTTTGTCATCTTTTCTCATAAAGAAATGCTAATGAATTATGTGATACTGATAACAGACTATGTTTGAGACACTCTGGGTGTTAGAATGAATTCCAGTTCCAGGCTCCCAAGAGCTTGTCACAGTGGACTTTTTATCCAGCGTTATCCAGTGCAGTGTTCTGTGCATAAGAGGAGCTTAAAAGAGGAATACTGGTCTCAATCATGGCCTTGGAGAGCAAAATAACATCTTCTGTCACACATTTTATGGAAAGACATGATTTGATGTGTTATTAGGGGCAGTTGAGTGAAATGGAAAACCTACGCCTGGAAGCCGAGCAGTTAAGAGAAAAAAACTGGCTCCTGCAAGGTCAACTGGATGATATTAAAAGACAAAAGGACAACAGGTGAGAAAGACCCACCCAAACTCTGTGGGCTCGATCTTGGCCGATCTGTGTCTAGTTAGATGAGTGAGGTGGGAATGCACACTGGTTTCCTTCCCATCCGCTGCTTTTGCACCAGATGGGATGAGGGTGCTGCTGTTTCCAGAGTAGGAGAATAAGGCATCCGTCCTCTTGCCTACGCTGCGAAACTTCGCGTTATTGTAGAGCTACTGAAATGCATTCCAGACATGTGAAATACTGAAACCAAACTCTTTACTTCTACTGAAAAAGGAAAAAGGGAGCAAACCCATTAACAAGGTAAGGTTCAAGAGGCCCTGCAGAAAAAGGGAGAATCTCCTGCCACTCGGTGTTGCTTCATGACTCATGGTCCAGGGCAAGCTCCTGGGCAAGAGCTTTCCAGAAGAGCCTCCCCTGGGTTTGGATAGCTCTGGGTTTGTGTGTGTTTTGGCTTCGGCTAAGGTCGTGTTCGAGTTGTATTTGCTAATGCACAACCTGGAGTCGGGGCAACCACACCCAGGCTGTGTCCTGTCTGTGACACTGTAAAGTCCTATGACTTTGGACACATTTTTTTAACCTCTTAGTGCTTCAGTTTCCTTCGCAATAAAATGAAGAAAATGAGAGCTCTTACAAGGTGTTTCAAAGACTGAAAGTAACGTATGCGAAGTGCCGCGTCCAGTGCTTGGCAGAGGGCGGTCACGCAGTAAATGGTAGTTACCGAGTGTACGGGGTACCATGATGACCCTGCCTGTTGTCAGCTTTCTGAGGGGAAGATTGGTGGTGAGGGTGGCCTGGAAAATTAGGCAGCAAGTTGAGGTGAATCAAAGGGGATCTCTATTTGGGATGGAGGCCCTTGCTGAGTTCAGCCTTCCAGATTAGGGGTGTCTGCTGTTCCTCCTGTTGCAGCAGGCCTTTGACAGATGCTTGCCCACTCCTGCAGCTCCCCACCCGTGTCCAGAGCAGCCCAGAGACGCGTTGTCCAAAACCTAAATGAGACAAGAGATTTGAGACTGGTGATAGTGGCTGTGCTAGCAACTGCAGGTCAATGACAGACGCGTGTACCACGGTGGTCCCGTAGATTACAGAGGAACTGGAAATTTCCTATCGCCTAGTGACGTAATAGTGGGCATAACATCATGGCACAAGGCGTTACTCACGTGTTTGTGGTGATGCTGGTGTGGATGGAGCTACCACGCTGCCAGTCGTATAAAAGTAACACATGCAGTTACGTACAGTACATAGTACTTGATAATAAACGACTGTGGTACTGGTTTATGGATTTATTACACTATACTTTTTGTCATTATTTTAGAGTGTACTCTTTCTATTTATTTAAAAAAAGTTTGTGGTGAGCGATTGAGAAAATTTATGTAGTAAAAAATTAAATTATAGTATTTCTGATTTGGGGGGATAATTTTAATTTTTAGGTATTCTGGCAAATATGATATAAGAAACACACCAGATCTCTACTTTTATATTATTTCCTTTCAAATGCTAAGTAACATACATAAATAATGACTCAGATTTCTTTTTAAGTGTTAGGTTATTTTTGTATGAGAGATTTACTGAGGTGGAAACTCTCACGTTTAACTTATGCAGTGAGGCATAATTTCTTAGGAAGCATATTTGACAAGTTTTAGTTGTTGTTCTCCTCTTTCTCCTTCTTTTATGGTCTGATTGAAATAGCAGATTTAAACAACACGTAGTCTGCATCAGAATACTGCATCTGATTTGAAACTTGATTCCTTCTTGTTGCCATAAAGATTACTAAATTAATTGAGTTTTAGTGTCTAGCTGTTAAATAAAAAGAGAAGGGAAAGTAAGACTGTAGTATCATTCCAAAATTTCTGTGAAACTGGGTCTAGGAGCTAAAGTTTGTAGGGGAATTATTTAATAAGTGTGATCTTTTTTTAAAAAAAACTGCTATAGAACAGGACGCCATGTTGCAAAGGCAGCAGCCTCGTGCATCTCATGTTTATTATGTCTCTTGGTTGCATCATTTTCTCTTGTCCTTGATTTACAGTCATGTTGTCGTGCACATGTTTTGTGCCGCACGGTCTTGCAGCCTGGGAGCAGTAGGCTCCCCCAAACAGCCCAGTGCGCAGCCGGCTAGAGCGTCCAGGTTGTGTAAGTCACTCTGTGATGTTCACACAATAATGAAATCACCTAACGGCGCATTTCTCAGAACGGATCCCGCTCCCTCAGGGGCACGTGACTATTCCTGAATGGCTCTCTTCCAGTTTTAGCGAACACTGGACATGCTTGTTTCAGCAGCTTCCTCTTCCAGGGATTTTGCTTCCCCTGCTGGGTGTTTCTGACGCAGATAGCCCCTAGGGCACTCACTGAGCTTCCATGTGCTCCACCCCGTCCAGCCATGAAAGAAAAGCATTGTACTCGGTACCCTGAATTTTATCAGGAGCTAGTCTGAGCATGGAAAATAGAATGTCTGGATTTCATAGCCTCATGTTCTTTATATGAGGAGCCATACAGAAACTTCTTCATGAAACGTTAGGGTAGGAGAAAACGAGCCCAGGAGTCGAGTCTAGCCCACAGCTTGTTGGGTAAATAAAGTTTTATTGAAACAGTCACGTCCTTTCATTTAAATATTGCTGTGGCTGCTTTCGCAATACATTGCGGTTGCCAACCTGAATAGCTGTGACGGAGACCTTAGGCTCCCGAATCCTAGAATATTTTCTGTCTGGTTCCTGATTAGAGCACAGAAAACACATTTTCCCTAATGATTTCGGTGCTGTCTTCGTTGAGGTCTCATTTTTGTCTAAGCTGCCAGATTGCTTAAGAAGCTACTGTAGCTTCTGTTCTTCAGGAAACCATCTTCTCACCAGTGAGCGAGATATTCCTAGCGAAGCCTGCAGCATTCGAGCAGGTTCCCTGGGGGGTGTCTCCCTGGTCCAGGGGCTGTCCACCTATTATCCTGACCTGCTCAGGCTCATAGAAATGGACTCACATTAGTCAAATTCATGTGATACTGACGTATGGTTCAGAATGTAATCTTCTTTATATAGATGAACATTCCTTTTCTGCGAAGAGATTTCTCTCTGGTGCCTGGGGAATCCCCTTCCTGGTATCAGCATACGTGAGAAGTCAGAATGTCGTCAGAAAAGTGCCAGCTGGCTATGAAATCCAAGCGAAAAATCCAACTGCTACGGGCTCTACAGGCCAGGCCAGCTTGAGGACACCTCCAGCCCCCAAAGATGCCCCCTCCCAACTGATCACATTCATACAAGTTTCCTGCACTGCCCTTCCTCTCAGCCCCTTTTTGCTCACATTTGATCTTCAGATGGTAGCACTGTCTACTAAGTTTCTACTTTATTTTCCTTTCAACCAAGCCTTTATTAGATTTCCTAGCTTTGCTCGTCTCACTTTCGTGTAGCAGGAACCCTGGATTCTGGGGAGGTGCCTTATTTCACCCCCATGTGTTGATCACATTTATCAAGTGCGCTAACTTGACTTCATCACCATTGAGTTGGCTTTTCTTTGCACAACTGGGCATTGCTGCACATAATAGACGTGAACTTGATACTTAACTCTACTTGACAATGTTTCCCCATCCTCCCTCCCCAGTCTCTGCACGGAACAGAATCATTCAGACAATCAACAGCTGAAGAGTGAACAAGAAGAAATTATCAAAGAAAGACTTGCTAAAGTATGATTTTGATTTTACATAATTTTTCTTGTCTGGGAGTGCTTTTTAAAGTTAGCATTTATGGTTGTGTATTTTAGAAACCACTTACTATTGAAATTTCTGTCTTTTTGTATTCCCACTGTTAGGTTTGATGTTTACTGTCAGTATTTAGACCCAGCTGAGAATTAGAGTGCATTTGTCTTATGCCTGGGTGGTCAGCCTACATCAGCATGCCCACACACAGTTGCCCATTTAGAAGCAAGGATCGAGTGCCTATTTGAGGCATTAGAGGGCACAGTACACAAAGTCTTGTGACTAGGTACCCCCTTTATGTGTGGGTAGCTAGGATTGTGGGAAAGGATGTTGGTTTTATTACCATGAGGGAGAGTGGACTGGTTAGTTTCATACATATATATATGTGTGTGTGTGTGTGTGTGTGTATATTTCATATATATATTAAAATGTTAAGAGTTTAAGCTTTCTTTTTTTCTATTTTTTTAATCTTATAGAATAAATTACTTGAAGAAATGCTGAAAATGAAAGCAGAGTAAGTGCACTGTTTTGTAATTCAAGTTCTTATTGGTCTTTTCTTCTCTTCTAAGGGAAGAAATATTTATATCCACAGGGTAAGTAACTTCTTTCCTTCAGTAATATGTGAACATAATAGATGTTTACAAAGTGGTTTTCTGCATACCACTTGCTAAAGGGGTTCCACACGTAAAGCCATCCCCAATACAAAATCGTAAAGAAATAAGTGCCAGGAAAAGCTTAGCTTCCCTAGACAAATTGCTGGCTTTTCTCCTCATGGACAATGAGAACAACACAATGACCAGGTTTCCCTTTTCCACTTCTTCTGGTTTCCTCTGATTTAAAACCTCGAGGCGCTCTGAGACCCATAGATCAATGCTCTGATTTCTTCTGGTCTGGACCTTGGGTATCTGTATTTTCTGTAGACAAGATTTTAATTTATTCATATAGTTTTAATATTAATTTATGTAATCTTTAAACTGCCTCATCCTTTGATGAACAAAATACACTGTATTTTCTATCAAGCTCAAAATAAGTAAGCTAGTTGATATCAACAAAATAATAAGACATTAGAAATGTATTGTACTCTGAATAGATACTCCTCATTAGGAAAATAGATCCTCGAAAATGTTTTCACTTGTTATGCCGCCTAAAAGAATTTTGAAACACCACGTAGGCTCTTGCACATTTTTGGAGTTGAGTATATGTGTAAACTCCTACGTTTAAATTGTTGCAAAGGATGGATGTTCTGATATACAGGCAGACCTCAGAGATACTGCAGTTTCGGTTCCAGACAACCGCAATAAAGCAAGTATCTCAATAAAATGAGTTGTAGTCTTTTTGTAGGTGGAGGGTCTTGCCTTCAGTTTGTAAAAAGCATAACATCTGTGAAGCACAATAAAGCGAAGTATAATAAAATGTGGTCTGCCTGTGCTGCAAATGGTGACATTTAGAAATAAAACTCTGGTGGTGGTCTTTTAACTTTCCATCCACTTAAAAATACATGAAAACATTTCTAAGTCTAAAAGTTTATATTGTTTTCTTTTCCTTTGAAATTGAATTTTTGTTCTATATCCATGCTGAATTATATCCTAATTTAATATATTATTTAGAAAATGTTTTGTTGATTACTGTATCACATACCTTAGCATGAAAATATGTATACAAATTAGAGTAATTTGTATAAGTTTCTTATGTTCTTATGGCTCTAAGTGTTACATTTCTTCTGGATGGAGTTTTCATTACAGTTATTTATCACAGTATCCTATTTATTGTAAGTTTTCATAAATAATTATTACACCTAGTAAAATTTTAGTGGTAATGCATCTCTGAATGCATTTGATCTTAATTCCTTTTCTTCAGTTAGCTCATTCCGTTATACTTAATTCTGGAATGAGATAGTATTTAGTATCAATTCTATTCCATTTTGTTTTTATAGATATAAATGCTGAGAACTCTTATTCACATAATAAGTAAATGGCAACCGAAGGACTTTTGTTAGAGTACTATCTATCATTCAGTCATTTGTACTATCATTCAGTCATTTGACCCCCGTCCAAGTTAATAAGCGAAAAATTACTTAGTGATATGTCATCAGAAATTCTTTTTAATGATCAGCTGACAAAGACCAACCAACTTGTGAAAGATTTGTTACCGAGTCATTGAATCATTTGCTTCCTAGAATCAGAGTGTGGCTGTGGAACAAAGCTTACTCAGCACTTTGATCTCCAGTTTGGGGACTGGCTCCCAGCCAGTTAGTTGGAAAGCTGGACAGAATCTGGGTTACTTACAGGATCTATGAGAATCCAGCTGTATAGTTTATAGAATTGCCGCTATTTTAGAAATAATATCCATTTGAGACCTTCTAGCAAAAAGAATAAAACTAAGTGGGCGTGTAACTTATTTCATAATCTAGTTACCAAGAGTCTCAGTGATACATTGTCCCTTGAACGTAGTCCCTGTGGCAGGTGAAGCACGCTCCAGAAAATGGCACGTGCACCTTTATCAGTCCCAGCCTCCAGCAGCTGTTTTAAACATTATGTTATCCAGTGTGTCTGGGAGGCCCCAGGAATCAACTTGTGTCTCCTTGGCGACACTGAGCACACCTGCAGGGCAAGCTCAGAAAGGCCGGGGAGAGAGTACCGTGCTCACTCAGCTCTAGCTCGGTTCTTACTAACTGACCTTTGGGAACTGGGTGTGCATCTCCTCTCCCTTTCCCCCAAATAAAACGAGTTTTTATAAACTCTGTGTACTTTATAAACAAGTTTATATATTAAACTCTGTGTACTACGTCATTTAAATAATCAGCATTCTGTTCCATGTGCATTGTGAAATTAAAAGCATTTTTTTTCTTTTGGGAATCTTACAAGATTCAGACGCTTTTATAAAATCAGTGAAGTCTACAGCCATACCACCCTGAACACGCCCGATCTCGGAAGCTAAGCAGGGTCGGGCCTGGTTAGTACTTGGATGGGAGACCGCCTGGGAATACCGGGTGCTGTAGGCTTAAAAAAAAAATAAAATGTGAAATTCTATGTAATTCTGTAGTAACCTTTTTTCTTATGTTTCTATTCCATTGACAGTTATATGAAGTATATAAATTTCTCAATAGCACATCCTTGAAGAAATGACTAGTATCCCACTGAGAATCAGGTTTTGAAATCAGAAATGATGACTGTTACATATGGGGCACTGTAGTAATACTTAAATAACCTTTGCTCCACGTGGACTGAATCTGAAAGTTTCCATTCTGAATTTTCGTTGTTTAAAAGAATGGCTTGAAGAGTTTGCCAAAATGAAAGTCTTAGTTAAAACAACAACAAAAGAAGCCTATCTACAGGTCCTGTGATCTTCCTGTGCTGTCAGAAGGGGAGGGCTAAACATTTGGTGATGCTTTCAAATCAAAATTCTCGGCTCCGGTGGAAAACGTCTCATTCGAGTACTGTTTTGCACTTCTGTCTCTGTGGACTATCATAACATGGTGTTTATTATTATAGCCTGGAAGAAGCCCAGTGCGCCCTTCAGAACAAAGAGACAGACTACCTCAGAATGACTGAGGAAGTCGAAAGAACCAGAACTTTGGAGTCTAAAGCATTCCAAGAAAAGGAACAACTGAGATCAAAGCTGGAAGAATTATATGAAGAAAAGGAGAGGACATTCCAGGTGCATATTTATTCGTGTGTTTATTTTTTCCTGTCCTTAGGACATGTGAATTAATAGAACTCATCAGAATAAGACTCCTGTCTGTGCGTGGGTGTCCGGTGGTTCAGACTTGCTGGAGCTTAGGCAGAGGTGTGTGGTCATTGGTCCTGAAAGCAGGGAGCCTGGGCTCCATCTCTCCCTGTGCTCTTAGAAGCCAGGAAATGATGTTATTTTTTAAAAATAATAAGACCAGCTCATTTCTCCTCCCTGGGTTGATTTATCTGCAGGAGATGGAAGTGTTAAGAAAGCAGGTGGAGTATCTCGCTGAGGAAAATGGAAAACTGGTGGGTCACCAAAACCTACATCAAAAGATTCAGTACGTAGTGCGGCTGAAGAAGGAAAATGTCAGGCTCGCTGAGGTAAACTCTGAAAACTATTCTGATACACTCACTCTGGTTTTTTAATGATTATTTAAACAATATTTAACTTAATTAGTGAATCACTTAAGAGCATCCTTCAGGGAACTTCCTGAATTCAGAAGAATTCAGTCACTGCTATTTCAAGCGTAATTCAGTCAGTTATCATACTGTTCAGATTCCTGTTTAATGTTTCATTTACAAATTGAAAATTGTCATTTTAATTTGGAATATAAACTTAATGAATGCCAAAAATAACTCTTCCTGTAAGAATAAGTGCCTCAATTCTTTTCTTTTCCTTTTTTAAAAAACAACTACCAGGAGGTAGAAAAGTTGCGTGCTGAAAATATGTTTTTAAAAGAAAAGCAAGAGAGCTTCTGATGAATATTCTGCATCCATACATGTCCTGTGGCAATCAGTAATCTGCTGTTTAGAGGGGACCACGCCGTGTCAAGGCTCTAACTCGGCTGTAAATACTGGGAGAACCTGTTTCCTTTACAAAATAAAAGGCTGTAGCTAATGTTTATAGTGGATCTTGGCCAGATCATTTTTTCCTTAGATACTACCAGACTCTCCTCCAAGTCTTATGCCAGAAGCTCTAAAAATATTTGACGGTTCCAAAACTTGCTTGAGGTTTATGACTGTGCGGTGTGTGTGAAAAGCAAATTTGTTAATACAGATTATTTTTTTATTTCTTCTTTGAAGTATTCTCGTGAGTGTTTTTATGACTGTAAACATGGCCATGTTTCAAAATGTAGTAAATCTTTAAAATAAATAGTCATGTTTTTTACTATAGGCACCCTAGTGTGTGTGTACTGGTATGTCACATTTTCCTAATGACCAATGACAATAAACACTTTTACATGTTATGGACATACTACTCAGCAATAAAAATGAGATAGACTGATGTATGCTACAACATGCGTAAACCTCAAAAAAATATGCTAAGTGAAAGAAGCCCAACCCAAAAGACCACATGTTGTATTGATTCCAGATGTGTGAAATGTCCAGAAAAGGCAAAAGTCTGGAGATAGAAAGTAAACCATGGGTGGCTGGGCTGGGAGTGGAATCGACGGCCTGAGCACAAGGGAACTTTTTGATGCAGTAGTTTGTGGTGATGGTTGCACAAGTATAAACTTACTAAAAATTAAACTACATTCAAAATGGGTTCATTTTATGGTTTATAAGTTATACCTCAGTTAAAGCTAAAGAAAAACAATTTTAAACCAATGCGTAGCTGAACTCAAGGAATAGTAGTAAAGCCCTAAGAGCCAGAAATGAAAAAGGAACTGAAATTCAGTGTACGGTAGAGTAGACATCGTCTGCCTTCGAGGTGGAAGAAGGTGGATACTGAAGCTGGTAATAAGGAAAGTTGGGTCTTTGTTGCCTTACATCTGCCCGACCGTTGGTCCCGGATTTCACAAGGCAGTGCTTCAGCAAACTGAGGCTCCACGGAAAGATGTCGATAAAGCTCCCTTGAGGGGACGTCTCAGCAACTGAGACCGAATGGAATGATATCGGTCCCTCCCCTTTAATGGACCCCCTGGAGTTATGTGTGTGTGAAGGCACAGTAAGTCCTGGAGCACCATGGGGACTTTCGGAGAGACAGCCAAGTAATTCACAGATGTTGAGATTAACAAGCTTTACTTTCTCATTTGTTAACCAAAAAGGCTATAATTACGGGCTCAGTCCTTGAGGCTGGAGTCCCTTGGCCCCGCTCGCACTCTGTTCTTGGCTACTGTCTTTCTTAACCCTGCGCCGCCCTTCTCACTTCCCACAGCTTTTGCCATGCAGGACTCGACAGGTCTTATCACCTGTATGAGTTTCCCAGGCCTGCTGCAAATTCCCACAAACTGGGTGGCTTAAAACGACAGAAATTGTACTTCACAGTTCTGGAGGCTGGGAGTCCAAAATCGAGGTGTTGGTGGGGCTGGTCTCTGAGGGCTCCCGGGGACAATCTGCTCCCAGACTTAGCTGGTGGTGTCACCAGCGATCTTGGGCATTTCTTGGCTTGTAGGTTGCATCACTCCAACCAAGGTCACGTGGTATTTTCCCCTGTGTGTCCCCTTCTCTTATGAAGACATTAGTCAGGTTAGGGCCCACTCTAATGACCTCATCTTAACCTGATTATATCTGCAAAGACCCCCATTTCCCAAGAAGGGCACATTCACAGGTACCTGGGGATAAAGGCTTCAACATACCTTTTTTAGGGACACAATTCAACCCATAACATCACTCCTTGCAAGGAAAAGGAGATAAGGCCTCAGGACGGAGTTACAACTGAGATTTTTGCAAAAAAGCGGAACCCGAGTGCAGGGATCTTTGTCATCCTGCAATGCTGCTGCCTGGAACGGGGCCAGGCCCAGAATGTGTGCTCATTTGTTTCACTGAACAGAACAATGAAGGGACAGAGGACACAGTGAAAAGAGGAAGAGCCTGAGGTAAAGTTGGGGCAACAGAGACAAGACATTCACTCCCTAGGTAATCACAGGCCCTACCACCCGTCCCTGTTTCCCCAAAAATAATACCTAGCCGGACCATCAGCTCTAATGCGTCTTTTGGAGCAAAAATTACTATAAGACCCTTTCTTATTTTATTATAAGACCGGGTCTTTATAACAATATAAGATCCGGTTTTATATAATTAATTTTTGCTCCAAAAGACGCATTAGAGCTGACGTTCCTGCTAGGTCTTATTTTCGGGGAAACACAGTACTATCACCCCAGGAGCTTCACACATTTAAATTCTGGCCTTGGCGCCAAGGCCTCAAATTTGTGACTTCTAGCTTTTAAAGGTGAGGGAGAATTTGAATGGGTCTCCCAGAACTCGCGGCATCTTGCCATAAGCCATCTTTCAGGTTTGTCTTGCCTTTTTAGTAAATGTAGGATGAGGTATTCCTTCCCCTCCGCACTGTCCCGGTTCAGGGTGCTCCTGTCTGAGTCAATTTGCTGTTTGTCAGTTTTTTAAGTTTTCTGTAATTAAACCATAGTCTGTTCAATCATATTTGTGGTCAATCAAATATGAGCTGGTCACAGTACCCGGCACGGTGGCAGGAGCAAACAGAAAACATGCACAGCTCTGCCCTGACAGCGCAGCTATGGAGGCCCTCGCGCTGCCAGGTGTGCGAGTGCACTGAGGGCAGCAGTCAGAGCCTTGCTATTGGTGTTGTGTGCTGACCTAGGCATTAGCACCACCTGGGAGCCTGTTAAAAATGTGGAATCTCAATCCACGTCCAGACTTAAATCAGAATCTTCATTTTAACAAGATTCCTAGTAGGTGGTAAGAGCTTTTGTCTAGGAGGCAGAAATCACTTCCCAGCAGAGGGCCAAGGATGTCAATTCAGCCATTATCCCCATAACAAGGCCCTGTGCTGGGCACGGGACGTAGAGAAGAAATTTCTCCCTGCCCTCAGAGAGCTTGCAGGCTGCCAGGGAGTCAGATAGGACTGGTGTGGGAACAGCACAGACTACAGAGGAAGTGTGTCATGCAGGGTGTCACGCGGGGTCTCAGCTCCTGCTCCCCACACAGGAACACAGGATATGGGGAGGCCAAAAAGGAACACCCACGGAGCCATAGATAGAGGAGTCATATCACTATATTCTCGCTGGCGGCTGGGTTGGAGACACAGGACGCAAAATCCTCCAGTACCCCAACAAGGGGTCTTCCTGCACCCTCGTCTCACCAGCGACTGGGCGAGTTGCACACAGGAAGTAGGATCCCCACGATCCGCAATCTGCCAACCGCTTCTCTGCCTGCCAACCAACCAACCAAAGCAGTCATGGCAGTTACATCAGTGGCTAATTGACTAATTGGTTACAGCTGATGGCCAACCAGTCACAGCTGACAGCCATCTACTACCCGAGCCAGCACCTTTCCATGTGAGGCCAAGAGCCTGGAAACTGCTCTCTGGGACTCTGTCCCCACAAAGTGGCTCTGAGATGCTAGTAGATGTAGCATTTGTTCTAAGAAGGCTCATTTTATATTTTTTAAACCATGCAGAGTTGATCAAGTGCAACACTGCTTGATTTCCTGTAGGTACCAAGTAACTGAAGAGCTTTCAGAGGGGATCATCTTTGAGCTGGGTTTTTGCAGCTCTTTTCAGTGGGATGGTGCCTCTCTGAGCCTCAATTTCCTTTACTGCAAAATGGGACAGTTTATACCATATAGGAGTTATCAGGGTTCTCCGTGCTTGTATCTGAGCCACAAAACCACCCTGTCAGAAAGGGTGGCAAGGCAGGACTTCATGAAAACTTCCTGAATGGAAAAAAAAAAATGCTGTGGGGACAGAGGCAGGAGTGCAGTTTCCAGGCTCTCGGCCTCACGTGGAAAGGTGCTGGCTCAGGTAGTAAATGGCCATCAACTGTGATTGCATGGCCATCAGCTGTGGCTAGTTGGCCGTCAGCTGTAACCAGTGAGCCATTGGCCACTAATATAACTGCTGTAGTTAGGCTAGCAGAAAAAAATGGGGGCTAGCAAGAAGATGGTGGTTAAGCTAGCAAGAGCGGATTGCAGTTAGCTTGGCGGAGTGTGGATTGAGGAATGCAGAAAGGCGGATTGCAGCTCGCAAGTGAGGTTGGTTGGCAGAGAGAAGTGGACGGCATGTTGTGGATCATGTGACTCCTGCTTCCTGTGTCTCCAACCCAGCCGCCAGCGAGAATATGGTGGCATGACTCCCCTATCTATGGCTCCGTGGGTGTTGCTTGTTGGCCTCACCACATCTTGCGTTCTTATGTGGGGAGTAGGAGCTGAGACCCCGCAGGCTGCCCTACATGACACCCTGCATGACAAATGCTGAACAATGTTCACTCTGAAATCATGATTTAAAAAAGCCCCATACATATATGTAAACTTGAACGTGTGCTATATATAAAACTAAATATGCATAGAGAAAAAGTACTCTAATAACAGTGATTTTCCTGGAGAGTTGATATAGTCCATATACATTCCAACAGCATTTTGTTTTCAAAGAAATGTACTACTTTTTAAACGAAAACCTTTTAAACATATTTAAGTGCATAGGAAATGAGAGATGTTCATCTTAATTATCAGAGCGGAGTGATTATGGATGACATCTTTTCTAAATTTCCTGCAATGAGCCTGTATCCACCTGGACCTTTCGGTTTGTCCGAAACCCTAACTTGAGCCCGCCTCCTTGCTGGGTCTGGAGGTCTCTAGCGCCCTCGCCCGAAGCACCTCTCCATTTTGCTCTCAAACTGGCAGGTACAGGTGAATCCCTGGGGGTCTTGTCAAAATGCAGATTCTGATTCAATGGGTGTGGGGTCCCGGCCTGGGATTCTGCATTTTTAACGAATTCCCAGAGGAAGCCGATGCCGGACACACCGAGTGGCAAGGATGGAAACTGCTAGGCCGAGAATAGTCTACAACAGCAACCACAGTGCCACCGAGTCCGGGCCTCAGACGCGCTCCCGCGTAAACCTAAACCCATCACCCGGGGAGGCCGCGTGGACCTCGGCCCCGCCCCTGCGAGACCCTCGCGGGAGCCGAATTGGCCTCCCCGCTCACGTGAGCGTTGTGTCACGTGAGGCTGCCGTCCAATCGTGACGCGCGCTCGGCCCTGCAGGGGCGGGCGCGGCGGGCCCCATGGCCGAAGGCACCATGGCCGTGTACCCCGACAGCCCCGCGGGATTCCCCCGGCACCTCCAGGCCGGCGCGATGCGGCGCCGCTTCTGGGGCGTATTCAACTGCCTGTGCGCCGGCGCGTTCGGGGCCCTGGCCGCCGCCTCCGCCAAGCTGGCCTTCGGCAGCCAGGTCGAACCCAGGGCGCCGCCTGGGCGGGCGGGCGGGCCGGGCGGAGGGGGGCGCGGCGGGCCAGGGCGGGCGGGCCGGGCTGGGGGCACCGGGCGGCGCCTCACCCCCGCGGGTCTGTGGGGCCCGGTCCGCAGCGGGGCTCCGCCGTCCGCTGGGACGGAGAGCATCCCTCCTAAGCCCCCAGTGTAGGCGGTAAGAGACGTCATCCCTGGGGACCCAGATCTGTCCTCTGATTGGCCTAGTTCGCCCTCGGGGACGAGGCGCCCCTCCTACATCTGTCTACCTCGTATTTTGAGGCCCTTGTGCCTGAACATGTCTCTCAACGTGACTTAATATGAGAAGCCTGTCGCCCGTCTCATTACGCCGTAATTAACGGGTGCTTTGACCTGTCTGCCCCGCTGCCAGGAAGCCTGGGAGTTTGGGAAACGTCCTGGACGTTGCCCTGACGCTGAGAATCCTAAACTGCCTCCCTACATCTGCTAATGTGTACTTTGCGTCTGCAACCCAGGGGTAAGCCCTGACCTGGGCAATAAGAGAGGCAGATTCTGGGGGTTTCAGCCTCTTTAGGGCTAATCCAGTGGGAGCTGCCTGCGGGAGGTTAGTGCCCTGCGGGAGGTGATTCCTGGAGTAAGTGGTCCAAAATAAGAGGAGTATCTCTATGACACCTGAGGTTTTTCTGGTCTTTTTAATTGTGCACCAGGCCTTCATAACCCTTTATATAAGCAGGCTGCCACTGGCACATACAGTGCTTGTGTGTAAATTATACGAAGACACCCCTTCCTCGAGACACTGCATATTCAGCTGCTGGAAAACTGTTATGAGAAATAAGAGATGATGTTTAAATGGACACAATGCCCACAGAAAGCAGCTTTATCTGCGGGTGGGGTGCTGACTGGGAACCGAGCAAGGGGGTCTGCATATCCTTTGTGTAGGAGGCTTCTAAAGATCCTCTCTTCTCTCAAGGCTCTCTGCTTTAAAAAAAAGAGACACAGAGAGATAGAGAGAAAGAAAGAACTTGGCACATTCCCCAAGCGATACCTGAATCACCAAATAGTCTCAGGGGGGTTTCCCTAGGCAGGGCTGTGTCCTGGTTAAGGGCTTGGAGCCACACAGCCTGGGTTTGAATCCTGGCGGCTCCCACCAGCTGTGGCACTTTAGGCAAGTGACTTAATGCCTCCGGTGATTTATCTGTAAAATGAAGTTAAGGAATAAATGAGAATGCACTTAACCACTTAGCACAGGGCCTGGCACAGAGTGAAAGCTCAGGAACGCCCAGTGGGAGCAGAGTGGGTTGTAGCCTGCACAGGCTGGGGGAGACATGATTAATTGGTGCTTTACCGGATCCCGGGAAGTGAGGACTCTGCCTGATGTGCTCATACGACAAAGTAATAACTCGTTGGGCCTGTGGGACCAACCAAGCACTGCTGTTCAGGAAAACACTGGTGATGGAGTAGCATTTTACTTCTGCCCAAGGTCACGTGGCCAGCAAGACGGCCAAATAAGTGCCATCTCTGTGTGTTTCAGCTGTAAAATGGGTGTGCTGCCCACTGAAGGCCTGGCAGGAAAGTTCTGAGGACCCCTAGGCTGTGTTGGGATCTCAGGGGCCCGGCTGCCAGTAACCACGACCCTGGTGTGTGGTGAGGGGCTGCTGGTTGCAGTGACACCTTCTCCTGCAGGCAAACGTGGGCTTCTGCACCTTAGGCATTATTGTGATGGCGACGACCAATTCTCTGATGTGGACGTTCTTTAGCCGGGGCCTCAGTTTCTCCATGTCTTCAGCCATTGCTTCTGTCACGGTGACGTTTTCAAACATCCTCAGCTCGGTGAGTAGCCTGAGGGTATGGTCCCCCTGTCCCAAGCCCAGGTTCTGGGTGGGTTGTCCTTGGGCAACTCCTGCCTCCCAGAGGAGAGAGGAGAAAGGACAGGACCTTAAGTGGTGGATGGGCTGTGGCTTGACCCCTGGTGGCTGCCCCTCTAATCTCTCAAATGGGAATTCTCACGATAGATGGGAATGAAGTCCAAGTGTAAAGCCAGCCTGCTTGCTGCTCACCCAGGCTGGAGCCCTCCTGGTCTGCACGACCCAGCTGTGTCCTAGGGGTCTGTGAGCTCCAGCATGAGATGTGGAGGGTCTGGGTTCTTCCCTCTGGTAGCCCGAGGTCACCCAGGTGGGCTGAGCCCAGTCTGTCGTGCAGTCCAGGGAAGGGGGATGAGATAGGCCCGCTCAGATCAGCGGACCCCGGTGCCAGCCGCTGGGCCTCGCTGCTGACCTCGTTCTTGTGCACTTTGCTGGGGTCCAATGCTATGAGCCAGGTGGCCTCCCCGCTTCCACCCGTGAGACCCAGATGAGTCGCGTCACTTGCTGAAGGTGGCAGCTGGGTTTCAGCCCGACTTGTGGCTCCAGACCTGTCCTCCCGCCCTGGGAGGGCCTCCTGCCCTGGGAGGGCCATCAGCTGCAGGAGAGCCTCACAGCTGTCTCTGTCCTGCAGGCCTTCCTGGGTTTTGTGTTGTATGGAGAATGCCAGGAGGTCTTGTGGTGGGGAGGAGCATTCCTCATCCTCTGCGGACTCATCCTCATCCACAGGAACCTGTCGCCTCCCAGGAAGGCCTTTCCACACAAGCAGCAGTAGCGTCCGTCGGCTGGGTGGACCCGCTGGAAAGAGCGATGGTGGCTCACGTTGGCGGAGGGGACGCCTCCCCAGGGTGATGTGCGGGTGCAGGGAGATGCTGCCGAGTGCAGCTCCGGCCTCTGTGAGGGGCAGCGTGCAGTGTCCCACCGGAAGCGGTCTTCATGCGTCTGCACGGTGCTTTTGACTCTCACCCTCCCGGACCCGCCACGGAGCCTTGGCAGAGAGGCTAGAGACCCTGGGGTCGGTCTGCTTGGTGTACACACTTGAACCACGCTGTCATTGTAGCCTGTGGCCTAACAAAGCCAGTCACGTGACATTGGTGTCTGACCGGTGGGGCTTTCCGACAACTTCACGTTGATGTTTCAGGCTGTCTGTGTCCTGCTTCTGTGTTATGGCAGGAGAAGGAAAATGCGATTAATACTTTTTTGTAAGTTAAAACTACCAGCTGTGGAATCCTAATTCTTTCCTACATGTTTTTTCTTTCCTGAGTTTTTGGAGCAGCCAGGGTGAGTGGCACTTGCTGGAGCAGAGTTGAACCCCCGCTTTCCCTGGCCTGCGGCCTGCCAGGCCCAAGCGTGTGGTTCCTTCCTGGTCTCCAGGCTGGTGCTCTTCAAATTCGGGAGGCTCTGGCCATTCTCGGTGCTCAAGGAGAGAAACTTGGCCTCGCTTCGGGGACCTGGTTTTATTTTACTTATTAGGAAAGAAAACTGGCTCAGAGGCAGCTCCCGCCCCTACTTCACCTCTGCCCCCCCCCCATGATTGTCTTTCCCAGACCCTTGTGACTTGTGCGCGTCTTGCACCATGTGAACAATTCCTAGTTCAAAACCCGTGTTCTGCCTGCAGTCTCCCCGTGCGTCGCTTCGATTGGATGCTCTCTGCTCCAGTTCCCTGGGGCTCCCCTGGATGTCCAAACCCTCGCAGCTCTCCTGAGCTTGACGGCTGGCCCAGGGGCATCCTCAACATTCTCTGCAGTAGGGCTGGGGGCCAGTAGGCTCGGGGAGAAGAGGGTCACGTCCAGGCTGGCCCCTGCTCTGCGTGCACATAGCACCTTCATTGCCCCCCTCCAGTCCTCATTGCAGCTGACAGATGGGCTTTCTGAGACTTCCATGGCTTCCACCGACTGGATGTGGCCCTAGCCCACCCTGCCCCAGCTTCCCTCATGCTGCCTCCGTGGGTACCCCCAGGACTGACCCTGGGCACGCCCGTGTTTAAAAGTCAGGGAGACATGGAGGAATCAGGGAGACGAGTAAGCAGACAGTCGGTGAGGTAGGAGGAAACCAGGCGAGTGTGGTGTCCTGGAAGCAGCTCCAGCAAAAGGCAGTGATCACCCAGGCTACTGCTGCTGAGGTGAAGGCTGGGAAATGGCCATTGGACTAGTAGAAAGAACTTTGACAAGAGCCGCTTTGAGGAGTGAGGCCGAGAGCCTGAGATCAGGTTCATGAGGCAGTGGTGGGTCATGTCCGTCGGTGCAGAAAAGACATCTGACAAAACTCAGCACCTTTTCATGATAAAAGCATTCAGCAAACTATGAATAGAAGGAAAGTGCGTCAACATGACAAAGACCACCTATGAAAAACCACAGTGGACTCCACAGTTAATTTTGAAACACTGAAAGCTTTTCCCCTAAGATCTGGAACAAAACAAGGAAGCCTGCTTTGACCACTTCTGTTCAACATGTCCCTGAAAGGTCTAGCCAGAGCAGTTAGGCAAGAAAAAGTCATGCAAATTGGAAAGGAAGAAGTAAAACTTTTCTCTGTTCGAAGATGACATGATCTTATGGGTAGAAAATTCTCAAGATCCCAGGAGGCGGCCCCCTTTCTCAGAAGCCTCGGGCAGGCCCAGGGGAGCCAGCACCCTGCGCTCAGCAGCACCCCCTTCCCTTGAGCAGGGGTCCAGCCTGGGAGGAGGCACCTCCTGTGCCAACGGAAAGCCCTTGTTAACGGAAGCCCTTGTTCTGCCCTCCACAGACCTGCTCAAATGATCAGCATACTTTTACTTACACTGACTGCTGCAGGATACCTGTGGTTCCCTGGGTCACATGTTTTCTGTGAACACATTTTTTAAACATCTTGTGCTGGGGATCACGTGGGCATCTGGGGAGCCAGCAGATCATCTGAACTCCCAGGGCAAGGGACCCTCTCCGAGGGGTTGGGCTTTTTAGCCCCAGTTGGACATACTCTGGCAGAGCACGTGTGTGGGTTGAATGAAGCTTCTTTTTTGTGTAGTTTACATGCCATTCAGGATTGGTGGGCTGGGCTGTAAACAAAAACCCTCAATCCTTGTCACTTTTGCCCCAAATGCCTGCCTCCCTGGCATACAGTAGGTGCTCAATAAATGCTCATTGCATGAAAGGTGATTGCTGCTTCTGCTGGAAATACCCCATGGGAGATGACCCAGAGAGAAGGGTGTAGTTAGTAACTCCTCACATGCAGTTTGGTGCCTGTATGTGACACTTGTCTTCACACTGGAAATGGGAGAAAAGGGGCTTTCTTTGAGGTGCCCTCCAGGTGACCCGAGGAAGGATGCTGTGCAGGGGACTGGACTGGGATCTGCTGCTGAAGATGGGACACTCCAGCCACTGAGGTCAAGCAGAGCTTTTATTCAGAGAAAGGCAGAGGACTGCGCCCGGCCTCCCTCCCGGGAGCCCCTTGTTTTGACATCAGCTGCAATGCCAAACAGGATGCTACGGTACCAACAGCCGCCCAGGCCGCAGAGAGGCCACCGTGTCACTGGTGTGAGGACATGAGGAACAGGTTATTACCCACAGGGGCCCAGACCAGGCCTCCCAGAACTGGACATGGTTGAGGTCTAGCACAGAGCTGAGCTCAGCGAGGAGGGAGAGGCCCAGTGTGACTGCAGGTAAAAGGCCTCCCGCCAACTGATCTGAAGACAGAATGGCTTTGGGGCAGGTGGGTACATCTGCTTTCAGGCCAAGCTGGTCCCAAGAAAGCAGTTTCAAGCCCGTTGTGCAAGGACACATCTCAGGGGCCCCAGCAGTTAGCACACCCCTGACCTCAGGCCTGAACTCAGCAGAGAGCAGCAAACCCTCTTCCTTTATTCTAACCTCTAACCCTGCCTCCTTGGGGACTCCAGGGGGTAGCACTGTCTTGCTCCCAGGTGTGGAGTCTGGTGCACAAACCACCATGCTGACACCCCAGGGCTGCCTGCTGGGTTAGGGCCTCGACTACCGGCCTCTGGGTCAGAGAACAGCGCGCTCCCAAAGTGGGCAGCAGCTGCGCCCTGCCTGACGGCGTTAGTGGCTGCTCACATCGTCATGAATAAATATTAAAGCTGACGTGGACCGAGAACATGCGTCCAGCCTGGGTGTGGAAGCCCGTGCCTTTGGTTGCTCTGCCCAAGCTCGAGTCCTGCCTCCACCCTTCTGCTGGACACGACCAGAGAGCTCTAAGCAGGGACTCGGACAGAGCGGGTCGGAGTGCCGGCCCCTCTCAGTAATGAACCCGAGTCTGATGGGTCTTCTGTGGTAGGCAGGATGTCTCTGACAGAATCTCTACCCTTCGTGGACCACCCAAGGGTGCTACTCCTTTCTTTCCCACGGTCCCCACCGCCTTCCTTTCTAAGAGATGTGGGCTGCGCCTCCCAATGCTGTCCTTTCTCATTTAGTTGGGGCTACAGGCCCCGCTGGACCAGGACCATTGCTCTCCCGCCTGGAGCTGGGAGGGGACCCGGACACAGACTGTGCATGGGCAGGCTCTCCACCCATACTGGTGCAGCTGGCACTGGGGCAGTGGGCCCGAGAGGAAAACAGAGGCCCACCCTGGGGCGCGGGGGCCACCCGTCGGCCAAACCTGGAGTGAACCCTTGTGTTGGACACTGCGTAAGGAAGATGCTGCTCCAGCAACCACTGGAGTGGGGCTCCCCTGCTCAGGCCTTCAGGCTTCAAATGGGGTGACCAGGGTCCAGGCTTCCTGGTGGAGTGGGGGGTGTCTGTCTGTCTTCCTGGTTCATCAACCTGCAGCTCCTATCCACCACCCATCTTTTCAGAGACAACATGGGCACTATCTTGGGAGAGATGGCCAGATTTCTGGTCAGTGCTGCCCAAGGGGGTTGTTAGACTTCCTCCAGGAAGGAAAGTAAAATGAAGTTCTCGGGGGAGGTCAGAGAGTCCCCAGCTGCTCTAACTAGGCCTTTCCCACCCCTACCCCTGCCTGTGAATGGACAGATTTGTAGCTACAAGGAAAGACAGCTCCAAGCTGTCTGACTCAGCGAAAAGTCAGGAGCTGTGGAACAGGAGCTAAGTTGGCTGTTACTGTCACCACTGAGGCTTGTTTCCATTCTGGGTACGTCCCGCACGTATGTGTGTGTGTTCAGCCTGGTGTTGGGTCCTCAAACCCTGACCCTTCAAGGGAGCTGTGGCTGCCATGCCTTTCTCCTGACAAGCAGCAGGGGGAGCCCTTTCCAGGCTTGGTCTCCTGTCAGTGTCCCCCCCACCTGGGTCCGAGGCCATCCCTGCTCTGCCCTTCCCTTGTAACGTCCTGGCTTTAGTTCTCAAAAGCAAGAAGGCAGGGCCCCAACTTTCCTAAGAGAAGACAGACACAGGCCAAGAGAAGCCAAAGGCAGGTTCTCTTCTGCCCTGGGGCTGCCCTGTTCAGGGATAGGCCCGGTCATGGGGAATGGCTGCTGACAGGCTGGCCCCGGGCGCTCTCCATACACGAACTTGGGGAGTCTCTTGTCCTCTGTTGCCCCTAGTCCGTCCCCACCCCCAGGCCTGGCCCAGCACGGGGAGAGGGAAGAAGGGTCACAGAGGCTGGCAGTGTGAGGGGGTGGCCTGAGGGGAGCAGGGGTGCAGGGGAGTGCTGCCCTCCGTGGGCCCCGAAGCCACACCACCAGGTGACAGCGACTGCAGCGCCGGCCCTGTCCCCAGTGGCATCACTCGTCTGTCACCTCCACAGAGTCCTCGTCCTTCCTGTCCTCCGACTGCTCCTCCGTCTCCGTGTTGGTGTCTGCCACCTGCCGCACCCAGTCCTCGTCACTGAGAGGCGCTGGGTGACACGGTCCTGAGAAGGGGTTGAACCAGTTCAGGGAGAAGGGCCCGCCAAAGGCCTCTTCCACCGCCTTCCAGCTGCCTCTGTGCTCCCTGGGCTGGTGCTTCCGTTTGAGGCGCTCGATGCCCTGGGGGAGAATAAGAGGGTCAGCATGGCACGGGCTGTGCACCCCTAGCCCTGGCAGAGCCCCGCGGCCCCTCAGAGGGCTGACGGGCGCGTAGGGAGCAGCTCAGGGGCAGGCCTCCCTCTCCCCCCACAGGTGCAAGTTAGCCCAGCCTCGCTGAGCAGGGCCAGCTGTGCACAGGGGCCAGGCCGCCAGAGGCCAAGGAGTCACATCCCAGGCCTCCCCAGTGTGAGCTGGGCCACCTGTCCTAAGACCACTAAAAGGTGACCCTCACTGGGTATTCTGGGCCACTCCCCCCATGGTAGGCACAGCCAACATGAAGGATGACGGGGGAGGGGAGAGCACAGGATACAAACAGCAGTGAAGTGAGGAAGCAGATTGTGTACAGCTGGTGACAACATGCAGCGGGCAGCTGAGGGCACACAGTCGCTGTGGGGAAGCAAAGGCTGGCGTCAGGTCTGCTCATGCAGGAGACACAGCCTGCGGCCCACTCACCTGCCTCTGGTGTGGCTGCAGAAAGGGTGCTGGGGAAGGGGAGAAGCCCCCGAGATTTACAGTTACAGGCGCAGCCAGGCCAGCTCTGCAGGCCCACGATACCCTCCAGAGGCTTTACCCCGCTGGGGCCTCTGCTTTCTCCATTTCTTCTGGGAGCCAAGGTTCAGGAGGAGCCAGTGGGGTTACTTTTTCCTGGAGGGACTCAATTTTGAGTTTTGTGTGGATTTAAAGGTGTCCCGAAGCCAAGTTCTTAGGCGGAGGTTTGCGGAGGCCACAGTAATACCCACTTTGGGCTCAAGCGAACCAGAATGGTCCCATTCCTGGTAAGGGGGTAATGGCCCAAACCAGCACCTCTTGCAGGCATATGTGACTTGGGCCTTTGGGGCCTCGTCTTCCTGGGTGACACATGAGCTGTGATCTGTAAATAAAGCCGCCAGCGCCCCAAAATGAATGTACCAGGACTGTAGTTCCCGAGGGAGACAGAGACCCAGTTACATGCTCTGTTAGCACCCAGCTGAGAGCCTCAGAGCAAGAGCAGGTCACACCCTGCTCCCCACATCACGGGATGCAGAAAGTCACATGCTACAGCCGGCAAACGCGCCCCCCGCTCTCAGATGGCCAGGGAACACACTCCTTGTCGGTGGCTTCACATCTGTTTATTGCAACCCACAGTACAAAATACTTCTCTGTTGCCGACCCACCCCGCCCCCCGCAAAGTTTCATGAAGCAATACTTGTCCTATACTGTGTAATGTGCTATTTTTTGATTTCTTTACAAAAATGCTGTTGCAAACCAACAAACTCATCTCACAAGTCATGAACAGTTGTGGCCACTGTTTGACGAGTGCAGCTCTAACAGGTGACACTCACTAAAGCCACATGACGCACCAGACACCACGCTGACATCCACATTCATTACCCTCATGGAACTTGTGATTCAGACGATCATCCTGATTTTTACAAACGAGAAAACTGAGGCGGAAGTGGCCCAAGGTCACAGCAGGTAAGTAGCACAGCCAGGATTTGGCCCAAAGACTGAGGCCAGGGCCCCACACCCCTCACCAGGCCGCATTACGTCAGCTGCAGGATGCAGGGTGCCCTCATGTCCATGTGCCGCCCCAGTTTCTGCAAAGCTTCTCTTAATTCCTTGGATCAGCTTCATCAGCTCCCGTGCAGGCGGAGAGGGGTCCCCGGGGCCACTCTGCTTTGCTGGGGTAATGACACCACTCCAGTCACCATTGATTTTTTTTCTCTTGAAGGAGAGAGAGGGTGGGGAGATGAAGTCTTCAATTTGGGAGAGTGGCCTGGCCAGCGGCTTGTCTGTCTCATTGAATTCCTTCTATGAGGCGGTTCGCAGCTCAGACATGTATTTAAAAGACGAGAAAAAGCCCCGTGGGTGTGGAGGCACCCAGATGGAAACCAAAGGCCAGGACGTGCGCACGTGTCCACCCCAGGCTCCAATTACTCACCCCCATGCCATCTGGGGGGCCCCGGCTCTACTCTCCCCTCGCCCTTCTGGGCCCATTCTTCACCCAAAGGGCCCCTCGGTCCAGAAGCCAGTCAGACAGATGAGATGAACAGAACTGCTGGACAGACCAGTAATTAGTCTCCCTGCAAGCACTTGCACTGTTTTCTCAGCATTCATCTGCTGGGGAGTCCATGAGCACTCAGGACCACAGCAGCAGCATCAGGGGCCACCTGCAGGGCAACCCCCTCCAGCCCCGAGTGGATCCTCGGACTTGAGTGTGCCTGCGCCAGAATCCTCGCGGGGCTGCTGAAATCCAGATGGCCGGGCCCCACCCTCAGCGGGGGTCTGAGAAGGTACATTTCTAACAAGCTCCCAGGAGATGCTGCTGGCCTGGGTGCCGCACCCTGAGAGGCACCGCCTCAGGGCAACACCAGCCAAACAGATTCTCCAGAGGGCTGTTAGCAAAACCTTCCTCCACATGTTTGGTATGTAAGGGCCTCTTCTGGGTTGGGACTCTTCAGCTCTGCTGGCTGGCTCACCCTGCAGGCTGGTGCACTCTAAGTCTTGAAATGAGAGAAACTTAAAACCCAGGGGCCTGGCCGGGAAAGCCCCATCAACCTCCCGCGGTCTGGAGCTTGTGTGTGATGCCGTCCTCACGCAGCTGGTTCATAAACATTCCTGAATTGACTTCATCTGAACGACTCCTTCATCAGGAAGGTGGACTTTAACTTTCTAAGCAGCGTAGCCGGAGGGAGCAAAAGCTGGGAATTCAAGCTGTCTTACTTTTGGTTCTTTCAAGAAAAAAGTTATTACAAAGAAATGGTTACGAGTAAAAGGAGACATGGCACATGCATTTCTACCCAAATTCACTGTGTGCACGAGGTCCCCAAGCTGATGCAAATCTGCACACATTTGTTTGGACCTAGGCCTTTTGCATGTTCAGTCTGGTTGCTATGAACACAAACCTGAAGTGGACAGGTGGGAACAGGTCCAATCCAACTCGCCATGTCTGTCATCTTCCTCTTTATTTTTCACTTGCCTCTCCAGCGCCCATGTTCTCACTCACTTCCCATGTGAGCACCATTCGGTCCTGTCAGAAGTCCTGGCCGAAGCCCGAGGCTGGGCCGCCTTCATGTAGACGGACGTCTTCTTTCGTTAGACGTCTGGGAATACTGAGAGCTTGGGGGAGGCCCAGGTCTTCCCGTGTGGACACCAGGCTGGAGACCAATCACTACCCTGCAGGTGACAGCCACGGTCGCTGTCACTGTGCTCTTGACAAAACGTTTTCTGTCTCAGTGAAAATGAAACAGGAAAAACACAGGGAAGCTTGGGGATATTCCTATCTTCTGAGGGTAGCACTGCGCTCTGGCTTGAGAACCGGGGAACATTCATCCTTTCAGCGAGAGGGCTCATAAAAGCCCAGAGGTAGAATCACACCAGCTGCTGGCAGGAGCCTTTCTCTGGGAAGGAGGCATGCTCAGGTTTAAACAATGAGTTTCGAGTTTTAGGACTCACAAAGAAAACCAGAGACCATCAGCACTATCCATTGCATTCCTTAGAAATTCCAGAGGAGAAAAGGACCAACTTGGGTCACTTTAAAAAACGCCCTTGAAGATGGGGTATTTAGAGGGCATCCTTAATACTTAAAAATATTCCCTGGGTCCCCCTCGTGTGGCAGGAGGACCAGAGTGGCACAGCTGCCTCCCAGGGGACGGATCCCTGAGGGGTTTGAGCAGGACCAGAGCCTTCTACCCTCGCCGTGACTACAGCACACACAGCACAGCAGGCAAGGCCAGGGTAACTGACGCAGCGTCGCAGAATTCTTTGGTGAACGACTGAAGGGATGCCGGCGAGCTCCTCAAAGCAGCGCCTCAGAACTGTTTGTGGACGTTTGGCTTTCAGCTGGGTGGGCAGAAGCAAGGGGGTCTCTCCCCCAAGCACAGCCCTGGAAGCAAACTCTGCAGGCCTGATGGCTTTTTCTGGAGCAACTGAGGACCCATGAGCACAGGGAAGGGATTCGGGCTATAGAAACCTGAAAGCCTGGTGGGGAAGCTTGTTCAAGAGGGAGACCTCCTGTCCTTTAGAAACAACATAAAACCTCATTCCAGAGAGGGAGCAGAAAGAAATGTTCTCTAAAGAATGAAAACAAATGCCAGAGCAAACACATGTTGACTGGACAATCGTCTCTCCCCACAGGGTAACACGGGGAGAGAGAAGATCTCAATCAGAACAGGTTTTGGAAAAATTTTATTGCATTTTGTTTCCATGTGGAAGCACTAACAGAATTGAAAAGAGGCAGCATGTGCCACTAACTTTTCTGAAAAAATCACATGGCTAGATTCACGGTCTCCCTATCCAAGACTGTATTTAAAACCTTATTCCCCCACCCCAACCCCAAGCAAAAGCTGAAAAAACAGGTTTGTGGTGATTCCTTATAAAAACAAATCCATGTGTGAGAATTCAGATGGTCGGTATTCAGATTTCTGTGATTTCTGCATTTCATGGGCACTTCCTGTCTCCTCACCAACCCCACAATCGTCAGGCCTTCCTCTTGCAAATGAGACAACAAAGGAAGTGCCTCCAAGTGGAAAAGCTACCCAGTCCCTGCCAATTCCAGGGACTGGGGTGGCCATCCACCAACTTTCAAAAGTTGGGGGGCTGGAATGTCACCCATGTGTCAGAGTCAGCCCCATGTCAGGACAACCGTCTCCCAGGTTAAAATATAGGCAAGACGTGGGTATGTGCACATTTGTGGGTCTAAAATATCAGAAAGTGAACCCACTTTGGTGACTTACAAAATGAGGAAGAAAGGGTTGACGTAGGACTGCAAGTGTGGGGACTCCAGCTGTCTCACTCAGCATTAACACAGTGTGTAACTGAACTCTCTCACTAGGAGGGAAGGAGGGGGACACTGAGCAGACATAACAGGACAACGGCGCTTGCCTGAAGCTGCGTCATTTTCTTCTTTTGATTGTGTAAGGCATTTGGAACCGGAAAGGCTTCTTTCCTTCACACTCTTCCAAATAATCACAGGGAATATAACTGGTGATTCAGAAAACAAGACCCCTTTCATCTCCCTCCCACCCCACCCCGGTCACTCCAAACACCCAAGTCCATAAAGTACAAGGCAGGCAATTGATTTCGTGGATTATGAGGCAAACTGTCCACCTGGGGATGAGGCCCTCCTGGGGGCGCCAGCCCTGATCCTGCCCCTCCAGGCCACAAGGGGAAAGCATCCATCTTCGCTGAGGTTTTCAGTCCCGTGGGGCCCCTGTCACTGCCTCCGGGACAGTGGGGGTCGCGGGCCCTCCTATGCTTCCCCTGCCAGGCATCCGGTCCGGTCCATCCAGCACCAGCGTCACGTCTCAGTTAGTAGAAGTGGGCACGGCCCGCAGACAGCACCCTCCACGTTAGTCATGCCAGACAGACAGCAGAGAGGAAACCAGAGGCCAGAGAAGTGATTTTAAAAAGGAAAAAAGGAGAGCAGCTTCGGTCACCAAAAAATAGGATGATCTTTTAAAAATAAAACATGGGGGCATTTTTTTTTCTCTGCAATGCTCAGCCATTTTACTCGAGACATAAAAAAAAGTTTTAGAGTAGTTGTTTTGCTTTTCGGTTTAAACATTCATGAGAACGGGCCGGACGGTGGTGCTGTGATGTGGTTTGTGTCTGGGTGGCAGTGCTGGTCAGGGGTCCTTCAGACCACGTATTGGGACGGGTCTGCCTTCCCTTGGTCTGGCGTGGCAAAGGGGCTGGCCCAGCCTAGAGAGAAGGGGTGGCCAAAAACGGCTTTCATGTTCATCCATTTTGTTTTTTTAGCCCATCTTCTCTCTTCCTTTTTCAATTGTTCTATTCCCTGAAAACAAGAACAATCAAACTTTCAGTCAAGCACTTTATTGCTGTGGGTTTGGGGGAGGGAAGTCCATTAGCTTGAGGTGAATGGAGCACTGCTTCCTTTTCAAAGCCGTAACGCTAACTACGTAACACATTTTCTTCCCTTTCTCTCCTAAAAAATGTTTTTAAAAAAATCCTACATTTTTTTGGGGGGTGGGGTGGGGTGGACACATGTTTACAAGTCCGTCCAGGAAGAGTGGAAAATGCGCACCGTCAGCAGGCGCCTAAGCCGTTATTCCGTCTGCCACCCCGGTGCCCTTTAGGTGACAGGGACACCTGCGCACTCGGGGTCCTCACTGGCTCTGCAGAGGCGGTTCTGGCCTGGCGCTGGCTATGTGTGACGTGGTCGGGAAGCCTCAGAGCTGGCGATCATGACAGCCAACGATGGCTGTTCACTTGGGATCAGTTCAAAGGAGGTGTGAAGTTACTATGACCACTTTGCAGACAAAAAAAAAGGAACAAATCAGATGGCTGCTCTGGCGCTGTCAGTCTCGCCAGCCTGGGACGTTGGGCTGGCGAGGCACAACCGAGAAAGCAGAACAGGAGGGAGAGACAGGGGTCAGGGGAGAAGTCAACAGATGAGGAAGGAGAAAGGATTAGTACAGGTTAGAGGGGCCAGATGGACAGACCAGTCAACCTCAGTCACGGCAAAGGTCTTCCCAGGGCTCTTGTGTGGAGACGTGTGACCAGAGGCCACCTTAGCAGTTGTCACTGAGCCCGCACCGCTCCCCACACTAAGTCTTCACGGGAAAAATGGGGGCTCCAGAGAAAGCTGGTCCCCCTCTTCTCCCTTCTTCCAATGGAGCTGGTCAGTGGCCAGGGGGTCTGCCTGCCGTGGTCTCTGGTGAAGTGGGGGGGCAGGAATGGGGCCCGAGGGGACAGCCCTGTCTGAGTCTCTGTTTACAGCCTGGGGACGTGGGAAGGACAGAGGTGAGGGGAAGACACCATTTCCCATGAGCTGTGGGCCTCCCTTCCTTTCCCCTTTCTTTCCCAACACGACTCCCTTTAGGAATGGCCTTGAGGTGAAAGAACAGCGAGGGCCAGTGCCGTGTAAGCTCTCCTTCAGGTCCCCCAGAGCCCGGTCTGTGTGGTCTGGCAGCACCCCAACAGCGGGCGGGGCTGGACAGTCACCTGGGTTCCCTGCAGGTCTTACGTGGAGAAGTTGGTCATGTTTACTGCTTGCATACACAGCTGGATCTACACCACTAGCGACTATTTTTACAAAAACTCTTTCACAATGATGTTATTTTTTACAAAAGGAGAAAGTTGCTGAATGCCACACAACCTTCTACATTCGTTGGGAATTGTCGCAGAACAAAGGATGGCGCCTGGCAGCCAGGAGACCGTCCTCTTCTCTGCACGCCGACTGCCCACACACACAGGGCAGGGGCCTCAGCAGAGGTTCAGACTGTTTTCCTGTGAGCCACCATCTACAGCTGACACCCACCCGGCCCGAAGCGACCCCACAGGGGACCTCGACCACTGCTGAGAGCTGCCACTTGAGGGGACCCAGAAGCCAGGACGGGCTCAGGACCTCATCACTCTGCACCTTCCTTGGACCCCAAAGCCAAAATGGGAAGAAACGCCCACATCACAGCCATGGACTGACCACCTTGAGGCCCTGGGACACCTTAGGAAGGTGGGGGGGGGGGTGGCAGTGGCCCCAGGGGAGCGGGCTCCCGCCCAGCCCAGCTGGCAGCTTTGCCGCTCCCAGAGAAGGAGCCGTGAGTGGGTGGAAGGTGGGGGCAGGGAGAAGGCCAAGGGCGAGGACCAGAGCTGAGCCAAGTGGAGGTGACCTAGAGAGCTCGCTCCATGGATCTGGGGGCTCGAGGCAGGCGTGTCTCCTGACTCTGCCCTCGGGACGAAGTCATGAAGTCACGTCCTCTGGGAAGCAGACTGCCTGTGCCAGCTGGGTTACGGCACCCTTTGTCCACCACCGTCTCCAGGCCAGTGGCCCTGGATGGGAGGGTGTCCCAGGGGCCAGCAGAATGCCTGACACAGAGCAGTGTGCAGACAGAACCATACTGGGAGAACGGAAGGACTTATGGCAAAGGGAACCCTTCACCAAGGCTGCTGGGCCCATTCCTGCTATGACCTGCCATGCCAGCCCCAAGGAGGAAACTTATGTGTAAAGATCCAGTGTCACTGCCAACGGGGGAATGTGCCCTGCACACCAGGGCCTGGCCATGGGCTCTCCGGTCTGGCCTGCAAGCAACACCCCCAGCAACACTGGCCCCGGGCCCCCCCCAGATCCCAGGAGCAGAGGTGGGGGGCAGGCTGGCTGCTCACCGTCTCGTCTGTGCAGATGGAGTGCACCTGGGTCCCAAACATCACCGACGTGAAGATGAGGAAGAGCAGCCCCTCGAAGCACAGCAGGATGAGGAGGATGACGGTGGTGGGCGGCGAGAAGGAGCTGCACTCTGGGAGGGAAGGCACAGGGGCTCAGGGCAGTGGCCTGTGGCCCCCGCCCCAGGGCTCCCACGCTGCCTCCAGGCTCAGTGGAAACCACCTGCCACAGCCCTGGCTGCACAGCCCCGAGGGGAGCGTCCCTGGCAGGCCTTGTGCACTGCGCTGTCTGCCCCCAGCCAGCCTGTGATGTCTGTATCCCAGGGCCGAGCACAGCGCCTGGCACACGGAAGGAGCCGGGAAGGACCCAGGGCTGAGGCACGAAGGCCTGACGACACCACAGGAGGCACAGGTGCAGGGGCCTCCGTCCAGGCCTGGCCTTGAGACTCCAGGGCATTGCTGTACCGGTCATGCTGACTGGCGCGTGACCCAGGCAAGGCCCTGTCCCGCTCCAGGCCTCCAGGTTTGACTACAGGTGATTGTGCTGTAAGCAGTGGAATCCTTTGTCTGAACAAAGTCTAAATCAGAAACCCCACCCACCGAAGAGAAAAGCAGAGGTGCTGTGGGAGATGGTGGGGAGAGCGGGACGGAGCCCCTTCCCTGGCTCCCCGCCATCAAGGCAGCTTCTCGGGAACCCCTGGGGGAATGTGGCCCACACCAGGAGACGGGGCCCCGCTGATGGCACTGGCAGCACACACCAAGCCGGGGGTCGCCCTTGCCGACAGCCGCTGTGCCTGTCAGGCCGAGCTGTTCCTGCATCTGTCTGCTCCAGCGCTCAGGCTTCACCGGGCTCTGGGGATTCAGGGAGTAAGCACCCCTCGGAGCCGCCCTGCTGGCTCCTTCCCTCGAACATCAGGAGGCACAGAGAAGGTCAAATGTGGGAACGACCTTGGAACCCAGCCCCCCAATCTGGGAACTCAGCACTGACTGGGTGGCAGGGTGAGGAACGTCTTGTGGAAATGCCTCCATCTCCTCATTTTCCCTCGGATCTTAATGCCTCCAGATGGTCCCCTTCATGGGTCCTCGTTGGGCAGGGCCTGGTTGGGTGGCCACAGGTGTGGCAGCTGCCTGCCTGGCCTCGGGGCTGGGCGGGGGGTAGAGTGGGGAGGGCGAGGGCTCTGTGGTCAGGCAGACACGGTGGGCTGTGGTCCTGGCACCAACTTCTGCCCTGAGTTCTCATTAAGGTGTCCCCACTAAGATTCCGTCCTGGCCCCTCGTGTCTTTCCTGTCCCATGCATTGTGGAATCACCTGTCCTTTTTGTGCTTGCATGCTATCTGCCTCTCCCATGACACCTCCAGCTCTAGGAGGGTGGGGACTTCGTTTGGGTCCCTGCTGTCCAACCAGCCTTGGAGACCTGCTGACAACAAACGAATCTGGGCTCTGGGCTCTCGGTCACCCTTCTGGACAGTGGACTGACTGAGAATTCCTGAGGGAACATTGGCACAGCGTGGCCTCGTCCCAGCACACAGGGTGCTCACCCGGTGAAGCTGTCTTGCTCTCTCCTTACCCACCTCAGTACAGCTGCCCTCTCAGTGTACTCATGTGGGGGACAGTCCCCCGCCCCTTCTTACACAAGCTGGATGGCCCACCAGCTCATCCAGGGCTGAACAGTGATGGCAGTAACTGTCATACAGCCCATCTCAGGCCTCCACTTGTGGATTGTCCGGTACCTTCCCTGTCCAGCTGCCACAGGGACTGGGTGCCTCAGGCCTCCTCCCTCAGGAGTCTTGACCAGAGACGACCAAGAAAACACTGGGCATGGGAGTTGCCCTGACAGGGCTGGAATCCCTGCTCCACCTGAGGCTTGGATCTCAGGCCTTCTTCTTAGCTGTGTGAGCTCAGGAACTTGTTCAACCTCTGTGAGCCCGGGGTTTCGTCATCTGCAAGGTGGGGAGCACCCCTCCCTCGCTGCAGGCTCGTTATAAGGTTGAAATCAGGTTCGGCTCAAAAAGCCCTCTGGGCCAGGCCTGGCTCTCAGTGGGCAGTACGAAAACGGCCCGTCGGCTCCATTCCAACGACACAGGCATTCCGCCTCATCCAGGCTGTGTACTCTCATCACTGCCCAGGTCGTCATGTACATTGGTGATGAAGCAGTTAAAAAACCACCACCACAAAAAAACAGTTTAAAAAAGCTTCACCTTCTAGCCAGAAAATTAGAAATAGATTTCTGCAAGATTGGAATAAAGTGACCTTTGAATAAAGTGTTTTGCTGAAAGACACAGAAACAAAAGTCCTCCTGTCAGGGCAGGGCTCCCACTCCCTGGACACGCCTCCTGCTCCCTGGGCACCTCAGGCGAGCGGCTCTGTCCAACTCACTACTTTACCTGTGGAACTGACTTTAAGGGGCTGCTTTTTATCCTGATGAGAGACTTGGGGCTCTGCTGTTTCTTTCCTGGTCACTCCAAAGGCTTGCAGGAGATCTAATAAAATGAGGTTGGCTCCTGGCACCATGACAGAAATAAAGCGCCCGCCCCCTCGGGCCACCCCCCCCCCCGCAGGGAGGGATGCCTGGCGCATACTCACTTGTCCAGTCTTCTTCAAAGCAGTGCAGGAAGTGGAATCCCACCATGATGAGGGCGTGCAAGGAAATGAGAGCTATGTACATCTGAAACGGGAAGGCAATGCAGATGCCATTGTTGCGGGAACATTCGGACCATGCAGGCTCCCGGGATGGGGTGCTCAGATACCCCACTAGGCCCACTGAGCTAGGTGGAGGGCCGACCAGGAGCGGGGGGCCACAGACGCATCTGGTGACTCCCCCGCTGCCCCTGCCCCCAGCCCTGGGTGTGAGGTGAGCAGCCACTCACTGGCAGCGTGTGGGACAAGAACAGAAACAAGTGGCAAATAGCCATTGGCAGGGTGACCTGGGCTGTCCCGGGCAGCTCCACCCAGCTGCCTCTCCTCACTTGCAAAGTCAGGGTGCTGAGAGCCCATGGTCCTTCCAGCCCTCACACTAACCCCCCCCCCCCCCCACCTACTGCTGCTGGGGGAGGGCTAGCTCTTCACCCAAACTGTCCTCTTCAGCTCCTTAGACTGGACCCTGGGGATGGGAGCCCAGAACGCACAGCCCTTGCTTTGAGCTAATCAACTCGAGCCAATTTTCTAGATGCTCAGTGAAGGGACAGATGGGTCCTTGTTGAGCTGAGAGCCTGGCAGACAGGTGGAGGTCCACACGGCCAGGCAGTATTGTGAACAGCAGCAGAGACCACGGTGAGTGTTGAGGATTTGGGGGAACACAGTGCCCCACTGCTGCGGGGGGGTGGGGGGTGCAGAATTCCGCGGCTGACTTACTGTAAACAGGACGAAGTACTTCTGGTTGTTCTCACCCACGCAGTTATTGACCCAGGGACAGTGGTGGTCCATCTTCCGAATGCACCGCTTACAAACACTGAAAGAAGCCACAGGCAGGCTGTTGGGAGAGAGCCCCAGAAAGCAATTTCCAGGCTCTCAGCCTCACATGGAAAGGTGCTGGCTCAGGTAGTAAATGGCCATCAACTGTGATTGCATGGCCATCAGCTGTGGCTAGTTGGCCGTCAGCTGTAACCAGTGAGCCATTGGCCACTAATATAACTGCTGTGGCTACGCTAGCAAGAAGATGGTGGCTGAGCCTGCAAGCGGCACAGTGAGGGTTGAGAATTGTGTGGCTCCTGTTTCCTGTGTCTCCAACCCAGCCGCCAGCGAGACTATAGTGGTATGACTGCCCTACCTATGGCTCCGTGGGTGTTCCTTTTTGGCCTCACCATGTCCTGCGTTCTTATGTGGGGAGCGGGAGCAGAGACCCCGCAGGCCGCCCCGCATGACACATGGCGCAGCGAGCAGGGTACGGTGCTGTGCCGGCCAAAGCTCTCCGAAGTGTGGTGGAGCAGTTTGTGCGTATGAACACTCAGTCTCAGGAAGACCAGGAGGAGCAGCTGCCGGAGAGCTGGACCCCCGTGGAGGGGTGGAAAGACGTGGACGGTTCCCCAACCAGCAGAGGCCGGAGAAAGCAAAGGACATTGCGGCCCTGTGGGCTGGGAAGTGCTTGCTGAGGCAGCCCGGATGCAGGACCTGTAGTCCCAGGAGGAAACACTTGCTGAGTCCTCCATGGGAGATGCCGGTGAGGTCAAGGTCGTCCCTCATCCCCAGGACAGTCCTGGCGAATGACTGTGGACTATGGGGAATTGCCTTCCATCCCTAATTTAATGGACCGCTTGACTGTTTGCTTGGGAACATACCACCATGTAGTGGAACTGGCTGATGTTTGCTTTTGTGTCTTGACCGGCCGCCATTGAGAATATGTAAACACCTTGACTGTGAGCCGCTGTTGTTCCAGCACGGTACCCTGAGAGGCCCAGGAGAGTGGCAGTGCCCTGAGAGCCCTGGCTGAGCCCAGGAAGTCTGGCTGTGCCCAGAGAGAGTGGCAGTGTCCTGAGAACCCTGGCTGAGTCTGGGGAGACTGGTGGTACCCTAAGAAGCCCAGGAAGTCTGGCTGTGCCCAGAAGGACTGGTGGTGCCCTGAGAAACCCTGGCTGTGTCCAGAAGGACTGGGGGTGCCCTAAGAAGCCCAGGAAGTCCAGCTGTGCCCAGAAGGACTGGTGGTGCCCTAAGAAACCCTGGCTGTGCCCAGGGAGTCTGGTGGTACCCTAAAAAGCCCAGGAAGTCTGGCTGTGCCCAGAAGGACTGGTGGTGCCCTAAGAAACCCTGGCTGTGCCCGGGGAGACTGGTGGTACCCTAAGAAGCCCAGGAAGTCTGGCCATGCCCAGAAGTACTGGTGGTGCTCTGAGAAACCCTGGCTGTGTCCAGAGAGCCTGACTGTGTCTAGGATATTGCATTCACCTCCAGGCTCCTCGCACAGGGCCCCTCGCGGAAGATGCTTGTCGCGTAGATTGTGAGGCGAGAGCCTGTAGGGGTGGTGTTGGGAGAGAGCCCCAGAAAGCAGTTTCCAGGCTCTCAGCCTCACATAGAAAGGTGCTGGCTCAGGTAGTAAATGGCCATCAACTGTGATTGGCTGGCCATCAGCTGTGGCTAGTTGGCCGTCAGCTGTAACCAGTGCGCCATTGGCCACTAATATAACTGCTGTGGCTACGCTAGCAGAAGATGGGGGGCTAGCAAGAAGATGGTGGCTGAGCCTGCAAGCGGCGCAGTGAGGGTTGAGAATTTTGTGGTTCCTGTTTCCTGTGTCTCCAACGCAGCCGCCAGCGAGACTATAGTGGTGTGACTCCCCTACCTATGGCTCCGTGGGTGTTCCTTTTTGGCCTCACCATGTCCTGCGTTCTTATGTGGGGAGTGGGAGCAGAGACCCCGCAGGCCGCCGCGCGTGACACATGGCGCAGCGAGCAGGGTACGGTGCTGTGCCGGCCAAAGCTCTCCGAAGTGTGGTGGAGCAGTTTGTGCGCATGAACACTCAGTCTTAGGAAAACCAGGAGGAGCAGATGCCGGACAGCTGGACCCCGTGGAGGGGTGGGAAGATGTGGACGGTTCCCCAACCAGCAGAGGCCGGAGAAAGCAAAGGACATTGCGGCCCTGTGGGCTGGGAAGTGCTTGCTGAGGCAGCCCGGATACAGGACCTGTAGTCCCAGGAGGAAACGCTTGCTGAGTCCTCCATGGGAGCTGAGGGTGAGGTCAAGGTCGTCCCTCACCCCCAGGGCAGCCCTGGCGAATGACTATGGGGAATTGCCTTCCATCCCTAATTTAATGGACCGCTTGACTGTTTGGGAACTTACCACCATGTGGTGGAACTGGCAGATGTTTGCTTTTGTGCCTTGACTGGCCGCCATGGAGAATATGTAAGTACCTTGATTGTGAGCCGCTGTTGTTCCAGCACGGTACCCTGAGCGGCCCAGAGAGAGTGGCAGTCCCCTGAGAGCCCTGGCTGAGCCCAGGAAGTCTGGCTGTGCCCAGAGAGAGTGGCAGTGCCCTGAGAGCCCTGGCTGAGTCCGGGGAGACTGGTGGTACCCTAAGAAGCCCAGGAAGTCTGGCTGTGCCCAGAAGGACTGGTGGTGCCCTGAGAAACCCTGGCTGTGTCCAGAGAGCCTGACTGTGTCTAGGATATTGCATTCACCTCCAGGCTCCTCGCACAGGGCCCCTCGCGGAAGATGCTTGTCGCGTAGATTGTGAGGCGAGAGCCTGTAGGGGTGGTGTTGGGAGAGAGCCCCAGAAAGCAGTTTCCAGGCTCTCAGCCTCACAAGGAAAGGTGCTGGCTCAGGTAGTAAATGGCCAACTGTGATTGCATGGCCATCAGCTGTGGCTAGTTGGCCGTCAGCTGTAACCAGTGAGCCATTGGCCACTAATATAACTGCTGTGGCTACGCTAGCAGAAAGAAGAGAAAAATGGGGTCTAGCAAGATGTTGGCTGGGCTGGCAAGCGTGGATGGCGGTTTGCGGACAGTGTGGATCCAGCCTCCAGTGAGAGTATAGTGCCGCCAGAGAGACTATAGTGGTATGACTCCCCTACCTATGGCTCCGTGGGTGTTCCTTTTTGGCCTAGCTACATCCTGCGTTCTCTTGTGGGGAGCGGGACCAGAGACCCCGCAGGCCGCCCGCGTGACACATGGCGCAGCGAGCAGGGTCTCCCGCACGACACAGGCTTTTAGGGGTGTCCTCATGGGGACGGGGCGGGGGGGCCGTGGCAGCCCAGACCCAGCTCCAGCTCCAGCTCCTCCACACAAGTGGCCTCCTTGGGCACCTGGCATTTGCTTGGAAGGCAGAATCACAGTCATTCCAAACAGGGCCAGTCCTTCCCCTCCATCTTGTTTAACATAAAAGTAGGGTGGGATTGACATGGCCACTCTCCTGAGGAGCAGAGCTGAGAATTTAGTTTACTGAGAGGACACAATGAAGAAACAGTTTCAAAATGTGACAGGAAGAGATGGGCTGCAGAACACAGCTGCTTCCAATTTCCCCAAAAGACCAAAACCCAAGGGGTGGGTGGAACTTCCCAGCTGGGTGGAGCTTCTCTGCAGAAGCTTCCAGGGCGGGTGTGGCTGATGGAAGGGAGAGCTGGATGAGTTCAGAGCTGGGTGAAGTGCAGGCCGTCGCAGGGTGGCGGGAAGCCCCCTCCAAGGACCTTTCAGCTCTAAGATAACATCCAAACAGCCAAAAGCAAAGCAAAATGGTCATTGAGTTTAAGTGTTGATCTGATGATCTAATTAATTTGCAAATTACTAACTTGTTATTGGGATCGTTTTTTTGGATGGTTTCAAGCTTAACTGATAGCAAACAACCCTCCCCCCCTTTGGACAACACAAAAACTATGACAGGAATGCACACGTATGATGGGGGCTTGAAAGCAACTGCCTCCCACAGGTCAAGTTCAGGAAGACCCCCTGCCAGCAGATGGGTCATCAAAAGTGTTCCTTTTCCACGTCATTGATCTTGGGGGCATTATTAGTTCAAAACAGTTTGAAATACGATAAATACGAGCTTGGAAAGAATACAGTGTTTGTAACAATTAGATTTCTTTTTTAAAAGTTCTTTAGTTCCCACTAGCTCTTCTTTCCACTAGTTTCCATGACTAACTTTATCTCAGGTTCAAGTGCGCAGTGGGCTGTGCTGGGTGGCCCTCCAGGAAGGGTTGGCCGTAGGGCCCTGCGGGGGGAGAAGCTGTCTCTGTTCACACAGGCTGCCTGCTGAGCTGTCGCTGACCGACAGCAGGAACATGCAGGGGGAGGGGCTCCTGTGGGTGTGGGGCTGAGCTGCCCCAGACTCCAGGCCAGGAGCACAGACTACTGTGAAGGAGGGCTCCCCTGCGAGGCCCCCGACTCTGAGCTGCAAGGAGGAGGTGTGGCCGTTTCTAAGCATGGCATGAGCTTTGGTGGCAAGGCAGACCTGGGTCTGCTGCGCTGCCTGGTCAGGCTGGCCAAGCTCCGAGCCTCAGGTTCCCCATCCATAGGAGCTAAGTTAGTACTAACATAAGGAAAAATCGAGACCAGACCCTGGGCCTGGCTCTGAGGAGTGCTGGAGTCATTCTGGGCTCCGCCCTTGTTCTTCTCTACAACTTCAAAGGGCCTCGCTAACAGCACAAATGGGCACATCTTGGAGAGGCTGGCCCAGCTCCAGAATCTCCCTGGGGCCAGGAGGGCAGAAAGGGAGGCATGGAAGGGGCATACATGGAGAAAGTAAAGAAACAGTCAGGTACCAGCAATTCCATCACCTGGTGTCTCTCTCTGCATGTGTGTTACCAACTTAGAAAATACGCATGAATAACATATAACACAGGCTTTAGTTGGTGACACTTGTCCCCGGTGTAGTTTGAAAGGTCCTGACAAGCAGACAGTGAAGAGCGATACCCCCTGTACCCTGGGCCTCAGCCACCAGGAGCCCCCTCCCCGCCATGGAGCCACCCTCTCAGCCCTTTCTTGCTTGTCCTTCCTGAGACAGTCGGCTCTCAGGCCCCTCCCCGTCCGGGGAACAAACTCCTGAGGGTTCCCACCTCCCTGCTCCAGGCTCTTGAGCAGTTTCTCTTCCGTCAGCACTTATTTCTAAAAGAGGTTTCAAGTGGGTGCTCTGGGGCGTGTTTGGTCAGCAGCAGAGAGGGGCCCAGTGGCCTGACACCCTCTGAAAGCTGCCCAAGAGTCACACAAGCTCTCTCGGCCGCTCACCCTTTGTTCTCCCGGCCCCTCTGAAGAGACCAGGCGTGAACCTGGGAAGCTGGGATTCACAAGGGGCTAAGTCTCACGGGGCAGCCAAGTTAGAAAACTATGCAGCCTTCAGGGAGCAGGGAAAAGTGAGTCCAGAGTGCTGCTCTCTGTTTCCTGTTTGCAAAGACACGAAATGCCAGGCTGGCCCCCTGGCTTATGGAGCGGGTCAGAAGCAGGCTGCAGGCCTGGGCGGTGACGGCCCACATCCTGCCGAGCTGTTTCACCTCAGGCACCATCTGTCATGACGAGGAAGAAAAAATGTGGGCCTCCCACAACCATAACACCCCATTGGGCAATCGGTCACCTCAGAGGCAGCCCCCATGGCACGGTGGGCAGGGGGCTCAGCCTGTGGTTGCAGAGTGCCTCTCCTTGGAAGGAGGACCCACCCACATCCCACCGGCTGGAAGGAACTCCTACAGGTTCAAGTTCAGGGAGTATCTGTGCCCAGCCGAGCTCAGGAATTGGAGAGTTTTAAATTCCATAGGCTCCTGGGAGGAGAGGTACCGACAGCTGGTCCCCGGCACACGCGTGTGTACAAACTCCCTCGCCTGAGCAGGCGAGACTGACACCAGCCAGGCAGCAGGCCTCTTGGCTCAGCCAGTCATGAACCCTGCTCTGCTTGGGGTGCTGGGGATTCTGCTTGTCCAAAACGGTGGATCCCCAGATGGCGTGGGCCACCACCAGCCAGCACAAAGGAGCAGTTGTCAGCATGCACTTCCTGAGTTAGGAGCAGGCAACGCACAGGCAGCCCCGTCAAGTTCATCCGAGTCAACAGCGCAGTGCTGCCCAGGCCGGGGTGTTCACTGCACTGAAGAACACACCCTCGGCCCGTCCCGAGGAGCGAGGCCAGGGGGAGGCGGCGAGGAAAATGTCAGGCGGCGGAGGCAGCCGAGGGCTCAGGGAGGGCAGAGCAAAGAACCACTTAACCCCTCTGAGCCCCAAGTCCTGCCAGGAGTCAGTCCTACAGCGCAGCCGTCTCTGACCGTGACCGAGGGGACGAAGACAAGAGGACTGGGGGTGAGAGCCAGTGGGCACGGTGCCCGAGACACAGCAGTGATCAGGGGCTGCATGCTGCCCTCCGAGAGCCAGGCAGGGACCCCACACAGTAATGACCCCTGCAGGATCTGTCACAGGACCCGAATGTTCCCACAGCCGCAGGCTGGCAAGGAGGACTTCCCAGATTCCTCACAACCTCTCCCCACCCCAAACACGCTCCAGTCTGACAAAGGGACCAAGCGACATGTTTGTGATGGAGCATTCAAAGTACCCTTGTAATGACAAAGTGCAATTTTTAGCTAGCTGTCTTCAAAGAATTCTGAAAACGAAAAGGGGAAAATCATCCAGATAAGATGGGGAAATGGCTTTTTTGGCTGAATTCTACAATTGTCACAACCTCTTGAAATTTTGCTGTAAAGAAAAGCCTTCATTCAAGGATGACTCTTCATTTCCCTATGAAGTTTAAGGGGACAGGGCCTGCCTCTTACATGGGTCAAGTACCAGCCCTTCAGAGAATGATTCTCTAACGCTCTGTCCTGAAGTAAGAAAGCTGTGAGGGAGGGGCAGCAGGATTTCCCGGGTCACCATACATATGGAAACAAAGGCAGAGATGTCCCGGGCCTGCCCCTGGCCCCCCGGGTCCTATGCCAGGTGTGAGACAGGTGTCACATTGGAAAGATAGTGAGCTCATGGGTATTGGGAGGGAGGCTGACAGTGGTCACTTGGTGCCCAGGGCCGGGGGACATTCAGAGCCCAGCCACTGAAGGCACCCACGGGGGAGCATGTGTGTGGGGGGCAAGCCCTGGGGGGTTGCGTGTACCTGCAGTGGTGCGCTCGGTCGGGCTTGATGCTGCAGCACTTGGGGCACTTGTACACCACCTGTCCCGGCTTCAGTTGTAAACTCTCGATGAATTCTTTAGTGGCGTTTCCTTTGGGCACTGCCCCCTGTAAGAGAGGAAAGGTGTCACGGTTGGGCTCGGGCTCCCGTCAGCTCTGACATTCCACAGTGGACACGGTCACTGGAAAGTGGCAATGACACACACAGGGGTAGGACACGTTCATCAACATGGGGACTCTGTTCAGAAATAACAGATGAATTTTATTGACAAAGAATTTTCCTAAGGAAATGCCAATGGGTGAATGTATGGGTGGGCACCATATTATCCTTTCTACCCTTTCAAGTGTCCAAAGTGGTTCATTACAATTTTTTCTAAACGTTCAAAAAAGAAGTAGGAAAAAAAATCTGTTCTGCAAAATGCAGTCAGATGCCAAAAACCAAAATTTGAAAGCAAACAAACTTAGGGAGGCACGGACTATATGGTATGTACAGTGACACTGAGGACATAGTTTTGACACTAAACAGGCCATAAAAGTACACAGCTACTGACATGGGAAACACCTATGACAGATTGTTAAAGGGGAGTAGATTTCCAAACAGTATGTAGAACATAAGCCTATTTTGGTACAGACTTTATATATATGCATATATAAAAAGACAAAAATATGTGCAAGGGCACTAATGGTTATCTCACATAGTAGAATCACAGGTCATTTTTATTTTCTTGACTATATTTCTTAAATGCTCTAGTATGAACATGTGGCTTTTGCAATAAGAAAAAAACTCATTAAAAATACAAGCAAAAAATTATACCAGGGAGGAGCTACCCAAAGCAGGAATATAACCAACTTTCCTGAAGTTTGTAACCAAAATGCTTTGACCATCACATCTTGATTCAGCTGAGGGTTCCCCTTGAGGCACCAGTGAAGGGTCCCAGTTAAGGTCTGATTCACAAGGCAGGGAGGGCCCAGCCCACCCCGAGGAGTGGATTTTAATAAGGGCTTGGGAAGGGCACTGGCCGAGGCAGAGGACAGGGTCCTACAAAAGCCAGGAGGGCCTTATTTTTAATTCTCTTTAATGTAAAAAGTGATTGAGTTCAGGCAACTTTTATGGATCCTGAAGCTATAAATGGAAGTCTGTATTATCACATGTACAAGGGCAAAGCACGGAGGAACAGCATCCCCAAGGAGACGAAGCGTGGGGCTAAGTTTTCCTAAAAGAAGGCCCAGGTTGGGTTCCCCCTGCCCCCAATACCTGGTTTTTAAGGTCCCAGCCACCAGAATTTGCTGTAAACCTCAGGAGGCCCCACATAAAGGGCTGCAAGAGGAAACCCCTCCACTGCAAAGGGCAATCTGAGCTCTCACGTGGTCTTCTCATTGTCACCTGCTACTGCACCCCAAGATTGGAGAGGAGACACCATGGAACAGCTCAGCCTTTCTGAGAGTTGGTCCCCCTAGTGTGACCCATTTACGTAAATCTGCCCATTCCCATCCAGGTTAAGTCCCCTGGATGGACTTTTCAGGCTCTGCCTCAGACGTCTTTTTCTTTCTTTTTTTAAAAAAAGAATATGCTCTTCTGGGCGTATGTCCACCAATTTCAGAACTTCCTGTTATTAGTTCATGATAGGGAATTTTGTTCTGTCCGAAGGCAGGGAGCCGGAAGGCCCACTGAGACATGTGCCAATGTCGTCAGGCTTGCATTACTGAGAAACCCCCCGCCCGCCCCTCCATGCTTATACTTCTCACAGGGGTCGCTCAAAGCACCTCCCTGCAGCCTGGCAGGCCAAAATTACTGACTCTGCCCCTCATTTCCAAAGTAATACTTGTTCATGACTTTTAAAAACATACAGATGAGAAAATTAAAGGGGAAAATCCCACCTTTTGATTCTATATCACCCAAAGAGAAGTACTATTAGCATTTTGGAGTATATTCTTCCAGACTTTTCTCTGTGCATATGGTAAGCTAAAAACATTTTTGCAAAGCTATAGACCCACAAAAATTCTCATACACTTCTAAAATATTTATTCGGCCTTAGTGGGATCCATTTAAATCTAGGAGAGGGAGGTGTGATGTGGCTCCATCAACCATTTCCCTTAGGGGCGAGCCCAAACTTCCAGTGCCTTCCTCAGCCCCTCCTCACTTCCATTTCTATCTGAGAGAAACTCAGCGTAACCCCCCTCACAGTCCTCAGCCCCCTGCCCCAGCCCTAGATGCACAGGAACCCGCCATCTCGGAGGACGAGGGATCCAGGTCATCCTGACCCTCAGGGCCCACACTATCACCTCAGAGCTTTTCCCTCGTGGTCCTAGCAGACTCCGACTCTCCCTCCCCGTCAGCTAAGCGTCTTGCTGTCTCTGCTCACCTCTCACTTACTCAAGCTCACTGCTCCCTGGCACCTGCAGCCTCCACACCGAGAACGGCTCTCACCAGGTCACTGAGCAGCTAACTAACTCCCTGTGGTCCGATGCAAATGTTGATGCTTAGCCCTCATCTCCCTGGGGTCTCCTCACGGACCCCCAGCCCCTCCTCTCTGGATCTCCACGTCTCCCCTTTTCTCGCGAACCTGCCCATCCTGGATACTGATGTTCCTCAGGGTCCCCCCCCCCCCCCCCCGCTCATGTGCATCCCGTCCCCCAACACCCTTCCCCGCTCCCCACCCAGTGGTGATGCACGATCGCCAGCTCCAACTCAGACCCCTTTTGGAGCTGCGCATAATTCCACCTGACTGTTCAAAAGGAATTAAAAGCAACCCCCCAAATTAAATATGCTAGAACCGAACCCATTACCACCTCCCCAATCTGTCCCTGCCCTCCTCCCTTCCCTGGCCCATGGCATCCTGGTACAAGTCCAGCAGTCACCCCCAACCCTTCTGCCCACAACCTCACCTACCTCACCGTGTGAATTTGGCCACGACCGGGCCTGGAGACCCCCGTCCTCCCTTCCATGTCATGGCCTGCGTTCGGCTCCACTGTCACGTGCCCCAGGTTGTAGGGAGTCTCTGAGGTCTTCCTGCCTCCAGTCTCTCCCTTGATCCTGCAGCCCCACCTTTATCCCTTCTTCCCACTACGTTCCGGAGGAAGCTTTCTAAAACACGAGTCTGATCATGTTCTCTTTGCCCAAAAGCTTTCGCAGGCTGCCTGGGGCCTTCACCTGGTGCAGAGTCCAAGCCCCTGGCCAGGCTCAGAGAAGGCCCTGGACCACCAATTCACTGTCACCTCCCGCCCCAGACAGTCGCGCCCTGTGGACTCCCCAGTGGCACCGTGCTTTCCAGGGAGAGCCCTCAGGAAGCCCGTGTTAGCACCTCCCTGCAGCCTGTCAGGACCTCCTTGCCTCTTGCACCCAAACCAAAACCCACTCATGTCACCCCGTCTGCCTTTCCCTGGTAGCCCAGGCCACTCCCAGGTCAGATCCCCTCCCCTGGCCTTTGTGCTCCCACGACCTGTACTTGTCGTATAACAACTATCACTTAATTACACATTTAATGAATCTCTCCTACACAACTACAAATTCCTGGAGGATGGAGAGAATGCCTTTCAACTTGCTGCCCAGTGAATTGCCCAGGGCCTGGCACGAGCCTGTAGTCAATAAATCGAAGGTGAATAATAATGGTGACACAACAGACATTGACTGAGTGCTTACATGCTGGCATAGTTCCAAGTGCTTTACTGGATTTTGCCAGTTAATTCTGACAATAAACCTTCGAGGTAGAGACTGTGATCTTCCTCATTTTATAGATGAGGTAACTAATGCAGAGAAATTAAGCAACGGCCCAAGATCACGTGGCTCATAAGAGGCGGAGCCGGGTTTCAGAACCAAGCGATCTCCGTCTCGGACCCATGCGCTACCAGAAGACAGCTTACGTCTTCATCAGATATTTTTATTAAATGACTTGAAGAGGCTTTGTTTTAGGGCCTCGATGCTGTAATACCATTTTCCTGCCAACAAGTGTATCATCACACTACCATGATTCAAACAGGCCTAGGAAAATAAGGCCTGTTTCAGTATCTAGGATGACAGGACAATGCAAAAAGGACACAATGGAAAGCAGCGGAGACAGGTTCCAAAGAAACACCAGTGGTGCCGAGGACTCAACTTTCCCATTCGTTTCAAGCAACAGGGATGAAACTTGCTTAAATTGCTTCAGGGGCCACGGGATCCAGGCGTGTGCTGGTCGGGGCCCTCTCACAGTTCTGCCAGAACGCGATGACCAGCGCCCCAGGCCTGTGTCACAAGGTCGCCTGTCTCCTCCACAGACAGGAAGGAGGCAGCTAATCCACAGCTGGCCGCTCTCCTCTCTGTGGAGCCAGATGCCAGATTTTTCGGTCGGCATTTGTAAGTTGCTCAGTGGCAGGTCTGAGAAGTTGCCTGGCATGAGAGAGAACGCAGCCCCTGACTCCAACAAACCCCGAGGCGAGGCCCCTGACCTCACACAGGGAACGGGCAACACCCCTGGGCAAGGTGGGCCTGGCGCTTCTCTGGCTGCACCTGGCCCTTCACCTGTTACCCAGCATCATTCCTCCTCTGTGATCCCGACGGCCTGACGTCACGCTGCCATGCTACTGGCCCCAGGAAATACCTGCTACTTGGTTCTTACACACGGTGCTCAGTAAGGTCGCCTAGTGACACTCCAGAAGGGAATACCAGCTGCACGCTGGAACGAGCCCCGATAGGTCCCCAGATGAGTTTTGGCAACTGAGACCAAAATCAGTGGCCTGCAGTGGCCTGTCCGAGACAGTTGTGTGGAGTCTTTACAGGGCTGGGCTCAACAGGAGTGGGGGCAGTGGCGGGCAGACAGATGGATTTTCTTTTCATTAGCAATGTGGTTAAATCAAATTGATTTATCATCCTCCTTTTCTAAAATCTGAGATTTGAGATAATTTATAATGAGGTTAATAGATTATCAGGTCCAAAGAAAGGAGGGGCAAAAAGTGCTTGCTTATCATAAGCGTTTGCATAATTGCTGTGCCTGTGTAGTTCTTGGCTTTGAGCGTCCTCTCAATCAGGACAAAAAGAAACAAGTGATGGCTCTCAGCTTTAAGCACCTTCTGGGAGAAAGACATCGTCCCAGATCTACAATTTAAAGGGAATCCCTCAGGAGTCCTAAGGGAGTTCAGAGGATGAGGAATTAAACTGTATTTGTAACTGGAAAAGAGAAAGTGGTGAGACTGGGAGAGGGAGGAAAGGAGAGAAAGCAGGTCCAGTATAAGGGTTTGTGAGTTCAGGCTGTTTTCAAGGGCTGCCTCCTCTGAGCCACTCCCGCCCTCCAAACATCTGAAGTGTTTCAGGAACACAGACAGTGCCTCTGATGAATTACACAACCTCAGAGCAGGCAAGGAGAGCACCCCGAGATCCAACACCAGTCTGACCTGTACTCAGTGCCACCTCCAGGCCAGCCCACCTGCCAAGAGAGGCACCTACCTGTCCCCTTCCCTCTTTCCAGGCCTATATCCCTTTTATCCCATTTCTCCAATGGGAGCTTCCCCTCTGAGTGGGCAGCTTACACATTTGTCAGTCACTTCCCTCTTCCCTTTTCTGTTCAAGCTCTATGTGGGCCCATGTACTATTACATGAACCCATGTACTAAATGCCAGCTAAAGGATCCAGAAAACTGTGGTGGTTGCAATTGTTCTGATGTTATATTTGAAATAAGAATTTCAAAGCTGGAAGTGGTACAGTAACTATTTGAGGGAGACTATTAGATCTTTTTTTTTTACTAGTAATACTAGAAAACCAAAATGATACACAATGTGTATACAGTTATACATGGTTTATAACCTTAGGATGTAACTTTCTCTGAAAGTTATACACAAACATTATAATCCTATTAGGGAATTCCTTAGAACCCTGCAGTGACGCCTTCCCAAAAACAGACTCCCCTGTGGCGTCAGTAAGGAACCCCTACTCGATCTGCTTTCAGTGTGAGATCGGGGCTCCCGCTACTGCAGCTCCCCATCTGTTGATACACTTGGTTTTGCATAGGATGTCACATGCTGGGAGTGGGGAGAGGCAGGTGGTGGCAAGGAGAGCAGAGACACGGCCTCTCTACAGGACATGCTTTGCATTGCCCCCCTTAACAATGGTAGATATTTGACGAGTGCGTCATTTTTTTGCCCAGTTTTCTTTGGGGCCACCAGCAAAACAGACCTGTGAGAAGTTGACTGGCGTTTAGGATACAGTCTATGGCTCTCATTCATCTGGGATCGGAAGCCAAGCAACACACCACACTGAGGGTCATTTCCTGATTCACAGGCCTTTGAGAAACCAATCACCTCTACACTCCACTCTGATCCAGACCCTCCAGCAGCCCCAGACCTAGCTGGCTGTCTGCTGCCCACCTGGCATCTCTGCTGACATGTAATATAGACATAGTTTGGCCAGAACAAAAGCCTTGATTTCTTTTCCAAAATCTATTTTCCCCAGACTCTACGATTCAATAAATGGCACCAGCCACCCTCCAGCTGCTCAGGCCAAGACCACCCTGGAAGGCACTCTACGATGTCTCTCCATTCTGTCAGCTCTTCTGAACGGAAGGTCTCAGGGATGAACCTGAGGGACTCACGAGAGTTTCAAAGCATCCCAATATCCTGGGTTCCGCCCCAGACAAATTAGAGTAGGCTCTGGGGGTGGGGGCAGGCTCAGTCATCAGTACTTTTTAAAAGCTCCCCAAGGGATTCTAACATACAGCCAAGTTTGAGAATTAGTGGCTTAAAATATATCCCTTCTCTCCAGCTTCACCACTCCCACCTTGGTCTGAGCCACACATCTTGTATGGACCAAGTGCAACACCTCTCATCTTCCTGCTTTTATTTGCTCCCCATCCAACCCCCATCCCAAGCACAAGGCATGTCACATCATGCCTCTGATGGCTTCCCAATGCACTGAGAATAAAGACCAGCGTTCTCCTGAGGCCCACAAGGCCCTGCGTGATCTGGCTTCGGCAGCCCTCCCCACCTCTTCTAGCCCGTCCCCACTCACTGTGCTTCGGTCACCTGGTCTTAGACCTGTTTCTCAAATACCCAAGAGCTCCCACCTCTGGGCCTTTACCTCCTCTCTCCTCTTCCTGGAAGGCTCTGCCCTCAGGCTTTCATTTGCCGGACTAGCAACCTCACGTGCTCCAATGGCACTGCCTCAGAGAGGACTTCTCAGACTACCTTGATGTAAAGTAGTCCCCTTGGCCCCTGATCACACTGCTTCACTGTCTTTACAGCACTTGTCACTTTCTGAAGTGACCCAGTTCAATCACCTCTGCTGCCTCACCCCTGTGAGGATGTGAGTTTCGCGAGGGCAGGGGTTCCGTCTGTCTGCTCACTGCAGTATCCACTGCTCAGAATGGAACCTCTCCCAGGAAACCTCTCCCTCAATAAACAGCCATTCATTTTGTCCCGCCCATCAGTGCCCCCAGGGCTCCTCCTCACTGCTGCCAGAGTGACCCTTGTAAAGTGACAATCTCCTCACTCGTTTAACATCCTCAGCGGCTCTAGAAGGTCCCTCAGCATGCCCACCCTCACACCAGCGCAGACCCCTTCTCCTCGGAGTTCCCACCACGCCCAACACCTGCTGATTTCCTGGGGGAGCCCCCAGTGCTGCACCCCTGTGTCTGTGCAGGCTACTCCCCCTGCCTGGACCGTCCTCAGTGCCTTCCTGCCCTATTACCCTCCACCTCCCCTGCTCATGTACACCACGCTCACGTACACCGCTCTAATAAAAACTGGCCTGGCATCACCTCCTCCAGGCAGCCACCCCAGCCTGGATTGGTTAACCTCCCCCTCCCCTGCTTGCGCTTCCTCAGCAACCCTGCTTCCTTTTGCCACAGCAAGGGAAAGCTACATCCAATTCCAGGAACCTAACCACACAGGTTGGCCTCACCCACCTTCTCTTCTAGACAGAGGGCACCTTGACGGTAGGAATGGTGCCTGGGGCTTAACAGAGACTAAATGATAAGTGAGCAAAATCATATCTTTTACGCCCGTGTCCCCAACAGCAAGGGCATCATAAAAATTTCGGAATGAACCCTTAACTTGTTTCCAGTAGGACCAAGTTGATGCTGTTGGGAAAACTCTTATATCCTTGAGTTTTGGGACACTTCCGATTGTAAGCAGGTACTTTTCCTTCAGGTGACAGCTGTTCAATGACCCCTAAGCAGCACTAGCTCTGGGCCAGCAGGCCCCGCCCTGCCCCACCTGCCCGCAGGTGTGTGGAACTCCCCAGGCACATGCACTGTCTGGACCGGTGCTGACAGGTAACTGAGCTGGGAAAGCTGCTTTCCCTCGGGATGGGACGGGTTAACATAACAATCCAGCACCTGAACCAGCAAGAAATGGAGCCCTTCGGGAAGGGAACTAGCTCAGGACCCAGATCTTTACTGAGCTTTCCCTGGGGCTCACAGAAGGGAAATCTGCGAGATGCTTTCCCTTTCTTAATTTAAACACACTCACAGCCCCCCAAACAACGAAGCCACAGGAGGTCTTTATCAAATAACGCCCTCCCGCTTTCCCATACAAGATAATGAACAGCAACAGAGGATTTAATAGCAGGTAACGACATTCAACAGCCACTGGCACAACTGGGTATATTTAGCTAAGTCACTGGCTTTCCCCACAGATATTCACCGGGAGGCACTTGCTTCGGCCTAAAACAGGCTCGCCCGGGTTTTCAGGAAAAGATGAGCCTTGCCCAAACAAAGTGAAGGCCGTTTCCGTGCAGGTTCCTGGAGCTGGCTACGGCTTTCATTTCAAATCCACCTGGTGCCAGTCCTGTCTTCACTGCGAAGCTCTGTCCTGAAACCCCATCCTGCTTTCAGCTCCAGTCACCAGGCCCAGGCTCCATGCTTACCTGACTGCACCTTTCTAACTAGAGGCGAGGCTTCCCTGGGACAGAACCCCTCCCACTGCAGGCTCCATTAACGTACACACCACTGTATGTATAGTATCTTCACCAAGACCGAAGGGCTGTGGCACAGATGGCACCCCCTCAGTGGGGCCCGAGGCCACTTGCCACCCCAGCCCTGGCTCTCTGGTTCTCCACATTCCTGAGGCCAGGGGCAACATGCAGGCAGCGGGCACGCCAGGGCCAGAGGAGGAGCGTGTGGGCTGGTCCAAACCAGCCCAGACATACTCACAGGGTCCGTCAGCATGGCCCGGCAGTGGGAGGCCAGGGCCAAGAAGGCCAGCAAGTTGAACAGAACCCCGTTGATGACGCTGTATACGTAGTCTCGAGATGGAATCAGCATGACAAAGAGGACCACAAACTCCGCGTACAGGACCAGAAACCAGGTGACAACGGCACAAGCAATGCCACAGCCGTCACGGATAAACCACATGGTTCCCACAGGGCCAGGGTCGGGAGGCGGGATGCACTGCTCCGGCTGGAGGTATTCCGGCTTCCGCTCAATGTCTCGGAAGTGGTGGGCGGGCACAAGCATCATAAGCTAGTCTGTCCATACTGGCATCTGGAAGAGAGAAGGAGGACCCCGAAGTTTAGTGTTGTCTTGTCATCAAGGAGACTTGACCAAATTACCTGTCCGGAGTGAGCCAGGTGTGTCTACATATGAGCCTCCTGCTGAAAAGCTGCCCGAACCTTCTGTTCAGTTAAACCGTGAGTTCTCCTCCGTCCTGAGCATCAGCTTTGGGAAATCTGGCCACCTTGCCTACAGCCTTCACGTGACAGACAACGGAAAGGGAGCCTTCCAAGGGCAAATGCCTTGCCCAAGGCCAGCCAGAGCAGGTCTCCTTGCTTTTAGGGACCTACTGGGCAGACAGCGTCTTAGTGGGCATGTTCAAATAGGGACCTAACAGCCACGGCGGGGGGCGCCCGCGCCTGCTGGGAGCACTGTCTCCGGCAGTACCACCGCTGCCTCTACACCCAGGACAAGCCCAGAGCCGGGCGCTGAAGCTGCCTGCAGTTAACGGGTGAGTAGGAAGGAGCAGTGGTCCCAGGGCTAGTGCTGAGCCGCCACCATGAAGACGCTCTAACTCACCGTCCTGCTAACTAGTGGTCACGGCAAAACGTCACCAGCATGGGAAAGAGGCTGAAACAAGCCAGGGGTGTTAGCCCTACGGCCCAAAGGGCTTCTCTTCCAGGGAGAAGAGACTCTGAGTTCTGTTTTTTGTGGGTGAGGGGGCGAAGTGTAGGAACGGGGGGCAATGGGTCCAAGGATGATCCTCCACCCCCTGGGTGGGGGCTCCGTGAGTTTTTGTCTCACCTGTGAAAATAACACAGTCCAGCCCCAGCCACCCTCTCACAGGGTTGGTGTGAGGGTCGAGTTGGGGTTGCTGGTGAGGAACTCTAGACTGTGACGCACTGGACAGACCAGGCGGTGCGCATGTGTGCTCTCCAGGGACGGCCCCTGCCTTCAGAAACACGTGCTGAGCAAGGCACCCTTTCTCCCTCACACTGTAGCTCGAGTCCTTGCAGACACTAGTGAAGTAACTAAGGCCCAACAGCGGAAGTCTGTCTGTCCCCAGCATGTGCTGCTGCAAGACGCGGCAAGTACAGACACCCCTCCTCTGTTTTTCATCTTAAACTCTGTGGTCACTGCATCACAGCCAGGTTTCTCAGTCAGCAACTGTGATGGCTCCCCGACAGAGGTGACATGGAAAAGCCACCAGCAGCAAAGACAATGGCAAAGCAAGTGACACCTCAGGCTTCTGAAAACTCAAGTCACTTCCCAGCCAAGGAAATCACTCAAAAGCAGCACTGGCTGTGTGTTTTCTCCTGAAAACTGGTGGTTCTGCATCCAAGGTCAAGCTTTCCATGGTTGTGCTAGGTTATCCCCACCCTTTTGCCCAATTTTCCTTCTTCCGCCACTGTCCTCACCCCCAACAAAGAGAAAGCACCTGGACTGAATACAGCACATGAAAAGTAAAGATGTGTCCAGAAAGCTGAGAGGGCAGAGCAGGAACTACTACTCAGAATGAACATTCTAGAGTCAAAAGTTACAGACTGGTAATGAAAGAGGAAGGCCAGGGCCTCTGGTCCCAGGGTGGCAGAGCAGGAATGGCTGAGAGGCAGTTAAATGTGTACCATGTACCTGTCCAAAGACACATCAACTCGCAGATCCTCGGAGTGCCCGCCCCTCTGGGTACGCTGTGTTGGGAGCTGGGGAAGCAGAGGTCATGACACCGAGAATAATCGTCCCGGGCAGAGTAAAAGCGGTGGCTCCTGATGGTCCATCAACCAGAATTTCCTAATAAAGCAACCCTGTGCCCTCCAGAAACAGTGGCACTTAGTGGTGGCAGTGACAACCCAGAGACCTTAAAAGATGCAGGGACACCTTCTGAAGCACCAAAGAGGACAGCAGATGAGAGACCAGGAGTGTCTGGACCTCGAACTGTGCCCAGCAAATTCTAAAACGCTAAACTCTGTTCTACCAAACCCAAAGAAACAAAAAGCTGAAATCCCACAATGATTCGAAAGCTGATTGAAGCCCAACATTGACAACCTCCAGATGCAGCCACTCTCTTGGTTTTTCTTGCTGCCTTACGGATTTGTAGGCATGTCACCCACGTTCCCACAATTACTGTCTAAACTTTAAACCAATGAAGTTTGCTTTTGCATGATAATGGCCAAGCTGAGTAGCTCTGATGGAGAATGCGTGACTAGACGGCCTACAGTATTTACTCTCTGGCTCTCACGACCCTGGTTCTGGGCAGTCGTCACTCATCCCTACTCCTGCTCCCCTTGCAGAACAGCTCAGTGTGACCGAGATGGTCAGTTACAGTTCACACCACCCGTCACACCACCCGACGCCTCGGTGACAGACAGCATAGCCTCTGGCGTCTGCAGCCTGCGGGTCCTCTCACCATAGCCTGGGGACTCCATCAAACTGCTCGCTCTTCAGTGCTCACAAACGGTGTGGTTTTCAGAAACGGAGGATCACTGCAAACGTGTTTTAGAGCAACGCTCCCGTTTAGATCCTTCCTGTATATTCAGAGTGGATCACTGTTCCACTCAGAGTGGATGACAGTGGCCCAGTCTTGGTTGTATGTACAGCAATGGCTCAACTAAACTAGAGTTCTGTTTTGCAGGTGTGGTTTTTCTGAGAAATAGACTCTTCCAAGAGTAACTTTCCCAGGGAACGGTGGCTAGTTCTTAAGCAGAAATACATTTTAAGCATTCGGATGGTTAAGATGGAAATCTTAAAAAGAAAAGAAAACCAGATATCCTAGCGGTTCCTGTGTTAAGTACAACACCACCCACTTCTTTGGAAGGATTCAGAGCCCTTACAGGAAGCTCAATCACTGGATGTGTGAGGCAGCGGTGTCCTCAGGGGTATGGGGGTCACTGGGCTCCCCATTCGCACCGACAGGCCTGTTCACACTATTATAATTGTAATTCCAGCATCTCCTTTGTCCCTTCTCCATTTCTGTGTCTGCAGTTTCCAATCCTCCCAACATCCCCTCTATTTCCAATTGCTAATTGGCTGTGGACTGGACAAGCAAATGAAACGAAATCTTGTCAGATTTGTTTGTCTGTAAAAGGGGACTCAGGGAATGCCTGCTATGCTCTCCCACCATCCGGTTCATTAGTCCGGAGCCTGGCACATAGGAGCCCTCACTACACGTGTGCTCATTACCTGAGCACGTGGGCAGCGTGCATGAGCCATGTGACCCCAGGACTACCTCGTGGAGCCCTGTCTGCTCACCTTCAGGGTGTGGCCATATTGCAAACGGTGGAGGTCCACCGAGTAGGACCCTGCAGGAGGTGGGCTGTGACTCTTACTCAAGCAGCCAGATGGTCCACCCTTGGACAACGTGGGACCAAAGCGTGTACAGAGGAGCTCTGCTTTCCTACTGCCCCTCAGGGTGAGAGAACCTGTGATCGGGACAGCACCCTGCCAAGGGCACTCCTGGCAGAGCCAGACACTAACCTTTGAACTGACGGACACATTCCACTCCACGCTCTAGAGTTTCAAAATATCCCAATGAAAACCAGTCGAGGCGTACTACTATGAAAAGTTTGCTTAACCCTCAGGCCGCCCCAAAAGCAATGCAAGTGGCTTTCCAATAAGGATGTGTTCCTTAAATTAGCCAACTGAAAATCTGAGAAATATGGGGAAAGAAAACCACCTTGAAACGGTACACACTCCCTTCACTCTGCCCCCAGTAAGCATGGAAAAGGCAAATATTTACCTCTTTCCTTTTTCTGTTTTGAATTAGGGAAACTCCACCCTTGGGGCTGAGTGGCTCTTGGCCAGTGATTCACCCCCACACGAGTCCTTGCTTGTGAGGAGCGGGCAGGACTGGTTGCTCAGGGCTTGGGGCAGGGGGCACACAGGCTGGTGCGTCCCAGAACGCTCCGTACCACTCCTGCCAACCAGCTCATGCCCTCAGAGGGGCTGCCTCCTCCAGTGCCCCTCTCCCGGCCCTTCATCCCATTCCCTTGCCCTGTGTGCTCTCTAACGTGTCCTCACTTCGTTTCAGTTCAACCCAAAAAGACATTTATGGGGCAGCCACTGACTGCAGGGACTTGTGCTGGGGCTCACACACCAGGCCTAAGGAGGACAATGAGGTGTGTGCTGCCAGTCGGGCGCTGCCATTCCCCTCCCAGCTCCCAATCCGGTAAGACCAGTCTCACTTGCTTTTTTCCTACTAACCTGCATGTCCCATTTGTTTAGCTTTGTGGCTTGGTATCTGGCACAAGTATGTGCCAGAGTAAGTGGATACATAAATCAGACAGATACACCCCACAATAATCCTAACACATAGATTTCTAATGAACAGCTCAACAGAGAGGCAAATAATAGCCCCCAAGACAACCCCCCCACACAAAACCCAGAAGTGAGATAAACAGCTTTTTTGATGGCCAGGACTTCTGAAGGGTGGGCTCTCGGCAGGGCACCGAGCCAGGTGAAGTGCAGGCTTAGATAACAGCAGGGGGCGAGCGGAGGGAGGATGGAGCTGGCTGAGAGCATGCAGGTGCTGGTAGCGGGGCTGGGCGTGCAGGCCTGTATGAAATATCTGTACACAGACCGGTCCAATAAACTCAAAATTAGGTGCAATTACTTCCTTTGGCTTAGAGAATAAGGATCATCCAAATACTCAAAAATAAAATAAAGGATTAAGCTTTTTGGATCCCTACTAGTAAGACCTACATAATTAAAACTCAATTTCTCAATTTTATGAACTCCTTAGCCAATGTCATGAACATCAGCATGGTATTAGAAACCCTTAAATGGAGGCTTGTAATTAGGTCAAAATTTGTTTCAGGTGAATATTTAACATTTTAATAAATCTAGTATTATGATGGATTTCTGTTGGGGGGCTGGTCTGATAGCCTCTTGAACTTGCCCTAAAGATGGGATTCTCACCTAAATGAATTGTCACTAGTTAGCTCAGTAAACAATCACTTGAAAGGGCCACTAAAAGGTTGCATCTTTCCTGCTATTTCTATTATAATGCCAGACTGAAATTCAGCCTAATGATTATATCAATAACCTTCTGTGGTTTAAATCCTGTGGTCTTAAGAACATGGTGTTTACCTTTTACAATTTCTCACATTTCAAAAGTGACAGACTTAGTATTCACAGGCCAGCCCCACAACTTCAAAGATGAATAAATGGGCCACGCCCTGGACGCTTTAGAAACAAATCTGATCAAGTAGAAAATTAATTTATTTGGGCTATAATATTTTAATTTGTGTAAGGATCCAAAAGAACTGTAAATTTTATACCGATTTTTAGATAATTCTCAGAAAAACAAAGAATGAACCATGAATCACTATGTTTGAAATGTTTCATAAAAAAACCAGAATGAGTCACTACATTTTCCAAAAGGTGTGGTCCAAAGGAAAGGTAGCTTATCGCCTGCATCACACCTTGCCAGCCAAGGAAGGTGTGCAGACAGGCAGAGCTTGCTGGCCTTTTCTGTAAGATTTTTACCAACGAGTCTACATTGTTCCTCCCTCTTGCCTCTTATCTCTGTCATACTCAACCTTCAACAAAAAAACTTGAAAACAGTAAAACATTGCACCCCCAAACCAAATGCTATACACATTAAAGTTCAGGGGGGACCAGGAAGTGGTCAGTTAAATTTGCCTTCTTACCTCATAACTGGCCACTTCCTTATAAAACCCACTCGTGTACACACTCCACTCCTAACAATGGGTCTTCATTTCAGAAAACAGTTTGGGATTTGGAGAGCTCGTGGAGGCTAACAGTCTCTCCACTTACTGCAACTATTTATTGTCCTACAACTGGCCAGTTGACCACCTTCCAGCTTCCTAGAACTTCTAAAAAAAATACACACCCACATATAGGATGACAAAATATGTGACACAAACGTTAAGCATCAGTAGAAACAACCACTCATTTGGGTAACACATTCTGCTTTCCCTTTTTGTGGATGTGCTTTATCCTATGTTGCAACAATGAGAAAAATTAATGAGACAACTTTAAAACAAGACCACGCCTAAGAGTAATTGGCAAAACAAAACAAAAATTACTGAGTCAGAATTTTAGGGACGATTTCATAGATTTTAGCCAAACTCTTCTGTTGGACAGAAGAGGAAATCAAAGTCCATTTGGGATTTTTGTCTAAAACATAAGATTTTGGACAAAACCTGCCGCGCTGTCTGCAGGAATGGAGACAGACACCAGCATTAACTGAATGCCAATTATGACTGAGGACTCATAGAAAGCAGCTCCTTTCAATTCTTACAACAACCCAGCACAGTAGCTTTTATTATTCATGGCACAGAAGGAAAGAGTGGGGTGCAGAGGTTTGGGATGTTACCCCCAAATCTCAAGGTCATACAAAGTGAGAAGTGGATTTAAAACCAGCTCTGCTTGCCAAAAAGATCACATTTTGAGCACAGCACATGGCTTCTTCTTTTTTTATATTTTCACAAGAGGAGAGGAAGAATGAGCAAGCAAGCAGGAAACACGAGTTCTACTTCCTACTTCCTCACACACATTTGATGGACCTGAGGAGAAGTCACTTCAACTCACCTTTAATGTCACCTCTGAAGTGAGCAGGAAGGACCAGCTCTCCAAGCTCTGCGACTCATTTTTAACAACCCAAGAAATTGACTCTAAGCAGACTTTCCTTCCACTAGCTACTGGGAGCCTATAATACCGGTGCTTTAAAAATAAAAAAATAAAAGAGCATTCTTTCTTCTGTGAGCAATGTTACTTCTGTCAGCTGTCTCTTTAATGGACCATAGTGGTGCTAGGCTAGCTGACCTCTTCCGAACTCTGGTCCAGCCTGTTCTACAGATGGGTAAAAACACGAAGCTCAAGGAGGCAACTGATTTTTCATAAACTGTTTAGGGTGGCTAACTTCTTTCTAGGTCTAATGGGCGATATCTGCTAGTTGCTTTTGCTGCCATCTCCTGTATTAACTCTTCCTTCCACGAAGTCTGCAACTTAGCAGGAAAATCTTTATAAAGGCAACAATACATTACTGATCTAGCTCCCCAACTAGTATCTGTCAATGAGTGTGACACTCTCATAGGTTGCAGAACCCTTTGTAATCGGGTGCATCATCACATTTGACACTGAACTGCCTTCTGGCCTCTGTCACCGTAGGTTCCAAGATGGGCATTTTGCTTGCCTGTTGCTACCGTAGGGATGTGCCGAGCGGAGAGTGGGGCCCGACTCTTCTTGAAAATCTATTACCTGCCAGCTACTGGGCTGTACGCTACATACACCTCATCCTGTTTGATCCTCAAGTCTACTGTGTCTTTTTTTTTCAATTGGGAAATATTGTGTTTCTCCAGGGCCCATCAGCTCCAAGTTGCTGTCCTTCAATCTAGTTGTGGGGGCGCGCAGCTCACTGGCCCATGTGGGAATCGAACAGGCAACCCTTTTGTTCAGAGCTCGCGTTCTAACCAACTGAGCCATCTGGCCTCCCCTCTACTATGTCTTATAGGTATAAATCTTGAGTTTCCTACCCCTTTTTAGAGATGAGGAAACTGAGGCATGAAAAGATTTGCCTAAGTTCATACTTCTAGGAAGCAGTGGAGACAGGACACACTCGCAAGCCTGCTCTCATTTCAGAGCCTCACTAGAATCTTCGTTTTAACTACTCACTACAATCACTAATTTTTCCCAATAACTAGAAAACAAAAGGGGGAGGGGTGCTGATGTGCCCACCAGTGACCGTGGGTTACTTACAGTTCAGTTCTCTTGCCCACACATGGTTATGCAGAGATGGCACCATCTGGAGGGCCATGTGCAGCGGCATTCACAGACCACAGGCCTGAACTTACGCATTTGTGCTGAGCTAGGGCCCTAGCTGAACACCAGCCAACACTGAGAAGACTGATCCTGCCTCGCCCTAAGGAGCAGGAGGGCTGTGAAGGGTCAGCCAGGAGTCCCTCTAAAACTGAGTCCCTAAAATCTGCTTCTGCTGGGGAACACTTTCTGTGGGGCCAAGTTCTAGCACACTACTTTTTCTGAGAGAAAGCCCACCCATGCTAGTCAGAGACCAACCAGCAAAGGTTCCCACGTAAGGGTGTTGAAATGGCACCTGACTCCACATTGTGCCATATGCAGACATGCAGCCACTGTGACATCACCCAGGCAAGAGTTTGGGGTTTTTTTAGGGACTAAAAGCTAACATGCTTGGAGGGATCAGAAGAGGAGAGAATAAGAGAACCAGTTACTGCAACTACACCAGGCTTCAAGAAGGGACACTACTTGAACAAATGATGGATCAGAGTGAAAATGAAAGGGAAAATTAAAAAGTTTCTTGAGACAAATGAAAATGGAAACATAATGTGCCAGAGCCTATGAGATGCAGCAAAAGCAGTTCTAAGAAGTTTATAGCAATAAACCCCTACACCAAGAAGCAAGAAAGATCCCAAATAAACAACCCAACTCTATGCCTTAAGGAACTAGAAAAAAAAAAACAAAAAAAAACTGAGCCCAAAGTTAGCAGAAGAATAAATATTAGAGCAGAAATAAATAAAATAGAGAGCAGAAAAATAACAGAAAAGATTAACCAATGTTACAAAATGATACAAAATGAACATATAAAATCAGTAGTGTTTCTATATGTTAACAATGAATTTTCTGAAAAATAAATAAAGAAATCGATCCCATTTACAATAGCATCAAAAGCAATAAAATACTTAAGAATAAACTTACTTATGAGGTAAAAGATCTCTACTCTGCAAACCACAAGACATTGACGAAAGAAATTAAAGCAGACACAAATAAATGGAAAAGTATCCCATGTTCATGGATTGGAAGAATTAATATTGTTAAAATGTCAACACGACCAAAAGCCTTCTAAATATTCGATGCAATCCCAATTCAAGATTCTAATGGCATTTTTTACAGGAGTAGAAAAAAAGCACTCCTAAAAGTCATATGAAACTACAAAAGACCTCAAATAGTCAAAGAAATACTGAAGAAGAAGAACGAAGTAGGAAACATCACACTTCCTGATTTCAAGTTATACTATAAAGCTACAGTCATCAAAACTGTATGGTACTGGCATTAAAAATAGACAAATAAGCCAATGTAACAAAATCAAGAGCCCAGAAATAAACCCAAGCATATCTCGTCAACTAATATTTGACAAGGGAGCCAAGAATACTCAATGGAGAAAAGACTGTCTTTTCAATAAATGGTGCTGGGACAATTGGATATTCACATGTAAAAGAATGAAACAGGACCCATATCTCACAAAAATTAACTCAGAATGGATTAAAGACTTAAATGTAAGACCTGAAACCATGAAAGTCCTAGAAGAAAACACAGGAATAAAGCTCCATCATGTGAGTCTTGTAATGATTTTTCAGATATGTAACCTAAATCATAAGGAACAAAATAAAAAATAACAAGTGGGATTACACCAAACTAAAACATTTCTGCACAGCAAAAGAAACCATCAACAAAGAGAAAAGACAACCTATGGAATGGGGGAAAACAAATCTTAAACCATGTATCTGATAAGGGGTTAGTATCCAAAATATATATAAAAAAAAAAACTCATACAACTCAATAGCAAAAAAACAATCCAATTAAAAAATGGGCAATGGACCTGAATAGACATTTCACCAAAGATATACGAAAGGCCAACAGGTACATGAAAAGATGCTCAATATCACTCGTCGTAAGGGAAATGCAAATTAAAACACAGTGAGATATGCCTGTTAGAATGGCCATCATCAAAAAGAGATAACAAATGTTGGCATGGATGTGGAGAAAAGGGAACCCTCGTACACTGCAGGTGGAATTGGATTGGTACAACCACTATGAAAAACAGTATGAAGGATCCTTAAAAAATAAAAAATAGAACTAACTACCTCATGATCCAGTAATTCCACTTCTGGGAATATATCCAAAAGAAACGAAAACACTAACTTGAAAAGATACCTGCACCCCATGTTCATAGCAGCATTATTTACAATAGCCAAGACATGGAAACAACCTAAGTGTCTACTGATGGATGAATGGATAAAGAAGTTGACACACACACACACACACACACACACAGAGGAATATTATTCAGCCATAAAAAATAAGGAAATTCTACTATTTGTGACAACATGGGTAGACCTTGAAGGCATTATGCTAAGTGAAATAAATCAGACAGAGAAAGACAACTACTATAGGACCTCATCTACACGTGGAACCTTAAAACAAACCCAAATTCCTAGAAAAAAAAAGTTACCAGAGGATGAAGGTGGGAGGAGCAGACATTGGAGGAAGGTGGTCAAAAGGTACAAACTTCCAGTTTTAAGCTAAATAAATAGGGATATAATGTACATGATGACGATAGCTAACACTGCTGTGTCATATACAGGAAAGTTAATCCTATGAGTTCTCATCACAAAGAAAAATTGGTTTCCATTTTTCTTTCTTTTTATTCTCTCTGTATGAGAAGATGGATGTTAGCTGAACCTATTGTGGCAATCATTGCACAATATCTGTAAACCAAACCATCATACTGTACACCTTAAACTTATGTGTGTCAATTATTTCTCAATGAAACTGGAAAAAAAAAAAAAAAAAGAAAGAAGGGAAGCCAATTTTACTTCCTGGTCTCTGCTGATCCCATCGATCCCAGGTACTGTAAGTGGTCATGTGAGAGCAGAGCCTTGGGAGGAACCTGGGACCAAGGAAACGCCCAGGTGAGCTGCTCTCTGGCATAGGGAGGCCAGTGATAAACAGAATGGAGATAGCTTGGCATCAAGAGGCCACAATTCTACCCCAGTCCTGCTGCTCATTAGCCTCAGGACTTCAGGCCAGGCAGTTACCACCCCTGGGCCTCAGCTTCCTCATCTATAAAACAAGAGGGAAGATTGAGCCGATTGCTCAGGTCTTTTGCAGGCTGAGATTCTGATTCCTCCATTGTCAGGAATAAATTCAACATTTTCTTTGTTAATTTCTTGGATTTTTATATGTTTGTCAAACGCATCCCTTGAGGTCCTTTCCCCATTCTTTGTTAATATTAAAAAAGAAATGCACCAATAACTGTTAGCAATTTTCCTGAGCATGTTCAGTTTTCTCAATCAAATATGGCATCTAAAGTACCATTTCCTTTTGTTCATTCATTTAATTTTTTGTTCAGAGTGGAAAAAGCACTATCAAAATACATCACATGGTACCAAGTGGTGAAAGAGAGAAGCCTTAAACGCCGAAGTTAAACATGACCATTTTTCAATGTTTAAATATTTGCATATCCAGGATCTATTCTGACTTTTACAACCTGGTAAGATATGCATTTGAGGATAAAATGAGGCATAGAGAGGTTAACTGACTTGCTCAAAGTCACAAAGCAAGTGTGTCCAGATCACTGGAATAAATGCCCAATAGTCTTTCCACCATAGATCCTTATCTTCCCAACCAACCTGCCTTTCTAGATTCCCTGCTACTATTTCTTGGCTTAGAAATGCACACTTTGTACATAACCAAGTTAAACCTTACTGCAACGGGACTGTACTTATCCCATTAGGCTCATTTTCCTAAGATGAAAAATCGATCCCACCCAAAGGCATTCCATTCCCCCTGATCCTACCTCATTTCTCGGTAGCCCAGAAAATCCAAAGAGTTCAATCACCAAGCCTCTACATGCCAGGAAGGTTACAGTTTGTAGGAGACTGAAAAGATGGCGTTTTCCTGGCATTTCCTGGATGAGTGACTGAATTAGGTGGGACATGCACCTGTAGTCATCTCACCTTCACGGTTCACAGCACCTTCAGGGCCAAGAATGACCCAGCCATTTGTCTGGAAATCTGCTTCCAAAGAGGAAGGCAAATAAAGAAATGCAAAAACAGGAAGAAACTAGAGTCCACATGGGATTAGCCTTTTTTCCCCCCCAACAGGTCAATATTCAGACATCACTCCTCTATTTCTACTTCGGATTCTGTTGCTGTCTATGGCTCTGCTCTCAGGGTGTGTATGTGTCTTTAAATATTTCCAGATGTGCTCATTTGGAAGCATGAGCCCCTTTTCTCACACATGCCCCTAACGAAAGACATGGCAAGCACCCAGCCACTCGCTCAAAGTGAAACACACGTGAAGACCCTTCCTCTAAATGAGAATAAACTTTACCCATGTATTCATATCAATTTTTCTATCACTGTAATCACAAGTTATAATTTGTAGAGCAGCAAGACAGATACAGCCCTGCTGGCCAGACTGTGATAGGTTATAATGAAAATTCTTTAAGACAAGAAACAGGCAGAACAAATGCAAAGTGTTTAAAGGAAACAGATCTATAGGGAAAAAACAGCAGCTTACTTTTGCTTTTTTGAGGTGCGAGGCTAATTGTGAAAATGCAAAGGAAAAGGCCTAAAACTTGGCTCCCTCTGTTTAAGATTGGGAATAAAATGTTCGTTCCTCGGCTGGGCTTTTAGGAGTTCTCTGCAACTTCAGCACCACGGACGCAGCACGGCATCGAAGCTCTCCTGTCACCGGCTTTTACTGCTTTAATGAAGCAAGGCTAGGTGGACAGATGGACTCCATCTCTGTAAGGTTCTCGTTGCCCGCTAGTGGCTAGCAGCAGCTCTTCACCTCTTGCCCTTGACGCCTGGATGCACAATTAGCACCTGATTATTGGCTGGCCTCTTGTCTAATTACCATGCGTCTCAATCGAGCAATATTTTATTGTCTTGGTCATGCACTAGTTCAAAGTGCCTGGGCTCCCCGGCTATAATAAATCCTAAACCCCTTTTAGGCAGGTGTGTGTTTTCAGTTTATTACTTCAGGCCCTCAAGAACACAAGGGACTCACGGGCACATAAACAAGTACTTCCTGATTGTTTGAAGAGCTCCTAGATGTCTATTCTGGGTGTAGGGCACATGGTTGGAATCTGGGTCTGCACGCCATCTCCGTACCAGATCCGTCGGCCTTCTCTGCCGTTGAGGGCTGTCCTCAGCTCCTCTGAGTTAAGCTCCATCAGCCTGTATTTAACCGTTTCCCTTATCCAAAGGGGTTAGACATAGGAATTTCCCATTAGCACCACGTTCTATATTAGCTGTGCAGGTATTGGAGCTAGATTACCTGGTCTCAAATCCTGGCTCTGCCAGTTACGTGACCTGTAGCCTTGGTCAAGACAAGTAACTTCTCTGCACCTCAGTTTCCCAATCTGTAAAATAGGGATAATAGTATCTGTCTCATAGAACTATTGTGAGGACTGAATCAGTCAATCTTTGTCAAGTGCTTGGCACATAATAAGCACTATGTAAGTTAGAGTTAAATAAAATTAATAGGGTGCAGAGATTAAGAATAGACAGACCTACAAAACAGTATAAGCCCTAGAGAATCTGACAGTGATGGAAAAACAAGCTGGTTTAACGGAATAACATGCCATTCTTGGCTTCTTGATTTTCTGGCTAACATACATTCTTTGAATGGCTTAATAAACCAAAAAGGAACTCTGAATTTATGGGTTTAAAAAATGTCTAATGTATTATCACAACAAATGGGATAAAAATGTTCTGGCCTTACCGAAGTAAAACGATCAGTGAAGGTGTCGTTGTTTTAGTAGAGAATGTAAAATGAATATTCTACTATTTATACCTCTCACACCTACTTAGCCTATTAAGTCAGACATCATTCATAATATTACTTAGCAAATACTGCCAACCCTTCTTCAGCAAGGAACCTTTAGTCAGTTGTCAGGGGAACAGTTCAGATAGAGCTTCTATATTTTTTAAGACATACTGATTTTTATATGGAGATGATTCCATGGTATCCAAACTCAGACTTTCCTTTCTGTGTCTTTTCTGATCTGTCCATTTGCTGCCACTTTTTAAATCCTTAATCCTCTTAGATATTCTAGCTACTAAAATTCGGTGTCCAGGGTCTCTCCTTTCTGAGCAATCTCTATCACAAAATCCCATTTTTAACATCAGCATCCCGTTATCTCATCACAGAGTTCCTCACATGGGATCCAGAGTCAAACCACACAGAAAAACGTCTATTGCCACAACAGATGGGGCACGTGTGTTTTCATTAGGGAGGAAATCCTTCCTTCCGGCTTCACCCTTCCCTGTTTCCCTGGAGGGCAAAGTCCAACCCTGCAATATGTCTTCCCTGTAGGTGCACCTGTAAAGAACTACGTAGAGACATAAGAAATAACTAATGTCTAGTCTACTAAGAAGTGACCATCTATTTTAGGAGCTTAGCAGTTTAGTGCTTAAGAATGTGGACAGGTATTTCCTTTCTGCACCTTCCTGACCCACCTCCCTGTCCCACTGTGCCCATGGGTGCCACCATCATAGCTCTTAACCACCATGTTCTGTGATTATGGTGGCCCTGGAGCCTTCCCTTCTGCCTGGGGAGCTTCTCTGGGCAGAAGTTGTGTTGTACTTGCCTTAGTGTTCTAAAGCTAGCCCAAAGCCCACCCACAGGAAGATCCCAATAGTCATCTGTGAAACTATATTGAAGACAGTATCTGGGGAACACCAGTCGTTCTTTGGATGACCAAGCCATCAAGGGTTACTTTCACTTTTGAGAACAGGGAGGGTCCTCAAATATGGGATGTTTGGAAAAGTCATCAGATCCCCTCTTTGCTTCCATCACTTTCGGTTAACTTTCCTCCGTTTATCCACATGGCTCCCTTAAAATCTGTGCCATACCCTGTCTGCCCCGCCTTGCTGGGCTCCTTCAGTGACCCCATATCCACCTTGCAGGTGAGAGAGAGAGAGAGAGAGAGAGAGAGAGAGAGAGAGAGAGAGAGAGAGAGAGAAATGGGGGGAGGGGTCCGTGGGGTGGACTGAGGACGCCTCGGGACTAGTGGGCATTCACTCCTGGCCCGGAGCCTTTCCACCGAGAAGCTAAAAAGGGCTTCATCGCCTCTTCTTTTCAACCATCCCAGGGACCAGGAAAATGCAGGACCGGGCGGTGGGGGTAGGGAGACCGAGACAGCCCCCGGGTCTGTCGGGGAGACAATCACCAAGTCCGCTCCCCTCACTCCGGTGTCTCTCTCTCTCTCACACACGCACACGACCTGCTCCTTCCACTCCAGCTCTGAGCAATCTGCGCCGCGCGCCTCTCCCACTACGAGTCCTCCGGCTTCGGCCCCGGCCCCGCGCCTCTCACCTCACCCCAGCTTTTCCAACCAACTCCAGTTCCGCCTCCCAACTGACCGTGAAGTCGGAGGCAGTTCCCCAGTCCCAGGCCCCTAACGAGGCTCCCGCCGCGGCCTCCCCCTGCAGTCCTCGACCCGGGCCCCGGCCTCGGGCTGCAGCGATGGCTCCCCGGCACGAGGCCCCGCGGCTCCCTGGACTCTGCCAGACACGCGGCAGCGCGCAGGAGAAGCCCATCGAGCTCCCGGCAGTGGCGGCAGCGGCGGCTGCAGGAGCGGCCGCCGCGCAGGCTGATGACGCACAGGAGCGGGAGGCGCGGCCCGCGCGGGGGCGACGCGGGCTGATGACGTCAGGGCCGGCTCGGCAGCATGGCGTCCGTGACGCTGAGCGAGGCGGAGAAGGTGTACATCGTGCACGGCATCCAGGTAGCTCCCGCAGCGGCGCCGGCGCCGGCCGCCAGGTGTTCCCGGCCCTGCGGGGCGGCCGGTCCCCGTTCGCCCTTGTGGTTAAACAGCTCTGCGGCCGGCGCGGGCCGCCAGAAGCCGGCAACCTGGGCGCGTTGAGCAGCGGGCGGCGAGCGTCGGGTTTGGACTGTGCGTGTGCTCGCAGCCTTCGGGGTCTCCGAGGTCCCGAACCCGGGTGGGGAGCGGGGCGCCCGGTCCCGGAGGCCTTCTCGTAGCGAAGGAGCGCGGCCCCAGGGCCCTCTCTCCAGCCTTCGCGAGCCGCTTCGCTGCTGGGTGGCCTCTGGCCCGCCTTTCCCCCCTCGTGGTCGGGAGTCGCAGCGACAGAGAAGGCGCCCGAGGTGAAAGCGCTTTGGGACTGTAAATCGCCTTACAAATAAAGGAAGGGTGTTTAAAAAGTGGCTCCACAGGCAGTAGCATAATTTTTGCTGTTTGACATTTGGCCTCCGGAGAACTAAGCTCCCTAGAGGCAGCTGTAACTGTACTAAGCTCTTCTGTGCTCAGCCTTCAGTCCCTGGTTTGGACCACGACAGAATCAGAGCCTGGTAATTAGTTACCGAGGAAAGCCGAGGGCGCCCTTCTTGTCTGTAACCTGCCCAGGTTAGAAACGTCTCCCCAAAGCCTAGGCAGAATCCTGTTCTTGCCCGTATAGACCTGAACGTTTTGTGTTTTGCTTTTCACTTGTGGTTTATCGTGGTTAATTTCATCTCTTCTGGCGTTCCTTTTACATCAGTCTTCGATTCCTTTATTATTTCTAAGATGAGACAAAGCAGTGGGATATAAGGTGTGTATATCAACTGGGTGCTGTAGTTCCTGGAAGCCAAACGAGCTAAAGCAGTGGGGGCTGATGCGCTGAAGCCTTCCCCAACGAGGTGGAATTACTCTCCTAAATCCACGTCAAGTGCCCCTTCTGTGTGTCCTCAGGACTCAGTATTTAACTCATTCAACGGAGCTAGACTCCAGGGGTAGGAAGTAGCCTGCCCTTATATAGCTCTCCTGCTAGGATGAAAAGACAGAAATGACTTCTATTTATTTGTGTGTTTATATATAAAATTATACTGAGTGCTGTGAAGGGAAAAAACAAACAAACAAGAAACCTGCCTAGTCTGGGAGGTCAGGGGAGGCTAAGGAAATTGCTTGATCAAGAATTAAGTACGCTTGAGCCTTCCAGAAGGAAAGGATGGTGAGTCCACTCACGCTGAGGGTAATGGTGGAAGATCAGGTTGCAGAGGTAACCAGAAGCCTGATCCTAGGGATCTTAGAGGCTCAGCCACTCCCTCATCATGGATCTTGGAAGGTAATTATTGACCTGTCTGTATGATACCTTAAGGCCTAGCCAGTGTCCAGCACTTAGTAGGTACTCAGTAACATTAAACAGTAACGTAGGCCTTCAAGGGGAGATGAGTTGGACAGTGTTTTCATTTTTTAAATCAAACCTCTCTCTCACCAGTCACCAGTACCATGGACACATTAGGGCCACAACTATTAGTAAATGTTCAGCTCTGTATCACAGAGCCATGTAGACTAATAGACGAAATAAAACTCTTCGTAAGGATTGTTAATATTGGCCACAAATTTGCCGTGTTTGTGGAGGAGCAGAACAGAATTTACACCTTTTGAATCAAGGTCAGAATGCAGGTGAGTGAGCCTGCCATGGGATATCTATCCACTGACTCAGTTCTAAAACCACCTACACTGCGGTTAAGCTGGTCACCGAGTGCCAGCAGTGCGCCGTAAGTCTAGCTGGAATCCTGTTCCTGCCCCTAGAGACCTAATCATTTTGTGTTTTACTTTTCACCTTTGGTCCTGTTTGGTTTTAGCTTCTGGCTCCCTTTCCCTCAGCCTTTGATTCCGTTACTATTTCAGGGATATTTTATCTTGGTTTGGTGGCGGTTAGAAGCAGTTGAAATTAACCTCACAATGTGTGTTGAGGATTCAGTTGCTAGTTATGTTAACCAACAAACTGGCTCAAGCCAAAAAAAGTACATATGAGAAGGCTCTTAAGTGTTTCTCCAGGAATTCAAGGGCAGTTGGATTTTCAGCCTTTCCCTTGCCCATCTCTGCTGCTTTTTATGCCTTTGTTTTATTCTCGTCGCTCTTCAGTTGGCTTTCTATTTCTTGGGCCATGTGGTAGTGAGACTGTGGTTATCTCTCAGCTCTTGGGGTTACAGTTTCCCTGTATAAGAAACCAACCCTTCTACTTCAGTTCCAGATTCGTCGATGGACAGAATCATTAGGCCCAAACGTGGCCACTGGGGGATGAGGCCACTTGAGAGAGAGAGAGAGAGAGAGAGAGAGAGAGAGAGAGAGAGAGAGCGCGAGCAATTTGTGGACAGGAGGATGAATCATTTTATGTTCTGGCAGAAGATGGGACCCAATTCAGATAACTCAGGGGACTTGCATAACCACATGCGTGCGTTTCAGGGAACCAAGAAGAGATGTGGAAGAGCCCAGCGACTACTGGCCACAGGGAGTAGCTGCCACCTCTAGGCCAAAGGGGCCAGAAAGAAGCAGAGTACAAGAACATCTGGAGTAGGCTGCCCTTTATATAAGAAGGGGATATAAAAAATATTCGTGTATCTGCTCATTTGTGCAAAGGAAAAAGGGGAACCAGGTTACCTACCTGGTGTGGGTGGGAAAGGGGCAGGAAAAAGGGGACATGAAAATAGGGATGGGGGGGGAGTGACCTTCCTTTGAGCACACCTTTTCTGAAAGCTTTGACTCTTAGAGCCGCGGTGAAAGTCCACACATCCAAAAAGTAAGTGAGTAATTAAAAGTAACGAGGTAATTAAAAGTAACCGTACAAGTGAGTAACAGAGCCACCCTGAGGATGGGGGAAGACAACTGGAAAACAATATTTTGCTTGCGTGGATAACTTGGATAACATATGACTAAAGACAAAAATAACTCTACACAAATACTGTGCTCTATTAGTAAATTTGTTTCTCCCACGGGTATGGGTTAGCAATTCTGAAACTATGATTATACTAAGATTTAACAAATACGTAAATACATTGTAGATAATGAGAGCCATGTTTCTCCCTGTCTGAGAAAGAAGTTACAAGTAAGACCAGGAAGATTACAACCAAATATCAGTATGAATACGTGGCTTTTTAATAGATACGTGGACAGGTACAGATATAAATACAGGTGTGTGTCTGTGTGGGTTAGTATATGTACATGTATTTTCTAACTTTGTCTGCCGAGAAACTAGAAGCAGTGATACCCCGGCAGCAGTGAACCTACTTAGCACCAGAGTCTGGTTTTTCTCCAATAAAAGTAACCAGGGCTCCTTGGAGAAAGGGCTGATCGCAGGGCTGAGGCAGGGGAAATATAAGAGGCTGGAACATCTTTTGTTGTCGGAGAGTAAAGAGTGCTGAAAAAAGATGGGAGGCACGTTGAAAATGCAGGAACCCACCCAGAGGAGCTCCCAGTGGCCAAATCCGGAACACTGAGCAACAAGATGAATAATGGCAGTCAGTATTGGGTTATGACCACAGCATAAAAGAGATCCCTATAAGTTATACTGATATAAGCAAATAATTGAAGAAGTAAGCAAGGATAGGGGACATGCAGTACCTAGACCCCTCGGAAACCCATCTTCGGCATCGGGTCAGCAAACTTGTCCTGCAAAAGGCTAGATAGGGAAGTTTTGGGGCTTGCAGGTCATACGGTCTCTGTCACTCCTCCATTCTGTCATTGCGTGAAAGCAGCCATTAGTTACTTAAACGAATGGACACGGCTGTGTTCCAATAAGACGATTTACAAAAACAGGTGGCCCTGCAGGCCTGGGTTTGTTGACCCTGTTCTAGAGAATGTGTGTTTTAAAAGATAGGAGCTAGTTGTTTTTAGCTGTTCGCAGAGTACATCCTTTTGAGTTTGGGGGTCAGGAGAGGTACAGCTGAGATGGTTGTGCCCGGTGGCTCTGACAACACATACTTCCTGGTGCAATTTTGGAGTTGCAGATTGGGAAAGGGGCAGCTTATTGTTGTGTCTCTTGTTGAGATTTTGTTTGTTTTGTGTGCCTGTCTGTCTAGTGGCATGTACTGTGGTCTTTGCATCCCAGGACAGACGTGGGGTGCACACCTAGCTTTGCTCTCCCTAGCTGTGGGACCTTGGACAAGTTGCTTAACTTCTCTGAGTCTCCATTTTCTCATATGTAAAATAGTAATATTGTATCATCCAGAAGTGGGGCTGATTCTCTTAGAGAAAGAGCTGTTGTGCTGTATGTGTCTCTCGAGGAAGGACAGGGAGTGATCGGCTTAGGAGTCCGTTGTCGCCTTGGGATCACAGCCTTAGCATTGTGTTGTCGCACTCAGGAAGACCTTCGGGTGGATGGCCGTGGCTGTGAGGACTACCGGTGTGTGGAAGTGGAAACCGACGTGGTGTCCAACACCAGTGGGTCTGCCAGGGTCAAGCTGGTGAGTGCCGTGGCCGTAGCCCGTGCCCATGGGAGGAATGGGTAGGCCCTAGGGAACCCGCCACGGGCCCTTCCAGGCTTTCGGAGCACAGATTGTTCTGAGGGAAATCTAAAACCCAAAGCAAACTCTGGGAGAGGGTCTGTCTAGATCTGAAGGACCCCTCATCTCCTTCAAGGGCCACTTTCCATGTCCCAGCGCTGCTCTTAAGAAAGCCTCCCCGGGGGGGTGTCCAGGAGAGGAGGGAGGTGGTCGGGTGCCTGGCTGCCTGCCCTGAGTGGGGACCCACTTTGCACGTGTCTACAGGGTCACACGGACATCTTGGTGGGAGTGAAAGCCGAGATGGGGACGCCGAAGCTGGAGAAACCAAATGAAGGTTACTTGGAGTTCTTTGTTGACTGGTCAGTACTGTGCAGATGTTTTTAAAGAAAAATGATTTAAAAGCTGAAGATTGAAATGATTTATTAGAGTCAGAGAAAGAACCTCTGGTTTCTGGCTAAGCCCACTGTTAGTTTGTGTTTAATCGTCATTCATCCAGTGAGCAGGTATTTACTGAGTTGCTCTGTGCCAGGAGCTGGGATATGTGGAAGGAGGTGCTGGGTCAAGTTCTGTCCTTGTCGCTGGGCCTCATTTTCCCTGGCTGGAAAAGCAGGGTGTCTGCAGGCCACCCAGCACATGGTAGTCATGAGAGTCCGAGGAGATGACGGGTATCACGGTGCTTTGACAAATACCAAACATGGATGATAAGGGTCATCTAAAATGCCCTGTTTCCCTTTCTGCTCTGTCTTTGCAGTAAACTTCTCATGACTTGCTTGGCAGAGCAAGGGCTAGAGCCTGCCAAGCAGACTGGCAGGCTGAGGGAGCGGCCGCTAGGCAGGCACTGTGGGTGCTGGGAAAAGCTACGACTCAGCAGTGTCTGCAGCCAGCCCGCCAGCCTCTGCTCTGGCCAGCTGTGTGACCGACCTCGGGCTCAGTGGTCTCTCTACGCCTACGTTTCTTTATCTAAAAGATGGGGATAATAATACTGTTGTCATGGTGAGGAAATGAAATAATGATGATACAGAGAGCACCTGGCACAGTGATTGGCTCCCAGGGCTTTCAGTCAATGTTATTTCTCGCCCTTTTGTCACTTCCCTCTTCTAGGGGTTGGGGCTTTTTGTTGGGCTGCTGGCCCAGTCGCCTCTCCTGTCTGTAATTCCACTTCTAGCCAGGCGGGGAAGCAGGCCTTCCTGAGGTGGGTAAGGCTCTCTATGGCCTCATGCTAGGTGCAGGGATGTAATAGTGATACTGTATTGGGGGTCCCCAAGACCACCCCACATTCAGAGATTTGCTGGGTGGACTCACACGACTTAGCATATGATTCTACTCATGGCTAAGCTGTATTACAGCAACAAAAATGCAGCAACATGTGTGTGATGATTCTGCCCAAGAAAACTCATTAGAGACGTAGCACCCAGGATATTTTGGGGGCTGGTCATGAGAGCACCTTCTGCTTAACACACACCAAAATTCCAGACTCTTAGAAGGAAAGCACGTGTTGAGCATAAACCATTTTTCTGCAGAGATGCTCTAGGCACAGTGGGTTTACTGTTGACGGGGAAGAGTCTGAGAGCCAGGTTCCAGAAGCCAGCTGAGAGCCAGCCTTGTAAGCAGGCCCTTGCACAGATAGCCGCCTTGGGGCTGCTGGTTCAGCCCTTTTCTGCACAGATGCTAACCCACGTTTGTGTAGCAAGTTCCGGTCTTCCAGTCTTCCTTTCCAAACTGTTTGTGAGACAGATGAGTTCAGAGAGGGTGAGTGACCCTGGGTCACGTAGCAAGGTCATCCGACCGAGTCTGTGCTCTTTCGACTTCACGCAGCCTCCGGAGGCCAGCTTTGGAGGGTTATTGTGCTTCGAGGTCCCAGAACGTATCTGCGTGCATCTTTCTGGCCAGTTTTACTTCTAGCCCATTCCTGCCCCCTGCCCCGCCCCGCCCCCCAGAGCAGTCTCGTCTCCTGGTTCTGCTCAGCTGCTCTCACCCGTCTGAGCTGTGCAGTGGAGTCGGCCCATTCTTTCAGTTACTGCGCGTGGTCGTGACCTTGTCCAGGCTTCCAGCTTTCCTCCTCCTTTGCCCTTGGAGGAAGAAGAAGGCCTCTCCTGGCCTTGATCTGCCTAAGTCAGTGCCATAAACAGTCACTGAGGAGCAGACCCCAGTGTGACGAACTGTAGTTTGTTTCCTTTTCTTCCTCTTCGTTATCTTCTCCCTCTTCTCCTTACACAGACGAAACAGTCACCGGGCACACCAGAGAGGGTGTTTGCACTCAGTGCTTGGGGCAGCGGACGCGTCAGTCGCTTTGTGACTGAACATGACTCCAGGTTTGCTTGCTGCTCTCATCCCTGTCTAGTCCCCCTTTAAAGGGAGGGCGGCTCTGGGGTGAGAGGAGCTTTGAGCTAGCTGCCTCTTCCTGAGACCCGGCTTCTAGGAGTAAGCCCCTCTCCTGGCCGACAGTGGCTGCCTGCTGCTCTCTGCCCCCCATTGTCAGGCTCAGGAGAACCCCAACAGACCTAGATGCTCCAGTTCCCAGGTAGTTCTCCTGAGTCTCTTTCTCAAAATGGATAGTCTCAAGGTGGCAAACTGTAGCATCTGTAAGTAGCCCAGTTAGTGTGTGATCCAGCCAGAGGTAGAACTACCCTGAGAGAGTCACAAAACCCCATTTTCCTATGGAGAAGGGACACATTACCAAGCACCTCTGGCTGCCGCCTTTCCCAGAACCTCATTTGAGCCTGCAAGGAGCACCTCTAAATCGCACAGACAAACCCCTCTGTTCCAGTCCAGCGAATGGGAACGGCTTCTAGGCACCTGTGGGTGTGCCCAGCGGAAAGGCTGCTGCCCCCGCCCCTCCCCAGGCCCTGGTATCGGGGCCTCTGCCGAATGCTCAAGGCACTCCCCCATCCGCAGGCTGAAACAGAGTTCTGACCCAGCGGGAGGAAAGTAATTGGAGGCGGGGGTTCCCTCCTGCCAGGCTGAGCCCGGCTTGACCTAACTATTTATCAGCCACTTCCAGGTTTTAATTATTTAAATTCCCAGAGATAGAGAGGGCTCGGAAAACAAACTGCTTTTCTGCTAACTCATTCTACTTCGGTCTGTCCACTTGGAACAATACATGGAGCCTGAGGTAGTAGACACTGCCTCCCACCCCATCATTTTCCCTGTGTCATGGGAATGATGCCTTTTGGAAAGGGTGCCCTGTTGCACCCAATCGCCCCATATCTGTGGAGGAGTAAAGACTTGGGGTTCCTGAGCTCTGCTCCAGAGATGCCTGGCAGCACTTTCACTAAACTGGGAGCAAACTCGGACCTTCTGACTTCTGTCTCCTGTCTTTGGTTTGTGAGTCGTTGCCTGAGAATAGGCCATTTTAAATAAGAACTTTGAAACTTGAGGAAAGATGCTTTCTATCTACAGCCCAGAGGAAGGTTAAGAATTGAATGAGCTGGTGTGTCACTCTGGGTTACCACCAGGTGGCGGCCCATCAAATCGCTTCTCAGCGCTCTGACCACCATGTTGATGGGCTTAGGAACTGCGGTTTAGCTTCGCTTTTTAACTGGGAGAGTGGGGAGCGCATGTGTCATTCATAGGCATCTCAGTAGGCCCGACGCTGGTCGCTGCCTTCTGGGACCTTAACTACTTGTCAATGAGATTACGTGTTTTTCACTAATATGGGCCCATAAGCTTTGAGCCCTGACTTGGTGGGTGGAGCCACTTGATCTCTGTTCCTACCTGCTTAGTGCTGCTTGAAGGGCGCACTGTTCTTGGCTGAAGGGCGGGGGTGTGGGCAAAGCAGACAGGACACCTGCAGAAGCCATTTGAGGCTAGCTGTATTCTGAAAGCCTCCAGCGGTGATGAGATAACTCTCCCAGAAACTTCAAACAAGGGCTTAGATGACAGAGTGTTCAAAATGTGCTACTGCCCCCATACCCATTTATGGGGCCGCTTCTGCAGGCTCAGACACGAGCGCGTGCAGAGGAATCGGGAGCCGGATGACTGCTGAGGGGGAGCCCGGACCCGGGCACCCACTACCGTCACTCTTCCTGCCACAGCCTGGCCTGACCCGGCTGGAAGGCTCCATGGATTTGCAGCCTAGATTGATTGTGAGGGAAACAACAATGGGCCTAGTGTCTGAAGTCCTGTTGTAGGTAGACATGGCCTTGAGCTCTGCATACCCCAGTTACACCAGACAGAGATGTGCCAAGCAGGAGGAGGGGGGTGGAGGTGATGAGTCAAGAGGGGTGAGAACTGGGAGGGGCAGCGTTCCCAGGATTTTTATTAGTGTATCCAGCTCAGTAAGCGATTTCCCAACAGCCCTGGAAGAGGGGCGAGGTCATACGTTATGAAGGCACTGAAATGGTTTGTGTTAATTGTAAAACCAAAAAAGCACTTTTATGCTGAAAAACCAAGTATATACTCACCTACTGGCAGAATATATTGTGAAACCTGTGAGCAGGGGGCTAGGATTACCAACCTGTGTTCTCTCAACTTTATACCTAATAGAGAAGCTTTTTTGTAGGACTCCCGTGGTCTGCATTTCTTGACTCTCACATTTGTGACCTAGTAACAAGGCTCAGACCAGCGCACCCATTCGTCACTGAGGCCCACGACAGGCCCCAGGAAAGCTAACCTGCCTGAGGTGAGGCTGCAGGTCTGCCAAGGACACATTCAGGGAGAGTCCAGCAAAGCCTCGCAGAGAGGGCCAGGCTGCCTGGGTTAGAAGCTTCCTGTGACTCAGTCACGTCGTCCCTAAGATGGGGCCAGCAATACTGCCTCCCTTGCAGGGAAGTGAGAGTTAAATGAGTTAACACGTGTAAAGTGCTCAGAGTGGAGTCTTGCACATGGTACACATTCCAAAAAGTTGTTCAAGTTTCTCTTCTTGTAAAATGAGAGACTTGGACCATCTCTGGTCTCACAGTGTCATTCTGAAGGCCACATCCCACCCGGGAGGTTTTTCTTTCATTAATGGAGGTTTTTTAAAAAGGTGAATTAAAATGCTGTTAGAAAAGGCCGGGAAGTTTTCCACAGTTGCCACCTCTCCCTGTTAATTACGTATAGCCTTTCGTTGAGACACCTGCAGTTCCCTGGCTGGCCCCTGCAGGCATTTGGTTTCTTGTCCTCTGGAAATGGCTTCTAAGTCCCTCTCCAAGTCTACATTTCTACCCAACACTATCAGAAAGGGTCCTTGTGCTATGAGCACCCCTAGTAATGAGGTAGAACCCTCATTTTTCTTCTTCAGCTCTTCATCCTTTGGCAGAATACAGGGGCTCTGGCTTTTCTCATCTTACAACACACTACACCCTATTCCCTACTCTGAACTACTTCCTTCTTTCCAGCCTCCTCCCCAGAGTTACTCCATGGCCAGGGCACCATCCAGACCCAAGAGCTTTCTATGGTCTCATCTGCTTCAACCTTCTTCTCTGCCTGGCTACCAGCTGTGCCGAAAGAATGACATGGTTAAAAAGGAAAAAAAAAATCTTTTCAAATGGGAAAATTTTTCCACTTTAGATTAGCCCACGGTCAAAAAAATCGATGGGTTGTGGTTTTATAGGTAGATTAATTTAGCCAGTTGGACCGGGAAGTTCTGTAAACCATCCCTTAGGGCTGTGGAAGCGTTAATGCATCATCCCCGGCAATCAGTCACACCCAGGAGGATGTGACCCTCTATAATTAGAAAAGGTAAACATTTTAAGCATAAGCATCTCTGACTGGATTTGTCTACATAGAGATCTATATAGATGTGTTTTTAAACACTTAAAATATGGAATTTAATATTGATTGCTTAGTGTTTAAATTAGGAACAGGTTGTGTTTTGCTGGCTGTGCAAAATAAGCTTGGTCTCTGGTGACTTGTTTATTTCACCAGAAATTAGCTTTTTTTCATGGCTCCATGCCTGAGACTGGCAGAGGCAGGGAGGGACCAGTCAGGTTGCTATGGCGGTAATGAAGTTCCTCCTGGGGATTTTAAATTGGGGTGCTGGGGGCTTGTGGTGGTAAGGGAAGACTATATGATTCGAGAAGCAAAGTTATTATGTAACAATACACTCTGATTGTTTTAGGATTCATTAGAATGGACTAGACAAAAGGGACATTTAAATATATTAGGTGAGATTTCTTTTAGCATTTCACAATTAGGGTGGGCACAGCCTTGAGCCTTCACACAGATTTTGCTTTGCCTGGTCCCCTGACCCCCGCCTACCTGTGGCCTCACCAGCTTCTGCTCAGCCTCGGGGTTGAGGTCTCCGGTAACCCTCAACACTGACTGAGATCCTCCCTAACCCCCCACTCCTGCTGTGCTCACGTTGGGTCTGCACCCGCCTTGCATGGTCTCCAGGTCTCTAGTGCCCAGCGTGGGGCTGAGTACCTCCCAGATGGGTGAGTGGATGGGCAGATGGGCCGGGGAACAGAAAGCTTCAATATGTGGTTTTGTACAGACCCTACTGAAGCAATGGTTTCTTACCTTTCTGGGCCTTTTTCATTATAGTAAAATGATTACTTATCTCACAGACGTATTAAGGGTTTGTTTTTGTTAAGCCAAAACCCTCAAAAATTTCCTGTTAAACACTTGAGTAGCACTTAAGAGTGGCAAATGTTGATGCCTCTTTATTCTTTGTTGAGGTAACTGGGCATAAGATTCAAGAGGCCAAAATGGAAAAGGTTTCCTCTTGAGCAATACAAGTAAAGTGAAAGGGAGGGCCTGATGTTTCATCAGCCAGCACTTTGTCTCTCCCGTTTCATTGTCCTGCTTTTCAGTGCAGTGATAATGTAGCGTTAATGACGTAGCTCTGGCATACTATCACGCATGCCTTCTAGATCATTCCAGCAAGGTCACTGTGCTTCACATTGTGGCTTTTCTTCTGAGAATATCATCCTGTAATCGAAAGCTGTAAAAACTAGGGATGGTGTATGTAATGTAACCCCTCTGTAAGCCAGACTCCGGTTCTCTGGGCTTCCCGGCTGCCTGGGCCCGCCAGAGAGGAGTGTTTCTTCTCCTCTCCAGGAGAGAGAGTGAATTATTGCTGGCCCCAGGTCCCTTTGCCATTGCTCTCTGTTCTGTGGATAAAGATGGCTGTGTCACGAGTCAGGAAGGACTCCTGTCACACACACTGACAAGGCCAGGGCCGGCTGCGGTCAGGCTCGTTCTGTGTCTGGAGGCTGGGACAGTGGCCAATGCCGTGCTTTCCTCGTGTCAGTGGCTTTCCTCAGAGTGCCGGCTCTTCCGGCCTCCCTCAGGGCAACTGGAATAAAGCCTTGCTCCGGTGCTCTTTGCATCTGAGAAGACCCACCAGCTTTTCTGTCGCCCTTCTGTATAGTTCAGCCAATGCGACCCCTGAATTTGAAGGTCGAGGAGGCGATGACCTTGGCACGGAGATCGCTAACACCCTGTCACGGATATTCAGCAACAAGAGCAGCGTGGACCTGCAGGCCCTCTGCATCAGCCCTGGGGAGCACTGCTGGGCTCTCTACGTGGACGTGCTGGTGAGTGTCACGTGGCTGTGCCGGCCGCCGCTGCCTTCGCTCAGGCCACCTGGCCTGCTTTCCTCCCAGCGCCTGTTCCCTCCTCGGGGATACTTTCAACTTCCAGGGTGAGATTAGTTGGGAAAAGATTGGTCTCCTGTGATGGTTCTTTTCTTAAACACAGCACGTGTATAGTAGCATGTGTGTAATGCCACCCTGCAGTACAGTGCCCGGCATATCATGGAAGCACCTAAAACTATCCCGAGGTTGTCAGGGCGGAGATGCTGTCTCGATGGCGCCAGACAGAGTTTGGGCAGAAGCAGGACAAATGGGCGTCTTCGTCTGTGTGGCCGATGCGTTCTTCACGTGCATGTTCATTTAACCCTTACTTCGTTTTGCAAGTGGACACTGTTATTTTCCCCAGGAATAAGTAAGGCAACTAAGGCACAGAGAGGTCAAGGAACTAGCCCAGGAAATCTCAGCTTAACAGACACATTTACTTGAAATCTACTACAGTCAGGTTATCCACTTATTTCCGGTATTGTCTTTTTCCCCACTTGGGTTATTTTATGAGAGTAGGAATTTAAGTTCATGGAAACTTTACGCTTCACGCTTCCTAGTTCTTTAGTGGCTTTGGTGTTTGCCAAGTGGGTTAACTGTGAGGATTCTGTCACATGGCCATTGTACAGGTGACCTTTGGTGGGGAGATAGGTCACAAGGCTGCCTTATGATGGGCCCCGGGGGTGGTGACGAGGACCAGGATGTGGTCTGTGGCTTTGGGCGTGGGAAGGAAAGGGGCTGTGGACGTCGCCTCAGCACCTGGCAGCGGCTGTACATGGTGCCCGAGGCGCTGAGCCCGGGCATCTGAGAAAAGTGCGGGGAGACGCAGGAGGAGCGGGATTTTTGTGAGGAGACATGCTTTCTTCTTGGTGGGCTGTACTTCCTAGGAGTAGGTTTGTGGGGGTTGCCTTATGAAAGGGCTCCTGGACCCAATTCCAACTTGGGGCTGGAGTCCCCCACACCAACAAACAGCTCTTGGGCAGCAGCAGGTGTCTGAGAATTCAGCTCCGTTCTGACACTGTCTCCAGGGAGGTAGCATCCGATCGCACAGGTGAAGGGTTCAGTTACAAGACTGTCCCGCACCCCAGGCTGTTACCTGTGCTTCTGACTGACTGGCGACAGGTCAGAGGTTCCATGATTGCCATCTGGCGTTCGATTAATTTGCTAGAGCGGCTCACAGAACTCAGAAACATTTTACTTGCTAGATCACCGGTTTGTATAAAAGGATGTAACTCAGGAACAGCCAGGCGGGAGAATGCGTAGGGTGAGGTTGTGGGAAGGGGCGTGGAGCTTCCACGCACAGAGCAGGCCACCCACCTCGCACCTTCGCTTGTTCACCAGCCCAGAAGCTCTCCAAAGCCTGTCCTTTTGGGTTCTTATGGAGGCTTCAGTACACAGCATGATGGATTAAATCACTGGCCATTTGCGGTTGATTCAACCTCCAGCCCCTCTCCCCTCCCGGAGGTCAGGCAGTGGGCTGAAAGTTCCAACCCTCTAGTCAACATGATTGGTTCTTGGCAGTTGGTCCCTGTCCTTAGGTGGGGTCCAGAAGTCACCTCGTTAACATAGCAGAAGACACTGCTATCACTCTCCTCACGAGGAAATTCCAGGGGTTTTAGGAGCTTGGTACCAGAACCAGGCCAAGACCAAATATACGTATCTTATTATGAATCACAGTATTCTACTTTGTGAAAAGAAACCCCTCGTCCCCAGAAGGCTAACAAAATAAGCTGTGCTGTTCCCCTAAGAGAAGCATTCTAGGATTCGTGCATCTGACGGGGAGGTGTGTTTGTGAGCAAACCTGTCTTCGCCTTCTGCTCCTGCCCCAGCTTTGTTACAAGGAGGGACTTTCTTCCCCAAGAGGGTGGCACCTGCGATCTTCTCTGGGACCCCAGCCCAGGCTCTCAGTCACCCTGGCTGTCCTGCATCTCCCGCTCTCCCCCCAGCTCATCTGGGCTTATTTTGACAGCCCAGTTGGCCCGCTTTGAGCCTCCACATCCCACCCCCTCTTCCCTCTGCTTCTTGGCTCTACCACTGTGTTTTGCAGAAAGGTTCTTGCTAGGCTGGGCCTGCTTGGCAGCCAGAGAGAAAGGTAGTCTGTGAGCAGCTGTTACGTGCCAAGGATGCTAATGACATGATCTCATTTAAACCTCCTGGCCGCCCTAGGGAGAAGTCTGACTGCTTTACTGAGGGGGAAACTAACGCTCAGAGGACAGCAAATGGCAGAGGAGAGTGTCTGACCCACGCTGCCCGACCTGGGCTCCCCTCCGTGTGGTGCCCGTGAGGGGCCTGGCCAGGCAGCCTGATGCCCAGAGTGGGCTCACCCTTTGCCCCCTGTGGAGGACGGCAGCCCCCTCAGCAAATCAGCTAGAATGTTAAAAATCAGAGTTGGGGTCTGGCCTTCTGAAGCACAGCCATCGTTAGGAACCTCTGCTCGCAACGATGAGGTTGGGGAGTTTGCAGCAGGCACCCTCAGTCTGTGAGGACAGCTGGAAAATGAAAGAGCAACTCAGTATTTATTTAAAACACCTACTAGTGCCTACTATGTGCTAGGCACACTTCTAAGAGCCTCACAAACACTCATTCACTCTTTATAACAACTCTGTGGTTTTCCCCTCCATGAGGCACAGAAGTTTAGTGCCACTCACTGTCACTCTGCTAAGTGGCGAAGATGACTAAAACACAGACAGTCTGACTCAGGAGTCTGGCTGGAGCCCTTTGCTGTGCAGCAGACAAATCTGACCCAGATTAGGGAAAGCTAGTCCAGCTGCGGAACAAATGAGCTGCAGTCCTAAAGCCAGGTGGTCATATAGGCTGGGGGATCATATTTTAATAAGCAGTAATTATTCAGGGCTGTAGGAAAGATGGTGTCTGCACGTGAGGTTTGCTTGGAAAGCATAAATAAAGGTGGGAGTTAGCTTTACACTGGGCGTGAATGAGACGGGCCAGGTATAATTGTGACTCGTAGCTGAGTTTGGAAGGCCCACGCCTAGGGCCTTCCGTAAGAAATCGCCAAGCTCCTTCATGGCAGAGCTTGTGCTGGACACTGAGGATACAGGAATGAGCCAGCTCGACAGGGTCCAGCCCTCAGATGAAGAGGAGACAGACTTTGAGCAAAAACACGGGAACACACGACTTTTCTTTCCCATCCTCTCCTTTCTTCCTTGGTAGAGCCCAGTTGGCTTTATTCCATAAACTCAGGCCAAGGCTTCTCTAAAATCAGGACAGAAGGATGTGTCATCTTCCACTTAATAATGCTCTACCCTTCCTGCTGAATGAGCACACATAAGTGCAGGCAGCACTTCTGCTCTTGGGCAAAAATTTGTATGAGAGACCTTAGTAGTTAGTACACTTAATGTAGAACATGGTAATGACGTGCGGTAGGTAACTACACTAAACGTGAACCTGGTAGCAGCTGCAGCATCAGTGGCCACCTGTTTTTACCTGTTTGGAGGCCGGGCACATGCTGGCAAAGATGCGAGTAATGCTTGCGGTGCAACTGGGAGCTATCAGGGGCAAACTAAAGGTGATCGCGTCCTCCTTCAGTGCAGGCCTGGCTGGCTGCAGCGCCTGTTAGAGGAGATTCCCTGCAAGCCGAGGCCTGAGTGGCGGTACCTCAGCCAGGGCCAAGGGTGACCTCGCACGGGTGGCCCATGAAAGCACAGCCATGACAAGGCCGTGAACACGCCATGTCACTGAGCCAGGAGAGCAGCCATGCGTTCTTATCTGTATTTGTAAACAGTCAGCATTTCTTAGGAACCAGTGTCCTTTAATTGGGATAATACTTAAGTAAGACATGACGCTTATTTTTTCTTTCCTGCTCACTCCTTGTCTCCCTTAGCTGCTGGAATGTGGTGGAAATTTGTTTGATGCCATCTCCATTGCTGTGAAGGCTGCTCTCTTCAATACAAGGTAAATCTCCCTGGAGCAGTCCCGGGGGCCTGTGGGGAACCTGAGCAGACGCATGTGATGGAACAGTGAGGAAATTTCTCCTGAAGCTCATAGGCGAAGATAACAAGGGATTTTACCATTGAACATAGTGGTATTTAATGGTAAGCTCCAGAAAACAGAGATTTCCCAAGTTAAAACTAAATATATGCATATATGCAGCTCACTGGCCCATGTGGGAATCGAACCCACGACCTCAGCGTTAGGAGCACAGTGCTCCAACCACCTGAGCCACCAGGCTGGCCCCTGTATTGTTATTTTCATAAGTAAACAGGTTCCATGTAGAAAAATATTAAAACACTGCCGAGTAGCAAAAAGAGTAGAAACCAACTACAGGTCAACTGTCCAAATCCTGTTACTGGATAAAGCTCCATGGGGGCAGGGGTTTTCCTGTTTTGCACTCTGCGGTACCCCCAGCACCATGGACAGTGCCTGATACATAGTAGGTGCTCACATAGTCTTTGACTGGACATGTGAATGTTCTGAAAGCAGGGTAGCAACCTGCCATCTGCTTTATGTCAAGAGCAGGAAATGCTTAGGTCTCTGGTTCAGCTTTCCAGACAGGCTGTGTAGCAAGGGACACGGTCCTAAACGGTGTTAGACTTGACATTTTCTCTGTTTGATGCTATAGACTTTGCCCCGCTCTGTGCACCAGCTCCTCTGAGGAAAGTTTGCAGCATTGAAAATAAATATGTGGGTGGGGTGTTCGTTCCACAAGAGAGCTTACATGACAGTACTGGAGGCCCTGGGGCATTAGGAAATGAGGGGTGGATGCTTCTCGGATGTAGCCTGAGGGTTCACTGGGTAAGTGAGCAGAGAGATTCAAGGCATGTTCATCACAGCTTTGTAGTGACAGATTGGAAAAGACCTGGTGTCCCAACGTAGGGGGCTGGCACCTACACAGCCGAATACGTAGAGGTTTGTTCATGTGGAAAACCAGCCACTGAATACAGTCCTTTCATCCTGTTGTTGGTTGTTTTGTTGTATTTTACTTTTGGTAATTCTCATATTTACTATGTCTGGAAATAATATATATCACATGATGGTCGTTGTGATTATTTTTCCAGTGCTTATATTATGAGCAATTTAACATTTATCTGTATTTTAGAGTTTTTCTATGGTGAATTTAGACTACCTCTGTAATTTAAAACAAAAACAAAATTAAATAAATTTAGGTCAGAAATGACAAGATGGAATATTTGCTGATAATGAAAACTGTGGAGTCCCCGTCCCTGGCTGTGCCACTACACTCTTGGCTCAGACAGTCAAGGGGTGGGCCTGGCACTCGTGCCCACTGTGGGGGCTTGAGCAGCAGATGCCAGCAGCATCAGACTGGGCTTGGGCACCATTGGGGAAGAAAGAAAGTTGCCATCTGTTGTACCTCAGGCCTGTCTGCCAGCTGGTTTCCATGGGCACCGGGGCAAAAAGAGAGAGTGGAAGCAGATGAGGCTGTTTAGCTGTGGGGAGGTGTTGGGCCAACTATGCAGCAGGCTGGTGAAACTCAGCTGCTCAGGTTGGGGGGGACACCTGTCACAGGCGCAGCCATAGTCTCCCCAGAATAGGAACAGGCAGCAAGGAATGGTGACTGTGCGAGGCCGTGGGACCCCTGGAGTAAGTCAGGCCCCTTTAGAAGGAAGGATAGAGGGCATTCTCTAGCAGATATTCCCTATCGCTTTTCCCGAACCATGTTGTGGCCAAAGAGTTGGGAAGGGTTGTGTGTGTGTGCACGTGCGCTTATGTTTTAACATACCAAAATTCAAACTGATTTGTCCAAATAGGATATCACTTAGTACTTCCATCCTGGGGACTTCAGCCAGGACTTCTTGGTCCCTATGGACATTCTATGGCTGAAATTCATCTGCTCTGGATATTGGCTTGTGTAGGGATGGCCAGCATCGGAGGCTTTTGTTAGAGGCACAGGGAAAAGCACTACCACTGTTTCTGTTACACACCACCTCCGTCTTCCCGGCTCCTCCGCCCCAGGCTGGAATGAACTGACTGCTTTCCAGCACCCAGCTTCAGAAACAGAATATTACCAGTCCCCCAAAGCCTTCCCACCCTGTACCCCATGCCATCGCTACACCCACTGAGGATAACCACTGTCCTAAAACAGGTTGGTTTGGTCGTGTTATAAATGCAATCACGGTGTCTTCTCTTTTGTGTCCGCCTCGTTTTCTGAACATTAGGTTGATACAGCCCCTGGTGACCTTGAGTCACAGTGTGCTTTTTGCTGTGTGCTGTTCCCTTGTGGGCTTATGCCTTCGTTTATCCAGTCTACTGCTCATGCGCGTCATCTACGACCCCAAGTAGTGACGGACATCATTTTTGTACATGTCTTTGGGCACACATTTACCATCTCTGTTGGATGGGGTGGAAGTGCTGGGTCACAGGGTGTGGCTGTGTTTAGTTTTAGTAGATACCACTGCAACACAGTTCTCCAAAGTGCTTTTGTTAAGTGATACTCCCACCGGCGCTGTGTCAGAGTTCTGGGTTGCTCCTATCTTTGCCAACCCTTGTCTTTTTAATATTAGCCTTTCTGGTGAGTGTGTCTTGGTATCTATCACATTATAGTTTTAATTTGCATTTCCCTGGTGAATATTTAAGTTGAGTCCCTTTCTGTGGTTTACTGGTCACATGAGCAGCCTCTTTTATGAAGTCCCTGTTCAGGTCTTTTGCCTATTTTTCTATTGGGTTGTCTGTCTTTCTCTTATATTTAGTAGGAATTCTTTGTGTAATATGTCAGTTTATACACACACATGCACATGCACATTTGCAAATATTTTCTCCACTCGGGATTATCTTTTAGTTCCTAAACGAAGTCTTTTGACGAAGTACATAATCTTAATACACATTGTGTTTGTGTGTGTGCGCGCGCACATATTTCTGTATGTTTCAATTACAATATAACTGAATCTATCATTTTTTTCCCTTTATTGTCAACACTTTGTGTCCTGTTCATGAAATCTTTGTCTAATCTCATGAAGATGTTCTTAGTTTTTCTTCTAACAGCTTTATTGTTTTATCTCTAACCTTTACACCTGCAGTCTATTTGGTACGGATTTTTATTCATGGTGTGAGGTAGGGATCCAGGTTCATTTTGCGTGTCAGATTGACCAAGCATCAGTGTTTAAAAGCCCTCCTTTCCTCACTGCACTGCAGGGTCGCCTGTGTACTTTTGACAGGAATGATAGACAGTATAGGCATAGCACAACTCCATATTGTGAGACACAGGCATTATTACTCCCGCTCTCAATCTCAAGAAAAAGTGGGAATTATAACTGTGCTCCTGCTTCCAGGATACCAAGAGTTCGTGTCCTGGTGGATGAAGAGGGGTCGAAGGACATCGAACTCTCTGATGACCCTTATGACTGCATCCGGCTCAGTGTGGAGAATGTCCCCTGCATCGTCACCCTGTGCAAGGTATAAGCTTGTATCTGATGGTGCTTGTCTTCCCGGTGGGTCTCCTTCAACCCCAACTCGTTCAGGATACTTCATAGGTTGAAAAGTTATAGTTTCACAAACCGTATAGAAGTAGTTTGATTATATTAGAAACCAATAGTTTGATTATATTAGAAACCACTGCTGTGAGCAGCTCTTTCTTTTCTTGTTCGTTTTTTGTTTTGTTTTGTTTTTTAATTTAACTGGGCGTCCTGTGTTTTTATTTGCTAAATTGGGCAACCGTAGTTTGAGGGTATCCGGCAGGTTCCTCCGTGTTGTGTCCTCAGTCTTTGGTCTTAGCTTTATCTTTCTGAGCAGTCATTAACTGTCTCTTTCTTTTGTTCTTAATTAAAAGATGGTGGAGTCCCGGGGGCACATGAGTGGGTTCGTAGTCATATGGCCAGAGTTTGTTAGCTCCTTCTGCATACTGGGCATTTCACCGAAACAGCCTGCAGGCATATTTCCTTTAACTCCCTCAGCTCTATGGGGTCTAGGCTGCTTGTGTAGGGATAGGCTGGTTGAAAGGTAAACCCCAGTGTCCTCATACGTGAGACGAGGGGATTGGAGCGGCTCCTGGCTGTGTAATAGGTCACGTGTGGGTCTCACATTCGCTCCAGGCCTGTGGAGCCTGACGTCTGGCTGCTGATGCGAATGTGTAACTGGCATTGCCCAAGCTGTGCAAAGAGCCCGTGTGGGGTGAGAGTGTCACTGATCCCATGCAGGATTCATTACATAAAGAGAAGACTGAACGGGTCAGGTTTAATTCCATGAAAATCACTTCATAAACCTGGGCTATGGTGCAGCGTTGGCACTGGCCAAAGCCACCTGCACTGGACTGATTGTTGGGCATGTCCCTTAGCATGGACCCTCTTGATTTCATCTTTGTCACCAGTGAAACATCCACATGGCGTCATGTGAATTTCTTCCTGTGCCCCTCTGTTGGAAACCCTCTGTGGCTTCTGACTTGGATGGTGTCTGAATTATACTTCTAAGCCCCTCACCCCATAGTTTTGTTTCATGCTTCTGTTACACGGCTCACACAGTGCCCTGCAATAGAATGGTTGAACATTGCTTCCAGTACTTTCCACGTGAGCAGAATATTAAATCTTGGTCCTGAGTGGGCAGTGCAGGTTCTTTGCTGGCCCAGATGTTCCCTCCGGGAGGCTGTCAGGAGGGGGTCTGGGGTGTGCGTTGCCCACCTGTGTGCTCTGCTGCCCTCACTGCAGATTGGCTACCGGCATGTGGTGGACGCCACTCTGCAGGAGGAGGCTTGCTCCTTGGCCAGCTTGCTGGTGTCCGTGACCAGCAAGGGAGTCGTGACGTGCATGAGGAAAGTGGGGAAGGGCAGCCTGGAGCCAGAGAGCATCTTCGAGATGATGGAGGTAAGGCTAAGGCTCCGTCTGAGGCAGGTGTGGGGCCTGGCTGGGAGTGCCTGCGGCTCCCTGCCCCCTGGGTCACATCGTGGAATTCTCCGTTTGCACCCTTGACCCCAGACATGGAGCTTGGAGAACAGCTGGTGTGAGCCGGAGGTCTGCTGTCTTAGCCAAGGGGGGCTGGGGGGCGGGGGGCTTCTGAATGGGAGGTAAGGAACCTGCCAGAAACAGTTGCTTGTCTTCTCCCTCTCTGACCCCAAGTTTCTATGTTTCTAAATGGAGTATTGGATTGATAATGTAGAGTCACTTGTAACTCCCATTTGGCGACAACCAAGTCCAGATTTGGCTGACAGTTTTGCTGCTGTTGTAATGGCCACGGGACTGCTAAGCGTGAGCCTATAGCTGGGGCGTCTTTGCTGCTCGCTGCCGGGGTCTGCGTGTGTTTTCTTTCTTTTTTTTAGTGTGGAGGTGTTTCCAGAATGTAGCTGTTATGTTGTTGGGACCTGTGTGGTGTTTTGGTATCGATTTGTCTAATTGTGGAGCAGATAGACTGTGTGCAGTGTTGGAATGGCCAGCTGGCAGAAAGCGCAGCTTGTCCTGGCCAGAGGACGCCTCACATGTGCCCTCTCCCACCCCTTCTCCGTCCCGCAGACTGGCAAGCGCGTGGGCAAGGTGCTGCACGGCTCCCTGCAGACCGTCCTGCACAAGGAAGAGAGCCTGGGGCCCAAGAGGCAGAAAGTCGGGTTCCTGGGGTGACACGCACATCACCCCAACGCTGGGGCGCGGGGCTCACTTTCCCTTTTAAGCTGAAGTTTGTATTTATTTTTCTGAAGTGTTATGAATTGGAGGCAGCATTTGTACATGTAAAATTAAAGTCTATTTTCTGGTCTGGTTTGGTTGTGCCTTGAGTTCTTCAGCTGCAAGCCAAGACGCCGCCTTGTCTCCTCAGGTCCAGACATCTGCTCCAGGGCAGGGGGCAGGGGGACCTGGTCATGGACCTTCCCAGGGAGACACATTTATCTCTTGCTGCAGGAGTTCAAAACAACAACAAGCACGTTGGAATAGGGACCAACTGGAAAAGTGGTTTAAAGGAAATGCTTATGATACGTTTTTTGTGAAATTTCCTTTCTGTCGAGCTTTCAATGTAAGAATCACACACACACACACACACACACACTTTCATTTCTCTGCGCTTGGGTGCTCCTGGGGAGGAGAGGGGAGGACACACGCTGCCGGGTACACACCCAGGGCTTCTGCCCGGCTGCGGAGCCTTCCCAGGTCCTAGGGAAGCCCCGTTCTTGCTGCCTGCCCTCCGAGACATCCAGGCCAAGCTCCCTAGGGCCACTTTGGTCCTTAGCCAACCTTTCTTTTCATTGTTTTGAAATTGCTTTGTGTTTTCTAACCACTCCCTGGTGTTTTGTAAGATTTCCTTGTTTTGCCAGCGTTAAGAAGGCTGCTTCACAGATGTTGTCATTGGCTTCCTCAGCCTGCCTTCAGACTCTGGGGACACAGAAGGCCACCCTCGACGGCCCCCAGAAGGCTCTTCCCAGAAGCCTGTGTTCTGCTGAGAGTGCAGGCTGTTGCAATTCCGTCTGTTCCTGGGTTGAGCAGCGTTTGTTTTTCTCCAGGGGCTCTGATACTCCCTCATCAATCATAAAGGACCCTGGGGAAGGAGCTGCTTTACGAGGGAGAGTATTTTAGCTGTGGCATTTGCTCTCTGCATTACAGTTAGACAAACAGGGTAAGGAGTTAGGAATTTATTGCCTAATGGAAAGAACATAATGGGAGCTGAAGCCCCTGCAGACGGGTTCCAGAGGTCCTGGCATGGGCACCTCTTCCCGGCATGGCTAGGTCCATCCTTGTGGAGAGAAGCAGCTGCCTGGCCTGGGCTTGGAGCTGCTGCCCTGCTGAGAACACAGCCTGGGTTTTCAGTAGTTTTCAGTGTTTTCGCAGTGGTTCTTCCTACAGGTACCATGACTGCTCCCGACGACAATGCAGAAACCAGTCTGTTGCTCCTCCCTGTCCCTGGTTGACTGCCTGTCATGGAACACCGACGGTGGTCAAGGTGCAACTCGAGTTTGAACCAAGTTTAGAAGCCTTGGGTCTTAATGATTTAAGACATCAGACAGATGACACACAGGTGAGGCGTGGCCAGGCCAGTTGTACGTATGACAGCTTCCCAACTAGGCTGGCTGGCTAAGAAGTTACAGGAAGCTAGAGGAAGGAGAGGGCTAGGGTAGCATCTGTCTCTGCCACCCCATACCTTTCCCTAATGGCTACCCCTCCCTGGAAAGAATGTACATCACAAATGAAACAAAACTCCAAACGCGCAACGTCTCTCCAAGAGGCATTTCTTGGAAATGTCTGATAACTGCAGCTCTCAGAATAAGGGAAGAAACAGCTGAAGGCAAAGGCTTGGAAAAATACTGTCCTGGAGAAACCCACGCTTCATCTGATGACCAGCGCTGCCGTTAGTGGCCATTAAATAAACATCAGGGAGAGAACACTGAAGTCAGCCAAAAGGCAACTGAGAGCTTGGCGGGGGGAGGGGGGGTACGTACGGACAGAATGCAATGTTGTAGAATATTCAAATTAGTTTTATTGTATTTGTGATTCCTTGGTCTCCCAAATCATGTAAAGTCAAGCCTGTAAGACACATGAATTTAGAATATTAACAGTTGTTTGCACATTGCTCACCAAGGCAGTGGTCTCACATATAAACTGCCAACGGCATAAATTTATGCTATTCCAAACTTTTGGGAAATAATCTGGCAGCGTGTATTATAAGCCTTGAAAAATGTGCATTTCCTTTGACCTAGTATTTCCACTTCTGGGAATGTAACCCAAGTAAAGAAATCAAGATGCAAGGGAGTGAAAACATGAAATATAAAGAAGTTTATCCCAGTATTAGTTCCAGCCCTGCAAAGAATGGCCACAGGGTAAGCACCAGTCAGTGGGGAAATGGTTGGATAAAGCTTCACGCATCAGATGCCCCTGGCCAGACACAGCTGCAGGACAGGCTCCGATTCACTCCGCGCTGGCAGCCTTGCTTCCAGGGCTTCCCGTAGACCTTCGGCTTCCTGCTCTTCCTTCTCTGACACCAGTCACGGAACACGGGCGGGAGCTGCTTGGCTTCAAGTCTGCAGCCCGGAAGTGTATCGCCTCCCGAGCCAACCCACAACCGTGGGGGGCAGGCGCCAGTGGAGAAACGCTGCTCCATTTGACCCTTGGGTGGACAATTCTGAGAGAGAATTCCATACACTTGTCTAGACGTGCTGGTGGGGCCACGCCCCAGCGCTCAGGACTCATCAGCTCTTCTCCGTCCTGTGTCGCTCTCCCCAGCCCTTCCCTCCCGCTCCCTGTGGGACCACCTCCCAGATGAAGTATGAGCACGAGTCCTCATCTCAGGCTTTGCTTCTGGGGAGAAACCCAGCCTAAGCAGCTGGCCCTAGACATGGCCTTAGACTAGGGTTTGGGACCGGGGTCAGTCGTTGGCAGATGGCAGCAGAGGCCCTTGGGGGGTAGTCAGCGGGTTGGCGACAAGCCAGGACATGCTAGAGCATCGTCATTACCAAGACTTGCCTGTGGTGGGTTGAGATGGGGTACAGGGGGAGGGTGAAGCGTTGGGTGACACAAAAGCCCCCACCACACAGTGGTATGAGGCCAGTGGTAATTATAACAATGGTTGCGTTGGCCGGCTTATTAACTGCTATGAAAAGCCTTAAAAAAATGGCAGGCTCCTCATCCAACTGTCATCTTGCGGTATGCTGTAAAAACCAGGAGACCTTCACGGCATGGTTCAAAGACCTGCAACTACAGGGTGCAGTGCGCTGGCATTCAGACCCAAGGTTTCTGCTTGTATAGGACGGCACCACTGCAAAGGACACTGAAGGTGCAGCGTTGGCAGGTTTCCTTTGCCAAAGTCAGGGCTTTCATCAGGAAAGAAAGGGACATACCTGGGATAAAGACAGGGTCTTGGTCCCCTGTTCCCCTGAATGCTTTAGGCAGCAGAAGTGCCCACCCCTAGACCAAGGATTAGGGTCCGACTACAGCCCAGCCCGCGCTGGGAGATAAGTCCCTGCTGTGGGAAGAACTAGGTTCCTCATCAAAATAATTGCAAGACCTGGCATGGCACGTACCAGGGCAGTGGAGGTGGGAGTGGCCTCAGGGGAGTTGGACCTGGGCCATGGCTGGAAAGGGGGGTTAACGTCCTGGCAAGGAGGTCTGAAGTTGCTCCCAATTCACTGCTGGGATAGCTCCCTGAAGTTTGGACCTGGCGATCACCTGGGGTCATTGAGGGGGAGATGCTAGAACTGAACAAACTGAAAAAGCAACTACTCTTAGATTGTGAGAGAGGGGAGGGCACAGGGCCAATCACTGCTGCCCAGGTGGGACAGACCAACAGGCAAAGTCACAAATCACAACTTGCCTGAGCAGAAACCCATGGAAACCTCCGCAGGAACCAGGAGGAAGAAAAACCTGGACTAGAACTGCTGAATTGCTGCAGTGAGCATGACTCCGGGAGCTGAAAACTCCGGGCAACCTAGTCTTTTGTGTGTTTTACCTCCAGGGGCTCCACCTGGTTCTCAGTGAACTTCAGAGGAGAATCCCCATTGTGCTTCTGGTGGGAGGAGGGAAAAAGGAACCATTTTGAAATATTCCAGCTTTGGTCTTTTTCATAAGGCCTGCCCTCAGGAGGAACTGTCACCAGAGCCTACTGTCATGCAGGGTGTCCTGCGGGGTCTCTGGTCCCACTCCTCACAGTAGAACACAGGACATGGTGAGGCCAAAAAGGAACACCCACGGAGCCATGGATTGGGGAGTCACACCCCTATAATCTTTGCTGGCGGCTAGGTTGGAGACATAGGAAGCAGGAGCCACACGATCCGCAACCTGCCATCCGCTTCTCTGCCAACCATCCTTACTTGCCAATTGCAAGCCACCTCTCTGCAATCCATAATCCGCAATCCGCGCTTGCTAGCTTAGCCACGGCAGTTATATTAGTGGCTAATGGCTAACCGGTAACAGCTGATGGCCAACTAGTCACACCTTTCCACGTGAGGCCGAGAGCCTGGAAGCTGCTCTCTGGGACTTTGTCCCCACTCTACCCTGCTGGGGTTTTATCAGAACCTAACTGACCCAGAGGAAGGGAAATCTCCCAACTCCAGTCCACTCCAACCATCCTGTCCCACCTGCAGGCGGTTGGACAGAGAAGCCCACGTGAACTGCACAGACCAGAGGCCCAAGCTCACCAAAAGACTGAGCCCTAACCACAAGACCGCAGACCTTGAACAAATAACAGCGCCAGGCCAACGAGGTTTGGAAAGGAACAAAAGACTCTTCCTAATGGGGGTTGTGGAGGTCAAGGTGATACGGCCTTTGTCTTTGGTTTTGACTAAGAGCTTAGGCTGCGCTCACTCTCTCGCTCGCTCGCAGTATTCTTGGAGCTGTGCACCTGGATGCTCTTACCTTTGAAGAGAGTGTGGAAAGTTCTCTGCCGCCATAGGCGGCCACATTTCTGTTGACACGGGGCCAGTGAAGCCGAAAGGAAACATCTGTGCAGAGCGACAGCAGGGGGTGGGGGACGCGCCATGTCGGGCCAGAAGTTTTCATGCTGTTTGGGCTGACATGGGTGGGGTGGCCAGAGCTTGTTTTGTATAATTCAGACTTGCAACAGCTTTGGAGGAAAGCAAAACAATAAAACAACAAAAACTTGAAAACTGAAATGTGTCTTTTAGGACTCTTCTGATTTTTCTGCCTCGGGGCTTTGTTATGAAGATTATTCTTTGCGTTGGGAAACTGGTATGAAAAGAGGGGGCCCTGAGGGTGGTGTGTTAGTGCATGGGCGTTTCCTTGTGGGAGGGTCACTTGCAAACATTAACCCAGAACATTCTCCTGGCTGAAGCAACCCACCCATTTGCTGCCCGCCTGGCTGGCAGAGGCCTTGGGGACAGTGCCAGCAGAGATAGATATCTCGTGCTGGGAGGACGAAATCCATGGGCTCCCCCAGAGCCATCGATGAATCCATTGCAGTTGACTGCAGTGGTGGCCCTCCCCTGGCCAGGGAGAGCTGCTGGGGACAAAGGGATATTAATGGCCATAAGCTCAACACTGGCAGCAGTGAGGCATGGCTGCTGCAAAGAGCCCGTGCATCTGAAGAGTGTCCAGTCTGTCCACAGGAGACACGGGCCCCTGCCCACAGGCAGGCCCCTCGAGAACATGTTTTGTGAGGACAATCACAAGCAAAATTCTATCCAAAGGTGACAAAGCCCTGGAACCATATCGTAGAGGAATAGTTGGGAGAAAAGGGGGAAAGAATCACGGAGACAAAGGACACGATGGCCGGTTTCAATCTTTTCTGGCCTCTTACGTGATTGCTCCTCTTACATGATTCCTCTAACAGAGGCTGGCGCCAGGAACCACGGTGACGCTCCGTCAGCCTGCCTGTCTCACCGGGGGGGACTTTATAACAAGCTGAGGGTCTCATGGTGGAACCAGCTGCTTTGCAGAGTCATGAGCTGCTCATCCCAGGAAGGGTCTGAGCAAGCACGGAGACATCTGACAGGGTCCAGGGGAAGCGACATCCCATATCGAGGGGTCGTTGTACCAGACGGCCTCTTCCAACTTGGGTTTAACGCGGAGGTTGAGACACAGTGGGCCACTTGCATTTTTGAGGCCTGTTGAAGCAGTTACAAAACGATGACATGCCAAAACAGGGTTACAAACAATGGTGATATATTTTTAATGTTTACATTTCATGACATCGCGCTTTTAACGCACACAAATATGATGCAAGGCAATGTGCTATTCATGAGCCAGGACTACCTTTGAAAGCATCATTCTTTTTTCTTTTTCTTTTTTGTATCTACATCACTGCATCATGAAATGAGATCCAACAATTTTTTTTTAAAGATTTTATTGGGGAAGGGGAACAGGACTTTATTGGGGAACAGTGTGCACTTCCAGGACTGTTTTCCAAGTCAAGTTGTCCTTTCAATCTTAGTTGTGGAGGGTGCAGCTCAGCTCCAGGTCCAGTTGCTGTTGCTAGTTGCAGGGGGCACAGCCCACCATCCCTTGCAGGAGTCGAACTGGTAACTTTGTGGTTGAGAGGACGTGCTCCAACCAACTGAGCCATCCAGGAGCTCAGCGGCAGCTCAGCTCAAGCTGCCATGTTTAATCTTAGTTGCAGGGGGCAGAGCCCACCATCCCTTGCGGGACTCGAGGAATCGAACTGGCAACCTTGTGGTTGAGAGCCCACTGGCCCATGTGGGAATCGAACCGGCAGCCTTCGGAGTTAGGAGCATGGAGCTCGAGCCACCAGGCCGGCCCTGAAAGCATCATTCTGATGGTGCTACAGGCACCGGCGATGGACACAAGTTTACAAGGCAGGATGAACTTGTCCTTCTGCAGGGCGGTTGCTATATCTTCCTGGCTGTGTAGACCCTCCTTGGGAGACAGGCCAAGCCTAAACCTGTGGAGACCCCCAACCCAAAAAATACCTCCCCCCTATGATTTTACATAAGTCATTTTACAGCACGGGACTCCCAGATGCTCTGTGTAGTGCATGCATGCACACACACCTGTGAAACCTGCAGGATGAAAAAACCAAAGACACGCCTCACTGCTGATGGAAAGCTCTCTAAGCAAGCTTCCTTCTTGTGGTGCAGGCTGTTCGCTTGCCAGGTTATGTAGGAAAGAGTGAAGGTGTGGGCTAATGTTGGACAGAGGCTTAATGTCCTCTGCCACTTCTCTGGGTCCCCCAACCCGTCCCCCACTCAGCAGCCAAAATGCTCTCTCCAAAGTGTGGCCTGGGTAGCATGAGCAAGTCCCTTAACCCGAGCCTCAGTTTCCCCAGCTGTAAAATGGGGACATGACCGGACTTCCCTCATGCTGCTGGCGGGAGGCCTCTGTGAGCTAATGCCAGGGAAGGGCAGGACTCTGCACCTGCCCAAGACAACGGCACAACAGATGTGAGCTCTGACGACTACCATGTATTTTTCAGAATCCTAGAAATCGATGACTATTTTAGAAGGCGGGGCCAGGATGCTGGCTGGGTTTTCCCTGGGAGGCGAGGCTCTGGGGCTCCCAGGCCTTCCCCCTTTTGCACGCCCACAGCCGAGTCTGGGAGGGTTTCCTGGATAGAGGTCCTCGTGGCAGCTGCCTTAAGACGTGCAGCCCTGGTCACGGCCACTGCTCTCGACCCAGGCCCTCTGCAGGCAGCAGCAGCAGCAGCAGCCCCCACCGGTGCAGCAGCATGGAGTTTTGGGGGGCCTACCTGCTTCTCTGCCTCTTCTCCCTCCTGACCCAGGTCACCGCGGACTCACCAACCACCAAGGTCAAAAAGGCTGCAAATGCCAAGAAAGGTAAGGAGGGGTCAGGGCCCCTCTCCATCTCTTAGGGAGCCGGTCGCTTTCTCCTTCGCTGGTCCTCAGGCCCCTTCCCTTCATTTTACTTCTGGATGAGTCCAGGGAACTTTAGTAAAGTTCCCCCTGGGGCCGTTGCCAGAGCTATAAGGGTCACTGAGTCTCAGAATCAGAAAGAATCTTCCAGATCAAAACTGACATCCGCTTTACTGCTCTCCGCCCCCACCCCACCCCCAAAATTTTAGAGAAATCAAACCTTTGGCTTGGCAGTCTGGAGATGCGCAACTCTCATCAGAGTGCCAACAGGCTCTGCTTTGTAATCTCTGAACCTCGGGTTTCTCAACTGTAAAATGGGGATCGTGGCATTTGCTCAAAGGGTTGTCGTGAGGACTTAATGATATAAAACAGGTAAAGTGCCCAGCCCAGGGCTGGCACATAGGATATGCTTGATGCACAGAGAGCAGGGCAGGAACAAGTTAATTCTGAGTTCTATAGTGTAGCCCAGTCTTGAGGAAATAAAAATGTTTAAACAAACAAGGACACTGGAAGCAGCTTTGTTCTCCCTGTCGCCTCTGGAGTTTGGGATGTCCTTCAGTCGCCTTGGCTGTGGCAAGGTCTGCCCTTGGAGCTTTGCCTGCAGTGAAGTCACCCCAGGCTGTGTTGAGACAACATTACTGAAGCCATGGCAATGAACCGGGCTGTCACCCCCACAGGGCTCAGAGGCTGGGAGAGAGTTCCAGGCAGAGAAGCAGGCAGCCAGAGCCAAGAGCACAGAAAACTTGCAAAGCAGGGAAAGGGACGTGGGCCGCCCTCAGGCCCCTCTCTGAGCCTCCTCTGTCAATGGACAGTTGCCATTGGCCATCGAGTAGTGAAGTACCCATCAGGACCCATAGGGCTGGCACAAAGAATGGGGCCGACCTGGGTGCTGAGGGAAAAGATTCTCCACGGTTTAGTTTATAAAGTGAACAAAGGAAAGTTCAAAACAGAATGGATGCTATGCCGACATTTGTTTTGAAAAAGGGATTTATATAAAAATGCATATTTACTTGTGTGTGCTTAGAATTTTTCTGGAAGGATCCACCAGAGTTAGTAACAGTGGTTACCTCTGAGAAGAAAACCTGGGGAGCTGACGGCATCTCGATTGGGAAGGAGACTTTAACTTTTTGAGCTGTTTGGTTTTAAAAAAAAATTATGTATATGACCTTCTAGAAAATGTCCGTGAAAAATAGAAGACTCAGTCGCATGCATGGTTATGTCCACAAGTGTTAGCTAAAATCGCCGCTGAGGGATATTCTTTGTAAAGGGTGCACCGTTCCAAAGGCAAATAGAACTTTTAAATGAGGAAAATAGTTGCTAATTTCTCCGTCACCAAAGACTTAGTATTTATCCAGTTTATCATGTAAATCATGTACTTAATCATGTGAAAAAGGAGAAGCTCAGACCCAACGATGGCTTGGCTGGCTCCAGCTGTCACCCTTGAACCCTGGCCCCGAGTGGTCCCCAGGTAGGTGGCCCCCGGAAGCCTGCAAAAGAGACCATAGCAACAGTGGGGCATCCTGTCCAGCCCCCCTCCTCTCGCAAACCCACTCCAATGTCTGACTCACCTTGCTTTTTCTTTCTTCCGTCTACTGCACACAAACACAGCAAATGCTTACGGAGCTCTTTGCCCACGTAAGCCAATATCTATGCTGAGCACCCCATGAGGGGGTCCCCATCCCTGCTCTAGCGATGCCAACCGATGTTGGAACCCCGGGGGTTCTCTCTCAGGCATCAGCGCCATCTCAGGATTACATTAAGATCCAGGGGCCTGGGCCCCACTGCCGGAAATGCTGGCTCGAGAGCTGGGGTGGGCCCAGCATCTGCGTTTCCCACAAACCTCCCACGATTCCTACGAGCAGCCAGGACTGAGAATCACAGGAACAATCTAGTTGTGGGGGCCGGTGCACAAGAGTGGGGGACAGGGTTCAGGGGAGGGACTCGTGCCCGAGGAGACCACTGTGTCTGGCCAAGTGGTGGGGAACAAGTTGGGGAAGGGAGGAAAGAATGGCACGTGTTAAGCCCCGACCTCAGCCCCAGGGCAAGGTGAGAAGGGGGAGAGCCCTGGGTGCTACTGGGAGCTCATACTCGTGGTGTGGGGTGAGGCCCCAGCCAGCTGTATGGGGGTCAGCCAGAGGTGAGGCATGCAGGGAGGGCCGAGGAGCTTAGGTGGGCAGGATGGCCTCGTAGGCGGTCAGAGGCCCTTAGAGCAGGGACCGGGGGAGCTGGAAGACATCTGTTTCGATCACTCGCATCAGGAATCTGAGGCTCCGAGACAGAGAGCAGCAGCGCCGGGGCCTCCTGGCTCCTCACCCAGAGCTGCACAGACGCCCCCGACCTCCACACCTTCCTTGGTGGAGCACTGTTAGCGCCTGGCTCCTTGGCCAGTCCTGCAGTTTCCTTTGTACACACGGGCACCTCGGTGCAAATTACAAAGGCACCCTTTCTCTGGCCTGACCCAGCACAGCCAAGGCAAGGTTTAGGGGCTGGACATGCGCCCCTACTTGTCTCGTCCTGAGTGCCTTTGTGCAGTGTCCGACTTGCACCACCTCACATGGTACCCTGTTTGGTACATCATGTGACCAGGTACAGAGCTGCTGTGAACTGGCTGAGGTAGAAGCCCAGTGCGAGGCACACAGAACCCCAACAGGCTCGTGCATCAGCCCCAAACCCTCCCTTTCTGCCTAGCTCACCTGGCCATCATTTTCCTCAAGTCTGATAAGTCACGTCACTCATTTCTGTACATACAAGTATGTTTTTGCCTGCATTTGTTCTCTGAGACTCCCCGGCAAAGGCATCTTATGGCTGGACAAAGGCTCTGTCTGACCTCACCCCTCATGACCATGGACTTCATGCAGACACAGCCAAGGGGGTCACGGAAACCCTTCCCCACCCTGAGTTGTGAAGCCCCTGGAATTTCAGAAGGACTGGGGTCCACCCACCGAGCTCGCAGCTTCCACACACACAGGAAGGCCTTGACGAGATGCCCTGCCGACTCACGTCACCAGCTCCCAGCAGAACCCCAGCAGGCCCTTGGTGCTCAGGAGGGCTCACTGGGCGCCGTCAGGTGGGAAGAGCAGGCTTGGAGCCAGGTGGCCCTGGGTTCCAGCCAGCCCTGCCGGCTGCCGGCTCTGAGATCTTCCACGAATTGCTTCAGTCTGACCTCGGTTTCTTACCTGCAAGAGACAAGTGGCCCGAGTCACAGGGCAGATTACGAGCCCAGCGCTGTTCACGTGCTTTATTTCTCTTAGTCTCTAGTCTTCTTCAGAGTCCTCTGAGGTGGGGCTACTGTCATCCCATTTCACAGATGAGAAAACTGAATTCAGAGAGGTTGAGCAACTGACTCCAGGTCCCCCACATCCACGTGACCTCAGACCCCATCGCATGCCGTACTCAGCCCCAAGCCGGGGTACCTGCTCTGCCCATCTGTGTCATGTTCCTCCGGCCCGGGGAGCTGAGCGCAGGAGGTCGCGAGGGCCCAGCCCTGCTTCCTGTGCGCTGTTCTCTTCTGGAGCTGCGAGGTGATTGAGTGGTAGGGGGTCACTGAAGGCTCTGCCTGCACCCCCACCCCAGCCCTTTCTGATTCCCAGCAACACTCCTAGATAAATGTAACACAGGTCTCACTTTAGCAGGAACAGGGGAAGATTGGGTCCCCCTGGTAGTAGGACTGTCATGAGCAATTACTTAGACGACCGTCAGCAGGGACAGAGAGAGAGGATCCTGAGATACGAGGTCGAGGGGAGTCGTTTCCCCTTGTCCCATTGTGGTTGACAGAGGTAGGGTCCACCCCCAGTCCCTGCCCCACCCCTTCCCATGGCCTTTCTCACAGTTGTGATCATTTCCACTTCCTTCTGACTTCACCCTAGATGTCGTGAGCCCGAAGATGTTTGAGGAGCTCAAAAGCCAGCTGGAGAGCCTGTCCCAGGAGGTGGCCTTGCTGAAGGAGCAGCAGGCACTGCAGACGGGTGAGTGCAGACGGCGGCCTCTCGGGCTGGGCGTGCGCCAGACAGAAGGGCCCTGGCCAGCAGCCAGCCTGTAGCCTCCAGCCAGCGCCAGGGCCCCTGCTGGTTCCCTAAGGCCAACCCTGCCGGCCAGGGCACCCGGTTCAGGGAACACCCGCCTCAGCCTGCTTCCTCTCGGGGAGACCCCCTGACGTATGTGGCAGTGGGAATGTGCCAAAGGGCAAAAGCTCTCCCACAGGCTCCATCATCGCCCGGCAGAAACAGCTCCCACCCTAATGAGCTCCCAGGAGACCCCCACGGGGGGCATAGCTTCACTCCTGCATGTTAGCAGCTTGGCTGACGCTGTCACTCTTCAGCATCATAATTATGCCGGAGATGGGGAAACGGAAGCAGGCAGGGGTCCTGTTCCTTGCCCACACTCGCCTGGCTGCTTAGTGCAGACGACGATCTGAATGGAAGCAGTTTGCTAGTGTGTGCTGGGTGTGAGGCGAGGCGCGCTTTGGTCTTCCTGGCCCTGTGCTAACCGGCCAAGCAAGGATGGACAAAGTCACACAGCTGCAGAACCTGGCGCCACTGTCAGGGCGCAGCCACCTGCCCCAGAACTACCTGGCCAGTCTCCCTCTCTCTCTCCCCACTATGCTTCTCTCATATCATCTCCAGTTTTCCGCCCATCTCAGCCCTTCCTACTCTTCCGTGACCTCGCCCTGGAGAGCACAGAGAATATAAGCCGACAAGAATAGGTGACTCACATGCGCGCTACGACAGGCCTGGCACTGCTCTAAGTGCTTTACGTACTTGCCTCATTCTTCACAGAAAACCCATGCGGCGAGCCATCGGCTATAACCCCACCTCCATTTTCCACATAGAAGCTGAGTGTCTTGCCAACAGCCGACAGGAGCAGGGCTTTGCTCTTAGCTCTGCCTCTCAAGTCACCACCTGGGAATCACCTTGGCTCCTCCTTAGGAAATCTGCAAACCTCCCTGTGCCCACAGCCACCCTCTCACCTGTTGCTTCTCTGACCAAGGTACCTCCATCTCCCCTTCTGCCTCCTCAGAAATCGCCAAGATCCTTTTCACTGGGCAGTTTTCACTCCCACTCAGATGTTTTCTTTCAGCGTTCACACTGCCATCCTTCTGTCCCTCTGATGTGCCACCTGTACCTTCACCACAGGGCCTTTTCTCCTGCTGCTCTGGCCGCCTAATAAATGCCTCCACCTTCACCGTGTCCAGAATCTCTCATCCCTCTTCTCAATCGGGCTCCTCAGTTATAAGCTCTCACAGAACACGTTTTCTCCTTTCTCATTTTATTGCAGTTTGTAATGATCTGTTCATTTGTCGACTCATGTCTCCCTCCCCCACTGGTCGATAAGCCTCGTCCCCCGGAACACAGGGGCCGTGTTTGCGTTTGGCTGCCTTTCTCCTCCCACCACCCTGCCCAGCATAATTCCTGCCGTGTGTCAACTCTCAGTGAATCTCTGTTGAAGGATAAACACATAACTTTGGACAACTTAACATGGCAGGTGGGGAAAAGGGGTTGTAGAAAGGAAGTGTCCATGTTTTGGCTTCAAGTAACAGAAAACCCAGCAGTAGCTTGAACAAAAAGTGAGTCTGGAAGTAGGGAGTGATAAGTTTTTGTTCAGAAGCTCACTGCGTGGTGCCAAGACTGCTGCCCCCACTCCAGGCATCACGAATGCATTCAAGGCAAGAAAGAGGAAGACGGCCCAGACTCATCTGTCCCACTTATCAGGAGAGAGGTCTTCCATTTCCAGCCTACGGATCCGAGCTCTGTCATGTGACCACAACCTGTAGATCACCTTGCCAACGACCCTACCCAAAGCACTCCTGAGCTCTGTTGACCTAACCAAAGAGTTGAAAAAACCAGGGGTTAGGGCTGCAACCCCCTGCCAACTGCCCCTTCCCTCCCCCAATCAGCAGCCACGTGTGAAGTCCCCACCCAGTGTGCCTCTGCCAGGCAGGAGGCAGAAGGGACCCAGCCAGGGCCCTGCTCTCCAGGAGTCTCCATACGTTCATGGCATCAGTGTAGTCACGGGAGCCCTGAGAGGAAGTAGAGGAAGATAAAGCGGCCTCACAAGCAGAGGTCACAGCGGGAGCAAAGGGAGGGAGGCCATGACCCGGCCAGAGCAGCAGAATGGCAGTGACAGTGATAAGGCGCTGAGGACTCACTAGTGTTCGTTCAGGACTAAGTCTGTGTTGGAGGGAGTGTTGCAGGTCTCAGGACTCAGCTCTGAGATGGAGTTTAGCTCGCAAGAGGTTTAGTAGCTTCTGGGGGAGGGACGGAACAGAAGGAAGTAGCAGTGGGCAGAGAGAAATTCAGCTGTCCTGTGGTCTCAGCAAAAGCCTCAGCCGACTTGGGGGAGCCCCGATAATAGGAGGACCCTCCAGAGCTGTCCTGAGTTGGGTCAAGAGGGCTCAGTGGCCAGTCACTGGGTGCAGGCTCCCTGGGAAGGGGCATGACCTTGGGTGAGGTGGCTTCTTCCGTGGAGGCAATTGCAATTCCAAGGGGGCTGAGAGCTAAGAGCTGTCTTCCTGCAGTGCATCCAGCAGCTGGGGTAGTAAGTCTTTCATCTCCAAAGAGGGTCCAGGCATCATGTCACAGGGTCCCCAGCAGGAAGGAAAGAAAGGGCCAGGCTGGGAAGGACAGTGAAGGCTGGCTTGATCAAGCTGCAGGACAGCAGGAGGCAGGCGACTGACCTGGGACAGTTTATGAGTAAAGACAGCTCTGTAATGCTTCAGGCCTCAAGCTTCCAGTTCCAGGACTGTCAGGTGACCACGGGGACATGCAGACGTTTGTTGAGTGAGTGAGAGGATGGGATGGGGCAGAGCCACCCCGAACATTTGTGGGGTCAGCAGGAGGACAGATGGAGTCATACACCCCATCTGTCTAAATATTTAAATTATAAGCCAAGGTGAAAAGCCAAGTGTTAAGTAAAAACACATTCTATGCGCCTAACTTGACCAAATATCTCCTTCAACAAAACCTTTGAGACCAAATTCAGAGAATTCTTGGACTCCTCGGAGTTCCATGACTGAAAGAGCCAGCCGGTGGCCCACAGCCTGTGCCATCTCTTCTGTCTGAGGGGTCTTGCAGTCTCAGCTCCATCCTCCCAGCCCTCAGGGGCACTGAGATAGGCTGAGGCCCTGGCAGGCGCTGGAAGCTTGCTTGGACCTCTTGGACAGGGGTTTGGGGTCCTGGGTACCTGGAGTGTGGTACCTGGGTACCTTGGATCCACCCAGCTCTTGGATCCACACCTGTGCAGGGAAGGGGGGAAGCAGACTTGGGCAGAGCTGGGCTGAGCAGCCGAGCAGGACTGCTTCTGCCACCCCACGGAGTTCCAAGCTGGAAGAGCCCTGTCTCAGGCAGCGATGACCCCTTTGCTCTCCCACATCCCTCCAGCTTGGCACCCAGGGAAGGGGTGTGACCTTGAGCAGGGGCTGTGTGCAGCTGAGGAACTGACCTCACTCCCAGAAGCAGGCGCGCCAGGGCCTCTTGAATGGGGACCTGGGCTCTGCGGTGTCGCCACAGCACGGCCCTCTGGCCTGGGTCTGGGGGTCGTGCAGGATCCATGGGGAGGAGGGGGGAGGGGAGGAGGGGGGTGGGCCCGCCCCTGGCGGTTGGCTGTTTGGCCCAGGAAGCCGGAGGAGACCTTCCTGACGGCTGTTTCTCTTTCTCCCCCTCCCAGTCTGCCTGAAGGGCACCAAGGTGCACATGAAGTGCTTTCTGGCCTTCGCCCAGGCGAAGACCTTCCACGAGGCAAGCGAGGACTGCATCTCGCGTGGGGGCACGCTGGGCACCCCGCAGACGGGCTCGGAGAACGACGCGCTGTACGAGTACCTGCGCCAGAGCGTGGGCAGCGAGGCGGAGATCTGGCTGGGCCTCAACGACATGGCGGCCGAGGGCACCTGGGTGGACATGACCGGCGGCCACATCACCTACAAGAACTGGGAGACGGAGATCACGGCGCAGCCCGACGGCGGCAAGGCCGAGAACTGCGCCGCCTTGGCCGGGGCCGCCAACGGCAAGTGGTTCGACAAGCGTTGCCGCGACAAGCTGCCCTACATCTGCCAGTTCGCCATCGTGTAGCCCCGGGAGACAGGAGAGGGGCGGGGGGGGGGGGGGGGGGGCGTCCCGCGGGGACCCAGAGGAGGGGCTGTGTGGGGCCAGGAGGAGGAATTATGGGAGCCTGGGGGAGGGGCGGGAGTCTTGGGGGGCCGGAGAAGGGAGGTAAAAGGCTGTGGGGAGCCAGGAGAGGAGCCGTGGGGACCTTCCATCCCGGACCCTGCTCGCAGGCACCCTCCGCGCGCTTGGAGCCTCCTTTTGCAAATAAAGTTGGTGCAGCTTGGCGGAGAGTGGCTGCTTTTGTGCGGGGTGTGCACGGCAGGGAGATTTCCTGACGTGGGTGGCTGGCTACCTGCAAGAAGGTCCCCGTGCCCCTGTGCGTGGGCCTGGGTCCTGGGGGAGAGGCACCCCTTGCACCGGCAGCAAGCATTACCTACGTCCAGCAGCAGGTGGCAGTATGGTCAAGAGAATCGTTACCCATCTTTACTCACAGAAGCTCTCACCTTTGGGACACTGAGACCTGTGGACTTCAAGCTACGGTCCACCTGTCCTGGGATCTCGTTCTTATTCTAAATTTTGACATTTTGTTCATCATAGGTTTTTTGCATCAATTTTGATTTTTATCACATTCAAATATTGTTTATCATGATCCCTGAGTTTTTTTTTGGCTCTTCCTTAAATTTTGTACCGCAGGTGAGTGCCTCATTCATGTCACTAGTCCTCGTCCTATCTCAGAGGTAGGAAACTTGGAGAATTTTCCACGGTTTATCGGAACTATGACAGGAAGTTGGTTTCTCGAGCTTCACCTTCCGTGTTACTCTCCTAGTAGAAGTGACAGTTGCGGCCTCTTTTCCCTCTACCATGGGGAGTGGGGATGGCAAGCAAAGGGATGATTTGAAATATTGATGTAGTTGTTGAAGAAGCAAAAAACTGGGTAAAAACTACTTTTGTAAGGTTAGTGGTTTCCAATGATAGAGCACATTTGACCTGTACCTGAGAAGTTCAAGTATTAAGTGACATCACTCTTCGCAGTCCCACCAAATTTTATCTCATCAAAGTTTCTCAACATTTATGACTCTAAAAGTGAAGAATTGGAAGGGTGTTAGCGCTGAATGCTGCTTCATTCTAGGATGCATGAACCAATTAAAAAAAGAAAATCCCATCTGATTAAGAGAGTCCTGTTTATAGAAATACATACTCTACCTGTGATGTTTTGATCAATTGTGCGCTAACAGTGAATGTGTTGAGAGAATGGTAGCAAAATAAGTTTGAACAGCACTGGCCTAAACCCTTTTTCTGAGAAATGCCCTTGAAAGGTGAGTGACTGTCCAGCAGAGAGAATGAATGGCTGAGCAGGAAGGCGGTTTCTGTGAAGAGTCTTTCTCTGTTGGCTTTTGGTCCTTAGACATGTGCTGGGGCCACGCGCTCAGATCCCCATGGAGACTTGCTCTCTCCTCCTTGTCCCATCACCACTGCTGCTCCTCTTTCTAACCTTCCTTTTGCATTTGGCCATTTCTTCAGCCTTTCCAGCCAGCGGGAGGGAGAGCCGAGGGGGGATTGCAGATGGAGAACCCCCGTGTGGAGAAGGGGTGTGTTGGAGACAGGGGGCGGGGGGCTGGTCCTGGTGGCACCTGCTGTGGGATCCTGGAGAAGGCCTGTGGGGCATCTCAGCCTCCAGTTTCTTCATCTGCAAGATGTGGTTTAGACTAGATGATCTCTGAGACGCCCCAGTCCAGGATACTGCCCAGCTGTTCTTGCGACTCTTTGTAGAATCCTCTCCAGAAAAGATAAAGTTATTTGGTGCCTGTTTCCTCTGCCCAAGCCAGGCTCATGCCCTACACAGGGCATCTCATTTTTGGTGGTGACCGCAGGCCATTGCTCTCTCTCTTTCTTGAAACCCAAATGGGTACAAATTGAGGTGCCTGGTAAATATCTCCACCTAGAAGTCCTTAGGCGTCTAAGTCAACATGTTTGAAAGGGAACTCAGCATCTTCCCACTCAAGTCGGCTTCTCTTCCTGAGTTCACCATCTCCAGGGGAGGTCCCCACCTACCCACTCACCCAAGCCCCAGATCCGTGTGGCATCACAGGCGCCTCAGTGCCTGTCACATTGGAGATCCAAATAATCATCAAAACTCCGTGATTTTACTTCCCAAGGAACTCTCCCATCTGTCCCATTCTCTCCAGTTCTATCGCCACTGGGATATGCAAATCATATCCTTTCTGGTTCCCCATCTCCCCCTACTGCTCTCCCACCCTCCCTGAACCACAGCCTTTACTGCATAACCACGAGTTGTCAGGCAGAGAAGGTGGGCTCAAGCCTCGGTCAGAGCTTCTCTCCCACACACATACATACAGATCTTTGCTTCAACTGAAAACGTCGCTCCACTGCTGTGTCCCTGAGGCCTTAAACCTCTAGGCACATTCTTCCTTTGAGTTTGGCTTTGCTAAGAGAAAATGGAGATATTAATAAAAACAAAGAAAATGAACAACTTGTAGGCTCCTAATGTGTGCTGGGCACTGATCCAGAAGCCCTTTGCCATGTCCTGGTGACAATCCAGAAATTAACTCATTTAATATTCAAAGTAACCTAGGAGACAGGTATTACTAAACCTTTTTTACAGTTGAAGAAATCAGGTAGAGAGAGGATAATTTTTCAAAGACGGTCCATTGATGGGGCTGGAATTCCAGGTCTGTTGAGTTCCAAAGCCCATATACCATCTGTTATCTATACTAAGTCCTTCCCGAATCTTGAAGAAAGTTTTCAGACGTTTCATGACATGAGTGAAAGGTTTGTAAAAAGGCATCAACACTGGTATGCATTTGTGATTGGTGGTAGGGAATCTGGTAGAAACGCATTTTTCCTTCCAGATTTTCTAGGGCTATTTCTGAGGCCTAACATTAGGTTTTGCTTCACCTGCTTCTCATGGGCGACTCATTTATGAGTGTGGTTTATGAATGTCTCAAGCTAAGAATCACGGCACAACCTACAAAACAACTAACCGTTTTCTCCACTAGAATGCACTGCTGTTCCATGCCAGGTGAGAACATAGCCGGGGAGAAACATTTCAAAGATCCATGCCATCTTCAGATGAAAGAACTGCGGTACAGGGACGTTAAGTGACTCGTGAGGGGAAGTAGAGTTTGTCTCCCCAAAATATGCCTTTTGGGTTATGGATTATTTTAAGCTGGTTATTTATTTTTAAGAAACAAAGACTCAGAAAGAATCCTTGCCCCTCCCCCTCACCTGCCTAAAGGAATTCAGATAGAAAAACCTGCTTAAAGGAAAGGAGTATCACCTTAGCATCATAATAAGATCTCAATGTGGAAGACAGAAAAGAATCTAGAAAGACTGACCTCTGTGTCCCATTGCTTCCCACATGTCTGCTCTTTCTCATCTACCTGGAAACTGCGTGCTTGCCCTTTGAAGACCCAAACCCCCACTCCCCTGTCCTTAGTCCAGAATCTCATATAAGCCTCCACTGCCTGAAATGTCCAGAGTTCCCATAGTATTAGGGAGTCCACGTATGTACATATATAATAAACGTGGTTATTTTTCTCCGGGTAGTCTGTCTCATGTTAATTTGAGACCAGCCAGAAGAATTTAGAAGGGTAGAGGGAGTTATTTTTCCTCCCCCACACCAGCCAAGGTTACCCAGCTTGCAAGAGAGTGAATTTCACTTTCTTAGAATAAACTTTTTGCAAGCAATTTCTCCAAACAGCCAACTGGTAAGTATTGGGTGCCTACCATGTGCCAAGCACTCTGCCAGGAGCAAGGGCATGAGGCCTGGGTCCTGTTCTTGACGTGCTCACCCACCTGGCGGGGAACTTGGCATTTTAAGGAGCTCCAAGACAAAGAGATGGGGCTGGTTTTGCCCCTGAGAGTAGCTCTCCTCTTTTGCATTGTTGGGAAAAGAACAGGACGGTATTGGTAGGAAATTGTGTTTCAGGTGAGGACAGTCAAACCAAATGGCTAGGTGAAAGACAATTACTCACTAAGTTTAAGCAGGAAAACCTTCAACCCAGCTGAAGTAGCTCATTGGCAGTGACACAGGGTCAAGAAGAAACTCTGGATTTAGATTCCAGCTCTGCCACTTTCTAGTCCTGTGACCCTGGGGGAGTCACACCTCCGAGCTGTGGCTTCTTCACTGCACAACTGGAAATGGATGAACAAAGCATCAGGGCCTAAGCTCACAGACACAGAGGAAGGTAATTTTCTTCGCCTGTCATGTCAACCACGGCTGGTTTATCTGTGGTTACCACAATGGGGGGACAGAGCCAGGAGTGCAGTTTCCAGGCTCTCACCCTCACATGGAAAGGTGCTGGCTCAGGTAGTAAATGGCCATCAACTGATTGGATGGCCATCAACTGTGGCTAGTTGGCCGTCAGCTGTAACCAGTGAGCAATTGGCCACTAATATAACTGCCGTGGCTACGCTAGCAGAAAATGGGGGGGGGGGGGCTACCAAGAAGATGGTGGCTGAGCTAGCAAGAGCGGATTGCAGCTAGCAAGTGGGGTTGGTTGGTTGGCAGAGAGAAGTGGATGGCAGGTTGCGGATCGTGTTGCTCCTGCGTCCTGTGTCTCCAACCCAGCCGCCAGCGAGAATATAGTGGTGTGACTCTCCTATCTATGGCTCCGTGGGTGTTCTTTTTTGGCCTCACGATGTCCTGCGTTCTTATGTGGGGAGCGGGACCAGAGACCCTGCCAGATGCCCTGTGTGACACATGGTGCAGCAAGCAGGGTGTCCCGCACGACACACAGTCTCTTCAAATCCCCTCTGAATTCTTTTCTCCAAGGCCATGGGAGAGGGCAGCAGAGAAGGGCCTGGAATCAGCATTTGTGAAGCTTCCGTGAGCCAATTCAAGTTTCTGGGGTGAGGAGAGGATGTGCATTGAGCGTTGAGAGCTGAAGACAATCCCTTGGGGATCCTGGTGACCCAGGCTTAGGATTACTGTCTGAGGCTGTTTCCCCATCTGTAGCAAGGGCATGACACCTTTCTCACATCACTGTTGTGGAGGGTAAATACATGTAAAGCCTCTATCTAGCCCACTGCTTGGCACACAGTTATAAAGACTGTGAGACAATGGTACTGTATGGAAAAGCTTTGGAAATAAGACTGCCCTACATAAAAGATCCTAAAAAGCTATGATTTTCACCTGGATAGGAAACAAAACCCCACAGTGAGCTCAACTGGAATCTATTTTATTATTAATTATTATTACTATTATACTGGAAAGAATTCTCTTGGGAAGAGACTGGCAATGTAGTTGGGTGGGAACTAACATGGACCAGGCCAAGTTGAAGGTGAGGTCAGTGATTCTTAAGCCAGACATTAGAATCACCTGAGGTGCTTAAAACAACAACAAAAAACAACGGTGCCCAAGCTGCCCTCTAGACCGAATAAATCAGAATCTCTGGTGAGTGGAACCAGGCATTAAAAATGTTTAAAGCTCTCCCGGTGATTCCAAGCTATGGTGGTTGAGACTGGCTTAGGTGGAGCTAGCTGCCTACTAGGTGAGGAGTTTGGAAGAAACCCGTCAGCCCCAGACTATCTGCCCCCGGGTCTGCCTCAGTCTGAATTTCCTACCGCTCTACGCATCGAGCGGTGGTGTCACGCACACTAATCAGGATTGGCTACAATCAATTTGGTTACTATTTTCTATTGACTTTGACAGGGAGTAGAGAGAGGTCTGGCTGGAAGGACTTGGGGTAATAAGTTAATTTCAGTAGGAAGTCAGCATGTTTATCAGTTAGAATTCGATTTGGTTGCATATAATGAGAAATTCAAAATAACAGGGCCTGAAACAAGACAGAAGTCTGGACGTAGGTCATCCAATGCCAGTGTGGCAGCTCCATGGTCACAGGGGATCAAGGTTCCTTTGACTTTCCCCCTCTACCATTCTAGTGTGGGCTTTCCATCTTTGAGGTTACCTCATAGCCCAGGATGGCTGCTGGAGCTCCAACCATAATTAACTACTCCAACTATAATTAAATTCCAGGCATTACGTAAAAGAAAAGGGAGAATGGGCAAGGAAGGTCCAGTCAACTTACTTTAAAGAGCCTCCATTTTCCTTGTGTCTCATAGGCCAGAACTCTGTCTGTGGGGACAGAACCCCAAAAAGCAGTTTCCAGGCTCTCGGCCTCACATAGAAAGCTGCTGGCTCAGGTAGTAAATGGCCATCAGCTGTGATTGGATGGCCATCAGCTGTGGCTAGTTGGCCGTCAGCTGTAACCAGTGAGCCATTGGCCACTAATATAACTGCCGTGGCTACACTAGCAGAAAAGAAGATGGCGGCTGGGCTGGCAAGCGCGGACTGCAGTTAGGATGGCTGGTTGTAGATAGTGTGGATCCAGCCTCCAGTGAGAGTATAGTGCCGCCAGAGAGAATATACTAGTATGACTCCCCTACTTATGGCTCCGTGGGTGTTCTTTTTTGGCCTCACCATGTCCTGCGTTCTTTTGTGGGGAGCGGGAGCAGAGACCCCGCAGGCCTCCCTGCACGACAAATGGCGCAGCGAGCAGGGTTTGAACCTGCGCGGGGATGGCACAGCGAGCAGGGTCTCCCGGCACAACTCTGTCAAACGCCTATCTGCAAGCAAGGCTGAGAAAGGCAATCCTTTAGATGGGTACCGTGACACCCCAAATAAAAATTAAACTTCTTTGAGGAAGAAGGGGCAAATGATCGGTAACTAGCATTTTGTGCCACGGAGCCACTATAGACCCAAAGTTTGAACATGGAGGGAACTGGAAACTAGGATCCAGAAGAACAAAGAGATCTTAAAGAAAAAATTATGATTCATTTTTCTGGTTCCCCAAAACTCACTTCCATGGGTCTTTCAGTAGAAGAAGCTTGTTTTCAACTGAGTAGCTGGGTCAAGCTCTTGTTTATTTTCAACAAATTCCTAGTTTCTAAGCATGGCTGTTTCAGCCTTAGTTTTGGATCAGGCATCTCATAGGCCAGCTTCCTTCTTGACGAACCTGGACCTAGGAGGGTGTTATAAACAGGTGTCTTCCATCTGCCTGTAACTGGACGGTAGAATCATTGATTGCTGGTTCTGAGTCAAAAACCACAGGATGTATCTTGGCAAACCTTGGCTGAATTCTATGACACTTTTTCTTTTGCACTTTTCTTCTTTTCCCCCTTCCTTTTATTTTTCTCTTTTCTATCTTCTTTTTGTTTATGAAGCTTTTTCTTTTTCATACCCCTGGAGAGTTAGTTGTACCCTGTATCAATTATGGTCCCAGAAAGAAGCAGAATCTAATCAAAGGGCTGTGAAAAAAGGACTCCAGGCAGTCTTTGCTTTGCACAGTTCTGATATGCATGATTTTCAATGATCAATATTTCAATTATTTTAAATAACACCAGTGTGGGGACAGAGTCCCAGAGAGCAGTTTCCAGGCTCTCAGCCTCACATGGAAAGGTGCTGGCTTGGGTAGTAGATGGCCATCAGCTGTGGCTGGGTGGCCATCTGCTGTAACCAGTTAGCTATCAGCCACTGATATAACTGCCATGGATACGTTGGTTGGTTGGCAGGCAGAGAACCGGTCTGCGAATTGCAGATCGTGTCGATCCTGCTTCCTGTGTCTCGCCCGGCCACCAGCGAGACTGGGGTGCAGGAAGACCCCTTGTTGGGGTACTGGTAGATGTTTGCTTTTGTATCTCCAACCCAGCCGCCAGCGAGAATATAGTGATATGACTCCCCTACCTATGGCTCCGTGGGTGTTCCTTTTTGGCCTCACCATGTCCTGCGTTCTGGTGCAGGGAGCAGGACCAGAGTCCCTGCATGACAGCCAGTCCCTCAAAAAGGTGGTTCCATTGGTATACTGTGTTTCCCTGCAAGTAAGACCTAACTGGAAAATAAACCCTAGCATTATTTTTCAGGATGACATCCCCTGAACATAAGCCCTAATTTTTTGGAGCAAAAATTAATATAAGACCCCGGTCTTATTTTTGAGGAACACAGTGGTAACTGAGCAATTGCAAAAGGCTGCAATTGCTAAAGTACAATTGAACTGCTAGCTCTTCGGTCCACAAATCACTATGTAGATAACAGGTGCAAAGCCTGATCACTGACCAGTCATGTCGCCTCTTTCAAAGCCTGTTGGTGACTGGTCACTGCACATCTGTTATTCAGTTCGTGCACAGATAAGCAGAGTGTGCGGTTGTGTTGCTTCCTTGTCTCCCGGCGATAAACTCATGTGACATTTTACAAAAATGGATCATTAAATAGATCATTTCCATGAATGGCCAATAAAGATGAAAATGCAGCAAAGAAATGAAAAGTGATAATGTGGGAAGTGAAATTTGAAGAGACTGTAAATGGAGTTACAGAAGAAAAGATAGCCACCTGTGGGAGGGTGGCCACTGCTGCCATTTGAGTCTCTGGATATGCAGCTGGAGGGACTTGGGGAAATTGAACTTAATACATTAATGAGGAAGTGAAGAAAATGACAAAGGGCATGAAGATGTCCCAGAGGAAGTGACACCAGCAAAAACCTGCATTAAAGGAACTCTTGGGGATATTTTGTGACATTGAAAATAAAAAGGACAAAATGTTGGAAGCTGATCCAAACTTAGAAAGGAGTCTGCCGATTTGCCCAGGCTCACTCCATGTAAGATGTGACAAGTAGGACCAGGCAAGCACTGTTCAAACTGCTCTTGATAAGACTTTTACAAAGAACTACTTTCATTCTCAATATTTCGAATGTTTCAAATTAGTGTATTTAATACTAACTTGCACTACTTTTCTCTAACCGGCCGTGAGAGGGTTGTAATCTGACAAAACTTTGAAAGGTCACAGCACAAATGTGACTTTTCCATTGATTATGAAGTTGGTTTTGCATGGTTTCAGCTTGTACGGTCATGTTTTAAGTCCCAAAATGACTCTGCAAAGTGAGAACTCCTGTATTTACAGAGGCGTGGGCACGATCAGCCAACAAGTAAGGAATAGTGGGGTGTTCCAGGCCAGGCACAGCAGGAGCACCCACAGGACAGAAACGGGGGCAAACAGTGCTGCGGGAGCCACAGCAGGGGCACCCGGGAAGAGGGACATGGGCCCCAGAGAGAAATGCATCCCCGAGCACAGAGGGGATGGGAGACATACCCCAAGCCCTGTCTCTGCCCGGCCTCCTGACGTTGCAGATGCTTCCTCCTGGGTGAACTCAGCTGAAAGTCAGTAGGCAGAAGGTCCAGGCCATGCAGTCAGTCTGGTCAGACTCCCAGGACATATTAGACAACAGGGTGGAGGCGGGTGGCGTCCGGATGGGCGAGTAAGTGCACTTGACACTGTACTATCATTTTTAGTCCATGCCCTGCAGTAAAGGACAAAGTCACTGCGTCTCTGATGCTGAGTGCTAACACATTACCTTAGGGAAGCTAAGTGAACAGAGATGGGGATCTAGGTTTCCATTCTCTCAATGTAGGGTTCCTCCTAACATCTGCTGTGCTCTAGAATTCCCTTGTTATACTGGCTGGGTCGCCAAACACAAAGCCTGAGAGGTCACTGGGGAAGAGAAAAGCAAACTCAGTGTTTTTCAGGCAGTGCTTGTAAGAGAATTTCCCCTCGATAGCCCCCCAACCTCAGTAGATTTTAGGCAACATGAGCTGGGAAAGTTTCAAATCACGTTCTAAAAACGACTGACAGAACGTCAGGGCAGGCGTGGCTACATCACTCTCAGATGTTACTGTGTTCAAGTATATTGCTTGGGATTAAGTTTTAAAGTGTGTTACCTTTTGATGTGAGAGTTTCTGTAAATTATGTAAGGGGGAAATTTCCGTGAATTCGTTACAGTTTTGGAAATCTATTAGGGGTCTGGGGCATTTGTTAAACAACACTTGCTGTTTAAATTGGAAAGAGGCTGTGGTTGCTTGTTGGCAGGATGCTTCGTTTCTACGAACGGTCTACTGTTAGGTGCTGACTGCGTAGCTAGATTGCTCTGGGGCTGGTTTATGGATGAGTCGCTCCATCCAGGAGGTCCCTGTCCCTGGGCGGGGGGGGTCTCCCCACTAAGCCCATTTAAGTCACCCATGCTGCCAGGTTCTTTGCAAGAGGATGGAGAGGTTTGGCAGGGCAGCTTCTCACCCTCGGCGCTACTGACAACTTGGGCAGGATAATTCTTTGTGATGGGGGCTCTTCTGTGCATTGTAGGGGGCAGTGCTTGGTAGAATTCCTGACCTCTACCCACTAGATGCCAGCTGTGATGGCTAAAATGTCTGCAGACGTTGCCAAATGTCCCCTGGGGGGCAAAATCAACCCCCGCCCCCCAACTGAGAAGTTGAGAAGCAGCGAGCTGGAGGCTACCTGTGAAGCCCACAGGAAGGAGACCTGGGAAAAGTGGTAGTTGACGCAGACTTTGTTTGATGTTTCAGATTCCAAATTCGTCACTTTTCTCCTGTCATCACTTACTCAGCATCTTAGGGTGTCTGTTCAGAGAGGGGTCCAGGACCATGTTGTACAGAAGCTCATCTCTGGCACGGCCATTATCTTCGTTACCCTCTTCCTGATTCTGTGGGTCTTCAAAGAACTTGGGAAAGGGGGACCTGGAAAGCATCAATTCAGACTTGGGATGGGAATAACGCATCACAGAAGTGCCCACCTTCTCTGCCCCAAACCCTGGGTATGATGACATGGCCCAAGAATGCCCCCCGAGTGCCACCCTCCCCAACTGAGCCTGTTGGCTCTTTTTTATTCCCAGGGGGCCTGAATATGGGTTTCCTCTCCCCTTCAGGTAAGAAAATAGTAGGTTGCTATTCTTAAAGAAACAGTAGTTCTCTCTGCAGAGGTTTGGAACCAAGGTTGGATCTTGAGATGAGCCTGTCTCTGACAGATGCACACTCTGTAATCTTCTAGCTGCTCTGACCTTCAGTACTTCTGAGGGCCACGATGGAGTGCCTGGTTTTCTTTTTCAGTATCCAGTATCGTTATTAAAGAATAACACTGAGAAACCATTGCCATATGTTTTAATTAGTTTATAGATTAATATAGCTTGTTTGCTAAATAACTTGCAGTGTAGTCTGTTGCCTAGGGAACAGGGGTAGGAACAACAGCTCAGAACTGGGAAAACCGAATAAAAATCGGCGAAGAGTCCTTGATGCGTTTTATTACTGCCGCTCCAGCCACTGTCCCACATTCATTCTTCTTCTAGTTTGGAAGTGTCTTAACAGCGCAAGAAAGCACGTCGTGCTTGTTGAACGAATGAATGGCTGCTGCCACCTGAGGTTTGTAACGGCCTCCCTCCTCCCCACCCACGCCCCTGCCTGAACCCTCCCTCACAGCACTTTCCATGTCAACTTCTTCTCCACCAGCACTTAGCCTTAGCATAATGTCTTGCACATAGTAGGTGTTCAATAAGAGTTAATGGAAATAACTGAATTGAATTGGATACCCAACAGAATAAATACCGCACAATTTCGTGCTACCCATGTGAAAATTCTTCATGCAGACCAAAGCAGATGTGATGCCATGTTCAATTATTGCTCAACCCTTGGCAGGGATCTGAAGACAAATAGAAATATCTTGATCTATGTGGGCAAGAAATCTACTGCAGCATCTGTAGCAAGTGCAAATTTTCATCTTAAAAATCATTGACCCTGGCCTGGAGAAAATAAATTAGATTGATTTTTTTTTTTATTTTTAACCCCAAAGCTCCTTTGTGATCTCAAAAGGAGCTTGTTATCCGTGTTATTTAAGGAAAATCCAATAACTGAAAATACAATTTCATCTTGGATATGCTTGAGTGATTTGACATTAAACGTTTTTTAAAAGGTATAAGCCATTCTTTTACATTCTTTATGGGAAGTAGCTCTTTTGCCAGTGTTTCTCAAAAACACTATTTACAGAAATATCACTGGGTTGCCATTCAAGAGGAGAGGGAGATTTCTGGAAAGATCTAACTCCTGATGGGGAAGATCACCTCTGAAGCACACATTTCTCAATTCCTTCAGCTGGGCCTCAGTTTCGTCATTTGTAAGATGAATGGGTTGGTCACTAGATAATCTTTAACATTCCTTCTAATTCTAATTCTTCACAATTTTTTGCTTTTCGCCAACTGAGATGAAGGGCAGTGGGTCAGCTAATTCCAAATTATGAATCCATGTTCATTTTTTTTTGGTCTTCAAGGTGATTGTGTAAAGAAAGGCTTCTGCCTGCACTGGATCTCCCAAAGTTTTTGTGTTTATAAGTAGGCATTTTCTTTTCAAATAGAAACTCAGAAAATGGCAGGAGAGTGGAATCTGGCCTCTGTAAACCAGGCATTGCTTAGAATGAGTCACAGACTATTTTTAAAAGGCAGGAAATCCTGATTAGTATTTTTCTTCTTCTTAAATCAGTCTTATTGAGGTGCAATTTAATACAATAAAATTGCACTCATTTCAACTGTAATTAAGTTGATCAGTTTTGACAAATGTTTGTCCCCATAGTACCTACCACTCCCATCACAACACAGAACATTTCCATCATCCAGAAAGTTCTCTCATGTCCTTTTGTAGTCAGTCCTCGTCCACCTGGATCTTCAGTGTAGATACATCTTCCATTAGCATCCTGTTTTCTGACTTTCCTAGGTGACAAAGGACAAGTCCCTGCTCTCAGGGGGCTTACACTCTAGTGAGGGAGGGTAAGCAGCTCTTCAGCTAGCACAAGCCCCGGTTTAAGTGACTCAGCCTCTGGGCCTGGATGAGGAGACGAGACTCTGTTTAGACCTTTGGAGGATGCCCCGTATGGGGACGTTCTACTTCCCGCAGTGTCCCCAGCCCTTCCATGAGCCATTCTTGGTAGTCTCGCCTGCCTCTAACCCTTCCCTTGGAACAGCTCCCTCTCTCAACAGGAGGAGGAAGCTCCTGCTGGGTCCCCTGCAGCTGAACACCAATGATGTGTTCTTCGGTTCCATTTTTCCTGGGAACAGTGCTGGGAGCCAACTCTGGAGCTCTGAGTGGGTCACAGTGGATAACAGAATTGTTGGGTGCTTTAGATGCATTTTGTTCTCCTTCTCTTGAAGGTGGAAGTTTGTTTTAGAAAAACGCTCAGCCCACAAGACCTATTTATTTTTCTGAAGAATAATCTATAGTAAATGTAGACTCAGTGGGAAATATAATGGTGACTACAATAGCAAAGTTAGTACAAAACTGGCTAATGTCCCACAAGGCAAAAAATCCATAACTTTGCAGGGTATCTTTTCTGTTGGACAGAGTTCATTTGCATCTCTATCTGACAAAATCCACTTATCAACTTTTTATAAATGAATGTATATTCTTACTGAGTTTGTGGGTCCCAATCAATAGTAAGTCAACCAAAATCTTCATTTCCCAAGAGCACTACGCGACCCTTAGGTGACCATGCTCTGGGATACTCTGAAAAGGACATTCATTCTGTCATTTTGCCTAACTTTCAAGTGTGGGTCATTTTTCTTCACATGATTGCTTATACTCCTGCAAAATACTAACCAAGCCTGACTAGACTAAAGGGACAAGTGCCTCTTCCATGGCCTGTCAAGCTGTTGCAGCTGATGGCACGATGGGCATACAAATAAATTCTCTCTATCCCCAGATTTCTTCTCAGTAACCTGGGGAGGGGAGAGTGGGTGATGTCTCAGTACAATCTGATGAATGAATTTCTTGCAGCTTCCTTTTTCATGTTGTCATATGACAAAAATAATACAATTCAGTAACAAGTAGGATGTTCTTTATTCAAGGGAAAACAATCCGTGGATGGGGGCGGGGGGGGGGTAGGACAGCACCTCTCAAGCAGTAGGGCATCTTCCCGAGGGACATGGGGCACGAGAGAGTTCCATGCAGTTAGAAGAGGCAAGTGGAAACAGGGCAGGTTGGCGAGGAGGTTGCGGATTTCCATATAAGGCGAGCAGGTCCTATTTTCTAGGGTAAGTGAGCTAGCCAAAGCTGAGTTGGAGGGTTGTGATGGGTGTGTGCTGGTTTCCTTGACAGTGAGACGTTTCCAGTAAGTGCAGACTGGCTTAGGTTTAGATTTGTGATGTGGGCGGGGCCTCCCTTTTGTAGGTCTTGATGTACGAATTACCTGTATCAGTGTCTTTATGAAAAGGAAAGAACCAGCGCTCGGGGATGTTTGGCTTTCCTGGAATATGGGGTTCTCAGAGTCAAAAGGCTGATTCATTCTCCTTTGGCAAGTTTAAAGTGAACTTTTGGGCTCCTTCTGACTTTACTTAATAGAAAAACATCGAAGCAAAAGGGGAACAGGCCTGATCTTGAGTCACAGTGATCCCAACACAAAGGTCCCCCCTTTCCTCCCCCCCCCCCCCCCCCCCCCCCCGCAGAACACCGCCCTAAAGCCCTGGGGGGCCTGTGCCCTGCCATCACCTAAATACTGAGTGAGAGATCAACAGCCACCACCAAGTTGTGTAAACACACCTGGGAGTCACTCACCTGTGGTCGAAGGGGCCCCAGACCCCAAAGCAGGAGGCTGGAGTCTGCCCGCCCTTTCTTGCCATGGGGTCCTAGGCAAATTCACACATTCTTTGGATTTCATATGTAAATTTTAGAAAGGAAGAGACTTGGTAAGTGCCAGGCACAGTGCTGCCTGTGGGATAAAGTGAAACCAGGTTTGTGAAAGTGTTCTGTCACTCAAAGGAGGAGGTGTAATTAGATGACAATCCGTGAGCTCATAGACCCATGACTATTAGCCTGCAGGCTGGCCCTGATAGGGCTTATGTGACCGGGGACCAGGGGTAGGAGGTGGGGTGGGGGTGGCAGCCTTGGTAGCGGGTTAGAGGGTGGTCCTGAGGTGGAAGGCAAGGAAAGAGACTTAACCCAGAAATACCCAATGATCCCGCTGGTGCTCAGCCTGTAAACCAGCTCAGGCACCGCTGTGGGTGGCAGGTAGCCAAGCAACTAGTGTCTTGTGAAAAGAAAAGGGTGGAGAATGGCATTGGCCCTGCTGGTGTCCTGAGCGCCCCCCCCCCGCCCCCCACGAGCCAGCTCAGGGCCCAAAGTACCCAGAGTCCAAGCTGGAGGCAAAGTGGGTCCTCCACTTGCTCCCACACAGCTGTGGACTTGGATTTGGGCTAAAACTATTTTTTCCCCCTAGAATTACATCACAACCACCAAACGATTTGCTCTCTGAACTCCAAGGAGCAGCTGGACCCCCCACAACCGTGGTGCCTGGCTTAAGGTCTGAGCAGCTTCTAGCCCGACCCCCAGCCCTGCATGATCGAAAAGTCCCTGGCAATGTGAGGAACCCCTGAAGAAGCTTGAGGTCACTCTACCACCTGGTGCTGGGTCTCCTCTATCCAGAGGGAGGGAGCCCATCTCCTCCTCTCCCCGGCCTGGCTGTCAGCCCCCTGAGGATATCTTGGCCTGGGAATTCCAAGATTGAAGGCGTGCAGGAAGGAAGTGGAGAGTCCCCTGAGGTGTCTGAAAGAAGCTTCCTGCAGGGTTTTAGCAGTGTTTCTGTTGTCACACCTTCCAGTCTTTTCCAGCCTTTAGCTTCTAAGGCAGTAACCTGAGATCTCTCACCAGAGGGGGTTGAAATCTGGCCAAACTGGTCACACTGCCCACACTGCTCTGTGTGTGTGTGTGTGTGTGTGTGTGTGTGTGTGTGTGTGTGTGTGTAGAGAAGGGGGAAGCTTAAAGTCTCTGAAAAGCCACACTCACTGGAAGTGGACAGGACTGAACGAGACTGTTTTTGAGACATTTAAGAACCAGAGAAGCTTGAATTTTAACAAGTTTTGTAAGGAAGTTTTCGGGTTTTTTTTTTTTTTAATTTAACATAAGAGATACATTCTCAAGGTTCAAATTCAAAAGTTACCAAAAGGTGAATAGTGCCAAGTTTCCCAGTCACAGTTTCCTTCCATGAAGGCAAACACTTTTCAGTTTCTATTTAACAAGATCTTTTTCAAACGTTTCGAATGCTTAGACACTATTTAGAGGCACTGACTTAACCCTACATTGGAGAAGACGTGAGGAGTCCCCCCATATCCCTCTTTTAAGGGAGTGGTTGGTTGGTAGCTCCTTGTCATCGAGGATAAGTTTGCGGGGTGGGGATGGAGCAGGGAGAAAAGACTGAACAGTTGCTATGGTTACTTTAAGCCACGTTGTTGGGAATGCTGTTGCCCTCCCCCCAACCACCAACACGTCTCCACTGGGGCCCATCTCTGATGTGGGTGCCCCGTCAGGCAGGCCCAAACATCCAGGGCTGCACAAATGTTGTGGGATCATGGGCCAGCGTGCTGGAGCTGACAGCTAAATGAGATCGGAGAGAATGAGAACAGCCTCTTCGGATTTGACACAATCAGCTCTAGAACTGTCAACTCACCGGGAAGATAACCAGCTTGCTGAAGATGAGACCAAGCGACTGTTGATGATGTGTTTCCTCTTCAAAGCAGATGTAATACAAGTGGCTGCTAAATCAGACATTGTCTACACGTCATCTCTCCCACCGTCGCAATCACCTTAAGGGGGCACTAGGGTACACATTTGCTGGCGTGGAGTAGTCAGGTTGCTTGCTTGGGTCACAGAGCTGGTACTTCACAGCTGCCTCTCAGACATTCTGAGGTCTTCTTCAGTCTGGGGACAAGCGGTTCCTGAAAACAAGATAGGCTGCATTTAATATGCATAGCCATGTGCACAAAGTGAGAGACTGGCACCATCAGCTTGAAGCAAATGCTTCTTCCGTGGGTTTGCTCCTGGAACACGTTGCAGCGAGGGGCCATGCGACAGTGAGCTCCTCGAAGACCAGCCCTCTCCCCAGCCGATCCTCTGAGGCCACTCGAGGAGCAGCAGGCAGTGATGAAGGCACAGCTGGACTGGGAAGGGAGCCCCGCCACCCTCTCTGTAAATTAGAGTCTCGCACGAGCTCACAGCCGGCCCAAGAAGGGAATAGTGACCTTCATCATTTCTGGTTGCCTACTATCATTTTCAGTTCCCAATGGCCCTCTGGTTTATTAGGGGCATTTGCCTGGATGCTGCAGGGGTTCAGTCTTTCCTCTCCCCAGTCTAGTACACTGGGGTGGACCTGTTACCTGGGCTCAGCCAATGAGACCTGCTCTGTGGGACTTGAGGTCTGGAGGGAGCCAGCTGAGACAAGGCTCATTCATCACTGTGGCGGAAGGCTCAGCAGACAGTTTTTGTGTCAAAATGTAGTTTAAAAAGTTATAAACATGACTTTTGTAAAAAATAGCATGAACATGAGCCACAGGTTTTATTCGATTTATTAAATAACGATGGACTCCAAAGGTTTTGGCCTTAGCAGCTGGAAGGACACAGCTGCCACCAAGTGAGTGGGAGCAAACCCGATTCCTCCACCCTTCCCCTCAATGGGGGAGAGCAGATTTTCAGGGGAAACAACAAGAAATCAGTTTTGGATGTTTTGAGATGCCCGTTAGATGCCAAGTTGAGATGTTGCAGGAGATGTTGAGGAGAGATGGATACACGAGTCAGAGGAAGAAAAAACGGGGCAGACGAGGACCCCATGGGGGCCCTGGGCCATCCCTGGCAGCCCTAACCTGACCTTGGATCCCAGGACTGGGTCATCCTCAGCTGAGCTGAGCAGCAGCGCACTGGAAAGTCCGTTCAGTTGCCACCCCACTTCTTGCAGGTTTGTGTCCTTGGGCAAGTGACTCCATCTTCCTGGGCCCGTTTTTCTCATCGGTAAAGTGGAGACAAAAAGTTGCCGGGCTCATCACAGGCTGACCTGAGACAAGGTTTGCAAAGCTCCTAGCACAGGGCGTTTGCCTGGCATCTAATTCCTTCTCTCTGGCATGACACCTGCCTTAAATCACTGGGGAATGTGTCGCCATTCTGACATGCACATGTAACAGGCATTATTTCCAGGGCACCTGCTGTGTGATGCAATGTGAGGCGCGTAAAACACAGACTCCTACCTCTGAGAAAAGTACCATCTTGTTAGGCAAAGACCTGCAAGTACAGACTTCTAAGTAATGAAATTAACGTCCCTAAGTGCAGTAGGCATCACACAGGCTACTGGCATTTAGAGGGAGAGATTTGTGGGGCTGGAGGGCTTCCTGGAGGAAGCGGGCTTGTGGTAGACTCTGAAGTGCTGCTAGGATTTTCATCAGGAGGGAGGGAGGGAGTACAGCTTTTGCTTGCAGGTTGTCCAAGAGCAGGGGCACGAGCACATATATGGGCAGTTGTGCCTCTGATACACCTGAGGATTTAAGTGGTGTTGGGATGAAGCTCTGAGGCCATGGGTTGAGAGGAGGGAGAGGTTGGAGAGCTAATGAGGTAAGGGGTAAACTGGGTGAGCCATACCTTGGTAGGAGATTGAGGACTTTGTTCTGGGGGACAAATCTGGAGGTAGAGGTTTCAGAGCAAGCGAGTCACATGATGAAAAATGAGTGGTGGAAAGGACAGGGAGGCCGGACAGGACAATGAAAGCCATCAGGGGGAGAGTCAGGGAAGAACCAAAGTTGGGTCCAATACTGTGGGCCTGGGTGACGGGAGGAATCAAGGCATTTTAGAGATGGAAGTGATCTCAGAAGATTTAATCTTGTGCAGGCATTGAGAAAAAGATCCAACTCAAGGATACACAGCTAGTCGTTACGGAGCAGAGTCAGCAAATGAACCCACATGAAAGGGGCAGAAGATTTGGAGAGAATGAATTTCCCTCTGGAGAAATCAGGTGGAGAAATGTACCAGGCTGTGAAAATGTGGTGCCTAGGTGGGTATCAGCTAGGATTTGGGGCACTATCATCATAGAAGAAAAGACACCATTGGAACCCCATGGGGTAATGTGCAGAGAGAAAGGGCCAGAAGCCCTAAGACTGAAGCTTCAGGTCCAAGAATGGGATTCAGGAGAGGGGCAGTCAGAGGTGGGATATGGCCCAGATGTGGACACAGTCAGTGCTGTCCAAGGGCACGGCCACGGGGCTGATGCCCCCAGCCCCACTACAGCATATTAAAGACGGCTGCCAATTCTTTGCCCCTCCCACTGAGACGTGTGGGCTTTGCTCCTTCCCCTTAATGTCTGGGCAGGCTCTGTGACTGACACAGCCATAAACACTGCCAGCTTCCAGGCTCAGGCCTGGCGAGACTGGCAGCTCCGCCTTCCTGACTCTGGGAATACTCAGTCTTGGAACCCAACCACCATGTTGTGAAGAAGCCCCCAAAGCCCTGTAGACAGTTCAGGGTGACAAGGAATCAAAGCTCCCAGCTGCAGCCAGCACTAACTTACCGGCTGTGTGATACTACCACCTTGCAAGTGGATTCTAGTTGAGCTGCCTGAGAGGCCACACGAAGCAGAGATAAGCCATCGCTGCCGAGCCCTGCTCACATTAGATATTGTGACCAGATAAACGATTGTTAAGTCACTAGGTTTGGGGTGGTTTTCAGGCAGTAACATCCGGTCTCCTCCGTGTCCTTGGGTCTCCTTTCCAAGTGCATGGAGGAGGGTGGGGGCCCCCCTGGAGCTGCCCTCTCCCACCACCCTCCCTTTGCTTCTGTTCTGGTGGCTGGTGACCCACACTGGTGACGACGGTGGCCCCAGGCCTCTACGCGGGTCAGGTATCGGGAGTGGGTCACACAGAGGGGCTCATGTTGCCTAACGGCAACAGAACAGGACAAGCTCTGTCTGCTGAGCTACCCTCGGGCAGCCCAAAGTCGGCTTCCTGGACCGTAGCACAGAGAAGACAGCATCTGCTGAGACCATATTGAGTCTGTCACAGGAAACTAGTGGGAAATTTGGGCCTCAGCTGAGCCGGGGGACAAAGCATGCAAACAACCCATTTTTTTTCTGTACATTTGTTTATTTTAAAAAAGTGTAGGAAATGAATAAAATGCTACCTAAAAAGTATCTACAACAAATAAATTATTTCCAGTTAAGCACTGCAGATCCACACAAACCAGTCTGCTAATCGTGACCAAGGTTACATCTCACGGACTTAAGCTTTTCCCCTCTTCTCTTCCTTGAGACTTCCCCCTCCCATGCAACAGGACTGCAGCATTAGAGACTGGTCCTGTATGAGCTGGGTTCTTCACAGGTATGGCAGGTGGGCAGCAGCAGACCCAGTGGGCAAGGCACAGTGCTAGCACACGTAAGCGTCAACAAATGCATTTGACTGGTTTCCAGCTACCCTGAAATAGTTTACACACGTGGGGCCTGGGCTTTAAAGAAAAGGGCCAAGGATATGTCAGGCTGACACTTTTCAGGAGGCATATCTTCAGAAAACATAACACCCACCTGGTCTCAGGAAGATGGCAAGTTGGCCCGGAGTTTCGAGCTCTCAGTTAAAAGGAAATGGCCATGTGGGGCCCCTGTAAGTAAAGGTGATGTGTGTGACGATGGCCACAACAAAGATGGCCTTTCACACTTTGGGGTGGAAGGAAGAGCACTGGCCGGTGAACCTCAGAAAATGCCAGGAGGTCAGAGAAGGAAGAGAATGGAAGACCAGGGCTCCAGCGGTGATTTTAAATAATGATACAATTTCAGTCAAGGGAAGGAAGCCACAGCCCTCCTCTGGCCCTTCACGGAGGGGTTTGTCAGCATCTCAGTTCAAGAGCCTGCGGGTAACTGGGCAGGAGCCAGCCTTTCAGAAGGGAAGGGTTCCTAGGCAGCACCGAGGGCATAATTAAACAACAACAACAACCACAAACTCTTCCTTCTGGAAAGGACTTAGAATACACACCATTTAGGAGGTTGCAAAACTCCTTTTCACAGAGGCAAAGTAGCACAGAAACAAGCCAAGGTAGTGCATTTTCCAGGGTGAATTAAATGAACTTGATGAAGGGCATTCATTTTCCAAAGGAGGTTTTGCCACAGAAATATTGGAGCTTTGGATGGTGCAGACAAGCCATCATGCAATCCTTCTCTTCCCAGATGAGAGAGGGCAGGGGCCACAAAGACAAATGCCCACAGGAGCGGGGCCGGTCATTAGTGAATGAGGGATGTGGGCTGTGTGTAAGAAAACAAACTTGCCTGAAACACCCACCAGCCTGGAGGCCTGTCTGCTCATTGGATACAAGATATGGGTTCCAGACTTTCCATTTCAGCGTGAGGAAAGCAACCCTGCCGGGGCACTTATCAATGGCATCAGACACGGAGCCTCAGTGTGGGAGGCGACAGGGAGTGGTGGGGACTTCAGGGAACTGAAGAACCATGTTCCCCACCTACAGGTGAGCTGCTTCTCAGTGGCAGCCAGGTGTTCTGAGGTGACAACGTGAGCCCCAGCACAGCCAGATCTTCTGATCTGGGTTTGTATGTAAACGTTTTACAATTTTAAATGTTAGTAACTAATTCTTAAAAAAGATTCTGCCGGCTAAACAAAACCCTGTGGCTGGATCAGTGTGTCATGTCTCCTGCAGCAGCAGGAAAGTGTGGTAAACAGAATAATGGCCTCCAAAGATGTCCGCGTCCTACTCCCCAGAACTCGTGGATATGTTACCTTCCACGGCAAAAGGGACTTTTTCAGTGTAATTAAATTAGAGATTTTGACATGGGGAGAGAATCAGGGATAATCCAGGTGGTTTTACAAGATAAAGACTGAAGCAGGAGGGGGCGTGTCACAGTGCTGGGGTGTGACCGACCATCGGAGGCAAGGAATGCGAACAGCCTCTGAAAGCTGGGAAAGGCACGGAACGCTCCCTCCGAGAGCCTCTCGAAGGAGCTTAGCCCTGCCGTCCCCTTGATTCTAGCTCAGTGAAACCCATTTTGCACTTCTGATCTCCAGAACCATAGACAAGAAATTGGTGTTGTCTTAAGCCACCATGTTTGTGGTAATTTGTTACAGTAGCAACAGGAAACTAAGACAGGGGGCCACTTTCTGCTGTATTTGTAAACATTTTCAGAGGATGAAAATACTCCCTAAATTTCTGTTTAAATGCAGAAGTATTGCTGAAGCTGGGAGAGCGACAGGTGGCAATTCCAAGAAATTTCCCTTATTTCTAGGACTAAAGGATAATGGGATTCGAGATGAATGTCAGCAGTGGGATAACCACATGCAGAATGAAAGAACCAAGGAGACTTTCCTCACAGAAGATACGTATCACTGCCCTCAGACACACCCACCCTTTCTGGGTAGACAGACTGCAAATCCTTCCCACTTCCCACGGCACAAACACATGTTCATTTAGTGGCCAGTAGAAGTCAAAACCCATCCATCCATCCAGTTAGCGTGAATTGTCACTATGTCAGGTGAAAATAGCTGTGTGGTTACACATCTGACTTCTTAAACACACAGGACCACTAAATAAATAATACTAAAAAGGCACATTGTCGTTTTTGCCCAGGGGACCCAATGAGAGAACAGAGACCTCGGGTGGGTTCCTAGGGGTTGGAACAGTTGACCCAAAGAGGTCCAAATCCAAATCCGGGGCTGTAGTAGCCCTGTACCTGGTCACTCGCACGTCTTCTCTCTCATGATGGGCTGGTTTACAGCTCAACCTGAGTTTAGAGGGACATGAGATATGATGATTCTGTGTTTCCCCAAAAATAAGACCGAGTCTTACATTAATTTTTGCTCCATTAGGGCTTATTTTCAGGGGATGTCTTATCTTTCTCATGTACGACTATCTACATTTATTCAAATACAGTCATGTCATCTTCTGGAACATTGTCATAACGTACTAAATGTGTCTTAACTGGGGCTTATTTTAGGGGTAGGTCTTATTTTTGGGGAAGCACAGTTATATCTGGATCAGAATTCATCATTTTCAACATCTCACCACGGAATGAGTTCACTTGGAAATCAGAAGTTGGTGTTATCCAGGGAGACCTTCTGCTGTTCCTTCCATATAACTCTTTAGGATTTCTGGTGGGCACCCTCCAGCATGTGTCAGTGCCCTGCTTTATGAAAAGTCTTTGGGATGGGTCCAAGTTATTCCACAGACTCTGCTGGCTCGTGGGCATCCAGCAAGGGAATGTCTGTGTCTCTGTTGCTTTCGTTCCCCTTGTTGGGGTGGGAGAAGGTGTATGGCTCGCTCTCAGACTCAGCACTGGAGCCAGGGGGTGGCTCCTCTGTGGTCAGCTTTGCAGTCGGGGCCCTGGAGTGTATGGGGGGTGGGGAGGGAGGGCAGTCCCCTCTGGGGCCCTGGAAGGGCCGGTAGGTGTCCACCTCTGGCTGGATGAAGGACCCGTTGGAATCCAGTAGCAGATGCCCATATACGATGGTGTCATCGATGTCCGCATACACGTGGGATTCACTGTCCTTTCGTACTTTCTGAAGCTTTTTTGGCTGCATCGGCATCTGGGTGTTGACGTTGCCATTGTAGATACCTACAGCCAGGCCCTTGTTTTTCTTCTTTTTCCTACTGAGAAAGAGAGGGGGCAAGAGAGAAGTCAGGAAGACAGCGATCTTAGGTGTGTACCACTGTACATCCCTGTTGGGACTGAGATCTTTCGGGGTGCCGACCGCGTCTCCCCCACGTCCCACGAATCACTCAGCTTTTGAAACTGAAACCACTGTCTCCAGTGAACATTCAGAAGCAACCAGCTTCTGTCTCCAGTTTTCAAGGAGGAAACAGGGAGTGGACAGTGGTTTAGAGAGGGCACTTTTAACACTATGTGCACTTGAATTCACTTCGATAGATGCAGTGTCCAATGGTGGAGACAACCCCTCTTTCCCACTAGAAAGGGGTGGTATCCCAGCCAAGCCACATCAGGCAGGGCATGTCCTGGCCAACCTTCCGTGGCTCTCTCAGTACTCTCCCTGTAGCTAATGCTCCATCCCTCTCTTGCACGGGTGAAAGCTCTGATCACCTAGCTCCTAAATGATAACACATGAGACTCAGGATGGAAGGTGGTTCCTTAGTTTTTAGCTGGAGTTGGGGACAATAGAACTCAGCATTAGCAAAGGGATCCAGTGCCCTCAGCAATAACTGCCAACACGGACGACAACTAAAAAAGAAGACAAAATTCAGGCTGGGTGGCAGAGTTCCTCTGTCACACCATTCACGTTTGGTTTGGAATGTTCTTTGGTCCTTGGGTGTGGATGGGCATTAGCGCCCTCTGCTATGGAAAACAAAGCTTTGCCCTCTGTCTCCACGAGCCAAAAGCTGACATTTAGGTGACCGGTGACTCCAATGGAGGATATTATCTCAATGAACATAATGGACCGTATGATGCACAGGCTGGCGGTTCACCAACTGGGGACAGGCTCCCTGTACTTTTCTGAGATAAAAAGAAATCTAGTACATTTAGCTTGCAACACTGAGTCTCTAGCCAGGATGACGGGTTCCAACCACTGTGGCCTGAAGCCCTGTGACGGATGCCCCTCCTTTGTGCTCCACAGTGCCGTGCTTGTCCCCACCAAAGCCCTCCTCGTGCTGTCCTGGCCTGCCTCTGTGGTCCCACCACCCTCCTGGGTGGTGGGAGAAGACATTGGATCTGGTGCCCAGGAGGTTCTCAGAAATACAGGCTTAATGAACAAGTTCAATGGCACTGTCTTTCCTCATTCTCACTGCACAACCCGTGCGCCCTCCTACACCAGCTGGGGGATGGACGGGCCTTAATGCAACCTGCCAGCCAATAACCTGCCCCACAGCAAGCCTGGGGCTGGTGACTCTCCGGCCAGAACTGGGGCAGTTTAGAGATGGAGGCTCCCCTTGTCCAATTCCCTCCTGAGGAGGAAGCTGGGGACCAATGTCAATGCCGCGCTTTCTGCTCTGGGTGAGACATACTATGCACCCCAGGCAAGAAAGTTTCCTGAGAGAAACAATCAAATAATGTTTTATCAAAAGAAGTCCTTTCCCCCCATGTGATCTATGTACAACCCCATTTCACCGAGGCGAGGCCTCTCCCTGGATCTGCGGTGGGCAGGTCCTTCTTTGTCAGTGGAGACATTTCTAGACAGTCTCGCTGCTGATCAGAATTTCAGTTGTTTGCTCATGTCTCCTGTTAATAAGAATTTTCTTTTCTCTTTGGCTTTTGGGAAGGTCAAATCATGCTAGGGGAAACAGGTCTCCCCCTTCCCGCATGGCTTTAATCAGAAATATGAGCAGAATTGATAAAATCTGGTAGGAGCGTGTCCTCTGTCTAAAAAGGTCAACACTTTCCTTTCATAAAACAGAGGCTGTCATCCTGAGGGGGTGGAAGGTGAGACTGAGTCAGTTAACTGGATCTTCCTTCCTCTTGCCCACAGGGCTGGCTTTTTGGGGTGCTTGTCTGGAGTCCAATAAGCAAGCATAAAACACACAGTTTGTTTAAGAAACTGGAGAACCAGCTGGGGCCGCCCGCATTTGTTTGCCTCAAGGTGACGGAAGGAGCAGGTACCGAGGCCTGGTCTGGCGGGGGCCCATGTGAGCATTTTTCCTGCCAAGACGGTGATCACAGTCTAATGAGGAGACAGTAAATGATTCACAGGGGACTTGTGCTGAGGCGGCCGCATAAAACTGCAGGTTAAAATGTCATCGCACATGTATTTTTACTTTTGGGTTTTTTCCCCCCACACTAGGTATGAAGCTTTTTGCTTTACCCCCTCCAAGCATAAGTCACATGTGGCATTATGATTTGACATTGATCTTTGGGGGGGGAGCAGGGGAAATGGGAAGTGAGAAAAAGGTTAATAATTAATGACAACTCTCTGTAATCTAAGGAGATGTCAGATCAGCTGAAAACAATCTGAGAAATTCCACCTACTTCTTTTTCACAAAGAAAATGATGAGTCCGAGGGCAAACAGCAGAAAGACGCCACCTCCCACCACTGCAGTGAGGAGAACAGGCAGGTCTGTGGGCAGAGACACAAGGGAGAGAGGGGAGGACACGTGTGGGTTAGGTCTGTGATGAACTTGAGTGGAAGGTCTCCAAAGCTGGCCACCACCCATTCCTTCCCTCCCTGTATGCTCATGCTTCTCCTCATATCCAGAAAAGCCTATTTCCCTTCCTCCTGAATCTGGGCTGTGCTGGTTCGGGGCCTAACCCTTGAGAGGCCTGGCAGCTTCTTACACTTTCTCTCTGAAGCTGGCCGCCATGTAAGAAGTCTGACTGCTGAGAGTGCCATGCTGTGAGGAAGCCCAAGCTAGCCACGTGGAGACTCCATGAGGACACATCAAGGAACCTGGACGACAGTAAGCATCAAGGCTCCAGACATCTCTGTCTGGGCGAACCACCCCAATCCTGTAGCTGTTCAGGGCACCTGGCTGAGGCGCTGGATGCCTCAGAGCACAGATAAGCCCCTGTGCTGCGCCTTGTCCAAATTCCTGACCCACGGAATTGTGATCACACACAGCGTTACTGTCTAAGCCACTAAAACTAAAACAAACTGGGGGACCTACCAGATCCGCTTCAAAGGCTACTCCTGGCTATACTGGGCATGTTCCCCCAAACGCCACAGCCTGCTGTGGAGGAGAGAAGAGCAGAGGGCTGCAGGAGAAAGGAGGGAGTCAAAAGTCAGAAGCGAAGGAGTGAAGGAGAAGGCTGTTTCCTTCGCGCCGTCCTTTTCCTACAGTTGCACAAAGGAAAGAGAAAATAAATCAGAGAGGGAGCCCTGCATCAAAACAGGGATTTAGAATTTCTTGCTTGTTTAACAAGAAAACAAAAGGCGAGATTAAGAGAAAACAGGAATAGAAACAGATGACAGAAAAATCAATGTCAGAGAGGAAGAAAACCCAGGAGCTAACCTGAGAGCATGGGAGAGCTTTTCACGTGTGGCTTTTGGTCCCCATCAGTTCTCTTGCCGCCAGCCAGCTGTGTGCCCTTGGGCGGGCACTCAATCCCTGACTGCCAGAAAGGGGAGGGGATGGGAGAAACAACCTCCACGGTCCCTTCTGGTTCCAACCCTCTGTGATGCTCTTTTACTCTCGGAGTAACGGGCACACATGGCCCCACCAGACTGCCCTGCCACACAGCCATTTGCTTGCCTGAAACTCTTCAGAGGATCCTACAACATTGAGCATAAAGGCCAACTCCCCTCTTGGCTCTGAGGCCTGCCATGGGGGCGTTTCATGGAATCCAATGTTTCACTGGACTAAATTGAAAATCCCAGCACCATGTATCTGTGTCACACTGGCCAGGTCCCCACATTTTAATCACCAACACTGAATGCCCAACGATACTTTTATGAGGTAGTTATTATCATGTACTCTAGACAGATGAGGAACGTCAGGAGTAAAGAGACTTCTTTGTCAGCAAGAGATTAATAGTAAATGACTGTGGTAGGTTGACTACCAAAATGCCCTCATTCTCTCCCCTCCCTGAACCATGTCCTCTATTCAAGGGGTGAACCATGTCCACCCTTTGAATCTGGGCCGGCCAAAAGAATGCTGTAGAAGGGATGGTGTATGAGTTCCTAACCAAAGCACAAGACACCTTGCGTACCTCTCCAGCCTCTCTTGGATCTCTCTGCCTCTGCCATGAGGATAGGTCTAGGCTGGAGGATAAGAGACCACATGGAAGAGAGCCGAGGGAGCCCACTTATCCCAGCTGATCTTGCCTGGGCTGCAGATATGTGAGAATACCCGGCCAAGATGAGCAAAGTCCTCTAGCCAACCTGCAGCTGCATGAGTGAATGAACCCTGACAAGCCTAGCTTAGACCAGATCGCCCAGCCAACATGTGAGCACTAATAATGGCTGTTTTTAAGCCACTGAGTCCTGGGGTGCTTTGTTATGCAGCATTACTGAGGCAATAGCTGACTGATACATGGACAGCCAGGACTCAAATCTAGGTTTTCTGTCTCGCCTCCCAGACTTGCTCCTTACCCCTCAGCCCCCCAATTTGCCATCCACCATTATCCCCGAAAAACCTTTAAGGCTCTTACCAATAGTCCTTGGGGTAAGTGACACCTGGAAGAGCAGATTCAGCTGCTTGCCATTCACAGGGCTGCAGTTGGAGACGTTGACCCAGAAGTTGTGATGGTGGAAGCTTGGTTTGGGGAGCATCTCCTCCAGGGTGAAGACCTCTTCAGCTTGGGTCTTCTGGTCCTGGATGATCATGAACGCACGCCCCGTCTGGCAGACCAGGCCGGTCTGCTCCTTTACGAAGGTCAGGCAGGCCACCTGGTCGTTGGGCACGCTGATGTTCCAAGACACTGAGTTGAGGGAGGGCAGGCCCCGTTCCCAGTTAGGGGTTCTTAGGTAGACCTTGCTTTTCGTGTCTGGGGTCACTGTGAAAACACCTTCCTCTGCAGGAAAGGGAAGAAATGCCACACAGACATGTCACTCAATCAGAATGGAGAGAAAAAGTTGTGGTGGAGGAGACTATGGTCACGTTTCTAAAATCAGCGGTGTCCAACAGAGCTTTCTGTGATAGTGGAAATGTTCTTTATCTGCATCGTCCAATAGAGTAGCCACAGCCACATGTGTCTGTCGAAGGTGTGACATGTGCTCGGTGTGACTGAGGAACTGTACTTTAAATTGTCTTCACTATTAATTACATTTCAATTGCCACGTGTGACCAACGGCTACTGTATTGGCCAGCACAGGATTAGAGTCTCAGTCACATCAGGTCTTTTCAAGGAAAACGAAACAAAATAAACAAGTGAAAAACAGGCCAGTTTGCCAAGCTGGGTGTTATCTCAGCTTCTTTTCAGAAATGCCCTCAACACAGCTAACATTCATCTGTGAGCCACAGTGGGATGGGTGGGTATACACTGATTTCTGTTTCAGAGGTTAAAAAACAAATTTTGGGTCCTGGGAAGAATTCTAGAATTGCCAAGCTGAAGGAATCTCTGACACGTCAACTAATGTATTCCTTACCTTCAGGCGAGGTAAGCCCCCACATGCCAAATTGAGGAGAGTATGTCTTAATTCCAAAGATCCCCCCAGAAGGCATTTTTCTGGTAACCTGTGGGGATACCTGGCAGCCTGGACTGACTTTAATCGTACGGCCAAACATTCTTCTCTCTCCCACTCATGCCTCTGAGAACAAAACTACGAAGTAAACCTCAAAAAAAGGTCTTGGCCAATTTTAAAATGGCCTCTAACGTTGAGCAACTTGTAATGGTGACTGTGACTTTAAAAATCAGTCATGTAAAGTTGAGACCAATTTAGACCTCATTTCTTGCCTCAGGACATGGAAGGTCACACACTAGCCTCCCAGGAGAACAGGACCCTGGCACTCTAGACTCCTCTCTTCCAGCATTCCTTCCTCGGTGCTCTCCACACCGCATCCCGAATGGTCCGAGCAGAATCATAAACATGTCTGCAGAAGGATGTTTGTTACCACCTTAAAAATCCAGCACTTCGGGGAGCAGCCGGATGGCTCAGATAGTTAGAGTGAGAGCGCTGAACAACAGGGTTGCTGGTTCGATTCCCACATGGGCCAGTGAGCTGTACCCTCCACAATTAGATTAAAGACAACGAGCTGCCACTGAGCTTCCGGAGGGGTGGCTGGATGGCTCAGCTGGTTAGAGTGCAGGCTCTCAACAACAAGGTTGCCCTTCAATTCCCACATGGGATGGTGGGCTGCGTCCCCTGCAACTAAATATTGAAAAACAGGAACTGGACTTTGAGCTGAGCTGCACCCTCACAACTAGATTGGAGGACAACAACTTGGAGCTGATGGGCCCTGGAGAAACACACCGTTCCCCAATTAAAAAAAAAAAAAATCCAGCACTTGGGAATATTTGGTTAGTTCTAATTTATATCCTGCCTGCTTCCAAAAAACACTCGAACCTGATTATTTGTTCCACTGCCATCAACCATCGCCTCCCACTGTCAGAGAGTCTTATATCTAACTCCTGGAATTTTCCATGCTAGATTAATGGCAAAGTCAGGATTGGGACTCACCATCTTTCATATTTCTTATGTGAGGACCAGCCCACACAGCCATCTCTCCTCTTCAGGTTGACAACTTAATTAAGACGATCACAAAACCAAAATAAGATGAATGGCCAAACGAGGAAGGCTAAGGGGGCATGGAGACGGGAGAGTGAAAGATGCCCTTACCTTTGAAGTACGGTATGAAGGACACCTTCAGGCCCTGCTTGGAGACCTCTTGTTGGAAGCTGGGGGAAAAGGTGCGCAGGGTCACCGACATGTTCTGCTTCACCTGGATCTGCTCGATGGAGCCTCCCGAGCAGAAGTAGCCGAAGTAAAGGTCCTGGCCGGGGCTGGAGCTGGAGCTGGCCATGAGGTAGCTGAAGCTAGTGTTACAGATCCGCTCCCGTGTGTCCTGCTGCAGCTTCTTGGCCGGCACCAGGGCCAGGCTGAGCTTGTCCTTGGGCACCAGGAGCTTCCAGGAGAAGTCGTGCAGCTGCACCGGCAGTTGAAGGATGTCCCTGGGCACCTGGAGAAAGTAGGACTTCCTGTGGCAGGAGCGGTGGTCCATGCAGCCTGCAAAAGAGGGGCTCGTGGTACCCAGGCAGGGAGGCGACTGGAAGAGCATCTTCCCGGCTCTCAAGGCAGCCTGAGGCTTTCTTGCTTTCCCCTTTGGTCTTCCCTCTCCCACTGTCCTCCATTCCTGGCTCCTTGATGCCCCTTTTCTAGCTTCCTCTGCTATTCTCTCCTATTCTTACTAAACTGGCAGACCACCTTCTGGGGATCTTCAGGGTTGGAAATGTCTCTTCTTGTTTTTCAAGTTCTCGCCTCTGTGTGTGTGTGTCTTAGATGCTAAGTGCCATGTGGGCAGGGCACAGGTTTTTCCTTCATCAAGACCTGTTGCCCATGAGTCCCCATCTGTAGGGAGGCAGTTCTGCGTAGTGACTAGAATAGAGTGGAACTGGGGAGATCTCAGCTTGAATTCCAGCTCTGCCACTTCCTAATGGGGTGGCCTCAGGCAGGCTGCTTTGTCTCTCGTGGCCTCAGCTCCTGTATCTGCAGAGATTCTAGGAGCATCCATGCCAAAGATCATGTGGCCCAGCAGGGAGGCGACTTGGTTTTGCTGCCCTCCATGCATCACATATTTATTACATGACTAGCACATGTCCAGCACTGTTAGGGGCTAAAGGGATAAGAAAACGGAGCAAAGCCAAAGTTCTTGACCTCAAGATTCAGAGTCTCACATGAGAGAGGAGACAAGTGGGCAGTAAGTATGCAAGGAAGAGGTCATGCGGACGGGAAAGGATGGGGAAAGCTACACAGAGGAGGAGAGGGTTTCACAGGAGGGAGACTGGAAGCTGGACAGAGGACACAAAAACATGGACACGGGGAATACACTGCACTCCTGAAGGTGCTCGTTCCAACGGAGGCTGCTGGTCCCAGAGCGGGAGTGTTCCCACCTCGCTGCTTGCTTCTTGGTTGCCCCATTGCTCACCCTGCACTGTGGGGGACATTTCTGATCATACTACTTACAACCTGCCCAGGGGACCCCATCCAGAAGACAGGACAGGGAGAGGAGACCTGCCCATGGCCCACCCGGGAGGAGCGCGCCAACCAGGGGGCCGTACTTATGGTTTGCTTGGCGTTCATCCACAGGCGTGTCAGGTCGTCACAAAGGAAGGAGATCTTGTGTTTGGAGCCAGGTGTCAGGGTGAGGTTGGTGCTGCAGGCCCGCGACTCCAGACACACAAAACAGCCGGGGACAAACTTTCGGCTCATCTTGACGGGCCTTGGCTCGATGGTGAGCGACGTGGCTCGCTCATTACTCAAGTCAACCGTGTAGGTTATATCTGGAAACACACATAGAAAACCGGCGTGAAGAACGGGTCAGCAGCACCCCAGGAAATGGGAACGATTCGCACAAATACCTCTCACGGCCGGGGAACTCGGGAAATATTTTTGAACATGAAGGCAACATCACAATCAACGTTAAAAGAAATTTAAAAAGAAACATAGTGGACCGCGCGTCTACCTCCCTTATTATAAGAACTGCTTTCATGTCTTTAAATTAATTTTAGTCCTGTTCCTATGCAGGCATATTTTCACCTACTTAAAAGTAGAGTGAATGCAAAATTTTACTCAGCTTTTAGTTTATTATTTATATAGTTTTACTTATTTTACTATCTATATGCAAAGGCACTCATCTTTTAATATATTCATTAATCGCACTGGTTGCCTAGTAGTCAACCTAGTGAGATTGACAATCATTTATGTAAATACTTTTCTACTATGACTAGTAATTAAGAACAGTGTGGTACTAGAAGACTCACAGACAGGATGAAAACAAAACCTTTAATGGATGTCTTAGTCAGGACTTTTTGGTCGTGGAGCGCAGAAAACCATTTCAAGCCAGCATGGGCTGAGGGGGAATTTGCAGTTGAAGCCCTGGACGTTAGGGCCTGTGGTGGGGCTTCGGGCGGGGGACAGGAGCTAAGGCTCACTCACAATTCCCTCCCTCCGCCTTCCATTCCTTGTGTCTGCTGCTCTTGGCTCCTTGTCTGCCTTCACAAGCCCGGAACCAACTTCACAGCACCCCTCACCTCGCTCTGGCTCCCCACACTGCCCACTCCACAATAGCTCCAGGAAATGCCTACCTTCCAGTCTTTGCAAGGGGTAGAGAAGGGTGAGGTCGCAGCAGTGACAGTAGTTGGGGGCAGAGGTGAGGTAGGGGATGGAAGTAATTACAGCTCATTGCCCTTGCTGGGGAAACAGACCCCAGGACACAAGCTGCAGACATCGAGCAGGGAACACAGTGAGAAGAACCAATACTAAAGGTGCATCAGGTGAACTTACACCTCAAACCCCAGAACCAGTGGGAGCCTGCAAAGAAAGACAACTCTGCAGAGCCTTCCGCAACTGCTGTCATTTGCGAGAGGAAAAGGCTGGGGAACATACCTTCCTGAGGAGAAAGGGCCTCATTAGGGAGTGTGCACTCTAAACTGGCTCAAGGATATAGTTATATAAAGGTTGTTTTGGTAAAGTTTTTATTAAAGGATCATAAGTGTATGCATGTATACACACATAAACACATACACACATACATAAACATATGATATACTATGTATATGTATGCACACATATACACACACACACTTGGAATTTACTACATATGTAGGATGAGTTCAGCATTGGTGTTAGGTTAGGGAGAAAATGCTGAAATGTTTGTCTTTTGCCTAAGCCATGGAGGGAGGGCTCTGTACCAATCAAAATGACAATGACAGTCATTTTTCTGTTCAGTAGGCTATCTCAAAAATTCCACATTTATGTTTTTACTCTAATATTAAGTACCCAAGTCAGACATTTTCTCAATTAAATAGTCCCCTTTATTTCTACAGGGCTTTGAAATGTACAGATCTTTTTAATATCCATTATCTGGCATAGGTACTAAATACATGCGAGCCAATCAATGAATGAGTTCCATCGACTCCTCAAAACAAACCCATAAGGTCGGCAGAACAGGAATTAACATCGAGTTTCATTATTCCCATTTCACACATGAGAAAACTGAGAGCGACTGAGTTAAACCGTCTTGCTCAGAGTCATACAACTAATGAATGGCACAGCAGGACTCAGCTTAGGTCTTCTGATTCCCATGTCAGTGCACTTAAACTACTATTGCAGATTACAGGGAAGACATTTTTAAAAACTCCATACTTAGGGAGAGATCATATTGCTGCAATTAATTCTCTTGCTTTCACACCAGATAATTGGTGCTTCTAATTATGGCTTATTTGTATATCTCCTCTGTATGATAACCTTTAGACTTAATTTAGTTTTAACTGTGAAATACTTCATGCCCCAAGAAATCCTGTAAAAATGGAACACAGCTATTGATCAAATCCAATGCCTACAAAGCAATACATTCAGTATGAATTAAACCGATTGTCCAGATAGATGAGCATAATACACATATGCCTACTAACCCCCCACATCATTCTCCCGTTTTCCCAGTAGTTATCATCATATTTTTGGTTGACTGAGTTTCTCTGGAGGATGATCTGGCCAGAATGCCTCCTGGAGGAATGCATGACATCAGTATCTTAAGGTCTCTTCTCTTCAGTTGGTCAGATTCCCCCAGAGAAGAACCCACCATACACCAAATGGAGGAAACACATGGGCCACCCATGAAGGAAGTAGATGGGGCCTCAGTAGTCAGTACCTCAACTTTTACTCAAACCTTCTGTGCTCGGCTTACTACCTTCACCTTCAGTGCAACTGGGTGGGATCTTTGGTACAGTAACTGTCTTATCTTTTTCGGAGAAGAAACTTCTATCTTCTGTTGGCTGGGGGAGGGGCAGTCACCTGGCTGCTTAGTGCCAAGAGGATCTGGGGGGGTCTCGTGGCTTCTCCCACTCTTCATCCAACCTTTGCCTGGCTTCACACTGCTCACGTATGGGTGACACACCCACTGAAAAACATGCCAACTGCCATCCTATTCCAAGACGACAGTGACGTTCCTTGACATGCTTTAGAAATGCACATTTGAGATTTGGTGTCTTACGGCAGCAGCTCATCAAATATTTACAGAGGGCCTACTTTTATGACCAACACAAACTCCAGTGCTGATTTACAAGAAATAGGCCTTTCCTTTGGGAAGTTCAAAGTTTACATTTGTTTAAGGGAATACTACTTTTATTATCTCCACTTTACAAACTACGAACCTGAAGCTCAGAAAGGTCAAGTCCAGTTACCTAGTCAGTGGGACCCAAAGCACTCTGACTCCCGAACATACCCTCTGAACCGTTTGATATATCTTCCCTTGATTTTTTTGACGTATAATTTACACATAATAAAACGCACAGATCTTAAGTGTTCAGTTGGATGAGTTTTCACAGTTTTATGGATCCACTGTATCTGCCACCCAAAGCAGCATCTAGAACATTCCAATTATCCCAGAGAGTTCCTTTGTGCCCCTTTGCGGTCAATTCCTCCTGACTTCCAGTCATGTCCCCAAAGGCAGCCACTTTCGGATTTCTATTACTGCAGATTTTGTCTCTTTTGGAACTTCCTACAAAATGGTATCGTACAGTATGTACTCTTGCGGCTCTGCCTTTTTTCACTCAACAAATGTGTTTTAGAGTCCTCCATGTTGCTGTGGATATTAGTCACATTTCCCTTGTCATTGCTGACTAATAGTCTTTTACAACTCTTGGACTAGACGTATGGGGTTGCTTTTCTCGGGTAAACACTGAGGAGTGAAATTTCTGGGACACAGGTAAGTCAGTGTAAGTTTAACTTGTAAGAAACTGCCAGCTGGTTCTCCTAAGTGGCGTCACCACCGTACACTCCCACCAGCAGTATATTCAGGTCAAACGCTCCACACACTCATCCTCATTTGGTGTCACCATCCATTCTAGTGGGTGTGAAATGGCACTGTGGTTTTATAGCTTATATTTGCTTCATAAGTTCCTGTATCAGGTGCACAGAAACGAGACACCAGCAGCTGAGCCCAAACGGAGCGCAATTTTTTGAGAAAAAACATTCTGATTCTGGGGCAAGACAGACGTCCCACTGCGGGGAGTGTTACTAACCCTGGATCTCAGTGCTAACTCTCCCACTTTCTAGTTTGCATATGCATTTCATTCATTAGTCATTTGACATGCCCTCTTTCCACAGATTCTGGTTGGATCTCAAAATAACTCAAGGGGCAGGGACAGACAGCAAATTTACGTGCTGCCTAAGGAATGTTTCATGGGCAGCTTCAGCAGGCAGAACAGGATGGAAATGTGCAGCCTTGCCTCCCAGAGATGAAGTGTTTTAAATGTAAATGTCACCTGTTAACATTTATAAGTCTATGGAAAGACAAGACAGATTTTTACTGTATCTTCTATGTGCCTTGAGAAGTAGCCTTGTCCCTCCTCAAGGAGGGGAGGGGGTTGTGTGGCTGTCACTTGACAGATCAAAGAGACCACAGAGAGGTTCAATTAACTGCTCAAGGCTACTTAGCTAATAGAGGGTCAGATCTATGATTTGGACCCAGTTTCCTGCCATAAAAGAACGGTATATTCTTTCTACAAGCTGCAGAGGTTTTCTTCATGTAAAAATCATTCAAGCCTGAGGTTTAAAACAGTTCCCGACACAAAAAAGACAACCTCTCACCATTTGATACGTATTGACACTGGAACCTTTGAAGGGATTAGGTTATTGACTGAAGTTTCTGTGGAACCTACAGAGATTTCTTACTTTAAAATGAAAATGGGTTCCTTGGGAATAAGTCAGAGGCCATAATATGTGTCAACGCCGCCAGGATAAATTCCAGACTCCCGGGGCCTGAGGTAGAGTGCTTCCTACCTGCCAGGCACTGAGCTGCCTCTTTTCAGCCTCACAACACCCCCTACGAGGGCAGGCTTATCATCTCTATTTTAAGAGGAGGAATTGAGTCACACAGAGGTTACGAGACGTGCCCATGGCCACACAGTAAGTCGAGGAACCGGGTTCAACTCCACACAGGCCAAACCCAGAAGACGTGGCCTTAACCACTGGGCTACGCTGCCTGCAAACAAGCTGCCCACACATTTTCAGCAAGCGAAGGATTGTTCAGAATGGATCAGACAAATGCGTGGGTGCCCAGGACTGGCTGCCTTGGGCAACCCCTTGAAATTTAGGGTCCACGTTAGGCTTCAGAGGATCCAGTTGGCGCTGTCTAGAAATTGGAGCTCTTAATGAGTCCAGGCCAACCGAATTTTATCCCCAGAGCCCAGAGATAATTCTGCTGGCCCAGTCCATGGACTCCTCTAGAAAAACGTAAACCCTGCCTCACGCAAAGGTCTTGACACGGTCACACACCTCCACACTGCAGGTAGTCACGCTTTATTTACCTCAAAACTGAAGCCATACCCTTCTTGATGCTGGTGACAGCATGATGACAATTTGCTTAGTCTTAGACATCAGCCCAGCTGATGTTACAGGAAACAACCAGCAACATTTCCCACTGACTGAGATAAATAAGGACTCGGTCTTCTGAAACTCACACCCACCCCATTCTAAATCCTTTCATGGCTGTTTCAGCATTCTGATTATAAAAAGGTGACAGTGGAATCATAAAATGTGTCAATACACACACACAAATATATACGCAATGTTATACCTTCTACATACTTATTGTGAATTCAAAGGAATCTCGGGTCAAGATATGGGTGGAGCTGCAGCTTCCCGGGCAGCCATGCCCCAAGTGGGCGGCAAGGGGATTCCCAAGACAGTGCCGGTGGGCAACCCCTTGAGTGGATCCCACATGGTCACTTTTCAGACGTTTCTCAGCCCTACAAAAATAAACAGCATGCCACTCCACACTCCTATTTGATTTTTCTGCCTGGCTCTGCCTACTTCCTGGACGGAGACAAGAAAAACAAGTCTGAGAATCAGCCCTCTGGATAGAACCCATCCTCAGCACGTGTCAGAAGTGTCCTGACCACGTGTCACCACTTGCACCTTCGTGAATTCCACAGATGAGTGCCAGGAATAACCAGCCTGAGCTCACCTTGTATGTTATCTCACAATCCATGCCATTCCCCTCAGTGCCAGGACGCAGGTTAGGCAAGTGAGGCGCCCAGGAAGCAAAGTTTAAGGAGGGGCTTCCTCTCAGGGGCTGACCTGTACTGACGCCTCCGTAAGAGTGAGCACTTCAAAGTGGGTGTCCTGGGCATGTTGCCTTACCCTAGTCCTGGCCCTGGCTCCCCTTCTCTAGGTTCATGATGTCTTAGTCATTGTGTGTGGAATGTTCCGGAACCTCATTCTCATCAACCTACCTGGGGTTCAGTATGGTCCACAGCACAGGCTCTGGATTCTGAGCTTGCTCTGCTCCTGACAAGCTGTGTGATATTAGGCTAGTTCCATAACTTCTCTGAACCCTCTGGTTCCTCATGAGTAAATGATAACAATTTCTGCCGCCCTTAGTGTGTGCCCAGGTAGGGGGTGCTCAGCCAGTAAAACAATGTTGGCTATTGTTATTGCTGACGACGTGATGACATCCCAGCTCACAGTGTAGGGTCAAGACATGCTGTCTAAAAGGCAACTTTCCAGCACCTTCATTAGCACCCTGAGCACAAGTTCATGTTTGCTTCTTATTGTGTTGAGATGGAATGGCATGCCAGGTGTTCACCAATGAGCCTGTCTCACTGCCTAGCAACACACTTCCTGCAACTCTTACAGGGTCCAGAGTCCAATGGTCTAGAAGCCACAGGTGAGAAACAGGAAGGGAACCTCATTCCAAGCAGACTACCCAGGAAGGAAAGAAGATGCTAGAAGAGGAGGGGAAAGGAAAGTGGGCTCACTTACAGCTTTCATTTTGTGGATGTTGAACCAAAACTTGAAACTTCAGCCGGAGGATCCCTGGATTTTGGACATCTTGGTCACAGCCCTGCAGGGAGAGGTTGAAGTTCCCGGCCATGTTCCCGGGCTGCTTGTCCGCCAGCTTGAACACCTCGGGGTTGGTGGTGGAGCCCGGGATGTAGTACTCTACCCGCTCCTCCTTCTTCTCGCAGTTGGAGACGTTGAAGTGGAGGAAGGAGACGCTTGCCCGCAGGTGTGGGGGAATGACAAACTGCCATGTCATGAGCTCGTCCTCAGGGAAGCCATCCGGGTAGTTGGCAGACATCAGGGTTGCTGAGCCTTCACCCTCAAACACAGATTCAATGATGCATAGTCCTATTGGGAGTGGAAATCAAACACGGCAATTAGATCCTGCCTTTGCTGTCCACAGCTGAGGGGCAGGGGGGCGAGGAGAGGGGAAGGCGGTTCTCGGGTCCTGAGCTGAATGCGCTATGAGGAGACATCAGCAGTGGGTGAGTCAAGGTTTCATAACTGAGTCAGTGGGGGAGAAAGCCCTAATCGGTAGGGTCTGCCCACTTCGTTGGTGTAAATACTCCCAACCATAGCTGATATTTCAAGCTACCAACGTGAGCTGACTGAACGTGGAGTTGGGAGGAGTGGCAAAGCAGCTCATCATCATATAGTATTTCCATCTCCAGGTACAATCGGCATAAATGACCTCAAGAGCACAGAAAACAGGAAAATGTCGCGAAAGAATTAGGTGATGAGTTTTTAGTATTTATTACCGTTTTTTCTAAACTCATTTACTTACTTGTCAGTTCATGAAATTTTATTTTTAGGAATGGCTCTGTTTACCACGAGCGCACAAAATTCCTGCATATTTAAACATCAGCCCTCGTGAGCCCGTGTGGGCCAGCTCTCATACACCACTGACACAATTAGAGAAACCATGCAAGAGATAGAAGACAGGACAAAGAAATTAGACATGGAGCGATCACAATAGGTCTGCAGAACCAACCCCATCTCATTTCTTGCAAACAAACCTCCCATGTGCAAAGGACAAAGAAAAGAGAGTGGCCACCGGGTTAATAGAGACGTATGAGTCCAAACCCAGCGTGGCCTGTATGATTCGGGTTGAATCATACAAAACTGCTGACACCTGACCCTCACTGACCTAGAACACGGGTGATTCTGAATGTTTCAGCCTCAGCAGAGTGGGGAGGGAGTGCGTGCTCACGTTTTATGGACGACCGGTTTGCGATGCTGAAGCCGGAGACATTTCTGTCATGGAACCACGGCAGGTGCAAGGCCATTTTCACGCGCTCCTGCATCTTGATCCGGGACACGGTGCCATTGCTGCAGAAGGTTCCGATTTTGACCATGGCGGCATTGGTGCGGCCGCTGATGGAGTGAGTGACTCCGTCTGGGCAGCTCTCCCCGGGCCCGATCTGCCTCAGGCGAGGCATGGAAAACTGCAGCTCCAGACCGATGCTCTTGTGAGCTTGGATGTCCCAGATGAAAGTTCTGTTGAGGGTGGGCAGTGCTGACGTTGGGGGCTGCAGCTGGACCTCCCCAAAAGGACATCGGCCTGACACGCAGTCTGAAACACAGTCATAAAACACTCTTTGTCACAAACACGACCAGGCCACTCACTGCTCCGCCTCACCCCTGTACTAGACCCTTTGGGAGCTCCACTAGGTGGGCGCACCCGTCTCCAGGTTGCATGAGTGTTGGTTGAGTGTTGGTGGCCAGTGGCACACAGATGCACCCTGTTCTGGCCAAGTGCCTCGGCTGGTGGGGGGAGGAGGGTGCCACAAAAGCCCAAGTGGTTTCGCTGCCCTCTCCCTCCCATCCCAACAACAGCAGCAGCCCACAGCCAATCACTGCCCATCGCAGAAGTGAAAAAGCCTGACCTCCCGGCTTCAAGTGACACAACCTCGGGAGGCCACTCATCAGCCTGAGGCTACACTTCAGCTAAAAACGACATCTTTGCTTACTTCTTCCCTTGCTCTCTCCTGCTTTTCTCATGTCTTCATAGGCTGCTTCCAAGGGTACTCTCTTGACAAATGACTTGAACACAAACCTGCCTTCAGTCTCTGCTTCCAGGGACCCAGACCCAAGACACTCCCTAACTGCTGTGTTTTCCAGATTAAGTGGAGTCCAGTTGGTGGGCCCCTGCCCAGGCCTTCCTGGACATCAGGGTCGCCCTCTGCAAGGGAGCCTGTGCTCTGAGATACCCTACTCCCTCTATTCTGAGAAAGTCCTGGTTTCACAACTTTCAGGGCACAGCGCCAATGGCGAAACTCCACCTTTCAAAACTGGTTTTCCCATCAGCATCCTCATCAACACACTGAGACACTCAGAATGTCCAAGCCCCTTAATGACTGGGACCCGGAGACACAGTGACCTTCCTGCCTCGTGGCTTTAATGCTCATATTTTATTACCACGGCCGCGAATATTTTAAAAGGCTAACACCTAATGACATCCTTCGATGTGCTTGTTCTGAAGGCTTTTAAAACAAAGGGAGAAATGCTGCTGCTGTCGAGGAGGAAAGAAGAGGAAAGCATGTGGAAGAAGTAATAGACAGCAGGTCATGTAACAGTTTAAACTTGTTGTCTAGGGCATGTGAAAAGTGCGGTGGATGCTGGCCACTGGGATCATGGTCTGTGAATCTCTATTGCTGCCGCCGTGGGGTATTTGAAAGTGCTGCCAACTTGAAATGGAATTATGGGAGAATTTCAGAGTTGTCTAGGACCTCTGAGGTCGTCTACACCAAACCTCTCACTTTTGCAAAGCAGCCCTGGAGTCTGGGGGACGAGCGTGGTGCTTGCAGTACACACTATCTCAAAAGCCCAGCTGTGTCTAGTCATGCCAACCCACTGTGCCAGCTAACCCATAAAACAGGGTTAGCTAATAAGAGACAAGGGTGGCTTGGATTAGATTTTGTGCATCAGTAAAGATAGTACCTACTATTTTAGGAGCTTATGGAAACTTGTTTATATCAAGCCACCTCTTTCCTTCAAAAGCTGGCCTCGTAACTTGCCACCTACACCTCCAAGGTGCCCAGGGCCATGTGGAGTGGCTCCTGCTGGGTTCTGTGCTCTTGTGGGATCACTTCACCCCTTAAGGCAGTGGTTCTCAGCCCTGGTTCCACTCTAGACTCACCTGGAAGACATTTAGAAAATACACAAGCCTGGGCCACCTGAGATATTTTGATTTATTTCATACCAAGATCTTGGAGTCATAAAGCTCCATCGCCCAGCCAGTCACGGCTCTACCACCAGTCACGTGAGAGTCAGGTTGTAAAAGCGCTTTTTAATTTGTTGCTAAGAGCTTTGGTTTTGAGGATGGGCACAGGGAAGAATAGTCACAATGATTGGCATGCCTCCAAGTCTCCTGTCCCCCCGTGCCAAAATGTTAAATAACTAAAATGATTCCCACGCAGAGGATGGAGAAGGGTCCTTTTGGAAGTGATTCACAACTCACACGGCCCCAGCAGACTTCTACTTTCAGTAACTTTAATAGGACTATTCAAGGAAGGATGAGAACAGAGGTGTCAAACTTTGTCCGAGACTTTTCACGAGGCTTATTCAGGGAAGGTTTGAAAAATGAGGGGCAGCTAGAACACTGGACTGGATTTCAGTGTCTGGAGTTATTATTTTAGAAATTAATATCTTCATAAATTTAGAAATCAGTATCTTCATAAATATTTTCAAAAATTGTGAGCATGTGTCTTTACTATATGGTAAATTTTGCGTTGCATCCCAGGATTGACAGACTGATGCATTCTAACACTTGACTTGTGAGATGAGCTGTATTACCCATTTCCTTTTCCAAGATGGCAGTCTCTTTATTGGTTTAACTGATTATAATAAAGTAATTCATGCTTGTAAAAAACAACAAAAAACAAACACACAGTATGGAAGAACAGGAAGAGGAAAATGAATGTCACCTGTTCCCCTCCCCCAACCACTATAGAAATAATGCAAGGTCAGCATTTTGGTGTTTATCCCTCCAGACTCGGGGATCTATATGACTATGTGTACCTGTGTTTGTATTCAATAAAGTGGGACTGAACTGTTCTCTTACTACAAGCTGCATTGTTTTCAATGAAACAAGATTATTTGGGGCACCTTTCCATGTCAGATACACAGATCTCCTTCTTTCTTTTAATAGCAACACACCCTTCCATTGAATTCTTAAGTATATCAATATTCTCCTCGGCTCTGGAAAAGCTTCACTGAGATTTTAACTGTAATTGACTTAAACTGATAAATTAATTTGTGGGAGAATTGACATTTAAAAAGTACTGAGAGCTTCATCAAGGAACATAGTATATTTCTCCATTTATTTACATCTTTTGTCTTTCAGTAAAATTTTATATTTTGCTTCATATACATTCGATGTATTTATTCAGATGTTCCCTAAATATTTAATTAGAACTTCTGAATAATGGTGACCGATAGTATGCAGAGTGGGAATACTTGTTGTTCCCTGTGTTATTCTCAGTGCTTCTCTCACTGTTGTATGATATTTACTATCAGTTTTTGATAGATATACTTTATTGAATGACATCCTTCTAGTTCTGGTTTACTGTTTTATTAAAAACATGTAATGTCATCTAAGATGACCATATGTAGTTTTTCCTCTCACCTAATAATGCAAAGCATGACATTAACCAATTTGTTAATGGTGAACTACCCTTACAGTCTTCCAGGGAACCCTCTCTGCTCTGGTTGCATTATTCTTTTAATGCATTTTGCGGATTTGAGATATTTTATTTAGGAGTTTTTTGGATGTAAAATCATGAGATTGTGGGTTTTTTTTTTTTTATGCTTTGGCAGATTTGGACATCAGAGTTGTAAGAGGCTTATACTACTGAGCTGTGAACCTTCTCTTTCTATGCTCAACATGGGGGGTTGGCAAACTACATACAGCTCATGAGGCCAATCCAGCCAAACACTTGTTGTTACTGTAAATAAAGCTCCACTGGAACATTCATTGCTTATTTGTTTACCTGTTATCTATGGCTGATTTCATGCTGTAACAGCACAGCTGAGCAGTAGTGACAGAGAGGAGGTGGCCTTTTACAGAAAAAGCCTGCCAAAGCTCCTCTAGAGTGGTTTAAATAGCATAGAAATTATCTGCTCCTTGATGGTTGATAGGATCCTCTATGAAACCATCTCTAATTAACCCAAACCCTGCTCTCCTCCATCTTGGACATTTTTTCTAATCTCCTCCCTGGTTATTTATTTATTTAGGTTTCCTACCTTTCTATGAGTCAATCTGGCTCATCAGGTTTTCCCTGAAAATCATCGATGTCATTCAGATTTTTATATTGAATACCATAATGTTGTACACAGTCTCTTACAATTTTAGAAATCGCCTTTGTGTATGTCACTAAACCCACATTTATTTCAATGCTATATATTTCTATTTTCTCCTTTATCCCAGGAGATTAGCCAGAGAGTTGTCTATTTGATTGTCTTTATAGAGAACAAGGTCTTGGTTTTAGTTATTAAATGTGGTTTTAAAACGGCTTTTAAGTATTTGAATTTCCATTATTTTTCCCAATTCCTTTTTCCTAAGATTTATTTTATCCTTTTTTCTTTTTCTTTTATTAAAATTTATTGGGGTGACAATGGTTAATAAAATTACATAGGTTTCCAGTGTACAATTCTGTAATACATCATCTATATATCACATTGTGTGTTCACCACCCAGAGTCAGTTCCCTTTCCATTACCATATATTTGACCCCCTTTACACTCTTGTATTATCCCCCCTCCCCATATTTTATGCTTTTTCTTCCTTCATGATCTATTGCCCAATCCATGTATTTTCAGTTAAAGTCAAATAAATTTTCTGAGAATGGCTTTAATTAGATAACAAATAGTGTTCTCACTGTTATGACTGCAGCTATTAGTTCCTAGTTGGCATGCCTACCTTAAAATGATTGGGAAAGTATACATTTGTTTTTTTTTCTGCCCAATTATAACTTTTTATGTCAATCTCCTATCCCAAGCTCAAGTTCTGAATGCTAATAATACCAAATATCTACAGTTGGTTGAATTCTTAAGTGTCATATATTCCCAATCCATTATTTCATTTCATCCTCATAACAACCCTATTGGTTGGTACAAAGACTCTTATTTTATGGACTAGAAAACTAAGTCACCAAGGAGTTATGTAACTTACACGAAGTCATGTGACCAGGTCACATGATCAGCAGTACGAGCACGTGAAGCCAAACCCAGCGCCCTCAGCCTCCAAAGCTGCTGTTTTTCCCACTTTGCTTTGTGGACCCATTTCCCCACTCTTATCTCCTCAACCTTCCAATCTTTTGTCCTCCAACTCCCTTGACATTTGCTCCACTTCAGCCAGGTGTTTTTAACCCATCAGACTGAGCATCACAGACCTGAAGGCCTGCAGTTCTGTTCAGAGATAGTGTGGCTTTGTGGTTACAGGCCAAGACTCTGGAGTCTGAGAACTCAGATTCTGGCCCTGTTGCTACTTGTTAGCATTGGAGGCTGGCTTAGCATAGGGAAGAGAGGCAGGGAGGCCAAACAGTCCCTGAGCGCGTACTTACCAACAGTCTTGTGGATCTCAATGACAAAGTGATTCTCTGGATTCTGGCACATAAAGGAAAAGGTCTTTTTTTCTCCAGATTTGATGGACAACATGATTGTAGGTGTTTTAGAAAAGAGGATGTAACAGGGCCTTGCCAGAGTCGAGGTCCCAGGCTTTATGGAGACTGTAAGGCCACTTCCAGGAGGCAGAGCAATCTCAGAAGCTTCTGAAGGGATGAAGAAAAATGGAGGGAGCACAATGAGTCAGGGCTGCAAACCTGCCGTCTTCCTCTCAGGGAGGGTGCCCTCTTTGACAACTTGGTTCCTTGCCCCCCGTCTGATGATGTAAGATGACAGTGCTGCCCCCCCAGTGGGAAAGAATCGGGCCACTGTGGGCTGTGCATGGACACGGGTCTCTTGTTTGGCCTATCAGTTTTGCTAAAAATTAAAACCACTATACCACGTCGTAGATATCCATATTTTCAAATACCCCATCTGTGCCGGACTGGATAGCAATGAGAGAAACTGCCACACCACTTCTCACTGTGAAAGTCCACATACAGAAATTGTCGAGCTGTAGAGGGTCGTGTGTACCTGCAAAGGGCTGCTGTCTCCTGCCCTGGGCACTTCACATGCCCAGTACACCATTCATACATATATACATACATACATACATGTATGTACAGTAGTGGAGGTTAGGAAAATTTTTGCAGAAATTCGATATAAACATACTGTGTCAACAAGCTTGAAAGTTAGAGCAAAATAATGCTCATACCTCAGACTGGGGTTCAGCAAAATAATCTGAACAAACAAGACCAAGCCAGTGAGGTGGGGGTCGGTTATTAAACAGAGATGTGCACCCTGGTCAGGATGGAGCCTCGTTTCATGAACAAGCCCAATCTCCTTCTCATTCCCTTTGCTTTATCAATTTCTAAGTCTTGTCAGACTACAACAGAAGAGCCACCATCCCTTCCCTGACTCGGGTCCCGACTGTGAGTCTCTGGGCGGCTGACAGCCTGGGAGCAGTGGATGAAGGGACGGTCATCTGCAGGTGGGTCCCGTGGAGGGAACCCAGGGGCTCACAGACCCACAGGGCAGCAGGTGGTGCCTCTGTCCCACCGTGTTCTGGAGCAAAGAGAAGGTCAGTACCTGTTACGGTACCTGTACACGGAAGGCGATGGTACCTGTACACAGAAGGCGACGGTACTTGTACACGGAAGATGCTCAGTAAGCATTTGACCAATGAATAGCAACCCAACCCAAAGTTTTTCTTTGTTTTCCAGCTGTGCTTTTCCTCCCTCCTTTTAAAAAAATGTTTTTAGTTAACTTTATTAAGATATAACTTATATACATTAAGAAGGACCCACTCATTTTAAGAGTTCTGACAAATATAGATACAGGTGACCACCCCCACAATCAAGATACGAAAACAAAAAAGTTTCCTGGGCACCCCTCTGTAGTCAACCTTCACTCCGGGTCCCAGAAAGCTAGCAATGAGTTATGTCTGCTTTGGACCTTTCTATAAACAGAATCTGACAGAATATTCTCTTTTGTACCTGGCTTCTTTGCTCAGCATATTGGCGAGATTCCTCTGCATTATTGCATGGATCAGAAGTTTGTTCCTTTTTATTTTGCTGAGTACTGTTCCATTGTCTGGACAGGCCACGGTTTATTAATCCATGCACTCGTTGAGTGACATGTGAGTTCCGCCCAGGTGTTGACCAGCCATTGCTTTAATTTTACCAGAAGGTCTAGTCTGCATGAGAGGTGCACAAATTTCTCCTCCCACAGTATAGGAGTGCACCTGTGTTCCCAGAGCCCAGCAGCTGTTTGTGATCAAATGTCTCCATTTTGGCAACCTCTTCTGGTACCTCTCTGCCCCTCACTCACTGTGCCAGCCCTGCCAGCCAGCAGCTCTTTATAGGGTGTGGAAATTGGACCCTCAACCTGCGATAATGAACTGCAAGTGTTTTACCCTGTTTATCAGGTAAGAACTTTACCCTCTTTGGGCCTCTGTTCATTCATTTGTAAAATGAGGGGGTTGGGCTAGAATAACTCTCCGTTCCCTGTCCAGTCAGATTCTGTGATCAGTACTCGTGTAGTAAGAAGTGACTTTGCAACTGTAAGCATTGACAACTAGTGCCCAGCAGTGACACCTCTCTCGGAGTACCAGAGCATCAGCACAGCTGCTTTTGTGACTTAGTTTTCAACATGGCTTAGGTTTGCATTTTTTGGAACAAAACTTCTTATCTCTCCAAGCTCACCTCTCTTTGCCTTGGTCACTGTACTCGGTCACCTTTGCCTTCTTTTTGAACACATCAACCCCTTTCCCACCTCAGGGCCTTTGCACGTGCTGGTCCTAATTCCTAAAATGCTCTTTCTCTAGCAAGAGCCGGGTCCTTTTTGTCACTCCAGCCTCAGCTCAAAGGTCACCTCTGCAGAGCGGCCTTCCCAAGCCCCAGCCCTGTTATCCTGTACCTTCTTTATGTCCATCCCTGCTCTAGTCCCTGACTCAGAGAACCATGTTACTTGGTCATTTGTTCTTGCTTCCCATGATCAGAACGGAGTTCCTTTCCTACGGGAAGGCAGCAGGAACTTGCCTTTTTCAGTGGCAGCCTCAGGGCCCAGACAGTGCGCGGTGCCCACGTGGAGGTGGGAATTACAAGCCTCCCAACAGCTCCATTGAAAACTGTAATCTTCACATCCTTGTCTTTGCTGCATTTCATTTCTTATAAACACACTAACATTCCTACATTGAAGTTTGGGCTAATAAATTTGGGTGGGAACCAGGAACTCTGAGCTTTTAAATTAATAGCCTCAGAAAAAGAAAACACTCCCTGAGGCAGAAATTTATTTACACAAATGCTTCATCTTCAAGCAGTGCAGCCATTCAAATCTTCTGAGATAGGTAGGAAGGTCCAGGGGTTCTTTAAGACACCTGATTAAAAATGAATCTACATCTGTGTTCAGAAACTCAGTTGTCAGATTTATGTCCAAGGTGTGTATGTCAACCCTTGTGTTCTTTTTCTGTCATCATAAACATGTCTTACCCTAGTATTTGTAAAAGATTCTTGGAGCACCAGTCTGTATCTTGATCAGTGTGGTGATTATACCTTGGCCACAAATGCCACAATTAATCAAACTATACACTTAAAATTGGTGATGTTTATTACATGTAAGTTATGCCTTAATAAACAAAAAAGAGGAACAAACACCTGTGTTAGAAAGATTGTGTTTCTACACAAAATAGGCACTTAATACATGAAAAAAAATCAATCATGGCCATGGTTAAAATATGGCTTCATATTTTCGGGTGGGCCTAGTTTCTCTCAGGGTATGTGCGGTATTTTCAAATATCATTAAATTAGATTTTGAGAAGAGTAAGGCTGATCTCACCAGCATCTCTCCACTCAGTTCTCTCCTGCTTTTGGGCAGGTCAGTCCCCCCAAATAATTCTGGGGATATGACAATGTGTTCTATTATTAATGACAGCCAAAGAAAAATGTATAATCTCTTTAGAAAATTATTTTTTTTCCTTTTAGAATCTTTGAAATCATGTATTCATTCAACAAACATTTTCTGGGTTCATCATATGTTCTCGGGGCCATACTTGGTGCATAAGATTTAATGACAAAAACAGCCAGAGTCCCTGTTCCCAGGGAGTTAATAGTGTAGACTAGAGGATTTCTAGGTGCATGGAGGGCTTTAAAGATGATAAGTACCACATCCCAGTAGGGCCACCATGGGACCTGGGATCTGTATTGGAAACACTTTTTTTGGTCCATGGTATAGCGGTAGGGATCCACTTTTTTTTCTTTTTCTGTATGGAAAGCCAACCGTCCCAATTGTAGTTATTAAATATGCCAATTCTTCCTTCATGAATCACTAATGTGGCCTCTGTTACTTATATTTTTTTTATTTTGGGTCTAAATAATCCTGGATTTTCATCCAAACTCATTTTCCAAAGCAAAAAAGACAAAGCCTTGCAAGGGTTAAATGACTCACTCGGGGTGTACTTTTAGTATCTTACCACGCTTCTTTGTTCTGACTTCGAGATCACCAACTGGGCATGTTGTACTGCCCAGCCATAGTGCGTATCTCTCCTTCTGTCCCCCAAACCAGAGGAACTGGGTGACACAATCTCCACTTGGCTTTCAGCACAAAGTCCAGAGGAAACACAAAGCTAACGACACATGTGCACAAAAGCCAAGTCTTACCCACCTTTGCAGCAGGAGTGGACAACTTATAGGCCGTTTCCTAGAGTCATAGCCAAGGACACATCACCCACAGGACTGTTACCTTCAACTGCCCCCGCCCCATCCTCCATGATAAATACACCAGCTGGAGGGAGTGAGAAGATAAGGATTCGACCATGTACAAACTTGAAATCTGGATTGCCCTTACCCCCAAACGCCCCGCCAATTCTACCACTAAAGAGGCACCCATTTCATTGTAATAGAAATAGCAGAGAGATCAATAACTTATAACTCATTTGGGTAAATAATTTATGAACTGTTGGAGTAAATAACATAACTTATCACAAATATATCGAGTTTGAGAACGTCTAGCTTGCACATTTTTCCTCTTCCCCACTCACCACCACTAATCATACCTTGAAATTGGAAATCCCAACACTATGGAATACATCTCGGCCTCCCACCACTGCCACCCCCAGTGTCTGGCACATCTGAGAGCTTGATAAGTGTGCTGCCATTTAAAGAAAGTGGATGGGCATTTTCTTCTTCACCATCTCTTTCTTTTGTCTCCCCAGAAACTTGGTATTTCACTGGTGTCTATTTTGAGAGATCTATTACCCAGGTTTGCAGAAACCCAGACAGAGCTCCATATTCTGGTGTGATTTTGAGGTCTCACCAGCTGAAAGGAATCCCAGCCGACCCTCCCAGTAGCAGCGCTCAGAGCGCTCCAGAAAGCTTGCAGGCACCATACCTGGGCCCATGAGTCACAGCTCTCTTCCCTCTCCTGCTTCCTGACTTCTCCTTATTAGGACACCTTTGCTAGTTTCTGCCTCACCAGAGGATTTTTGGGTGGGAATTTCCAGTTGTTTTAATCACCATTCATTAATCACCATAGCACATATTTCTTCTCCCTGCCATCCTATTTCTTTCTAAGGCAAACGACTGCCAGGAAGGGGATTACACCAAATACACACCAGGGAAGTTATGTGTTCCCAGATTTGTCAAATACAGGTTAAAAGACTAAAAAATGTGATTAAAATTTCTTAGATGGGCCGAACCAGCTGTCTTTAATCTGGGTGTGGTTTCCTGGTGGGCTCGGCTGTCATTCACTCTCTCTGTCGAATGAAGGTGAACCGAGCAGCTCTCAGCCAGGGACTGGGCACAGCCTGGGCACCAGGAGATGGAGGCATATTAAGCCGAATGGAGTCCTGGAGGAGTGCCTAGGATGTTGAGGGAGACAGACGCAGGAGCAAGCTGTATAATCATGAATCAGCCTGGCTGATCAGTCACTGTCTGAGTGGGAGTCAGATTCCAAAGCAAGCCCACAAGGGGAAAATCACTTTGGGCAGCATAGCCCTGTCCTCTTAGGAAGATGCCACACTGCATGCCAACATTTCGTTCTCGACAATTTCTCCAGCTGTGGCTGGGTTTGGCTCATCCATGGAGCAGATACCTCCCTGCTTCTTGGGTTGGGCACCAGATTCAATATATAAATTGTGGATGTTCCTTTACAGCATGGGATGCTCACACATAGGAGCCTAAGAAAGTGACACCAGCAAAAGGGACTGTGATTCCACCCGCCTTTATTTCCCTGCAGGAGCAACTGAATTCATGTCAGTTGAATGTCCATTGGCCTGTCTGTCCCACCAGACCCCACCTGATAGTCAACAACTTGAAGACGCCAAGGAAGGTCAAGGTTCTCTGAAGACATGGAGAGTCAGCTATTAACACTCTGGGGTTGGTGGTCAAGGAAGGCTTCATGGAGGAGGCATGACTTCAGGTGGGTCTTAGAAAATGAATAAGCGTTTGCCAGCCAGACAGGTGTCAGGAAGGGTAGGTGGAGGGAACAGCAGATGCAAAGACACAGAGGTATGAAGAACATGGCCTCCTTGGAGCCACTCCAGGGAGTTTGTTTTGGCTGCAGGGCAAGGAAAATGTGGGTAGAGGAGGCTGGAGACAGAGGCAGGGCCAGGCTAGGAGGGGGCTTGGTTGTTGGTCATGGAGTTTGGGCTTCACCCAGTGGGACCAGCCTATCTTAACATCTCTGTGTAGTGGTTAACAGTTTGGATTCTAGAATCTACCTGCCTGGGATCGATTCCTGGCTCTACCACGTACCAGCTGTGTCTCATTGGGCAAATTCGTTAGCTCCTCTGTGCCTCAATTTCCTCAACTGCAAATGGGAATAGTAATGAAATTGTTGTAAGGACTAAATGAGTTAATACCTAGAAAGTGCCTAGAACCGTGCCAGGAGTCAATCAATGTTAGCTGTTATTATTCTTGATATTATGAATGATAGCATATTACAACTACTAACACTAGTGATGGGTACCATTGAAAGGAAACAACTATAGCAGCAGCGTGGCTCTCAGTCTAAAGCCCGGGGTCCTGGCTGGCTGGGCTGGGAGGATGTGGGGCAGGTAAGGCACCTAGGGGCAAACTGTAAGGCGGCACTCACTCTCTGGGTTGTGCAAGTTTGGGTGCCTCCTTCAATTCTCCACGCCTTCCCAGCCCTGCCCTGACCCTTCTGCATGTACTGACTTGGGTGACTCCAGCACCTCTTTGAGGCTCAGAGAAATGAACTCACTTCTCATTCGCTGAGTTCAAGAGGCAGCTGGGACATTCTGGTGTGACCTCAGCACCCCTGCCCTCTCCAGTTCCCCAGGATACCACACTGAGCTGCCCTCACGGCAGCTGCCAAGGCTTGTCAAGTCAATCAGCAGAAGGGGAGGCAGTGCTTCCACTCTTACGAAGTACATGGAGTTGCTGGCTGACAACAGGGGCTGGGCAGCACCCCCAACATCACCCATTTAATGGGACCTGTTTTGGGGAGGGAGGTGCCAGACTGTTACACCACCAAACTCTGGGTCTTACCAATCCAGTGGACCTGGGGCAACAAGGCTTGCAGGCAGTGGAGGGACAATTGATTTAGCCACCTTAACTCCACTTGGCATTGACTTGGCCCGGTCTGTTCACAGACTGGTAAATGGAAGTGAACGTCTCACCAATGGCAAGAGGTCTATCCATCTGCCTACCTGGAAATAGTTCATGTTCCACATCCCCATGAAGGAGAACCACAACACAAATTGCTGTTTCAGGAACTCATTGGTCTCTCTAGGATGAGAAATCTTTGGAACCTAGACACCAGGCCTGCCTAAATAATAACTGCAATGAACATTCAGTGAGTGGTTTGTAGGTGCAGGCTCTGTGCTTACATTTGCTATGTATTTACAAATCCCCATGACCATCCAGGAAAGTAGGTTCTCATATTCATCCCCATTTGACAGATGAAGACACTGAGGCTCAGCAAGCCTAAGTAGCTTGTCCAGGCATAAATGATTAGTAAGAGGCAGGGCCAGGTTTTGTGCCCAAGTCGTCTGACTCTGGAGCCCAGCACATCATAAATGACTATTCAGCAGAGAACTGGCCCTGCCCAAGGAATTCCACACACAGCCAGGAATGTTTTAAAAATGGTTTGTGTTCACCAACAAAGTCAATCAAGATGGAATAAAACATTTCCCAGAGGCTGGCTCTCCAAGGGTTCTCCACAGGATCTCAAAAGGGACAGATATGTGTTCGAAATGGTGAAACGGGCACACTGCATTAATACAAATCCTTCTCCATTTCAAAATAATTTGAAAGCGTCGTTTGAATTCCCTGGAATTCAAACTGTTTGGGGTGTGGTTCTTCTGTTGTGCATTTTTGGGGCAGCGCCTCAGTGCAGCGACCTGAGACATGTTTAGCTGCTGATGGCTCTGCAGCTTCATGAGGCTTTGCCTAGGGGATGTGGGCATGAGAGGCATGTGGCCGGGTTGGTGGCAAAAGAAAAGCAGCCATGATTCCTGAACGAAGCTCTGGGTGGAAAGGGCTAGTGCCCGGTCTTAGCAGAAAAACATCCTGCAGAAGTTCCAGCCCACGCAGTTCACTTCTCCAGGCCACTGTCAGTGAGACTCATGGGCGACATCAACCTAAGTTTAAGAGAATTCCCCAAATCCCCATCTATCCAATTTCCTTCTCTTTTAGTTGGGGTGAGAGACCCACAGCTCCCTTTAAAATAGTTTACTATTTCCATAGCTCTTAGAACAATCATAGAGGACAGTCAAATCAAGTTCAAAGAACAACGTTAAAAGGAACTTGTGTGCACTTCTAGTCAACCCGACTTGTTGGAACCGTTTATCACAACGAGACTGTTGTGTCCACCTATTCCACTCCCACCCTCGATCCCAAAATTCCTTAGGAAAGAAGTCTAGATGCAGCGATGCAAGTTCTTTATTTTTCTAAAGTAACTGAACTACCCTCCACAGGGGACACTGGTGAACAACTGCCTGCAGGGCTTGTGCTGGGAATTGTTTTTCTGAAGAAGTGAAGGGTTTGCAGGGAGCCACCCAAACGCGACTGTTGTATCTTCCCTTCTAGGATGACAGACACACGCCACGTTAGAGATGTACGTAGGTTAGAGACCCACGACTAGGCTGTAGGCTCTGCCGGGGTCAGTCGGGAGCAAATGGACACATCTAGGTATAAATCCTTCAGGGACTGTGGCCACTTTAAGGCTTCTTGCCAACCCGAGACACGAACTTTAACTCCAGATCGAATGGAACTGTGCTGTGTGGATGGATGATTTCAAAGAGAACCACAGAGGGAGAGAAAGCTGCATAAAAACAGACTTGCAACAGGGGAATTGCAAAATTAACAAATATAAGTCAGTTTATGACCACTGTAAATAATTCATGATATGCTAAAATGCCACAGGGCCAATTTAAATCATATTAATATTTTATGAAATGTTAAAAAGCTCCATTTTGTCAGACTTTGAGGTGTGTGTCATGACAACCATGAAAGTCACTGAGGATCACAGGGACGGATGGGGACGAGTCACAGGGTCAGATTAGAAAACCCATCGGGTATACAGGCTCAGGGACATGCACAGATGGTGGCCCACCTACTAAATGTTTAGAAGTTACTGAATTTCCAATTTCTTTAGTGTTCCCACTCTAGAGGACTTCAATCCAATGGTCCCACCTTGCCACCAGAGATTTAATAGTTGTTTAAGGTTTCCTGATAAAAGTTAGCAGGGAGATGGTTAAACAAGAATCCACACACAAAAAACGACATGTTGTATGATTCTATTAATATCAAGTTCAAGAAGACAAAACCCTATTTATTGCTTGTATAAGAGAACCTCTGGGGGGGGCAGGTATGAACTAGGAAGGGGTGCTGGAATGATACACACACAAGAATATTTGTGTATATATATATGTATCTACATATGTAAAATTTATCAAGCTGTACACTTAAGATCCGTGTACTTACTGGACTCAATAAAACAATTTTAAAATTCAGGAAAACTGTGGCTATTTGAAACTTTCTCTAATAAGACGCTCAACCCTTCCTCTGTCCCTCTATGTACACACCAAACCCTCCCAAGTCCCCGTCTGTGCCTGCAAAGTGCTGGCCATGGGGTCTCCTGACAAACGATTCAGTCTCTGCTCTTAGGGTACAAGGTCCTGCAGAGCCCACAGTTCCGCTAAGACAAACTGTTTGTTTGCACAACTCTGAAGATGGAGGAGAAGAGGCTGTTGGCTTCTGATGAAACGGTCCTCACCTGTGGTCTGAAACCTGCGTGCAGTGATGCTGGGGCAGGAGGCCCATGTCCCCGGGCCTCATGAAAGGAGGGGCCCTGGGGTGTGACAAGACTTCCTCCAAGCACAGGGTTTGAGTCAAATACACTAGGACGTTTACAAAGCAAGCACTGGAATTGGGAGGTATGCGTCACTTTTGTGTGTAAGGACGGGGAGGGTGAAAAATAAATAAAAAACAGAAACAGTGCACTCATCATTCTACTTCTCACAAATAAGCCTGCAAACATTTCTTCCCCATTTTTTTTATTGTGGTAAAGTATACATAACATAACCTTTACCACGGTAACCAGTTTTAAGTGTACAGTTCATTGAGTCCATTCACATTGTTGTACAATCATCACCACCATCCATCTCCATAACGTTTTCATCTTCCCAAACTAAAGCTCTGTACCCACGAACCCTAACTCCCCATTCCCTTTTCCCCAGCACCACTGTTCCACTTTCTGCCTCTAGGAATCTGATGGCTTCTGGAAACCTCATCGTACAAGAGGAATCATACAGTATTTGCCTGTTTGTGTCTCATTTATTATTACTTATTATGCTACGTGGAGCATAATGTAGGTGTGTAACGTAGGTGTGCTTCACTTTTAAACCTGAGCATTGTTAACCACTGATTTGAATAATGACCAAAAATTGAGCAAAACTACACAGGCTTCAAGTCATGCCGATACATAATAATCGCTTTGCTTGAGAAGGGGGAGGAATTTTTCTTTAAGCCAAAAATGATGTCAATAACTAGAAAATTCAAAAGATTATGAAAAATAAACCGGAGCCTTTCCCTGAAAAGTGAAAATCTGCCAGAAGGTCACTCAGCCTGCTGGCCACCAGCGCTCAGAGAACTTTACTTTCCATTCGTGGCTACAGATTGAACAATGGGTTCCAGCTTGGGGACAGGCGCACATAGCTACTGTGTTTCCCCGAAAATAAGACCTAGCCGGACAACGTATCTAACATAATATAATATAAGACCGGGTCTTATATGAATTTTTGCTCCAAAAGACGCATTAGAGCTGATTGTCCGGCTAGGTCTTATTTTCGGGGCAACACGGCACCTCGAGAAACGTCCTGACAGGCAGGATTGCATTCTTTGGTGATTGAGAGCAATATAAAGGAAAACCTTCCTACTTGTCTGAACATCAGCCATGAGCTGCTTAAACTAAAAATAAGTTAATTTAGAACGGGCTTTTCCAGATGCGTCTATCAGCCAATTTCTACCTTATTATTCATCATCCCTCAAAGGACAATGTGAGAGTCGGAGGTCGGGGGTGGGGTGGGGTGGCAGGGAAATGCTTCATTATTAAAACTCCCACCTTGGATTTAGTTCAGTCTGCAGCTTTGAAAATCCACTTACGAGGGAATGGGGAGGGGTTCTAGCAAGACAGAGACCTGTTCTGGGGGCCATTCGAGCACTGCCCTCCATCACTCAACCTGATGTGAGAACCACTCCCTGTTTCATGAGCAGGGTCATTTCAGTCATTGGTTGGGCCCATGCTTGGCTGGGCCACCTTAGACACGCCACCTACCTTACCTCTCTAAACCACAGGTTTCTCACCTGCAAGATCAGGCCAAATACATGAACTGTGTGGGACTTCAAGTACTGGGAAGAGACCATATGTGTAGAGCACAGAGAACGGAGCTGTGAAGGCCAGATCCTTACCATCCCCACAGAGGGAACAAAGCTCCCAAAACCTCTGAACCCTGTGGTCTGCAGAATCCTAAGATGACCCCAGTGACCCAGGCCTTTGAGCATGGGAGGGACTCTGAATACGATTGCACATCGCTTGTGTTATGCTGTGTGGCCCAGTTGACTTTATTTATACTGGTGGGGCTGGCCCAATCAGATGAGTCCTTAAAAGAGACTGAGCCATTCCTGGAGAAAGAGATTTGAAGTCTGAAAAGGATTCAAGATGAGTGAGACTCGCTGTACTGGTTTTGCAGTTGGAAAGGGCCATGTGGCAGGGAATGTGAGTGGCCTCTAATTGCTCAGAGCTGCCTTGGCTGTCTGCCAGCAAGGAAAGGGGGACCTCAGACTACAGCCACAAGGAATTAAATTCTGCTACAACCATGGGAGCTCAGAAGAGGACTCCAAGCTCTAGATAAGAACGCAGGCTGGCCAACATCTTGATTTGAGCCTTGTGAGAGATTGAGCAAAGAACCCATCCACGCCTAGCTGGACTTTAGACCTATAGAATGGTGAGCTAATTAATGGGTGTTGTTTTAAGTCCCTAGTTTGTGACAATTTGTTAAGCAGCAACAGAAAATGAATATGGAACTTGTAACTAGATGGGGTACCAGGCAGGACCTGCTGAGCTGCTCAACAAAAAGGGTTTAGACAAGTGTAAGGTACTGTGTCTGACACCAGGTCTCCCCCTCTGAGCTGAGTTACCATTATGGAAGGGGTTATGCCAAGTAGACAGCCTTTATGGAAATGTCCATCAATGAGGATGTCTAAAAACATTGTATTTACTATAAAACTTTAGCGTCCATATTCTGGAAGGTGACAGGGAGAGAGGTGTGTGAATGGGTCAGGGAGAAGGTGACGCTGTGGCCAGAAGAGCTCATGGCTGGTCACTTCACCTAGCCGTGTAGGCAGCTCAGGTGAAAACCAGAAATCAGGGTGAGATCCAGTGGAAACCTGGCCTCAAAACCCAAAAAGCACAGAAGTGTGAGGCTGTGGGGGCTGGTGGAGACTGAAGGCTGGTGGGAGGCAGCATCTAGGAATGATGGCGATAACTTACCAGCCCCCAATTGTTCAGCATTTGCCATGTGCCAGCTACTTTCTATACATTTCCTTTAAGTAAACTTTCAAATTCACAACTGGGAAGGCACACAGCTGAGATTCAAACTCAGGACCCCCTGACTCCCAAGCCCACGCATTGGCTGCTACTTTAAGATGGCCACCCTCAATGTCATAGGCTGCTAGGCAGCCCGGGTCCAAGTACTCATCCCAATCCTAGCTAAGGAGAGGCAGATGTCAAAGAGACTTCTTTCAGCATGTACCATTCACTCAACACCGCCAACACAGAGAGAAGTGTGGGTGTTTTCCCAATACCCGCTCTGAATAACCACCCCACCCTTTGCCCTCAAACAGAGGCTCCTGTGATCACAGAAAATGTTCCGTAGGTAGGAAGGAAGCCAGTCATCCCAAACAAGACTGCCTATAATGAACCTCTCCACTGACCTGGAATCTTGCCCCTCAGCGCCCATACTCCAACTCTTCCTCATGACTGACAGGTCCCGGACAACTAGGGATGGCATCTGCCCATCCTCTCTGCATCTCTACCACCTCCTTCCCTACCTTTACTCCTGATACGTTGGCAGCAATCTACACTCTGCCTTTACCATTGTCTGGAGGATGACCACTAGCTGACCTAGTCCTGCCCCATCCTTGGGGCAAGTGGAAGAACAGACTGCAGCATCCGCCCACTGCGGCCAGGATGTGAGAGGAAGTGGCCATCTGGGACGTCAGCCTCCAGCAAGTGTCAGCTGAAAGAGGGTGAAACTGGTCTTGGGGGGAGTCTTAGGTCTACCTCTTTCTTAACTGCGAAGGCCCAACCTCTTGGTCACTTAGGGGAACATGCTTTTCTCACCCAATGGAACCAGGATGGCCCCTAGGTGGTCAATGAGGAGGGCCACTATGGAACATGTTACATCAGAGGATGGTTCTTATGGAAGGTGTTATGTCAACAAAATTACAGGTGTCATATCAATGAGAAGGGCCATATATGGAAGAAATTATTCAACAAGGACAATCATTATGAAAGGTGTTATGTCCATAAGGATGGCTGCTATGGAAGGTATTGACATGGAAGGTGTGAAATGAACAAGAATGGACATCATTGGTGTTTGGCCATCATGAATAAAGTTATCTCAACTAGGATGGGCATTATTGGCACCCGGACAGTACCAGTGTTGGAACTAGCCAGGGATCTTAACATAATTATGCCAAAAATTCAGGGAGGTAAAAACTAAGTTGAGGGACCAAGAATGCAGAGACAGGGGGTTTTGAGAAGCCTGGTCCCAAAGCGCATTGTGTTGGCAGTTGGAAGGAAAAAAGTAGATGGTTATTCCTGAAAGAGAGAGAGATTGTGGTTCAGAGTACTTTCGTTTTCAGGAACCACATTTCTTTCTCCCAGTAGGAGTTGTTTCTAATACTAAGTACTATATTGCCAAGGAAGAAAGAGGAGGCTGGAACAAACCTCAACTAGAAAGTCCAGAGTAATGAGGCATTGAATCCTCATTTTACTACACTCTGCTTTGCTCCAATAGCTGGTCTCCAGTTATAAATCATACACTAAAGAAGTACACTTAATTCCATTTTTCCAGCTGGCGGATCAATTAGCAAGTTGTCTTTTCATAGATATCAAAACAAAACAGCCTGTAGGATGATTGGTAATGAACGACAGAGTCCCACTTGTGCTCCAGGGCCCATCTCAAGGTTTTGTTATGACGTCTCACAGCCCTCAGACAGCAGGAGACCATCTTGTCCTCCTCCTCCTCTTGTCCTGCCTACAGAAGCGAGTCTCCATCCCCAGCCTTTGCTGCAGTTCTTATACACATGTCTTGTGCTGCACTTATCACACTGTACAGTGTCACAAACTCAAATGCTTTCAAGGGCCCAGGCAGGTCACATAAACGAGCAAAGCTAACATAGTGAGAAGGGCCTTTGTTGACTCAGAGGGTGCATGCCCTACTAAACACTTTGTATTCTTCTTTTTTCACAACACATCAAGCAGAACAGGGTCAAGGCCTCCAAGCCACCTATTTGTATCCCCCGGTTCACATGCTTGGTTCCCTTCTGGGTAGTGAGCCCCTGGAAAGCTCTGTATGTCCACCATCTAGCACAGGAGACCTCCACTATCTGTGAAATGAATGGAATTCATTACCAAATGACCTAGCATTGGGCTAGATAATTTCACGATATTCTAGGCCAAAATCAAATTTGTTCGGTCCATTCGGTGCTAGGCCCTAAAAGTGGACAGAGATTTAAAAATACAGTAAGTTGCTCTTCAGGAAAAGTTGCTCCAAGTGGAGAAGGCAGCTTTGGTCCTTAGTTCCTTGATTCCTAGTGACTTAGTGCTTCTGCTCCCCTCCTGCAGAACCAAATTCTTGCAGGAAGCAACTGTAAACTTTTTTGAAGCTAGGATCTACATTCAAGAAATTTGTTTTTTTAACACAACAAAACTATTGATTGATTGCTATACTCATACCTGGATTTGATTTTTTTTTTAATTTAAAATTATTTTTAAGGCAAAACTGTGGTGCTAAAAGGCAAATCACTTGTTGCCAAGAGCCAAGGGGCAGGGATTGACGGCAAAGGGGTCTGGAGGAAGTCTGCGGGGTGATGGAAACGTCATGCCACGCGCTTGAGATTGCTCACTCAATAGTGCAATGGAGATTGGTGCGATTTTATGGCAGGAACGTTATACCTCAATAAAGCGGAAAAATACATTGTACATTTACATAAATAATACATGAAGCACAAAGTAAAAAAAAATGAGACGGCCAGTAAAACATCTTTGTCTTACCTTGAATCTGGTGGTGTTGCCAGAGGCAACCACAGATGGGAGTTTCTCATGTGTCCTTCCACAGGTAATCTATGAAGATGTACCTGTAATCTATATGACACCCCTATTTTACTTTTTCATTTCATTTTGCCAAAAGGTAGCACACCATACTCACTGTTGTGAACTTGTGAACCTGGTGTTTTCCTCACCATAATATATCTTGGGGGTCGCTCCACATCAGTATACTGAGAAGCTATCCCATTTAAAAAAAAAGTTTGCACAGCCTCCCACTGTTTGGATGGACCATAATTTATTTACCCAGGCTTCTAACAACATTTGGGTTGTTTCCAGTCTCCAGCTGCCAGGGCAAGGAGCAGCAGATGCTTATCTAGAGTTTCAAAGTGCCAGTGGGACACACCGTTCCCTGCGTCCCAGGTTCCTGGCTGGGACTTGGATTGTATTCCCACAGAGGCAGAGGCCAAGGAGGCTGGAAGATGCTATTTCAAGGGTTCACTGGGTTGTGGTGGGCTTCCAACCTCAGCGCTGTTTACAATTTGAAAAATGTCTTCCATTTTTCTGACAACATTGAGAACTTGCTCCTGACAGATTTAGCCCAAGGCTGGAGTGCCAGATAAGACTCAGCAACTTTCAGGCCAGTTGGGCAATCCTTCTCTTTCAGTGGGATTAAAGGCAGGAACCCTGCCAGGCTCCACAGAAAGATCCAGTTCTGGTTTCACAGCCTGGCACACTCCAGCCTCATATCGGTTTATGACACCCGCTTACAAGGGTTGCTGTAATCCCCAAAGCCCATGGGGGCGTTTTCATTCGTTTCTCCCGTGCAGTTGGGCATGACATGTAAGTTATGTAAAACTGGTCTGGTTAGTTCCTGGGCTAACAGGAAGTGTGTGTGTGTGTGTGTGTGTGTGTGTGTGTGTGTAGGAGCTCCTGTGCAAACGATTTTTTAAAATTATTTTAAAAAATTTTTCAATTACCGCTGACACACAATATTATATTCATTTCAGGTGTACAACACAGACTTGCAAACAATTTTTAAAAGCTCGTTCCAGAGTCACTGAGAACATTTCTTGCAGTTTTCAATCTAGCAGCTACACTTGTAGGCACTTCCCCCAGATGTCCTCATCAGCGACCAAAGGCAACGGCGCTGTTATAGCAACGGAAGTTCAGTGTCTAGTAGCAGAAACCTGAAAACAACCTCCCGGCTCCCAAGAGCAACCTGGTCACACAGACTCTGGCCTGGCAGACTGGTTCTGATTTTCAGCTGTTGAAAATCTCAATGTTCTTCTCAGGCCCGACTCAAACACTCAAAGGTTAAGAACAACTACCATTAACTGAGGAAACTGTTCTGGGCCTGACACTGTGCTGAGTGATTTACAGACCTTATTTCCTTCAGACTTCCAGCTGCCCGCCAGGTGAGGCCATCCCTGAGGACACTGAGTCTTAGTCAGGCTAAGTAACTCGCCCACATCACCTAGTTAGCAAGTGGTGGAGTCAGGATTTGAACCAAGCTTTGTCCAACCCCACAGCTTGTCTGAATGAGGTTGTTTCAAAAAAGCCGGCAGGTAACTGTGAGCCCCGTGAGATCTCTGGCTGAAGTCCTCCCATTTCTCTGTCCCTCTCCCTCCATCAGTTTCCAGTCAGGCATCTGAGCCCTTTGGGATGCGCGGTCTGAGGAAATGAGAAACGCACTGGTGAGCAAGAACCTAGAAGCCAACAGTGACTGAGAGATGTTGGGTCTGTGCTCAGAGATGCTTCAAAGCCAAACTCCAGGGACACTTGTCAGCAGGGAGGTCAGCCGTGAGGACGGCCCACCGCCACTGGCTGAGTCCTCCTGAGACAGTGTCCCAGGCCACCTGAGCCTCCAGCATAGGAGTAGTATAGACTTCCAGGGGGAGCAGCAGCAAGCTTGTGGCCTCTCCTCCGTGGCTGGCGTGCCACTGCACAGGAGTCGAGTGTCTGTCTGGGTCCAGGAGATGCCCTGAGCCCTTCCAACTCAGGGGCTTCCTCTCACCACCTCTCCATCCTCCGTGATGTCCTGGGACCCCTCACAAAACACCTGTGAATTGTTCTCAGAGTAAATATTGTTGCAGCCAAACATCCTTATTTGAAATAGCACGATGTTCCTGCCAGCAGACCACTAACAGACCAGTATCTGGATGAATCTGGCACGTGTCTGGACAGACACCATCCTAGCCCAGCTCCCAGCTGACCACACACTTGTTGCAGAAGCCTCCTCATGGCTCCAAGCGTCATGTGACATCACGCATGGCCAACTGGGCCGCCCCCAAAACAAAGACAACAGCCTGACAAACTCTGCGTGATCTTTGGAAGCAGAAACATGATAAAACTCATTTCTGGAGCCTGTCATTTATCGTCCCAGATAAAGGCAGCAGATTGGCACCTCCAACCTTTCTGCAGAAATGACACATTTTACCCAGAATACTTTGATCTCTGTCATGGAGGGTAGGGAGTATTTGCACTTCATTTAAAACTTGAAGTTATACCATCTGTGCTTGTGGAACAGTTTTAACTTGTTTTTTCCCAAGCCATTTGCAAATGTATTATTTAAAGATGTTCACACTCCGAAATGAGGCATTGAATGGCCTCGTAGTCAAGCTGCAGTTCCTTCTGGCATAATGGATGGCAGGTCCAAGAGGACAGCCCCTCCCCGGCAAGGTCAGACCAACAAAGCTTTCAGTGGTGCCCTTGGCTTGGGCTCCACTCAGGAGAGAACTGATATGTGCAGATTCTTTTTTAAGTGCAATCATTGAAGAAAGAACTTTACATTTCATAAAAGTTTGTGAAGTGAAATGTCTGTGAAGCAAATTCTGATTTTGTGCTGTATTCTATCACCAGTTCAGTGTTACTGTTTAGAGAAAACCAAACCAAACCAATGGAGTTGATATACGTGGAGCGACATGGTTATAATGGGAGAGCACGCAGGACAGTGCACAGTCCCTGTCATGATAATAGTGCTCCCAACAAACTGTCCTTCACATGGGAGGTCTCTGCAGAGCCACACCGTGACACCAGTATATCCAGGGTGAACTACTTCCTTCCAGGCTTTTATCCTAACCTCACGCGAGATATAGACAGAAAGACAGCAGGATAACATGACTATAGAGTCACACTGTACACACACACTACTTCACACCCTGCTTCTTTCACTGGTTCACAAGCAGTTCTCCATCATTTGTGGATGCCCTTGAAAGTTGCTGGGAATGGGGTGGAATTCCTGCAAACCCACTACATCCCCACCCACTCCTTCAAAGACACGCGTGTACAGAGACCAGCAGAGACTTATGAGCTTGTTCTATGCAGTGAAAACCCAGGTGCTGGGTAAGGCAGAGATGAACATGGAATGCATGGATGTGGGTGAACACAGAAGCCACCTGGTGACGCTGGTGGAGCCAGAAAATGGCAGGAGGCTGGGTGCCCAGATCCCTGCTCGGAGGAGATACCCTGTTTGGGATCTCTTATATGAGCAAGAAATAACCATCTATTGCTTTTGAGTCATCACACACATTTGGGTGGGTGTGTTACCGCAGCTTAAAGTGTGTGACACCTTAACTATTCGATTCATAAATGTAAAAAGTCAGTAAGAACAAATTACTCATCAACATAAAACAGGAGAAACTACCAGAACCCACGCCTGTCTTCAGTCTTCTTGATACGTAGTGCACATTCTGATCACCTGACCAAAAGTAAACATTTGAAAGGAAAACCAAAACACTTCCCTCACCTAAAGCTTAGTGTTAGTTTCAAATGGAAAGATGAAAGGACGCAGTGAACCGCAGTGTAGGGTTAAGAGCCTGCACTCTGAAACGAGACTGCCCAGACTCACAGCACCACCACTTATTAGCTGGGACCTGGGGCAAGTTGCTTCACCTGTGACTCACTTTCCTCCATTTTTCTTTGGCACTTTCTGCACAAACCCTTTTACCCAGGAATTCCTCCTCCAGGAGTTCCACCTACATCGAAACTTGTCCATACACCCAACAAAGTCAACGGCAAAGATGGTCACTGAGGCTGTACTTATAGTAACAAGAGACTGAAAACAAGCCATCAGTAAGGGGCTGCTTAAATACAACCTGACATTCCCACCACAACAGAGATTACGCAGCTGTCAAAAAGAAAGTGACAACTCCTTATGTTCTGATACGGAGTGAGCACCAAGATGGATTGATAAATGAAAAAAACCAAGAAGCATATGGGGACATCCTATACTGTACACTATATGAGCCTGCTTGTGTAGAGAAGGTGATATATTTATAAACGTCTACATGCATAGAATTGCTCAGGAACAATGCACAAGAAACCGTGGCTGCCTCTGGGAAGAGGCCCGGGGTCAGAGATGGAAGGGGAATACCTTTTCCTACACATCGTTTTGTTGCCATGTACAGGTAATTCTTTTTCGAAATACAGTTTTTAAATTGTCTGAATATTTAAAAGCACATCTGCATCCCTAGAACAAATATGAACACAGTACTCAGTAAGTACTGATTTTTATTTTTAAATGAAAGAAAACGTCTGGAGTGCAGACACTGCCTCTAAGACTAGCAAATGCCCACCTGGCACAGGGGCACAGCACATGCACTGGGGTCGGGCTCCCTGGGCTGCCACCTCAGCATCACTACACACCAACTGGGTAACCCTGGGAAAATTACTTCACCTCTCTGTGTCTCTCTATACAGGGAGGCACTAAGAGTACTTGCTTGAGGATGGAGAGCTAAATGACTAGCAGGTCTACTACACAAGATCACCTCCTCGGTTTACATTTTCTCAGTAAAAAAAAAACCTTAGTTTTTATTATGCAAACACTGCAGATCTTAACGGTTTCATCCTCCAAAGTTATTTTTGGCCTATATCTATTTAGGAAACATGTATACTTATCTCTCTGAACACAATGCAACATTTCCCCCCCCTTTTTCCTTCCTCACCCCTTCTCCGGTTGAAGCTGTTGTTTCTCAGACTAGTTATGTAGGACACAGCTCGCTGGCCCATGCTGGTATTATGAGCCTTGCACACCCCGGGGCTGAGGCAGTCAGCACACAGCAGCCCACGATGGTTGCCAGCCACTCACGCCAACCTCCACTGCTGACAGCAGCCCAGCTCCAGGGAGAGCTGTTGTTCACAATCTTAGCTGTAGAGGGCACAGCTTACTGGCCCATGTCGGAATCGAACCGGCAACCTCGGCATTAGGAGCACGGCACTCCAACCACCTGGGCCACCCAGCTGGCCCCTCAACGCAACGTTTTAAACAAAATGATGGGAAGAAAGTTGTGACTTACATTTCCAATATAATAGGTAGAGTGACAGGACCAAGTGGAGGTGCCGGGAATATCAGCGAAAAAGGTACAGTATGTTACTCCACACAAATCAACTGTTCGTGAAGAACACTGTAAGTGGTTTGGCAATCCAGAAGTGATGTCTTCTGTAAAATAGAAGAGTGCCTGGCACAGAGCAGATGCTCGCTATGTGTTAGCTGTGACAACTGGGAGTGAGTAATTTTAAAAACGGATGTACTGGATACAAACCCAAGGCTACAAAGAAGGTGAGGAAAGGAACTTGGCTCTCCTTGCCTAGTTGTCTAGAATGTTGCCAGCTGCCCAGGAGAAGGTGATGGGCTAATTACAAGGTTGTAGGAAGTGGTCTGAAATAATTTGATTGTGGGATAATTTTTATAATTTAGAATGATAATTAAAGGGTGTGAATTTTTCTTATCACCCAGGTAGAGAGCCTTAGCCGTCTCCCACGTCAGGGGTCTTTTCATTCCCCACAGCATCCACCCACCTTGACCTCAATCAGGCCATTCTGACCCGCAAACCCTGCACACTGCCCACCCCCCCTGTTCAAAACCAGGTCAGCACTGCCGGGCAAAATCGCAGGTGAGGCTTGTGTTATAAGCCAAAGGACTCAGTTCTGTTTTCTTTTGGCAAAATAAACACTGGGGACTATCAGTACCATCTAGCTGGGGTGCTCCTAAGATTCTTGAATATCCATGAACACATTTGTGAACTAGAGGGAGGTAAATGCTTCTTCCATAGATGCTAGTGAAACAACAATGATGACAGCCTGGGAGAGTGTAGAAAACAGGCATTCACACTGTTGGCCCGAATATACACCAGAACAACAGGACAAGCTCTCCACAGGACAGCGTGGAAATATGTAAACGCCCTAACATTTTCTCTGTTCTTCATCCCAGCAATTCTACTTCCAGAATTTTAGCTGGACAAAATAGTTGGGAATGCGCAGAACAATACAACCGCAAGAACACACTCTCAGATATATCAAAATGGGACAATCCAGCTTATACTATTTTATAACCTTGACACAAAGGCAACATCATTTCAAGTCGTTATGAAACCTGTGCTACATACTTTTTAATGTCTTTTCACTGAACAGACCTATCAAAATTGATATATGCAGTCTCCTATTGTTGGACATGTTCTATTTTTAATAGGAAAAATGAAAAGCAACCTAATTGTCCAACAACAGGGGACTGGATAAGGGCATGGTCTCATTTTTCATTTTACACACACTGAGACTGTGCACCAAAATGACCATGATGGTTTGCTCACAGATGATTTTTCCCCCTTTTGATTATACTCATATTTATTGCCAATTTTTCTACAACAACTATATATTAATATTACTTAAAATATTTTAATTACTGTTTTCAACTTCCTTCCCCCACACTGAAGCCTGGGAGAACCCCTAGAAAGGTTGTGTGTGTGTGAGGGGGGCAAGGTACAGTCATCAAAGACGAAAGGGCAGCATCTGAGGTGAACCCTCTGACTCCAAGTCATGCAAACCTGTGGGGGTGAGGGGGAGGGTGGGACTCATCAGTCCTGCCAGTTACACATTCCAGACAATAGCCAGCAGCTCCTCAATATTTGAAGAATGACGAACACACACTCAGGGTGAGCAAACACTTCATCTGATGTCTGCTCACATTTCTGGCACAAAGCAATGGCAGCAAGAGTGGGGTCACTGACCCTGACTTTGGTATCTGAGTGGTTCTTGGAAAGCCACCAAGTTGAGGTTTTAATAAGGCTATGATTCCAACGTAACCAGTCCGTCACTCTTGGAAGTGGGGGAGCTGGTAAGAAAAACAAACTCACACAAATGCACCACACCAAGACACAAACTTTCCTTTACTCTTCAGCTCTGCCGTGAGGCCAACTTCATTTTCACTCTGGCTTTCTCCACCCTTTGAGGACCGACACCAGTAACTTCTCAAAGGTCCCACGGGAGCCAACCCCAAGACCTCAACAAAGCAGAGGGACTAGGCGAATGCTCCAATCACAAAGCCATATCCCTCAGTTAAGTCTGGCAATGTAGCCTCACCGGGCCAGCTCCTGAGACCACAGACAGGAGCTAAGAATGGGAAATGGAAAAATTTTTAGGCTTCCTTGTATTTATACACGGAACCATGAGATATGGCTCCCACAGTCAAGAAATTCCTGGAAGGGACTCCACTGGAGCTACTGGAGGCCAAATGCCTGCCTTTCCAGGCCACAGGGAGAAATCAGCCGGTAACAGAAGCCAGTTCAGGACAGGCTATCCTTGTCATTAGTAATGCTTTGATCACACATTTTTCTCACACACATTTTCACTCATTAAATTACTCTTTATTCTGAAACTTACATTTTTCTTCAAAGGCAATCTTGAAAACTCAGTCTTAAATGACAGTAAATATGCACGCAATATTTTAAAGGCCACCTTACAATGTTCTATGTACTTGGCAGCAGTAAGTATGTCACCTGATGCTGTAGGAGAAAGAAACCAGGAAGCGTTCCTGTCTCGGATTTATGATGGCAGTTACCGAAAGGCCCAAGTTCACCTCACCCGCTCAGTTTTATTCCTTAATTTAATGTATCCTAATTTACCTACCTGTCAAATACAAACGCCCCCCTTAGATTCAGCAAAGGGTAATAATCGAAGACCCAAATCGCTTCCTGGATAGCTCTTTACAAAACACCAAACCTGTGCTAGTCTCAGGAAAGGCCTCAAGTTCTGACAAGTAACCAGGTTATTTACTGTCTTGATACTTCCAGCACCCACGGGGCACCTCCTTGCGCCCCCCCCCCCCCCAACTTGGAAACACAGACAACTGGGATGCGGTGGTCCCTCCTCCAACGGGAACAGCTCGAAATTCACACATATCTCAGGGACGCCAGGCTCTACCGGCCCCCTGGTGCGTCAAAGTTCACTACACCAGGTGCGAGGGGCAGGGGCATGGGGGGGCCTCGGCGCTTTCCTCTTCTATTCATGCTCTTGAACTTCAGGGGCGCGAGAATGGAGCGGACGGAAGAGGCGATGCGATGGGATACTGAGGCGCAAACTTTCCTCGCACCTTCTCCCTGGCCCAGGCGAGGAGGTAGAGGGTGGGCCAGAGAGCAAAGTTCCCTCCCACGCCCAGCCTGCCCGGAGCCCACAGTCATGCAGGTAAAGACCCGGAGCGCGCGGCGCGCCACTTCGGGCGTCCGGAGGCTCCCCTTCCGCGCGCTCTTTTCTCTTTCTGGGTCGGCGTCGGGCTCATCCTCTCGACTGCGGGTCTCCTGGCTCGGGGACATTCCCACGTGCCCCGGCCTGCGCCCAGGTCGAGGTCGCTCGGAATCCAGGAGGGTACCGCCACCGTGCCCGACGCGGCGCGCCCCGAGGCCGGGAAGTACCGGGAACCCCGCGCCATCTGTGCATCCCGACGGGGCTGTCCCCGCTCCTACTCTGCACCCTCCTCGCCCGGCGCACCTTCGTCCCCTCCCCGCCTGACGCAGGCTAGCCGGCCATTCGGCCACTCAGCGCCGCGCGCGCTCGCAGATCCGCACTCACCCGCTCGGCGTGGCAGGAGCGCGGCGCCCAGCAACAGGCCCCCCAGCAGTGCGAGTGTAACCCCGCAGTTCAGGCCGGCCATGGCTCCGAGGATCCTCGGTCGTGGTGGGGAAAGCGACTGTGGCCGGTGGTTCGGAGCGGCGACCGTGGGCGCCCGAGCCTGGAACCGGCTGCGCGGCGCCCCGCCCCGACTCGCTCACCTGCGTGCGGGCGGGTAGTCCTGGGCACCGCCCTGTGCCAAGGGAACTGGAGCTGGCGGGACCTTTCCCCTCCCCTCTTCCCTCCTCCCCTTCCTGCTTCAGCACCCGCCTTTCCCGCCCGGGATGCTGGGACTTGTCCCCACCTTCCCGGGCTTTACCTCCCTCTAAAGGCCGAGAGTGATCAGGTCTTTTTGTCTGAAGGCGTGAAGGTCCTGCTTGGCGGAAGCCAGTCTGCCTTCCCTTCGCGGTCCTGAAGAAGAAGGCCAAAGTGCTCCCCATTTTGCAGGGAATTTTTGTAGATCACCCAAGCTCTGGCTTCCTCCTCTGTTCTCTTTCTTCTGCTACCTGACCTGGGTGGAGGCTCACTGGGTTTTAAAGCCGGTGCCATAGCTGCTCTTTGCAGGACTAGGAGCCGGCAGCCTCCTCCAGGCGCTCCATCTGCAGCATTTCTAACGTGCACAGCAACCCTTCCACATTACGGCTGAAACAGACATGCCGAGTTACGCAACCTGCCCCGGGTCTCCAGGCCAGTGAGTAATTTAGAGGCAGGATTTGACAAGACAGGAAGGGTTTTCCACAGATGGAACGGCTTTGTTAAATTTATGAAGGACAAACGAATGAGTGAGTGAATAAATGCACGAGATTGGAAAGGGCCAAGAGAAGAAACCCAAACAGGTCCACAAAGGGCCCTTTCTTGAGTTGTGAGTGGAGTACTCCGTGTGGTGTGGACGGTGGGCATTTAAGCCAGTAGTTGGGCTGCAAAAAAATCAATGGCACAGGGCTCCTTTCCCTCCTCCCACCTGCAGGGGTACCTCCTGTCTCTGGCTTCTGTGGGTTCTCTTTCGGTTCTGTAGGCTACACACCAAGTCCAGGGTCGCAGGGCCACAGGAAGCGGCAGCGGATGGTTGGGGACTCTCAGCTAGCAGACCATTATTCTTCCAAAATGACTCCATGGACTCCCTGGGGCTACCTGTGCCTGGGGGCAGCCAGAAGCTGGGCCAGAGTCACCAGAACAACCTGGGAGGATGGACACAGGAACCAGATCATGTGCAAGAGCATCAGTCTATAATCCACCCCCAACTTCTGTTTAATTCTTGGGGAAACTGAGCCTCTTCAGGCTATCCCTACTCTCATTGAACAACAGTGATACATCATTTCTTAGGAACTTCACCTCCTTCCTTCTCTGTGTCTTCAATGATGAGAATAAAGCAAACTGCCCTCAGGAAGCCCACAGTCCATGAGGGAGGCAGAGATGTCCAAACTGTGTGGGACATGACGCTACCCAGCCTCAACCTATGGAAGGCACTGGATTGTGAACTGAGGGGACCTCAGAGTGTATCTCATAGTCCACTTTCCTCATCAGGCAGATAGATGAGGGAACTCCATCCTAGAGAAGGAAAAGGATGAGAAAAGTGGGGAGGCTCGCCCACAGAATCGAAGGAAAATTCATCAAGAGAAAGAAATCTTGAATAAATCTAACATCCTTTAAAACTGTTTGTGCTAAAGGAGAGTGAAAGCAGATTTTGTTTTTTTCTAATTCTAAGCAGGCATCTATACCCCAGCATCTTTTCCTAGCATTCATAACACCATTGTTTCCCACACATAATAATAACGATAATCATAATAAAAATAATGATATAGAGTGACAGTGTTGAATTGAAAATATTAGAAATATTGCTTGACAACTTTAAACCTAGTGAACAAGTTATTTCATTTCTCCAAAGTTTACTTAACTGGCCTCCCTGGGATAATGAAATTAACTTTCTGTAAATGACTAAAGAGTCAATAATTCTCAGATGTGAAGGATTAGTGATGGTCCCAGACAATGGCAACAAAGAGAAAGAGATAAAAAAAGAAAAAAAAAAGAAAAAGAAAAGGGAGGCATCTCAGTATCCTTTGCATGACAACCTAACTATTATACGTAGTTGAAGTCAAGATGTCTTGGTTCCTGGAGTGGAGTGTGAGCAAGCTTTGCCAAGGTGTGGAAATGGTTTGTCTTTACAAATATGGCTGAATGGAAGGAGTCAATTTTAAAAGATTATTTCTGAACTAGAAAAAAATTCAGGCAGCTACAGTCTGTTGCTAGGGGGAAAGAAAGACAGATTAAAGGGTGAGGTTTTTTTGCTGTTTTTTGTTTTGTCTAATATAAGTAACATTTTATTGCAGTAAACAATGAAGGAACATATTGGGACACTTCAGGCTAAAGCGAGTTAAAAGAGCTAATTACTCAGTTTTCTCAAGTTGCTCAAGGGGGTTTCCCTCAGCTTGCTGGTGATGTTATACTATTAAAGGGTGAGTTTAGGAACAGACTGTTCCATGTGATTTTGACCCCTCCAGAAACCCTACAAAAGCTACAAAACAGGGATTTAAAAAGAAAGAAAGAAAAGGCATAAGCCTACAAAGATGGGGAGAAAAGAGAGAAAACAACAGCAAAATCTTCTTGGAAGCTGGAAAGCAGATGCATAAGTGGTAATTGACTTAGGAGCCTGGAGACAGCAGAACCCTAAGTCAGTAGTGGGGGAAATAGAGAAATAACATGATTTATACAGTGGGATTCTTTAAAAAACAAAACTAAACTAACAGAAACAATAACAACAACATCAAAAAACAACTCAGGAACTAGCAGCACAAAGTATTCTGGGTTAAGAGGGTGAGGGAGGGGCTAAAACGAAGCCAGGGAGAAAGCTGTCTGAGAAGTATGACAGTGAGATTCCTGGAAACTGTCCTCCATTCCCTGTGGCTGGGCAACTGCTCCCTCCTTCATCCCAGCAGAAGTCTCAAGTGTTGTTTTCTAGAGAGTTAAAACTGAGGGATTTGGGCTGAGGAAAACCTAGGAAACATTCTGAAAAATAGGTAGAGAAAGGGAGCATATGCATTCTAAATGCTAAGGTTCGCAGACCCCTGGCCCCTACTTGCCTCCCAGAATGCACCAGAGAGGGCTTTACCATCCATACTGGAGATGAAAAGAGTATTCTGGGTAATCTGACCAGCCCAAGAGGCAAGACTTAAAAAATACACACATTAATCCCCACCAACAGGCTAACTAGAGCCCTACCATAAAGCTCCCAGTTGATAAGCCCCACCAATTTTTAATCTCTTACTTTAAAACATGACCAGACAATCAGGATTTCAAGACATCTGAGCAAAGTGTCTAACATGATAGCGTCAAAATCAACCAACTAACCAAACAGAAAAAAGCAACGAGGAAAGAGACTATATAAGGAAAAGAAATCAAACCAAAACATTCATTAACTTCCTTAGATAGCCGACAACACTGCATCTGTGAAGCAAGAAAAGCATGTTATAAAAAATGAATATTCAGGGACCCACAAAAGAGTTTTTGGGAAATTTTAAAAAATCATAGTAGATATTTAAAAGAAGAAGAAGAGTTGGAATATCTCCCAAATAGATAAAAATAGGAGAGAAAGGTAAAGGAAATTGGAGGCTCAATTCAGGAGATGGGTTTCCTAGAAAGAGAGAGCAGAAGAAACAGAAGACATTCTCAATGATAGAATTCAAGAATTTCCCCAGGCCTGAATAACATCAGTTTCCACATTTAAAGACTCATGGAGTGTCAGCACGATGGATAAAATAGGTTCACATCAAGGCACATCACGGTGAAATTTCAGAAAGCTATGAACAAAGAGAGGATTCTGTAAACTTCCAGAGGCAAGAAATGGGTCTCATGCAAAGGAACAAAAATCAAAATGGCTTTGGATTTCTCAACAGCAACAGTGGAAGCTGGAAGACAATGAAGCAATACCTTCAAAATTCTGAAGGAAAATAACTTCCAACTTAGAATTCTATACCCATCCAATCTATCAATTAAGTGAGAAGGTAGAAAAGGGGCACTTTAAGACATCCAACACCTAAAACGAAAAAAACAGAAAAACCCCAAACAACAAACTCTCACACAGTTTTTCTTAGGCAAATACTGGAGTATGTGTTTCATTAAAACAAGAAATGCATGAAACACAGAGAGGAGTGGATACAGTTTTGTGGGGATAAACTTAATCACCTTAAGAAAAAGAATACAGAGTTACAAATAGAAATGTGAAAAAACGATTATTTATTTAGAATGAGGAAACAAATCACATAGATTATAAATTTGAAAAAAAATGTCACAAATCCAGAAAAATACCATTATATTCTTACTATTAACTTGCTGGTAACTTGCTTGCCACATAAGTTCATTTCTTCAGATCATTTTACCTCGTTGATGCATTTGCTGTTTCTTCTGGAACTGTCAGACTTCATCATGACAAGATGCATCAGATAAGCTAAGATGCAGTTTTGACTCATTTAGACGCATAAAACATGTGAATCCACACAAATACTCACTGTTCATAGAAACACTACAGTGTTGTGCCCTACAAATGCAGGAATTCTTATAAGTTCTATTTGTGTGATTCCTATTAAATACAAAGAACAAAACAGTATGGTACATTTATAATTTACATGCCTCATTACCCCTTTATTTCTGACAGAAGAAAACCCCTTCATTTTTTATAAGGCATAATGAGAACTGAATGTTCTGCTTAAAATTTTAGTTTTCATGGTTGAGAAGAGTTGTCCACGGACTAGCTTCTGGCTCTCTCCATGTCAAACTTGATCGCTGCTCCTCCACTGCCCACGTACTTCGGGTGTTGGGCCCTGTACGACATGCTCCAAATGTGATACCACCTCTGGCCTTGCTCCTTCTGGTCATCACAGCTGGTGAGTCAGCCCAGTGGGTGGGAGGGGCATTGCTGGAAGCTACTACTAAACGAATGTTAACTGTAAATATAGCCCACTGAATTCCAATCAAGTGTATCTCCCATTCACCATCCCCGACGTCAGATCGCCAAATGCCCACAACCACTCAAATGCTGCATTGCCTAAGGGGAAGTGTGATGGAGGGGAGAACTTTCTTTTGCAGTTGAAATAAAGTGCGTTTGCAAACTTTACAAGGAACTTATGACCAGGTGAGCACATGCCCTTGGAAGGGGCTGCACAGTGACATTTGAGCTTTCGTAGCTTCATGATTTATCTGCTTCTGGATACAGGAAGCACAAAATCCAGTCCAAGGGAGAAGCAAGGAACTACCAGGGTGCTGTGCACACAACTTAGAGCGCCCGGCAGCTGGACTGAGTCAAGTTGTAAAGCATGTGGTCAAGGCTGGGGGGGAGGGGGTCCTTCCCAAGTGAACAGACAGGCAGAGTAAAATCAAATGGAGCCATTACTTTTATTGATGAGATCCTCCAATAATAATGGTGTTTGGCCGAGACGCACACACCCCACACCTCAGCATACCTGTGCTCTCCAGGTGCACCCGAGCCACATACAGCTGAGCAAACAGAGACAGGAGCCTGCACTGTGGAGTGGCATGGCGGCTCTGGACATGTACCTGGATTGCCACACAAGAGAGAAATAAAGTTTGTATTTTGAAGCTTCTGTGATGTGGACTTCCGGTCACTTGTAACTGAACCTCACCCTAAGGCAAGCAGAGGACATTTTTCTGACGCCATGGAATGTTGAAGGGAGAGCAGACTTAAGTGGTTCCCTGCAAAAAGAAACTTGACCTAAATGGGTGAGGTGGAATGGCTCAGCGACTTCCAATTCTTCAGTCAGATGTCCGGGATTCAAATACAGGCTCTGCAACTTACTGGCTTGCGCAACTCCTTTCATATCGATGTGCCTCAGTTTCCACCTCCGTAAACTGGGGCGATGAGAGGGCATCCTTCATAAGGCGTTGTAAAGATTAATGAAAATATATGTGACACATTTAGCACATAGTAAGTTCACAATAAAGTTGGCTGAGTTTGCCTTTGTCCAGGAGGTTGGCATGAAAGGAGTGGGTATCAGCTTGGTGGGGGTGGAAGCCACAGGGCTGGAAGAGAGAGTTCCGGAAAGAGAAGTCTGGAGACAAACTTCTTTAGGATCTCATTCAAGCATGAAAGGGTCAGCTCCAGAATGAGGCCATTGTGACCCACGCCAGGTACCTGGCAGCCACCCTGGCCTGTGCGACGGGCCAGGACTTCATCTGGTTTGAACAAACGGAGGGAGTCACAGCTGTGAATCTGCAGCTTCTCAGACATTGCTTTCCAAGTGATTAAACAAGTCAACAAGGTGGAGATTCTTTCAGTGCACGGACAGCCCTTACTGTCACTGCGATGCCAACTACTGCCTGAGGGAGCAAAGGGCCCAGGCATGGTTTGGGCAGAGGCCCCTGTGTGAACCTGGAGACGGAGTTTGCCATGAGCTGGGGCTGAGATGGGTGTTCCTGGGGATGATTACTTTGCCAGGTACATTGCCCCAGGGGGAATCTCATGGTGCAATTTCAGTCCTCCAGATGAGTAAGACAAATAAGGAAAGTCCTCGGGGACCAGCTAACCATGGTGTTGTGGATGGGGGCTGAGTGAGTGAGATTCTACGTGACTCAGGAACTTGAGGATCTGCATGACTCAGGAACTCGCCAGAGGCAGCGAGCACCTTCTGTCATCACCCTGAAGTTACCTGGAGCCCAGGGACCCACACTCCATCACCTCCCTAAATTGTGCCACCTAGGAGGTGAAGGTAAAATGCCAGGGGCAAAATGAGAGCAAAAGCAGAGCTGGAGATAAAGCTCCCCTTTACTCCCTTAAGCATGTGCAAGTCACGTGCCCGCAGGGTGAAGAAAGCCAGACCCTGCCCTTCCCCGGAGGACACCACCCTCGGATATGACCCATACCCACGTCAGGCCCCTGCCTGCCAGACTTGCTTCGTTTTTTTCTGTTTTCACTTGGATTTGGGGAGGAAAACAGTCTTAATAATGCTTTTAGGGATTTTCTTCCCCCTGGACAGGGAATCAAGTCATATAGGCATGGAGCTGGAGGCCTTGGAGCTGGAGGCCATGGAGCTGGAGGCCTTGGAGCTGGAGGCCTTGGAGCTGGAGGCCTTGGAGCTGGAGGCCATGGAGCTGGAGGCCTTGGAGCTGGAGGCCATGGAGCTGGAGGCCTTGGAGCTGGAGGCCTTGGAGCTGGAGGCCTTGGAACTCATCTGGGCGGAGTCGCAGAGAGATGCGATACAGTCAAGTCACAATGCAAATGACCTTCAGAGCAGAAGCCAGGTGTCCATCCAGGAGCCCAGGAACTCTCCTTCCTTAAAGTCCTGGCCCGACTCTGCCAGCACATCGGGCACCAACATCCACTCACCACGCTGCCACGCACCTCTAACGTCAGCCCATCACAGCTTGGCTTCCATCCCCACCGCTCTGCTGAAACTTTTCTCCCCAGCATGGACCAAGTCCCTACCTTTGGTTACACCAGGTCTGGTGACAGGAAGATGGCTTCAGAAGGAAGAGGGGAGGGAAGGGTTGAGGGCCGAGGCTCTGAGACTGGTTCAGCAGCTGGGCAGGGCCGAGACCTGGCTGAGCAGGCCTATCGGATGTTGCTGGTTTTGCCGGGACAGGCAAACACAGGGTTAACCAAGCAACACCCAAGCCACCGCCTTTGCCTGGAGGAACCTCCCACCCCACTGTCACTTAAGGGGTGAAGGATCCTATCCATATCCTCCGGCAGCTCAAATGCCTCCTCTGGGAGGACTTCCCTGCTCTGTCCCATGGGCATGGGCTCTCCCTCCTTGAGCTGCTGTGGCGCTGCAGCTGGGGATGGGCACACAGGCTGCTTGACTCAGGGACAGTGGGGAAACTGAGGCTGGCCTCATCTCCTTTGTCACTGTGGTTTATTGTCTTACATTTATTGTCCTGTTTTTTTTCCTCATGCAACTTTAAACATGCACAAAAATAGAGAAAATAGAATTAGAAAGCCCCATGGACCCATCATTCAGCTTCAACAGTTTTCATCTCGTGTCCAGTCCTCACCCAATAACCTACTCTTACCACTTCCTGCCTTATTTGAAACAAATCTCAGAGATCGTATCATTTCATCAGCAACACATTTTAGTGTATATCTCCAAAAGATTGGGGGTCTTTTTTTATTGTGGTAAAATATACATATCATAAAATTTATCATTTTAACCGTTTTCAAGTGTACAATTCTGTGACATTAAGTACATCCACATTGTTGTGTAGCCATCACCACCGTCCATCTCCAGAACTCTTGTCATCTTCCCAAACTGAAACTCTGTCCCCATCAACCAACTCCCCATTGTCCCTCCCCCTGCCCTTGGGAACCACCATTCTACTTCCTGTCTCTATGAATTTGCCTATTCATACAGGTTCCTCATAGGTACATAGAATCATGGAATCACACAATATTTGTCTTTTGTGTCTGGCTTGTTTCACTTAGTATGTCTTCAAGGTTCATCCATGCTATAGCACGTGTCAGAATTTCCTTCCTTTATAAGGCGGAATAACATTCTATTATATGTGTGGATAGATCACATTTTGTTTACCCTTTCATCCATCAGTGGACATTTTGATTGTCTCCACCTTTTGGCTATCGTGAATAATGCTGTTATGAACATGGGTGTGCAGATATCTGTTTGAGACTCTGCTTTCAATTCTTCGTGTCTATACCCAGAGTGAAATTGCTGGATCATATGGGAAAACAATGCCATCATTACACCTACAACTAAATGGATGTGATACCTTAATAGCATCAAATGTCTAGTCAGTGTGCAACTTTACAAATGTCTCATCAATACCCTTTCTAACAGTTTAGTTGTCTGAATCAAAATGAAACCATGCTTCTTGTATTGTAATTGGTTATGTCTTTTTTAATCAAATAAACTATTTTGGAATAATTTCAGATTCACAGAAAAGTTGCAGAGATAACACAGAGAAATACCATGCACTCTTCACCCAGCTTCCTCTCATGTTAACATCTTACATACCGTGATACATTTGTCAAAACGAAGTCATGTCTCCTGAGGTTCCTGTGATGTGTGACAGTTTTTGAGTCTTTCCTTGTTTTTCATGACGTTAACAGTCTTGAGTACAGGCCAGGTGTCCTGTAGAATGTCCCCCAATCTGGGTGTGTCTGATGCTTTTCTCATGATTAGATGTGGGTTTTGGGTAAGAACACCACAGAGGTGGAGCACTCTACTTATCGCATCCTATTGGGTGGGTGACATCCCCATGACGTCACTGGGGTGTTCACCTTCTCATCACTTAGTGAAAGGGTGTCTCCAGGCTTCCCCACCATGATGTTACTATCTGCCCCTTGCCCTGCTCTGTTCCTTGAAAGAGAATCACTAAGTCCATGGTACGTGTTTTAAACCTATTCTAATCCATAGAGTCCCCTCTCCCTCTTATTTTTCTCTCAAAAGTTATTTGTTGAAGAAAACAGGTCATTTGTCCTGTAATGTTTCTCGGAATCTGGTTGTGATTTAACACGTTCCTTTACCCTCTACAGTTCCTATAAACTTGTAGTTGAACCTCAAGACCTGATCTGATTCATGTCGGATTGTTTTCAACAGTTATGGCCAAGTATGAGCATGTACAGGCCCGGCAGCCATCCAGGTCTGCCACTGGTGGGTAACGACTTGAGATACACCCCAGTTTCAGAGATGTTTCAAGTTTTTAAAATATACATCTTAGAATTGATGAAATGCAAAGTTTCTGGTTATGTGGCTGGCAAGAATCTTTTTTTTATTTATCAGGGTGACCTCCCCACAGAACTTAGCTCAGTGCTTACAACTATTCTAACATATACTCAAGGGTGAGACCCTCCCTCTGGTGCTGGAGTCACACTCTCACCCCTCGCCCACTGTGGGTGCTACAGCACGCTCTGCTCTGGGCTGTGACTGTCTGTCTTTGGGGTGCAGGTGTCCTCTGCTCCTCTGTGAGATGCGCTCCTGAGCCCATCCCCTACCCTCTTCTGGCATAGCTAGCCATGACTGATGGGCTAGGCCAGTCTAATTCAAGAGTGATGTATTAATGAGCCCCTGGGCCACAGATCTAAGCTGAGTCCTCTGATCAGCTTTATCAGTGGAGAGATGTGCTATTGTCCTGCAGGATACACACTCCCAGACTGCCTGGCTTCAAATCTAGCCTGCTGTGTGACCTTGGGCAAGTCACTTAACCTCTCTGTGCCTGTTTCCTCACCTATACATTGGGAATAAATAACAGCATCTACCTGCTAGGGTTGTTGTGAGGATCAGATGGGATAGTACATGTAAAAGTACTGAGCACTGTACCTGGCATCTGGCAACCACTCTAAAGCATTAGCTATTATTAGAAAGACAACATTTTAATCTCATTTCCTGAGTCATTTTTCAGAAATGAAAAAGACTCGGAGACACTGGCTAGCCTAGTCCCTAATGATGGCAGGAGGCCATAGGTAGGAGGACAGCAGAACAATTTCCTGGAGCAAACTGTGGCCTGTGGTCAGGCTGGCCTTGGCTTGCTGCTCGCAGTTATGGACTCCAGCTGGAAGGTGCAGAGGGAAAAGCAAGAAAGTGAGTCTCCTCCAGCCAGCCCAGCCTCTCGAATGGAGGAGCCTGTCAAAATGGTGCCAGAAGATTCAAAAGCCATGGCCTTCAGGCTGCAGGAGACTGGCTGTCTTCCAGGGTGTGCTGCCTTGAGCAGGACGCTGTCCACGCCAGGCTCTCCCCACAGTTTCCACCTCTTCCCTTGTAATTCAGACGTCTGCTTCATATTCATTTTTCTCCACATGTTCTGTCCAATTTAATTGCTCTGTCACCGAAGATTAATCCCACCAGATAAGAAAAAGACTTGTGAAAATATTGACTCTGCTTTTTCTTATCTTCCCGCCCAGGGCCTTAGCACGTTCAGTAGGTTTGCTCCAGAGACTTGTCAGATTGTTGGAGAGGTTATTTTCAGTGGGGGAGGTAATGGGGGACTCTGGTGCCAAGTCCTCCCCGAGACCAGGGGCCTCAGGTCTCATCCCAGGCAGGACAGTCTCTTGCCTTTCTGAGCTGCTAAGAGACAGAAAGACATGGAGAGAGGCAGGCTGCCTTTAAAGACTGTAACTTTACAAAGCTCATCCTGAAGGAAACATCATCAAAACGGCCAAAATCGTCTGGTTGTTCAAAAGATGGCCATTGTTTCTCTCTTTTTCTCATATTCTTTCCTCCCTATCCTCACCCCCTCTCTCCCTTCTCCAGGTGTGTTGATGGGGTGGGGTGGGGGCTCTCAGTCACAGGTCAGCCCAGGGGCCAAGGGAGCATTTGGGGAAACTGGCTTCCTTCGTCCAACCTTGCCTATGTCATTTACCAGGTGACCTCTTCAGCGAGCCAGCTCTTACCTGTGACTATCTTAATTGTTTTAATTATTATATTAATATGAAGTGATTATCGGGGGACCAATGAGCATCCACATCTTTTGCGATTGTGTAGCCTTTTGCTGCTTTCCGAGTCCTGAGTGCCTCATTTTTTTTTTTTTTTAATACATATCATGTGTATCTGGCTGTCTATTTTATTTTTATACAAACAATACCATACTATCACCTTGTTCAGCCCCTTGGAATTAGTTTCCTTCTTTTCTTTCTTTCTTGCTTTCGTCCTTCTTAACAAGATTTTTATATTATCTTTCCACGTCTGTTGTGTGGAAAAGAAATATCAATCGTTTTGAATCAAACGCTTGTGCATCAAACACACTTTCTGCTCCAGGCCCTGCCACCAGTGGCCCTGGCCCACAGACTGGAGAGCTGTGTCCCCAGGTTGCTATGTGACTCAGGAAACAGATGGCAACTCAAACATGCTGACTGAGAAACGCTTAATGAAGAGCTGCTTACAAAGGTGAGGGCTCAGGACAGGGAGCCGGGCAGGCAGCAGGCAGCCCCAGGGCCACACCGTCTCATTCGCCCAGGTTATCAGGTCCTGAGGGGCTGTGTGGCTGCCCAAGGTCACACAGAGAGAAGCAAAACCATCAGAGAACCAGGGGTCCTGACTCCCAATCAGCATTCTGTCCACGAGGTTTATTTTGATGGCCAAAATGTGAAACAAGACAAAAATACCCTTAGTTATTTAACTCTCATTCGTGAGTCTAGGAGAAAGGTTTCAAATTAATCTTTTCTACACTCTAGACCAATTAGTCATCTTTTCTATTAGGAGTTTCCATACTTTTTCTGTTTACCCAACTTACAAATTGATGTTAAGTCATCACTCGCAATTTTATTCATGGCAAATGTCTTTAAAAGCAAAAATTTGGCACCAATTTAAGTGTCCCCCAAACAGGATAATGGGCAAGTAAATGAGAATACATCTACGCAATGGGAAATTAATGTATTTCTTAAACTCAGTATTTGCAATAAAGTAGAAAATGCTTAGCTATAATGCTCAAGGAAAAATTGTGATCTCCAATTTATTTAGAGTATTATCATAATTACGTTAACTCACACATGCACTGAAGCAATCCAAAAACACCCCTAAAACTTACATAAAGAAAAATTAAGGAAAGAAACACATCAGCATGTTACTAACAGTAATGATTATCTTTAGGTGGGTGAAATATAGGGTGATTTTTACTCACTTCTTTCAACTTTTCCCGGTTCTCTACACTGATTGTCTAATCCTTTCATAACCACAACAGCACCAGCTACAACAACCACAGTTCAAAATAAAAAAGTCCCTGACCATTTGACAAAGGATACGCACGCAGAGTCATAGAGACCTACAACTTCTGACCTCGTCATTTCTCTTCCAGGAATCTGTTTTGAGGAAATAGCTTTGCTTTCAGGAAAAGCTCTAGGTGGGAGGAAGTTGACTGCAGGGAAAAACTGGAAACCACTTAAATGCTAAAAGGTGAAGGAATGATTACAGAAAATGTGGTTCAGCTGCTCAATGCCACGATGTCTTCACTAAGATAGAAAATTATGACAAAAGTGTGTGCAACCACTTTAAATGGAAAACTCGGGAGTCACAGGGAAATGTAAAGTATGGCTATTACAGGTTTTAAAAAAACGCTGTTGGGCAGCTGATTGGCTCCGTGGTTAGAGCGCAGTGCTCATAACACCCAGGTCGCCGGTTCGATTCCCACATGGGCCAGTGAGCTGCGCCCTCCACAACTAGATTGGAAAAAAAAAAAAACATGACTTGACTTAGAGCTGAGCTATGCCCCCCACAACTAGATTGAAAACAACTTGACATGGAGCTAATGGGTCCTGGAAAAACACACTCTTCCCCAATTAAAACAAAAATTTATAAATGCTGTAAGTTCTGGAAAAAGCATGCAAAGAAGATGAATAGAATAAGCTGGCAGGGAGGGGTGTTGAGATTATGGGTAACTTTTCCCCTTGATTTTCTAACATGTTCTGTAATGTACTTATCTGGCTTTTATAACTTAAACAATATAGTAAGTAGCTACTCACCTGGGAAGTTGGTTCTGAACCACCTGCCCCCTAAGCCACAGTCCCACAAGGAAGGCTGGTGGACCAGCCCTGATGTTGGCAGTAGAACAAAAGGGAAGTGAGGGCCTCATGAAATCTGAGTAATTAACTCCGGTGCTGATTAAGCAATGAGAATGTCGAAAGAAATTGCTGGGCCCTGCAGGGTCCAGGTGGGGAACGGAGAGATAAGGAACGCAGTGCACACAGTTTAAAAATCAGTCAACAGACCAGTTCTGGGTGGCAAACGTCAAAGCCCTCCTACCTGCCGGGGAGAGGAGAACTCTCCCTGGTGAATGCCGAGGCTGAGGACAGCATCCAGGCAGCCTGAAGAGGGGACACACCCAAAACAGGACCCCGGAGACGTGGGTTCAGGGATCCGTGCCACCAATCCTTAACCGAGGAGGCTCGGATAGACCAGAGGGCTCCAAGGCCCCTTCCAGCTCCCAGCGTCTGTGATCTGTGCTGCTCTTGGCTCCTGAAATTCTCTTTCTCATCCTCCAAGGTGTGGCCCAAATGCCTCCACCTCTGCGAGGCCTTCGTTCATCGCCGCAGCCTGGGCGGTGAGTCCACAGCTCGGTGCTGGAAACTCAGTTCAGAACTGGCTAGTTCCATGTGAAAACAAGCAGAACGAACATCTGGCAGCTGAGAACCGTTTAGGATGCGTCACTAACGAGCTCAGCTACGTATCGTATTGTCCAGAGGTAGGTCAGTCAGTCCTCCAAGGACTGGGTCTGTGTATTTGTGCCCCAGGCTGGGGCAGGAGTCACCTGGAGGCTCCCTCACCTGTAGGGCTTGTGGTTGATATTGACTGCTGGCTGGGACATTAGCTGGGGCTGTTGGCTGGGACCCCCATGTGCGCTGGCCTTCCTCTGGGCCTAGGCCTCCTCACAGAAGGGAGAGGGGGTGGGGGGAGGGAGGGAGAGGGGTGGGAGGAAGTGAGAGAAGCTGTATTGCTTTTTATGACGTCACAGCCTCAGAAGTCACACCTTGTCATGCCCACTGTATCTTACTGATTAGGAGTTGAGTCACAAAGCTCAATTCTAGGGTGACCCATATGCGAGGGAAGAGGAATGGCACCCTCCCATTTGAGGTGAGACGTGTCAGAGAACTTGCACATGTGTTTTTCAGCCCCCACTCTTGGCCTTCATTGTACCCCTTCCTCTGTGTGCCTCACACACAGCCTTGGACAAAACAGTAGCCAAAATTGTTGGTTGAGAGACTTGCCTCTTGCTCTGGTGCAGACCTGGGTGCAGAGGATAATGTGGTGTGAACCCACTGTCTTCCCATTCACATCGTTCAGAAACACAAAGCTCTTGGGAAGTAATTCCATCTTTTTGCCTCTGGCTGCCCACAGCTTGTCAAAATTGGTGACAGGACAACCGAGAGATGCCCCAGTGGGCCACATGGGGGCCAGATGTGGTCTTCCCGGCTCCCATTGTGTATCAGCAGCTTGATTTTTTCCTGATGACGAGGGTCTATTACCTGAGCCAGCAAGGTGACTCCTCTCCTTTCCTGCCGGCCAAAGTGACTGGCAGCAGCCTCTCTGAGGCTTTAATCCCCACTGTGTCACTGGTGGGAGCATTCCCTCCTCTGGAAGCCAGGATTTCTAAACCCATCATGTGAGGCTGGGATGTGAAATTCTCCAACTGGGTTCCCAAAAATGACAGTAGGTGAGGTCACTCTGGCTCTTCCCCCTTGGTTTCCAGACTATGGATTCTCCCTAATGGGGACACAGCACCATACAATGCCCATTATTATGGTGCCAGGGTACGTGGTGCCTCTTGGGGGATGGCACCCCATCCTCACAAGGCACCCTCCCCCTTAATTGTCGAATGTGTTCTTTAGGTCAGAGGGGATGTTCTGGCATGTCCCCACACCTCTGGACTCCTGAACACTTGTCCGGTCTGGTGGGTGCCTGAGTCCTCACAGGATTTATCTTCCGCCCCCGGAGGGTATGTGTCTCATTAACATCTCTCACATAGTTGTCATGTCTCCACTCCAATGACATGATCTCTTCAGTGTAGCAGACAAAGGGTGTCCTAAGGGACACGCAGGTGAGGAAGGCCCCTTTGGGCTGTATTATGACCGAGGGCAGGGCAGGTACCACAGCCCTTGGGAGGCTCATCAAGGTGTACCGCTGTCCATGCCAAGTGAAGGTGAGTTGTTTCTGATGCCCTTTCTCTGGCAAGGATGGGGGAAGAGAGCCTTCCCCAAGCCCCGCCGCTGGGACCGGGACCCATTGCCTTGCCAGAGAATAACCTTGACAAACTCTTGACTTTTAAGCTTCAAAGCCTTTGTCAGGTGTAAGATAGCTGTTTGAAAGGAAATGTGATCTAGTTTCTTTCCCCAAGAGAACTGGCCAGCCACTGGGGGAACCCTGCCTGGGCAGCTTGTCGCAGGATCTGACTCCAGCACGCTGGCATTCTCTCCTGTAAAGGTCAAGCTGTGGCTTTCATCCGCGGTTTGGGAGCAGCCAGAGGGAAGGGGATACTCGGGTTCGGTACCTTGTCCAAGGGCACGGTGTAGAGCTGGAATTTGTGACTGTGATGCTTATATTTATCATCTAATGTCATGTAACAAATCGCGCCAACATTTACTGGCTTAAAACAACCAACATTCATTATCTCACAGTTTCGGTGGCTTAGGAATCTGGGCAGCTTTACTGCATGGTTCTGGCTTAGGGTCTCTCGTGAGGTTATACTCAAGCTGTCGGCCAGGGCTGCAGTCATCTGAAGGCTGGACCGGGGCTGGAGGATCCAATACCTAGCGGGTTCACTCCCACCGCTGGCGACTGCAGGCCTCAGTTTCTTACCACTGGCTTTACACAGGGTTGCTTGAATATACCCCTGATATGGCAGCTGGCTCCCCCAGGGCAAGCAATCCATGAGAGAAAGCAAGGAGGAAGCCTTAGTGCCTTTCATGTCCCAATCTTGGGCATCACACACCGTCACATCGGCCATATTTTATTTGTTAGGAGCAAGTCACTAGGGACACCCACGCTTAAGGCAAGGGGAAGTACCTTTAAGGGGAGATTATAAAAGAATTTAGGGCTGTGTTTTAAAACCACCACAGTGCTGTACAGCTGTTCCCCACTCGCGGGTGTGCTACCCTCGACTCCCTGGCTGATTAAGGCCCCCTGTGTTATTCTGCCAACTATCTGCTATTCTCTCCCCACGTGTTGCTGTACCTGCCCTCTCCCAGGCCAGGAACACTGCCAGTTCTGCCCTCAAATCTCTCTTGTCTCAGTGCTGATTTCCCAGAGATGGATGTGAGAGGCTCGGAGACCTGTGATTTGACCTTTGTGGGAAAGGGCTGCAGTGTGGCCACATCTGCCAAGAGATGCTGGGGGCCTCTCTGCCCGGAAGAGCACATCCCCTGAGTGACTGGAGCCTGGACGAAGGCTGATTCACTCAGCACACACACAGCCTTTGATCAGCAGTACTGGGTCTCTCACCCCTTTACTCTTTCCAGGGTGCCCGTGAGGTGGGTGATGAGGCAGGTTACTGAGCAGAGATGGTTTTTTTCTTGACCTCATTTCAGGGAGGTTGAGCTGGAGCTAGAGGACAGGGTGTCCATCTGCTCTGAGCTCTGTGTTGGGGTGTGGTGGCTGACAGCCTGCACCTTGAAACCTCCAGCTACAGGGAGCTTAACTGACCAAGGGCCCCCTCTCTGGAATCTTGAATCCACCCTCTCGTTTGTGCTGAGGCCATGCTGCCCATGGACCCTTCAGCACTGACTGCAGAAGGGGTGCTAAGGCCGACCTACTTCTGGGAGTGAGGGTCTCCTTGGATGTCCCCTTCTTTTGGCTCCAGGATGGCTTTACTGAGCCTCCCTCCTTAGACGGCACAGGATTCTGGGATGCTCCCACTCAACCTATATTTCTCCTTCCCTCGGTGTTAAGGTTGCTAGATAAAATACAGGATCTCCAGGTAAATGTGAATTTCAGATAAACAGCAAACAATTCTTAGGACAGGTATGTCCCAAATATTACATGGCACATGGTTCTAAAAAATTATTTGTTGTTTAGCTGCAATTCATATTCACCTGGGTGTGGTGACTATTTATTTGCTACATTTGGTGATACGCCTTCCTGTCAGGCTCACCTTGCAGCCTCCTTTGTTCTCTCCTGTCACACATTCACTTTCTCTAATAACATCTTTGCATGTTTAATTCCTTTTTGGCATCTGCTTCTCAGAGGACCCAGACTAGTGCAGTGGGCCGGGCTGCGGCTGGGGAGCACAGTGCAGGCAAACTTGACTTGCAAACATCTCGTTTCATGACAGCTGGCATAGTCTTGAGAGTGGGGCCCACTTCTGCTGCTCGAAGCTACAGTAGTCGGGGGAGAGGACCTACTGTCCCCGGGTCCAACTTGGAGTGCATTTTCAAGTGTAAGGAAATTCTTAGTCAGTTCCCCAATTTTAGGGTGTCTGAGAAGTCCACAAGAATACAAGGGAAAATGCAGATTCCTGGGTCCCTCCCTCCAGAAATTCCAGTTTGATAGATCTAAGGTTGGGGTCTGCAATTTGAATTTTTGTAGGCTCCACAGTTGAATTTAAAATTGTCACAGGGAAAACAGCTCAGCATATTTTGCAAAACTTTCCATAGATGTTATTGTGCACGCTTATTCAGTACTCTCTCCAGGTAATTAATTAAGTAGAGTTGAGTGGTCAAGGCCACCAAGCTAAGAGTAAGTTTGCTTTCCTTCCTTCCCCTCCACTTTTTTTTGTTTGTTTTATGGGGTTTTTGTTGTTGTTTTTTTTTTTTTTTTTTTTTTAAGACTCTCTCTCTGTGTTAAAACATTTTGCTAAGAGTTTGGGTCCCTGAGAAGATATGGTATGCTTTCTTTTATTTGATAATGAGAGCAACATAAATCCCTTTTTCCCTTGCCTGCTAGGAGGCTCAGAGCAAAGTTTTTGTGTAAGTTGCAGTGAGTGCACTTTCTAAATCAGGATTTCTGATACAAGAAACTCCACACCTCCCCACCCCAAGCAAACACACATGGACTTCATTACATTGTTACGTTACATTGTTACTATTGTTTCATTCCTGGCCTTAATAGTGTATTGTCTCTTTGTTTCTTTATTGTAAACAGCAATCTCCAGTCCTTCCAGATGTATGTAGAGTAGAAACCAGTAGTCACCTGATTCTGGAAAACTGGAGGTGCTTCCCAGGGACCAGGGGAAGGTTAAAGTGGAGGGGAAAGTGGCAGAGCGGGAGTGGGCCTCTGTGGAACAGCAGGTGCCACCCTTAAAGGGAGAACAGGGTGGGTATCAATGGGAAGTGGTGGTGGTTGGAGGGTGTAAGTGTGTTTGGAATGGGTGTTGGCTGATTCTGACCCCAGGCAGGCAGGGTGAGTCCACAGGAAGGAATGTCCTGACTCATCCACTTTGCAGTTTCTCTTAGGGTAGAGGTCTGCCCCCAGTATCTGGGAATTCTGGGAAGAAACAGACAGACAATGGAAGCTTACAATGAAGCCTGTGGGAACAGGAGTCCCAGCCACAGGGGTTCAGGTTTTCTTTCATTCTGACCCTCCATGTATTGAGGACCTACAAATTGTAGCCCTGCCCTGGGGCTGGAATGGGTGCCCTCAGGATATCTGCCACCCCAGACTCCCAGGCCACCAGTTCTTAATTTTGGATCTGCCTTAGAGGACATGTGCCCAAGGCTGAAAGAAGCAGGCTTGCCTTCCTCCCATTTGTCCAGGTGCTTCAAGCGCCTTTCTTCAGCCTTAGCTAGGTGACCTGGGGCCAGTTACTTGAGCTCCATCTGTAGAATGGGTATATGGGGTTGGGTGGAGGGCAGGGGGTCTGAGTCACAGTGTCCGCCCTCCTGCGTGCTGGCATCAGTTTCTCCTCCCCTGGTAGTGTGATGGCTGGACACGCTGGAGGAAGCCTGGTAGGGATAGAGGCCTGTGCGAGCGTCTCTTCACGTGCTTAGCCCTGGGCTGCAGGATGGGTTAACCTCCCGGCACAGAGCCAGAGTGACCCCACCTGCCTAAGAGCCAGGAGTGTCTGTGTTGCATCTGGACACCTGCTCTTCATTACGGAAGTCCCAAAGCCAGTGCTCTCACCAGCCCTATAAACATACAGATTTTCTTTTCAATGGAGCGCCACATCTAAGGGGCTGGGGCTGGGGAAGCAGGGGTTGCGTTCTGAGCAGGTGCATCTTCCAGAGAGGCTTTGAATGGGGGGGGGGGGGTGTCACCTGCTGAAAGAAAAAAGAAACAATCCCCAAACCCTAGGCTTCCAAATGTGAGACACAAAAGTGATGCAGCTGCAAATGGGTTTTTACATCCAAACCAGTGGCCAGAGGGTACTGCTGACAAAATACTGCCGACAAAACCAAGCCCTGGCCACTTGGCTTGGTAGGCAGAGGAACAGGGCAAAGTCTGGCCTGTAGCAACTGGAAGATTGTGGGCAAATCACCAGCCATCCTGGAGCTTCCAGTCCTTCCAGCCACACAGGGAAATTCTGTCTCCCGTGGCGGTGTCCCACGGGTTCAGGTGAATCGGGCGTGAGTATACCAGGTGCCCGGTTCTGAGGCTGTCGCTGCAACTAGCTCCCTCTGCCTTCTGGGAAAACCAAGATCAGGATCTTGGGACTTCATTCTGGATGGGGGAGAAAGAGACATTTGGGGCTCAGCTAGATGCCTTTTGGGAAATTTAATCCTAGACACCTAAGCACTCTTAAAAGGTGCCATTTCAGAGCATGGTAGAATTAATGGACCCCTAATAGAACAATGTGGCATTTTTCCAGATACTGCTTCACCCCTGAAGGCGGGCAGTTTCCTGTCCTTATTTAAAAAGTGAACTGCGCTGAGTGGGCCTCAGCAGATAACTGACTCCCAGTCTGTAATTACTACTGAGTGCAAAATCTCCAGCTGGTGAAAGTTAATTAGCTAATGGCCGGTGCCCAGGGTGCTGCTAAGTGTAGCCCCTGTGTGGGGGAGGGGATAGATGTGAGAAGGGGCTCGTCAGGGCCTGCGGGAGGACACGGGGCAGGCGCCAGGACATGTCCTTCCTTTCCCAGTCACAACAATGGGGAGAAAGGAACTTTTGCTAGGAAAGGGATGCCACGCCCAGTGTGGGGAGGAGGCCGGGGTGAGAAGCAGTGGGAGGGGTGGGGAGCGTGAAGGGAAAGGCTGCCAAGGGAGGGAAGAGTGGAGAGCCCAGTTCCCCCACCTGCGAAGTTACGTTTCTATTTCCTTCCTCCAACACCAGCAAGGTCTGCAGAGATGACGTTCTGAGAGGGGTTGGGGTCTTTCGGTGGAGGCTGTTGTATAGCCACAGCCTGGGTGCACGTTGTTGAGGGGACAAGATATAGTTGGCTGAATGGATGAGGGATGCTGGCCCCTGGCCAGGCCCAGCCAGGACAGCCCCTGCCCTCACAGAGCCCCCGTCTGAGGGAAGAGAAGCTAGTGATGTGTCCGTGGTCCCCAGCTGCAGGCTACTTTGGTGGCTTCACGACCGGATGATCTTCCATGAAGATATCAGTTATGTCTTAGCCTTGCAAGGAGAGAAGAAAGAAGAAGCCATTCCCCTTTGCTGACTCCCCAAAAGCCTGGGTTTGTGCTGTAATGGTTAGGTCAGGGTTGTAGGGTGCCGGTGGGGCCAGGCAGGCAGCTGTGATGAGAGCCTGGAAGGAAGGGAACTGGCAGAGAAGGGCTGGGCGAGTGCTTCTCAGTGCCCCAGGATTGTCCTGAGCATCGGCTGGGCCCCACGTTGTAAAATCTGATTTTCCAAGAGTAGCTGGACATCTAGATGAAATCATGGGACATGCAAATATTGGTGGCCCATTAAAATAATTGGAGAAACAGGTTTTGGCCCAACAAAACCCTATCTGTGTCCATCAATAGCTGGATGGACAGCAATATGGTATGTCCGTACAATGGACTATTACTCAGCCATCATAGGAGGAAAGTATCGATACCTGCTACAGTGTAAATGCATCTTGAAAACACGATACTAAGTAAAGTAAAAGAAGCGAGGGTTCCCAGGCAGGGTTTCTGGGGAGACACTGCTGTGATGGGCCTCCCTGGTGAGCGGTGCCAGGTCGGGGGTGGGGAGAAAGAAGCACTTGACTACACCCTCAGTAGCAGAAGGAGCCACCCTCAGGGACCCAGACCAGCCCTCCCCCATCTTTCTGGCACTGCACACACCCTGGAGTTTTTGTAGAACCCAACGGAGTGTGGAAATGAGTGACGTGGCCTATCCTCCAGGCAAAGAAACTTAGAGTCGCTTTCAGTTTGACTTAGAAAAACAAAGAAACGTGGTGCCAGTTCCAGGGAGCCACACAAAGAGCCCAGGGAACCGTAGTCTATGGGGAGGCAGGCAGGGCCGGCATATCTGGCCAGCCTGTGTGGCAAGTGACAGCAAACCCAAGTAAACTGGTTTACGGGGAGGGGGGTGCGAGCATGAGTGCGGGGGATAGCTGGCTTAAGTGACGTGAGGGTCCAGGGGCAGGTCCCCTCCGGGCTGGAGCGTCACCAGCCCCGTTTCTTGGTGTTTCCTTCCCTTCTTATTTGCTCCGTTCTCACATCCATTCTCTCTGGGATTGTGAGAGGGCTGAGCAGCCTCCCACATCTCTCAGCTCCAAGTCCGACAGCTGTTTCTGACTCAGCAAAAGCTGCCTAGAGCCTCACTGCGCCTTTCCTGAGGCCATCGTGGTGGTCGAGGGAGCGCCGTGTTCACACCCATGCTGCAGCCCCAGTGGGGCTGGTCGCAGCCTGGCTCTAACAGAGGCACCGGCACCAGAGGAGTGCATGGTTCTCCAGTGGGTATTGGGGCCTGTCTCTCGAGGGAGGGTGAATAGATGCTGGGTGGCCAGACACACAACCCAAAAGCTCCATCTGGGAAGGCTTCCTGGAGGAGGTAACATCTACGCTGAAGGATGGAGAGAGAGACTTGGGCAGTGATAGTGAGACTGGATAGTCAGGCAAGTCTCAGAAGGAAGCCAAGAGCGTGATCAGGGAGCCCCAGGGAATGCAGCTTCCAGGAAGCACGCAATGCAGGTGGCTGAGTGGTGAGGGGTGACAGTCCTGAGGTCAGGAGGCCATCATCAAGGGCTGCATTTGCCACCCCAAAGGCATATCAGCTTCTCCTGAGGACAACGAGGAGCCATGGAAGGAATTGTAACATGGGATTAATGTCATATTTGCATTGAAGAAAGACAGCTCTTGCATTAAAGAAAAGCAAGCCTCCCTTCCCTCCCCCGCACCCCCTGCCATCTGTCGTACATAAAAAGACAGTCTCAGTAAGGGTCATGTTCTCCCCATCCACTGGGAAACACTCCTTTATTCTAAGGTTTCTATCGCAAGTTTAGGTGTTTTTTTGTTTTTTTGTAAGACTGACTTTTAAATGATGAAATATTTCAAACGTACTGAAAAGTATATACCAGCAACTAAGATGTCACAGATGTTAACAAAAGGTGGTGTTTGCTCCAGATGTTATTTTATTTCAGAAATCAGAAGGAACCAACACAGACAGCTTTCTTTCCCTTCCTGCCCAGAGGCACCCACCATCCCCAAAATTAGTGTCAATCCTTCCCCAGTGTGTTTGTGCATGTTTACTGCAAACATCATAGGTATGTATGCATAGGTGTGCGTTGGGCACTTTTATTTTTTTAACCTCTCATTGCAATCTACCTAAACATTCCTTCTTCCTTAGACGCTTGCTGCACCAAAGACCAGGTGTTCTCTAGTGAGTGGAAAGGGAGCAGTGATAATTCCAGATGCTGGGATAATTCACGTCCACGAAATGTCTGGGCTTGAATTATCCAGAGCAGCCTGGTAAACATCTGCTTTGCCTCACAACAGTCGATAATCAATACCGTCTCCTGCTAATCGGATGATGTGGTTTTGGCATGAATCCCAGGAAGGGCCAAACAGGTCATCCAAACCCTCTGCCAGAGTTTCCGTCTTTCAAGAGAGTCTTGAGTCAGAATTAGGATCTTCTGGGATCTCTTGACTTCCTCTAGCTCCTCTTGCCTACCCTGAGAACAATCCTTTGAACCGCGTTGGAACATTTCTGGGCTTCCTGTAACGGACATTTTCCAGGGCTGTGGCAGGCCTCTCGGGCAGGCAAGGCAAACACATACCTGGAGTCTGTGTCCATCCTGGATGAGATGGATCACTGCCCCCTCTAGGGGAAGTCATTCACTTCCCACCGAGTGGCTGCTTGCTCTCCTCAAGGGACAATACTACCATGTTGGCGTCTCAGAGTTGGTGTCTGTTGCTGGCAGGTAGGACCCTCAGCGGTGACGAAAGCTAGCTGAGCCTTGCTAAGTGGAAGCCTGTTATTGGTTCATGCGTAGACTCCATCTCAGCCATGCGGAGGAGCCACTGTGCAAATGCTGGGTAATGGGGACACATGGACTGACATCTACTGGCCAAGTCAGCCTGTTCACTTAACACTTTAGTGCCTCTTCTTTAATAGTCTCTGATGGGCATTAACATGTAGCACGGAGCTCCTCACCTTGTGCCTGCGCCTGTAGGTCCACTACGTGCCTCTTCCTGGGAACTCTTTGTCATTGATCTTCTAACCTTTCTCCTCCCGGGCCGTCATCCACCAGCTAAGCCAGCCATCACTGCTCAGGCACCTGCGTGTATTCTCTTCTCAGGCCACCCTCTTTCCACACAAAGTGGATGACCAGGTGCACATTGCCCAAAGCCCTGCCCATCAGGAGACTTCCTTTCCCACCGTCTTTCACCCCTACATGGGGCTGCAGGGCAACCTACGCCCGTTTCACCGGCACCCACACACTGAGCTAACTCACACTGAACCAAGCTCAGGGCTTTCCCCTCCTGTCACCTGGTCATGGGGACCCCTTGTGGGCCGAAGGGTGAGCTGAGGGACAGGCATCAGTGCATCAGTGATGGAGGGGGAGGAGTTGAGGGTCTGTGGCACCTGGTCATGCTGTGCCCTGATCCTGGACGCACCACTCCCATCTTATTACGGATTGCTGCGAGGCCTGCCCACTTATGAACTGGGTACTGGCTCCAGGCCTGTCCTTTTTCTTCTCCCCATTCACGGGCCTTGTCTGTTTATAGTTGAGAGCTGGGAAATCAGATTGGCACAACTAATTACTGTCACTGCTGGGAAGACATATTGCCATCTGGCCACACCCTGGGCTGTGGACCTGACTGGGCCTCGGCTGCCATTAGACCGGCCAGGAGGTGGCAGAGGACAGCGGGTCTGAGCAGAATCTGTGAGTGGCCTGCCTGGGTTTGAATCCTGACCCCACCACCCACAGACTGTGTATCCTCGGCCAAGTAAGTTCACCTTTCTGTGCCCCATTTCTCATTTATAAAACAGAGGTGAGTAGAATACTACCTCATAGTGTTGTTAGGAGGCTCCATGAGTTAATATTGTTTAAAATCCTGAAAACCATGCCTGGTATGTAGTAGTCCGTGCTCTGTGTCTGTTCAAGAAAACATGTGGCGGAGGGCTCAGAGAAGGAAACAGAAAAACCTGCAGTGGGAAGAAGACATCTATGGAGGGAAGGACAGGCCCCTGGAGTTGTTTCCATCACCAAGTCTCCCAATTATGTTACTCATACTTCCCTGTAAGAAAATGCTTTTCATGAAACCGCCCAAGTTGGGTTTTTTCCCTTATTCCCCCAAAAGTCTGTCTAGAACAAACCCCTTTTCCCCACATCCACACATTGAAGCCCCACCTTTTCTTTAAAATCTCACTTGAGCCTTTCTTCCTCCAGGAAGTCTTCCCAGATTTCCCCCGTCAGAAGCCTCCTCTTCTAAGAACCTGGAGCACCATCTGGATCTCCTCGTGTCTCTTCCCACTTTCTGCTCTGTGCTGCTGCAGTTGTGCACGAGCTCACCTCCCCTACTAAACGGCACCCTGTTGGTAAAGGCGGGAAGCCCCGCCCATGAGATGTAACATCAAAAGCTTTTCAATCTGTGAAACAAATGAAATATGGTCTACATCTCCAATTTCATGGCCACACCATAGCTGCTGTGGGTGTACATAATCTGTCTTATTCCACCTTGAAGGCACCCTGGCAAGACCCGGTGCCTGTTGCAGGAGGAGGGTACTTCTTAGGCTGCCTCCCCGTCCAGCTCCTCCCAAGTCAGGAAGCGCGGGCAGTATGACTGGTCAGGGCTGAGACACCAAGCCGGCCACATTTGACGATCAGTGGGTCGGGTCAGTGTGTGTTAGGGGTGTGGGCACATGAGTGAATTTCCTCTCGTCCTTCCCATGCCATGTGTAAGTGTGACTAAGGAGAACCGTTCTCAGGGCAGGCCCAGCCATTTTCTTCGCTTTCACTTTCTGTTCAGTCCTCACGCCTGGCCTGTCTTCCTGGGCCACTTTCTCCACCCCGGGTTGGAGGCTGTACATTCAGGTCTGAGACCTGGGGTCAAGGAGGCGAGCGAGGATCAGTTGTCCGCCCAGCTTTGCTAATGTGAAGTCCTGCTGCAAACCGGGCTGTCCCAGGCCTCTGCGCTGGGAGTCTCAGCTGGGCCACCACGTCATTCATCACCCACATCGGGCACTTTGAGAGTGAAAAGGGAAGTAATTAATATTGACACTGGGAAAATTGACAAACTGGGCACATTCCAGCAAACCAGGGCACTTGGTCACCTGGCTATCGAGCTCTTGTTCCATATACACACAGCAATAGTTTACCTCCCATCCGGTTCTCATTCCTGCTGAGTCCAGCTCTGTTGGTGAGAAATGCCAGGGGAGAAGAGAGGAATGTCAGGATCTGAAAACCCACCAATCATATAACTGCCAAGGGAGAGGGTAGATACCAGGATAAAACTGGGTTTTGTTGAACGAATGACTGTATAAGCAGCCATATGTCTGCCACCGTGAGACTGAATTAATTGATCTTTGAATAGCGAAAGACACAGGAAAAGGAGGGCACAGCCAAAAAGGGCATCATTTCCCTGGTGGGGAGGAAAGGGATGGTAGGGCAGACAGATCTCTCTGCTGGGCTGAGGTACTGCTCTTAGTTGAGGACATTTTGGGTACTTCCTGAATAATCTCAGGGCAGGTATGGACTGGGAAGGTATTATCTGAGGGGCCATGAGTATGAACTGTGTGGAATATTCTGTTTCTCACCTTGAGTCTGATGAGCTCACATTTGCAATCTGTGGTCACAGTCATTTCTGCTTCAGTATTTCCATTCCACTCCCTTTTCTATTGATGTTTTCTAACACCCAACATGTCATTCTTGCCTTATCTCAGACTCTTTAAAGCTATATCTTTGCTTTTCATTTCTTCACCATGTCTTTAGTTTTCATGAGGTCTCAGGAAATAGTTTTCTTGTCTTTCATGTCTTGTCTAGACACTCCAAGAAGGGAAACGACTGCAGATTTCAGCTCAGCTTCTGTTCTGCATGGTTATAATAACATTCAGTCCAACCACATTTGTCGTTTCACACCCCCAGTGCCCTGATGGAAATATCTCTCTACTAATGCACCCCCACTAATCATGTGACCTTGACTCAGTCAACCAGCTCGTAGCTGACTTCCAGTCTATGGTGTAAAGTCATTTCTGCTTGCATGGCATAATTTAAATGCATTTTTTAAGTCAAAGTCGTTTCCAAATAACTCTGTTGTTATATATTCCCATAACAGCACTGGTGTCTGCGCGAGTCTAGAATGAAACTTGCAATAATGTTCCCACCATACCCACCAGGAAAGATTCCCGTAACTGAAAGAGTTTTATTGCCAGCAGCTTTTATGTCTCCATTCTCTCGCCTTCATTTCACTGAAATGCAATTTAAAAAGTCCTCTCAATTTCTGGCTTCTCAAAGTTCAGAGGTGCAATGTGGAGATGGGGCCGCTGGTCGAGATGAGTCCAGTTAAGACAGCAGTTTGGGTGGGCTGGGCAGAGCCTCGCTGTACACAAATCGCTCCACTCCCACCCACATCTCTCTGGAAACCTGGGAGCTTTTGATCTGGAACAAGGGGAGGAGGGATGAGTTCATTTGGGGGATGGGCTGGAAGAGACACGAAAGATGCTATGGGCCCTGTTCTTTGAACTAGGGCAGAGAAAGGGGTTAGTGACCGAAGTTGCTCAGGTGAGAGTTCTTGAGACCCTGGATCCAAGCACAGCTGCCTTAAGGTCCAGGGAGCACAGTGGGGAGCTGGTTGTGGGCAGGACCGGTCCTGTTGCCTCTGCCCCAGACCACTGATGGTCTACCTTTGGTCTGCACCCTGGTGTTGGATATTGAGCAGTGACAGAGGGAAGGCTCCATCAAATGGCCTTGTGGTCAATGATCCTGGCCAAGTGGAGTGGGGGCTGGGACAGGAAGTGGGGCAGGGGAGGGGTAGAAATTGCAGGAGGTTGACAGGCCCAAGAGGATATCCCTATGGTATTCCCAGAAAGAGTATACTGAACCTGGGTGGCTGAGAGCCAGGAGTCGAGCTGCTGGTGCTCAGACCCTCACCATCTGGCTGTAATAAGGAAACATGGCATCATTCTGAAGTCACAGGCTGGTGAGGATTCTATCAATTTAATTTAATGACATGTCTAGGAAAGGCCGGCAAACATGTTTCTTTCCTCAAATGATTTGCAGTGACTTCAACTCCCCACTTCATTTTCTAGTAGAAACTTGGCCAGACAGTGTAATAAATCACCTTACAATTTAGTGCCTTCAAACAATAATTCTTTTGTAACCTCCCATGATTTCTGTAGGTGAGGAGTTTGGGAAAGGCTCATCTGGGTGGTGGTGGCCCCAGCCTACCATGTGGCTGGCATTGGACTGTGGCTGGAGCTCAGAGAGCGAGGGCAGAAGCAGCAGGTGGCTGGCTGGGCACCTCTGTCCCTTCAGGTGGTGTCAGGGCCTCTGTGTGGCCTGTCTATGGGAACTAGTTGAGGCTTCCTCACAGCATGGTGGCCTCAGTGCAGTCACAATGCTTCTAGAGGGCTGAAGGCTTCACAAATGAAGATACAGGGAACACGGTGGAATACGGGTCACCTTCTATGGCCTAGGCTCAGAAGTCTCACATAGCGTCACTTCAAGGATAGCTACAAACTGGAACAGTCACAGAAGCTCACCTAATGTCGAGGGGGGCGGGTGTTAGACTCACCTCTTGATGGGGAGTGGCAGGGTTGTGGAAGAACGGGGGGATGGGCAGGGGTGGGAGATGTTGCGTCCATCTTTGGAAAACACTGGCATGACCAACTTTTCCATGCGGGCTGAAATCATTCGTCTGAGCCTTCCTCCCAGGCTGGCTTCTTTTAAGAGAGCCTCCATCTGTGACTGTGTTCCTTCCTGACCAGCACTCAGCCACCTGTTCTACCTGCTTGAGTCTCCACTCTTCCCCCAGTGCAGCTCCTCAATCATGTCGGCTCATCTCCTCCTGAACCCTGTTTAATATGCGGTGCCTCAGAAGCAAACCTCTCTAGCTTTCTCTCTGGGGGATCCTTTCCTAAAAAGGCATGGAACTCACAGTTCTTCTGAGTGAAGAGAGAGTGGAAATCCATCAGAACGCTGACTAAGACGCAGGCCAGCTCTGGCACAGCTGGCGGAGGGAACCATCCTTGAGTTCTTTGATCCGAGCATCCCACACACCAGTGAGACACTTAATTACAGGGGGGCTGGGTGAACAGGCAGAACAGAGGGAATGCGAGGTCAGGGGAGAACGCCAGGAACACACATGGGCTTGGAGACCAGGAAAGGCATGTAAGGACTCTTCCAAGTTGCCAATAAGTGAATCATCACCCACGGTCATGGAACCCAGGTAAGGATACTTGTATGTAACAGGCCTAGACTCAAAGCCTTCAATTAGTATTATTATTTTATCAACAGAAAATAGAACCTATTCAGAAGGCTGGAGACTGAGCTAACAGGAAACGTCAAGGTGGGAACCTTTGGAGACAGGACAGCACAAAGACAGGGCTGCTTCTACATGACTGTTAGGGAGGGCAGGCTTATGGAGAAGCCGGGAACATCTGGCCAGAAGAGACTTATTCATGGTATCACGGGGGTTCCCTGAAGTCACACTAAGCTGACACCCTCTCCTCCCTGGGGTATATGTCCCTTCTTATGTGACACTGAAATAACTAGGCAGTTTCGTTTGTGGTAATTGTAGCCAGAGAAGGTGGAACTCAGATGCAAGCGTGAATTCTGGTTCTGTCATCAAGCTGTGTGATTTTTGGACAAGTCACTTAACCTCTCTGAATCTTTGTTGACTCATGGAAACTGGGAAACGGGGAATATTACACCATGCCTTTGTGTTATGATAAAATGAGATACGTAATATGAATAAAATGTTTAGAATAGCCTCGGACCCGCTTGGCGCTTCATCAAGTCTGTTCTCTTTCCGTTCCCTCTTAATTATCCACTGAGCACCTTTTTTTCATTTTGCCACCAGTCTCAAGCTGGTTTCTTTGGCCAGGTGTGTGTTATTGCAAGAAGCGAGGCATTTAAAATCAAAGCATGGTTCTAATAGAGGGCAGGTAATTATCACCCTGGGGAATTCAACAAGGGAAGGCTCCTTTGCTGTGGCTTCCTTCTCAGGTTTGGGCTTTCCAAACCAATTTTTCTGCAAGGGGACCTTCTCCAGGTAAGTTGAAAATCCACCTCCTCCCGCAAAGGGCAGATCTTGGCAACATGATGCTACAAAGTCAGGGATACAGGTTGCCTCGCATCCTGGCCGCGGTCTTTGGATCCAGGATCTGATTTCCCAGCTGGTCGCCGGGTGGGGGAAGGGATGTCTGGATCCGTGAGGCACGCGGGCCTCGTAAGGCAGAAGACTCCACAAGCCCATTCAAGTCCAGCCCCTCACGAACACACCACAAATCATCTACTCCTTCTCCGGGAGTCAAACACCCTCGTATCTGCCCTGAGCACTGGTTGGCAGCGGTCTAAGAGCCACATCCTCAGTCTGTCACTCTGTCGGGGGCTCCCCCTCAAGCAGAAGGGCCTCTCTCCTTTGGGGCCACATAGTACCTGAGACAGGCCTGCATCACAGCAGCTGATGACAACTGGGCACACACTGCCTTCCCTGCCAGGCCCAGGTAATGCAAACATGCTTACATCGCCTTCCTCTCACGCTCCTAATTCCCGGCAGAGAGCTTGGCCCAGAGCGGTGCTCCGTGGGTATTTGCTGACTTGAGTCAAATTGATAAAAGGCAAGGCTTTTAAGAATCTTCCAACATAGATAGTCTATGATTCATTTTTCAAAAGTGTCTATCCATTTAACTTCATTTTTTCAGAATCTAATGAAATCTAAAATTTATGTTATGGAGTTGAAAATTTCACATTAGAACTCAGACGTACGTAAAAATGTTGCTTAAATTTTTTTTCTTTAAATGATCCATCCTATTTCGAAACTTCATTTCTTTTTACTTAAAATTGCCTTTAAAATGAACAGTCTCTGGAGTAGGAAAAGATTTCTTAAATGTAACAAAAAAAGCACGAACCTAAAGGGGGAATTTTAATAAACTGGACTACAATAAAATTAAGCACAGATCAAGAGATAGCCTTAAGAGTGTGAACTAGAAGTTACAGACTCAGGGAGGATATTTGTAAGAATTATATTCAACAGAGAATTCAAAATACATAAAGAACTGATACACATCAATCTACAAGATTGACAGCTCAATAGAAAATGGGCAAATGACTCGAGTTGGCACTTTACAAAAGAGAATATTCAAATGCCCAATAAATGTACAAAAAGGGGCTTGTCCTATAGTCAGATTGGGCTGCCATAACAAAATACCAGAGACTGAGTAGCTTAAATAACCAAAACTTATTTCTCATAGTTCTGGAGGTGGGGAAATCCGAGATCCAGATGCCAGGCAACGCAGTTTCCACTGAGGAGTCTCTTCCTGGATTGTAGACGGTCACCTTCTTGCTGTGTGCTTACCTGGTGGAGGAAGAGAGAGAGAGAGAGAGTTTTGCTCCCCCCGCCCCCCAAAGAAGCAGACGTCCTTCAAAGCTAAATTCAAACTCCTGGCTTAGGAAAGCAGAAACATTTGTTCAAGTGTTAAGAGTGAGTCAAGGTTGCCCACCTCTTCACTCATTCCCCTTCTGATCATCAAAAAGCCGGTCTCAGTCTCAGCCTGAGGACCCTGTTCCACAAAGACCGGGACCGAGAAGTTAGCTGGTGTTCAAGGTATAGGTGTTTACTCAATGGACAGCTCAAATAAATGCGACATAGGAATACCAGGAAATACACTCACTGACCCGGGAGGTATACCTTAGGGGCTAGTTTACCTTACGGGGATGATGAAGCATTTCTGGGAAACCCTTACAGGGCTGACAAAAACCCAGGCATTGTCAGGAATGTGGACCAAGCTGTTCTGATTATAGGGGCAGATCTAGTTTTCCATATTTTCCCCATGCACACAGCGCTCGATTTTGACGAACAGTCTGGGTGTTTATAGAAACATGATCTTTCCCGGAGCAGCGGAGAGAGTCTTTTGGGGAAGGCTGTGTCGAGAAGCAATTGTGAGATGGATGTCACCACAGGATGTGATACGTCTGATAGAAAGATGTAACAGACATTGGTAGAGGGGGTAGTCTCTTTAATGACGGAAGACATGGAAACCTGTGGAAATGGTTACAGAAAGTAGAGGCGACTCAGATGGCTTCCACAGAGAGGTAATTCTTCCCAGGTCCCCCAAGTCCCCACGAGGACTGCCCTCTGTGGGTGTTGCCACCTCACAGAGCAAGGCGCTGCCAAGCACAAGGTGCCCTCTGCCATTCTCACGGAGGGGTGGCTGGTTTTATGTTTCCGGTCATTGTCCCCAGATCCCCGAATATCTTGGAGACTTTGGCTAGACACCTGCCCATTCGCTAGGTGCAGGGGGTGCTACAGAACAACTCCAGCACATTCCTGAGTCTTCACCCTGAAAACGGGTAAAGTCAGGGCTATTTCCCAGGAATACCAGGAAATACACTCACTGACCCAGGAGGTATCACCGTAGGTGCTGGTTTATCTTATGGGGATTTATCACTGGTTTATTGTGTTTCTATAAACCCTTGGAGGGGTTTAATGGTGACTCACATCGCTGAATTAGATTCCAAATGGCTTTCACAGAATCATGCTCTCACCAATGCCTGCATCAGTATATCCTCACCAGCATTAGATACTCAGATTTTAAAAATATTTTTCTTCATTTGACAGATATAAAATAATATCTATTGTTGGTTTTTGTTCGCATTTATATCTATCTTTAAATAATGCAGTGGGTTAATGTTTTGACTATCATCTAATATTTCTTGCTCCATAATCCATTCTTTTCCTCCTTTACTGCCTGTGCCAGGGAGCAGAGACAAACCTCTCTAAGGAAGAGGAAGGTGGCTACAGCATGAGACAAAGATGTCATTTCTCTGGTTTGAATTTTAAGGTAGACTTAAAATCTCATGGCAACACAGTGGTTTTGAAGGCCAGACTTTTCAGAGAGAAAAAAGGTTTTCTTAAAACTCCCAAGGCTAGAGTGTTCACACACATCAAAGAAAGCAAAGCTGAGGGAAGCGGAGTGATCGTTTCATGAGTCATAGAAAAGGGCAGAATGCAGATTTGACAAAAGGGAAGTGTCTGCCCCACAGGAAGAAGAATGGCTACTTGGAGACTTGGGGAAAGAATTGAGAAACAGGGCAAGAAAAGGCAGGCAGGGGTCAGGCTGTGAGTGTGCTGGTTCTGCCCACCCCACCCATTGAGATCAAGCTCCAGGGGTAAGGGAAGACGGAAACACCCAGGTAATTTGAAGGACTCTAAGAACGTCAGGGTTGGTGCCCCACTTCTCTGGGTGTAGGCCAAAGAAGCTTCACATCTTTCAGAGGAGCCGTTGGGTCAGCCTGACACTGCACCCAATATGGCATCCAAGCCATGGAGTAGAAATGGCTGCGGGAGGTGTCCCAGTAGGTTGGGCCTGAGGTAGCACCCCTGGTTCGTAACGTGTGGTCCAGCATGAGATGTGGAAGAGGTCCAGAACTTCCTGTGTGCCACAGGGGGACCTGAGAAGTAGCTGGGGTGCTAGGACATCACCATGGCAAAAGGCAAAGTGACCAAAGCTTCAGGGTGGACTTCACAAGTCAGGGAGCAAATGGCTTTCTCATGCAGGCCTCAGGGAAGCAGGAGCCTCAGGTGAGACCAAGGCAGCCAGGCAGAGCCTCCAACCTTGCAGGCAACCTATACTTGTGCCACAAGACCTGAAGGTATGGAAGCTTCCCCTGCAACCAGCTGCCATCTTGGAATGCAGAGGAGGAAGGAAAATTCTTGTAGTGATGGAGAAACCCAAAGACAACGTCATTACCCAAAAGGAGATGATTTTAAACCAGAGTCTGAGACGCCATAATGGCAAGAAGAGGTGGGGCCTCAGGAGCTGCCTGGGATCTTTATTGACAGTCATATTTTCACCTCTGAACAAATTCTACCTTCACCGGATACTCATAACCCCTGTTATAACATACTTAATTTTTTTCCAATTATAATGGCAATGTGATTTCATTTTAGAAAAGTTGGGGAACAACCATATAAAGAAGAAATTAAAATCATCCTGTGATGGCACCAACTGGAGATATTCACTGATAATATCTTGGTTTATTTCCTTCTAGTCTTTTTTCTTGGTTTATTTCCTTCTAGTCTTTTTTCTATGTATATGTGTTTGTGTGTGTGTATTATTGTGATGTACCTTGTGCATCTTGTTGGTTGACAAGATTTTTTAACGTCTCAGTCCCTTTTGTTTGCGGAAAGGAATACCCACCACGTTGTTGCTTAGTTTATTATCTCTAAATAACTAACAATTCTAAATGTTCACAGCACGCATGACCACTAAATCAAAATACAAGAAGTTAACAAATTTAATTTCCCCAGATGCTTAATCATTGATTGAAATGTGATAAGTCAAACGTCCTTAACGTTTGATTACAAATCTCCTATACATCAGATTTTCCTATGTGCTTTAAATGCCTTAAAATGGAAGCAAAACACGCCCACAATGACAATGATTTCTAACTTGAGCAGCACTTGCACTAGGGCAGTTACAGAAGTGCTCAGCCTGGGGTGTCCAAACTGCGGCCCGCAATCCATTGTTAATTGGCCCGCAGCAAATTCCAAAAATATATTTAGTTTACTTAAATAAACCAGGTGAGGCAATACATACTTCACCTTGAGTGAGTGGCCCGGCTGTTTGTGTATTTTATGGCCTTTGGTAAAAAAACGTTGAAAAAAGTTTTGACACCCCTGTCTTAGACCATGGCTTTCCATCCTGTCTTCACCATCTCATTCTTACTCCTCTGTTTATTTCTCGCCAGGGGCTCGGCTTTCTTCCCTCAGCTCAGAGACTTGGGTTGGCCCCTGCACTGGCTCAGACTGAGATGGGACCAAGGGCAACGGGTCAGGGACTCCTCAGATTATTAGCTCTCACTAGTCAGGTATGGTTTGATTTTTTTGTAGTCTTTGTCTTTGCCCCAAATGACACTTGCTTTGCAGCCCAGCCTGTTATCATCCTGCTTTGCAATTGTCCTGGGGTGGGGTGGGGAACAACTGACTAGATTTAGAGAAAAATTTGTCACTGAAACTATAGCTTCTCTTTCTCACTATTTTGACCTATAATACTTTGCCCAGACTCCTCAGATCCCCTTTTACTGGTGTGTGTGTGTCCCCACCCCCACTTCCAACAGCTGGTTCCTGTATCTTCTTTGGACCTTCAGTCTTGGGCTGTTGGGGGAGGCATTGCCTGAGAATTTACATTCCTCTGGGTCGGCCCTTAACTGATGATCCTGGGGTGTGAGAATGGGGAGGTCTTGTCCAGGTGCACTGAGGGGAGGAAGGAGGGAGACTCCGAGGTGTTACTTACACTGCAGAACCCCCAATGGGATCAGGCTACAGCCACCTTCCCTGGCACTTTGCCTGAGATGGTTCCCTGGCATGGCTTCCCTGAGAGTGAGGTCTTCATAAATCACTTGCACACAGAGCTCTCTCAACGTCTGCTTGGGAAACCCGACCTAAGTCAGCCAGTGATGCATTTTTAAATGTTAAAATAAGTTTGAAAAATAACAGGCTCTGTGGGTGTACCCAGGAGTTTGAGTTGGTTCATACAGCTTAGTAAGTAAAAAACAGCAAGTCAGAGTCGTTTTCCTGGACATATCGGTCTGGAGTCAGAACACTGACAGCAGGGAAACAGGGACCCCTGTAAGCCATGGGCGTTTTCTGGGGACACTGATGCCAGATCCCCCTTCTGCAGGGGCTGGAAGCACCTCAGAGAATGGAGAGCAGGCTCCCCTGCTCCCTCCCTCTGCCCTCCCAAGTCCACAGGCGAGGCCAGAGGCCAGAATAGTGGCAGCTCCCTGTCCTGTTTTACCTGACTCACCAGGCCCACACCCCCAGGTGCCCCACAGGCCAAGGGGAAGGAGCAGGCAGAGTGGGGAGCCTGTGTCCCACAGTACAGGGGCCGAGGTTAGACAGAGTGGTTTGCTGCCCTGAGTGACCACCGAGAGGGTTTCCAGAACTCTGCACCTTCTCGGCCGCTTTCAAGAACAGAGTGCTCTGTCCTCCCCCTGCTAACAGCTGGGGAAGTGTAAATGTGTGTTACTCCAACAGCTCAGAAGTCCTGAGAGTGCCGAGACACTTTCTAATCCAGGTTCTGCCTTCTGTGGGAAGGCAGAAAGCAGACACCTTGGTTCTTGGAAGGAGCTGAGTCATATCTAATGAACACTACTTGTTGGTGACTGGATTATCTGCAGAGCCAGCCTGAGCCTCCTGGAAAGGGCGCCACCTGGTGGTGGGCACTCTCCAGTTGGGAGTGCTCTCTCTTCCCCGTCCCTCTTGCTCAGGGGGTGTGGAGATAGGGTTTTGAGGGGGTTAGGGGTGGGTGATGATTTACCCTTTGCAGCCTCAGACTTCCCTGGCAAGCCATTGCTTTGGGCACACTTGCTGGCTTGCTGTGATTGAGGGCTTGCCTGGGACACAGGAGCCAAATGCCAGAATTCAAGCCCCAGCTTCACCGCTGTGGGAACTTATGACAAGTTACCAAATGTCTCTAAGCCTCAGTTTCTTACCTGTAACAGGGTGCTCAAAGGACCTACCTCCCTGGGTTCTTTGTAAAGAATAAATGAGATTATGCATGATCTTAGTTTGAGTTCCCCCAAAGCAGATCCTGAGAGGTTCAGAAGGAAGTAGTTTATTTGGGAGGTGATCTTAGGAAATACCACTTGGGGAGAGAGTTGTGAGACAAGCGAGGGTAAGATGACAGCAAGAGTGACTTAGCCAGCAAGTGTGTTGCCACTGGGGGCACCTGGCTCAGTCCCTCTCCGTGACACCTGGCCTGGGATTTCAGATCTGGGGTTCAGATTCCCATTAGCCCTGATTGAAGGCTACGCCTAGGATGTCTAATTCCTCACACTTCTGGCTTATTCACTATGCCTGGGCATAATGGACTAAGCTAGATTCAGAAATTGTGGCATTTGGAAGTTGGGCCAACATGCATGGAAGTGGTCAGTGGGCTATGAGTGGGGAACCGTCCAAATCTTCTATATGCATATCACTAGTAACATCTCAATAAACAATCATGATTAATAATAATACCCATCCGTGCTCCAATCAAACTCACCCCTCTCCACCAAAGTTTGACATGGCTGATAAACTACAAGTGGGTACAAATAGACTGTGTGCTATGGGGAGCGCTAGGTGCCAACAGCCCCTAGACAGGTGTTTGATGTCTCCCATTTTACAGATAGGGAAGTGGAGGCCCCTAGAGTGTGGGAGCCTCGTCGTGGTCGTGGGTCAGACCCCTGTGTTGATCTCCTTTGGGCAGGTATGGCTGCTCCCGCTTGTGCCAGGATAATAAAGAGTTTTTATCTTTATTATCCTGTGCCTGAATTAAGATTCTCTCTCTCTCTCTCTCTCTCTCTCTCTCTCTCTCTCTCTCTCTCTCTCTCTCAGACTCAGACTAACCATGACTGTGCAGAAATTTGTTTCCTTCTGTAAAATGTCAAGGCTGAATCTTTTATGTTCTGTCCTGGTCTGGGCGTGATAATGAACTCCATCCAAGACCCATGGCTGCCTCCAGCCCCTAAGACTCATTGGAAGTCTTGGAATAATTACAAAAGGAATAATTCTCAGTGGCAGGAGAAGGTGTGGGAGTGATTTTATCTTTTTTTTTTTTTTTTTCCCTGCAAGACTCAGACTCGAGAGAGAAAAGGAAAAGGTTGCGGGTCCCCCTCTCACTTATTTCTGGTCGTGCCCACATGGACAATTGGAGCTTGCCTCCTGTGGGCCCTACTTCACGTCCACCAGGAGCCAGAAACCCAGGGTCCCATGGCCTGCCTCAGAGTCAGCAATAGAGGGTCTGCTCAGCTCTCCTTCCTGAATGCCACAGCCACATGTCAGTGCTGGTGACAGAGGACAAGAGCAAGCCCAGCTCCCCTGGTCCATGCTGTACTAGCAGGAGAGCAGCCTGGGAGCAGGGTGGGGTAGGGCCTGCCACAGAGCGCGGGGCCTCCTACTTCTGGGGCAGGGGGCCATTTCTGAGTCACTCTACTGGGCAAGGGACAAAAACCCAAAACCTATCTTTTCTGGCCCCTGTTCAGTTCTCAGTTGGAGCCAGTTAAGCCTTTCCTTTCTTCTTATTCTTATTTTAAATATATTTTTTGTTTACAACATATATAACATAAAATTTGTCACTGTAGCCATTTTTAAGTGTACACTTCAGTGGCATTAATTATATTTGCAGTGTTTTGAAACCATTACTGCTGTCTGTTTCCAGAGCTTTTGCATGACCTCCAACAGAAACCCGGGACTCACTAAGCACTAACTCCCATTACCCTCTTTCCCCAGCCCCTGTGACCTGTACTCTCCTCTCTGTGTCCGTGAATTTGACTAAGTACCTCGTGTAAGTGGAATCAGACAGTATTTGTGCTTTTGGGACTGGCATTTTTCACTTAGAATAATGTCTTCAAGCTTCATCCATGTCATAGCAGGTGTCAGAATTTCTCTTGTTTTTTAGACTGAATAGTATTCCATTGTGTGTTATACTACTTTTTCTTCATCTGTTGATGTAGGTAAGCCGTTCCTTTACATCGACACCCAAATGTACACTTTAAAAAGAAGGAAGAAAGAAGGCACTCTGTTCTCACAGCACTGGCCTGGCTTGCTCAGGCCACCGATGACACTAGTGGCCTTGGCCCCTGTTTCAGTCTGCCTGGTAAACAAACAGCTGAGGGGTGTTTCTTTGTAGTAGGTGTGGTGTGATTGACCTGGAAGATGGGGAGAGGGGGCCAGAATGTGACACTAACGGCCTGGAAGGACCACGGCCTCACCTCGTTCAATAGTCTTGTCCTATAGATGAGAAAACTGAGGCTCAGAGGAGGAGGCCTTTGCCCCTGGCCAAACATCTCGTTAATGGCAAAGGAGGTACCGTGGTGCCCTGCCCATGTTGTTACCCATCTGCTGGCAGCTTCAGAGACACTGTATGTAATGCTAACACTCATATTTATACTGTGGGACTTCCCTCCTAATAACGCAAGTAGTGGGGATCCAGTACTTGAACACAGAGACAAATTACAGGGACTTCTGACTTCATCGGGGGAGGCCGCACACAGAGCCAGCGGCACCTCAGTTGGCACAAGTGCAGGCACCCAGCGGCAAGGCCTGCCAGCCAGACCTCACCCAAGACTGGTCAAGACCCAGCCAGCCGGCTAGGGAGTTTCAAGTTTGTCTGGGGGTTTGAGTTTCCCTCCCCTCCCCACCATTGCTGGGAATGGGACTCAAGCGCAATGTGAGGGCCACAGTGCAGGCTGTGGGCAACAGGCCCAGATTCCCCGAACAGGCCTGCACACCCATCCCCCAGTTGCTGCGTGGGGGTGGGTGGCTAACATCTCTCAGCTGCTACTTCTCTGGAGAACTGGGCCCAGCTAAAGGGAGCTGCCCGGGAAGCTATGCACCCGACACCCAGGTCTCATCTAGTGACTGACCATGGGAATATGAAAGACCAGCCCTTTGCCTCAAGGTGGGGCAGTGCTGGAGTGCAATTCCTGCTCCGGAAATCTGTGGGACCAGGCTGAAGCGGCTCTAGCTGAGACCACATGACTGCTTTGCTCCTTCTGGGAGTCCCCCGCAAAATGCCCCTTGTAGGAGTCTCTCCATCTCGGGCTCTGCTTCTAGGAAACCCAATCCTAGACCAGCTGCATCAAAGAAGTCCTTAACATAGTCCATTTATTGTGAGTGGCTGAATACATTTTGACCCACTGATGGTTCCTGTCCTGGGTGGGTTCCCTGACCTCTGGTCCCGTCTCCTTCCTCTCTCTGGGTGGTCTGTCTGCAGCAAGGGCCCCTGCAGCAGGGGCATCTGAATGTGGCCTTTACCCAGCTGGCCATGTGGAGTTGTGACAGTTTTGGGGGCAGCGTTGTACAGTCACAATATCCTTCTTCCTTATTGAATCTCAGAACTCATTTTCACACTAAAGACATCAAATAAACCCAGTGCTACTAGGTGGCTCCGTGGTTATAACTCGAGGAGACGAATCACATTGTTCATCCTGTAAAGTTGTGTCCCGTTCCTTATCAGCTTCATCTGGAACCTCACACAAGAGCAGAGGCGTCTCTCCAGGAGGGGTGGAAAGTTTGGTCTGTCTCTGATAGATGTGTGGAGGTGATAAACTTGGGACGGGAGGGAACGGGCCTTTGGTCCTTGATAGGTTTCAATATCCTGTGCAGCTCATCTCTGACCCATGTGCCAGGAATATACCTACGTCAGCCTTCATATACTACCTGACCTGAGAAGCCCTCCATTACTTTCTACAGAGGGAGGGGACCCCAAAGAGCCCCAGAGTGGAGATAGCAGAGTACTGAGAAGCAGGCGCCCGCTGGGGTGAAAGTTTGTATAATACATGCATTTGAACATTTGTTGATAAACACACTAGCCATGGTTACTTGTGCTGGGACAGTTGCTGATGTTAATTCATTGATCTTATGAAGGGTATCCTCTCATTTTCTATGATATAGCACTTGTATAATAAAGAAAAGCTTTCAAAACAGTTAAGTGCAGCACAATTCCATTTTCAGCTATGTCATTAGCAACTCAAGCTGTCGCCAGGAGGCTTTAAGAATGGGCTGGAATCTGGGGATTCTGCAGGCACATGTACACAGTTACAGTGGGATGCTTCCTTTCCCGTCACAGAAGTAGTGATTGACTTTTAGTAAAATGCATGCTTGGAAGTGTTTCACTACTGAGATGATGCAAATGAAACAGACTAGAGGGCACAGACCCAAAAGCTGAGCCTGCCAGCAACTGACTTCCTCCACCCACTGGATGGTCCCAATTGTAGTCTCCTTCTTGGAGCTCTGTCTCTCAGAAAGCAGCCAAAGTCAGCACAGAGAACTAACCAGTGCATTAGTTTAATACATATATGTAGTGTATACACACACATACACACATTCATGCATACTATTCCCACAAACTTTTCTAGAAATTCTCAAAATCGTCCCTTAGGAAGGTCTATTGCTGCAGCAATAGATAGATATTTCAAATCCACCCTAAGAAAGTATTCATTAGGGACCATCCAATGAATGCATGTATACATAGTAAGTGCCTAACTGTCTCATTGAAAATGAATGCTCTTTGGCCGCTTTGGGTTTGTGGATGCACAGACTCTCAGTGACCGGGTAGGTCAATAGACAAGCAGACCTTGAGTAGCTAGCTCCTAATTCTCCCAGGAAAGTTAGTTTCTGGTGATGAAGAAATACCAGTCAGGGAAGCAGAAGACCCAGGTTTAGTCTCAGCTCTGCCTCGTCGTGTTGCTGTGTGATTGTAGGCAAAATGCTGAACCTCTCTGAGTCTTGGTTTCCAACTTGGTAAAAAGCAGCAAGAGTGACTGTGTGTTGTATTAGGAATACTTAATGTGCCTTCCAGAATTACAAATGCTACGATTATATTAAAATTGACCAAGGTTAGCAGTTATTGATTTTCTCCTGTTAGTTACCACAGGTTTGGAGAACTTGGCAGTTCATAACCCACCTTGCTTTGGGGCATAAGTAGATTTCCAGTGCATTGCAAGGCTAGAGGATTTGCATTACATTGAACTTCTTCAATGTCTGGACCAGGAGACAGTAGGAGACCACCTTGCCCACCCCCTCCTCTCTGAAAGGGTGGCACCTGCCAGAGATAGCCCTGGACCCCAAAGAGCCAGAGGGGCAGCTGAAGCCACAGGACAACGACCCAGCCTCTCCTTCGGACAGATTCCTATGAAATAAACGATTCTTTTTTGACATAATAGCAATATCTCAAGATAAAAGGAGGCTACATATGTTGAAGGTTCTCAAATTTGAAATGCATCAGAATCCCTTGGTGGACTTATTAAAACAGACAGGTGGGCCCCACCCCAGAGTTTTTGGTTCAGTAGGTCCTGGGTGGGGCCCCAGTTTTGCATCTCGAATGAGTTCCCAAATGCTGCTGCTGCTGCACGTCTAGGGACCACACTTTCAGAACTGCTGCTCTAGAACAATGCCAAGTATTCACTCAAAAGTGGGGAGAGGGAGCAAAGGAAAGCAGTGTTGAAAGTGGTTTTTATATTAAGTCACTTTAAGGACTTATTTATTCTTCTTCTGAAAACTGGGAAGAATCTGGAACCACTGACCAGCAGACACTATAACACAGACACCAGGGGTGAGGAAAGCCTTGTAATTGCAAACTATTTAATCCCCAAGTGTTTACCTTTTAAAAAAATCTTATTAGTGCTAAAATTATATCTCAGCTTTTAAAACCAGCTTTTGAAATATGCTCATATGCTAAAGTTTACACATATGAAAAGGAAATCTACATGCTTTCTAAAATGAGTCATTTCTGTGAGGCACTCGGCTCAGAAGAACTATTGATTTTTACCATTTTGGCACTTTAATGGGTGCTTTGCAGAGCTTGGGTCAATGAGTAAAAAGATAAATCACATAAACCCTGTATGCTACCATCACAGACGTCAGTGGGGCTGAGGGGCAGGCGCAGGGGTGGGGGGCAGTGTGGGGAGGCACAAAACAATTTCCACCAGAGCAAGTAACACGGTTCCCATCTCCTACCTCTCCCAGACAGGTAAGGGAGACAGCAGTAGCCCTTTTGGAACTTTTAGGAGATTTCCTCCCTCCACGTTTTTTGGGGAACATCTTGTAATTCTTGGATTACTTCTCTTAACTCAAAAAAAAAAAAAAAAAAAAAAAAAAGAAAGAAAAGAAAAAGCTACATACGCATCTCTGGAGGAAAATGTCTGTATTAAAAGCCAAAAAACCAAAAAACCAAACCAAAACAAACACAGAAGTACAAGAAGAAATGCCCACCAGGCCACGTCACTAGATAGATCAACTTGGAAAAGGTTCATAAAGTTCATTTTCAGCGGTAATAATATATCGGTGTTAAATCACTCCCATGCCCCCCCATTTTAAATAAGTTTAAAAAAACAATAAACTTCAAATACTATGTTCCGATACAAAGAGCTTCTCTTACTTCAGCAATAGCAATTTGATTTTTTACTAAAACTTTCATTTAAAACAGTTATTAAATATATAAAACAAATACACAGGATTTGGTCATTTTCTGCCGTGAATATAGGGCACGTGGGTGCGGGAGGGAGGGGGTCAGGTGGATGCAATAGAGGGGAAAAGGCCCCACTTCCTTCCACTCAGTCTTCCCGGCCGCAGACCCCACCCTTCAGTTCAAGGGCTGGCACCTTTTTGGAACCAGATCGCTGCACACACCTTGCTTTTCAAACACGTTGGGGCCTTTCTGGCGACCCCCCTCCCGGAAGAAGAACTAACGGTCACTACAGCACGAAGCACACTGGCCAAGTCTCCGGCGGGAGAGGTGCCCGAGAGCGCGGACACCCGGCGGACGCAGGGAGGAGCGGAGCGGGTCACTTGGTGGCAGCCCCCGAGGTGACGGCGGCGGCGGCAGCGGCGGCGGCCGCGGCGGCCGCAGCGGCGGCGGTGGTCCCGGCGGGCACCGCGGCGGGGGCGGCGGGGACGGCGGCGGTGGTCCTGCGCTGCTCCATGCCGTTGGGCAGGAAGCCGGCGATGATGGGCACCGGCCAGATGAGGGCGGCCACGCTCCACACGACGATGACCAGGGTCATGAAGCAGGCCACCAGCGTGGACTCGATGGGCTTGCGGTTCAGCCGCCAGCCCGGCTCGCCCTGCAGCTCCTCCAGGCTGAAGTCTAGGCAGCAGAAATGCAGCGGCTCGCCCTGCAGCCACAGCGGCCCGGGGGGCTCGGCCGCGGGGTAGGCGGGCAGCGCTGTGGGCGCCCCGGCGGAGGCAGCGGGCCGGAGGCCGCCAGAACGGCGGCCGCGCACCCAGCCGCAGCCCACGCAGAGGCGCAGGTCCTGCTGCGCGCCGCCCGCCGCCAGACCCAGGTGCTCGATGAGCAGCGGCGGCCCCACGCGGTGGAAGGCGGCGGCGAAGAAGGCGCGGCCGTGCGCGTTGGTGGTGAAGAGCAGCAGGTCACACTGCAAGCCCCGCGGGCGGCCCCAGCGCACGAGCAGCGAGCTCAGCATCTGTCGCTGCACGCTGATGTTGCACGGCGCCGCCGCCACCTCCTCCGGGCCCGGGCGCTCGGGGGGCCCGGGAGCCGCCGAGCCCAGCAGCTGCGGGGCCGCGGGCTCGCCCGTGGACGACGCATTCACCGAGGCGTTGGGGGGCGCCCCAAGGAGGCCCGGTGCGTCCGCGGCCCCGCCGCGGGCCGGCGGCAGCGGGCAGGCAGCGGCCAGCAGCGCGGCGAGCAGGGGCAGCATGGCTTGCGATGAGCGCCTACGCGCGCTGGGCCGACGGCGGCTGCATGGCGCGCGGGAGACTGGAGGGCGAGCTGACGGCGGGACCGCGGGAGCTGGCAGCCGGGCGGAGAGAGAGCGGCGGAGTACTTGCCAGCCCGCGGGGGCGGCGCGAACGCGGGGGCAGCGGATCGCTCGGCGTGGAGATCCCTCCAGGCCGGCTGCGTCTGGGGTTCCCCGCCGCCCCCGGCGCGGGGGCCCTCGGACGGCGCGGCTGCTCTGCGGGGCCCGGCTCTCGCCCGGAGCAGGATTCCCCGGCTGGGCTCCGCCTCCCGCGCGCCCCGCCCCGTCCTCCGCCCGCCCGGCTCTAAGACTCGGGGGAGGGCGGGGTTCCATATGCTGGAGCCGGGAGGGTGGTGGCCGCGTGCGGGCCGGGAGGGATGCGGGGCGCCGTGTGGGGGCTCTGAGGCCGGAGCATGGGCGGGTGTGGGTGAAGGGGTGTCGTCGGATGGTCCGAGCGGGGTGTTGGCCGGAGTGGGGAAACCTGCGCTCTGGCGGCCCTGCTGCACCGCCCGAGTCCGATTCGAAGCAGAAAAGGGGCTCTGGGAAAATCGCATCCTCGGAGGGAGGCCGAAGGGCCCGAGAGGACCCCGCGACGTCTCGCCTTGGTACTCACCCGGACCCCGCTCTTTTTATAAAAGGGGGAAACTGAGGCCCGGAGAGGGGGAACGACTTCCCCAGGCCATCCCACGAGTCAGAACCAGAAACTCCGGGCCAGCTCTTTCTGCCTTTCTAAGGTATCTCTTAAAACCTCTAAATCTGGAGAGTTTGGCTGGTTTTTAATGCGTCCTCCAACACAATAGACCCACTTAGTATTCTCCTCACAGCAAACAAACCCTGAGGAAAATTCCAAGAATTCTCCCGAGTTTGGGATGGAGAGGGGCTGGTGGGAATGTGAGCTCGGCAGCTCTGGGGGGCCCATGCGTTTCACTCCTTCAAAACCTCTCCTCCTACGCAGGCCCCATCGAGTGAACACGTGTTTTCGAAAGATTTGTCTGTAGAATCTGTGCCAAGGGACAATTCATCTCCATTAGGTAAGTAAGTGGGGGAAGACCTGCCAAGAATAACGTGCCGCGATTAGATATATATTTAAAAAATATTTTCCTAGTAAATTTGGCCTCTTACACTTGGAAAAACATTTCACTGATCCCACTCCAAGGTGACCCTGCGGTTGGAAGCCATTGTGCCCTATGAGTACCAGGTGTTCTGAGTCTGAGAGGGAGGGGCACGAGGGAGCAGAAACAGGCCGTCAACCAAATGGCCCTCCCTCTAAACCAGCCAGTTTCCTGAACTGCATTGCTAGGTATCCTGGCCAATTACATTTCTGGAAGCTTTTGTCCACTGTTTCTAACAATAACTAAAAGCAGGTTAAGGATGATGTAAAAACATACCCAAATATAGGTCCCAAACCTACCTGGCCTCTTTCCAGGTGGGCAGGTCATTATTCTGACTTGGACTTGGCTTCCCTGTCTGAACAGTGGGGTCCTTGGTACCCGCCTGGCAGGAGTGCTGTGATAAACGCACTAAGCCCAGTGTCTGTCCATCTCCGCAGAGGTGCTCACGTGGTGGCTGTCGTGATGTAGTTACCATCAGTCCAGCCCCAGACGGCTGTCTGGAATGGCCCTTGGTTTCTACAGAAATGGTTAATTTCCCTGAGGGAATAAGACTCCTCTCCTTTTCTTTCAACCTTTATCACTTCTCTGCTGGGAAGTGGTGCTACCAGAGAGAACATTGTGACTCTTAGTGCTTTTATTAAAAATTGCCTTTCTATTAAGCCTTGCATGTCAGGAACAGAATCACCTATCTGCTGTCCGAACTGTTTTGGTCTGCGCTCTGTGGCTGGAGAACAGCCCAAGAACATGAGGTAACGCCGAGGGCTGAGAGAGGCCCCGTCTTCAAGGGGTATGTTTGGAGCCAGGCCACTGTCTGTGACAGCCGGTGACACTCTTTAGGGTTTTGACCAGAGTTGGGGGCTTCCTGCCTTTGCCTGTGCAGCAGGGACGGCAGTAGCAAAGGGAGAGGGCAGATCTACTTGGGGAGCCAGGCAGTTCGCAGCAAAGTTGTGCCCCTGTAGCCCTGTGTCCTGACATCCTGCTTTCTGCTCACCTTTCCAGCACGTGCCCTGGGCTCTGACACCTTGCCCTCATTTAGAGGGATATTACATAGTTCCTGTGTTTTCTAGATTGATTACTGTCTTTTTGGACAATTGGAACTTGGGAAAAGAAGATAAAAAGTAAGTTATTTTTTGTCCTGTTTACTGCTGTGTTACCAGTAATAGAGGAAAAGTACCTAACACAGTATTTGTCAATTGAACAAATTTGCCTATTTGCTAATAGCTCTGACTGGCCACCATTTATTTAGTACTTTCCAGGTGCCAGGTGTTTTGTACCCATCATCCCTACTCTTCACAAAGATCCCATGGATGTGATACCTATTTATGATGAGAAAACTGAGGCTCAGGAAGGGTGAGTAACCTGCCTGAGGTCCCACAGCAGGTGGTGGCAAAGACAGAACAGTGGTCCAGTCTCCACTGACTCAAAAGTTTGAGTGTTTTAAAGACCTAGTGGCATCTCATCTTATGGAGGTTGGGTTCCAAAGTCTGTGTATCAGTTAAAAGAGTATTTGGTGCAATTCTGTTTTATTTTGAGAAAAACTTTTCATTGAGTTTCTTTTTAAAGATCTATGTATTGTAATATATTATAGTAGCATTATACAAAGATTGGAAAACTGGAGGTAACAATGATAATCCCAGCTACTTGCTACCTTTACTTTTGTGCATTTGCATTATTCATCTTTTCTGCGTTTTTTATATTTTCTAAATGTGCAACTATTACTTTTGGAGGGGAAAAAAAGAATGATATGAAAGTCCCACCACCTTTTGCAACTGTTACTGCTTTGTGCCCTTCCCTTCAGCAAGGACATGGAGGGACGGCCAGGGGCGTGGGGTCTTCAACAGGCATTTTGCTGACTGAGTGAGTTGGCCTGATGGTTAAGAGCTCTGCCTGAGCTCCTGGTAGAGAACTGTTCATAAGTTGTGCCCCCCCCACCCCCCCAGTCCCCTCTCTGACTCATCTCCTACCATTTTCCCTTCCTCTCACCCTCTCTGTTCCAGGCTTACTGGCTTCCTTGCTGTTTCTGGAACACACTGAGCAAACTCTGGGCCTTTGCTCATGCTGTTCCCTCTGCCTGGAACACAGTTCTTTTGGATCTCTGCTGAGATGTCAGCTCCTCAGAGGCCTTTCCAGACCACTTCTGTAAAATAGCACCCATTCCCACCCCCCCACCCCATCTTTCTCCATCCTCCTGTGCATTGTTCCCTGTTTTCCTGGTACTTAGCGTCGGCTGGTACAGTTTGTTTTTCTCTGTTTAATATCTCTCCCTTTTTTGGAAAGTCTGCTCCACCAAAGGAGTGCTTTATCTGTTTTGTGCAATGGAGTAATACATGGCACATAGTAGGGGTTCAATAAATAGCTGACGAATGAGTGAGTGAATTCAATAGACTGGGCCGTCCCAGCAGGCAGGATGTGGCAGCAGTGTCGGGAGTTGAGATGGACAGAGCCATGCCAGTTCATGAGCAACAGGACTCCTGTGGTCCTTCCCAGGAGCTGCTCACCTGGCCTTGCCGCCTAGGGCTGGCTGAGGAGAACCGCCTGGCTGGGCAGAGTTTGGCGTGGAAGGCAGCCCTGAGAAGCATGAACCAATTCAAGCCAAATTACTCTGAAGATTGTCCCAGATGAGTCCAGGCTCTCCTTATATCAGATTTAAGGAAGAAAGGCAAACGAGACTCCTTTTACTTCCCCAAATCCTGTAATTTTTATAAAACGAATGGAAGGGTTTGCTAAATCTCTGTTTTGTCCACAAAATACAGACAGCAAGTTTTCTGCATGGACTGTCTTGTTAGAAAACAATCATTGAGGACCTCAAAGAAAATAATTAGTAACGATGCACAGGAATTTCATTCTTGTCCTTTCCTATGTCCCTTCCCCGGGATCAGCTAATTTTCCCTTATACTGCCTATTGAAGTCTGGCTTCACAAAAGGATCCCTCTGGGTTATTTTGAATTCCTTTTATCCACCAACCTCAGAGTGCTGCAGGTACTGTAATTCATTAGTCCTTTCCTATCATGGATGGAATTAAGATATTATTACCACATGTTGTAGACTGAGAAATAAGCACCGCAAAAGAATCATAAAAATAGGACAGAGAAAAGGGGCTTAGAAACCAGTGGTTCAACTATATCAGAGTCACGGGAGAAGGCTGTGGTTTTGTGTTGGTGTGTGTGTTGGGAGGCACTGGAAAATGGGGCAAGGATGCTTTTCATTCCTGTTTCCCTGAGAAATCCCATTCCTCGGATGGGACACGTCAGCATTGGTTGAAGGAGCAGCTGAGGGGCTGGGCCTCTGTAACAGCCCCTGAGGGAGGTCTGGAAGTCCCCCCCACCCCACCCCCGCCCCATGTTCTGCTGAATAGATCCTGACAATCCTGTGCTCTCTGCTTCCACGCAGCTTCATGACCTCCCAGAGTGTCTCAGCCAGATCTCCAGGGGGCCGGCATTTATCCTTCCTGACTGTGGTGGTCAGGAGGGAGATTTGCCTCCGCACAATTTATTTGGCAATTAATCGTGGCTGCCTTGGGACAAGGCGCCTGTTGCCAGCTGGAGCTGTCACTTGGACTGAATTCTGTCTGGGGCATCCCTTGTTTGCGTGTGGTTACCTGGTGTGCGTGGTGGGCAGGGCAGGCTACTGCCAGCATTTCTTTTCTATCTAGACACATGAGCATCACGCTGGGCAACTGATAAGATTCCGGCAAAGACTTTTTGAGGGAATAAGAAGCCTCTGCTGTTATGGAAAGATGGAGAGTCTCTCAGGGCGAACTGGGAGGAGGAAAGTGGTGCCCATGGGGTTCCTGTGTGAAAGAATTTGAAAGGAGAGAAATGTCTGTCGAGTGAGCCCTTCTTCTGGGTTTGGCCTGGCATTGGCACCTTCACCAGATGATAGTCTGCCCTCAACAGACATGTACTGTGCTCCAGGCACTGTGTCAAGTACCTGAAATGCATCCTGACCACAGTCCCCTGAAGAAGCGATTACTATGGCCATTTTACAGATGAGGTAAACTGAGGCTCGGATTAAGTCACTTGTACAAAGTCAAACAGGTGGAACCAAGATTCACACCTTATCTGACGAGCTCATTCTTAATCATAGCCCTGCTAAATGGCCTCTGCCATCACCAACAACCTTGTGAGTGGAAGGTATTGTCCTGCTTTATGATGAAGAAGCAGGTGCAGGATTGCTGGGCCACAGCCACAGGCAGAATCACCTGTCTTCAGCCTTCTAAATACATCTACCCTGCACTTGGTCCCAACAAACGCCACCAATACTGAAATTCTGGAAGATGTATTCCCAGTCTGATGCATCCTGGCTGATAAAGCCCTGGATTGTGGTTTCCATGTCCATGGCTCTGCCTCCAGGGTCACCAGGGTGTCTGGCACAGAGCATGTGCCCAGTAAGTTCTGGCCGGGAACCTGGGGTTCAATGGGGACTGCTCAGCTGGACAGACATCCAGCCTGGGAGCTCCTGAGATAAATGGATTTTAAAAGAATGTATTTACCTATTACTTGGAGAGCTATTTAAGAGAAAGATACACAAATTCAGGGACACTGATGGAATGGCTGTGTGGTTTCTATGAAACAACTGCCATTAAACACTGATTTCCAGGGTTAGCATCTATCAGATGAACCTAACTGAAACTATCTTTTAAAAACATTTTCTGGTTTTGGTTATATGATTATGTGCATTTCTATAACATTGGTGCTAAAGTAATTTTTTGTGTGTGTGGAAAGACAGTCCTTAAAGCAAGTGATATTTTGTGCTTCTTGTATCTCTCTTATAAAAAAATTAAAATACCATTTAGCATCTCTAATGGTAGATGCTGAGGATGTCAATATGGCAGACCTGGGAGACAGAGCCAGGTCTTCAGGGGCAAGGTGACTGAATGTGTCCCATCAGCCCCTAGCAAGTGTCATAAAAATTGTCATAAAAATGTACTCCACGCTGCTTCTAAACAGCACCAATGCTCCCTTCAAAGGAAATAATTGGTATTCCATTTCCAGAGGAAGGGAGGAGTTGGGGAGACAAGAGTCCATTTGAGAGAGCCACGATCATGGGAACACATTTAGCAAAGACTTTCATGCCTCCTCACTGCACCCCTTCCTGCTGAGTCTTCCAGCCCACATGTGCTTGGGGACGTCTGCCGTTTGCCTGGGCATTCTTAGCCATGCAGGTGTCCTGCCTGGCATTCCCTCATGTTGAGATGGCCTCTTGGTCTATCCATTCTCTGTTTTTCTACTAAAGTCCCCACATTTTGGGATTTGAGAGACTTGTGGCTCTAAGCATGGCCTTTGGAGCCACGCAGACCTGGCTTGGATGCATGACTTTACTTGCTCTGTCTCGGTTTTTCTGGTCTGTGAAATGGGCTGAATAGCCATTCTATGGAGAGGGGCAAATGAGATCACAGTTGTGGAACAACCAGTTCGGGGCCTGCACAGAGTGGGGCTAGCACTTTTAATTCCAGAACCGCAGGCGTGTGGCTCCTCCTCGGTCCTCCCACTGCTGTGGATATTGGTATATTGGTGCCTTCAGGGACTGGTCATTGTACGTAGGAAATAGAGAGGGACAGGTCCTGGCTTAGAAGAAGCTACACTTCTATCTACACGGAGCCGTCCCTAGCAATCACGCAAACCCGGAATCCAGTGGCCATGGGAGTTGGAAGGGCTCCCAGAGGACACCTAATCCAAACCCCTCATTTTACACATGGGGAAACTGAGGCCCAGAGAGGGGTGCTGACCTTGCCAAAGAGCACAGTCTGGCTGGCAGCAAAACGAGGGCTGGAAGCCAAGCTCCTTGGCTGATTAGGCATCAGACATGGCACTTCTCTAAAAACAGTCTTTCACAATGTTTTTATTTTACAGCTGCACTTTAACAAGGGGGTCTGGTGGCAAAGTGAGAGCAAAGAGCCTGTCTAATTTACTTAGAGAAGAAGAGGAAATGATGGACTTGTAATTGCCGGAATCACACTTCTAACCCTATTTACAGGGTGGAGAATTGATTGTATTAGGCGGAGAGTGTCAGTGTACTCGGCAAGCTTCTGTTTTGATGCAATTAAGCCTTGCTCATTCCAGCTCTTCTGAGGACCTGGGTCAGGCCTCAGGGGACCCAGGTGTGAGGTGGAAGCCCAGGCTGGACCAACTGCAGCCTCAAGTCCTAAAGAAGGTCCATGGGATAGGCAAGAACTTGGAGCCCACTGTCCAAGCAAGGCCATCGGGGCCAATGGGTCATGCTTCCTGGTACTGGGCGGCTGGCCAAATTCTTGCAGTCCCTCACATAGTATCAGAATCCTCATGTGACAGCCTCCTTGAAGTTGTGTACCAGGCCAGCTGTGCTCTGTCCTTGATACCCAGGCTGGCCCCCTCGATGGTGGTCTCTATCTTGATTGTGCCTGAGTTTGTTCTGCCCTTTGCACGTTGGAGATGAGGCCATGAGCCCCTCCATGGAAGAGCCCAGTGCTGTCCTCCAGGACCTCTGGTCCCAGCCTTGTGTACTGTAGCCTAGCAGCGCTCATCCCCCCCCTCTAGCTGGCTGTTGACCAAGAGATAGAGCACACAGGTTGGAGGGATCAGGCTTCTCCTAAAGCCAACCCCCTGTGGAAATCTAGTGAAGAAGCCCAGAGATCTCAGCTGCCTACTTGCAACTCACTTTTGAGTGACAGTAATGGAAAGAAAACACTATTGGCCTCCTGTAGGCAGAGGATCACAATGTCCCAATACTCCATTGAAGACCCAACCATCTCACTGTCACAGAGACTGACACCTGGAGTCACCCACTCTCAGGAGTGGGCATCTCCCAGAAGGGGCCCATGGAGGGTCTGAACTGAACCCCTGTGGCTTATACCTTCCTTAAATCTGGTCTACTTTAGTCTCTTGTTCATCCATCATATGGTGTCTTGTTTTAAGCTCAAAAGTGGCAAACCGCTTTTATCTTGTAGACTAACTTGGATTGGCAGGAAATGGTTGCCTGAGTGCTGTGTTAAGAAGGATTCTGAGGCAATATCTGGACTCAAGGGAACATAATGTGATGGTAGCTACCAGAGTACATAGGAAAACAGATAGTGAATGTCTGTGGTTTTGTCTGCCCTTTTCTTCTGGAAAAGACTTCCCTTTCTCTTGGGTATCTGCTGCTCATTAATTTTATATCATGCCACTAGGGTTGCCAATGAGAGTACCTGACCCCTCCTTTCATGACCATGTGACCTAGGCCTAGCCAATCATGGTGCTCAGTGATTTTGCCCAGGGAACAAGCATGTGACCCAAGCCAACCAATCAGAGATCTTCCTTGAGATTTGATACATGAATCTGGAAGAGAAAATGCTAATCTTTCCTCTGGGATCACCAGCTAGGATGAAGTGAGACTGGAGCTGTCTGCCGGTCTGCCCATCCTTCCCTTAACACCCTGTCCATTCCATTTCTCCCTGCACACAGAAAGCCTAGTTTCAGTGGGAAGGAAAAAAAGATGCAGGAAGGCCTGACATCATCATTTGAGACCCTAGATCTAACTGGACTTGAAGTCTTCAGTATTATTGTTCTGACCAGATAGTGAGTTTAAAAACACAGTTGTGAAACTGTAAGCTGGTTAGAAATGAGCGACACCTGCAGCCAAACACGTACAGTAACTATCTGTCAGCCCTCTTGTCGTTCAAAACACCTTGACCAGAGCTTTAATCTTACTGGGAAGCCCCTCTACTCCCTCTGCTCACAACCTTGGAGAAGGCCGGCTCTATAATTCTCTAAAAGAAAGAATACACGTTTTCCTCTTCTTAATCGTATATAAACACTCCCTTCCCCTGCTCAAGCTCAGGTGAAATTTCTGTTCTCTCTAGTACTTCGCCTTTGAACTGAATCACTCAACCTTTATGAATCTGTGTTCCAAAGTCATAGTCATGAATAAAGAAAGTTTTTAGCTCTGAGATGTTTATCGTCTATTGTTTATGACAACGAAAAATTGCAAACCAACCAAATGCCCCCAAGTAAGGGGGTGGTTAAGGGAATGTAGAAATGTTCACGTTGTGGAGGGGTATGCAGCCATGACAACTCTATTGCCAAAGAGTTTCCTGCTCAGCATGGCACTGAGACCGCCGTGCAGAATTTAGCCCCTCCCACGGTGTCCAGGAGGAGTGTGGGAGCCTGAGCCCTGTGGCTGAGTCTGGTCTTTATTGATGCTTTGTGCGGTGTGGGGAGAGGTCCCGCTGCACAGGGCACACGCTCTCACTGACAACCCCTTGACTGGCTACCCAAGGACCTGCAGTGGCACGTTATGGGGGTCTCATTCTCTCTTGCCTTTTCCCACACTGCGCCCAGGCTTACTGTTTTCCTCCTCCCCTCTAGATTTCCTCAGGGAACCTCAAAAGGTTCTGTCATGAAGAGCAGTCCAGTTATTTCCCAGCTCCTACCTCCCAGTTCATCCTGGGACGCCCCCCGACCAGAGGCATGCAGGTAAGCAAACCCTTCCTCCTGACAAGGCTATAGAGCCCTGGTGTTTGCCACTAGCTGTCCTTGCGCTCCGCACACCTCCACTGCAAATGGCTTCTCAGACCTTATCTGCACCTACGGCCCCTGGAGGACTCCACCCTAGTCTTTCTGATTCAGAAGTGCAGGGGTGGGACCTGAGAACCTGCATCTCTAACAAGGTCCCAGGTGGTTTCCAGGGGATGCTGAGGCTGCCAGTTTGGAGACCATACTTTGAGAACCACTGGCTTGGAGTGTTTCTTCTGAACACAGAAGACTCTCCCTAAGGGGAATTTTGGCGAACAGTATTTTCTGCATCTTGTCACATATTATTATATCATTGTTGAAAGGTGGAAAACGTTAAATAAAAATGTTTATGCCTGGGGCATCTGCTTCCCAGTTTCAACAGAGAAGCGGAGAAGGGATTCCAAACCACACCGGCTGGGTTTGCTTAATGAGAGAGATTTGGATGGAGACCTATGGCTCGGAAAGATGATTTCCAGCAACTAAGCAGGGCAACTCCCAGGATCCCCAGGCCAGAGAACGTGCTGGCATTGGGAACCAGTCTGGGCCAGAAGCTAGGTCAGGGGGAAGACCAGTCAGCGCAATTGGCAGCTGTATTCAGGTACTACTCACTGTGTCAAGGGCATGTCAGAGATGGCCCAGGGCACAACTGGACCAGCCTTCCCTGCCCCCAAGGTGCTTGCTTTCTGCCGGGGGAGATCAGGGCAAGCCAGCACGTGAAATATGAAGACATGCAGACTCATGGTGGGCGCTGGTGGAAAAGCCAGGGGTGGTGGAGAAGCCCCTGGTTCTCATCCCAGCCCCAGCAATGGCTGGTGAGGCTTTGATCTTGAGCCTGTCATGTCACCTTCCCAGGTGTTGGTGTCTCATTGATTTCCTCTGCTCCATAAGACTCCGCAGCCAAATGGGTCCTCAGGGCTGGCACGTCAGTTCTTCACTAGGATTGTCTTCTTTTTTGAGAGGTCGGGAGGGTCAGCTCAGATGTTGTGAGAACTTGGGCCAGTTACCACCCTTCATGCATTTTGCAGCCTCCTTTATTCTGAGGGATTGTCAGGCAGTGAGACACCCAACACCTGTCTTGGTCCCTGAGCGGGGGGGGGGGGGGGGGGGCGGGGGGCTCCTTTTACTCTGACCAGTGGAAGCAGGATGTTGGGGAGCACAGGTGTGGAGATGGGGGGCATACTTGGCTTCTGCGTATTGGGAGCGCGCAGTACAGCTGGCCCTCATTTGGCCCCCGCCGGCTGCATGGAGTATGTGACGGCACAGGGAGAAAGACGTAACTGGCTCCCCTCAGTGTAGACGGCAGCTCTGAGTGCTTCAAATGGACGTGGAGGCGCTCTCCACAGGAGAAGGGGACCGAGGACAGCGCTGCAGTCGGTGTGCAGGAGTGTGGGTCCTCCCTGGTGCCAGCCATGGGGCTTGGCATTGCTTATGATGGTCCTTGTGGGGGTTTGGGGATCATTTATGTCGTTTCCCCAGATCCTATAGTCAGATGGTCTCCTGGACTTACAGAAGGCTCATCTGCCAGTGGGAGCTCCTGGTGGCTGTGGCAGCCTCAGGCGGGGCCCCTTCTCTGGCCAGATGAAGCTGCTCCTGTGCCGGGGCAGCCCCAGGTTCACGTTTTTTCCCCTTTCTCTTGCTGTGTCCCTCTTCCCGGTGTCTTGGGAGCCTCTCCTGGCTGAGCACTTCACACCTCATTGAAAAGTCACCACAATAATTACCAGATCATTAACGGGGGAGTTTGAAAAGGCACTTCAAAGCATCTCTCCCAGAATTGCTAAGACAGGTGTAAAAGTCTCTCTGGGCAGAGAGCAGCCAGTTTAAAGGGACGCCGGGGACTGAGGGTAGGTGTTAATGAAACCGACGGGGCAGCACCAAGGACAGGTAACCTTCCCTCCCAGCATGGCCACAGCCAGGCGGCGGGGAGGAGGCTGGATGGTTTTGGACCAAACCTAACAGACTGACTTTGTTGTTCCTCTTACACTTCAATAAGGAATTTGACCTAGATCCTAGGTCTTCCTTAGGAGGCCGGGTGGCTGTTTTGGCCACGTTCATATACAATAAACATAACCTTCCTGTGCCACAAGATTCATTATTAGTTTTAGTTATTCACGTTCATGAAAATCAAATGCCTACATGGCTGCCAAACTGGGCAGAAAAACCTGTCCTATCAAAAATCCTACAGGAAGGAAGACAACAGATGGGTACATCTCACAGGCGTGGACTATTACAAATGGCTGTTTCAGCTCCGCACTTGACTGAGACCTTGACACGTTCTGTCGCGTCATGGCAAACCTAATATTGTTTGGCTGGATAGCCAACCCGTCCCTATCTGAGACCCTTGTTTTCAGAGATCCTCGCCGCCCTTGCAACTGATTTCTGGGCAGCAACAGACTCAAGTGCCGGTCTCCATCTTTCCGCCACGGTCCCTGGCTGCACAGCCAAATCCTAATGACACAGGTGTCAGGACTCACCCCAGATGTATGGAACCAGAATCTCTGTAGATAAAGGACTGGCGTCCGTGTCTTTAAACATCTACCCAGGTGATTCTTATGCAATGTTTAGAGTACTGGTTTTGAAAACTGCAGGAGCTGAACATACATTTTGTGCAGGTTTTTTTTTTTTTTTTTAAATTTATTGGGGTGATAATTGTTAGTAAAATTACATAGATTTCAGGTGTACAATTCTGTATTACATCTTCTATAAATCCCATTGTGTGTTCACCACCCAGAGTCAGTTCTCCTTCCATCACCATATATTTGATCCCCCTTACCCTCATCTCCCACGCCCTTTCTTTTTTCTTTTGCATATTCAGAGTGTAACTGCTTTAAAGTGTCACCTTTGGATCTTCTGCACTGTTACTTCCAAGAGGGCTGCTTTGCACAACCCATTTCCTAGATGCCAGACGGAAACTGTGAGCCAAGCACAGGAGCATTTGGGCTGGGTGACCATCTTCAGCATCACGCGAGCGTTTGTCTGGCACCTTGCAGGCTGGCGAAGCAGCGTGTGAAGCAGCCAGCAGTGCGCAGTGTTTCACGTTTGGAGTGTAGCAAACGCTTCCCAGGGCATCTTGCTGTCTGGCTGTGGCTTGGTAAAACACGACTGTGTCCATTTCTGCATGAGACCAGGCAAGCTGGGTGCACCTAAATGTGTGGGTCTGAACGCCTTGCCCCCTCCCCCCCACCAGATTCTCTGCCTGAGTTTTGGATGGTGGTCATGCAGCCTGAGTCTGGCTTTCGCTACTACAGTGGAAAGGGAAGTACTGGGTGGTCCCAGTGGTTAAGTGTGACAGGAGGGGCTGGGTGTCCCCAGAGGGTCTGGATGGGTGATTGTTAGGAGGCAGTGCTTGGGGGGAAGGTGTCACCACCTAGATGGGGGTCCGCAGCTTGGGAGATGCTCTGTAACTCTTGAATCAATCTGCTTTCCCTCCACCCAAGTTCTTCAATGTGGACTTGTTTCAACTTGTCATTTTGGATTTTATTAAAATTGCCTGGAAAATCTGTCCCATTTGTCATAGGCAACCTGACGTCCCTCACATATCTCTGGGCATTCTTGGGGCACTCCCATTTCTCTTGCCTGCCTCTGGCCCTGATTCCTGCTGCAGTTAGGTTCCCAGTCTGTCCTGTGCTGCTGTTTTTCCCATGGGATACCAGCCACCTCATTCAGCCCTGATCTCTTCTTACCCCAGGGTCCCACCCACTCAAGGCGTTGGGTGGAGCCGACCTCCCGGGCCGTTCAGCAGAGCCCAGAGACATCACAAGGAAACCTTGGCCTGCTCCGGATCCTGTACATACATGCTGCCCCTTGTGCTATAAAAGCAAAGCATACATCCCATTCCTGGCCCATCTCCCCCCTTATCCAGCATCTTTTCACCCTTCAGAGACTTCTGACTCCCCACTTGCCAGGGCAACACTGCAAGGAAGGCAGTGGAAAGACCAACTGAGGGAGGGAGAGGGAATGACCTTCCTGTATGTCTCCATGACATCGCTTTGGCATTAGAAACAAATAGCCAGCGATTAAATTCTGCAGGCATAAGCCAATTACATGCAAATTTTGGCAAATCATATGCAAATAACATTTGACTCTGCCCTGGGTTGCATCTGCTTACATCTCTCAGGGGCAGGCAAGTAGATATCATTGGTTAAGTGCATTATTCAAAATGGGAGATGGGGGTAGAGAAGCAAGAGAGGAGAAGAGTGACTTCTTCAGCCCCAGCTGCATGCCAGGGAACTTTATGTGTCGTTTGCTCAACTAGCACTTCTTGAGTGGCTGCTGTGTGCTTGGCAGATGGTGAGATAAGTGAGAAGCAGTGCAACCCCCACCCCAAGGGACCCCTAGATGAGTCAGGACACAAACAACTAAACAGAGGGGTTCCCAAGGTCTTGGAAAAGCAATGATGTGATGTGTGCAGGATGCTGTGGGGACACAGAGGTCATCTGATCAGACTGGGGGATCCAGAAGCCTCCCGGAGGCGGTGACGCATGAGCTGAGCTTTGAAGGATGAATAGCAGATGCAAAGTGGATGAGGGGAATTGCATGCTGGGCCGCCTGGTGCACTTGGTAGGTCAGTGTGGCACTGGGAGGGGTGCATGAGGTGGGGGGAATGAAGGGAAGGGCTGCTGAGCTTCAGGAACTGTATCACCAAGGGTGTTAGCACTGAGCTGAGAAGGTGGAGCTTTATCCTGAAAAAAATGAGGAGTCCAGCAGGAGAACAATGAGATAAGGAGATGTTTCTGGAAGCTCTCAGACTGCAGCACAGACTGAAGCGATCCAGATGTGGCAGAGGCCGGTGAGGAGGGCCACGGCTGGGCTGTGGTGAGACAGACCAGGGGGTGGGAATCACCAGGAACATTGGTGAGGGACCCGAGGTAGTAGGGTGCTGTGATCAGTCAGTTGTGGAGGGAGGTGGTGAGAGGGCGTGTGATTAGCAGGTTTGGGGCCTGCTGATTGACAGGACCACGGGAAGAAGGCAGGTGAGAGGACAATTCTATTTTGGACATGTCTGCTGTGAGGACCTGTGGGGTGTCCAAGGAGCCATATCCAAGATGTGAGATGCCTCTCACTGTGCTGGGTCAGCTTCTCTAGAAGCAAGTGTCTCATCTGAATGCAAGTATTTTATTACGGAAGTGCTTCCAGGAGACACTGGTGAGGGAGTGGGGAAAGCAGGCCAGGGAATTGGAAGAAGCCAGGCCAGGGTGCTGTCTCAGGCAGAGTCCCGTGAAGGGTAGCTTCCCCTGATCCCACAGGGGAGTTCTGGTGGTAGTTGTACCTCCGAGATACCTCAACCTGGGGGCTGGTCCATCATACTCCCACTCCGTCCATCACAGGCTTGGGGCTGCCCTGGGTGGGTGAGAAGTAAACTAATAGGCACTTCTAGGTCTCAGTGTATGAAGGCAAAGGCTCCAGGGACTTGAGGGTGGACCACCGAAAGACAGTGACAGGCGTGGCTAGTGGAACAAAAGCCCACTGAAGATGGGGAGGGGATGCAGAAACAGCAAAGCCATCAGAGGGCATCTGGGTAGGATGCCACAGTGTCTGCTGGCCACATGGAATCCTCGCCCCTCATGACTGCTCTGCAAAGTAGGTGCATCCACACTTTGCTGATAAAGACACCAAGTTCAGAGAGGTTAGGTAACCTGCCCATGGTCACACAGCTGGAGAATGATGGTGAGCCCTGGAACCCAGGGCCTAGTTTTTATACATCTCATAGCGGCTAGTTAATAAAGAGAATGCCCATTGTGAGGGCTAATTCCACACCAGCCACATCCACATGACAACTCCTTTGCTTCAAGCAATGCCAGGAGCTATTTTCATTCCCAGTTTGCAGGTGAGGAAGCAAAGGTGCAGAAAGTCACCTGGCCAGGGCCACAATGCTAATAAGCAAAGAAACTGGGGTTTGAACCCAGGTCCATCTGACTCCAAACCCCATTCCAGACAGCATAATGCACTGCCCCAGGCCTGCAGGGTGAGACACCATTCCAGCGATACCCCTGAGTGTCTTGGAAAATTTGTGGGGTGAGGGAGAATATTTTAAGTTTGTTGGGGGGATCACTTAATCTCCTTTGGCAAGAAGATGGAATGAGCAGAACCCGGAGTCTGTGCAGTGCAGACTGCCTCGGCCTCCCACTGGCCCAGTCAACAAGAAAGAGGGCTGGATTCTGGTGACTCTGTTGTCAGTGTGGTTCCTGAAAGGGTAATTTTGCAAACAATGCTGAGAAGTCGATTGTGGCAATAAATTACCATGTGAAAAGGAATTATTTTGATCACTTTCTGTGTTCTGGGGCTCTGAAGAGTGCAGAAAACAAAGATAGGTTGAGTAGGATATTCTATTTGTGTGGGCCAAGAGTGCAGGCGCAGATGAAGGAGTGTGTGTGTGTGTGTGTGTGCGCGCGTGTGTGCGCGCGTGTGTGTGTCCGTTCCTGCCTGCTTCTCAGCTTGGTGAAATGCATTATGTGGGCGCGAGGCCCTTCCACCCGACGGGTATTTACAGCTGCTGCATTTCCCCTGGAGACCTGCCTGCCTGGGAGGTAGCAAGAGGAGCTGACCTTAGGGGCACCATCCTAAGAGCCCACGGTTAGTCTGGACCTAAGAGATGGCTGATGGGAGTTGAAGCCTTCTCCCAGGTAGACTCCTATGGAGAGGCTGGTCCAGAAGGGCCCTCTCACACGCCAGGCGGAGGGAAAGGCGGAAGGGAACCCTGTTTGAGAAGGACACGTTACAGAGCACTTTGACTTACACACCTGATGCAATTTGTCAACTTTTGATTAAAGCTAACATGCTCAGAACTGAACAGGCTGGTGCAACCAGCACCCAGATCAAGAAAACGGAACATGACCAGCGCCCCCAGAAGCCCCCTCCTGTCTCCTTCCTGCCCCTCCCCCACCAGGGTAACCCTCTCCTAACTAGTCACAGCATAGACCAGCTTTGCCTGCTTTTGCACATGATATGAAGCGAATTCCACAGGTACATTTTGAAAGGATGGCTATAAACTTGAGTCCTGTAAAGCAAATGATACGTTTGCTGCCTGGGATACTTGTAATTTTAAAGGAATGTTTTGGTGAAATCTTTTGTAACTGGATTAATTGTCCTTGGACCCAGGCCTTGTGTATGCTAAGGTTTCTTAATAATGAGTGTATCTTTCAGGACTAGGGATTCATTTGGGGTTCTGGAAATTTCCCTGTGTTGCAGGCAGAGCATCAGGGAGGAATCAGCACCCCGGCACTGAGTTTTCATTAAACGGGACTGTCTTGCATTTCCTTTTGTTTTAGATCACGGATTCTCAACCGTGGCTGCACAGTGGAATCACTGTCCCACCCCCAGAGGTTCTGATGGTGTGATTTTGATCATTTTGGCCTTCATTGTGCTCGAGGTTAACCTGTAGCGTGTGAAAGAACAAGTTATTCTGACGCTGGTTAAAGATGATAAGGCCGACTTTATTCAGGGCGATAGTCATCCCCCTACAATGAGGTTTTGCAGGAGGGGAGAGAGATTGGGCTCAACACCAAAACCATCAAGGAAAAGTCATGATTTACAGTCAAGGAGCAGAGGGTGATGGGACTCAGTGGCTGGAAAATTACTAAAAGTATAGGGTAATTCCTTGTTAAACTAACCTGACAAGATTCTTGCTGAAGGCAAGTCAGGGCGATCAGATACGACTTTACCAAAAGAGGAATTTGATCAGCTATCAAGGGTGATCAGAGGTTGATGGGGGGATTCTGGTGAAACTGATGCGATAGGATTCTTGCTAAAATTGGGCCATGCCAAAGGTGGACATCCAAAAGTCGAGGCCTAGTTGGGAAGAGGATTCCGAGGAGTCTGCCTATAGTTTGGTCAAGGGCACTCTTAGTTAAGCTTTATGTAATCTGGGTAGAGAAGTTTCTGGCCTTAAAAAGACGGTGATGCTGCTGACACGAGGGAGGAACAAAATGATGCATTTGCTACCAAAATGCTGAGTGAAGCCCAGACTCAGGGCAGAGGTCACTTCTCCAATCTCCTCCAATGACAGCCCAAGTCAGCCTTACCATCTTTAACAAGCATCAGAATAACTTGTTCTTTCGCCCAAGAGAGATTGTTATGGTGATGATGGGGGGGGGGGGGTGAGGAGGAGATGGAGGATAAAACTGAAGAAAATTGTGCTTATACCTTTAAGCCTCTATGCTTTTTGACCTATAACGTATTGGATAAAATAATACCGAATCCATAAGCTTTCTGAGAGTATGAAGCAATGTAAAGCATTTAAGCTATTTAGTGTGGCAGTAAGTACATTGCAAATGCTCAGTAAAATATCACCGTTTTCATCACCATCATTAAAAGTTGCTGCAGAAGGAGCGTTTGTGACCTTTAATCCTCAATTAAAATGTGCCCATTTGAGCTCGGCCAGAGAAGAACAGTGACCTAATATTCTTAGAACCAGTCGTTTCTTTCCTGGAAACTACTTCAGGAACTTCAGGGGCTACAACCTGAGGCTAATGGGACTTCAAGGTGTGACCAACCTGCAAACCAGGTCTAGTTCTGCTTAAAAACACAGCGTGAAGGGACGGGTACTGTTGGAAGACTGTCCTGTTTAAGGCATACACATTGGAGGTAGAGAAATTTTTCTCAGGAAAAATAATGATTCTTTTCCGAGAACACAGTGAAATGCCATAGGTTCAAGCCAAAACCCAGAATTTTGTAAAATTGTGAAAAGAGAAAAACTTTCCTACAGCTGAAAATTTAAAGAACCACAGCTGTGAGCACTCTTATTTTCTTGGATTTTGATGAAGTCAGGGTAAGGTGGATCAAGGATGGAGATAGTGTCATAGAGAATTCAAAGTCACCCATTTACATTCCATTCCAGTGACATGAAAGAGAAATTTAAACCCAGCTGAAATGCAGGCTTTGGGCTAATGTCCAATATTAGCTGGATGGTGTCTCCAAACAATTTTCTCTGGGCCTGTTCATGGTTTATCCCTCAGCTTTTACATTCTACAGGACTTTAAAAGAGTATTTAGTCCTTTCATTTGATATTCACAAGTACCCTGTGTGTCACACCCAGGGCAATACTGTTTCCATTTACTAGATGTATTGAAGATACACTCATTTTCACCTTCAACCTTCTTAATAAAACCTCAATTTTGTTTCAGTGTCTACCTCTGCCTCATGTGACTCAGAAGAAGGTGAGCATATCTCCAGCTTCAAGGATAGAACCTGATTTAATAATCCCAGTCCTTTCCAATGAATATTTAGTAAAGGACACGTGACTCAGTCTTGGCCAATGAGAAGTGAGAAGTTTGCTGAACATCTCCAGGAAAGTAATCTTTGCTCCTCAGAAAGAGTCAGCCTGGATATGTCTGTGTCTGGAAGTGACACCTGGAACTGCTGCTCTGATCTTGCTACTGACACAATAATAAAATCCATCATGATGGCGGATGAAAAGAACCTGGGTCCTGGGAGACTTTGTTGAGGCTGAGTCTGCTGACTGCCTCTGACCGCTGAACTTCCAGTTATGTGAAGGAGTGATTTTCTGAATGGCTTGGAGTTTTCTATTACTTGCAGCCCGAAGCATCCTGAATGCTATGTGAGTATTCTGGGACTCAGAAGTTAAGTGAATTGCTTCCAGTGACCCAGCTTTTAAGTGGTAGAGACCAGGCTGAAACTGATTCTTTGTTAAGCTTGCTGCTTTTCTCTATCCCAAAGTGACAGTTTTACTTTTCTGAAAATAATCACAGCGTTTGCCATCATTGAATTGAATGTTTATATCTCATTCTTCCTCAGGGCAGTTAATAAAACGATAGCCAGTAATGATCCCTGTAGCAGACAGAGCTTCCATGCCTTCCCCAAAACCAAGTATGAGTGTTGTAATGGACAGATACTGAGGTCCTGGCTGTCTTCCAGATTTCTTGTCTAATTTCACACCTTCTGCCATCTTTGCTGAAATGCCAGCCCTACGCCTTTTCTCGGCTCAGGTATGGTACATGATAATTTCTACCTGTTCTAACCAATGTAGAATTGGCCCATCTTTGCTTTGGATATCACTGTATCAGCTATATGCTTTTATCTTATTGCTAAGCTGTCTTATTACATGGTTATTTTACTCATCTGTTGTATTAGGATGCTTTCGTCCATAAGAATAGTGACTTTGTTTCCTCACTTAATGAGAAATCCCATGGTTGGTGATTCCAGAGCTAGTGTAGCCATTCTGTCTGCATCAAGGACCCCGGCCCTTTGTTTCCTTGTATATTCCTTACCATGCGTTGTCCATTGGTCATGCTTTGTCCTACTATTTAAAAATGGCTGCCATTGCCCCAAACACCATGTGATCACACAGGGAGGTCCAGAAACAGGAAAAGAAAGGGGGAAAAAATCCTCATGCTTCTCTCTCTCTTATTTTCCACAGAAGACAATCTCTCCTCAAAGCTACCCAATAATTTGCCCAAGATCACACAGTTAATAATAAAGTAGAACAGGGATTTAAATGTGGACAGTCTGACTCTAGACTGTCCAATAGAAATATCATGCAAGCCACATATGCAATTTAAAATGTGTAGAAGGTACATTTAAAGAGTAAAAAGCAGGTGAAATGAATATATTTTATTTAACGTAATATATTGAAAAGATTATTTCAACATGTGATTAATATAAAAGTAATTAATGAGATATTTTACATTTTTTATACTAAGTCTTTGAAATCCAGTGTGTCCTTTATATTTATAGTGCACCTCAATTCAGTCACTATATTTTCATTGGGAACACTTGATCTGTATTTGTAATTCATAAAATTTATGTTGAAAACATAGATACACATACCCAAGCTGTTCCAAATAGACTTAAAGTTTCCCAGTAACTGAATCAAGTAGCAGTTCTTACACTGACATTAATTAAAGGGAAATAAAATGAAAACTTCCATTCCACTGTCACACTGGCCACATTTCAGGTGTTCAGAAGTCACAGGTGCTGGTGGTTCCTGCATTGGACAGCATACTTCTAGAGTCTGTACACTTAAGCTCATTGTTATCAAATTCCTTGTACCCAAGCACATGGTAATGTGTTAGCAAGTATCCCCCTATATTTAGGTGGTGCCAAATGCTACAACTAGGAGACTAGAGACCTGCCTTGTAGTTGTTGCCCTGTTTCCAATTAGCTGTGTGACCTCAGGTGAGTCACTCTACTTCTCTAGACCTCTGCTCATTTGTCAGTGTGTGAACTCAAGCGTCTCTTCCAGCTTTCAGATGATGTATTATTTCTCTCTTCCGAAAGAGGAAGGAATCAGGACATTTTTAAGTCTGTGGGCACCAGGGCACACACACACATTCTCTTCACTGCAATATATAAAATCGGTGTTTCCAATCCCTGGCACCTGCTGAAATGCTGTGAGCAAGCAGGGCTCACACAGCACTCTCTTCTCACCCAGTACCAACTGTGTCTTTCTCCACAGTGCCCGGGATAAAGAAACACTGAAGCATTGTCCAGGCTCCGAATTCCAGGAAATATTGCTAGTTTGTTGCTTTTTATACACCCTTTTAAGGAAGAAATACCCTATACATGGACGGAAATCCCTGTGTGGGTTCTGCAATGGTTTTGAGTCACTAGCCTCCTGGAGTGGGCTGTGTTCTTTTATGTATAAAAGAAAGGGCTCCTCTAGATTCCCTTTTGTTAGACTGTTTATATGGTGTGCTCCAGGCATGTTATTCAGAATGGGGCTTGGGTTTATTGGAGAGCATAAAACTTTTATTATATTTAGTAGAGCTATGAAAGGATGGCCAGAGGGTTCAAGTCAAACTGGAGGGTAACTATGGAGGCTTGAGCCCCAGCAATCCACATAATAACTGGGTTTGACCAAACCTTGTCTTCCAGAGGGACGACATGGGGCTGTCAGTGGGATGAAACTTTAGAGCTCTGTGGGAAGGACCCAGTTGTCAAAAGCAATTCCCCCCCCTGGTGCCCTTACCCTACTAGAGGTTCATTTCTTTGGGTCCTGTAAGTTAGGCAGAGTGGAGCTAGCCTCTTCACTCACAAATGAGAGAGTCTAGTCTTCCGTGTGGATTTGGGAGAAGAGGATAATAAGGAACTGAGTGGTAGAGAAGGGTAGGAGGGACCCAAAGGACATTAAAGTGAGCGGCTAAAGGTTGGCAGCCATTTTAGATTAAGCTAATGGATATTAGGGTTTATACAGAAATACATAAAAAGTCTGTCACCAGTTTATGCTGTGCTTAAAGGAAAGGCAGGCTAAAAGGGAGCAGGAGTGTGGGGTTTAGTGACCTCATTTCTTTAACCAGAGTGGGAATTGGAAGGAAGGAGGTAACTCATTTATTCCTTCATCTTTTCATCCATCGGTTGTGGTAGACAGCTTTCCGAGGTACATACCATCACTCCTGCCACTCCTTCCATCAACAGCTGGATTTATTTCCCCTTCTGCTTGATGCTGGGATGGCCTGTGACTTGCTTTAACCAGTGAAATGTGGTGGAAGTGACACTATGCCAGTTCCAGGCCCATCTTTTGGGAGGCTGCGTCATGCAATCAAAAATCCTCCGGCTAGACTCCTGGATGATGAGAGGCCACATGGAGCAGCCTGAGGTGCCAGACTCGTGAGTGAAGGCTTCTGGAACCTTCCTGCCCAGGTGACTGACTAGCCAATGCCACATGGAGCAGAAACACTGCCCAAATTCAGGACCCACGGTATCATGAAAAATGTTAATTGTTGTGGATTTAAGCCATTGTGTTTTGGGGTCATGTGTCACCCAGCCTTAGGTAACCAAACATTTACGACATGTTTTTGACAGCTATGTTTAAGGAGGTTCCCTTTTATTCCAGTTTTCTCAAGTACATTTTTTATCATAAATAGGAGTTGAATTTGTTAAATGACTTTTCCACCTTTATTGAAATGATCATGTGATTACTTTTCATCTTTAGTCCATTAATCTTTAATTTGCTCTGAAATTTCTTATCGTTTTTGAGCAGAGGTCTTACATATGTTTCATCAAGTTTATTCCTAAATATTATGTTTTTTAATGCTACTATAAATGGCATCTTTAAAAATTTTTTTATCTTCTAATTGTTTGTGACAGTATATGCAAATAAAATTGATTTTTAGATATTGACCTTGTATTTTGTAACTTTGTTAAACTCGCCTATTAGTTTCAGTAATTTTTAAAAGATTCCTTAGGATTTTCTACATACACAATCACGTTGTCCACAAATAAGGATGTTTTTACTTCTTTCTGTCCAATATTTATGCCTTTTATTTATTTTTCTTGCTTTATTGAACTTGCTATGATCTCTAGGACAATGGTGAATAGAAATGATAAGAGTGAACATACTTGCTTTTTTCCTGCTCTTACAGGAAAAGCATTCATTCTTTCATCATTAAGTACCATGTAAGCTTTAGGTTTTTCATGGATGTTCTTTATCAGGTTGAGAAAGTTTTCTTCTGTTCATAATTTGCTGTAAGTTTTTATTTTGAATGGGTGTTGCATTTCATCAAATATTTTTTCTTCATTAATGGGATGATCCCATATTTCCTCTCCTTTATCCTATTAATGGCGTGAATTACAATGTTGTTGGCAGCCTCTGAGATGGTCCCCAGTAATCTCCTCCTCCTGGTATTTATACCTTTGTGTAATCCCCTCTCCTTGAGAATGACCTGGATTTAGTAAATCACTTATAATGAATACAATAGGCAGAAGTGGTGGCATGTCAGTTTTGAGATTAGGTTACAGAAAGACTGTGGCTTCCATTTTGGGTGACTTCACTCACTCACTTGCTCTGAGGAAACAGCTGCTACGTTGTGAGCTGCCCTGTGGAGAGAGAGGTCCACGTGGCATGGAACTGTGGGAGGCCTTTGGCCAGCAGCCAGAGAAGAACTGACGTTCAGTTCAGTAGCCCACAAGGAACTGAACCTTGCCAATAACCACATGAGTGGTCTTAGAAGCAGATATTCGCTCAGTCAGTCTTCTGATAGGACCACCACCTTGGCTGACCCCTTGACTGCAGCATCTCAGAGACTCGGTGCCAGAGGACCCAGTTAAACGGTGCCTGGATTGCTTACCCACAGAAACAGTGAGAGAATAAATGTGCATTGCTTTAGGATGTTAACTTTTCAGGATCTTTTCTTTATGAAGTAATAGATAACTAATATATACATTTTGAATGTGAAGTAAATCTTGCATTCTTGGGATTAACCTCAGTTATACCATGATATATTATCCTTTTATACACTGTTGGATTTGATTTACTAATATTTCATTAAGGATCTCTGTATCTAGGTTCATGAGGGATATTGGTCTGTATATCTTTTGTAATGTCTTTGTCAATTAAGTATAGTTGACATACAATTAATTATACTTGACATCTAATATCAGGTTTTGATATTAGAGATATGCTGGCCTCACAAAATGAAATCCTTATGCCTCTGTTTTTGAAAGAGTTTAATATAAGATTCATATTATTCCTTCCTTAAATTTTGATAGAATTCACCAGTGAGCCTGGAGTTTTCTTGTAATAAGCGTTTTATAAAAATTATAAATTCAGGTGTCTTATATGTATGGAACTGTTCAGATTTTGTTTTGTTTCTTCTTAGGTCATTTTTTTCCTTTCTCCAGCTATATATATATATATATATATATATATATATATATATATATATATATATATATATATAAAAAGCATATGTGTGTGTGTGTGTGTGTGTGTTTGTGTGTGTATGCTGATTATAAAAAAAAAAGCTAGTCAGGGCATATCAGGAATTCCTAAGGCTGCTTAGCGTAACAGGCCTATGCAACAAAGGGGGCACATTGGATAGAAATGCATTTGTTGAGAAGGGTTCAAGAAACCAAGATGATGGGAAAAAATAGCTTTCATGGGAGAGTTATGTTGGAGCAGAGGAGTGAAACAATTTTAGGGTGCTAGAGAGTAGAGATCAAGAGACTTTAATGAGTGGCTAAGGTCTAAATTGGATTCCCTGATATCTTTCAGAGAAACATGCATTAAGATTAAAATTCTCGTCTGCACCAAGCTTAAGTATGACACCCCGTTGGGACACTGCTATGAATATTTGGGACACAGGGAAGGAAGGATGTTCATAGCTTTGCAAGCATTACTATTCCATTGTTCTGTTTAACCTCACTGAACTGCATGAAAATAACATATACTGTGTTCCCATTGCTTCATAACGAATTACTCCAAACCTCAGTGACATACAACAACCATTTATTATTAAACTCGTGGATTCTGTGGGTCAGGAATTTGAAGAGGACATAGTAGGGACAAGTTGCTCCCTGCTGACTCAGCTCTCTGCAGCTCTTCTTTTTCTCTACCCACCATGCCAGCCAGGCCCAGTTGTCTGATAGTGCTTTAGTTTCCTTACCACACCCTGAATTCTCTCTTACTGACTGACGTCCTTCTTCCATGCATGCTCTTCCCAGTCCAGAATGCTCTTCTCATATCTCCTTGGCTGATTAATTCCCACTCCCCTTTGGAGGCTGCTTCCATGCCACCTCCTTTGGATGTCCTCACCGACTCTCTGTGCCTGCTGTAAGCGCCCTTCCTCTGGGCTCCCATAATTCCCTCTACTTCCCCCATTATAAAACTCATCACTCATTACTTACATCCTGATTCTAATGTCTGACTCTCCAACCAGAGAGCTGGCTCCAAGAAGCCAGAGACGGCCTCTGTGCTGTTCAAGTGTTCTCCCGGAACCTGGCACAGGCTCAATATTTATTTGCTGAGTGCATTAAAGGGCAAGGCCTGCACTGTTATTCCCATATTACAGAGGTGAAAGTAGGGCCAGGAGAGTAGGAGCCCGCCCAAGTCACGGTCAGCTCATGGCATAACTGAGTCTAAGAGCAGGTCACACTACCACCCACCACCCTCAGGCATCCTGGAAACAGGGCCCCACGCAGGTATGTGGCAACCTCCCACAGCTTTGGCCTTGGTACTCTGCCAGCTGTGGCCACTATCTTACCAGCCTGGACATGCCTGGCAGCTGGGTCCAGGCAGGAAATGCCCTGGTTATTAACTTATTCATTTGCCTGTGAACCACCCAGCAGGAGATTGTACCGTTAGCTTGTCTTGGTAAGACACAGCCAGAGAAATGCAACTTCTATTCCCATGATTAAGCCTCCTTCACAAATAAAATATTGACCTTAATTAAGAAATAATGCATAGGGAGGGCACTGGGAAAAGTGGCAGTAGGAGCATGAGGCTTTTGTGAGAAGAGGAGAAAATGGCAGTTCTCTTTGCTCATGTTGCCAGCATTTTTCTTTCCTGCTTACAGTAGTGACAGTTTTATTTTTCTATTTTTCCATTTGTGAAAAAAGTACCCTCAAAGTACTTAACTCAGGAAAAAACCAGCCCAACAGCCAAACAACTGGATCATCCTGTCTCTTTAGTAGCTGCTGTTAATGGGTGTTGAATCAATACCATTGAACCCCCAGACTTCCCAGAGTGGACACTTCCCAATGCCCAGCTCTGAGACCGGAGGAGCTGGGAGGTGAGGCAGAACTGGACCAGCGAGAACTGGGCCTATGAGATGGTAACTAAGCAACAGGCGTGCACTCTGAAGGTCAGGGCAACCAGGGACATGTGGTAGGATGGCAAGCAGGATTCAAGACTGCAGCCTCTCAAGTGGTCCCAAGGCAGAGAGCTCAGAGGGTCAGATAAACAGGAGGAAAGAGCCCCCAGTTATTAGAGATGAGGAATCCAGACAGACATGGGAATTCCTGCGTTCTATAGCAACCAGATGACAACGAAATCACCTGGATACAGAAGCCAGATCCTAACACATGGAGGAGTTGCACATATACTTCCTTTTAAGGAGGAAACCGTGTTAATACTCAATAAATAACACACAGGAACACGTAACAGAAGAAGCTAGACAAAGCTTCGTGGCCTCTAAGCGTGTGAAAGAGGCTTCACATTTTTTAGTCAGCAGGGAAATAAAAATTGAAACAGTGAAAAAACATTTTCAATTTGGGGACTGTAATCAATAATGTTGTAAAGATTTTGTAGGGTATCCGATGGACACTTGTCTCGCTAAGGAGACCACCTCAGGGAAGATGTAGATGCCTGATCACTGCACTGTACACCTGAAGCTGAACAATAATGAATGCCAACTATAATTTTATATATACATACATATATATACATATGTATATATATGTATGTACATACTTACAAGAAGCAGAGCACAGCATTAGAAATAGAGACAGTGGAAATGTAATGGCTGTGTGTGAGGTCAGAGGGATAGTGAGTGGATAGGGAGAGGGGGGTTGTCACTGTGTGAGGGATATAAATGATAAATGTCTAACTATTACATTGTTTTGTGCATCTGAAACTAATAAAAAAGAAAAACACCACATCCATTTCATGCCACTAGGGTGTCTCTGCTCAGAATGGCACCACCTGTTGGTGAGGATGTGGAGCCACTGCTGGTGGGAATGCAAAATGGTTTAACCACTTTGGAAAACTGTGGGACAGTTTCTTGTACAGTGAAGCACACATCTACCCTCTGATCCAGCAATTCCACTCCTAGATGTTTACCCAAGAAAAGTGAAAACCCATGTCCACAAAACAATGTGCATATGAATGTTCATAGCAAGTTTATTTATAAATAGCCCCAAACTGAAGACAACCTAAACGTCCACCAACTTGAGAATGGATAAATGCAATTTCCATACAGTGAAATACAGTCGGCAATTCAAAAGAATGAACTAATGGTATATACAATATGATGAATGAATCCCACAGGTGTTATGCTGAGCAAGAGTTCACATTTCATTTCTGTGCTATTCAATCAAGAACAGTCCAAAACGAATCCATGGTGATGGGAATCAGAATGTGGTCAGGGGTGGGCAAGGTGCCTGGGAGGACGCGGATGATGAAATGTTCTGTATCTTATTTGGGGTGGTAGTTCCAAGGGTGTAGACAATTGTCAAAACCCATCAAGCTGAACACCTGAGATCATTGTACTTTGCTGTGTGCTAATTACATCTCAATTAAAAAAAAAAAAGCCATAGGCAAATTGGAGTCTCTAGGTCTAGGATGACAAATACAGAGCTCACATACTGCTTCTTCCGCTTCTGCTCCCATGGCAGACATTATTAATTGATTTCAGCATTCTCTGCCCTTGATCCTCAGTGGGACTTCACATTGTAGCTCTCCTAACAGCCACTATCAATTCACCAGTCTCTTAGGGGTCAAAGCCACATATTACTGCTACTGTGACCCTCAACTTGTTTCCCTAGTTTGCTGAGGCCTGGGGAAATTCAAGTTTTCTATAAAAATAATAATACCATTACAGAATAGTTAAAGTAATTCAAAATGCCACTCTCCTAATACCACCAGTATTTCCTCCCATTATGTTGTCCTGGGCATAGTTTAACATAAAATTATTTATTATAGATCCTGTCTCTCACTATTCTAAACATTTTTGTAGGTTACTTAATAGTTGTTATAACTTCTTTTTTTAAAACGGTGCCATTATTCTCTGGAGAGATGTACTATCATTTACTGACCCCTCCCCTATGGTTGCAACCACCCTCCTCCCTTTCTGTTCATGCGTTTTGGGGGCAGGTTTTGGGTTATGGGCTGCAGTAAACCTTCACCGAGTACCTGCTATGTGTAGGTACCATGGTTAGCATTTTACATACATTTTATTTAGTCTTTACAACCACCCCATGGGATAGCTACTAATGTTTTACAGATAGGGAAACTGAGTCCTGGGGACATTAGGGAACTCACCCAAAGCTCCATCACCAGTAAGTGGCAGTGCTGGGACCAAACAAGACGTCTGCTCTCCTAGGGTAGCAAGCAGGAAGGCCAGTGTATTCCTCCCTGCAGAGCAGGCCACATTCCAGAGGAGCCTCAGAAGGGGGCCTTGGGGGAAGCTGGCTCTCTTGGCCTATTGCTGTCAGCCAGAGCAGCCCAAGCCAGTTAGGCCAAACTCCACCTACCCACTCCTGGCTGGCCATCCTCAGCCTCCAGAGAATTCAAAATCACTCTATCCCAGAGGTCAGTTGATTTTTTATTGGGAGGCATTCTGCGGCTGATTCATTCAGGGGATTCCTTTGGGCCACTGGACAGCTCAAGGTTAACTCAACCATCTAGAAGCTTCCATCGTAGAGGCAGATGATGGGAACATCCTGCCTTCCATGTCTTCCAGGCCGTGGACCCCTTTGCCCAAGTCTTAGGGGCAGAACTCTGGATGCTTTCAAGGGTCATTTAAGTATTGGAACAGATTCAGGCTGGAACAAAGTCTGGGGATTGATTACTCATGGATATTCTTGTGGTCAAGTCTTTAGCAAAGAAAGCACGATGAGTAGCAAGGTGGCTTGTTCTGAGCGTCTCTTTCACTGCATGTGAAGTGGGGAAATAATGTGTACATCCCAAGCCTGGTATGTGGATTAATGCTGGGGCCTGGGCCGAGCACTTCACCAGTCACTGGCAGTTTCCTTGTCCTGCTGCCCAGCTGAAAGCGCCTTAGCGGAGCCCGAGAAGACATAGCAGGCTCTTTATTTTCAGCCACACTTTTCCATCAACATATGCTTGCTGATTAGAACTTCTAGATCCTTTCCAATTAGCAGTAAAGGACACCTGCCCACCAAATACTTACAGTGAAGCAATTTTCAGTGTGCGGTGGACCTTGGTAGGGGTACTGGCCCACCTCTCCTCTGAGACTTGTACCCACCTCTTCACCCACAGGGTAGACCCTATGGACTCGTGTCCACTCTGACCCTGACCCTCTGACCAGAGCTGGTGAACACACAGCCTGACGTGGCCTGAGCCGAATCATCAAACCTTATCTTCCAGAGATTTTGATTGTCATTTAGAAATGAGGTGGGTGTTTCTTGGTCACTTGACAAGGACGTGTAGGCCTGGGGGATTTGGGGACAGCCCACTGTAGCCCCATGCATGGACATGTAGAGACAGGAAGTGGGCAAAGAGAGAAGAGAGGCAAAGACCTGCAGAGAGTCTCAGAGCCCAGGGACCGTATGGGACCCAGAAAGAGCAGCTGAGGGACATAAAAAAGTCCATGCTCTCTGATTGCATTTTATGGAGTTCTAGAAAAGACAAAACTAATCTAAGGTTATAGAAATCAGAACAGTGGTTTCCTGGGGCAGGGACTGTGGGGGTTTCCTGGGGGTCTTTCCTCTGGGGGTGCTAGGCTGCAGGATGTGAGTCTGGCCCCGCTGGAGCCGCTTGAGCCAGTTTGATTAAGCTGCTACTAAAGCTCCAGACCCACCCTTGCACTTCATAGTTATGGGAACTAATTTATTGTTCCTTTTTTTGCTTAAAAGCTGAGTCTCTGACACTTGTAAGAAAAAGCTGAGTCAGATGATATATACATATATATTCACAGAGATTTAAAAAGCACAATTGGCATCAAAATGCCTATATCGGTCATTGGGTTAATTAAAACAATTTTTTTAAACTTAAATAACATATTTATTTTTTCATTTTTGTGTAGACCACCGTCTGTTTCTCAGTAAAGCACCACCGTCCATTGTACAAACAAACTAACTTTATGTATTTAGTTTAAATAAATTTGTTTAACAGGTCTCAGTTAATGAGGATACCCTTTAGTTTTTATTTTAAACCACTTGCCTCGTTATTGTCGTGATTATTAAAGAAACACATACACTTGATCAGAAGGAAACTGAAGCACCACGAGAAAGGTCCAGTGAAAAGCCACCTGCATCGCCCCTCTCCCAGGCTCAGTTTCATTCCCCAGGGGTAACCATATCTAAGACTCCCCCATTTTTCATTCTTCCCGTGATTACCTGTTAAAGTCTTGTGTTTCTTTCTAACCTTCATCAGCCCCAGATGGAGAGGCTGAGGTCTTAAATGCACTTGAACTACTTCCCACCCCCTCCCATTCTGTTCTGTAAAAACAATGTTCTTCCCCGGAAAAGAAATGTGAGCTGCTCTATAACCTCTGGGTAGACGAAATGTGACATTCTTTACTTTTTCTACATTAACAACTTAAGTTTTAGTGTCTCATCCAGTTAGGTGGTCGATTTTCAGCTACTTCCCCGCCCCTCCCTGAGGTTGTAGCTAAACCTCCAAGGCGGTTAAAGCTGCCTGGAATAGAGAAAAGGCTCCATCCTTCAGCCCAACACGGCTTCTGTCCTTACTGTGGGTTCTCCCCGGTGCTGGCACAGGTGCTGGCACTACGCTGAGAGAACTTAGTCTTCCCAGGTCCACCAGCCCAGGCTGCCACGGGTGGGCTGTTGACATGCCCCTCACTACGGTGTTTTCTAAGGTAAACAGAGCACAAGGAATGCAGGCAGACTGGATACTCCCAGACGCTAAGGTAAGGAGGGCTGTGGGGACAGAGCCCCAAAGAGCGGTTTCCAGGCTCTTGGCCTCACGTAGAAAGGTGCTGGCTCAGGTAGTAAATGGCCATCAACTGAGATTGGATGGCCATCAGCTGTGGCTAGTTGGCCGTCAGCTGTAACCAGTGAGCCATTGGCCACTAATATAACTGCTGTGGCTATGCTAGCAGAAGATGGGGGCTAGTAAGAAGATGGTGGCTGAGCTAGCAAGTGCGGATTGCAGTTAGCATGGGGGGTTGTGGATAGTGTGGCTCCTGCTTCCCGTGTCTCTAATCCAGTCTCCAGCGAGACTATAGTGATATGACTCCCCTACCTATGGCTCCGTGGGTGTTCCTTTTTGGCCTCACCATGTCCTGCGTTCTTATGTGGGGAGCGGGACCAGAGACCCTGCTGGCCGCCCCGCATGACACATGGTGCAGCGAGCAGGGTCCCCCGCACGACAAGGTCTTTATCCTGGGGATGGAGACATCCGGTGAAATTCACTCCTGGAAGGAGCTGCCTATTCTCACACAGCCTCTCCCACCTCTGCTCAGTGCCTGAGCTTAAATGCCACGACTTCAGATTCTGTTCTGCTTTGCTGCTGTCAGGTGCCTACAATCTGTTCCAAAGCTTGCCCCCAGGAAGGTCCCCCACTTTCTTTAGAGGTTTTATTTAGGAGGAAGCCCTCGCTTCCAGGTTTGTGCGCTTTATTTACAGAAGGAAGAAAGGAAGGGAGAGGAAATAGAGCACGGACTAGCCCAACTGTTGCAAAGCAGCTCTAAGTCCTGGTCTTGGTGATTGCTCCCCCACCCACACCTGAGTTGATATTTGTTCCTTCCAAGCTGGAAACGTCCCTGGGGTTCCCATGGCAATGGCTGTTTTCACCTGTGGTATTTAAGACTATTGTTCTCTGTCCCATTTTCAAAATCTTATATCTTTCTTTTTCTTTCTCTAAAGAATAATGAGTTTATTGATGTAAAATTTCCATTACCAAGAAATGATCGCTGTTGGCACTGATCTGTACCCTGAGGATGTAGAGATCAATCCTAAAAGTGTTCCTCAAGGAACTCAAAGTGCACCGGGGGAAACAGATAGATGAAGGAAAGGAAAGGAAAGTGCTCTAAAGTTTGTAGAAGATGCACCGAGGGCTCAAAGGAAAGAGGCATCAATTCTAGCTGGGGATCTGGAGAGGGATTCACAGAAGAGGTGGTTCCTGGGAGATGAGTAGGTATTTTCCATGTGGGCTAGAAAGTGAAGCGCATTCTGCCACCGTGGAGAAGTAAGGAGGTAACGATTCAGGGAGGGAACAGTGATGTGGGACAAGATCACCTTCTCCTGTCGGGCTCTTCTCTCGTCTCAGAATTTCATTCTGGGGTATTTCACTTCTTCCTTAAGTATAATATATCCCTTAGAAATTTCTTTAGTGAGGATTTGTTGGTGGTAAATTATCTCAATGTTTATATTACTGAAAATGTGTTTCACTCACTCTAAAAATATAGTTTTGTTGGCTTTACAAATTTAATTACAGTTATTTCTAGCAGCACTTCAAAGATATTATTCTACTGTCCTCTGGCTTCCATATTTGATGTTGAGAAGTCAGATACTGATCTGTGTACCTTTGTGGGAAATCCATCTTTTCTTTCAAGGTTCTTTTAAGATCTTCTCTTTGTCTTTGTCTTTCTATAGTTTCACTATGATGTGTACGGGTCTGGCTATCTCATGGTTTATCCCGTTAGGGGATTTTTTTTTTTTTTAATTTCTAAATGTGAGGATTCATATCTTTACTGGATTCTATAAAATTCTCAGCTACTAGTTCTTTTAATATTCCTCTTCCCCCATTCTCTCTATTATCTGCTTTTGGAACCCTGGTTAGATCTATGTTGGCTCTCATTGTCTTAACCAGAGTTTTCCATATTTTTGTCTCTGAACTGCATGCTGTGTAATTTCTTCAGATTCGTATTTAAATTTACTGATTTTTTTTTCAGCTGTGTCTATTTTGCTTTTCAATTCTTTTATCAATATTTAAATTTATAATCTTCATTTCTGGAAGTCTTCTTTTGTTCTTTTTTTCAGTACATCTGCTCATTTTTATAGTTTCTTGCTTCTTATTTTTAACTTCTATTTACTTAATCATATTAAAATAATATTTTTTATTTGATCATTCTAATATCTAATCTTTATGAGTAAATTTTAATTTTTTCTTTCCTGCTGGCTCTTATCCATGATGGCTTGTTTATTTGGGCATTTTCTTGTTCTATATTGTGAATTCATATATGATGGAACTTTCCCCGTAGGCGTTTTATGAAGCCTGAGTTGGGGGGTACATATTTGCCTCTGTCAGGAGTTTTAGGAACTATAGACCTGGTCCCTCTAAATTAAATTCTTGTCTTGGGATTTTTGGTATATTTCACTGTACAAACCTACGTGAGAGTTTGCCAGTGGCCTTGAAATCTCATGAGAAGCTTTTTTTATTTCTCCTCCAACGGAATTGATTCTGAGTCACTGTTTCGTGCAGTCAGCCTCTGATAGGCAGGATGTCTTCTACTTCACCATTTTTCTCAGGGTGTAACCGCCTCTAAGTCCTTGATTTACACCAAATGTTACTGCTCTAGATCTATACTACTGTTCCCATCTAAGTCTGGTTCTTCTTTCCTATACCCCACCCCCACCCCAATCTCCTTCCTTATAAGGAAACTCTAGGTCACTTTCTCTAAAGATGACCTCAAGCTTTTTGGTTCTTACTTATCTTCAGAAGCTGGTGTTTCTGTTGATTTCTGAATCACAGAAGTTCCCCTTACTTCACTTTCTGGCAGATTATTTCATTGCTGTAAAGGAGATTTTGTGTGTGTGTAATTAGCGTGTTAAGATATTTTTTATCTAGAAGGTCTCAGGATGTTCGAATTGTTTGCTTCTCTTATTCAGGAATTCTAATTTTCTTTACATTAGCTTGTCTTTGTTCATAATATCTATTATCTTCTTTTATGATAGCAATTTGATTTTGAGGCTTCTATTTCTTACTGTTTGTAACATTGTTATTAATTATTTAATGGCATTGTTTTTGTCCTCAGTTTGTTTTCTTAATTCTAAAAGATCTATTTTCATTTCAGTCTATTGATTTATCAAGTCACCTTTCAGTGCTTATTTCATTTCATTCATTGACTTCTTCGGAGAAGCACGCATGTGCTGTGTTTTGAATCGTGTTTTCTTTCAGAATATGGTCTTCAACTATCTTTTGCGTGTCTTATTCTTTTCTTTCTTTTTGTTTATCGTAGTATGTTTTCATTGTTTGAATGTGGACAGCTATATTCACACGAAATATATTCTGTGAGAAATTTCCTACAAGCATTCTTTGTTCTGGCTACTTTTTTGTAACCTGAGAGCATAGACAGGGATGATTGTTCTAATTTATTGTGGAGTCCTGAAACCCTTGCTTTTTAGCTGAGAAAGTATCTCCCTTCTGTCAGTGGTCGTTTCTACTACTTTTAATCTCCCCCACCCTAGACCCAAAGGGAAGAGGAAAAGAAAATGCCACTTCTCTCCAGACTATGTCTGTGAGTAGATTTCTCAGGATTCTGTTGACTCACTAGAGCTGTGCGTGGGAGGTAGTGCTGCCGTTTATCATCTTCTGAATTATTTTTTTCCCCTTTGTCACCACTTCCTGAATTCTTATGTCATTAGATTATGCCCTTGTCTAGTTCCTACTGGTAAATTTTTCTGGTTTGCTTCTTTCTTTCATCATCATCATCATTATTATTATTATTATCATCATTATTATTATTACTGTTTTTGTCACTCCCTTAGGTGTTAGAGGAGAAAATTTCTGTGATTCTATTTCAAGTTGCCAACTCAATTCAATCTCATCTGTTTTCTATCTTTCAGGATTCTCTCAAGTTTTCTGTTAGCTACAAGCTACCTTTATTGTTTTCTAGCATTTTTATAGTTTCGTTCCTTAAACATTCAGAGAGTGAGAGAGAGAGGCTCTGCTCGGGGAGCAGCCGTGTATAAAGAACATGTGTATTGACTGAGGTGCCCATTTACTTCGGGAGGCTCACCAGCTCTTGCCTGATACAGGCTGGTACGTGCCAGCTTGAGAAAGGTTTTCCATGAACTAAGGCAATACTCTTAGGAAAATTGCTGTCCTTCTCTACCTCACAACTGACTAACATCAACTTCAGGAGTTAGACTCATCAGGACTTCTTAAAACAGAGAAATGTCAGAGAGTTGTCAGTATTGGTTCGTGAGGATATTTTTCTGGCACAAAGGCCTTAGCTTTCATCAGACAACCTGTCTAAGTCTCTGTTTCCTCATCTGTAAAATGGGGATGATACTTATGCTACACATAGAGTCATTATAAGGAATAAATGCTAGAATTCTTATTTAATCTTATTTACTTACGGAAAACATTTGGCATAAGCTCTAGAATGCAGTAAGTACTATAATTATTTTCAAAGGAGCCCATGTCCATCCAACTTTAATAACCACTGAAATAGAAGATTTTTCTTCTAGTTTTCTATTGCCATATAATAAAACACTCTACAATAGCTTAAAGTAGCTTAAACAACAATTTCTTGTCACTCGTTATTCTGTGGGTAGAGTCGGGCTCCGCTGAGCAGTTCCTACTTGGGGTCTGTCATACAGGTGCCATCAGATGATGGCTGGAGTCTTCAGAAGGCTCAACTGGGCTGGCCGTCAAGATGGTTCGCTCTCATGACTGGTAGTGGATTCTGCCTGGTGGCTGAGAGCTCAGCTGCTGTCAATTAGAGCGCTTACACATGACTTCTGCGTGTGACTGGGGGCTTCTCACATCACGGGAGCTGGGTTCCAAGGACAAAGATCCCAAAAGCAAACTTTCCAAGAGACCCAGTCATGGAAGCTTCAAGACTTCTTATGATCTAAGGGAGTGAATACTGGGAGATAGGAATACTGAGAGTCATGGTTTATTAGGGAAACTAGCACATTTTAAGGTCCCTTCCAGCTCTAATATTCCACAATTACATTGTCATAAACTGTTCTCTGTGCCTGGTAATGTATCAGATACCGTCATCCCTTTTCTCATTTCATTCTCATAATAATCTTTTGAACTCCCATGTGAAATATGAGGAAACCAAGGCACAGATAGTTTAAGTAACTTGGCCAGGGCCCTGTAACTCCAAGCCAGTACCCTTTGCCCTTGTCATTTGTAAATAAGAACTGGAGTGCTGCCATCTACTAAAACGCTGACCACGTTCCTAGCATGAGGCTGGGTCTTTCCTGTGACAAGTCACCAAAAGAAAGAATTGCTTGAGTCCCTCTCCCTGGTGTGGTTCACAGGACTTAAGAAATATAAACATATTTTCATTTACTGATGGCAAGACAGGACAAATCTCTCTTTACATAGCTGTCTTGGAAAAGAGAAGTGTAAATCCAGGCACACGAGCAGCTTCCCAGCCACCCTCCTTTTTTGCAGACACGGATTGGCATCCATGCTTTGCAAGGACACAGTGTATCTATGATTATGTGGTCACACAGGAGGCTCTTGACAGCCAAGCAGGCCCAGAATTCATCTTTTCCATCATCAGAATGTATATTACCTCCAACCTATCCTGTCTGAGCCTGTAGCTGCTCACAGCAAAACAGGCAGCATCAATTAAACACCCATCCACAAAAAACTTGTGAGAATGAAGTGACGTGCTGAAAAGTGGTTTACTCTGAGATACTTTCTCTCCCAGGACATTGTGGGAGTTTGCCTGTCCTACTTTCAAGGTCACCCAGCCCTGTCTAGGTGAGAGAGAAAGAAAAACACTGGAGGCTCTATATTTCCTTTTAGGTTCCCCCTAATAACTGCTGTTCTGCCCAGCACTTTACAGTTTATAAAGCCCTTTCACATGACCCCTCACAGGACACTCCCCAAAGACCTTGAGAGCTGGGTGTTATGCTTATTTTACAAGAAAAGAAAAGCAGGTGAAAAGAGGTAGGGTAACTGACTCACAAGAATGTGGTTAGTAAAGATCACAGCTAGAACCTGAATTATTGCATTTGGACCCCAAATGCCAGCCCCTTTGATCTCCTGCAGGCTGCATGAATCATAATTATACTGGGGGCATTCTCTGTACTTCGAGGACCCACTATGGGCCCTGAGAAACTGCACTGAGCTACTCAGCATTTCTCTTCCACCCACCCTGGTGTCTGCTGGCCCCTCGGTGGAGCCAGTTGGAGAACAGGAACCACCGCTGCTAGGTCCCTCCAGCTCCTGGGTTTCAGGGTCAGTATGTTGCAATGCCTTCTGGATGCAATACCCTCTGGATGCCCTCTGGCACATCTTGCCACTCTTCCTGGTGATTCATAGACCTCACTCGAGATACCCAGGAATACAGTAGGTGCCATGTAGTAAAAATACCCTCTGTGCTGGGAGGTGGCACAGATGGATCTAATGAGCTCGCCCTGCTTCTGCAGAGACTTGCAATAATGTGGGTTGTGTGAGTCTGGCAGCGGCAGGTTTACACTGGCCTTCCTCTGGGCCTCGGGGCTGCTTATCAAGCTGGAAGAGTTATCAAACCAGTCTTGCCAAATGCCCACAGAGCCAGCCAGGTTGGCAAGAGGTCAGAGCAGCAAGGAGCCAACCCCATTCCAGGCACAAGTTCTATTCTGCACAGTCCCCTCCTCGGACAGCCCCAGAGGTACTGCCTGAGACAGGGGTTGATTGGGGGTTAGCTCCAGGTGAACCTGTAGGGGAGTGAGGGAATGGGCTGGGGCAGGGATGGAGCTGGGCAAACAGCTGATTTTTGAAGACGCTGAGTCCTTGGTGGTCCTGTCGGAGTGGAATTATCAAGGTCTTCCATTAACTTTTGTTTTAATACTGGTGACATCACCAGGTGTTCCCCACCCTATGGTGTAGGTGGTATGCTCCCAGCCCCTGTTATTTATAGAACAGCACCTGTCACTGCAGCCTACTACTAATGCTCTTTGTGCCTGCTCACCAAGCAGCATAGAGACATTGAGATGGACAGGTGGCAGCCTCAGTGTCTCCTTTCTTAGGAATTAGCCCTCAAAGCGAGCAAAGCCAAGTTGCAGAAATAATGTATCAGCCAGAATCCCAGGAGGAAACGGAATTCTGAGGACTCACTTGATTTAAACGAGCAGTCTTTGCTGAGGGACCACTTAAGGAGGGGGAGGGCAGGGTTAGGGGACCTAACACAGGATGTTGAGGCCCCCATAGACTGACACAGAGCAAGAGCCGTTACCACCACTAGGCCTGAAGTGGTAAGGGGAGGAACAGTGCTACCGGAACCCAGGGAGAGTGGAGCTGAGGTGGGATCACCCTGCAGCAGCCATATTGTGGGAGAAAGTAGCCCCTGAAAAGAGACATTGCCAAAGCTTGGGCGGAATGGAGGAAACATACCCGGCACCCTCTCTCTTCTGGCCTCTGCTTAGCTGCTTGTGCCTCCCATGCTGGGAAGCCCAGCGACAGTCTGCAGGCCTGTAGCTGGGAAGAAAGTGGGAGAATGGATCTGGGAAAACGAACCCAGAATAACCAACGTAAATAGGAAATAAAGGCATTTGCAAGTGGGTTGTTAGGAGTCATAGCAAGAGATGCCATCCCAGTTTCACCCACTTAGTTCCCCTGAGCCAGGTCTTCTGCCTGTGGGACACCCATTTTCTGGTTTCTAGCTCAACGCATAAACTCATGCGAACGGACAGCAGCCTAAACTCGCAAGGAATTTTCTCTTAGCAAACGCACTACTGAGTCCTTATTAAACCTGCCATAAGTCCAGTGAATGCCATATATTTTGCCTTGCTCCCTCAGTTCTTTCACTCTAAAATGAATTCCTTGCTGAGATGCAATGTGGTGTGGGATAAGGCAGTGGTGGAGTAAAGCATTCCATAAGTCTATTGATGATATTGCTAGAAGAAACATGGCAGCCACGGAGGCAAATTCAAATCTAGAGTGGGCTTTTACTACCTAAGGACAAATCCCTGCCCCCTTCAAGATGGAAGGGAACGAACCAGGGTAAACAACCTGCTACCACCCACCTGGCTATGCTCCTGAACTAGGTGCCCAGCAATGACTTTTGCAAATGGCATATGGGGAAAACAGTAGCAGCAGTGGCCAGATTAGGTCAGTGAGGGTGGGCCTTATTGTATAAGGGTGAGCTCATGCATAATCTCTGTTTGTGCCACTATAGCCACTTTGTTTTAGAGTCCAGTAGGGTGTCAGGGGTGACGACATCCACAGTCAGATTGTCCACCTTGTTTTTGGAAGTCTACTTCCCAGAAGGGTCCTTTTTGCGAATATCCACCTGGGACACAATATTATCCCATACTCTGTACTCATTCTAACATGCCTATTCTCATACCTGCTCCCTAAATTGTTTTTGTCACCGACCCTCCAATGTTGTCCCTTCTGTATTTCTGATTGATTAGCCAAACCATAAGCCATAGCCTATGAGTCATGATCGATCCTTTCCTCGGACCATCTTTCCTTCCAGAAAAAGTAGATAACTCAAAGTTCTTTCTTTCCTCTGGCATATTTATCCCATCTTATTGTTTTTCAAAGCCAATGAATGTATACCAAGCCATAAGTTTGAGAAAATAGAAAGTCATCTGTAAGCTATACTTGACCGTCTTTCTCCTGAGTCAGTGGTCTCAGGAACTCCCTAGGAGGCCATAGGTGTGGGTTGGAGGAGATGTGGCAATTCAACCAGAGAAGGTCCACTGGAGAGCAAGAGCCTTGTCTCATCAGTAGCTTCAGAACTGCTCACACCTCATCCCACATGGACCCCTCCCACTTCCCTTGTGCCTGCTTTTATGGCTTGGTATATCAGATACTGTCCGGTTATTCATAGGAAGTTCAGGTCTCACAGTCACGTGACATCCTTCTATCACGCATTGCGTCTTCACTAAAGCTCAGAAGCGAGCCGAGAATTATCTCTTAAAACAAAAATCGTCATTTGTGCAGAAGACTCGGTTCTTCTCTTAAATCCCTGGGCTTGTAATTATCCTCTTAGAGCTTGCTTTCTACTTTCTATAGCATCTCGGGCCTCCTTACCCAGTGTGTGCTGGACCTTCTGGGTGATTAGCTCTAAGAGACAGAGCTTCTGGCACCACAGCTTGGATGAGCTGGAGAGCTGATTCTTATGCTGGGCCTTATTTAAAGCTTTTGGGTAACTTGGTTAATAAGTTGGAGCAACACATCCTGTTGAAACATATATTTCCTCCTAAGTACAGTGAAGCCCAATGAGTATTGTGCCCTTTTCTTAGCGGTGGGCACAACTACTTGTCTTTGACATTAAAGGAGTTATTACATCATTTCCCAGCAGGCGTGCATGTCTTACCAAGGCCTCTGGAACACTGTCTCCTTCCCGCTATTTGGATTCTAGAAGCACGATATCATCGATGTAGCATATGATGTCTTGTGGGATGGTGAAACGAGCAAGATCCTGGTAGAACAAATTAGGGCCCAAAGTGAGACAGTTGACACAGCCCTGAGGCAAAATGGTGACAGTGGGACCGCTGTCCCTGTCAACTGAAAACAAACTGCTTCCAGTTTTTCTCTCTTTATTAGGACAGAGAAAATTTTTTCCAGATGAATAGCTGTGGTTCCAGAGATTATGTTATTTGCTGAAGTAAAGATCCACATTTGAACAGCGGGAGTGTCAGCCAGGGTCTGCTAATTAAGCTTATAATAATTTGTTGTCATTATCTAAGACCCACTTATTCTTTATAGGTTAAATTGGTGAGCTAAATGGGGGATAGGATAGAAATCCATACCCCTACATTTTTCACATCTTTGAATAGTTTCAATATTAACTTTTAATTAATATTGACTAATTTTAGTAATTCCCTCATGGACGCAGGATTGTTGTTTGGTTTATAATCATGGAATGGAAGAGACGCTCCAGGGGCAACCTCAGGGCCCTACCTGCTGTAATTGCCTTTAATCTAGGTCAGAGGGTTCACATAGGGGATTTCTCCTCTTGCTGAATATGTTTATTCCAACGATATCCTCAGGAACTGGGAAATTAGCCACTACCTGCTAGGACATGGGTGTGTCAGATATCAGTGTCCTGACTGAGGTGGGCAAGTTGTTTTTGATCCCAAAGGACCATAGTGGAGTCCTGGGTTCCTCAGCAGATGTCCAGTTCTTCTCAAATGGTCTGATGATCTCCTTTTCCCCAAAACATCGTAACCTTGATAAATGGCCACAGGTCCCTTTGGGAAAGTGGTGGTGGCCAGTGGTGAACGGAACTTGGGGAGACTTGGATTTCTCCGGCAAAGGAACTTCTGTGGGTGAGGCATGCAGGGAGAGCCTCTGCAAACAGAGAAATGAGGGGATCTGCTCTGACAGAAGCTTGGTGCTGCTCTTGTTAAGTTGTCTGGTATGGCTGGAAGTGGTCAGTTTATCCACACTGCACCTGAATTCCTCACACTTTTCATCCCATATGATGGCAGTGCCATTAAATTCCCCCGAGCTTTGCTGTCAGTGTGTTTCAAGGTGGCCCCAGGAAAGAGGGAAATTCACCGTTTTCAAGATTCATGCCTTGGAGTGCCGGGTCCCATTTCTTAATGCTAGCTGGCTCCTTGTGCCATCCCTCCCTTCCCACTGGGTCAAATAAGCAAGCCCCAAGGTTCTGTAGCTGGCAGTGACTTCTGGTCACAATTTCTGCATAAGACAGGTGTCTGATGGTGAGAAGCTGACTCTGATACACTAGGCAGGAAATGCGTTTATCGCAAACACATCACCATAGAAGTGTTGGGAGGGGTGGAGAATCATGCTCAAGGCTGAACTTCCAGAATCGCACTGCAGAACTGACCTGACCAGGACACTGCCACCTCTGGCACTGACGGAGCACCCCCCACCCTCACTGAGGCTGCTCCTCCCCTAGGAAGTGACCCTTGTACCCACAGCTGACCCTGAAAACCAGATGCCTCTGCCACCACCCTACAGAAGATTCTGGATGTAGCCTCCTTTTTTGAGTTGCTCATTTCTGAAATCAAATCTCAGACAGATGAGCTTGAAAGTTGGCATATACCGTGTTTCCCCGAAAATAAGACCTAGCTGGACCATCAGCTCTAATGTGTCTTTTGGACCAAAAATTAATATAAGATCTGGTCTTATTCTACTATAATATAAGAACGGGTCTTATTTAATATAATACAATATAATACCAGGGTTTATATTGATTTTTGCTCCAAAAGACACATTAGAGCTGATTGTCCAGCTAGGTCTTATTTTCAGGGAAACAGGGTAGGTCATGTGACTGTGTGCGAGCAGCAAAAGAGGTTGGGGAACTGAGTTTTCTGGGTTCTACCCTGGGCAGGTAGAATTCATAAGGCGTGTCTATGAGATTACTATTAAGGAATTAGCTTATGGGATTGGGAGGGGCCGGCAAGTCTGAAATCCTTAGGTCAATCCTTGGGCTGGAAACTTTCAGGCAGGAGCTAACACAGCATATTGAGGCAGAAGTTTTTCTTCTTCGGGGAAAATTCAGTTTTGCTTTCAGGCCTTTCAACGGGTTGGATGGGGAATGTCCTTTACTTAAAGTCACCTGATGTTAGGTATTAACCACATCTACAAAATGCCTCCACAGCAACACCTGGATTGCTGTTTGATAACTGGGTACTATAGCCTAGCCAAGTTGATACGTAAACTTAATCATCATAGCTGGTTACTTCCCGAAGTTAGCAATGCTGTTCAATGTCCACTGGGGGCCAGAAGATGGAGTAAAGGTTTACGACACGCCCCAGGCTCCCCACTAAAGACGAGATGATAATGACCTTCACTACTAGAATAATTTGTGGAGCTCCTGCCATGCAGCGAAGGCGTATTACTGTCTCCTTTGTCCTCACAATCATTCTATAAAGTGGTTATAATTATCTTTCAAGTTTGAGAGTGGAGGGTGACCCAGTACCAGTGGACACTGGGCTGTAGACCAAAGGAGAGAAAGAAGGAGGCAATTAAGTGAATCCGAGAAGGTGAACAAGTTTCTGTGCATAAAAAGCTCCAGGCTGACTCATGTCTGTGTTTAAGAACTTACTTAGATGAGACCAAAAAGCTTTTATCAGTCAACGGGGACTAAGGGTTAGAGGACTCTCACCTGGTCTGGACTCTAAACCCAACATACTGGCCTCAGTTTCCTGCACATGATACCTCCAGGCCTGGAGAAGTAAAAGTTATGCTTAAAGGACTTCTGATGACCAGGCTCCCCAAGGTCATCGTCACAACTGCTAGAGATTCCATGTTTCTCGTATACCCTTGATCTGGATAATAAACCACTCCAAGGGATAATATCCCCAAATGAAAAAGATGTCATCACAGCTGCTTCAAGGCCACATGTCTCAGTCATGGAACAGGTTCATAAATTAAATAGTCACGAAGAACTTCCGGGCCCCGGTTGATATTGGCCATTTGTATAAAAAAGTCAGATTATACTGACATTAATGCCCCATCAGCACGTATCATAATTTAGCTTTGCCATCTGTATGTGTCTGCTTGGGCTGCAAGCACAAGATACTGTAGACTGGGTGGCTTAAACAACAGAAATTAATTTTCTCCTAGTTCTGGAGGCTAGACATTCCAGATCAGGGTTTGGCAGGGTCAGTTTCTGGTAAGAGTTCCCTTCCGGGCTTGCAGATGGCTTCCTTTTCACTATGTCCTCACATGGTCTTTTCCCTGTGGGTTGAGAGGATCTCTCGTATGTCTCTTCTTATAAGAACACTAATCCTATTGGATGAGGGCCCCTCCTTATGACCTCATTTAACCTTAATTACTTTCCTAAAGGCTCCACCTCCAACGATAGCCACACTGTGGGTTAGGGCTTCAACATAATATATTTGGAGGAGGTCACAAACGTTCAGTTCATAACATCCCCATAGAAGTGAGACTGGTTGTACCACCTGATCGTTATTCCACAAAGGCCAGCAACAACTATATAATCCCAACCATAGGAAAGGCATATATACAGCGAATGTGCTCCCACTGTCCCCTCCTTTGCCTGAGGCAGACATTGCTAATCAATCACAGTATGTCCCCACTGAGCCGAGATGCAGCCTTACAGCCCTCAACACGGAGCCTTAGGCAGCCACTACCGATTGACTGGTGTTGGCATCTGTATTAATCTCTTTCCGGTGTAAGTGAGAGAAATACACTTATACTGTCTTAAGCACAGTGGGGACTTTACCGGCTCACATAGCGGGGAACTCAAGTGATAGAGTCAGTGCCTCAAGTGGTATGACCGAGGCTCTTTTCTCTGGTGGCAGCAAAGGTTAACAACAGCTGCAGACTTTACCAGCTGAGCAACACCATCAGAAAAAGAGGGGCTCTTTCATAATTGTTCTCACAGCATTCTTGGGCTGGCTTTTCGATTGGCCTGGCTCAGGTCTGATTGCTCCTCTTGGGTCATGAACATGTACCTGAGTCAATGAAGTAGCAGAGGGAAGCAGGACTCTCATTGGCCAAACTTGGGCCATCTGGCCAACCCAGGATGAGTCCCACTTGAGCCAATGACTAAGCAAGTACACAGGGTGAGGTTCCCAAAGGAAATGTGGAGTGAGGATTCTAGAAGGATGGCGATGAGATCTGGGCAACCTAAACAACAGATTTATGCTTGAGGGCAGCCAAGTGCCATCCCCTGTGCTGCAGACCTCTGGGAGTATGGGTCATACCGCAACAGTAGCCACAGCAGGGAACCCAGACCTACTGCATATAGATTGGGACCTGGAGAGTCAGTTCCGCTCACCACCCCTGCCATGTTTCACTCTCCCACCAGCCTCTTGGGGCGACAGCCCCAAGCTTTTCTCTTGGATGCTTTTCATCTTCTCATGCACCCTTTCCCTGCTCCACCATGTTAAGGGTAAGTCCCGTACCCACCTGCCCCCCAAATTTCTTATTCCTAGATTTCTGTATACTTCTCCATTTTATCCCAGAACCTCAGTGATAGTATCAAAAATAATAACTAAATCTTAGAACCAGGGTTCCTATCAAGATCGCATTTGGTGTCTAATTGGACTCTTTGCTGGGATCATCTAGTAACTACAAAATAATAGTGTGTCTATCGAATCAGGAAAAGACAAATGGCTGAACAAACTCATTAACCTCTCAAAACAGGCTATTTCAATGTGAATAACTTACTGTCCTTAATCTGTGAAAACACTCAAGAACTCAGATAGAAATCTCTTTAGGTCTGAATATTATGGGTATTACAGTACAGTACTGCAGAAAGAGCACAGACCAGCATGAACCATAACTGCGTGCCTTTGTTCTAAGTACACAGGAAGCCTAACCCGCCTGTTAGATAGTTTGCAACCAACTCTGAACAATCCACTCACCTCCGTTATTCAACAATGTCTGCATAAGTGCAGCTGCAGCTCTTGAAACTGATGCTTCCCTGTCCCAGGGAAGAACCCAGCTAGATCTCCCTGAGTGACATACTTCAGCTCAGTTTGGTAAATGTTTCAGTTCCTATGGTGTGCAAAGTTGTGCGCTTCGTGCTCTAGGAGACAGAAAGAAGTGAGTTCCTGCTCTCTCTGCGTTCACACTCTAGCTCACACCTTGTCGATGGCATTTACCAGCACTTAAAACGGAAGTACAAGGGGTTTGGAAGGAGGCACCTGGCTCCCAATCCATCAGCTCTTTCTTTTCTGTTTTCTCCCTGCCCGCTTCTTTGATTTCTGAACTCATCTTTGTAGTTTGACCCCTTCGTTGTGGTCTTTGAAAACCCCTGTAATTACGAAGTAGATGGGCTCTTTGGTGACAGACTCTGGAGAAATTCCCATCACAGAAGAACAAGAAATGGAAGTCTTCCCTCATCTCTCCAAAGAGCTGTGGTTCTTTTCACATCAGTAGAGTTGTAATCACAAAGTATTAAACAGCCCAGACGAAGACTCCAAGCAGCTTCTGTGTGGGTGGGCGATGCAATTAAAAGCGAGACGTGCTCAAGTCTCTCCGTGGATGTCTAGGTGATAAAAGTGCTGTCAACACACCCGAGGAGGATTCTGCCAGCTTTTGGAAGAACATAATTCTCGTGTCCGCAAAGGAAACTCTCATCTCTTCGTCAAGTCCAAGGTCAAACTAGAGAGGACTGTTAATGGGAGTTGGGGAATGGAGACGCAGCAAAGAGAGAGCCAAGGTGGTGTCAGAAGCGGTGTGTAAAGCACAGCCAAGGAGCTACCCGTTACAACTGGGATTATGCTACAGACCTTTAGAAAAACCAATCTCTAAATTTCTAGATGGAAAGAAATGAGTTGCTTTAGGATGTCGCCAAAGCCCTCCTTCAAACAGTCTGAAGGATCCTTCAGTGCCATCTGGGCCCTCAGCTTAGAACTCTTCATTGTCATTACCCTTAAATTCTCGACAATCCTCTTTCGTGTACTAGGAATGTTGCCACGAGCTTATTCACTCATCTAACATTCGCAGCAAGCCTCTAAGGCATAGGACCTGTTATAATTAGCTTGTTTTATGGTGAGTAGACTGAAACAAGCCTAACTTGTAGAGTGTGTGAGCTGGGACACAGAAAGGGAACGGAGGTGACTAGGGTGACACACTAATGGTGGAGAAGGGATTTGTACCCAGGCCATGGGGCTGCAGAGGTGAGGACCTGACCAACTAAGTCACGCTGACTCTAGTTAAAATGCCTGGAACAGTTTCTGTGTGCCAGAGACTGCACTGTTTTCCATAGAGGTACTGGTTCACTCAGTACCTGGAAAGGTGAGGATCCTGGGAAATGTGGCCTTGCCACGTGCCCAGGAAGAAGAGGAAATGGGATTGGTGACCATTCACCGGTGCTACGCTGGCCACGCCTACGTCACAGCACCCTCGGTTGGGCCAGTCCCAGCCCCACTCTCCCCGCTGTTACCTGATCATCTGTCCACAGCGGTGGTGCAGAGGAACGGGGATTAGACTGGAGACGGCACTCCTAGTGCTCACTCTGTCACTGGCTGTGTGACTCTGGGAAGTCGTGTCACTGTTTGCAAGCTCACGCTCCACCTCAGTAAAACAAAGGGGTTAGATGTGTAAAGCCCTCAGCGGCTCTAACATGGATCTTTGCTGTGCCAGTTGCCTGGATGCTACTTTTGTCTAGAACACGTGTTTTAAAATTGTTTATCCTTTCTTCAAAAGACAGGACACCTGGAAGTCCAAATAGGACAGATAAAAGGATTGCTGCTCTGGCCGGAGTCTGGAGAGGGGCTGGGTGCCCTGTGTCCTTCGCTACTGCTTCCACTTTTCTGCGGTGGCCTCTGAGGACCTCCAGCCTCCATAGTCTGAACACCAGCATCCAAAACACACTGGTCCCTCCATACTCAGGCGTCTGAATAGCATGGTAACCACTGGAGGCAGTCTTCAGTCCTTCGTCCATCCAATCTTATTGAGGTTTTATTTGGGGAGGCAGGAGAATATAATGGTTCAGCTGATGGTGTCAGAACCAGGGTTTAAATCTTGAATCTGCCACTTAATAGCCAAGGGATCAGATTTTGAACAGGTTCCTTAACTTCTCTCTACCTCAGTTTCCTCATTTATAAGACACGGAAAATATACATCTCATGAGCTTACTTCCCCTTCTTCCTTGCACTATTTTCTCCTAATGCTATGCCACATAATTTACTTATTTATCTTGTTCATTGTTTGTCTTCCCCACTGGAATGTCAGCTCTCTGAGGTGGTGGCTTGGTCTGTTTTGTCCACTGATTTATGTCCAACACCTATGACCGTGCCTAGCACGTAATCATTGCTTAATAAAATGTGTCAAATGTTGTTGATTATATTAAAGCATCCCAAGAGGGGGCCAGCTACATGATGAGCATTTAGTAAATGTTAATTGTTATTATTTTTTTATTTATTAAGTGCTGTAGATGAGGATACAGTGTTAAAAAAAATCAGACAGCACTCCTGCCTTCATGGACTTTATAGTCTGGAGGGGAGACAGATATATAACAAAGAAGCAAAAAGAAATATATATTATATGTTACACATATTTAAATTCTGACAAGTATTCCAAGTTTAGGGAACTATGAAAGGATACACAGAAAGATATTTGTTTTTGTTTTTGTTGGGGGGGGGAGGGGAAGGAAGGGGTCAGAGCTGGCCTCTCTGAGATAAAGCCATCTAAGCTGAGACCTGACAGGTGAACAGGAGTGGGCCAAGCATGGAGGGACAGTGTTCCAGGCAGGGGACAGTGTGTGGGGAGGCCTCAAGGCAGGAAGGAAATTGGGGCCAGGAAATCAGCTACAGAGACAGGGATGGGGGGATGGGCAGGGTGGCTAGAACCTCATCATCCCAGCAGAGCAGAGTCTTTACTCAACAAACAATGGGTCCCCTGGTAAGTGGTGTGTTTAAGCAAAGGAGGGAGAAGGTCAAGTTCACAAGATCCCTCTGGCGGCTGAGTCAGGAGGGAGCTGGAGGGGGATGATGACAGGAAGCAGGGCCCAGAGGCAACACTTCACACACCTGTGCCAGCGTTCTCCTTCTGCCATTTGTTTTTCTGGGAGTTTTGAGTTACTTAGGCAAACACTTTTGATGTTTACTAATGAAATTCTAGTGCTTGAGCTTGAAACTATAGGTCCTTCTAATAGCAGGTGAAAGACATCTCATCACATAAGAAAGAAACATGTCGCCTCCTTCCTTGCAGCTGTTTGTAGAAAAGCAGATAGGATTCTGCATCCTACAGCCATCTTTGCAAATGCTGTTTCTGACAAGGTCTTCTCTAAGATGCCTGGGTTTTGGAGATAGTTGGTTGGGTCTATAACTGTGACTTTTAACCTCTAAAATGTCTCTAGTTCTAGTTGACTGCCCCAGGAATAAGATTCAAAAAAGCATCTTTATTTTCTAAAAGTGACAAGTACTTGAGAGGTTTCTTTCTTAAGCTTGGAGGGGAACATTATAGGAAAAATATACTCCTTTATAATTCTTTTTTAAACAGAGTTGGAAGCTTTGGCTAATTTAAATGAACCCAGGAAACTTGTAGGGAGCTTTTGCAAAGTCAGGTGAAAGATGCTGCAGGCTTGGATTAAGGTGAGGGTGGGGAGAATGAGAGAGTTGGGAACTGGAGAGAATGGAGAAAGACGTGTGGGATTGATAAGACTTGGGGAAAGACTGAATTGAGCATGGGAAGTGAGCAGCGAGTCCTGGGTTCCTTACATGAAAACATGGAAGATTGTCCATGAAAAGAAGCAGTTAGGTGGAATGTCCCTTGGAAATTATTTATTCTGCATTAGTGATGTCAAGAGGTCCTTTGTGGAAAGTGTCTGGACTGTATTAGAGAAAATCGGGGTGGGGTGAGGTGGGGGTGACAGGTGTTCTTGGTGACTCAGAAGGTGGGTTTTCCTCCACAGATGTCTCTGATAACGGATTGGGGCATGAATGGGAGCAGAGGTCCATTCCGGAGTCCCCAGAGAGGTGACATTTTTTGCTTGAGCTCTGCTCAGGTGTGTCCTCTGGACTCTGAGAGTTTGGGGGGTCAGGGGGAGGGCATACCTCACGCTCCAGGGATACTATGACAGAGATCATTCTGTGGGAAGTGAGGGCAGGGCTGAATGGCTGGAGGGAATATGCTGGGAACGGAATTACCTGTGAGAGGCTACAGATGCAAACAGACACGGCCAGACCCTGGATGAAAATAGAACTCTGACCCACATTCTGAAGCCACCAGTTCAGGAAGCCAACCCACAACCCTTATGACAATCAGCCCCAAATGGCTGGGACGTGATCAGGAACTGCCACCTTCCCTAATGTTTGTCCCCTCCTTCCAACTGAGGACCAATCGTAGAAAGCCAAATATGCTCCCTTAACTAGTCACATAGGATGTCACACTGGTTCCCGCTTCCCCAGGTCCACAACCTCCAATCAAAGCAAGCAGAAGCTTTCCCTTTTCGACTACAAAGCATTCCCACCCCTCTGCCTGCCATGGAGTCTCTGCCAGTGCAGGAATGATGCGGACCCCCTGCTGCCAGCCCTGACTAATAACCTTTGCTTGTGTTCATTTGGGTGGCCTTCCTTTACTCCCACACCTGGCCCCATCAGGGCCACCATGGAAGATACCTCACTGGGGACTTCGGGAAGGGAAGGTGGACTCAGACCTTGAGCTCTTGGTATATCTCACTGTGCAGGCAGAGGGCCGACACTTCATCAGAGGTGATGCCGGCAACAGCTGGCAATTTGTTCAACACCTTCCCCGGGCGGCAGAGATGACTGAGTAAGAGCAGGGCCTTCGGCTGGGACCGACTCTCCAGGAAGTGATCCCCCCAATAAATCTAGTGCCCTCCTGGCACCACACGTGGTTATCACAGAGTTATTGACTATAGTCCCATGCTGTACTTTGCATCCCCCATGACTGTTTGATAACTGCCAATTTGTACTTCTTAATTCTTTCACGTTTTTTCACCCAGCCCCCCAACCCCACTCCCACCTGGCAACCATCATTTTATTCTCTGTATCTATGAATTTGTTTTTGTTTTGTGTTCATTTATTTTGTTTTTTTAGATTCCACATGTAAGTGAAATCCTATGGTATTTGTCTGACTTATTTCTCTTAGCATAATACTCTCTAGGTCCGTCCACATTGTTGCAAATGGCAAGATTTCATTCTTTTCTATTGTCGAGTAACATTCCATGGTATATATGTACCACCTCTTCTTTATCTCGTCATCTATCGATGGACACTTAGGTTGCTTCCGTAACTTGCCTATTGTAAGTAATGTTGCAGTGAACATAGGGGTGCATATACCTTTTCAAATTAGTGTTTTGGATTTCTTTGTATAAATACCCAGAAGTGGAATTGCTGGGTCATATGGTAGTTTTAGTTTTAATTTTTTGAGGAACTTCCATACTGTTTTCCATAGTGGCTGCACCCATTTGCAATCCCACCAACAGAGCACGAGGGCTCCCTTTTCTCCACGCCCTCGCCAACACTTGCTTTTGTTGATTTACTGATGACGGCCATCCTGACAGGTGTGAGGTGGTATCTATCTTATTGCAGTTTTAATTTGCATTTCCCTGATGATTGGTGACGTTGAGCAACTTTTCATACATCTATTGGCCATGTATATGTCCTTTTTGGAGAAATGTCTATTCAGGTCCTCTGCCCATTTTTTAATTGGATTGTTTGTCTTTTTGGTGTTAAGTTGTATGAGTTCATTATATATTTTCGATATTAACCCCTCATCAGACGTTTCATTGGTGAATATCTTCTCCCATTTAGTAGGTTGTCTTTTCATTTGTTGATAGTTTCCTTCACTGTGCAAAACCTTTTTAGTTTGGTGTGGTCCCATTTGTTCCTTTTTTTCTTTGGTTTCCCTTGCTCAAGGAGACATATCCAAAAGAATATTACTCAGGGCAGTGTCAAAGAGTTTGCTGTCTATGTTTTCTTCTAGGAGTTTTAGGTCTTACATTGAAATCTTTATCTATTTTGAGTTTAGTTTTGTATACGGTGTAAGCAAGTGGTCTAGTTTCATTTTTTGGCATTTAGCTGTCCAGTTTTCCCAACACCATTTGTTGAAGAGACTGTCTTTACCCCATTGTATGTTCTTGCCTCCTTTGTCATAGATGTGGGTTTATTTGAGGCTCTCGATTGTGTTGACCAGGGTACTTGTTAAACACACAGACTTCTGGGCCCCACCCCAGATCTGATGAATCAGAATCTCTGGCAGTGAACTGGGAACCTACAAGACTAGCCAGCTCTCTGAGTGATTGTTCTGTCAATTAAAGTCTGGGGACTTAGGCGTTACTGCATCTTAGGTACTTGAGCAATTACAATGATGACCAAGAGCCGATACCCACTGAGGGCTTGTGTGCAGATGCATCCAAGACAAACAAAATTGCAATAAACACAGAAATGGAGGAACGAAGGGCTGTGGGAAGAAGAGATGAATTCCAACCAGGAAATCTGAGAATGCTTGAGGAAGAGATAGAATTTCATCATGCAGACATGGAGAACAGGCCAGAGGTGACCAGCAAGAGAAAAGACAGTATCTCTGTTAACTTCTGCTGCATAAAAACCACCCAAAGCATAGAGCAGAGCCCCGCAGGGGCTGGTGGTGGGGAAGATGAGGACCTTCTCCCTCCATAGGAGATAAGCATAGACTCAACACTGTCCGTAGGTCACTTATGACAGTGATATAGCCCATTCTAATGTCCAGTGAGATGCCACCTGCCTATGGGATAGATAGTATTGTCCTTGTTTCATGGATGAGGGACCAAGGGCCAGAGAGGCCCAGGGGTGTGCTCGAGGGCTGCAGCTTAGAAGAAGGACTTCTGAGGTTTGACAATGGAGTTTGTGAATCTGTGGGAAAAAAAGGGGATTTCTCTGGAGTATTTGAGAAGAGGGCAGCCCCATTGATCTGGCTTTTTTGGAGAGTGGGTTGTGGTGCTGATTTGTCACTATGGGAAACCTGATCTCAAGGCAAGGTGGGCTGGTATATGTTTAACCACCACCTCTGGAGACAGTAGGTGCCCTGGCTTATAGCATCTGCCGATTACTGTGGTGTAATCACTCCACCATGGCCCATTTCAAGCTATCGACATGATGCCACTGAACAGAATAGATGGGAATAGATGCACACAGGTGCTCTCTCAGGCTGGAGAAGCTGCCCCAGCACCCTTGGCCAAGGATGTGGATGAAGAAGGATGCCCAGCAGTCTCTGTGATGGGCTGTGCCATCCTTACAGCGTATCCTCATGCCTTTTCTGAGGAATCTGAGCCATTTGCAGCTAAGAAACCCTGAGTGTGTGGGTGGCGGGGTTCAGTGCTTCTCTTCTACTCTCTCAGAAGTGAAAACATTCAAGATCTTTGCAAGACTGGAGTTTGAAAAACAACTGGGCTCAACATGGTCAAAGGGGCTCTGTGGGCCACAGAGAAGAGCCAGAGAAGGAGAACCTCCTGACCTTCAGGACGTCAGGAGGAGAGATGAAAGGAAGGCAGCAAGAAATGAAAGGGTCTCCCAGCTGAGCTGGGCCTCACCATGGGGAGACAAAGCAGAAGGAAGGAGGAAAATCCACTTCAACAAGCCTATGCAGAACCATGGCAACCAGATAATTAAGTAAGAAATTATTATAATTTCAACACACAAATAAGTTTTGTGCTGTATGATTTTTATTTGGAATTACATGTAGGTAGGGCATGCCAGATGCCAGGTGTCTTTTCTTGTTCAGGGCACCACAGGGCTTTATCCAGTCCCACCTCACTGCCTGCTGACCCACGGGTGCCTCCTCCAGCCCCTGCCTTCACTCAAACATGGCTGCTCCTAACTGAGCACCATGTCTGTAGGGGGAGAAGGAAGGGGCGTTGTGACTTCCTACTAGAGAGGAAACCCAGCTGTCTTTCTCTGATGGCATCCTCAGTGACAAAGAGGGCCACGATGAGGCAAAACACACCTCATGAGGGACACACACAACTTGTATGCGGAGAGCGTCCCACCAGCAGACACACTAGTACCAGACAGAACCAGAGGGAGCCACAGAGAAACCTGAGATCCTGTCCAGGGGTGGGGGACCCCTGTTCCTTGATTTTCTTCCCAGTCCCAATATCCAAGGACATTTGGTACTATTGTTATTATTATCATCGTTATTATTATTATTCTCCAGTGGTGTCTCATGGACCTCAGGGCGAGGACAATGCCTGGCACATAGCATCCTCTCAGGGAATGTAGATTCTGGTCATGTAGATGCGTAAAGCAGGGACTTCGTGTGATCTGATCCGTGGAGGACAGACTGAACATGATTAGAGGCAGGAAGCGAGACCAGGAGAACGTGGCAATAGGTAGCAAAGAGCCAGGTGTAATGACGAGGATAAAAGGGGAAGGAACACTCACTTCTGTGCCCTTCCTCCCCAAAATCCATAACCCCATCGAAGTGTGAGAAAAAAACATCAGGCAAACCCACATTGAGGGACGTTCTACAAAATACCTGAGCAGCAGCACTCCTCTGAGCTGTCAAGATCATCAAAAACAAGGAAGGACCAAGGAATTGTCACAGACCAGAGGACCTAAAGAGAACTGACAACTAAGAATAATGCGGCATCTTGAAGGGGATCTTGGGACAGAAAAAGAACATTCGAGGAAAACTAACGAAATCCAAATCAAGAGTCAAGTTCAGTTCTTATTAATGTACCAACGTTGGTTTCTTAGTGGGGGCAAAACTACCATGATAACATAAGATGCTACCATTGGGGGCACACTGAGAGAGAAGGGTATGGAACTCTTACTACTATCTTCGAACTTCTCTGTAAATCTAAAAATATCCTAAAATAAGTTTATTAAAAAGGGGGTAAGGGAGGGGGGTTGGGGAGAGGAGACATTGCTCTCTAGTGGACACTGGGCAGCATTGTGGACAAGGTGTCATCTGAGCTGTTGAAGAGCAGGCCAGGCTTGGGCTGCAGTGGGTTTATAGTGGGAGGAGCCTGAGCAAAAGACCTAGAATCAGAGGGGGTGTGGTTGTCACCAGGACGCCGCTTGTCTTGTTGTGGGGACAGAGTCCTAGAGAGCAGTGTCCAGGCTCTCGGCCTCACGTGGAAAGGTGCTGGCTCGGTTATTAGATGGCCATCAGCTGTAATCAGATGGCCATCCGCTGTGGCTGGGTGGCCATTGGCTGTTACTGGTTAGCCATTAGCCACTAATATAACTGCTATGGCTACGCTAGGGGGATGGTTGGTTGGCAAAGAAGTGGATGGCAGGTTGCAGATCGTGTGGCTACTGCTTCCTGTGTCTCCAACCCAGCCGCCAGCGAGACTATAGTGGTATGAACCCCCCACCCATGGCTCCGTTGGCGTTCCTTTTTGGCCTCACCATATTCTGTGTCCACTCGCCGAGAGCGGGACCAGAGACCCTGCATTACACTTGTCTTCCTAGGACATGTGGACAATGATTTCAGCTAGTCTTATTTGCTTTTGACTCAAGGATTCTCCAAATCGGGAGGGGATTCGGCAACCCCAGGCCTCATGAAGGCATGTGCAGGTTTCATCTGCAAGAAGTGTGGTCCACAGGGCAGTGATGCCCAGGGGCTCTGCCACCATGAGCTCAGGATGAGCCTGGGGGTGGGGGAGTGAGGGGATGAGTATCAGTGGCTCCCTCTCCCTGCCCTGATGAAAAACAAGTCTGTTGGGTTGACACAAACACCTGCACGTGGATGTTTATAGCAGCTTTCTTCCTAATTGCCAAAACCTGGAAGCTACTGAGACGTCCTTCAGTAGGTAAATGGTAAAGTGTGGTCCATCCAGACAATGGAATCTTATTCAGTGCTAAAAAGAAATGAGCTATCAAGACATGAAAAGACACAGAGGAAACTTAAATGCATATGACTAAGTGAAAGAAGCCAATCTGAAAAGGCTGCATTCTGTAAGATTCCAACTATACGACATGCTGGAAAAGGCAAAACGATGGAGACAAAAAGATCTGTGGTTGCCGGGGGTGGAGAGCAGAGCTGAATAGGTGCCGCACAGAGGATTTTTAGAGCAGTGAAACTATTCTGTATAAAACTGTATTGGTGGATACACGGCATTACACGTTTGTCCAAACCCCTAGAATGTACACCACCAAGAGTGAACTGTAATGTAAACTGTGGATTTGGGGTGATTATCATGTGTCAGTGTGGGGTCATCAGTTCTAGCAGATGTGCTAATAGGGGTGTTGACAGTGGGGGAGGCTGTGTGTGCATGTGGGGGGGCAAGGGATGTATGGGAAATCTCTGTATCTTCTTCTCAGTTTTTCTGTAAACCTAAAATTGCTCTAAAAACATAAAGCCTTGAAAACAAAACAAAACAAAAAAAACCCCAAGTCTGTTGGGGTGGAGTAGGGGTCCAGGTGAACCCTCTCCGGTGCAGGTTCAGCCGCTCAGCTCCCCTGGAAAGGCCCCAGCTCTGGTCTGTCTGGGAGGTTTTGCCTGAACCGAAGTCATTCCAAGGCCCAGGGGAGCGTGGATTGTCAGGATCCTGGAAGCACAGCAGACGTAACTTGAGACTCTTAGAGGAGTGATTTGTGGAGGAGTCATTTGAGCTGGGATGTCACTGACTTCACCATGTGGCCTGAGTCCCACCCTGGCCCTCTCCATTTTCTTGCAAGTCCTCCCTACGGTAGATGGGAACATTTTGTTAAATATACTTCCACACATGCACTGCTCCCTCTTCATCGTATTGCTGCCACTGAGCTTGTCACTGGGTCCCCTCCCTGGCCTGGAGGTCAGAGTTCGTGTAGTGTGAGCACCATAGGGGAGGGAGTGATCGAGCTACTATGCTGACGTACCCCTTGGTGGGCATCTCTCCTTCCATAAAGTCTGAAAAATAAGATCTCGAAGGCTCCTACCTGCCCTGCAACCCTATTCTGTCCTCATGATGGCTGCTCTGGAGAAAGGAGAGGCTGAGCTGCAAATTCTTGTTCTGTCCATTCCATCTTGATTCCCAAACATCTGACCTGGTGGTAAAGATGAAGCTTCAGGCCACAGGTCAGTCTGCCTTTTGAAAGGAGTCAGACAGTTGCTAAAGGATTCATGCTGCTTCTAAGAGTGGACGACTGTTTGTCCTACAAAGCCCAGTCTGGATTGTCCCCGTGCAGATGGCAGCTGGTGCGATGGGACCCTAATTGGAAGAGGATCCTGTGACCTCCAAACCAATTAAATGATTTCTCAGGAGCTGGGAACAGCTGTGTGACAAGAACGCTTATGATTGTCGCTTTGGGTAACAGGTGAATCTTTTCCTCTCATCAGAAATTGCTTTAGCGATCGCCAGAGGTACCGACAGTGGGTGCTGCACAGTGTCGGAAATTGGTCTCAGGAGAAGCTGGAAAAGTGACATTAGCGACATCAGTTTTTCGACAGAGGTTCTAATGAGGCAGAGCTGGGTTGCTGGGGAATACTGCTTCCAGCAATCAGGAAAGTCGCCTGGGCCAGAAATGGGAGAAGGTCCCTCAGACCCCAATCCTGCCGCTGGAACTGCATTCAAAAGTGTCCCTAGAGGCTTTTTCAAGGTGATAGAATATTTTGTATCTTGATTGTGGTTGATGGTCGCACGATTATATACATCTGTCAAGTTTACATAAAACTGTACACTTCAAGGGTCTACGATGTGTAAATTGGTCCTAAATTTCGACACATGCACAGTTGTCCCTTAGGCCTGCCCCACTCACCAGACCTGGGGAGGCCTTGGTGCTCTGATGTTACCCCCATGTCCTGCCTATAACTACTGGGTTTCCATGGATAATGGTTAAAGGAGGGAAGAAGGAGGAGAAAACAGGGAGATGGCTAAGTTGTTTGCCACCTGGGCTGCCCTTAGCATCCCCTGGGGGCTCTGACGACCCCAGGCCCAGGCCACAGCCAACCAACCACGTCAGGCTCTGTGGGGCGGGGAAACAGTTTCAGGATTTGTAAATCCCCTGCCCCAGCCTCACCCCGTGACAGCTTTGTGGTAACATTCAGGACCACTGCTCTACAGTTAGGAGAAGTGGTCCAGCTTTTCGATCCTTCACGATCACGCGTTTAGAGATAAGACCACCAAAGGATCCATTTGGGGCCCTGTGCTGTCCCAGCCCGCCATGCCCACCCTGTAGGACATGGGTACACTCTGATGTCCGTCTTGCTGCTGCAGGACACTCAGGGGTTTCTCCCTCTTGCGTGCAAGGACTACTTTGCAATTTTGGGCTCCCTCTGCCTCCTGTCAGCCTTCCCTCTCGCCCTGAGATGTGTGTACATATCATGTCCTCAGAGGAAGAACATGGAACTTGAAACTGAACTCTGGTGAGGTGCCCCAGGGGGCCCCCGGGAGGCCAGGGCAAATCCCTTGGCCTCTTTGAACCTCGAGTTTCCCATCAGCAAGATGGGGGAAATGGATGCCAGGCATGGAAGGACTCACTTAGGAAACAAGCATTTAGGCGCTAGTTCATATTTTTCATGGACGGCTCCTGGAGGGCAGGCAGGACCTCATGGCCTTCATCTCTTGGTAGAAGTCACCTCAGGAGTCATGGTGGTCTTCTCCAGGAATACCCTTCACTGCTTGCCCATTAATTATTATGAAACCTCGTTTCTGATGGAGAAAAACACCCAGCTATTTTCAGGCCAATGGGTTTACTCGGAGTTTGGTGCAGGCCTCTGTAACAGCAGCTGGCGCCTGCGGGAGGCTTCTGAAGTGGCCTAGATTTCTAAGTGCTTCTCTGACCTAATGGAAAGGCTGCCACCATGGCCGTGCCCGCCAGGAGAGAGGATGCTGAGCCCTGCCTCCCACGAGTTCTGTTCCCTTCCTGCGTAGCACCGATGGGCATGAGGCTGTCCCCTCCAGAGGGGAAAATTGGGAGGCTCTGTGGGGAGCGGTGTGTTTTGAAGCTTTTTCCGGAATTGATTGTTTGAGGGACATTTTTTTTTAAGGGTCTTTTCTTGAATGCTGGCAAAGTGGCCAGATTGTCAGGAAAAAGCTGTGACATGGACACGGTCCCTTGGCCCTCATTCGGTTCCCCCACATTCTTCAGAGCCTTAAGGAGGCTGCCTGTCCCACCCTAGGGCAGCACGGCTTCCATTCAGGGTCAGCGAGTCTGTCCACGCTGTGTACTCTACTTGGCAGAATGGGAGAGCTTGAAACAACAGAAATCTATTCTCTCACCATTCGGGGGGCTGGAAGTCTGAGATCCCTGTGTCCCACACTCCCTCTGATGGCTCTAAGGGAGACTCCTGCCTTGCCTCCTCCGAGCTTCTCTGGTTGCCAGGAATCCTGGGCGTTCTTTTGTTCGTAGTTGTGTCACTCTGATCTCTGCTGCTGTCATTGCATGGCCTCTTCCCTGTGTGTCCTCTCAGAGGGACATTAGTCACTGGATTTTGGGCCCACCTAACCCAATAGGACTTCATTTTGACTAATTATATCTACAGTGACCCTATTTCCGAATAAGGTGTGAGGGGACCTGAATTTTGGGGGGACACTATTTAACCCGGTACAGCCAGTGTCCCTGGGGCCCACTGGGCCGCACGCCTGCAGTTTGGCCAAGGGAAAATCAAGACGCAAATCTGTATTCCAGTTTCCCCATTGTCCTGCCCATGTGTTTTAGATCTGGCTCCGAGTCAGGACCTAGTCAAGGTTTGGGCATAGCATTTGGGTGCAAGGCCTGATTAGTCTTCCTTAATCTAGAATAGTTTCCCCAATTTTTTGTCCTTTGTCACATTGACTTCAAGAGACTGTGATCAGCTTCCTTACAGAAGGTCCCACCTTCTGGATTTTGTCAGATTGTTTCTTCCTAGTGTCATTTTACTTGCTTCTCTTTCATGCAAAGTGGGAGTTAAGACTCAAGTCTTGATTAGACTCATTTCTGGCACAAATACGTCACAGATTATTTTCAATTATTATTTTTTTGATAATAAAAGCAATTCAAATCATTGTGGAAAAATTGAAAGAAAAAAAAGGTAGTTCGCATCCTACCATCCCACAATAAATCCATTTTGGTGCGTTTCTTGCCTGTCTTTTGTTCTCTGCATATATAGAAAGAGCGACAAATAGAGAAAATACATACATATTCTTTGTAAGCACAAAATGAAGCTCACAGTTTCTCTGTGTGGTGAAGTGTGTGTGTGCGCACATGTGTATATGCGTGCCATCCATTATTTGATCAGTTTTCCTATAATTGGGCATTTGTGTAATTTCTAATTTTTGTTCTTTACACATTTGAAAAACATCCTTGCCTACAAATCCTTACCTACCTTTTTTCTAAAACGGACCAGTACCATGCACAAGATTTTTGATGCACATTGACAAGATGCCACAGCAAATTAATGTATACGTCAACCAGATATGAACCTGCCCATTTTGCCAAAACTGCACCCAACCAGAATTTTCTTTAAACATTATTTGACAGATGAAAACATAATGCTATCTAATTTTAGTTTTTTTTGGAAGCCAAGCATGCTTCTGTATGCTCCTTCACCCTTTGTGTTTCTTTTTAGTTTGATTTTATTCTTTGTAGTGTTCTTTATTAAAAAGAGTAAATCTTGTGTCATAGATATTGTTCTTATCAAGTTGTGAAAGGAAAAGCCATCTCCACTTTCACTCACAGCCGCTCTCTCCTTGGTGTCTCTGCTGGAATCCGTGACCTGTTGAGAGGAAGAGAAGGTGTCATGTGGAGAAAGCCCTTGGCACGATGCCTGGCACACAGGAGGCGCTCAGCAAAGCCTGGGCGCTTATTGCCCTTGCAGATGTCCACCCCCGGGGGACTCCAATGAGCCCTCAGGATGTGCCCCTCCTGTGACCACAAGGACCCTGTATAAACACCAGGATGAAGCTCAGAGCCCCTCTGGACCTTGCCTCCCCACCTCCCACTTCATCCGTCTGTCTCCATTTGCTCCTCGTGGGTCCAGATCTGCTGGCATGTTCCTTCGGCTGAACTACAGACATGCTCCTTACTTTGCAGCAGCCTGGTCTGCAAAAGCCCCACCCCAGAATCACCGTCAGTACGAGGTACCTGGCTTAGAGGGCTGCACCTCTGAGAGCTGCTGAAGGTGGGAGCTGGGTGGGTGGAGAGGGAGGTGCCTGCCTCCAAAGAAAGCCTCATCCAGGGCTCCACCAGGTTGATATATATTTTTTTAATTTTTAATGGAAAGTAGGTAGAAATTTTCTGTTTTAAAAACTAGCCTGCAGACAGAGCTTTTTTCCTATGCTCCCAAAGCAACTTCTCTAAATTTTGTGCTGGGTTTTCCACGTCGCAGTCGCCAGCGCTTTGTCCATCTCTTCCAGCCAGACTGCGAGTGCCCGGTAGGTGGAGGCTTTCCCCTTTTGTCGTGGAGTCCCCAGCACCTGGGACGGTGTCTTGCACAGGGAAGATACTGGGATGAATTGCTGACTCTTCTTTCCATAAATGTCTGGAGTAGACACATGGGCTCAGAGAGGAGCAAGAGACCCACATGTTTCTGATATCAGGCCCCTTTGGACGCTAATGTCCAGCCCTTGCTGATCTGAAACCTGAGCCTGGGCTATGGAACAAAGCCCAGGGACTTCCCCTGCCCCCTCAGGTGTTCTTGGGTTTTCATTTCTCAGGTATCCTGAGTCACTTTCAGTTCATCTTGTCCTGGATTAACTTTAAAATGCAACTAGTTGACTTGGAGGAAGAGAGCAAACGCCAGGGAGAGATGGAGTGGGTCTGAGTGAGCTCTAGGGCTGGGAGGACACCAGGATCAAGAAATTAGAGGGGAAGCAGAGACGCTGTAGGCAGAAGAGGCTTCAGGGAGGGTTGCAAGCCTGAACAATTTACAGTACCCCTGTTCCAGTTCTTCCCCATCCCCCTACGTGCTTTAAATCATTTAGGCTCTCTTTGCACTAACCATTCTCACAAGAAAATAGCTGGGTTAGAAACCTGTGGACAAAGAGAAAAAGATGGGACACAGTCATTTATTCTCCAATTTTCTCACTCCTGGCCTCAAGGTGGCAAGATGCCCTCCCTCTCCCTATCTGGGCCCTCCCCAGGAAAGATGCAACTTCTAGGAATAGAATTCAGTTATCACTGCCCCCCACCCCACACACATACACACCACACCAAACACTCTTCCTAGCCCCAGGCTAAGAACCAATCGGTCTAGTTGCCCTAGACCTTGCCCTCACCTTTGAAAGTAGTATCTTTATTGAACTCTCTACAAAGTATCTTATTTGATTCTGCTACTTTCCACCTTCTGAAACCCTAGCTGATACAGTTTTGTTTGGAATTTTTCCAAGAGCTGTTCACCTGTTCTGAAAATTGTGTTACCAGTAGCACTGCCATGGTGATATTTGAGTTGCTAATTCACCCCATCTTTCTCAGTCTGCCTGGCAGAGCAGCCGCGTTCGCATGTGTCAGCGCCGGTTTCCAGCATCATGGTGCTCAAGCATTTACTTGTTGAAATGAATTTTATTATGCAAATTCCTTTCCCTTCCTTCCTTCTTTGTGTTGCAGTTAGGGCATTGTATTCATTGTCTTCAAAACCATGTGTATGGGTGGATTATTCCATTCAGGACAGCGAAAAGGGCATCATAAAATGTTACAAAGATGAGTCATGAAGGCTTTAAGCTGGAGAACCCCTGCTCTCTCTGCCTCTCCCTGCAAGACGCCTGGACTCACACTTTTACACTGACCACATCAACAATAAGCAAATAATCATAGTTGCCACTTGTGAATGTCTTCCATGTACTCTGCTGTACATACGATTTCTCCTTTATCACTGTCCTCACCACTCCACATTTACAATTTGATGTATGATAATACCTGTCCTCACTTCCCTTTGCAGCTATAATAAAAGTCAGTATGATAATAAAAAGCACTAAATTTGAATCACGAAAAAAACAACAATAGATACGCTATTAATAGCCCTTCCTGGAACAGGGTTTGGCTGTGCTAAGTTCCCAATTATAACTGACCGGCTTGACCGTAAGGGACAAATCGCTGGGTTCAGGCATCACACAGACCAACCATGCCCTACAGCAGCCCTTCCCACGCCAGCACCCCACTCCTGTCCATCAGAAGCAACACTCCCTCTCGCTGAGGCTGTCACATCAGAACTCAATGCTTAATTTTGCATTAATGTATTATTTACATATAGCAGTGTCCACCCATTTAAAGCGTACAGTTTGATAAGTTTGAGTAATTGTCCGTAAGCATGTAACCATCATTGCAATCCAGACCAGAACCATCCCCTCACCTAAGAAAGCCCTGGTGTCCCTGTGCGCTCACGCCCCAACCCCACCAGCCTCATCTGTTTTCTGTCATTATAGTTTTGCCTTCTCTAGAATTTCACATAAATGTTCTCATATAATACATCCTCTTTTCTGTAAAGCTTCTTCACTTGACACAATGTTTTTGAGCTTCTTCTGTGTTGTTCCATATATTGCTACGTTGTTCCTTTTTGTTGCTGAGTGAGCACCCATTGCATGCATATTCTACAATCTCTTCATCTTCTCGCCAGTTGATGGACATTTGGGTTGCTTCCAGTTAGGGGTGATTGCGAAACAAAGCTGCTGTGAATATTCACACACACATCTTCGTGTGAACATATGTTTTCATTTCTCTCAGGTCAATATCTAGGGGTGGAATGATTGGAGTGCACAGTGAGCTGATGTGTAGCTTTGAAAGATACTGCCGTACTGTTTTCCACAGTGACTGCATGCATCATTTTGCATTTCCACCCGCAATGTATGAGAGCTTTGCCAGTTTTCGTTGTTGTTTTGTTGGTTTCAGCCATTCTGATAGCTGTGCTGTGGTGTGTTGCTGTCGCTTTACTTTGCATTTCCCTGCTGACCAGTGATGCTGAGTATCTTTTCATATGTTTATTGGCCATTTGTGTATCTTCCTTGGTGAAATGTCTGTTCAGATCTTTTGCCTTGTTTTGTATTGTGTTGTTCGTCTTTTTATTATTGACTTATACGATGCTCAATTTTTACCAGCTAAATTTTCCCTGTGACCCACTCTGAGGAAGGAAGTTCTGGCTTATCTCAACTGCTTTTTCTCCCTAAGAGAGACAGATTTAGTAATACTAAAATTCAAAATGTGTCTCCCTCCAAGTCATGCTGACCGTCACTAAGTTACCTCTACTTCACTGTGCATTTTAAAACCAAAAAAGGGTTTATGATCTGAACCCTAAGTGTGGTTAACATGACTTTTACTTCCCCTTTTCAAGAACATAAACATGTACCAATATTTGTGTAGAAAAACACACACAAAAGCTGACACCTGCTTTTTCTTTTTTTATGTCAACTAATGTTAGGTGATCACAAACAGAACTTGGAGAAATGTGTTCTAGAGCTAAGTCCCTTAGCTTCTTGACACTCTGATGGGTCGTTGCTCTGAGTAAAAAAAAAAAAAAAAAAAAAATCCTTACTGAAATTTATGCCTTGGCTCAAGTTGCTGAAGTTTCTCATTTTTACATAAAGCCCTAAACATGCTGGGGTACCCTTCTATGCATTTGGTCTATGCTTCATCCAGTTTCCTGATGGGACACAGACTAAATCTAATAACCTTAATAACTTAATAATAGTTACTATTTCTAGACTACTTACTGAGTGCCTGGCCCCAGGGGCTTCGAGTCCATTCTCTCATCTGGTCCTCACATGAACTGTGATAAATACTGGCTATTATCCCCACATACAGGTATGGAAACCCAGGGTTACAGACAAGAAGTAACTAACCAGCAGGGGCAAGGCCAGGTTCGAACATCAGATCCAGTGCTGCTAACCTCTCTGCTGCATCGTCTCTCATCTGTGTCATGCTTGCATCATCCATCCAGTCTTGCACGGTGGGCCCTGTGCTACACACACAGGCAGGCTCTCCCGCTCTGTTTGCCCTCACTCTGTTGGATGAGTTGGAAAGCTAACCCTGCATTTCCTAGACTCCTTGGCTGGGGATCTTGGCTGTGAATGAGGTCTGCCAGTGACATGCTCCCATGCCAGCTTAGGAAGCGTTATAGGTTATATTGTGTCCCCCAAAAAGATATGTGGAAGTCCTAACCTCTGGTACCTATGAATGTGCCCTTCTTTGGAAATGGGGTCTTTGCAGATGTAATCAAGTTAAGATGAGGTGTTTAGGGTGTCCCGATGCAATATGACTGGTGTCCTTGTAAGGAAAAAAAAATGCCTTGTGAAGACAGACACACAGGGAGAACTCCCTGTGATGACAGGCAGAGATGGGAGTGGTGCAGCTATAAGACAAGGAACATTCAGGATTGACAGCCACCACCGGAAGCTAGGAGGAGGCGAGGAAGGATTCCCAGAGCTCCAGAGGGAGCGTGGCCCCTCCGACTCCTTGATTTCAGACTTCCAGCTTCCAGAACGGTTGTTAGACCGCTCAGCTTGTGGCACTTAGTTAAGGCATCCTGAGCTGACTAATACTGGGAGGAGGACACAGGCAGAAGCTGCTGGTGGGCAAACTCAGTGGGTGTGAGCTGCTGCAGGGCCCACCTCCCCACCCACTGCTGTCATAGCCTCGTGGCCGGAGGCCGTCACGGCAGTGTCCTGACTCTGGAGCTCAGCTGGGAGGCTGGACCACGAAGACTGTCATCGACTGGTGGCCCCCAGACTCCACTTCCTCAGTCCTTCCAGCAACTTCTGTAAGGGCTCAATTCTCTATATTAAATCCTTTTCTGCTCTATTTCCTGTACCAAATCCTGACTAACACATGTTCCTAATGCTGCTAAATATTGGACAGACTTGAAAAAGGAGACGGGTCTCACAGGGCAGTCAGGGCGAGCTACAATTGAAACACAGCTGTAGGGGTGGAGGGTTTCAAACCTGCCATTGTCTCCCTGATCCCCAGATTAGGTCTTTTTCTGTCTCCCACCAGCCTGCCTTTCTTTTGCAGAGCTGACATCCTAAATACACCTCACCCCAGTTTGGTTGGCAACCTTGTTCTATTGTCAATTTGTTTGTTCTGGGAACTCTGTTTCCCGAATCCCTTTCCTGGTATGGTTCTGAGTATGATTTGGCCAAAACTGAAGTTCTGCAAGACCCAAGAGACAGAGGCAAAGCAGCAGCTCTGAAGGCTATTGTTGGTGAGAGGCCCTGAGAGAGGGGGGCAGGCCTGGGGAACTCTGCTCGCCACACCACCCTTATCCTGGCCCCTCTCCCGACTGCCTGGCCCGCTGACCGGCAGCAGCCCAGGGCCACTGCCAGCTGCCTCCCTGTGACCATCCCCCCTCCTGCCCCCCAGAGGCCATAACCCCTGCTCATCCCTTCTTTGCACATCCTGTTTTTCTTTGTCCCCAGACAAGGGCCACCCTCTACTCAGAGTTCCTGCATTCTCTCCAGTTTGGGGCTTTCTCTCTTCCTTTTGGAATGAAAATGTAACGGTAGATTTTGTTCCAAGCCTCCACCTTACTCCCATTTGCTTCATGTGATGAATGTAGCTCTGACGCTTGCCCTATTTTGAGGTTGAGTGCTGGGTTGTGGGAGGACAAGCAAGGATTTAAGGGTCACAGTTGGCAGCAGGATCCCCTGGGGACACTTATAGGGCTGGTGGATGCATTTGGTACATCTCAAAATGCCCAAAGCCAAGGGCAGATCGGAGGGTTGACAAAACCCTGATAAGAAACACCACTATGCTGGCTCTGTCTGTATTGATTAGGGGAGAGGGTTGTTATGGTGATGGGAGAGGGCTGAGAGGGACCGCTTCGTTTTTCATGCGACTGTTTATAGGCAGGGCATCGCTTGCATGAATCACTGTAAAAGTTTTCTTCTTCTTTGAGCTGTGCTTGAGACAGGATTCCTTATCACCATGGACACCACGAGGGAGGAGGAGGCAGTTTTCTAGGTTTTCCAGAGCCAGTCTGTCTTCTTGGCATTGCCCAAAGACCCACAGGGAGCCCACAGGGTGGGGAAGAGTCAGGGCAGGTGGCTGGGACTCGACGTGTTGGATTGGTCATTTTTCCATCCATTTCTGTGGGCTCTAGAATTTGTACATTTTGGAATGAAGTGTGTGACAGCCTTTCTGAATTAGTCATCACCCTTTGATGGGTCCAAACTGTTCTCACTTGCAAAAAAGACAGAGAGCCTGGCTGGAAAAAGCACTTGTCACACTTGTGTCATCTGTCCTCAAGGAAAATCCTGGACCTTAGAAATCCTTTTCTAATATTCCAGCTGACACAGCATTTCCGCTCATTTTGAAGAGTCCTTGGGAAACCCTCGCAGTGGCTGTCACAACACCTCTGTCTCCTCCTGAAAGCTCTGGACCACCCAGCCCTTCTTGCCTCGGGCTCAGGGAAGCAATCACGTTTCCACAGAACCCAGGAAGACTCAGGCTTGATTCACACAGCTGCTCTTGACTGCTGGCATTATCCTTGCAGACGGAGGCTGTAATTATACCAGTCACTCTGCCAGATAGACCTGGAGTATCCCCGTGATTAATGGAAGCGATTCACTCAAAACACAAGATGTCTCATTTTCCAGTTGGGTGTACAAGCAAAACACCGCAGAAATGTTGTAGCCTCTACCCCTGCAGCTGAAACGTCCCAGCGGTTTCCTTTCATTTCCATGCAACTGGAAACAGCAGGGGTGTCTCCTTAGTATCCAAAATTATATTCAGGGTGGGAGGGTCAGTGGAGGAGGCAGTAGTTAGAGGTCGCAGGTGGGTTTCTAACAGGTTTTTGGAATATCTGTTTTCAAAAGTCATTTTATATAAGTTCACTGCAGAAACGTTGGAAATTATTTTAAAATAATGTAAAAGAAACCAAAAGTCATCCATAATCCCTCCAGCCACAGAGAACCCTTATTGGCATTTTTGAGTATCTACTTCCATCTGTTTTGGGTGCATACATATAGTAATAACACACCTAAAATATTTTGCTTTTTAACTTTTTTGTTCTGCTTTAGCATACCCAAATTATTAAATACTGCCAGTCAACACGTAGGAAGCATTAGTTACATACCAGGACCAATTTTCTACACTGTACTGATTATCTCATGTAAACCTCTCAAGTGCTAGAAGGAATGATACTTTTAGCTCTTCCATTTTACAGATGAGGAAACTGAGGCACAGAGGGGTTAAAACAACTTGCTTGGGGTCATTAGTTAATACCCGGTGGAGTTAGGATTCAAACAGTGGCAGGCTGGCCACAGAGCCATGCACTTAGCTGCCACCATGCTATGCTCTGGCTTCCAGTGCCAGCAACCATCCTAGTGAGCTGTAAGTCCCTGGTCCTCTCTGTCACAGCCTGGGTAGGCCTGGCACCAAACAGGTTATGCAAACCTGTTTTGAGCACCTACTATGGGTAAGGTGCAAGGTTAACAAACACGGGGTCCTGTCTTCAAGAATCTCCAATTGTAGCCAAGAGACAGACACCATTTCCTGAAAGCATGGCATAACCACAGAATTCATGAAAAACTTCCAAGGAGCACCCTGAGGGCAACAGTGAGAACAGGCACCTGCTATAGGCACCAGCCAGCAGCCCAGCTTTCAACCCCTGAAAAACGGGGGACTGGCTCCAAAGAGTTGGATCTTCACGGGGTCAGCCTGGCCATGGCCAGAGCAGTAGTGGCACTTAGAATCACACAGTGGAAGAGCCACGGTCCTGGGAGGTACACGGGTTGCCATGGTGCCCAGATAGCAGGAGGGGACCAGCTAGAGAGGAGCCTCTATGCTGCTGCCTGTACCCCGGCAGGAAGACATTTATGGGGGGAGGATAAATCCAGGTAGGAATCAGGGCCCACCTCAGCCCCAGGAGGACAAGAAGGGGACAGCATTCCTGCCCACGACCTGGTCGCACACAGGTTGGGCTCTGGGAAGGTTGAGCTTTGAGTGACAAGGATGCTCAGGGCAGCTGATGCCACACTCCCAGCCTTGGCCAGGGTCACTCGTCCTCAGAGCTTGCAACCGAGTGACACCTGGGACAGGTTGGGCTACCAGTCCTGTGTTTCCTCTCCTTCACTTGCCCTACTGTGTGGATGAGAGAAAATGGGAGATGTGGAACCCTTTGAATAGCTGAAAGCACCCAGCCAAGGCAAGAGGTCTATAGGTGTGCTTTGCCTGCAAAAAAGTGGGTCATCTTCATTAACGCACGTCTCTTGAAAATTGAGCCTGTCTCCCTCCAGGTTGGTGCCTGGGCTGTGCCCCTCTCTTGTCAGAGAAGTATCGGTGTTGGGGAAGCATCTACTGGTGTATTTTCCTGCTAGTAATAGCTGTGGCCCCCAGCATTTTCTCCCAGCAGGTGCTGGGTGGAGAGTCTCTGGTACAGTCTCACTGAATCCACACAGCAGATCACTAGGGCCTTGGAGACGACTTGAATGGCTTTGGGTTTTGCCCAGAGGAGCTGGGCAGCCTTTGAGAAATCTTGATTTGTTTTTGACTTAGGTGTTAAAGAATTACTCTGGCCGCGTAGAGAGCAGACTTGGGGGCAGGGACAAAAGTGGATGTGAGCAAACTAGTTTGGAGGCTGTTGGTGGTCCAGGAACTGGATTCTAGGTAGGTTTTGAAGGACAAGCTGACAGGATTTCCTGATGTATCGGATGTGATGTGTCAGAGAAAACAGAGGAGACTAGATGACGCTAAAGTTGACTTTATATGGAACCGATTCTCAAAGTGCTGCTGTGCACGTTATTAGAGTCTCTGATGGCCGTTGGGAGGTAAGCCAGGCCCCTCTTCATAGATGGGTAAGCTGAGGCCCAGAGAGAGAAGGGGCTTGTCACGTACTGCAGCTGTCGTTTTCTAAGCCCGTGTCATTGGCTGTGCGTGAGGCATTTGTCTCATTTCTTATGTTTTGAGAGAGTCCCAAGAAGAGGGCTATGCAGGCCAGGAGCTGGGGAGCGGGGCTGAGGCCAGCCTGAAAAGAGGGAGGGCACCCACGGCAGGCCCGGGCTATAGTAGGAGCTGTCTCTGCAGCCCTGCCCTGCCTGGCAATGTCCTTTGCCATCAACAGAATGACCACGGTGTCAGCGGGGTCCTCCCCTCTGGCACTAAACTGCAGGGTAGATTGTCCTCACTGTCACCCACAGCTCCTCTTCCAGTACCTTCTCAGGGTGGACACAGTGAGATTCGTCCGTGACACGCAGAGGTCTCTGTCCTCAGAACAACTGGGGAAACCCAGACCCTTTGAGGGTATTTCAGGGAGGAACTGGGAGAAATGCAATACCTGATGGGGCGCTGAGAAAAGGCGTAAGGCACCTTGTCACCCAGTTCCCCCCAGTCATGGTCGAGGCCAGAATAGAATCCAGCCCTTGTAGTTCAAGAGACTTCAACACAGGGGCTATTTACAGGCTCTGGGCAGGTTAAGGAAACCCAAAGACCAGCCACAGTGGCAGCGGTCGCCATTCTTGGTCCTGCAGATGTAAGAGGCAGGACAAGCTATTCTCCCTCTATGACTAAGAGCTGGTGTGTGGGGGAAGGGCTGCCCCATGGGTGCTGTGGTCCTGAGGTCACAGCCAGGGCCAGGGCAGGGGCCCGACACAGGAAACCTGCCCTGTGCTTCCATTGGCCAACCTAGCCGGCATCCAGATGGAGAAGCTGAGGGAACCCCTGGTGATGCAGGCAGTCCTGAGAACGCACTTTCTGGTACCCAGGGCAGGATGAAGGCAAATAACCAGAGACGCTTTAACCCCGAGGCAACGTGTACTTAAAAGCCTCATTGATTGTTCCTTACTGCTTACTGTAGACCTGTGCTTAAGCTGCAGCTGCAGAAAATCAAGTTCTCGGGAAAGAACATCCTGGTAGGAATAATGATGAGGTAGTAAAACCCAGAGAATGTGAAATCTAGACTCTTGAGCGCTTTCCAAAAACAAACTTAGATCATCATGGGCTTCAGATGTCAGAGACCTTCCAGAAGGCAGAGGAGCAGACATGAAAACTTTGAAGTCATTTTCAGCTCGAGTATTGACAGGTATGATGCAGTATTTTCCAAAGCGACTGATTTATTTTTGGTATAATGGAAATATAAATCATCTTTCCAGGCCCATTATATACTAGACTATAAACTGGGACTACTACTCTAACCCTTTTCAGGGCAGACCCATCTAGATAATTGGGATGGTGTAGAAGAGTCTTAAAGTCACATAAACTCAAAAATAATTAGAATGCTTTGAAACCAAAAGGAATTCATTGTGAACTATGACTAAATACATGGCCTGCTTAACGTAAAATATATTTTTTAAAAATTAATGCTTTGTTATGCCTCTGTTTCCCCAACTAAAATTGAGATCTCCTCAGGAGAGACTGGCTGGTCTTTAAATTTGAGCAAAATTCACAACTGACTATGAAATCAAAGATCAATACGTATACTATAATTAAACAGCTGTGATTTCCACTTTTTCTTCCTTTCCTTTTCGCATGCCATTTCTTTTAGTTCTACATAGCAAGAAAAAGGATGCAAAAGGAATTTGAAGCCTATGTGAGGGCTTGTGCTACTGAATTAAACCAAAGACATTCATTCATTCATTCATTCATTCATTCATTCATTCATTCAATAGTATTAACAAGGGACACGTCTTCAGTATTTACCCCAGGCTAAACACTATGCTAAGAACTTTAGATGATTATCTCACTCAATCTACATAATGACTATATGGGATAACCACTAATATTACTACTTCATAAGATTTTTAAAGAAATATTTATTGTGCCAGGCCCAATGCTAAATGGGGAGGAACAGAAAAAATAACATATTGTCCTAGAATCAAGGGCTTAGTATTGTGGAGGCAGAGACAGATGCATGAACAAAAACATGCATTAAAGTGTTATGGGAGCCACCAGGAGCAGCTATTAGGGTCTAGTTAGGGGCAGAGGAGGGACTGGTCCCTTCTCCTTAGAGTTATTCAGCTGGCTTAGTCCTGGGACTTTCCAAAGGGTTGAAAAGACATAGACCTAGGACTGGCATTTCAACAGACCCTTTTTTTAACCAAGGTTTTCAGCCAACTCACTTTTTCCCATCACCTCTGCTTGTAAGTCCATCTCCCCTTGCACCCCTATTACTGTGTCATCCCCTAGACCCTTGGATCTGCTCACCTCAACCTTGGAAAGAAAAGCCCAGTACTTTTCATCACATGTAGTGATGTAAAAAGTATACTCTCTTAATGGCAGGTACCCTAAACCCTGTCAGGAAAGCCAGCCTGGGAAACTACCATGACCAGCTTCATAAAGGCAGAGCAGGGAGGTTACAAAGTAAGAATTCGAAAGTCATGGTTAAAAACGAGAGAGTAAAAGGAATTTGTTGTGCTCTTGACAGGAAGAATAAAGGGAAATGAGGCAGAGAGAAGCCAGGATTATTGAGAGAGTCCCTTGGGGAGAAGGTCATAGAAACAGATGGCCCATGCTGTGGCCAAAGAAAATTTCTAAGATGCGGACGTCTTGTGACCAGTTGTAAGTTGTGAACCCTTTCTTCACATCCTACCATCACTTCCCCAACACACACACACTCACACTCACCTCACGCACGCACACACACAGACACACACACTTTCGAGAAGTCTACCACACTCAGTAATACCCTGATGCCTTTTGGTAGGAAACTGAGGGCTGAGCCTTGTGTGGGGTAAATGCCCTGTGGCATAGTGATGGGGGTTGGATGCACAAAAAGAATATGAAAATATCAGACTTTCCCCAATTTTACAAAAACACATGGCCATGTGAACACTTTGCTGGGTGTCCCACAGCCAGTGGCCCTGGAGTTGAAGCTTCATTAGCTTTCTTATAAGATCTGCCTCTGGGTAGATGTGACCACGGGAAGGCCAGGCCCCACTTGGAAACCCTCAGAGGTCGTGGAGGAGCTTTGGGCTCCGCAGGCTGTACAATGGTGGGGGGAGGGTTGAGTCAAACTGATCTGGATTTTAGGGGCAGGCTGCGTAGACTGATCACGTTCCTAATCTCAAGAGCAAAGTCTAACCTCGGAGGAGGAGAGACCGGGGTGAAGGAGGTGCTAAAGGCAGCTATGGTCAGATCCTGGAAGGACGAGGCTGAGACCTTGTGTTTCTGGAGGGCATGGGAAGCAGGATGACCACAGAGCTGCAGGGTGATAGGAGCCCGCTCTGTACAAGCTCTCACAGTCTTATTAGAAAATTGTGATGGAGAGATCTCCTGCCCTCCCCTGCTTCCCAGGGCACACGGTACGATCCTTCCTCCACTCTGATTACCCTCATTTTGGAGCTCGGACAGAAGCTAATTCGAGGGCTAACATCGTACAAGCCACTTTGAGTGCAATTTAGAACTCAGCATGATGAAGGGAGCCATCGGGTGTGTGATTATAAAGAAGCATTCCAAAATAATTAAGGCGTGAAAGGACAGGCCTTCCTACTTAGGGATGAGTGGGTGGACTGGGCGGTCAGAAGAAATGGGGTCACAGCTCACCCCCGCACTCCACAGCTCCCACCTCTGCACACCCACCAACAGGGAAAGCCAACTGCATTGCATTCCAGATGCCCAGCAGCGACTCTTATAACCCTCAGCACCCCTCTCAGCCAGGTGTCTCTGTTTCCTATGGCCACTGTGACAAATTACCACAAGTTCAATGGCTTAAAACAGCACACATTTATTTTCTTAAAGTTCTATAGGTCAGAAGCCCAAAATGGGTCTCAATGGGCTAAAATCAAGGTGTCTGCAGGGCTACGTTCCTTTCTGGAGGCTCTGGGGAGAATGGATTTCCTTGACTTTCCAGCTTCTAGAAGCCGTGGACGTTTTTGGCTCATGGGCCCCCTTCCATCTTCAAAGCCAGCAATGCCAGTTGAGTCTTTCTCATATCACATCACTGTGACATTGAGTCTCCTGCCTCCTTCTTCCACATTTAAGGACCCTTGTGGTTACATTGGGCCCACCTGAATAATCCAGAATAATCTATTTTAAAGTCATTTGATTGACAACCTTATTCCCCCCGGTCATATAAGGTAATAGTCACACATTCCAGGGATTAGGGAATTAGGCTGTAGACATCTTTGGGGTCATTATTCTGTTTCCCATAATAGGTAATATTATTATCTCCTATTTTCCAGGTGAGGAAATGAGGCACAGAGAGGTTGTGTGACTTGCCCAAGGTCTCACAGGTGGTAAGCAGTGGAGTTGGGATTCACGCAGGCCCAGGATGCCAGACCCTGTAGTCTTAACCTTTCACCATGCTTCCATTTAGTCCTTGTTCGTTCATTCAACACGTTAGGGAACGAACGCCTGTGTTCGTGGAACTGGAAGGATGTGGAGTACAGCAAAGGTAGCAAAAGGTCCACAAAAGAAATGCAATGGCGGGGGTCATGGTCAGGGATTGCACGTGCTATGGAGGTACAGGGGTGGAAGAAGCATACTGTGTACCCCAGAACAGAGCTCACTGGGTGACCATCTCCCTGTGTTAGGTCACAAGAGAACTGGGTTCAAATCCCAGCTCTGCCACTTATATCGCTGTGCGTTCCCGCCAGCTGCTTGATCTCTGGGCTTCCTCACCTGCAAAAAGATAATGATGGAACCCACCTTGTAGGTTTGTGGCCTCGGCTAAAACGCCAGAGATGAAGCGCCCAGCTGTGCCCAGCGCACAGGGGCATTCCATAGGTGCTGCTGTGACTTCTCTCTCCTGGCTCCTCTCCCCAAGGACACTTAACTTCCCACAACTAAGTATTAACAGGGGAAATGGCGGGGAGATTTCTGGATTCTGAGGAAGCAGATCCAGGGAAGCCAAAAAGCAACAGGCAAGAAAACAAGGAGTTCTGGTTTCCTCTGTCCTGGACAGTCCATGTTAGACTGAATTAGGGAAAAATGCCTCTGTGGCTAACACACACTTTAAAAACACTAGTGTTATACTTTACTTTCTTCTATCTCCCCCTTGCTTTCCTTTCTTCCTTCCTCCCTTCCTTCTTTTCTTCCTTGTTTCGTTTTTTTAGAAAGGGTTGGAAGAGAGGGCAAAGAGAAATAAAATGTCCATTAGAGTCAGAATTCTTTGGTTGCAAGCCACAGAATCTGACTCTGTCTAACTTAAATGAACGTTAGAATTTGGTGGCAGGACATGAGGTGACACAGAATTGGAGACAAAGCTGAGTATCTGGGTCTCAGGAGGACAGGAGCAGGGCAGCTGCGGGGATCTAGACAGAGGAAAGACTGGAGAGTCTGTTCAGTGAATACTCTGGCAGTGATACCCTGAGTGGAGCCCTCCCCACCCGCTCCCAGGCTTGGCACTGCGTCCACTATCCATCTTCCTGGGAAGCAGGGTTACCTGGGACACTTGCTGGCTCTTTGTCTTGGCAGGTAGGGAACCTTGACTGAACTGTCCCTCCATACCATCTGCAGAGGGCAAGATGGGTTCCCCAAGAGAGAGAATCAGACAGTGGAGACAGGAACAGATGCCAGCAAACCAACAGCAGGCTGGGACACACCCATGGGCACCGTTTACTAAATTTGTAAATGTATCTTTCTTCCCCAACCCTTTGTCCAGGACACTCTTTCACTTCATTTATTCTATTTGTACTGCAAAGTATCATGTTTGTGGCTGTTACCATTAAAAAAAAAAAAAAGGCAGGAAAAAGAAAAGCTTCATGCTTCTCAGGGCTTGGGGAGAGAGAAACACTTTACATATATGTTATTATGGGGCCAATTGAGTTTGGTCAAAATGGGCCCCTGAGTGTAGTGCCCTCCTGCTGTGTTAGCATCAGGACCAGCATGTAACAAAAGACCAGTCTGGTTCAAGCCCACATGTTCCAGCTGAGACACAGGTCTGAGAGGCTCAGCTACCTGTTCAAGGTCACATGGCAATTTGGAGGCAGGATCATTGCCAGCCCTTTCCATTAAACGACCTTAGCCTTTGGAGTTGCAATGCCTCACGGGGCGAGGGGTGCTCCTCTTACCTGTCAGGCACAGCCTCGCCCCACCCTGGACTCGGATGTGAATGGCGCTGCCTGGAGTTGTGCGATATGTGATGCTGAAACCCCGCGCCCTGGGGTGGACTCCTGGGTGGTGGGAGCAATTTCTGGCTGCTCTTGAACTGTGTACCCCCACAGAAAGGGAGCCCCGCTTGGGAGTCCCAAGTCAGACACCCTCTCCCTTGAGAGTCAGTGCCCCTGAGGGCGTGAAACAGGAAAAAAGGAGAAAGAAAAAAGAACTGCCCCCCTCCCCACTCTGATCTTACAGAACAAGGCACATTTCTCATTTTGAGAGAATCAAAACCCAAATCCATCTCACCCGGAGACCAAAGGAAGAGACAAAGTCAATAGATTTTTTTCTTCTTCAACCATTGGATCTCGTTTGAAAAGAGAAAGGATTTCTTTCTTTAACAAAGAGAGACAAGTGAAATGAAAAGTCCCTCAGCATGGGAATCCAGAGCGTGGTTTGCCCCAGGCGTCCAGAACCTGAGGGAAGCTAGGCTGTTTCAGGGCGTGGGTGACAGGTTATTTGAGCAGTGGGTGCAGAACTGGAGAAGGCTTGGGTTTCCAGAAGAATTGGGGTCTCTTGTTATCCCATGACTTCCAAATCACATCCTTTGGTTTCAAGGAAGGCAAGGTGGGGTGAACAACTCTAAGCGAAGTTGGCTCTGCAGCCAGCCTCCGTGCCCTTCCTCCAGTCTCTGGGCCTAAATGCTTTGCTCTAAAGTGGTTGGAATCTAAACCCAAACACCTCAATTTACCTTTATTACATTGCTAGGCTGTCTTTGCAGTCCAGGTTTGTCTTCATGAATAGGCCACTTGAGTTAAAAACAAAGCAAAATGAAATAACCCAAGACCCACCAGCAAAATGAAGCAAAACCAATAATGTGTTTCACCAGGAATAAAATTTCCTGTGATTTATTTTTAAGCCCAGACACACATTGCTTCCGTATCACATATGTCATATATTCCTCATTTTTTTCTTTCTGATACATTTAGCTATCAATCAGTAGGAGGTTTTCAGAGTAATGCTCAAACATCGTCTTATCCGAGAGGCTGCCCCTATTCTACCCCTAAGAAAATAGACCCTAGTGCCTGGCATATATTCAGTATTCAATAAATAATTGGAATGAATGAATGACAAATTATTTCACTAGAATTTGCACCTAAATGCACCCAGGGGCAGTTGTGCTGATGCCCAAAAAACAAGTGGGTCATTCCATAATATTCCTCGACTAGCCCCCGAGGTGAATACAGTGGGCACAGTTTGGGAAACGATAAAAGAAATGGTACCCAGGTTGCCACTCTGGAGGGTTTACTGTGCAGTTTTGGGGGAAATGTACTAGGGATGGCCACAGCCACCTGTGACACAGGTGCCACGAAGCAGGCTAGCCAGCAGAGAAGGAACCTGGGCCTCTGATGACATGGAATGTTGATTGTATCTTGCTCGAGGTGTATACTCTTCTGTCTCTTGTTATGTGAAATAACAAATGACAAATCTGGTTGCATTGGGGGTGTCAGCGACTTGCAGGCCACCATTATCTTATTTAACTAAGGAAGAAACGCAAGCCCAGAAGGACAGCCGTGGACCTAGTTCTGAGATAACTAGTGGCAGTGTGAGACAAGAGACTAACCTCCCTTCTAACATAGGCCTCATCCTGTCATACCACAGGTTCTAGAATCTTCTGTCATGGCCCCACCCCCAGCAGCCCAGAGCCTCTGTAGTCAGATGTGTCTAAGGAAGCTCATCTGATTTGAATCCAGCAGGCAATCTTCCATCTAATTAAGCAATTATGAGCAGGAAGCCTACATCCCTGGAGCCTACCTGTGTTTTGTGGTGAGTCTTTATAAACCCTCACTGGCTGTTGCGACGGATGCCAGGGGCTGCTGAGACCTCCGGAAGCAGGGTCCTGCTGAGCCACTGTGGGGGCTGTGGCAGTGTCTGTTTATAGAATCCAAAGTCTGCGTTGGGATAATTACCTCCATGTGATTGTCAGATCAATGTGTTCAGAGCCAGAAGGTCTGTTGTTTCTTTGCTTAAGGGAAGAAAAATAAAACCCTTTGGAGATGCCCAATGACTGTGAACTTGAAAAGAGCCTGACTCCTAAAAGTTAGTGAACCAGTGTGGTGAGGCCAGAGCGTGACCAGCAGCGTGCTAAACAAGTGTGCTTGTGGGTGAGGCAGAGAAGAGCCTGGAAGAAAACGTGTTGGTTTTTCTGCTTTCCTCACACACAGACTACATAGACCCCCCCCCCACCCCCCCACGCACGCAAGGGTGTGCAAATTTGCTCAGAAGCAGGCAGCAGTGGGCTTCTGATATGGCACCCTCTGTCGTAGGCAACTGCTGTCAGGGAAAATTCAAGCCAGAAAATTCAGGAAGAAGATAGATGGGGAAAAGCCAGGTCCAAACAGAAGCCATGTTCACCGTGACACCGGAGCCATTGCTGTTGGTCTCCAGGGTCAGCTCGTGAACAATCATATTTCAGCACCAAGGCAAATGTCTTTCTCTCACAAGAACTCCTCGAACAGTCTTCTGCTGCTGCTACAGGTGCCACCTGCCACATGCCTACCACTCAGCCAGACAGAGCAATGCTGCTGTGTAAGTGGGAGGTACCCCCAGCAGAACAGCATTTTCCCTCAAGACCAAAGCAGGGGGTGAGGTCCTCAGGGAGGTGCTCTGTGGGCAGGTCTGAGGGGTCATGTACATTTGTGGCCCAGGGGCCTGTTTCCCTGAGTGGCCCTGTGCAGGGAGTAGTAAGTATATGGGGTGGGGGTCAGAGAGTACGGGTAGTCTTGTGCAAGTGGGATTTTGTGTGTGTGCCTGTGTATGTGTGTGTGTACACATGCAAATGTGCATGGTTGTACACAGGAAACTGTAGGGATTTGTATGTCCCTGAATGTAGGAAATGCCTCGTGCTTTGGGGGAGAGCAGTGGACCAGGAATCTAGAATCATGCTAATAGAAATGTGAGCCAGAGATATGTAACTTTAAATTTTCTAGTAACAACATTAGAAAAAAATTAATTTCAAAAATATATTTTATTTAACTCAATGTATATAAAATTTTCATTTCAGTATACAACCAATATAAAATACATAAATGAGAATTTTACATTCTTTTTTTTTCTCTTATGAAGTTCAAAATCTAGTGTGTATTTTATACTTACAGCCACATCTCAGAATGGACAAGCCACACATCAGTGTTCAAAGGTCACGTGTGGCTAACGGCTACCATACTGGACAGTGTGAGTCTAGAGACTTGAATTTGAATCTCTGCTCGGTTTCTTTCCAGCTTTGTGGCCCTGAGAAAATTATTTCTCTGTTCTAAGCATCGGTGTTCCCATCTATATAATGTTAATTAATAATAGCCCATCTCATGGTTGTCGTTTAGTTAGTGTCCTGCATGTTGCCAGGTACCTAAGGGGCCAAATCAGGGCTGCTGGACTGGCTTGTACAGTGGTGTGTTGGAGCTGGGTCATATTGTTTCACCATAGTCAATTATTAAATATTCAGGAATTTTGTAAACTGGTATTCAACCACGGGTCTCTTGAAATCAGCCATGTGGGAGAACGTTCATACCATAGAAATGGGCAAACGCTTACCGATCAGCCCCTGCCACTCCAGAGAGCTGATTGTTAAACATTTACCTGCACACCACTAAATGTGGGTCTATTTGTGTGTGATTTCAGGGGCGATTGTGGGCCAGAGGCTGCTTCTGTGGCCGCCTCTTCAGGAAGACAGTTAGCAGAGGTATTCAAGTGACATCCTGTCAGTTTCTCTATCTAGTTCAGTAACATTTCTGACAACAACTTTCAAAATGGAAATAATTTTTAATGCAAATTTTTAAATTATAAAAATAAAGCTTCATTTTAGAAAATGTTTAAAATAGGAAAAAGGAAAAAAAATAATTCATAATCCCTCCCACCCTAACACAATCCCTGCCGTCATACTGGTGGTGTTCCTTGCAGTCTCCGTCCCTATGAATACATTTTGTTCTCATTGTGATGCTCGTCTTGGCCTGGTTCCCCAGAAAGCAGAGTCTGACACAAAGTTTTCTGTGCACGTATTTTATCGAAGAACGTGATTCCAGGGAGCAGGAATGAGGAATGGGGGAGCAGAGGAGGCAAGAATGCATTATGGAATTAGCCACAGACAAGTGCAACTGGGTGCTGGATCCAAAACCATCTGAGGAGCCAGTCATATGAAGACCTTCCATGGGTGGGGGCAGAAAGAGAGAAGCATGTTTCCATGTGCTCCCAGCCCCCATGGTCAAGGCTTTTCCCTTGGGAACTCCACACAGTTTTGGACTGCCCTTGCTAGATGCTGAGTGGTTTTCCTCTAGCTCCCAGGCAATGGCATTAACAGAGAAACCCCAGGGGGGAGAGGCAAGAAGCATGGAGCACATGCTGTAAGGTAGCAACTGTGAGAAGCTGGCTGGAGTTGACCCAGAACTAGTTACCCCAGCATTGGCTAGACTAAGAGACAAGTGGGGCAACTGGACCTGAACAAGTGTTCAATACAGTCTTTGTGATGCACGTGTAATTTTATCCTTGCTTTCCCCACTGAACATTATATATTTTCCATATTGATCAATAGTTCTCATAATTTTTAATGGCTGTTGGTTAATTTTCCAAGTAGATGGAAAGAGGTACATTTTGAATATAACTGATCTCTAAACATTGTGTCATTTGCAAAACAGTGATGTGCCAACCCACTGAGGTGACCTGTGAAGGGTCACTTTATATCTCTGGCTTGGAAGGAGGTGCCATTCTTTAAGTCAAATGGGTAGTGGTAGGGCATTGACCTTCTTGCTGACACTTCTGCTTCTATTTCAAATACCTTTGGAAAACATTGATGATTGGAAGTTAGGAGGAAAAAACTCTACGGATTTCAAGTTTCCAAATAAAAATCTATCCCTTTTCTCCTTCCCCCAGAGCAATACTTTTAGGATTGCTGGAGAACTCTGGATAAAGATGAGCTTAGGATTCCATTTGCACTCATCCACTCAACAAATTATTTATTGAGCACCTGCTAAATGTCAGATATGTCACCAGGCCCTGAGGACCCAGATGACACAGGCATGTAAACAATCAAAGGTCACCATAACAATGCCGTGATGGTAAGCTCAGACACAGGAAGGCAAGAGGAGGTCTGACATTTGTTCATTCACATATTGTAGTCATTATGAATTACTGGGTAACAAACTGCCCCCACACTTAGCTACCAAAAACAACAATAAATATTAACACACCGCTTCAGTGCATTAGGAATTAAGGAGCAGCCGAGCCGAGTGGTTTTGGCTCAAGGTCTCTCGTGATGCCAGTCAGAGCTGCAGTCATCTGAGGTCTTCACTGGGACTCGAGGATCTGCTTTCAAAATGGCTCTCCTCACATGGCTGTTAGCAGCAGGCTTTAGTTTGTCACCATATGAACCTGGACTGCTTGAGTGTCCATGACATGACAGCTGGCTGCCCCAGAGAGCAAAGGATCCTAGAAAAGGAGATTGAAGCCAGAATGGCTTTTATGACCTAGCCTCAGAAATCACACACCATCACTTCCACCATATTGTGTTGGTCCCACAGGACAATGCTATTCAGTATAGGAGGGGACTACCTAAGGGGTCAACATCAGGAAGTGGGGATCACTGGGGACCATCGTGGAGGCTAGCTACCATATTGGTTCATTGATTCATTCCATTGCCATTTATTAAACACCAGCCAGGAGTCTGGCTGAGGTTACCAACATGGCTGTGAATAATTGAGTTCAGGGACCAAGTGTTTGTTCAGTATCTCCAGTGCCTGGAACACAGAAAGTCCCAGTAAATGCTTATTTATTTTCTAAAGGAAGCAAAATGTAGTGGTTAGAAGCTGGACTTTTGGAGTCAGGCTCCCTAGGTTCAAATCCGGGCTCCTCTTCCCTACCCTGATGATTTTCTAATATATCCTGTGTAATAAGAGTTGGTTTAAAGGACCCTAATTGATACACTCAGCAATTTTTCCACTAATATCCTTTTGTTTTTCAAACTCCAATCCAGGATTCCCACATTGCATTTAGTTGTCATGTCTCCTTAGCCTCCATTAATCTGGGACAGATTCTCAGTCTTGCCTTATCTTTTATGATCTTGCGACTTCTGAAGAAAACGGTTCAGGCGTTTTATAGAATGTCCCTCAGTTTGTGTTTGTCTGAGGTTTTCTCGTGATTAGTTAGAGATAAAGCATTTTGTACAAGAATCCCGGAAGTGATACTGTGAGTCATATCTGGGATGCATGATATCAACTTGTCTTGTTTCCAGATGTTGACTTTATCTCTTAGTTAAGGGGGTAGAGGTCTTCTTGGTTTCTACTTTTCCCTTTGTGGTTAATAATTATCTTGTGGGGAGATGCTTTGAGACTATGCAGATATCCTGTTTCTCAGTCTTTTGCCCACTAATTTTAGCATCCATTGAGGATTCTCTCAAACAACAATTATTACTGTGCTATTCATCTGTTGCTGATTTCCTATTTCTGTTATTTCTTCTACCTTTGTTCATTGGAATTCTACTGTAAAGAACTGTCCCTCTCCTCCTTATTTATTTATTCAAGCATTTATTTATATCAGTATGGACTGGTGGAGTTTTTTCCTATGGGTTATCCATTATTTGTTGCTCAAATTATCTCAGATTTGGCCAGTGGGAATGCCCTCAAATTGGCTCCTGTGTTTGTAGAAAGTTGTTTTTTAGTTTTTGTTTTTTATTATAAAAATAACATATGCCTGGGTAGGGGGGACATGGGACCTCTCTGTACTATTTTTTCAACTTCCTATAAATCTATAATTATTTTCTGAAAGTAAAAAAAAAAAAAGTAACATATGCTCATTGAGAGAGACGGATTGATTATTAGAGGAAGAGAAAATAGAAGACAAGCAGAAAATGTTGAATTTTTTATTCTGGCTACCAGGAAACAGGAGGCCAAGAACAGCTTGAGTGGCTGTTTAACCAAACAAACTTAAGGTTTTGGTCAAGGATGGATTTTCCGCCTCCACTTTGGGTTGCCCTGACAACCTCCTCCTTCTGGTATTGACATTATTATAAATAAGAAGGAAAAAAACGGGCAAATGAAGAAAACAGTTATTAGAGGTGGAACCAGTGGTGGTCTGACTTACTTCATCTTCGGGGGGGTGTGTGTGGGGGGGGTGTCCAGGGAGGAGCCTGGGAGGGGCAGAGAGCTTTGGCACTGGTGCTATAGACAGAGGCATGTGGACCAGAGGGAGAGATGGGGTTTCCTACACAGGCTTAGACTTGCGCATGTGTGCTAGAGACATCAGAAATTTGGGGAAGTCATTCAGTGCCAATTAAACCTCAGTGATTGCATATCCTCATTGCCTCCCCTGCTCTTTTTGAATTTGTCAAGGATACTTAGAAGGAAAACCCAGAACCCCACCCTCAGGAAATGGGGTTCAGCCACCCACTCTCCCTGCAGGGCTCAGAGTCAGCACATCAGCCTGGGGCTTAGACCCCCTCTCTCCTTTTCCATCACCAGAAGGGTTGGGACCATCACAGGAGAGTGGAAGAGGGAGTCAATAGTAGTTACTACTCTCTTCCCTTTCCAGATAGGGAAACTGAGGCTGACACATTGTTTCATTGAAGTCACAAAGCTGAGAAGTGTCCAGGATTCAAACTCAAGACTGATCAAGTCAAAGTATTTGCTTGGTAATTACGTCAATCTCTCTGTGATACAGAGCGGTGGTTCTCGAACTCTAGCTGGTGTCACAATCCCCTGAAGGGCTTGTTACTCAGATTGCTGGGCCCCATCCTGGAGTTTCTGATTTGGTAGATCTGGGGTATGGCTCGGGAATTTGCATTTCTAACAAGCTTCCAAGTGGTATTGGTGCTGCTGGTCCATGGACCACACTTTGAGAAGTGCCCTTGGACCTGGAGTCTAGTCTTTGTCAAACAAGGAGTAGGACTAGATTTTCGGTCTTTGTGGTGTTCTGAGGACCCTACATGTTTTCAGAGGTGCCTTAGCCATGGGGCAGGGATATGGTTGAGGGGGTTCAGGTCCCCCATCCTGACTTCAAGCAAAGTGCTCCTTTTGGATTTCTTTACACATTAGCGTTCCACGTGCGATTTTATTGGGAAAAAGCTTTCTGCTATTGAACATAATGCCAAAGAATTATAAACTACCGACCTAAAAGATGTTAAAATACGGTGCTCCTATTGCCTATTGCTATGGCTTAAAGCAACAACTATTTTAATACATGATTTTGTGGGTCAGGAATCTGCTCAGCTGGGCAGATCTACTCCTCATGGTGCCCAGTAAGGGTTACTCAGTGCTACTCAGCTGGTGTCCAGGATGGTCTGGAGGGTCCAAGATGGCTTCCCGCACACGTCTGGAGCCTTGCTGGGGGTGGTTGGACGTGGCCTCTTCAGGATGGTGTCCTCGGGGTTGTTGGTCTTCATGCAAGTGTTCCAAGAGACAGAAAGTGGAAAGCAGTGCTCTGTTAAGGCTTAGAAACTGGTACAGTGTCCCTTTGTCATCTTCTATTTGTCAACATAGTCCATAGACCTCCCCGTCTCCAGATGCAAGGGGAGGAAGCACATGCCCACCTTCTCAGTGAGCAGAATGTGGTGTGGCTGTCTGTGAACTCAGAAGCCTCATCCATTCCCAAACCTTATACTGATGGTGAGATCCTGATTTTCCAGCCAGTTGTGGTAAAGGAATGGGACTTATTGGGGTGAGTGTATTTTGCATGTGGGAGAAATCTAAATAATTTGAGGCCAGAGGGTGGAACCCCTGCTTTTGAAGTCCACTCATCTTGCTGGCGGAAATCCAGGCAGCCTCATAAAAAGCCCCTGTAGAGAGAAATCCAGCCCCCCACCTCCACCCTAATAGCTCAGCTAAGCTCCCAGCCCACAGGCAGCCCTAACTGCCAGCCATGTGAGTGAGCCACGTAGGAAGGTGTGGTCCTCCAGCCCCAGTCCAGCTCCTTACCCGACACCACATGGAGTGAAATGATGCCAAATAGTAATGGTTAATGTTTTGTGTCAACTTGGCTTGGCCCCTGTTCCCAGGTATTTGATCAATTAGTCTGGGTGTTTCTGTGAAGGTGTTTCTGGATGAGATTAACATGTAAATCAGTAGACTTTGAGTAAAGCAGATGACCCTCCAGAATGTGGGTGGGCCTCATCCAATCAGTTGAAGGCCTGAATAGATCAAAGACTGACCTCCCTTGAGAAAGAAGGATTCTGCCAGCAGAGGGCCTTGGACTCAAACTACAACTCTGAGCTCAATGGAACGCTAGTTTCTGATGAATGTTAGCAGGTCCTCAGCTATTAAAAAAAAAAATGTTTTCATGGTCAATTATATTTGGGGAAATGCTTGGTCAAACAATGCTTAAAATGTCTCTGTGTTGCAGAACTTCTCATATCTTGGCCACGGATCTCTTTCTGTATAGCAGAAAGCTGGAGAAGGCGGATCTGGGCTTATTGCAAGCTTCCTGACAGCGAATATTTACTCTGTTTTGAATGTGGGTCATCCTGGTCGGTTTCCTCTCTTTTAGAGGGTCTCATTTATGGGAGAAAAGGGTCTCCTTCTTGGGTAAAGGGAAAGTGATGCATCGCTTTGTTCTCTTCCATCAAAGCCCACTGTGGGCCCAGACGGAAGACTCCTATGAGAGCTGTCACTCCATTTCAGCCCTCCCCCAGCTTGCCCCTTCCGCCAGGAAGTTTGGACCACTCTATTAAATATTCTAGAGCAGAACCAATGAATTATGTATGCCCTTTCTGCTGGCAAAAGATGCTAATGAGATGCTAATGCATACATTAGTGTAATTTCAATGCAATTCCTGGAGGCTTCTGTTTTGCTCAGGGCCATTGCCCCTGCACCCTACTGGCCATGGGAGAGGGGGTGGCAAAGGGACCAAGGAACTGAAGACTTCCCAGCCAGCTCTTCTTGACGATGGAGACCAGAGGACTCCAGAGACTGCTCTTCTGGCAGCAGGCTACCCTTCTTCCTAGATCCAGTCGTGGAACTTGGAGAATGAATATACAGAAGGCTGTTTTCCAATCACACATGCAGCGCAGCATTCAAGTCACCTCCTCCAGGCTGCCTTTCCTGATTTATCCCTACCCACTGTACCCTCTCCTTTCCCTCCAGGCTGAGAGTATGTCCTTCCTTAGTGTTCTGAAGTCCCTGTGCTTATGACCAGCGTAAATTATGGGGGGATTCAATCGTCTGTCTCCTGCACTAGAGCCTGCGCTCCTGAGAACATGTGTTCAGTGTCTTTCTTCTCTTTATCTCCAGGAATGAAGAGGGTGCTTAGTATATACAGGATGTTCAGACGTCGTTTGATGGGTTGAATTGAATTGTTCATATGTGGTTAGTTCAATTCCGAAGGAAACTTGGTTATTTTGAGAGGGATTAGTCTTTGCCTTCCTTCGGCTAAGCAAATTTAATATGCAAACAAGACACAGGTAGAGAGATGTTAAGCGCTCGCAAAAAAAAAAATCTTTCCCAAGCACTTTAGCAGCCTCCACTTAATAAGCAGTTGGCTAATTTCAAATGATTTAAATGTATTTATTCAAGAAAGTTCAATAGGACTAATCTCTATTTGGCGAAATTCTGTTAACTCTTGTTGTCCTTTACTTTATGGCCTTAGAAGTAATTCATTTTCATTTCATATCACTTCTTTCCTTCCTTCCTTCCTTCCTTCCTTCCTTCCTTCCTTCCTTCCTTCCTTCCTCCCTCCCTCCCTCCCTCCCTCCCTCCCTCCCTCGCCTTCCCTCCCTCCTCCCTCCCTCTCTCCCTTCCTCCCTTCTGTCCTTCCTCTTTACTTATTACTTAACCTTCCCACTCATTTAGATGGGCTCTTGCCCCCAAAATTAACAGAATAAATAAGAGTTGGGAAGTAAATTGATGGTCATGTATCTTGTCTTTATTTCTGCCTTGCTTTCACGTTGCAGTTGACGCTGTTACAGCAGAGCGAATAGTTAGCTCTTCGCTGCCCATGATGCAGACCATGGGCTGGCAGCATCGGGCATGTCCTGGGAGCCTGTTAGAAATGCAGACTCTTAGGCCCACTCCAGATTTCCTGACCCCTGGGGGGTTCACATGCATGTACATGTCTGAGAAGAGGAGCTTTAACTAACCTGGATAATGTCCCCGTCCCATACCTTGTAGATGATGTGGGGACTGAACCAAAAGGAAAGCCCTGAGTACATTCCTCTTTGCAATTTATCACATTAAGTAGCCTCCACCTTCTGCACACTGGATCCGCACACTAGACGCGTTTCCTTGTCTGCCCCACCCCCACACCTCCTGCAAGGGGCAGCCCTACATACAATACGAAAGACTATACTTACATTGTACCAGGCAACGTGCCAACTGCTTTACACGTGTGCTCTCACTTAATCCTTACAACACATCTATGAGACAGGTACCATTCCTAACCCTTTACAGATGAGGGACCTGAGGATTAGGGGGGTGAAGCAGGTTGCTCACTGCCACCCTGCTGGGCGCAGCACCTGGCCTAGAGCAAGCGTCCTATAATTGAGGGCTGTTAGCATCCTCCTCTTTCTGGGGTCAGGGTTAACCGGCTACGGAACAGTGCGGTTGACTGATACACTGCATTGTGGGGACCATCTTGTTTTCAGCCCTTGGTGGACTCTTGAGTGGCATTTCCCTTGCCTTGAGCCGAGGGCCAGGGACAAAACACCTCATTGCCTGCCCCATCCCAAGGCTGCTCCAGCTTCCTCCTCCACCTTCGTCTCCTCCCCTTTCTACTCCGTCCTGGTCTCCTCCGTCATCCCCTCCTTTGCTTTTCCGTCTTCCTCTGCCTCCTTCATTCCTTCCCCTTTCCTCTGCCTTCTCCACCTGTACTCAAGCACTTGAACTCCACCCAGTTCCTTTTTCTTCCTTGCCCCTTCCTCCCTCCTTTCCCCCTGGACTCCAGGTAAAGGATTCCGGGGATGAAATTGGTGGCGGTGGTTTTGTTGTTGTTATTGTTTGGCCAGCCAGATTTATCAGTCCCTCCTCCCCCGCCCCATCTTCCACTTAGGTGGGAAGGAGATCATTCAGCCTAAGAATGTGAAATTCTACAATGAAAGGCAATATTAGGAAGAGGAAAGGTGGCTTGTCTTACAGATTTAGCAACTCTGTGGGGGAGGGGGAAGGAACTGAAGGGTCAGAAAAACTACAGGGACTGAGGAGGGCGGGGAGAGAGACTAGAAAGAAGGGACTCCAGGGTGCCCCTCAGACACAGGTCCTGACTGTTCTGAAAAGTGACTTGTAGGAAAAGCACAAATATGCTTGACATCATCCTTTCTACTTGGGACGTGTTTGTCACCGGCCACTGTGAAGTGAAGGAGGCTCTGACAAGTCCTTCTAGCCACTGCAGGGCACAGAGGGACAGTGATATCTGTCTGTTATCAGTGTTGGCTGTTACCATCAGCCCACCGGTTCCTAAGCTCCCTCCTGTGCCTGGCATTTGTTACATTCTTTCCCTTTGTTGCAGGAAAGAAGGTCCTTGGCTTTAGGCAGGAAAGAATTTAGGGGCGGTCCAGGGAGAAAAGCAAAGGTGGTTTATTGTGAGGTAGTCCACTCCACAGGCAGACTAGTGGCTGCCCTTAGGCAAGAGAGCCCCATCCTGCCTATGGAAGTGGTTTTTATTAGGCAGGCTTTTTAATATGGAAATAAGGGGGGAGAATCTATGTCTCTTATTAGTTCTCAGAAATGGAGGGTTTTTGTGTGAATTTGGGTTCTCTCCAGAAGTGTCATGGTGCTAGGGGGTGTGTCATTTAGTGTGGACAATGTATTACAATGACCATATAATGTTGCTGGAGGTTAGCTGGAGATGAATCTCTTCACCATCTTGGTCTTGGCCGGTTCTGGCTGGTTTCTTCGTCTCATCTTGATTTACTGGTCCTTTGTCTTTGGCTGGTGGTTAGTGGTTTTTCTTGGAGGCCCTGCCCCCACCCTGTTTTACCTAAGCCTCACAAACTGGGCAGAGTAGGAAACTGAGGCCCATGTTGTACTGACTGCTGTATAATTTGGCCTGGAAACCACTAACCTAGGCCTTGGGGAGTAGCACACGATTTTCTGTCCCCTGTGTATAAAACTATATGGCTCATCAAGGGTCAGGGGAGCATAATGGTTGAATTAATTTATTGTCTACTTGGAAGAGAAGACACATGCACATAAATTCAAGGTCTAATGAACTCTACAGGCACACAAGAGATGTGAATAGGTGGTATGACAAAATGCCAAATTAATGGCAAAGATGTAGGAACTATAAGATCTTATTAACGTTTATTTATTAAAATTGCAAATGTCATCAAAAGATGGGCAATATACATTTCATACACTTACAAGTAAATTATTATCTAGAGCCCACTCTTAGACTAACAATAATGAATTCTGAGTATCTTCAGGTCAAATGGAACTCAAAACTGTTTTTTACATTCAGTATTTCTTCAAATAGGATTATCTTTTTCTAGAAGCAATCATGAGGCCTAAGAAGCTTTTCGACAATGGAAAGGATTTTTTCCTTCCCTGTAATGAGCAGATTAAAAGCTTAATCCCAAGGTCTGTCTCTATGTCCAGGTATAATTGTGGTATGAGTCACACCAGGTGGGCTTTTTAATATACACTCAAGAACTATGTCATTTTGGGGAGAAAAACAAAATTTTAAAAGTGAACAAAAGAGGTCACTTTCAGCAAAGTTTATACCCTGGAAGGGAAGCCCAAAATAGGTACTTCTTAATATCAGGCTCCTAGGAAAATACTGATTTTGCTGCAGGCCACTCAGGGCCAAGATTGCTTTGCGGCAACTTCCGTTGTCTTTGTTACTGACCTCTCAGACATGTGCAAAGATCAGCATGAGTCTTTCGCCCATCAGTGCTAGGCTCATCTTCCTGGTCAGCAAGAACTGTTAAACAAAAATTATGCGTGACATTTGCTACAATGGTCACATTGCCTCTTCCGTCTCAAATTTCCCTTTGTTTCTGTCTTATAAGGACACTTGAGAGTGCATTTAGGGCCCACCAAGATAACCTTAAGATTCTTAATTCAATCACCTCTGCCAAGACTCTTTTGCCATAGAAGATGACATTCACAGGTTCCAGACTTTAGGACCTAGATATATTTGGGGGCCATTGTTCGGCCTACCACACAAGCTAATGAAAACATCAAAAGGCACACAGAAAACCATCATTCAGAGAAAAGGCCATAGAACCCCCCTGTCCCTAGAGATCATCACAGGAAATAGTTTGGGGCATATTTTTCTAGATTTCTTTTCATGCATATACTGACAAATGTATTTCTTTTTTTCCTTGCATTTTAAAAATAAAAAAAAGGGATAACTTTTTATACAACCCAGCAAATTGTCTCTTTCATTTAATAATGTATCTTTGTAGCAAGCTCTTTAAGAGGGAAAGCGATTTACTTTCATGCTGCTGTCTTCTTTGATATAAAAATAGCAACATTTCAGTAAAGCAAGTGACTTTTAAAAAAATTCCATTTGAAATAATCTCCTAGAAATGTCAACGTTAGCTTTAATTCATAAGAGGAATGAAATTTTGAACCAAAATAAGAATAGGGGCTAACTTAGAATTTAGTATTTTGGGTAAATTAGAGAAAGGGCATTCTACTTATATATGGTTGTAGCATGACATTCCTGAAGGTTAAATTACTTGAAGTGTGGCCAGTTACTGTGAGAGTCAATGCTTCCATGGTATAAGTTTAAATTAAGCATCCGCTTTAGTGGTAGAGAGATTAGGAAACCTGAAGTGGAATCCTGATTCTGCCATTAACTAGCTGTGTGACCTCAGCAAGTTGTATTCAATCTCTGGGCCTCGGCATCCTTACCTTTGAAGTAAAAGGATTGGACTGGAAGTTGTCTAAGTTCCTAAGGATCTTCCATTCTGCAATTTGGGATGGGTACCATTCTAGCAGGCTAGAGACCCCATTTTGATACCAAACCTTTTACTAACTTGCTATGACCTTGAGCTAGACAGTCAGCTCCTCTGGGCCTCCTGTTTATTCATCTGTACAATGAGTGGGCTGGACTAGAGTGTTCTCAAGATCCTTTCTAACTCTCACGTTCTAAGATAGTGCGTCTCAAATTTCAGTGTCCCTAAGAATCCTCAGGAGATGTTAAAATGCAGTTGGAATCAGCAGGTTTGGGGTGGGGCCTGAAATTCTACATTTCTAGCAAGTTCCCAGGTAAGACTGATGCTGGTCTGGAGACTGCCCTTTGAATAACAAAACATTTGGATTTTGAAATGTCGGGAAACTTTGTTAACAATTTGGAAATTGGTGAAAGAAATTACTGTGTGTCCCTTGGGTGGAGTGATGGTCTGGTATTACCTGGTGCTCTAGGGGTGTGTGCCTTTGTCTTTTATTCAGTTCTGTAAGAGTAGAAATTAAGATATGGAATATGGATAGCAATGGGATGAATTTTGTATAATATTGGTACAATGGATTTCAGCCCTGTAGGAAAAGATTCTAAACATTACTTTTTCTTTTCAATCACTTTTGCACAATTAGCAAATTCGTTTCAGTATCCCTGCTTGCCCACATATGTATATGTTCTTGCCCATATAGGTATGTGTTCTTCAAAATTTCCTTTAAATAGGTTTTACCTTTTTTGAAAATTATATGTTAACATCATTGGTCCTTAGCAATTCATTTATTTATTAAATAGCAAGAAACACTTGCAGGGCAAGGGTGGGGGGGGTGTTACAGGATGGGAAACAAACTCCTCTAGGAAAGCGGGTGGTCAGGCATCATGCTTTCCTGATTTCCAGCCCACGTATTAGGTGAGGAAAACACACTTTACCTCCAATCTTGGCCAAGTAATTAATTCCCCTCCCGGGGCTAGATCACGAAATGGTGGAACACAAAATGTTGTAAGAAGATGCTTAACCGTTAAGTAGCAATAGGTTGAGAGACCTGCCCAAGGCCAGTGGGGGGCTGTAGCTACTCTGGGATTCGAACTCTGACCTCAGGACTCCCCCAGCGCTCTTTACACCACCTGCCGCCTAGTTTATTTTGAGGTCGCTAAACTGATGGCTCTCACACATCGTTAATTGTATGAATTTGACACCTCGAGGTGTCTACAGTCTTCTCGACGCCAGACGCGGGGTAGAGGGCGGGGCCAAAGGGCAGGGCGTGGGGAAAGGGGCGGTCTCTGGGATCGGGGGGCGGAGCCCGGACCCGCCGCGCAGACCGCCCCGCCCCACGGGCTGCCGGGAGTCGGCGACTCGGCTTCGCTGCGCTTCCCGGGGCTCCGCCTCCGCCTATCTGTGTCCGTGGCGGTCGCTATCGATAAAGTTGTTGTTCTGCCAACATGGCGGCGCCCATGGTGACTGATTGTGTAGTGTTCGCCTAAGGTAGGAACCGAGGCGTAAGGAGCCGCAGGCCAGAGCTCTGCAAGTTACCCCCTGACCGGGGCTCCGCGGGACGAGAGACGAGGCCCAGTCTCCTCTCCCCCGGATCGGGAAGTTAAAACTTGCTGGGAACAGGAAGGGAAGGTGGGGACTGGGTTAGGTGGTTTCGGAGCCGTGCAATTTCCGAACTGGAAGTCTCTTAGATCCGCGTCTTTAGACTCTTTGAGCCGTACACCCCGTTGATAGCTCTGGGCCCCTTTCCAGAAAAAACACACGTGCACACATAGGTTTGTACCCAAGTTCCTCTTCCGCACTCTTACCCTACCCCACTTGATCCGCGGATCTTTGCTCCCTGGGCGAGGGGTTTGGACTCTGTTACAGGCCATCTAGTGCATCTCTGTGGCCCACAGGTCATTGCCACAGCATTTAAGTGCTCGAAGAGCCTCAGAGACCATTTGGGTTGACCCCCTCATCTTAAGGAGAAGCTGAGGGTCCAGGCAGGAAATAATTTGTCTGAGATCAGACAGGGAATTTTAGTAGTTGCAAAAGCCAAGGTACGTTTTTTTTTTTTGTTGTTGTTTTTTGGTCACAAAACTTTGTTTCTTTAAGATTGCTTTTTCCCAGGTACATTCTCATACACTTTCTTTTGGGCGTATCCAAATGACTTCACGTGCAGAATTCTCCATATGTTCTGTTTCTTCGCCTGGCTTCTAGGTTTCTCTGTCCGTATATGGTTGTCAATTTGGGTCCAGTGAGGCCCCTCCATCAGTGATAACATGCCACAACCTCCACCATTCTCAAAAAACTTAATCTTAAGCCCCAAATGAGGTTGAGGTCAGGGCTGACTCTAAAGAAAAGTTGGGTGGTGGGGATTGATGCTTTGGAAGGATCAGCTAATATGGTGGAAGAAGATAACATTCCAAACATCTGGGAAAGGAACTGGAGAAGACAGCTGTGAGAGAAAAGGGCCAAATTGATCCTAAACACAAGACATGTGCCACACCTTCCACATGTATCCGATGGGCATAGTCCTCTAATAAAATGGCTGCTCCTTGTTATCAGGAATAGGCAGTACCTATCAGGGCTTTGGTTGCGGAGTGGCCAACATGGGGCCTGGGAAGTAAAGGACAGGAACTGAAGCGAGCTCCAGGAAGTCCTGTGATAAATAATAGCCCTGAATACACTATATACTGAGTCCCACTGAGTCTTGGGAACCCTCTAATACAAAGAGTGTGAACTTTTCTTAAAGGGTCTTGACACTATGTAGATTGCAACCCAGAGAGGGGAATCAGTTTACATTCCCACCAGCAGTGTATAATAATGTACATTTCTTTTAACAGGTTTTTACCAATCTTATAAGCAAAATATTGTTTTAATTTGCATTTTTTGATTAGTTGTAAGTTGATCTTTTTCATATATTTATTAGCCATTTGTATTTCCTCTTTTTTTCCTTTGCTCGTTTTAAAAATTAAGTTTTTAATGTTTCTCTTCTGATATGTGAACTCTTTGTAGAGTAGGATAATCTTTTGTTGTTGCAGTTTTGGCAGTTTTCTCTCGGCTTAATGTTTGCTTTCTAATTTTGTTCATGGTGTTTTTGATATACAGATGTTTTACATTTAGAGAGAGATTATTAATATTTTCCTTTCTGAATTCTTCCATTGCTTTTATTCTCAGGACAAAACATCCTGCACCTTGTAAAGAATTATTAAGTACTCATCTATATTTTTGCCTTGTTTTATGGTATTAAAAAAAATTCTTTATATGGGATTTACTATGGTTTATGGTTTGAGGTGGAGCTCTAATTTGAATTTTACCCCCATTCACTGAATAATCTATCACTTTCTAATCTACTTGTTCTTTTTTCTTCATGAACTTTAAGTTCTTTAAAATACCCAGATCTATTTCAGGATTCTATAGTCTATATCATTGGTTTGTGTAAAGGAAACATTCTTAGAGAGCCAGGTATTGTGCAAACATTTTTAGAAAGCTTGTTCTTGTTGTGTAGACATGGAATGTAGTTATAAATTGTTTATAATTTGGTGCATAGTATAGTAAATAAGTTATAGAAACAGGATTAGAATTTTAAGTGAAAGAATGACCCTCGTATTGCTCATATTGGTGACCTGTGTGCACTCTGGTATTTCATTTGTCATAATGGCAAATGAAATACCAGCATTGAAACCAAAAATTTGCAAGACTGCAGTTCAGGTCAGTTTGTATTTTTATCATTTTGTTGTTTCCCATTGTTTATATTTGAGAGGATAGTTCAAAACACTCTACTTATGTGTTCTTAGGGAATGTAGTCTAGGAGAGAAACAGCAGGCATCTTTCTGCGTGCCCTTTGCTAAACTGGCATTCTTTGACTTGTAAAGATAGAGAAACACTGGCAGGCAGTAAGAGAACCATAAAATCCATGACCCTTGTAGGTCAAATTATGTAGAAACTCAATTCCTAAAAATAAATGCAATAGCCTTAATTGTACAAAGTCTCTCTACATTAGGTTGGTCGTATGGAATTGCTGATAATTCAATTGGTTTTATATAGTTCACCCTTATATCTATAGTCATATCTACTTACTTTAAAATAGCCAAGCCCAATGTATAGGGAGTTTTTTGTTTTGTTTTGTTTTTTGTTTTTTGTCTGTTTCTGATTCCACCCCCAAAGAAGCAAGAGGTGTTAAATACAGTGAGAACTGGTACGTCAAGAATTGGTATGGCAGACCAACATGTAAACTTGTAAAATGCCATCTCTGTGATGCCATTTTATGTGAGTGTGAAGTTCACTTACATAAGCTTGTAATGAACCCTCTTCTTAGCATTTGTGACCCAGTACCTTTGTGAAACAAGCCAAACCCTAGTAGATACGGAAAACATTTTGAGAGAATGGAAGAACTAACATCAGCTTAGAGAGCCAGGCTCTTCCTATATTTCTATCTTGGTTTTGATAGATCTATTATGAAAACACGGCAGAGTTTTGACCATTTATTCATAAATCTTAATATTTGATGACCTGTCACTTCCACCTTTTTAATAGTGATGCAGTATGAAACCTCTCCCAGGGGATCATTTCTGGAATTCACCTTTGGAGGAAACCAATGAAATATTCAAATTGAATTTTGAATCACAGCTGGATATCCTGGCAGGTCCCAACCTATGGGTTATATTTCTAAAAACTATAACTCACCAATGTTACATGTATATGTTTATTTGTTTGCTTTTTACCTGTTTTTCTCTACTAGTACGTAAGTGCCGTGAAAGAAGGGCCTTTGTTTTTGTTCACTGCTGTATCCCCAGTGCCTTGAACTGTGTGGACCTAGTGGCACTCAGTAATATTTGGTAAACGAATGGAGAACTGAATGAATAAGCAGTCTTCTAAATAATGATTATTTCCCGGTTCAGCCTACTGAGTATATTTAATTCATAATATATATGAAAAATGTTAGTAATCGCTCAGAGTCTCTGGTCCTACTGGGAGACCTGTGTTCAGATCCCTTCTGGTATTTGAGCCTAAGGCCAAGCCAAGATATGCTTGGAGCTTTTTGAAGCCTGGACTCTAGGGAGTGAAGCCTGCTGGACAGGCCCTGGGCTGGTCTAAAGGGAAGGGAGGGAGGGGGCTCTGTTCCCCCGACGCTGTCTGTGAGGTTGTGGCAGGAGCTGACCCAGGCAGTGGTCTCCATTTGTTCCTCTGGGGTTTTTGTATCTTTGGGGTTTGGGGTCACTGAGCACCTTTATATTTTCCATTAAAAAGATTGTGCTTAGCTCAACTGAACTTCTGAAATATTCTTTTCAGGGAAAGAAATCATCAAAAGAACAAGAGGAAAGCATGTGAACAAGTAGGGAACACTGGGCTATGGTGACTGGAAGGACACGCTCAGGAGAGGGTTCCAGGCAGCTCACCACTGTGCTTTCTGCCCTCTTTTTCAGGGTCTTTCCGGTTTTCTGAAGAATGGCTTCTGCTTGGCAGAGATTGGGTTTCTATGCCTCGCTTCAGAAAAGACAGCTAAATGGTGGGCCAGGTGTCCTCAGTTGGGGAATGAGGGTGATTCCAGGATGGACCAGAGGCATTTACAGTGCCACGGGACAGTGGACGAAAGAGTATACGTTGCAGACAAGAAAAGATGTTGAGAGATGGTGGCATCAACGAATAAAAGAACAGGCCTCAAAAATTTCAGAAGCTGATGTGAGTATTTTGATAGATTCTGAGAGGGTAGAGAAGAGGGGTTAAGGGTGTGGACTTGGGGGTCAGACTGCCCGGTTCAAATAGTTATTAAGTATGTGACCTTGATCCAAATGATTGAATCTCTCTTTGCTTCAGTTTTCTTACCTCAAATGGACAGGGATAATAGTAGTGCCTGCTGAGGCCTGGGATGCTTGTGAAGGATAAATGAGATCAAAGAAAGGTTGCGCATTTACGAGTTTCCATGTGGTACATAAGGTCCTTGCAGATAGCACCACACCGGGTATTCTGGAGCAGCTTTTCCTGGGGAAGCTCATCAAGACAGCAGCCATAGCAAGTGTGGGGTCCCTCGTGGTCCATTGCATAGTGGGGCAGCACACAGGGATCTGGCCCGGTCGGATATGAGAGATATCTGGGCCCCCTCAGTGGTGGAACTTTCAAGCTGCATCGTCCGAGAAGTACCTGCCCCTCCCCTGCTATGGCCTTGGCCTCCAGTCCTGTTCTGCTACCTCAGCATCATGGTTTGGGAGGTACCAGGCCTTCCCCAGAGTGGTCTGAGGCTGGAGTCCAACCTTGCAGTAGCAGCTGTGTGAGTTAGTGGACCCATGGCTTCTGGGCCATAAGCACCAGCTCAGTTCTCTACCTGATTTGCTGAAGTACTTGGCTGGAGCCAGTTTCCATGGAGCGCTCTGCGGGAGGCTGGTCCTTCTCTGCGAGGCCAGCCTGCTGGGGATCAGGCTTGGATGCATTACCAATTACTGCTAGTCAGAAAACCTGGTCCTGAGAGAGGGGTAGCGTCTGACAAGTGAAATGATAAAAAGGAAGGTTTGACTACAATGTATAATTATGCGATGAAAGCTTGACTTTACTCATTAGGAACTGAAAAGCCTTCTTGGCAATATGATCAGACTCATCTGACTAAATGTATCTTGGAAGCGAACGTTAGGGAGCAGTTTAATTCAGAATAAGGATCGTAAAATTAGCTTTTTTTTTCTTTTGGTTTAGATTATAATTCAGTGACTTCCAAACATTTTGAAGTTGTGATTTTTTGATTTTGTAACATCTCATTCTTCTTAAGCGCGTGTGTGTGTGTGTTAATGATTAAATGGATAAAAAAAAACTATGTTTCAGTAATTGGGTAAATAGCTTTAGGGACATTGTGGGTGATCCCCTAGTGGCACTCTGTCAGGGTTTGAATCCGGGAATGGGGAGAGAGCACCTGATGAGGAGTCTGGAGCCTGGGGGGGGGGGGGGGGGTGACTGGCTCTGCCCCGGAATCAGTGTGAACTTGGCAACGTCATTAACCTCCTTGATCCTTTTTAACCTTCGCCTTGTTTATCTCGCGGAAGTGTTTTGAAAAACAAATGAGAAAATGTGACCGAACGCATTTTATAAACTGAAATGTTATAGAAATGAAAGATATAAGAGGATAAAAATGTGTGGTATGTCTTTGTTAGGAACTGAGATTTGAATGGATGCAGGTGGGTGTTGAAATATTTATAATGGACCTCACTGTGCTATTAGATACATTTGAAACCCACCCGAATGAGTTTCTAGAAGTTGAATATTTTGCCATCATCATCAAGATCATCATCATAAAAAGAACCTCCGTTTAATGAGTATTTTGCTATGTGTTAGACACCATCTGTCCATTTATTATCTCATTTAATCCTGAAACAACCCTGAGAGTAGGTATTATTATCCTCTTTTGTGGGGGTAAGAAAACTGAGGCTCAGGGGGAGGTTTGGCAGTTTGTTGAGATGCACAACTAACGTGTGGCAGAGCCAGGATGCCGACCCGACACCTTGATCCCACGTTTCCTGAGCTCGTGCTCTCACCCGGACCTTCTTTTGCCTCCCCTTTGATTTAGAGATTGTAGACCGAGCCCAGAAAGGCAAAGGCATTTGCCAAAGGTCTCAGGGCAGCGGCAAAGCTCAGATCAGAACTGGGGCGCCAGGCTCCTCCCTACTGAGCCCTCCTCTTTGTCACCCTCCAGGCTCTTCAGAGCTGGATCTATAAAGAGGCAGACGTTATCTTTCTCCTGACATCAGACGCTGGCAAAAATAATAGGACCCATTTATAAAGACCATCCTTTTCCCATTGCTTGCAATCTTAATTTCTCTTAAAGGCTGAGATTCCTACACTTTTATATAATTATAAAAATTTTCCTTTCAGTCAGATTCCTGCTTAGAACATTAACTCCCATGGTTCCTTGTCTTCTTTCCACCCACAGAGGATAGAATGCATTTCATTGTCACAGAGGAAAATGACTTAATTCACACAGGACGCAAAAGGCAGGGGCAGGCAATAAGCCGACCACCTTTTCTGCAATAAACGAAAATATTCATGAATATTAAAGACTTTTGCTAGCAATACTTTTCTACATATTTCCTTAAACTCAGTTTTGGAGTTTGGCTTAGCTACTATGTAATGAATCACTCACTTTTACATAAATGTAATCTTTGTGGGACAGGCATGCGAAAAGGAGATGCTAATGAAGAACTTAGATGTGGAAAATATTTGGGGCAAGAGTGATTGTTAAATAAACAATATCAAAACTAAGTATATCACTATACTAAAAGCAATGTGATTTTAATAAAAGAAAAATAGGTTTAATGTAAATACGTTAAAATGAAAAACTAGAAATACTTGATATCAAGGGTTTTCTTGTTTTTTACGGGTCCCAAAGAATTCTGTAACAGCTGTTTTCCCATGTCCCTAGAAACGAATAGAGTGGAAGGCTTATTTCTGATGCTGTGCCAAGTAACAGAATGAGATCTTGCACCTCCTTTGAGAGACTTGTTTACAAGCTGAGAGGATTATCTGTGACTTGACTTCTTAAAGACAGTCCTCACTGACTTCTGAATCTCAGGTCCTCTCTCACACTCCTGAGGTTTTCCAAAGAGTTATGGATCCGCAGTTTCCAATTAAAGTGCGTGATCAATGTGCTGCTTTCCATCCATTTATATAAATCAATAGCAGTTGTCACTTCAGCATTTCAAGATGATTTTCTAGTTTGTGTAGAGTAGTTCCAGCCTCCTTATTTATTCCCTTTTCCCTTTTCTTCTTTCAGTCAGCTTTACTTACCACTCGCTGGTAATTTCTAAAGGATGGGCAATACGGAGAAAGTCGTCTATTTTGCCACATGATTGTGGCTCTGTTAAAAGTTTGTTTAACTTCTTTGCTGAAGGAAGTTTAAAGCAAGGGGTCAAATGAGATTTGGAAAGCATCTGATTTCTTGTTTCTTCTGCTCCCCTGATTACAGTTGGCTGTGTCAATTATCAGTCATGCAAATACTTAGCAAAAAATAACCCTCCCCCCAACACATACCGACTTTCCCCGAAAATAAGACCTAGCCAAACAATCAGCTCTAATGCATCTTTTGGAGCAAAAATTAACACAAGACCCGGTCTTATTTTACTGTAATATAAGACCGGATCTTGTAATATAATGTAATATAATATAGTATGTAATACCGGGTCTTTAGCTCAAACCAGGGCTTTGAATTTTGGGTTTTGACATTTTTGTCAATTTACATTATGGGGACAATTTTTTAAAAAGGCAACTTCAAAATGTTAAATGATGACCTTGAGTCAAGTGTGTGTGCAGGGTTCGCAGTAAATGCTGAATAAATACTCATCGTCATTCTTGACCATTCTTTCCTAGATGTCCAAGCCCAAGTTTTACGTGCTCTCCATGTTCCCTTACCCTTCTGGCAAGCTGCACATGGGCCACGTGCGCGTCTACACCATCAGCGACACCATCGCACGGTTCCAGAAGATGAGAGGGATGCAGGTGAGGGAAGGTGCCTACGGGACAGCCCTTTTCTGCTCACTCAGGACGAGCATGTCATAATGTGTGTTCAAGACAAATGGAGAAAACCGATTGTATTATAGTTAGGGTGAGGACAGCTGTGGAGACAAACATGAAAAGCTCAGTGTTTCCTTTTATGAATGGGAAGACATTAGAATAAAGCTTCTAGATTAGTTGGGTGGGGGGCAGCCATGTGTTGGATGTTGTGCTGAGGATGGAGATGGGGTGGGGTGGGGGGAAAGGTAGCCACAGATGTGGGTAACACATGATGCCCCCCAGGAACTAGTTTGCAACCTGATGAGGGTGAAACGCATAGATAGATAATCACGTATAGGGGGGTGAATCCGACAGTATAAATATGGATCAGATGTAGTGAGGAGGAGGTGGGGCCACAAGATACTTCTCTCTTTGTATTTGATATTTTCTATATTCTCTAAGGAGCATGTAAAATTTTTGTAAGAAAAAATATTTGGAGAGTAACAGCTCTGGGGGAGTTGGTAAAGGCTCCACCAAAGAGGGACCATCTGACATGGATCTGATAGGATGACGAGGGAGGAGGAGAAAGACCCTTCGTTGGCTGATGGGGGTCAGGCCCCTTCCCCGCATTGCCAGTTACCCCAGAGCCTGCTCTGTACTCTTCCGTGACACATCATCTGTCCGATGAGGTGGGAATAATCGTTGTACCTTCGTTAGCTGCTTACAGAGAGGCAGGATGGAAGAGGGAGAGGCTGAGAGCACGGACCACGGAACCAAAAGGCTAGGATGCACATACCTCCTCTGAACACTTCCTTCCTGTGTGACCTTTGACGAGACACTTAATTAAGCGCTCTAAGATGCAGTTTTCTTTCATCTGTAAAGTGGAGAGAAACTAGTACCTGCCCATTGGCCTGTTGTAAGGATTCAAAGAGGTGACCATGAGGCACTTGGCACAAACCTGGTGCATAATAGTAACCAATAAATATTAGCACTGCCAGCGGAGGGCTGGAGACTGCTCATGCCTGCTCAGTCCGGCTCCCGGGAGCCCTCTGTGCAGCTCTGCCCAATTCTGTGTTTATCAGTCACCTTAGGAGCTTAAAATCCAACGTGTCAGGAGTACTGATACCATGGAAATCAGCAAACACTGCAAATCAAGGCTTTTTCCTCCAAAGAGCTGGTTGTTAGACCGTAACTGGCTCTCGCACTGGCTAATATTAACCTGTCAGGGCCTGTACAAATGATATTCGCCATCTCCCAGTTCTTTGTAAAGTTTTTCTTTTAGAAAGTGTATCCTTGTCACAGTTGGTTTGAAAGTTTATGCTGAATTGACGGACGTTCGCAGCAAGAAGTATTCCTAAAAAGGAAGTCAAGTTACAAAGTCTCGTCTCTTTGTCCCTTGAAGAGTTAATAACTTTATACTATCAGATTCTGAGATTTGTGTTCTACTTTAAGATGGCCAAAGGTGTTTGTCTCCCTGGTTTATGCCAGGTGTCATTTCCCCTAGACATTGCTTTTCATCATTTCTGCTGTGTTTATTAGAAAGAGGCGGTGTGGAATGAGTTGGCCCTTTGCCTGAAGTATAATTCTTTAACTGTGATTCTTCAACTTGATTTATCTCTTTATTATTATTATTATTATTATTATTATTATTATTTTTTACTTATGCCAACTTATTTTGGACAAATAGTGAGTGCGGACAAATCACGGAAGATGAAGCTTTTACAGCAAAACTACCTTTATGATAAGGTGCAGAGAAGCCTGTGGGCAGATAGGTGGTTGCGGGGCGTAGGAGGGGATTCTAACTTCCTTGGACGGATGAGACGTTACAGAGAAAAAGCTCAAGGCAGAGTTCCAGGCCCAGACGTACTGGGACCCTTGTAGGCAGCTCAGGCCCACAAGATGGCATGGAGTCGCCTACAGTCACAGAGGCTCAAGGTCAGGCTGGATCCAGGAATTGGACAACCTTTCCAGCTGAGTGACACTGCACATGTCACTTAGTATCTCTGAATGTCATTTTCCTCATCTTTAACGTAGAGATAACAGTAATTCTTCTCTCATGGGGTGTTGTGCAGGTTAAATGAGTTAGTACATGTGTCTGACACATAATAAGCCCTTAATAAATGGTAGCTGTGATTATTATACTGATGTGATTTACTCTGAGAAGTCATTCATCACCATTTGTTTTATTTTTTATTTTTCAACAAACAACGAATATGTGTTGAATGCCTATTACGTGCCAGACTTTCACCACCATTTAATAAATGAATCCCTGCCCTCTTCTGCCTGGAGTCCTGTGTGAAGCTGCCTTCTGAGAAGCAGCTTGACTGCAAATCATTATCTGCAATTTGTATTATTTCTCCTGCGATTTGATTGGTGCCTGAAACCACCACTTGCTATTTGGCTTCAGTCTTAGCCTGTGTGATCAGCAGGCACTTATTTTTTTATTTCTCATAATGCTATTTCTTAGTGTACCTTAGAATTACCTCGCAAATCTCTTTGTTCTTCAGTGTTAGTTGCTCTGTGTAAGATGATGAGCGATCTTTTGGGGTTATCCTCCAGGTTTCCCTGACATTAATTCCATGTTAATTTTTATAGCCCATACTTAAATCAGATCACCCCAAATATAACTGCCAAATTTGGTGAACGTCTGTCCTGCCGTTTTCAAGTGATACAGCAAAAGAGAAACAGAAATCTCTGTAATCGTCAACATTGTGCAAGCCTGTTCAGCTGCCTCTTGGTTTAAAATCCTTCTTTCCCAATGTCGGGACGAGTCAGGGGAGGGATAGCTAGTCTGGAATAACAGGGTCTGACACGTGTATTGATTAATTCATGCAATAGTCATTGAGCACCAGCTTTATTCTAAACACTGGGCTTTCTACGGTATTATAGAGAAACACAGTTGACCTTTGAACAGTGCAGGGGTTCGGGGCACCAGCACCACCCCAGCGCAGTCAAAAATCCAAATATAACCTTGGAGTCCCCAGAAACTTAACTACAGTCGGCTCTTGGTATCCATGGGGGATTAGTTCAAAATCAGTCAGTAGGCCTAAGAAAAATTCAGCCAGCTTTGACTCTTTCCACAGCTTGTTAATTTGATGGTTGGTTTGCTTTGTTCTTGAGTAGAGATTTGCGAGGTAATTCTAAGGTACACTAAGAAATAGCATTATGAGAAATAAAAAAAATATGGGAGTGACCCATGCACCAAGTCTGCTCCCTTCAAGGCCACCAGTGACCTCTGTGGACAGATCTCTGTCCTCATCTTTCTTATCCTTAGCACCATGTAAGACTGTAGACCATTTCTTCCTCCTTGAAACTCTGTTCTCTTGGCGTGAGACTCCACTCTTCAGGGTTTTCTCCTGCATCTTGGCTTCTTCCTCCCAGTTTACTCCACAGGTTTTTCCTGCTCCACTCCATCTTTACATATTGTCAGGCTGAGAAAGTTCCCCTCTGTTCCTAGTTTGCTGAGAATTTTTCTGATGAATGGGTGTGGATTTTTGTGAAATGCCTTTATGCACCAGTCATCTTCCGGAGCTGATATGTGATTTTTCTTCTTTAATCTGTTAACATGATGTTTTATGTTGATTGATTTTGTTAAATATTAAACCAACTTGGGGTTCCTGGGACAAATTTCATTTGGCCATGATGCATTTTTTTTAATGTATGTATGGCTCTATTCAATTTTTTAATATTCCTATGTGCATGAGAGAGACTGATCTGTAATTTTCTTTTCTTGTAATGTGTTTGTCTGGTTTGGATATCAGCGTTCTGCTGGCCTCATAAAACAAGCTAGAAAGTGTTCCCTAACTATTTTCTGAAAGCATTATATATTACTGGTATTATTTCTTCCTTTATTGTTTAATAGTGTTCACCAGTGATGGTACCTGGAAGTTTTAAAATGACAAATTATAATTCTTGAATGGAAATAGCACTATTCAGATCTTCTGTTTCTGCGTCTGTTGTAAGTTGTCTTTTTCTGTGAATTTGTCCAACCTACCTCAGATTCTGTTCTGGACTGCCTTCTCATTTTCTCTCTGTAGACTTTCCCTAGTTAGTCTCATCTATCCCCTTTACTTTAAATAGGATCATCTTTAAAATTATAAATATTTCCAACGACAAAGTACAGAGAACATTATGACAAATACCTAGACCTGCCATCCCAATATAATAGATATTACCATTTAATCACATTAACCTCAGCTTTTCCTTTTTTAATTGTTCAGATACAGTTGTGCCTCTGCACAATGGGATTTCAGTCCTCCAGTTCAAAGTAACCACTATCCGAAGTTAGTGGATATCCTGACCTTTGTGTTTTCATGCTTTTACTCTATATATTGTTTAAGGATACATACACATACTTACATGTAGTATTGTGTGTTTTTAATTTTATATGAAAGATATCTTAATATTCTACATATTTTTTCTCTCAGTATTTTGTTTCAAGGTTATCCTCTGTCTCTAGAGCTAGTTCATCCATGATAAGTGATGTGTAATTATGACAATATTTAATTATCCCTTTTTGCATTGATAGAGTTTTAGGTTGTTTCAAATGTTTGCTGCAGTGAACATCCTTGTACCTGACTCATTAGCCTGTGGGAGAAATGCCTTGCTGGGTCACAGAGTACATGCACCCTCATTATTATTACATCTTGTCGAATTGCTTTCTAAAGTGTCGGTGCCAATTTATACTCCTACCGGCAATGAGTGACATTTCTTACCACCCTGCATCCTTGACAACGCTTATTAGCACTAGACGTTTTCCTCTTTGCTAATTTGGTATATAGGAAATGGCATCTAATTGTGTTTTTAATTTACATTTTCTAGAGAAGGTGAGATATTTTCATATGTTTATTGTCTGTTTAAGTTTCCTCTTCTATGATTGGCTTGTTCTTCTATGATCTGCTTACTCTTCTCTGATTGGCTTGCCCTTCACTTATCTGCTTGCTCTTCTCTGATTGGCTTGCTCTTTGATTGGCTTGCTGTTCTCTGATTGGCTTGCTCTTCTCTGATCCACCTTGCTCTTTGATTGGCTTGTTCTTCTCTGATTGGCTTGCTCACGTTGTGTGCCAAGTTCCTCTCAGATTGTTTGTCTTTTTCATATTGCTCTATAGGAGTTCTTTATGTAGTCTGGGTTTTTGTTTCTTTGTTAGTTAAACGCAATGCAGATATCGTCTCCCAGTCCATGGTTTGTCCTTGCATTTTGTGAGCCCAGCCAGGCCACAGATTGTAACTTGAGTTTGAGAATGGGCGAGAATGATGATTTGGAAAGATCAGGATTGCGTTTATTTTGGTTTCCTCCTAAAAGAAGTAAGTTGTGCAAAGGAGAGAAATGAGACAAGAGTGTCAATGGGTCATAGGGCTTCCCTACGCTCTTGCTGTAGCATAGAGATGTGCCTGAAAGCCATGGTTGTCACAGTTTTCGGGGGAAAGCTAAAGTTTCCAACAGCTGAGCAGACCACGGACACACAAGTGCATTGAAGTCCTAAGCCCAAAGCAGAATGTGAAGCGATTGTGGAGGGCCGTGCCAGGCAGATAAATCTTCCAGCTTCCAATGGGACTCATGTGGACTTTATAAGTGGAGAGGTAGGTGGTTTGAGGATGATGAATTCATTGGGAATCAGGAGCGTTAGTCAGTCAGTGGTCTACCCGCCTCCCACCTCATAGATTTGTTGCAAGGTTCGTGCAAAATGATCAATGAGAAAACCCTTTAAAACTGTAATGTCATTTTCCAGTGTAACCCAATGAATAACAGCAATAATAAGGTAGTCCTGAGGTTTGGATATTTAAACGGGCTGCTTGAAGCCAGAGATAAATTATTCTCTCTCAGGAATCAGAAAAGGCTGTACTGCCAATCGGTTTCTTCATAAACTTGTACAATGTCTGATGACATATTTAAAGTTTAGTACCATATGGTGATCTTGTTGGTTTTCATATGTTGTATGCACAGATGGTTGGAAAGTAAAATTACCCACCTCCCACCTCGGCTGGTCTCCCCAGCACCTTCTGGGCCAGAAGTGAGGTGATTGAAGCATCAACATGCCCAGTCCCCCTCGCAGACTTGGGCTCATTTGTCTTGGGCAAAAAGCCGCTGGGCACTGCCCAAGGGGAGTTTCCTGCTTGGGCCTCTTTGCTGTTCCCTGCGGAGGAGGAAGGATATTGAGGCTGTGTGTCTGGCAGCTGCGTGATCATAATGACATTGCCTACGAATGTCAGGAAGCGAGGGCGCGTTCTTAGCCACTGGACAAGACTCTGCATCATGTCAGTTTTCGGTTTGCCAGCCAGTCAACAAGTGTGTGTACAGAGACCAGAGTGCATGGCATGGCATTTAGTTTTCAAATTTTCAAATCTCTGTAGCATCTGAAAGTAGAATGTGGGTTTTCAGAGCTAATGTTCTCAGACATAATTTGAGAGAGAGAATGAATTGCTGGTCCAGTGTCTTGATTGGAAACCGGCTGATTTATCTGCCTGTCATGTCCCTCCATGTTCCCAGAGGAGGGCTTCTGCTTTGGGTCTAGATGCTGTCACTTGGGTTTTTTTACTCTGAAATGTTTGCCTGAATTTGATCCCCAATCTGTAATAATGGTGCGTTATTACACTTGCTCAACAAAATTAAATGTTATGTTTCTCATTTCTTGCAAATAAACTGTAGAATCTACTCCAGAGAAACCATGGCGCGCTCCGAAAATAGTTTTTTGAGAAGCAGTTACTGTGGCTGCTGTCAATTAGAAGCTGAGTTGGTTTCAGATATAGTTTTGTTTTATGATGAAAGGGTGAGAAGCTGATCGTTCTTAGGAAATTGGGTGGTTCTCTCGTAGTAACCACGGTGCTACTTCTTTCTCCATTGGGAAGTCAGATACCAGCTGCCCCAGCTTTCTTCCCCTCTACGTCCAAAGTCTTCTTAACTACTCCATCTCAATTCCTGTGTTGGAAGAACTGTACCATACATTGCCTGTTTTTTTTTCCTTCCTAAAAAAAATTATTTTAAAATTGTACACAAAATTCCATATTCCCCCTTTAAAAAAATTAACAAAAACATGACACAGATAAGACTGCAGTCCCCTTCGACCACCCCCTTGGGCAGCAATCCCTGGTATTTTCCAGTGTATCCCTCCAGAGCCTTGTCTGTACATTGTCATATGCAGCTGTGCTATCCCCTGTATCCCTTCTCTTAGTCTGCTTGCCATCCATCCTGCTTGACAACCGTGATTCTGGAGGAGACATTTGTTTTTGTTAACTTTGGGTAAGACTATGAAATATTAAGAAACTTTTAAGATTTTTCTAACTTTATGTTCATAGACAGCTTGGGTTAAAACATCTTTTTGTGTGAATTTCATCTGACAACAAAATTAGAAATGAATAAGTACATTATGTGAATCCAGACAGGTTTTTTGTGGCTGTCTTCTGTACTGACTTTATTTAAAAGTAGGGATGGCTCCTAAGAGAACGTTAATAGGAGATGCATTGAACCGCACCATTTTGGCGGTTCCAGCTGAGAAGCCAAGTGGGGCTTAAGTTTTCCCTTCTCGTGGAACGGTTACGCAACAGATACGTTATTCTGCCAATGAAGCAGCCCAAGGAGAACTAAAGCGCAGCTGGAAGCTGCACTCCTGCGTTGTCTGTGGACGTATTGAAGAACTTTCAAGTAATCCAGCACATATCTCCCACATGGGATTTTGTTTTTTCTTTTAGGTCTTGAAAACTAAAAAGAAAAAACTGCAGCTTAATAGTGAATAGAAGGGAATGTTTTTCATCTATGGATTAAACAGTACTCAAGAGAAAGCTATATCCTAACGGGTGTTTGTTTGAGTTGGGATTCTTGGCTACCAAGGCACTAAAACCCAGCTCAGATCAACTTAAACAAAAAGGGAGGTTTTGTTTTTGTTTTTTCCGGATACTGATGTAATTTACAGAATCGCAGGCAGTGTTGTAGGAAGCGGGCCCACTAGGATGGGGACTGAGTCCTTGGAGCACGTCAGGACCCCCGTCTCTGTCCACCTCCCGTTTCTGCTGCTCTCCGTGTACCGGCTTTGTTTTCTCAGCCATCTCCACCAGGTGGAAAGCAGGGCCGCTTGGAGCCCTGGTCTCATATCCCTGTTTATTCTGACCAAGGAGAGAAGAGAGTGTGCCGTCGTCATCCTGGTCTCTGTTGCACACCCCTCACTGCACCCCACCTTCCGCTCCAGACAACAAACAGCGTGGAGAAGGATTCTGGCATGTACCCCACTCTGTAGCTAGGGACGGGTTTTGTGATTGACGGACCGCAGCAGGACGGTATGAAGTTGGAGGAGGAACAGTTGCCCAGAAGCAGGGAGGATGAGGATGCTGTTTGGAAGGATGGACACTTTGGGTCTGCCATATTTAGCAAGAGGAAAAGCAGCCTCAGGTCCAGAAGGTCAACCGGATTGGGTGAGGTCTGGTCAGGTTCCTGAAACTACATAGAAGAGACATACCCAGGAATGTTAGAAGCTTTTCAAAGGACATGTACACACACACATGCACACACGCTCTCTCTCTCTCTTACATATTTTGTACAGATATCCATGAAATGTGAAATGAAAAGAAAAGCAGGTCGTAAAATTGTATAATAGGTTCTATTTCCGTAAAAATAAGCCAGCAAGCTCTTACGTATGTGTGCATATGTTTGTGTATTTGTGTTTGAGTGAGGAGGAAAGTGAGGAAGGATGGCAAGGCTGGTGTGACTGGTTACACCAAGGACTCAAGAATGGGACCAGCAGCCAGGGGAGCGGGTCGCTGTGCCCGTATGTATCACGACTGTGTCATTTCACTTGTTAAAATAAGTTTGCCTTATGTTTACAATTTGAAAAACATCCAGTACTTAAAAACAGAGAGGAGCCTATTCAGACTGTCCTCAGGAGGGGTGTGGCTGTGGGGACTGAATGGGGATAGCTTGGGGGTCCTGTCATCTCAGGCTGGAAAGCCAGGGCCGTCCAGACTTCACAGGTTTCCAAGACTGGGAAGGCCAGCATAGGACATGGCAGAGCAGCCTCTTCTGAATACCAGAAGCTGGCGAGATCCACAGCTCTGTTTGTTCACCACGCTCATGTATATACATCCCTTCCAGAAAGCAGATCAGAGTGGGTCAGACCCACACAGAGTGGGTCAGATAATATGGCAAAATCTACCAGGCAGTGACCTTGCCCGGGGCAGACAGAGGTCAGCCCCTTCCTGCCCAGCACACAGCTGGCTGCCTTCTCACAGACTGTGTCTGGTCCAGGCAGCTATGGCAAGAACAGACAGCCTGCTTTCAAGTGAAGCACCTGATGTGAGCCATTCATTTTGCAGGAAAGAAGAACCGCTGGGCCCCTTTTATGGAAAAGAGGGCCAGGTAGCTGGCTGGCCCTTTGAGCCTCGTGGTCTGGTTGGTTTGGTTAAGAAATACCTGTGCTTCGCGCCAACCTGCCACAGACTTGTCATACATAACCCACTCTTAGGAGTGTACATGGGTGAGGACATGTGTGGGGTCAAGGTGTGTCTGTACCTGTTATCAGTCAGCCACCGTAATAAATGTGCCCAAAGACATGTGGGCTGAAATCTTGACAAAGGAACTGGGGATGTGGGACCTTGTGAGGCGCTGAAGACCAGGGAAGCAGATGAAGCAGCTGCCACAGCAGCCAGCAGTGACACTTCCGGGGCCTGTGGTGTGCTGAGCACGTGCTGGGTGCCCACAGGTATCGTGGCGTATAATTCTCAACAGTTTGAGGTGGCTGCTTTCAGTCACAATTGATGGTTGCTACTTGGAGTCAGTAATGTGCCTCCGGCCCCATGGCCAGTGAGTGGCAAGCTTGGGTTTGGGGCCTGTCCCCTCAAACCACACAGCCTCCTGAAGAGTGAGCCTTTGTTGGTGTTTCCTACTCACGAGCCTAAGGAGTTAGAGCAGCTCTGACTTTAGATACATAGTCTTCGTTCTTGAGGTGGAATTGTTCCATCAGACTGCTAAAACCCCAGAAATAATAGCGTGCGTAATGGAAGGATGGCGTTAAGGCAAGTGGCTCCTGCCCCTGAGTGGGGTGTGCCTGTTCTCTCACTGCTACCTGCTAAGAGGGACTAAGGAGAGGACAGATCTGGGAACGGGGACGGGAGGGTGAGTCCAGGCAGTTCGGGACACCGTGGTCGTAGGTAGGTAAGGACCTGAAGCAGAGATGGCCGTGGTGATACTTGTGTGTACCTTGCAGAGTCCTAGGCCAGGCAGGGAGATGGAAGAACACTCTGGGGCACAGTGGGGAAAAGCAAAAAGGAGATGGAAAAGCACATGTATAAACAGTATCCCGATTTTAAAAAATTGGATATAAATTTACCAACTTTAGCTGGTTATATACGACTGTAGGGCGTAATAGAAAACTACAGGTGAGTTTTAACTCTTTTTGGAATATTTTTCTCATTGTACCAGATTATTTATGGTGAATACGCATTACTTCAGTGATCAGGGGGAAAGTTATTTATAAAAGAAAACAAGACCTGTTTCTTTAGTGAAAACTGTCTCTTTCTGATACACATGGTGATGGATGAGGTGGTGCCAGCAAGTACCTCTGAGTTTTGTCATTATCCCAAGGAAATTTCTGTGCGTGATTACAAACCAGCCAACCAACCAACCATCCGACCAACCCAGCTCATGGCAGTGGACAGACCAGGGGCTTAATAGGAAGTAAGATGGTTGGTGGGAAAGAGCTGTTTTCTAGAAAAATTGGAGTCTATGGGTCATCCTCATGCACAGGTAAGCTTCAGAAATCTGCCTGGAAGAGAGATTTCTGGGCCTGGGTTTTCAAAGCAGGTGTCTTTCCTGACTGGATAGAGACCCTGGTCTTCCGATGCTGTCCCTCGGTGCCACAGCACGTGTTTCAAGCGGTTGTTCTCGTTCACGGCGTGTAAGTTAGGTTGACAGAACTTGCTATTGAAGCTGCCAGCTGAGCTGTAACTGGTTGTTCATTTGCAGAAATGAATGCCTTCCTTGCCTATCCTGGCTTAAGGTCATTGCTTCTGGTGTGACCTAGCGAGGCTGCTCACACATGCTGGGCCACAGTTGCTCAAACTATCAAATAAGGGGGTGGGGGTGGAAGATGTATCTCAAAAGCCTCTTTGAGCTCTAAGATCTTGGCATTCCCTGTTCTTTGGAGAGTGGAAATATAGGAAGTGATTTGAAGTGGCTGTTGCACACTTGAAAGGGGGCTAGTGCAACTGAGGAAGTGAATTTTTAATTTAAATTAATTTAAATTTATGTAACTACATGTGGCTGGTGGCTACCATACTGGCCCATGGGCCAGATTTGGCCCGGCCTGACTTTGACAGCACCGCTCCTTAATTGGAAAATATTAACATGAGGTGGGCATTTTGAACAATACGTTTTTATATATACATACTTTTGAAATTGAAAGAAACTTTTTATAATTTCAGAAGAACTGTTAAGGTTCATTACAGACAAGACAGATAAGAAGAAGAAAATAAAAAGTGTCATGAAAACACCTACTCAGAGATAACTGCTGTCGGTGCCTTGGTGTATAACCTTCTAAATTATGGCACAGAGAGCCAACTGGCTTTCAAAACCACATTTTGAAATCGTCCAGAAAGGGATAAGGCATGTTAGTAGGAGGAAATGCCTGTTTATGGCTCGGAAGAGAATACAGACGTACGTCTTAGCAGTCTGCTGTGCCTGATATTTCTTGTTTGGGTACTAGGTCATCAACCCCATGGGATGGGATGCATTTGGACTGCCTGCCGAAAATGCTGCGATTGAGAGGAATCTACATCCAGAAAGTTGGACTCGAAGGTATGTATTTATAGGCATGTTCAAACACCTCTACACAGAAACCTTAAATTTTTTTAAAAAATCTGTGCATGACTAATAGAAAACAAAGCAAACAGAACATGGTGGCCTGCCAAGTGATACACAGGTTATGTAAATATTGGTGTTTGTCTTTTACTAAGAAGTCACAGAGAGGGTTTTGGGTATTCGTTCATGTGTTCGTTTTGATGCTTTGTTATATACAAGTTACTCTGTCTTTGAGTATTTGCATTTGGAAGGAAAGAAGGAGAAGGTTGCATTTGTTAAATTTCTACAGTGCTTCTCATTTTCTTGACCATAGTTTGAGCTATATCCATATTCCACATTTGAATTTTCCCTGAAAATTCTGTTCATGTTTTCCTTTACAACTTCGAAGCAAGAGGGCTTGGGCATTTGATGTAGGACTATATGGCCAGTTTATTCTGGGCGTGGCTGTCTCCAAGGGCACGCTCCCGACCCCTCCTGTACCCAGGCTTCCGTGTCCCTGTGGGCTGGCAGTGCCCATCCCGCCCCCTCCTGATAGAGTCTTGAGGGCCTCATACCAGAACCCAGCAGAAGGTTCTGGGCCCACCCCGTAAACTTTCCTTCCCCACCCCACCCCTCTGAGACATAGAAGCACAGTTCCAGGGTCTGGCTCCTGTATCCTCACCTTCCTTTGCTTTATCTTGACCAAGGCTACAATGTAAAAGCATCCATGGCATCATTCAGTTCTCTAGGGGAAATGATCAAATAAAGTGGATCAAATAGGGCTCACGTTTGATGTCAGCTAGACCAGGGATTGGCAAAGGTATGGCCCATGGGCCAAATTTGGCCCTGCCTGGCCTTGTAAATAAAGTTTTATTGGAACATAGTCACACCCATGTGTTCGCATATTGTCCATGGCCGCTTTCATGCTACAGGGGCAGAGCTGAGTAGCTGTGACTGAGACCATATGGCTCACAAAGCTGAAAATATTAGCATCTGGCCCTTTACAGAAAAAGGCTGCCAACTCCTCTACTAGAGAGTAGCAGCTAAGAAGATGACCCCTGAATCAGGTCACCTAGGTGCAAATCCTGCCTTCTTGCTAGCTAATCACCTTGAGCAAGTTACTTAACATCTCTGTGCCTCAATTTACTTACCTATAAAAGAGGGACGGACAGTCATAGTTCCTACCTCATATGAATGGATAAAGATTAAGCACTGTCTTAGTCAGCTGCTAATAACAAATACCACAGTCTGGGTGGCTTATAAACAACAGAAATTTATTTCTCACAGTTCTGGAGGCTGGGAAGTCTAAGATCAGGGCACCTGCAGATTCGGTATCTGGTGAGGACTCGCTTCCTGGCTCATACAGTCATCTCGCTGTGTCCTCACACGGTGGAAAGGGCGACGGAGCTCTCTGGGGTCTCTTTTATAGGGGCCCTAATCCCATTCATGAGGGCTGTGTCCTTGTGACCTAATCACTTCCCAAAGGCCCCCACCTCCAAATACCATCTCATTGGGGGTTAGGTTTCAACATATGAATTTGGGGGAACACAGACATTTGGTCTATAGAAAGCCCTGGGAGAAAGCCACGCCCAGCATAAACTGGGCATATGTTTCTACCTCAAATGCCCAAGCCCTCTTGCTCCGAAGTTGTGAAGGCAAAAATGCTTAGCACAGGACCTGGAATAAAATAAGCCATTGTTAGCTAATCAAAGATCACCTAGAGAATTTTTTCATGGCTTTTCATATTTTCAGCTTGAATGGAAGGAGGATGCAGAGAAGTGAATGAGCCCTTTTTCTTTAACAAAAAGAAAAAAATGATGTATTTTCTTATCTCATTTTGTATTAAAGTTGATAAATTCACTTTTCTCCTCTTTCCCAAATATTGGACAGTTTTAGACTTCAGGTTTTGATTGTCAAAGCACTAAACCAGGTCTCTTTTGGATTCCCACAGTTTGACTGTTAAGGTTTTTCTCTTTGGTGGATTTTGAACTTGTAAATGCTTGGCCCAGATCTGTGCAGGATACAGACATGTGGGTGGTCCAGCAGAGCACAGAGTAAGGAGTCTGAATGGACAGAGGAAGGGCTCATCCCCAGGGCCAAAGACCATCATGGTTTCTACTAGGTTCTGTATCAGTCCAAAGAATAGATATCTTTTAATATGCAGACATTTTCGTTGATTCTTAGTGATTTATTTTCCAGTTTCCCTTCACATTCACATACATAGTTTGTTTCTGGCTCCTCACCCTCTAAAAACCAAACTTTCTTCCCTTTGTTCCACAGTAATATTAAATACATGAGGAAACAGCTAGATCGTCTGGGCCTGTGTTTCAGCTGGGATAGGGTAAGTCAGCCCTTTTTCCTGGAAGCTCTTTATTTTAATGAAGGTTCTGGCTGCACAGGACGTGGTTGCCCGGGGCGCTGCACACATCTAACGTCATGTGCACCATCTTTGGTTTGGGAGAAGAGAAGGGTGGGAGGCAGAAAGCAGGAGGAACAGGGTAGCGCTCAAGGAAGACGAAAGTGTCCCCAGGAGCTAATTTACCTACAAACAAGTAATTTTCTGTGGGATTAAGCTGAGAGTGTTAACTTTAACTTCGCAGTTGGCTCTGATTTATGTGTGGCAAAAGCTTTGCCCAAGGATTCCTGCTGTTCTCAGCAATAGTTTAAAAACATGACGGGACTCTATTTAGAAGTGATGAACTATCAACCCATCTGGTCCTCTTAGGTGATTGGGTGTTAAGTCAACTGACCATTTATTCACCTTTAGTTCCAAGCTCGGAATTGAGGCTCATAAGAACCCATAGCGATTCTGTCACAAAAATCCTTTCAAACTGTATTCACTGGAGAATTCCAGACTTGGGAGGAGTGCACTGAAGACCGCCTGGGTGTCAGAGACAGTCACATAAGTGTGGCTGAGCGCTTCAACGCTCTGGCCAAGGCTCACCCCTTAGACATTGATGGGTGGTCTGTTGGGTGAAATGGGCTCCTGCTTGGCCTCTCTATGAAGGACGCTTCCAATGTCGTGATTTGTCTTAGCATCCCATTTATTCTGCAAAATGATTGGGGTTTTCATTGCGGGGCCTGTCAAGTTCAAGTTCACATCATTTTATTCAGAAGAAGCACCTGGAACACACTCCAGTCAGATCTTGTTCTTTTCCTTCCCAACAATTTCTTAAATGATTGAGATTTGATGAGCACAGTGAAAAAGCGAAAGTCGAACACATTTAAGCAATCCCTGATTCTTTTGTTTTTTGGTAGCTTCTTTAGATGAGGTCATGGGCCGAATCAAGTTCTCATTGCACCACTGATGCCATTTTTACCACTTACTTGCAAGCTCACCAGTGTTTCATTTGGTGGAGGTGTGAAAAAGTCCTGTCCCCTGGGTCAAGTTACCCTGAAGTGCCAGTAGACAATCACTAATAAGAGAATTGAGTCATGCCCGGAGCATTCCAGAGATGAAATTGCAGCTTCTTTAAGGAGAAAAGTGGACTTGTTAACCCCCAAGGATGATAACTAGCCTAGCCCTGCACAGGAACAAAAACCAAAATGGTTCAAAAATTAATGGATACTTGTCCTGATTATCCTAGAAGATTAGAAAATACAGAAAAGTATAAGGAAGAACACAAGTCAGGGCACCAAATTTGAAATCCTGGCATGGTTCCTTGCAGTCTTTTATTCTGGAATTATAAACATTTACGTAATTTACTTTTGTAAAATTGAATTCGTAATGTTTTTTTTTGTTTTTTTTTTTTACCTACTATTGATGAACATTTTCCCATTTTATCAAATGTCCTTTGCAAAAGTGACTTTCTGTAGCTTTAATTTCACCTGGTACTTAGTAACCACTGCTGACCCACAGCTGTGGGTCTCTCCTGGGACAGTTTTATAGGCTTGCTCGAGAACACTGCCTATCGGTCGGTGGGCTGTTCACTGTCCTCCATTTTAATCATCTTCTCACGACTTTGATCTTTTTCTTTGAAAGAACGTCTCATGTTTGTTTTCCACATCACTGATTCAGTTTCAATAGAATCAATGTTGCTTCGTATAGTTTCTAATGCAAATATTAATTTTGCTGTTGTATTTTTAGATTTGTTATTCTTTTTCCTTATCTCACTCAGTGCCCATTTTCTTTCTCACGCCTCTTGGCCAGGTGCTTCTTTTCCTACTTATTTTGTTATCTCATCTTCACAGACCATATACGGTCAGAAATTTTCTAGAGAATACAAGGAGATGCTCTTGAAAGTTATTTTTGCTTCCTGTTAATAAATCATTTTCACCAGTTTGGAATGCTGTGTTCTCCTTGTTTGTTTCAGAATCTCTTCGTAGACACCTTGTGGATTTTTTTCCCCTTTTCCTTAGTGGACTGACTAGTCTAGAGATCCATCAGCCTGAGAGGCGGGGAGGGGAAGCTCGGTCACTGTCTCTGCCTCGTTTATTTCTGTCTGGGTTTGGGGAATCCACTGCTCCTGGTGCATCGTTCTCTTTGGTCTGATCAAGCACGTGAGTTGTGGCATCAGATACCCCTGACTGACTGCTTGAGTGCTGCTGAGCCACCGCAGCCAGGAGTGTCCCGTTTATGGACTGTCCATCTGCCCCATAGCCCACTGTCCCCTCTGGGCCTTGCCATTTGGAGTAAAGGGTGCTAGAGCCCTGGTTCTCAACCTTTTCTGAAAAGGGGGAGATGCTATTTGGCTTTTTCTTCAATCTGGTCCCATCTGCCAAAATTCCTTGGCTTGTTTGGCATGTTGATGGCACCTTGTGTTGTTGCCAGCACTGGTGCAGTCCCCTTGACCCCCATCTTTAAATTCTGTTGGTCATTTTAATGAGAGAAATGGAAACAAGTTTAGATGTGTGTGTTCTTGGTGCCCTCCTGCCCAGAATTACACAAGTGCTTTTTGGTTAAACCCTTACAATCTGGTCATAGGGAACAGCAAAGTGAGGAGGTAGAGGACTGGTTTATTTAATTGACGAGGCAAATCTGTGCCCTTTGCAAGGTAACATTCCTAAAGTCTCTGAAAAACCAGATAATTCAACAGATGGCTAGCTGATAATTAGCAGAATGTTTTAAAAATAAGATGGCTCAGAAGTGCTATCTTCTTCCTCCAGATGGAGAAAGCCCATGTTAGAACCTGGGTCACAGCCTCATTCTGCCTGCCTTTCCCTGAGTGGGAATCCCTGTCGGAATGGCCTAGCCCTGGAGTTGCATTCGCCTCTCTCTTTCATAAAAGGCTTAATTCTCTAGATTAAAAAAAAAATAAAAAATCTACATTTCTGGAATTAATGCGTTTGTGGTGAGCCAGAACGATTTTCAAAGGATGACTTTTAGCGTACGCTGTTTCACTCTTTTAGATGTTATTCTCCAAACAGTCTGTATCATATTGAGGAAAGGGAAGGTAAGAAACTGAAAGCTGAGTTTGAATAGCTGAAGTTCTACTGAGCTGTGGTCATCTTAGGACAGTGGAAGGGGCACCTCAGAACCAGGCGCTATCAGAATTGTTACCGGGACAGGCTTTTGGTGCCATCAATGCCGCCCAGCCTGCATGAGGCAGGGAGGCCATTGAGGCATTCGTGCCTTCCCCACCATCTGCACAGATCTCTGTGCTTCTGTTTCTCTCACTTTCTCTCCATCTTTCTTCCCTTTCACCGTCCTCGTTCCATTCCCTGTTCTCTCTCGTCCCTTTTGTTTGACCCACCTGTGTTCTGTTTCCTCTCCTTCTTCCCGTCGTCTTTCTCTCCTGCCTCTTTAAAAAAAAAAATAAAAAAAAAAAAATACTGTATTATGGACATTTTCCAGTTTATACCAAAAAAGTAAGTGTAATATGAGGAACCCCCAAACACTCATCCTCCAGCTTCAACAGTTGCTATTACGTGGCCACTCATATTTGATCTAAACTCCTCCATGCTGAGTTATTTGCAGCAAGCCCCAGACACTGTACAACGTCATCTGTAAAGAGTTCAGTATTTATAGCAAAAGGTGAAGGCTTACTTTTCCCTCTCTCCCTCCTTCCCTCCCTCCCCTCCTCTTTCCTTCCTTCTTCAGTCACAATTCCATTACGATACCTAAAACAATTACCGATAATACTGTAACATCATGGCATTGCAGTCATTTTGCGAATTTCCCGGGTTGTCTTGTAATTCTGTACCCCATGGGTTGGTTTGCCTGCATGTCTGCAGGCCTTTGTCGAGCCTTTTTTCCCCAACTTCCATATCGTTATGGCTTGGGAGCAGTACTCTTTTCATCCAAAACACACAAGGTCTTTGGACCATACCTTCATGATTTATTTTCATGATTTGTGTGATTTTCATGATTTGTATGATTACAAGAGTGAAAATTATTATTGCTTCAAGACTCTTACCTATCTTGGCATTTTATTTACATAGAAGACTAGATGTTTGGTAGGAAGGATTAAACACAAGAAATAAGGACGGCTCCAGGATAACAGAAATATATATTTTTAACTTTTTTCTTTTCTTTTTACTTTAAGAGAATTCAAAGAATAGCTTAAGACAAAAAGAACTTGGGGGCCAGTGAGTGCCTGAAAACATGGGAAGATTCCCATTGTGCGAGCTGGGAGCAGTGGTTTCCTTGGCAACGTGTAACAGGCACCCAAGTGTTTGACTCTGCGAGGCCTCTTTCAAGTGCCTACAGAGGTGAAGCAGTTTGTCTGGCAAATCTCCGGCTCTGGATTACTTGTCCCTCAGAGTCAGAAATTTAACCGCATTCCAGAGGTCTTCCTCTGGTTAGGAGGAAAAAGGCGTAAAACGCCCTTGTTTTAGCTGAACTGAATTGGCAGCTCACGTTTTAGAGCTGACCTATTCACAGGAAGGTAGGTGCTGGTGCCTAAGGGTTAGTGTTCAGAGCTGCAGTCCCCTTGAGGTTGGGGACCACATCTCATCACACATACATCGCACACGTTCAGCTGACCTCATGCAGAGCGGTGCCAGCTCAGTACTTAACAGCCTAAAACATGCGAGAAAGTGTTCTGCTGCCAGGAGAGCGTTCTTGGCCTCATCAGCCCCAGCTAAAGAAGGAGGTCTCTTGGGGCTTCTCGGGAAAGGAGGCAATTTGAGCAAGCAGTTTGTTTTATCTGCAGTCCACACCGGTGGGCATGAGTCCAGCTGTGTCATCCCTGCTAAGGATGTGCATGCGGCTGATGGGACCAGACTGTCCCGATTTGATGCTTTTGAGGTGCTTTTAGGAGATGGGCTCTTAGACGCTCACCTCAGAGGTCTGGGTGTGGATAGTAGGTCTTGCCATTCAGACGTGCTGGGCAGGATGTGTTGCACCTCTGAGCCTCAGCTTCTCTCCAGGGAAGTGCTTCCTTCCTGTGGTTGTTAAAGAGATTAGATCATTCTTTCAATGCCTTGGAAAAGAAGAGCATAGGGTAAGGGGGGTGGGGGTGGGAGATGAGGGTAAGGGGGATCAAATATATGGCGATGGAAGGAGAACTGCCCCTGGGTGGTGAACACACAATGGGATTTATAGATGATGTAATACAGAATTGTACACCTGAAGTCTATATAATTTCACTAACAATTGTCACCCCAATAAATTAAAAAAAAAGAAAAGAAGAGCACAAGCTCTCTCTCCACGGCTGACGCAGGCTTCCAGGTCTGCGTCGTGTATCAGCGCGCACGGCCTTTGATCAGTAGAATGGGTGGGTGCCTGTCGTTGTGTGGGTACAGGGGGCTTTAAACGTGTTGGGGAGCGATACCTGCACGGTCTGGAAGGTGTTGTTGTTACTGCATGAGAAATAACAAGGATGAATTAAGGGCATGCTTACACCAGGGGTTCTGAAACCTTGGCGAGCATTCCAGTCACTGGAGGACTTGTTGAACAAAGCGCAGGTTTCTGGGTCCCACCCCCAGAGTTTGGGATTCAGCAGGTCTGTGATTTTGTTTTTCTCTCTGGAAAAAGAGGATCTTAGGCATGAGCGTGCTCCCAAGCCTTATTAGCTAGGAATCAACATACAGGCCTACCATCCATTCTTTCTGACATAAGGGAGAGCATAAATAAATAATAACAACAATTTTTTAAAAAAACAGGCAATGTTTTTGCAAGCGCAGAATTATTTTTGACTGCTTTCACTGTGAAATATTAGACATGTATAGACCAAAACATACAACATGTATGTATAGCTTCATACATTATTGCAATGCATGGCCACCACCTGGATTAAGAAATAACACTTTGCCAGCACCCGGGAGCTCTCTGTGTGTGTGTCTGTTTCCAGTCGCAGCTCCGTCTCTCTCCACCACAGGAAATTGCTGTTCTGACATTTATGACCATCACCGCCTTGTTTCCTATATTCTCGTAGTCTTACCATTTACAGAAGTTTTTTAAAGTTACAGAAATAGACTCACATAGTATGTCTTCTTCTGTATCTCGCTTTTTTAACTCAACATTTTTTTCTCCAATATAGTTTTTTTTCAAACATTCGGAAAAGTTCAGAGAACAGTAAAATCAACACTCGTTTGCCTTCCACCTAGATTCAACAATTGTTGACATTTTGCCGTATTTGATCATAACTTGAAGACATGAGGGCCCTGGGCCTATAAGTATTTTGGCATTCCTCTCTGAAGACTCAAGAGGAGCTTCTTCATAACCACAATGCCACTTTGACAACTAAGAAAATTCACTGTAATTTCATAGTATTATCTGATATCCAATCTGCATGTGAATTTCCCAGTTATTCCAAGAAGGGCTTTTATAGCTATTTTTTTTTATCCTAGACAAGTCTCCTGTATTAATTTTCTGTTGACAAATTACCACAAACTTAGCATCTTAAAGCAACACAAACGTATTATCTCACAGTGTCAGTTGGCCAGAATTTGGGTGGGCTTCCTGGGGTCCTCTGCTTAGGGTCTCACAAGGCCAGAATGAAGGTGTTGGCAGAGCTGTGTTCCTTACTAGATGCTTTAGGGAAGAGTCTGCTCCCTTCCTCATCCAGGGTGTTGGCTGAATTCAGATCCTTGGTGGCTGTAGGACTAGGGCCTCCCTTTGCTGGCTGTCAGCCAGGAACAGGCTCTGATTCTCACAGCTGCCCCCATTCCTTCTATCTTGCCATGTGGTTCCCACTAGTAACAGTGGTCCAGTCCTTCTCATGCTTCAAATCCCTCTGACTCCCCCTTCTGTGTCTCTCTGACTGCAGCCAAAGATCCCTGCCTTTACCTGCCCATTTGATTACACTGGGCTCACCCGGATGATTGAGGATAATCTCCTTATTTTAATTATGCCTGCAAAATGCTTTTAGCCACTTAACTAACATACAAGGATTCACTGGTTCCAGGGATTAGGATGTGGACATCTTTGTGAGAGGTCATTCTTCCTACCACATTCCCCTACCTTTTTAGTTTTTAATGATTATTATGGACTGAATGTCTGTGCCCACCCCTCCATTCCTGTGTCGAAGCTCTAACCCCCAACATGAAAGTGTTTGGAGATGGATCTTTGGGAGATAATTAGGGTTAGATGAGGCCATAAGGGTGGGGCCCCTCCTGAAAAGATTAGTGCCCTTATAAGAAGAAATGCCAGAGAGCTTGCTGTCCCTTTCTGCGTGCTCCCAAAGAAGAGGTCATGTGAGGACACTGAGATGGCAGTCGCCTGCGAGCCAGGAAGGGAGCTCTCACCAGAACCCAACCTGCTGGCACCCTGATCTCAGACATCAGCCTCCAGAACTATGGGAAAATAAATTTCTCTTGTCGGAGCCATCCAGTCGCTGGTATTTTGTTACGGCAGGCTGAGCAGGCTCATACAACGGTTTTGACTTTTGAAGATTTTAGTGCAGTGGTTTTGTACAATGTCTCACGGTTTGGATTTGTCTGATTGGTTCTTCAGGTATCAGTTGCAGTTACTATGGCTACCTAACACATCACACCAAAATGTGGTGGCTGAGAACAGCACCAACAGTCATTTTGCCCATGTTTCTGCAGTCTGGGCAGAGTTTGGCAAGGATAGCTCGTCTCTGTGCCATTCAGCGTGATCGGGGGCAGATCGGAGGCGAGGGTGGGAGCCGTCTGAAGGGCCTGCTCACTCACATGTCTCGTAGCTGGGGCTGGAGCAACTGGGGCTCGTGTGTGTGTGTGTGTGTGTGTGTGTGTGTGTGTGTATATATATATATACACACACACATATATGTATACACACACGGTCGGACAATTAAGTTCACGACCTCATCCTAGAAAAAGTGCTCCATACTTCATTGCTGAATATCACTACAGTCACCTTCCAAGTGCTCCCCTTGGGAAGCTATGTGCTGATGCCAGCGTCTAGCCCACCTTCAAAGCCATTTGGAACTCTTTTTCTGGAATGGCCATCAGAGCTGTCATTGTATTACCCTTGTTGTCCTGAATGTCATCAAAATGTCTTCCTTTCAATATTTCCTTTATCTTCGGGTAAAGAAAGAAGTCATTGGGGGCCAGATAAGGTGAGGAGGGAGGGTGTTCCAATACAGTTATTTGTTTACTGGCTAAAAACTCCCTCACAGACAGTGCCCTGTGAGCTGGTGCATTGTCATGATACAAGAGCCATGAATTGTTGGCGAAAAGTTCAAGTGGTCTAACTTTTTCACGCAGCCTTTTCAGCACTTCCAGATAGTAAACTTGGTTAACTGTCCAGTTGGTATAAATTCGTAATGAATAATCCCTCTGATGAAAAAAGGTTAGCAACATCGTTGCAACAAGTTCGCAAACTTAATTGTCAGACCTCGTGTGTGTGTGTGTGTGTGTGTGTGTGTGTGTGTGTGTGTGTACATATACACACATATAATGTCCAGGTTTTTTAGTTGTACTTAGTGGAAAGAATAGGTAAAGGTACATTTATCTATTCCATCTTCCCAGAAGAAGATGGCATATATAGTTTTTAAAATCCTTCCCCGTCCTGTGAGATTCTGATCTGGGCTTCACTGTCTCTAGCCCTTCCTTTAACAATCATTGGACTGAAAGATCTCCAAAATAATTTTCTATACTTTTTCGTAAGCCTGTATTTTAGGTTTTGGTCTGTGTCACATGTGAAATCTTTGAAGCTGTGACAGGTTTCTACTACTCATTGCTTATGGGGCTGGCAGGCAGCAGAACAGCTCCGTTTGGGCACTGCTGTCACTGTTTTGCATCAATGCAATTAATGAATTGATATTTGCTCTTCCTCTGGATCCATGCCCATGTCTAACCAAGAGCTTTCATGTGACTCAGGAAACCCAGACAACTCACATCTCAAAAAATATCTTTCAGATGACTCTGTCCCGTTGATCCTGAAAATTTCAAGTACCTTGCAGATAAAATTAATGGTTTTTTTCCTTCCAGAAAAATGCAACAATCGTGGAGGGCTGGTTTGGCTTGGATAGTTGAAATACTGGCATCTGTTCAAGCAGACCGATACCAAATTGTCATTCAAACCCATTAGTCTCATCTGTAGTTTAATGGAGGGTTTTCTGTTCCCCACTGTCTAGTTACAAAAGCTGTCTGTATTGTTCAAGACTGCCTTCGTGAAATTCTTGTCAGCTTGCAGAAGACAATTACCAGGAAATTAAGCAAATTGTTGCTTCTCGCCCAATTGTGGATAGTTCTCAGAATCTTGTTAGTTCGTAGCAGGAGACAGCTTTTAGATTTACCATAAAAACAACAGTGCTCCACAAATAATGATCAAGAAAATAGCAAAAAGCGGAGCTTACTGAGCCGGCTGATTTCAGTTCAGGAAGACAGTGAGTTGTCTGTAAAGCTGCAAAGACTGTGACTCCCCTTCTATTAATGCTCTTCCTCTAAATTGGCTTCAAGAGCATGTAGAACATGAACCTTTCAAGTCACTTGAAACTTGAGCTGTAGCCTTGGATTTGAAAAACAAGACCTTTAAGAACAAAATGCATGTTCTGTAAAAGTACGGTGTATATAACATTGGTCATTTTCAGTTTTCATTAAATGCTTATTTTCCGTCTAAAGTTAGTCCTGAGGTGAAGGAAGGTAATTATCTAAAAATGAATTCTTAGACATAAATGTTAGGTTCGTGATTAATTAGTTACCCTGTTTAACACCTGTTTCTTCAACTTCATAAAGGAAGAGAACAGGGAAGAAAAAGGAGACCAGAGGTAGAAGGTTGGCATAGATGGAATTTAACAGATGGTTGAAGGAAGAGAGGTGAGACATTGAGGCCCAGAGGAAGTGGCCAGTGAGGCTGAGGAAGCCTGGGCAGTGGGAGTCGTGAGGAATGACAGCTCAGGAAGGAGCAAGAGGTGGCCATGTGGTCAGGACGGGACCCCTGGCTGGGCCTCTAGATGACGAAGGGTTAACTGGCCTATGAAAAGGCCTTCATCTTCTCAGTCAAGGAGGAGAGGTCATCTTTGTGCCACCGAACCCAGTGCTGATATGTTGTTGGTCCTCAGTAAGTGTCTGTGGAATAATTCAATGACTGAATGAATAAACAGAACCTTGAGTTGGGTGAAAAATCCATTCTTTCTGTTCTCGATGCCCTCCCCACCCCCATTTTCTCTCTATCGCACTAGCTGATTGGTGAGTCTCTTAGAATAAGGAGGGGTTGCAGACCCTTAGTGAATGTTTTCTCATCGGTGGAGGAAATGGGAGAAACAATATTCTGAACCAGCCTTCTACCCGGGAGTTCAGAGACTGATCTCAGCTTCAAAAATATGTCTCCTTTTGGGACAGTCATCATTTGTTTTTGGTGTGGAAGTTGCTGATGGAGATAAACTGATTCTTATGCCTTTGGGGATTTGGAGGTTCTGCACACAGGTTTCTTAAAGCACTTGGTGCGGCATGAATTGGGGCAGCATTTTCTCATGTGAACCCACCCATATGTGGCAACATGTAGTATTAATAAACTAGAGTGTGGTTCCAAGAACTTTCTTAGGAAGCCTGTTATAGTTAAGAAAATTAGCAAGGGTTCTGTCTCAAGGCTTCCTTTTGTTTTTAAATATAGTGATACTTGACCACTGAACTTTTTTTTTTTTTTTTTTTTTTTGGGCCAGGATGATGCAAAACTTTTATAAAGTAACTACTTGACCTACCTCTGTATACTTTTTTTCCTACAAATTTTAGTTGTTTACTTTTTTCTTTTTTTAAATTTTTTTTAATTTTATTAGTTTTAGGTGCATAAGACAAAGCAATATTTAGACGTTTATCATTTATATCCCTCACACTGTGTGAACCCCCCTCCCCCATCCACTGTCCCTCTGACATTGCACAGAGCCATTACATTTCCACTGTCTCTATTCCTAATGCTGTACTCGCTTCCTGTAACCATATACATATATATATATATATATATATATATATTTATAGTTGGTGTCGTGCGGGAGACCCTGCTCGCTGCGCCATTTGTCATGCGGGAGACCCTGCTCGCTGCGCCATTTGTCGTGCAGGGAGGCCTGCGGGGTCTCTGCTCCCGCTCCCCATACAAGAACGCAGGATATGGTGAGGCCAAAAAGGAACACCCACGGAGCCATAGGCAGGGGAGTCATACCACTATATTCTCTCTGGCGGCACTATACTCTCACTGGAGGCTGGATCCACACTGTCCGCAAACCGCCATCCACGCTTGCCAGCCCAGCCGCCATCTTCTTGCTAGCCCCATTCTTCTCCTCTCTTCTCTTCTCCTCCGTAGCCACAGCAGTTATATTAGTGGCCAATGGCTCACTGGTTACAGCTGACAGCAAACTAGCCACAGCTGATGGCCATCCAATCACAGCTGATGGCCATCTACTACCCGAGTGAGCACCTTTCCATGTGAGGGCGAGAGCCTGGAAACTGCTCTCCTGGCTCTGTCCCCACACTGGACCAGATACTGCTGGGAAGACAAGCTACCCCTGTTCAGATCCCTTCATCCTCACAAGTCACAGCATCCCGGTTCTCTGATGAGTAAAGTGAGGCCCAGAGAGAGGAGTCACTTGCAGGGTTACCAGCGAGTCCACAGCAGAGCCATGCTCAGGCCCCCGTCTTGGGCCTGCTGGTCCTCTGCCCCTTTGATCCGCTGCCCTTTCCAGCCCTCAGGATCTGAGAGCTTGTTTGGGAAGGTGAAGAAAACTTGAGGACTTAAATAATAGGGCCAAAAAGTGTGTCCTGAATTCACTTGGCATGTCAGACTCAGTCGGGTGGGAGCGTGGAGTACCAGCCTCCCTGTCATTCCCCTGCAGCCTGGACGGCAGCCTGATTCCAGCCCGTCCTGTGAGCAAGGGAGCCTGCTGCTGCTGGGTCCCCGCTGGGCTCCTGGCGTTAGCATTCTCCTCTCACCTGTGTGCTAAGCACCTGCCAAGTACATTACATGCATTTTCTCATGCAATCCTGTATCCGTCCCAGGATTTGGTCCAGTTATTGGCCCCTTTTACAAATGTGTTAGTTATCTATTGCTATATAAAGAATTGTTCCAAAACTTAGTAGGTTAAAACAATGAGCATTTATTGTTTCACAGTTTCTATGGGAAAGGAATCCAGCTGTGGCTTAGTAGGGTCCCTCATAAGGCCGCCATCAAGACAAGGCTGAGATCTCATCTGAACTCCCGACTTGGGTATAATTTGCTTCCAAGTTCACTCGTGTGGATTTTAGCTGCTGGACAGAGGGCTAGTTCCTTGCTGACTGTTGGCCAGGGCCTTCCTCAGTTCCTTGCCACATGGGCCTCTCCATAGGGCAGCTCAGAGCGTGGCAACTGGCTTTAATCAGAGCAAGAGAGAGGAAGAAAGAGGCAGAGGAGGCCTAGACAGAAACCACGGTCCCTTCATAACCTCATCTTGGAAGTGGCCTCCCCTCACTTGCTATGTTCTGTTTGTCAGGAGCCAGTGTCTGGGCCCAGCCCACACTTGAAGGAAGGGCATTTCACAGGGGCATGGCTATCGGGCGGCAAAAATCACCGAGGGTCATGCTGGAGGCTGCCCGCTCCACTAATGAGGAAATGCGGCACAGATCTGGGGAAGTCACTTGCCTGGTATCACACAGCCCCGAGGTAGGGTCTGAGCCCTCACGTCCTGCCTCTGGGACCCCATCTTCCCCCGCCCCTACCTGACTCCTGCTTAGTACTTACAGACACAGGTGTCCACCTGGCCCCTTTTCACTCTTATAACAGCAACTAGGAAGGTGGGCAGGCCAGCCCCGGCCTCTTACCTGGGGACTGGGGACAGTGACCCCTCTTCCCCCCATTATATTCCCTGTGGTTCTGCATTTAGGCCACATCCTCTGTTTTAGAGCCTGGCTCATCCACACTGGTTCTGTGGTCACATGCTAAGGTTGTCAGGGGCCTTGGAGGCGGCCATGTGGATGCCCCTCCGTCGTCACCCCAGGACAGTTGTCTGTAGCACGTCATCTCTAGTTCCTTAAACTCCACTGTGGGGTCTCAAGGTGCATATTCCAAGTGTATTGGAAGTCGTCTCACCAGGCCAAGGATCGCTCCACGATAGACTCAGCTCTTCTTCCTTTGAATCTAAACTGTTGTAAGACCTGGAAAACTCTAGGCTAATTCCCAGAGGAATACATAGTCACTGTACAAAGTCAGTGAGGTTCAGAAACCTGTTTATAATTTTTCAAAAAGTCACCCACAGTCAGTGTCATCCTGAGGCAACCCGGTGTGTGTTTCAACGTTGGCACCCCCCCACCCTTCACCAACATTCTAGGTTCTGTGAAGAAGTCATTACGTTCTGTGACAATCCAGGGGCAGGGCAGGACCCCGTCTCATGCAGTACCTGAGAGGAGGTGTATTTGGGAGGAAGCTCGTTGCAGTGGTTTCCAACCCTGGCTGCACGGGAAAGGTCTGGGCGCCAGGAACTTCAGAAGCTCCGTTCCCACGTGCAGCCAGGTTTGAGTGCTGAGTGTTTGGAGGACTTCGTGTAGGCGTGGCCATGAGGGTCCTGGTCTGGCAGGTTTTCTCGGCAGCCTTCCTCTTCCCTGTTCCAGCACAGCGAGTGCACAGCGCCTTGCACCAGAACCTTGAACAGTCACCAGCGAGGACCATCCGATGCAGACCAGATGTGTCGTTTTTTCTAAGCTGCCCCAGTATGAATCCCGAGGCCGATTTCTCTGGCCTTTGAGCTGTGCTGTGCTTTCAGAACCTCCCCCTTTTAGAATTAGAGAACCTGGGAAGGAATAAAAAGCAAGGTTTCCACTGCAATAAAGAGCAAATGACAAAAATGCACATTACAAAAGATCATCTTTCAGAAAGGCATGTGAGTACCTCGCTCCTCTGCTTCCAAGATTGATTGTTTTGAAGGCAGATGCTCGTGGAGAGGCTGAGGAGAAGGGGAGGCGAAGCCTTGTCACTGGAAAAGGATGCATGGCAGCTGCTCATCTCTCTCACTGTGTTTATTTTCCGATGTACAGGGCGGCTGGAAAACTGACTTGACAAACATGTTTTCTGAGATTTTTGTTTGTTTTGTTTTGTTTTGCTATATCCTGATAGCTAACCTAAGTAATTGTGAGGTTCATGCAAATTAAACGCGCATGGCTTTGAGTGATGTTTGCAGTTCTGTGATCTGATACCAATGACTATCAAAGCTGCAGGGGGACCAAGAAACAAAGACCTGGCTGAATCCTGCCAGAGCAGAAGTTGGGGGTAGGAGGCCACCTCGCTGGTGGTCCCTGCGATGGGCTGCCACCAGAGGTGGCCGGGAGCAGCCTGTGTGGACTTCTCCATCTGGGTCATGGTTTTGGTCTTTCCCTTGTAAACACCATCTCTTTTTAGTCAGAAAGTGAATGTTTGGTAAGGGGTAGTGATAGTAAGCTATCTTAGCCCAGCCCTTTCCTCTCCCTTCCCCCGTCCCGTAGCCTAACGCATCATCCCGCCGTTTTGAGTGGCGTGCTGCTGAAGCCAGCCTCATTCCTAGACAGGCTGCGTCAGGCCAGAGGAAGTAGCACCGTGGGTCCCTCCTCTGTGCCCAGTGTGTGCTTTATGTACATTAGCAAATTCATCTTCATAATAACCCTCTCAGATGGCTTCTTATCCCCGTTTTCTAGATAGGGGCACTTGGCTATGGCCACAGAGCTAATGATGACGCAAGGACTTGAACCCACGTTAAATGGCTCCACAGTAGGCTGTCTTTCCTTAGCTCGTTCTCTCCTCTTCCTGGAGCAAGGAGTGTTAGCCTGAGGAGACCTCAGGGAGGTACAGAGGTGACTACGGCGGTGACTTCCTTCACAGACCAAGCGCTGTGTCATGGCAGGGACAGTAAGTGGGGCTCAGGGGCTCAGCCTTCCTGGATTTCGTCATTGCTGAGTCACCGTGCTTCAGGAACTCCTGGCGAGGCTGGCTGAGTGATTAATTCGTACCGTCTGAGGCGTGGGCAGCAGGTCTCCAAGGATGACATTTTGAGCCTCGCTTGGGTTCTGAGGGAGCTCACCTTGTGTGCTGGGCTCTGTGTTTGGCTGTGAATGTGCAAAATATTCTTCATGCCAAACAAAAGCAGGTATTGTAGAATGTGAAATTGCAGTGTGGGAGAATGATTCTGGTGGAGGTCCCAGCTGTGTAAATTCGGTCTCTTGGCAGCTGGATTGTTCTTTCTAGAGCTCAGGGGGATATAAAAACTGACACCTTTATGTGGATCTATGTGGATGTGGCCGGATTTCTGTTGCTTTTGGAGCTGTAACTTTGGGTTACCTGGCTTTTGTTTTAAAAACAAGGGTGCATTGACGTAGGTGTTGGCTTGTTTGGGAAGCAAGCGAAGGAAAGCACAGGAGTGGAAACGGATTTTGACTTCTCTAGTGTCTCACGGAGAAGCTTTCCCACGTTGGTGCTATCCCACAGCTTGGGGCGGAAACCCCCACACCCCACAGACACAGGGCTCCCCTTTGGGGTACAGGCAGGGTGAGGCCAGAACATTGGATGCTTTGGGCCGGATTCCAATGGATGCTCTTTAAACACTTAACTTGGTCAACAACCTTTTCATGGGAGGGAGTAAACTTACGTATCAGGAAAAATGGTATGCCTCTCTAACTTCAGTAGGAAATTTATTACATGAATTTATGATGGGAGATTTTCCAGGTCAGACAACTACTGGGAGGTATATTAGATAAGTTGAAAGTTTAGATAGTAAAAGCAAGCACTCATTTCCAGTGAGTAGCATTATACGGGTGTTACCAAGGTTCAGAATTGCATCCGCCTGCACCCCAGACTTGCCAAGTCTCAGAGTGAGTGGAAGGGGTGAACTCACTGGAAATCAGTGCTCAACAGAGATGGGGTCACAGCAGCTGGAGAAGGGAAACCTAAGCAAATCCACTCGCGTTTCTACCTTTCCCCAAGTGTTTTCTCCCTTTTTATGGAATGCCCACCAGGAAGTTGCTTGGCTCACTTAATCTGCCTGAGGTTACAGACTCAAACTAAAAAGACTGAAACACATACAGCAGGGTTCCTCCCCTTGGCACTACTGACACTTGGGGCTGGATAATTTTTGTTCTAGGGGCTGTCTTGTGCATTGTAGGGTTTTTAGCAGCATCTCTGGCCTCTATCCACTAGATACCAGTAACACCCCACACCACCACCCCCACAGTTGTGACAAACAAAAATGTCTCCAGGTATTCCCAGATATCCTTGAGGAGCAAAAGTTTCCTCGTTGAGAATCCTTTAAGAACAGGAAGGAATGGCTGGTAACATCTTTGTGGGTACTGAAACCCCAGAGACCCTTGGCTGCAGGGCTGGGTTTTAAGTAAGCAGTTCCCCGTGAAAATGTGCAAAGGGAGTCTCAATTTCTAGCCACACTAAAGTTAAAACTTCTAAGCAGTTTAATTTCAGAAAGATGGCTTTGATGATTTTTACTGTGATGAGGCATTAGAAGACTAGAAATAGCCGTTTTGTTTTTGTTTGTTTTTTTAATCAGCAAATCAAGGGAGGTTCCCGACAGATGCTATGACTTTTCTAGGAAATGCATTTTTGAGCGGAGTCTCTCTACCCCCCACAACATTTGTGGTTCTCGTGAGGCTGGGTTCCTGGGGGGCCTTGCGAGCACCTGGTCTGGCATTTCTTCACTGAGTGGACAGTACTGAGGGTTGTGGGGAGGCCCTGTGTACAGCAGATGGGGACACAGGGCAGGAGCACAGTTCCCGTCCTCGGGCTCCCCGTCCTCTGGGCAGGTGACTCAGGCACTTCAGCGTGAGGGGACAGTGCAAGTGTGGTCAACACGCGTTACAGTAAAACCATCGGTGTTCCTACAGGCAGACCCAGGGTAAGTTCCAGAGACTGAAAATCTCCCTCCATAAGTGGAAGGCAGGGAAAGACTGAAGAACGAGGCTGCCACTGCCATCTGGTAATTAATAGGGTTTATTAAGGGAAACTTCCATACGAGGCATGTTGGGTGGCTGCACGACGAACTGGATTCCTGCGCCCCCTTGGCAGGAGCCAAAGAATTATATAGCATAAAAAGGGGCGCGGGGGACAGTCACAGGTCTGAGGATGTGAATGCTACCAGGTACAGGAAATTACATGCTTGACCAGGCCAGGACAACAAGCTGTTTCAGGAACCAGTGGGAGGCGGGAGAGGGGTGCTGATTTCTGTCAGAATGAGCATCGGTTATGATCACACAGTCTCCAAGGGGGTTGGCAGTGAGCACGCTCCCCCTTCTGGTCCGGGTCCAGCTCACAGTCCAGCAGTGGTCACGTCATGGAACATTCTCTCCTCCAGGCAGGAAGGGAATCATGCTCCTGGAGCAGTGGCTTTCAAGCTGTACTCTTAGCAGATGGCATTATTTTTCTTCCAATGACATATACAGAAATCCAATATGAATAACACAGGTCAGACCCAAGTTTGAAGGCAGGGGTGAGGGGAGGCGGCCTGCATCCCCCACCCCTCACCTCACCTTGGAGCTGACACGTCCAAAGAGAACGCACTTTGCATTCACGTCTGATTGAAAGTAGGCTAATGCTGGTTGGATAGTGATTTTTTTTTTTTTCCTGACTGGATTTATCATCTTTCTTCTATTTTAGGTAAAAGTGATTTTCAAAACCGTAAACCTACATAAAGATAATAATGCTGTTCCATTGCTGTGTAATTTTTACTCTCAATGCGTAGAAGCAGATTCAGGGCTGAGAAAACACATTCATACACACATATAACATATGCATATATATTCACTGGAATATTTTGGTATTTTATTATGAAAACCTTCCATATACAGAAAAATTGAGAAAAGAGACCTCTCATCTCCTAAATTTAACAGTTGTCATTATTTTCTCATATTTGCTTCACATGTTTCTTTAAACTTCTGATGTATAATAATTTTAAGAAACAAACATATCTATAATAACAAGGTCTGGAAACGTTTTTATCACATTCCTCCTCCTCTCATCCCAGTTCATCTTGTAGACCAATGCGATTAGAATGTAGTTTGTGAAACCAAATGAGGGATACAAATCTGATTCAACGTGCAGGAGTTCCTATGCCTATTGAGGGTATTTTTCATTCAACAATAATTTTGACGTGCCTGGATCTGAGCAGACAACAATGAGCAAAATGAAGCATAGCTCTCACCCTGGGTTTTGCTAGAAATGCGAGTTCTTCAGTTGCTTGTCTAGAAACCTGAGGAAGGGGAGTTCTGTGCCATTCCCTCGGGGGAGATGGGGAGTAGCCGGTGAGGAAAAGGGTGGGATGAGGACGAATTTGGAGGTTTGGGGGAGCAAGCCCGCCCAGTCTGCTGGTCCAGTTCTTGACTTGGCGAAGCGCGTTGTGTATGAAGCCCCCTGCAGAGTGGTGTCCATGAGGCTTCGGGAGCTGGTCCAGGCTGTGCCACACACGTGGCCCAGAACCAGCTGCGGCCTTGTATGGCACTGGCCTGGCAGGGGCCAGCTACAGTGTGGGCGAAGCTGTTAGACTGGCTGCTTGTTCACTGTCAGCCTTGCAGGGGCCGTGGAGCTGGGAATCGGAGTTCTTTGTGTTCCAGTAGCCATTCCTCTGCTGGTTTTATAAATCAGCGCATGAAAGGATGTAATACATTAGAAGCTTACATAAGAGTCATTGCCCACTGGGGGCACGGGGAGTTACCTGTCCCCTTGCTTGGTTCCTGCCACACTTGCCCTCCCATCCTGGTTTCAGCTCTCTCCTCATTTAGTCATCTGAGAAAAGGCTGAGTTGTTTGCATTTTTCCTAAAACTGTGCCTTCTATCACTAGCCCATAACCAAAGGAACCATTGGGAATCTCCACCGTCCTACGTCCATTTCTGCCTTAGCTATTTTTGTGAAGACGCGCAGTAGAAAAGGAACAGCGTGAGTGTAGAGGTCTTTGTGCTTTCTCGACTTGATCAACTGTGAACCTTATAGGTTGGTTAATCAACAACCTGTTTTTTAAAATTCTGTAGCAACTGGGTTTTCAGGACAGAAAATACATTTTGGGAACTTTCAATTTAGGCTTGGAAATACAAGCCAGGTGACTTCCAACTGACTAAGGTTAATATTGATAATGTTTTTCATGGGTCTTGCTAAGTAGACACCAGCCTGATTCACATAATGGGATAAATGGGACACAATGAGCTAAAGGAGCAGGTTATATGTAGAAACACAAGGTTTGTTTTCAAATGAGGATTGTATAGAATAAATACTCCTCTTGAGTTTTGTGATTGCTTTCAAAATGAACGCCAGACATGGATCCTCTTCATGGCCCCCAGAATGTTTGTGCTCACAAAAATGGGAATACCCAATTTTGTACAATGTAATTCACCTGTTACTTGCATGGGTGGAGAGAGGGGGTGTGCAGAAGACTTCAAGTTGATTTTCTCACCATTAAACACGTTCTGGGAAGGTGGGAGTGGCATTTCAATAACATCTGTCTTCCCAGAACAAATTGCTTCTTTCCTCACTTTGTGAATTGGCCCGGGTTGGTACAATGTTTGCGGAATGATTGATTTTCAAAGTGAATTGCAAGGCTGATGCATATGTTGCGGGGGGGGGGGGGGGGGGGGGGCAATGTTTACAATGGCCTGTGCATGATTTTTTCCCCTCTTTGGCAGGAGATAACGACGTGTTTACCAGAGTACTACAAATGGACTCAGTACCTCTTCACTAAGCTCTACGAAGCTGGACTGGCCTATCAAAAGGAGGTAAGTGCAAGTTAGTCGCACTTTAAACATTTTCTAAATTTTCTCCATCTTCTTAGAACACATCATTGTTAAATAAAAAACAAATAAAGCTGTTTGCACAGTAGACTTGAAAATGAATACTGTGTCTAGTTTGTGACTAGTCACCACAGACCCAGGCAGTGGCGACTGCCTGGTTTTGTTTAGTGGCTCCAGGGCAGGGCTGGGTTCTTCTTTCACCCTTGAATCCCCAGCACGTAGCAGTGTCTGGTGTCTGTACTGAGATCTAGGAGGGAGCACAGGAAGAATGCAGGCTTCTCAAACCCTCGCTCAGCTCCCTCTCCCAGCTGTGTGCCGCTGGGTAACGCAACTTCCAGGACTCGTGGTCTCTCATCTGCCGCGTGGGGTGGTAACATCATACTGGCAGGGTCTTGGGAAGAGAGAGAATATTTAAAGAACAACTGTCACGGTACCTGTACATAGTGGTCTCCCAAGAAATGGAGGTACTTGTTATGGCAGGAGCTTAATAATAGTAGATAAGCCTTAGATGGTGGGGGATGAAGGGCCTAGAACTTCACTGCCCAGGATTTTAGCCACTAATGGTCTGTGGTTGTTGATATTTAAGTTTAAAGTTAGTGATTACCAGAGTGTAAAGGTGGAGGGGAGAGATAGAAGAGGGTAAGAGGGATCAAGTATATGGTGATGGACGGAGAACTGACTCTGGGTGGTGAACATACAATACAATATAGAAATGACATATTATAGAACTGTACACTTGAAACCTATATAATTTTATTAACCAATGTCACCCCAATAAGTTTAATAAAACAAACAAAAAAAGAGATGAATTAACGTTAAAGTTAATATATGTTAAGAGTGACTCAGGTCCTCAGTCACACTAGCCCCATTCCCGTGCTAGTGGCTGGTATTGGACAGCACAGACATAGAACATTTCCATCATCACAGACCGTAACACTGGTCTAGAAACTTCGGAAGTAACAAGTAGAAAATTCATTGTACCTTTATGCTGGAGACATTCTCCTTTGACCAGACAAGTTTAATGACATAGAATTACACTTTCTTCTCTGTGGGTCACGTCACACTCCTTGGTCTTACAATGAAGAGTGCGTACATAATCATTATGTCTTAAGTTTGAAAAGTTTGAGAATCAATATAGAGACAAATGCAGAAGTCTCAACCTGAATTTCAGAATAAAACAGAAGTATTTTAAACATTGAGAACATAAAGATAATAATTGCTGACAAAAACCAGGAGGTGAAATTGGGGAAGGAAGTAGAAGCAAGTGTGAGATGATCCCTTCATCTTTCCTAGCGAGGAGTCATGGGTAAACAATTGGAGGTTTACGTGTTTGTTTGTTTGTGTTTTAAGTTAGAAAGGTATTAAAGCTAAAGGTAACAAAAATAGCAAAAACTAGAAGAGGGGTCAGGAATGGGAGGAAGGCTGTATGACCATGCTGAATATCTCATCATACACGGCAGAGGGTCAGCAGAACTGTCTAAAGATAATATACAAAAATAGAAGTATAATTTTATTACTTAAAGTTATAATGGTTAACACCAGAACTAATGAACAGAACCTGCTAAAAGTGGAGGAATATTTTTATAACCACTTCACATAATTATGAATATTCTTTGATACTACACCAAAACTCAACAAGCAGTGGCTTCTTAAAAATGGTAGTTGCAATGTTGAACCTGAAACATTAATGAACTTTTTATACTCTGTTATATTAAAATCTATTGGTTTAGCTTGCACTTGGAATGGATTTTTTTTACCTGTGCATATTTATGTAGCATGATGTTTGGTCATTTGGAAAATACTGGTTCGGTGATTTATACAGATCTTCCAAATGTTGGTATATTTCATTGTACAGTATCGTTAGGAGAGTCTTTAAGTTTTGGGAAGCTGTGAGCTCATGGCAGATACAAGTTTTCCAAAATTCTAATTTTCACTTGTAAGTTCAAAATTTATCATTGGCAACAGATACCAGCAGCTGTTTTCCTTTGAGTGACAGGGTCACTCTGTGTATTTTGAGAAAATGTGTGCCATGTACCTAAGTCTGAATAACCATAGTTTATTGTTAGTCATTCTTTCATATAAAAATGCAGTTACATGAAAAAAAAGTGGTGAATCCAGCTCACAATTTGGTCACATTAGTGCTTTTTCTCGAGACAATCTTCACACTTTGCTATCAACAGAAGTCGTTATGGCTACTTCCCCTTTCATTACAGAACGTACTAAAAAGATGTGTACTCAAGAGTTAAGATTTCATGAAATTAATAAATGTTACTGCTTCATCAAGGCCATTCTTAGTGAAGCCGGCTTTTTTCCCTTTATACTAGGAGTGCTCAGGGGTGAAGAGCCCAGCGGCCACGGGTACCGTTCGGTGGCACTGCCCCAATTCATGCTGTAGCCAACAGTCTTACCAACCTTTGTTTTTCACTATTAGTGCAAATACGAGCATGATGAAAAAGGCAAATGCAACTTATTATAATGAAAATAGTTTTGGCCTGTAGACCCCTTGAAAGGGCCTCAGGAACCCCTAGAGGTTTATGGACACACTTTGTAAACCACTGTACACAGTAAACAACTCCTACCCCTGCTCTCATCTTTAAGAATATTAAAATGTTGGTTATTTAAACTATTATGTTAAGTTTATTCTTTTTTCAAAGAAAGCGTTGAGTCCCTGCTAACATTTGAGATGAATTGAGAGTGAGAACTTTGTGGAACCAACTCGTAGAGGTCGGACAATTAAGTTTGCGAACTTTCCACTGTGCACTTACATGGTGGAAAGTTTGCGAACTTAATTGTCCGAGCTTCATACTAATGTTCGAGCACTGTAGACTCTCCTGGGTCAGTTTAACTCCAAAAACACCATAGCGGTTCCTGTTCCCAGAGTCCAATCAGGCGAGGAACGGTGGGAGACGAGACCACCTGTCCAAAGTTCCTGACTGCAGCAGACCAGCTCGTGTTGTTAAAGCATGATTTTCAAAGGAAACATGGCTTCCATACAAATACAAAATGAACATTCAATTCAATTAATTAATTGAATAAAAATATTTTATTCAATTCATTCATTAGTGAGAAAACCAGTTACATGTTAAGAGTGGTTCAAATGAGATTTCAAGGAATGGGGATTTATAGTCAGCAGAATGCTGAAATGAATTTGCCAGTAGCATCAAAACTGCTTAATACCCTACAAGCAACAAACCTAACTTTTAGGGCTATCTTTTCTCTGAAAGAAATCATTTGCGTTGTGATTGGATGGGAGTCATTTGCATTATTCTCAGACAAAAACTACTGGCCTTGCTATGTATGAGTTTTCTACAAGTAAACCTTATCCCTTGTGCCTGAGCAGGATTGTAAAATAACTTTGCCTGCTTCTGAGTTTTGGGTAACTTTTCTTAACACATTATTCAATATTCAGAAGCAAAAGGGTGGGAAGAGAATTCGTGGGAACATCTTCAGAGTTTCCCACTTCACACAGCAGATGCGGTGCTGACCCAGCAGCTTCCCAGACACTTTCCCACGACAGCCGCCCGTGTTCCAGGCGGACGGTAATTATGTCCAAAGGGGTTTCCACACTGGACTCGCCATGGGTCCCCGCAGAGGGAGGGAGGTATCATGCGCTACTTTACATACCCCAAGTGACAGCACGACGACGGAGAAACACTAATCAAAGTTACAAGACATGAAAGGGCCCCAGCAAAGCAGAGGCGTAAACCAGAGGAGGGCGTAAACAGTTCTTGGGAGAGTGTAAGCAGCTGTGTTGGATTACCCAGCGTTACCTATCCTCGGTTGCATGGTTACTGTTCGTTTTATGTACATGGGATATGAAATGATGGGACATGTTGACGTAAGGCAGACGTTTTTCACATGGGGCCCCTTATGTGTGCCGTGCAATATTCTTCTATAGGACACTTTATTTTTGTATCTGTTTATTGTCTATATAAGTCGAACTTTTGAATATTTATTATGTAATCCTTTACGGACCCTTGCATCTCTGTCCCACACTCGGGGTTTGTTCACAGCACATCAAACCCAAACAGGAGCCTTCACCCCATCGCGGCTGGATTGGATCCAAAGCCGATTGCAGGCAGCGTCTTAGGAGCTGAGTGGTTTTTTCTAACGATGGAAGGGGATCCATGGGAGGGTCCCATTGCACAAGCACAGCCATCCTGCTGCTTCCAGCGGTCTGTCCTCCTTAGTTGTTTCCAGATCAGTGTGACACTCCTCATCCCCCAGTACACATGCCCCTGGGGAATAGAGTCCGGTTTTCCCTCTGATCACTTCTCTCGTGGAAACAACCTGTATTCGCTTCCTGTTGCTGCTGCTGTAACAAAGCACCACAAACTTGGTTGCTTGAAACAATAAATTTATTGTCATACAGTTCTGGACATCAGAAGTCCACGGAACGGGTCTCAGTGGGATCAAGTTAAGATGTCGGCAGGGCTGCCTTCTTTCGGGAGGCTGTGGAGGAGAAGGTTTCCCAGCCCATTCCAGCCTCTGGAAGCTGCCTGCGTTCCTTGACTTTGGACCGCCCCCTCCATCATCAAAGTCAGAGTGCAGTATCTTGAAATCTGTCTGACCCGTGCTTCCATCATCCCGTCTCCTTCCATGCCTCTTCTGCCTCTTGTTCCTCTTACAAGGGCCTTTGTCATTACACTGGGCCCACCGGATCGGCCAGCTTGACACCCCTCACTTCATCATATCTTCAGAGACCCTTTTCATGTAGGTCACGCACTCACTGGTTGTGGGGATCAGGACGTAGACATTGGGGTACGATCGTTCTACCACCACAAGCCTTTTCTGCCTGTTTCATAGGCTGTGGCGAGGATGAAACATGTAAATGCTTGTGGAGAGCCTGGAATGGTGCTCGACACGGAGCAGGTGCTCAATGAATGCCCGCCTGCGCATGCCTGCAGCTACGTGGGGTCCCGGAGGTATTTAAACTGGAAAAACAGAAAGTAAACAAAATTCGGAAGCTTCCTGGCTGGTTCGAAGGCAGCCCATCCGTGGACAGGTGTTAGGGAGGAAGCAGTGTCGATTAGTTTTTGGATTTTCATTTAGAAAGTTTCATCTAGTTTTTGACTTAAATGTTTCTGGTTTATTAATTTCTTAAGTCACTATGAAAGTGTCATAAATAGAATGAAAAAAAAAAGGATACATTGTTCGAAGATCAGAGTTAACCCCAATCTGAAGGATTTTGCTCTTGCTCTCACAAACCGAAAGTATTTTCAGCCATAAATATGAATATAAAGACGTCTCTCTTTGAGAGAACATTAATTTCACCTCTGCGGTTTAAAATCACTTTTTCTGTGGATGCAGTTAGTAGAGAGAAGAACGATGCAATCTTGTACTGGGACATTCTAGGGAACCATGGAGAGCCACCTAACTTTGTGAGTTTGTCTTTGGCTGTCTCCGTGATTGCAATGGCAGCTGGGGATGGGATTCGTGGTCCTGGGACAAAATGCCAGTGAGTTCTCACAGCTGACACACACATCTTTGATCTGAAATGCCATTTCCTTGGATGTTTTTCCTCTTCCCCAAGACTTTCATTGGGGAGAAAAATTGCTTTTATGTTTTGCTTTTATTTGTCTTTCAGTTGACCCCAGGGTTTTGTTAGAATGTGTAAACCTCTTAGGAACACATCTTCCTCCTTGTGTTCTGTAACCTAGAGCCTGAGAGATACCAGGCATGTGGAAAATGCAGAAAAAAAAAAAAAGTAAAGTCCTATTTGTTTTTGCAATCTGCAGTACTGAGTGTTTGCTTCTCCCTTATCCTCTGAAGTGTGCAGGGAGCAGAAAGCAAAGGTGGAGGCATACAGAGCTTTTTTTTGTCCTTTTTCTATTTTATAAAGTTTTAGTTATACATGGGATTATTTTGCAGGGGTCTGGGATGGGGGTGGAGTTAGGGGGAGGGCTCTTGAAAGAATTGTCTACGTTACTAAACAATACTGGCTCTCTCTTTTTCCTTTTATTTTTAAGTGGTACCCCTCCCAACCCCTGATACAGACAATAATAATAGATAAGTAAATCACCCTGGTTTAGGTTTATTAACCTAAAGTTTTTAGGTCTGAGGTACTGTTGTCCTATATTTTGTCTCTGTATAGTTATGGATTCAGTGCTTGGGGGAGCCTAGAATGAGGGGGTGAATCATTCAATGCATCTCTTCCCCACTCCAACTCTAGGCTTCCCAGGCTTAAATTTTTCAATGGGTGTACTCCTTTCAGTTGTAAAATCACAACCCACAACCCACAACCCAAGCCTATCCTCTACCCCTACTTTTTATGTAATTTTTAGATATGTCTCTGGGTTAGTCAGGGTCCCAGCAGGAAACAGAAGGTAATAGAACTGTTTCTGTGCAGAGTTTAGGGAAACCCACAGGGATGGTCAAGCACCTGGTACTGACAACAGAAGGAAGCTTTGCCATCCCAGACTGAAGGAGCAATGTTGGGGTGTGGTTACTGGAACCGGGAGAGTGGTAGCTGTAGCAGCAGGAAAGGCCTGCCCAGCAGGGGCTGTGGCCTTCTGTGTGCCAGCCAGGGCCAGCTGGGAGGAAGCCAGGGTCCCTCTCATTGGTTGTACCCAGCCAGAGGGCAAGGCACAGAGGTCAACTTCCTGGGGTGCACGAGAGGGTGGCAGGAGGATTTAGAGTGTCAAATGGTCAACAGTCAGCACAGTCTCTTACTAGAATTGCTTATTAAAATTAAAAAACAACGTGCATTGAGTCAGGCTATTTTAGTGCCGAAACGCATCTCTCTGTACTCACCATCTTTGTTCTAAGTGGTACCTAAGTGTCAGAAAGGGGTGAATGCATGTGGCAGGTATTTATTTTAAATGAAGACAGACATGAATGAGAACGCCATGGAGAGAAATCTCATAGTGGTTAAGACCACAGCTTCGATCAGCCAAATAAAACTATTCAGATAGGTCTCACAATGTTGTTACCTTTGGGGAGCAGGTGTTGATTGGGAGAAGGCACAAGAGAATGTTCCGGGGCTCTGGGAATGTTCTGTATCTTGATATGAGTGATGGGAAAAATGCACCGAGTTGTGCACCTAAGATTTATTCACATTCCTCTATGTACGTTATACCTTAGTTTAAACAGAAGTTTTTAAAAATTGCAGAAAAAAACTTGACAGTTACAGTTCCTAGAGCCCTGAGTTCCAAACCTGTCTCCATCACTAACTGACTGTGTGACCTGACGCAAGTTATTTAATCTCTCTGTTCCTCAGTTTTCTCCTTTGCAATATGAGGATAATAATACTGTAACCTTAAAAGCTTGTTGTGAGGATTAGAAAAGGCAGCTTGAGAAAGGCACGTAGCACAGCTTCTGACAGATGGTTATCACTCAGTACATGTTAGCTATTTACATTAAAATAAACATTCGTTTCCTCTAAAAGAATCCAATTTTACTAAGTTCTAGTTGCCATTTTTTCCTTCTTTTCCCCATTTACTAAAATTTCCAATCCAAGTTCATCTTTTCACACAAGAACATACAGACCTGAGTGAGACAAATGCCTACAGGCTTCCTTTCCAAGCCTGTTCTGATGAGACGAAAGCACAGAGGCCGTTCACATGTGCTTTTTTCGCAGCTTGCTTGTGGTTTCCTTGCCAAGCAGTACTCCAAGCAGACGCTCTCAAGTCTCAGAGCAGAGGGAGTGCATTTGCAGACCCTCTCATGGGTGATTCCTCAGTATACTCACCAGATTGCCTCATTTTGTTCTATGAATTATAACAGGCCTTGGTTAACTGGGACCCAGTGGATCAAACAGTGCTTGCCAATGAGCAGGTGGACGAACATGGCTGCTCGTGGCGTTCTGGAGCAAAGGTGGAACAGAAGTACCTCAGACAGTGGTTCATTAAGACAACTGCTTATGCCAAGGTGAGTGTCAGCCCGAAGGCTCCCCAATAATACCGTACGTGTTGGCAGGCAACACCAAGGTCTTCTGGGTATTGGAGTGCCTTGTGTTGGGGGTGAACTCTAGGAAGGGCTCTTGGAGCCATGGGTGTACAGACAGGAAGCGCCTGAGCTCTGTGCACTCGCGTCAGGGGTGATGGTAGAGTCTTTCAGCTGTCAATCCAGAATGGCACCTGGAGGTCATTGTAGGCTATTGTTTGCAGACCTTTCCATACCCTCAATTATTGTACTGCCACAGAGGCCAGAAAAACATTCAGCTTTATCCACAATTACATGATCAATAAAGCTAAAAAGGAAAATAGCATCTTCATCTGTGTGGTTCTAGTAAGACCTCCAGAAAGGTAGAATGACATTTCAGAGTGAGGAGCTGGCTGGTCTCCATGAAGGGAGGCCAGAGTGAACTGAACTAAGCCAGGAACCAAAGCTCTGCATTTTAACTCCTGTCCCTAATTAACACTCTAAACTGGTGTGTGTCCCTGGACCTCAGTTTCCTGATCAGTAAAGGGAGAGGGTGGGACCGCGTGGTCTTGAAGGTACCTTCCGGCTCTTCATATGTTCAGGGATTCCAGGCAAAGCCAACTACTGAAAAGGGGGCTTCCTGAAAATCACCAATAGCCTGGGCAAAATACATTCTCGGTATGCCAGAACCACTCTGCAAGGTATCCTTTGAGCTTACCAAGTTTCAAGATATAGAATTGAGAGATCATTCCCTGAAACTTTAGAGAGAAATGATGGAGCAAATCAGGGACACTTCCCTCAGCAACCCAACAGTCTCTGTATCTGTCAGCGGAAGACTGGACAGAAACAACATCTGGAAAGGTACAAGCATCATGAAGGCTGCTGGCCATATGTCATGGTATTTCTTCCTTCGTGGTAGTCACCATAAGAAGGGTAGTTGTACCCTTCCATAGTAACCCATGGGTTGCGCTGTCAGAATTAGGTACTGGACTGAAATGGACTTTAGGTCCGATCCAATACTGTGCTTCTTATATGCAAAAAAAGCACAGAGTTATAAAGAATCTCTGATCAGGACAAAACTTTGCTGACTTAGAATTGCACTACACCCCCAACTCACAATACCAATGCCATGTGAATGTATGACCCCTCCAGTTTTCTCACTCAAAAGACATGTCTTAAATGAGGCTATTTTCCCATTGTAATATATTTAGAATGCGGCGAAGAATAGCGTATGGATTTGGAAAACTACTCATTAGAACTTGTTAACACAGTGCCTTGTTCCTTTTAAGCACACGGTAATATTGAGAGACTGAATGAGAAGAACAAAGCTGGGGACATTGCTCTCTGTAACATCCCAGGCAGTGGGAGCCCGTAGCTGCTGACAGGCGGGCTCCATTACCAGGAGGGATGCCAGGTCACCTCAAGGACCATGTCAGATGACTCTGTAACGGACATTGTTGTAAAGCCACCTAATTAGCTCTTTTGTTTTGACCTCTGCTTCACATTGGAAATGTAATAACCTAACTGAGGGGCATTATTCTTTAAATTGTCAGCTGTGAATTTTCAACTGTTCCGCAGAAATGGTTAGTAACCATGGTGACTCACCTGGTTCTTGCTGAACTCCTGTGCAGATTTATTGAAAAAGCTGTCTTTAGAGGTCAGAACTTGGTTTGCCTTGAAAATCAGGAGAAGAGGCAGTGGTGTGGGAGTGGTCTGGGAATGGTAGAGGTGGGCAGAAATCTGTGTTCACGGCAGGGCCTTGGCTGAGGGCTACGCACACACACAAAGCAAGACTCCATAAGGCCTAATAGAAGATGATTGCAGTGGGGCTGAGAGGAGAACAGAGATACCAGGGGCTGCACAGTGTGCAGAGAACTTAGAGTTATGGCCCAGCCAAAAGTATGCAGTTGAGACCCCAAAAAGGCCATATATTAGACATATGGATGACACCCTAAGACTGATGACAAAATCAAAAGACTCATCTCAGTAAATAAAAGTAAGCCTGACACGTTCAAAAAGAACTTTAAGAACAAAACTCAACACCTTAAAAGGGTGACAACATAATCTAGACTCCCTGCGAGGTTAGTTTCATCTGCAATGTTTAACATACAATAAAATTACTAGATTTGCAGAGAATAGAAGGATAAGGATGAGATAATGAATCAGTTAATATGCTTTCAGCTTCAAGTAACTGAAAACCTGAGTTATGGTGGCTTAAATAAATGGCAGGTAACTTCTCCCACATAAGAAGTCCCAGTTGCTGGGACTGAACTGGGATAGGGCTCCGAGTTGGCATCTCAGTGGCTCTCTTGGTCTTACCGTCCTGCCTATCACCTCATGGTTGCAAAATGACTGCTGCAGCTCCAGACAACACATTTCCATTCAAGACTGAAAGAAACAGAAGGGGCAGGGTGAATGTTTCTTTTACCTGGAAAGCAAGAACTTTCTTAGAAACCCCCAGCAAATTCCATTGGTGTTCTGTTAGCCCCAGTTGTGTCATATGGCTACCCCCAGTTTCAAGGGAGACTAGGAAAGCAAGTTCAGACTTTTTAGTTCCTACAGCCAAGATGATTGGGGGAAGGGGGTAGGGAATGGGTACTGGGGTGGCCAGTGAGCTGTGCCCCCACAATTATCTTTAGAGCTTTGTATTTGCATGTGATTTGGCAGCTCTGAGGGCTGCCTCTGTGAGGTGCAGCTGGTGGTCTGCTTGGGAGCGTGGCTGTGGAGAAGCCCTCCTTCCATTCACTTAAATTCCAAATGATAAAGACGATGCCCGACGTGAAATTTTACAGGGAGCCCGGAAATATAAAAATCCTCTATTAAGGCTGCTCTGTGATATATTTGATGTTTTTCCAATCACCCCTCACCCAGTCTTCCTAGGATTGTTTGCTTTGTGAAACGCTGAAAGTGATTTCAGCCACGCTTTCTGTGAAAAAGAAAACTTGCAGTAGGAGTATCTGAGGAACATGAATTAGTCTCGGCAGAGGTGTGTGGGAGGTGTCTTGTGGGCAGCACTGCACTGCAAGAGCAAGGGAGGGCTGGGCTGGAGGCTGATGTACAGAAAGCCAGAGGGATTCAGAGTCCAAGGGAGCACACGCCTCAGGTCCTGGCAGCAGGGTGACAACTGGAGGGCGAGACAAACAGAGCCGGCTTCCCATTTGAACTTTTCTAATAGATCTGTGGTTAGGATTTCCGTGGCTGCCTGCTCACGTCCCTTGGCCACAGGGGCACTGTGCGTGGACTCCTCTTTGCCGTTAAGATGGACACACCATGCCATGCTGGGACTTAGCCCCACACCACAGTGGTGGTTACATTTTCCAGTGTCAGGAATTCCCTGGTGATGGTCACCTGGAGTAGGAGCCAAGTTCATGTTCACCTTGTACTTCCTCCTTGCTTGCCCTGGTCTGATCAGTGCTCAGACCTGCATTGCACCAGCTTATGTAACCCTCACGGTAGTCCTTCTGTTGTCCCCATTTTACAGATGAGGAAACTGAGGCTCACACTGGTAATGAGTAACAGCACTGGGATTCAAATCTGGATGCTTGAGTTCTTAACCGGTGGTCCGTACTGCTCCTCGGGTAGTCTGAACTTGTTCCTCCTTTCCCTGGACGTTACGGAGAAGCTGAGGTCCCTGCTTTTAAGGAGCTTGGAGGCTACTGTGGGAGACAGAGGCAGATGTGAGCGGTTGCGTCCATGTGGGATCGTGGGACGAGGGAGGCGAGTGGGAGGAACCCCAGGTTTGCCCAGTGGTTGGGGAGGCATCACCCAGGAGCTGATGGAAGATGGGAAGTGCAAGATGTCTGTAAGGGAACGTTCTGTTGCCTTCCAGACGTGCCAGAAACGTCACGCCTCACAAGTATTTCCAAGTAGAATTTCTGCTGGCAAGAAGTAGACAGGCAAGGATGAGGCGTTATGAAATCAGAGGGGATGGGAGGTAATAAGCCTCCATTTCCCTGCCCTCTCACCCTGTGCCTCTCCTCTGATTTTACCTGTGAACTTGCAGGTAAAATAGAGATGCCTTTGTAAGAATGCATTGGTCTTGTTTGAGCTCGCAGAGAGTGAAAATACGGGGTTGGAGAGGCGAGGAGGTGAGGGAAGGGAAGTGAGGGTTATGACACGAGCTCTTTGGGAGTGGGACAGGAGGCTGGAGTAGAAAGACAGCCGCAGAGGAGCAGTGCTGCCAGGGTCCCGATTCCAGCCTGTGGCCCTGGGTGCCTAAGAGTCCCCTGCACTCTGGAATCGGGACCCTTGGGCACCCTTGCTCCAGTCCTGAGGCCTTGAGTGGCCTGTGAAAGCACTTGGCTGTCTCCTGAAAACGGCCTGCAGCCTGGCTTTCCGGGATCCTCCGTCAGCCGGGGAGAGCAGAGGAGGCTCAGGCAGCCCCAGGAAATGCCTCTCTGCAGCAGCAACCCAGTCACGCCTGCACTGCCCAGAGAGCTTTGCAGAGGATTGGTCAGTGAAGTTTGGCGGCCTGGCCCCACTGGGGCCCCTGCCCCCAAGAAAGACCCTTGGCCCAGCCTGGGCCTTCACGCGTGGGGTGCAGAGATGCTGGCTGAGGAGCCGTTTCTGAGCAAGTGAGAAACGTTCAGCTAAAGATTGTCAGCATCTCTACAGGGCTGTGTGATAAAAAGCTGTGAGGACTCAGGCCAGCGCCAGACTTCATGATGGTAACAAGGGTGTCCTCTTAAAAGCCCCATGGCTTTAAAGCGATGGCGGCATCCATCCTTACACCCTGTGGTCAGTGAAGAAAAGTATTTTACTAGCTAGTGAGTGATAGGAGTGGCAGAGACCATGCTGACTCTGGACCTCCGGACACTCAGAGCCGCCCTCAGAGCCAGCTTCCTGCCGGAATTCTCCCCTGTGCCCCCCACTCTTCTTTTAGTGACAGCAGACTCTGCTCCTGACCCCAGGATCTGGCTTTGATGCCCTGTCTCACAAAGCTGGTTAATTGTTAGAGTCTGCTCCTTCTTACATAATATCTTACTTCTGTTCTCTGCTTAACCTGCCTCTCCAGGATCTGTTCTCTCCTAAGCTGTAATTTGAACTCCGTTCTCCCGCTTCCATCCTATCCTATCCTCTCAGTCCTCCTCAGGGTGATCCAAGGGGCAAAGGGGGAGCCACCCCCACCCCTCAGAAGTTCTTCTGGGGGTGGGCGTGGGCAGGAGCGGGAGGGTGACAGAGACAAAAGGAAGTAGGCGACTTGAGAGTGACAGCTCCCCAGCACTTCTCAGGCAAGCAAGAAGCTGCCTGGAGTGGAACAGGAGACTTGTGTCCCCACCACAGCCACCCGGGGGCAGGCTCTTTAATGTCAGCTGGGGAGAAGGTGGCCTGCTGAGAGGAGGCAACTGGTTGGCTGTGAGCGGACCTTAAGGGGAACGGCTGCCTGCAAAAGTTCACCAGAGTTGGTGCAGGGCCGGCCCTGGCCCTGGGAGTCAGAAACCCATGGGGTTTCTAGATAATACAGACTATCAGATCCCCTCGCCCTCAAAGCAGTACTTCCTGCGCACCCTGGGGATGTCCTCCACAGATGCCTAATCTGTTGATTAGGTGTTGATTAGGGCATCTGTGTGACCGACCCCCTTATTCCCTTGACCCCAGTTCTTGCCCACAGCCAGCTGTCCCGCTGGCTGTCCCGCCCATCGGGCACACGCTGTGTGGTGCTCAGCCTGTGACAATGAAGTAGAACTTCTGAAGGAAATGCCAGTTTCCAGTGCAGCACACACGCTCTTCAAACAGGAACGTTTCCTTTGGTTTTTAATTTTCTTTCTAAGATAGAAGGAATGACTGCAATGGGAAAATGGGAGAAATAAATTAATAATATACTTCTTACGGTATATTGACAATTAAATAAATTGTAAATTTGATGAGGAGAAAATGAAGACAGAACTAAACATTGTGTCTTGCTCTCAAGCCCCGAGCGGCTCCTGAGCTCCTGGTCAGGTCCTTTTGGAATGTAAAGGCTTCCTTCCTTCTTCAAGTGTTAGCCTGAACTCCAGTGGGAGGAAAGAGATTAATACGTTGTTGGGGGGTGAGGGGGTCACTTGGGGGTGCTAGGGAGGGCGAGTGAGTGTCACCAATGAACCTCTTTAGCTTAGGGAGTCATTTGAATTTTAAAGCTAGAAGAAACCCAAGGGAACATTGAACACGTTCTCCCACGTTTAGCTCGTTTAGCTCGGAGCCCCCATGCTTTTTAATCCCTGCCCTAATCTGGAAAAACAAATGCAAACAAAAAAGCCCTAATGCCTGTCGTTACTGCAGCTTGAAGATACAAAATCAATTTGATGTCTAAAAACAAAGGAAAATAAAAGGATAAGGTGTTGCTTTATTTCAAACAGTGCACACATCTTTCCCCCTGCCTGTTCCCCAAGGGGCTGATTGCCAGCTTGAGGACTCCTTAAAAATGACAGACCCGGCCCATCCCTCATTTTATAACTGAGGCCCCCAAGCCCAGCACCCAGCTTGAGGCTCAGCAGTCCCAGGCCTGCGTTCTTTCCACGTGCTCTTGAGCACTGGTTCCCAAGCAACCAAGCATTTTGCAGCAGGAAGGCAGGGAGTTAGCAAGTTAGGAAATGTAATAGGGACGAGGAGAGGGCACAAATGGCCGTGAAAGTAATGGAAAGTGCCGTGATTAGAGGTTTTCTGGTTCTTGATGGAATTGGCTTGCTGAGCTTTCAGAGCTGGAGCTATGCCATGTTCTGCATCGTCAGTCCCCTCCAATGACCTCTCTTTACCTAGGGCTTTCTGAGCCCAGCTGCCTGAAGAACAGGGAGATGGAGACTGAGCCAGTGGCCGAGACTCTGTTGTTAGGGAAACAGTCATTAACAGATGCACACAACGCTGCGTCGCCTTGTTTTGTTTTCAAAATAAGTGATCTCTTACAGACAGGGACAATTTTTCGTGTATCTTCCCATTTCTCTCTATATTTTGCTTACTAGACCAGGGTGGCTAAGTCTAAGTGTCAGATTTACTCAAAATAGAGATTTCATCCTTTCTGGGCTGTAAGAAGTTGTGAATTCTGGTAAAATGCAAACTCTGGTTAAAACGAATATGTTAACCGCCTGACCTTAACTATGTAAACACGTGGACACAAGTACACACACTCCTATAGTTTTTCAGTTCTGACACATCATAGCTTTTAAATTTTGTGCTCCTCTAAGAAAGAAAAACGCTGTCAATCAAAGACACCATTGATTGTAAGATATGTCCCAATTTCAGGGTTTGTGGGAAAAAATGTGCATCTTAGAATCAATGGAAGATGGGATATAAGTAGGATAGAAGAACATAGGCCAAAATGTTAATAGAGAACTCCCTGGGGGCTTAAATTGATTTGCATAATTGTTATTTCCTTCATCTTCTTCTGTCTTTTCCAAAGTTTCCGTCATGATTATTACCATTTTCATCATCATAAAACAGTCTGATAGCAGGGTTGTGTCACCATTTATTTACACATCTTCTCTAGACCTCAGTGTCTTGGAAAGAGATGGTCTTACGTTCTTGCCACTTTTTAGTTGGTAGACAGGCTTCCAACTTGAAGGTAACTGAGCAGAATGTCCCCTGAGATTGCTATCTCCATGTTGGTTTTTTTCATTATTAGCCCAATAAAAGCTTTCAGTCTTGCTCCCACGACTCTGCTTTCGCAGAACAAAACCGCTTTTTCAGGCGAAGGTGGCCCAGTGCCATCCATCGGGCTTTGTATGACATTCACAGTGTAGCCATTTCATTTCTCCCGCCCTGTCCTGTAGGGAGTAGGTACAGCCTGTCGACCCAGAGGCAGTGAGGTGACATGGGTGGCCTCTGGGAATCAGAAGCTGTCTCATCAGACAGGTAACTCTGTCATTAGGAGAGTTTGGCCTCTGTCCTCTGCATTCTTAGAAGTGTGGTGGTGACATTTCAGGACCTGAAGTCACCATCTCTTAGAAATTAGTGGAATTAGAACAGTCCTACTGCTGAACAGGTGGATGATCTGGGTCAGAAGGAGCAAAAAGGCTGATAGATGTGGCCTGAGTTGATATATGGATAGATGGATGGGACGAGATGGGCCAAATTGGCGCCAGTGCACCTTTGGTTTCCTTCACTGTATCCTGTCCCACAGAGTGTGCACATGGGGCCACCCTGATGGTCATACCCAGAAAGTTCTTCCTTCTTTCCAGCCCCTTGGAAGGCCTTTAGTCGCACTTGGTTTGTCCGTCTCTTTGGCGTGGCTCTGAGAAGCACACTGATACATGTGTGGGTTGGTGGGTACCTCTTCTCCTCTTGCCCCTGCAGTCCCGTGAATCCACGTGTTATTGGCCAGTCGCGCGTCATTAGCAGGATGCCTTGCTCAGAATTGATTATTTCCATTCTGGGTTTACAGCACCTTCACTGGCACGGAGATTCTTGCATGTCACAACTGTATTTGTAAACAAATGTTTTGCACTGAGGTGCCAAACAAATGGATTTCGCTAGAAATACATACAACATTACAGAAGAGAGGTTAAAGTAGGGCTCTCATGGGAGGTAAACATCCTGCCAAATGAGAGTCTTAAGGTATAAATCTTTGTGCACAACTTCATGCCAGAGTCAAAGCAGAATGAAACTAGGATGAGAGAGAAATTTTATTGCTCTAGAATATTCTAGAGGGGACATTAAGATTTTTAAACATCTTACTGCCTTCAAAATTGATTTTTCTTTATTAGAGCCCAGGTATACTGTGTGTCTTTGGAGTGACTGCATTGAAATGATTTTTAAAAGAAGAATAAAGACGTCTTGGCAACAAGAAAAAGTTTTAGAAAAAATATATACAAATAGCAATTCAAAAATAACTGCTAATCAAATCACACTGGTTTAGAAGTAGGCTGAGTGTTAAGCTTTTAAAAAGTGTCCGTCTTAATTAAATCTTCTCATTAAATCTTGTCTCTTCCATTCTGTCTCAAATCTGTGTCCGGCTCTCAAGGTTCTGATTTCCCAGCTCCCGTCTTAAGTAGCTAATAAATCCACTTGTTCTGAAAGGTCTGGATTGCTCACTTTGCCTAACTTTTCTTAAGCAAGGTCTTCTAAAATGTATCATGTTTTTAAAACCACTTCTAGAATTCTCACTTGTGGTCTTGTTGCACTGTGTTCTTAATGCTTTAGCTCATGGACTGTCATCTTTTAGGCAGTATGGATTTATTCCTGGCATTATTTCTGCTTCTTTGAAGAAAGAGTCAGATTAGCCATGTTTTATCTAATCCTCTTTTTATCCCCAGCTTTTTAGTTTTAAAATCTTTCTCTTTCTTATTCCTGATTACGTTTTGTGTTACAGAAGCCTTTTTGATTGGACGGTTGCTTCAGCCCATCTCCCGCTAGTTCCTTTTCTTAAGCATTGGCTCATATTCAGACTCATTAATGTATAGCTCTGTTTCGACTTCTTAAAGCATCTGCATTCAGATGGTGTACCTCTCCTAGTGAAATGATAGGTAAGCCATAGTGTCTCTGGGTGTGCTTAAATAATAACCACAGGGAAACTACAGTTTGACTTCAGGTGAATGTCCAATACAGGAATTATTTGTAAAAATTGAAGGAGAAGCCCATTTATATTATTAATTTCTAGGTCTTGCATTTGGAAGAAGTTGTCTTTTGTTTAATTTACACAAAGAGACTGGAAAGCTGAGCACGGTGGTCCCAGAGCAATCGGAAGATCTGGATAATTCATTATTTGGGGCCTCCTGTTGACACGGTTGAGTGAGCCGTTTTTTCATCTATTAAAGGAGGGGAGTTGAATAAATTATTGGTTTCCAAATTGTATTGACGCCTTGGGAGCTGATCGAGAGGGCTTTGAAGAGAGAGCAGGGCATCTCGAATAGCTCAGCTTTCAGCTCTTACATATTGGGTTCCCTCAGATTTTATTTAAAAAGGGATTTCATAGCCCTTAAAAAAAAGTCTCAAAACCTGCTATTTCCCCAGGTTTTTGGATTCTGTGAACCAGTAAGATTTTTATAAATTGAGGTTGGCCAGGGTGGGGAAGGGGTTACTGCCAACTGTTTGCCAAATGTAAAGAACATGAAATGAGATAACAGCCATCTACCGTCACTGTAATTGCAATACCATGAAAGGAAGAAAGATATAATGTCCACAAAAACCTAAAGCAAACAAACAAATTAAAAACAGCTCCTCAGATTGGACAACTTAGCACTGTAAACACTCCCCACAGTCTTCTTGTTGCTGGGGTGGGGAGGGAGGACTTGGGGCCAGCCCAGGGCTGAGGGAGGGAGAGGCTATCTGGTGCGTTGGGTGGGTGTTCTGGAAAGCCCTGTTCATCAAAAATCGGCCATGAATAATGTTCATTTTACAGTGCGGACTAAGAACGGCTTGCTGGGTTGTTCTCCAGATAATTGATTTCATTGGGCTTATTTGAAAATTTCTTTTGGTTTTTAAAAACATTCATAAATTTGGTATGGTTTTAAGCAGGAGGGGTTTTCCCCACAGTTAGCATATCAATACATTCACATTTCATTCTGTTTGAATCTTTTGTCCTCACTGAGATCTGAATATTTTAAGGAAAACACCTCCCCTAGAAGTATTCTAGCCTTGACAATGCAATCTAGAGAAAAACACAAAGAGAGGACTGACAGACTGTGGCTCAGTAATGCAGGGGAAGGGAGAGGTATAAAGTGCTATCAGAATTGGACCCTGTCAACCCCGAATTTTCTGACAAGAAACGATAGAGTGGGCGACGGAGCTAATTTTCAAATCCGGTTACGTCGCTTTTATCTGATGGAAAGACATCAGATCCCATGAGACCACATGTCAGTTTGCTTGGAAGTTAAATGGAATCTCATTGATTACTGGAGAGGAAAAGCCATGGGTCATTTTCAGTGTACCAGTTACGTGCTTGTTGGCACGTACAGCCCCTTAAATTGTTCCATAAGTTGAAATGCTCGCTAGAATACATAATTTTATCAGACGATTGATTAATAGTTTATTACCATATTGTGTCATTATTATATTAATATGTAATTAGTATATCCAAGATTTTACACTTATGATGATATTCAGCTAATATAGATACACATCAGCATGTTGAAATTTTTAATTTTTTTTCATGTTAAACTTGTAGTTTTATTCAGGGTTGATTTTAGGATGTTGAAATTTGTTAAATTCATTGATAGTCCCTAGGAAACTTGGTTGCGAACAACCTGAAGTTACTCTGGTTACCTTAAGGCAAAAGGAATGGATCAGAAGAGGATCAGGTGACTCACAGCTGGATGGATGGAAGGCTGGCGACCAAGATTCAGGCAGGCATCGGGGAGAACCAGGGTGTGGCTAAGATCTTATCCCAGGAGGGGTCTGGTTAAGCCATTGCCGCCATTGGGACCAGCGTCTCAAGCCTGTCAGTTCAGGTTTGGCATTTAAGCCAGCTGACCCTGTGCCTCTGGGTCACCCCACGGTGTTCCAAGACTGTACTGAGCCTATGGTTGCTTACACTGTTTATCTGTGATGGAGGGGAGCGGGATGGGGACAGTACCCCCTTTCAAGCTTCCATAGTTGGTGATGGGGCCCTGCCACTCACCCACCTTACAATACCCTCTGAGAAAGAAGAGACGTGAGGTGCTGAGCGGCCTGAACAAGAGAGATCTCTGTGCCATTGGGGAGAGAAGTTCTGAGGAAGTGCATTGGAGTTAAATGAGGGCTGAGTAATGAAGTAAGAGACCTGAATTTTTGGCCTGGCTCCCATTCGCTAAGTGGTGTGAAGCAGATAGCCAAACCCCTGGGGACCTCTGTGTCCTCATCTGTAAAGAGAGGGAATTTTGATGACAACCTCAGCCCTATGACTCTATACCCAGAGCCTTCTTTCCAGGAATAAAATAAAAATATAAATAAGATAATAGGAGCTGGCAGATCTCTATTAAGTGCCTCTTCTGAGTAAGAGAAGGATAAGCTGACACTCTCTGAAATACAGACAAGGGGAAGCTGAACTTAAGTACCGCCATTGGAAAGTAGTCGTTGATGGTAAGGCATAGGAATGGATATGACTTAGCTGTCAGCTACACCTTGCTTCAAGGGCTGCTTTCACCATACTTGTGCCACCCCATACTTGTAGGGTGACTTAGGGGAAACTTCTGAGGCTTGTTTCCTCATCTGCGACATGGAGTTACTCTGTGTACTTGACGTGTGCTGTTGTGAAGGTGAAATGAGGCAACACACGTATAAGTGCCTGGTACGTAGGATGTGTTCTACAGAGGTCATTATTTCCCTTCCTAGGTGCCTGGGGATCTGGTCTGTAGTACTGCTCTCTGATTTTCTCCCTTGATTCGAGGGAAATAAATGGGAATTGAATGAGCGTTTGCCTGGTACAAGGCACAGCCCTAGGCTCTGGGCCTGCTGGGTTGTAAAGAAAAAGCAGAGCATTTGCAGTTGGGCCAGAGAGGTCACAGGCCAGCCTCTCCCTATGCCCTACTCTCTGGGAGCATTGTGGGATTCAGAGTTAGGACCTGTGTACAACTGTTAACTTCAAAGTGAAAACGGCCTTGAAAGCTACTGAAGCTTAGAAAATCTTATTAGACTTCTAATTTTACCAAATTTCTGGACATTGAGTTATCCAATTCTTCAAAATATCTTTTCAGGTTTAAGGCAAGACAAACAGTAAGAAATTTTAGAGCACCTGCTCGGATGGCTAAAGTTTCTTTTAGGACTCATTTAGAAATTATTTTGTCTTTTAGCAACTTATGTTTATCAATAAAAAAAATCCATTTTGTAGGCGTGCAATTAAGTGCTACCCACTGGGAACTGGACTCCTGGGACTCCTGGGACTCCTGCATTCCCCCGCCCCTTGCCAGCACCTGGGGCAATTGCCCCCGTAGAGGGAAGAACTCCTGGTCTCAGATAAAGGCATTTTGACCTCTACTAAGCCAGGAGGGAGTCTGTGCTCTGATGAAGGCTTTACAGTCAGAGGGACGGCAGGCCATGGAAGCCGTGAGCACAAAAGAGGCTCAGCAGGGTTCCAGGGGATGCCAGCCCATGAAAGTGAGGCCACGTTAGGCCTGTTCGTCTGCCGGTATGTTAATCTGAAAATAAAAGGGCCTTTCAAAGTGAGCGGCGACACGGTTTTATTGAGATCAATAAGAATAGCTATTTGGGGAACATTATTTGGGCTTCTGCCTGAGTGAATGGGTCCTGTGTAGCTATTCTTATCGATGTCAATAAATGCTTGTTGCCTGTCACTTTGAAAGGTCCTTTTATTTTTAGGTTAACACAATACCAAACTTAGTGTAAGTTTTTACATTTTTTTATTGTAAAATGAGATGCAGATAACTATATAAAACAAATAGGTAGCTTATGGAATTATTTTAGTGCAGCTGCCAAGTAGGTCAAGATACTGAATTTTGCCAGCTCTCCAGAAGACCTCCATAGGCCCTGTCCCAATAATTAACTGCCTTGCCCTTAAATTATCCACTCTTCCAAATTTTAGAATAATCACCTCCTCATATTTCTCTAATGTATCACCTAAATGTGCCTCCCTACACACTACAGTTTATTTTTGCCCTCAACTTTTTTTTATTTGTGTCTTTTAAGTATTTTAATCACTGGTTTTCCTCTTCATCCCTTTCTTTTTCTTACCGTTTATCTATTGAAGTACCTGGTCTCTTTATCTTTTGCCTCTCGGGTTTCCAGGTTCGGGCTGATTGAACTCTCAGGGGCAGTTTGACATGTTCCTGTGTCCTCCAATTTCCTGACACTTTTATTACACCAAACACAGTGTCTTCTGTGTAGGAGCTCAGTGGCTGTTTCGTAATTGAAATTGACAGGGACCTGGTAACTCCGATATGTGATTCATTCATCATTTGGACACCACATGCCATGTCCTGATTTCCCAAGCAGCTGGTTTTGGGGAAAGAACTTACTCCTAGCAGCATTTACCAATTCTTACCAACTGACTCGTTTTTCTCTCTCTCATGCGTCTTCAGGACAGAATATCAAAGCTCAGATCCCAGAGCTCCCTTCAACCTCTGGGTCAGGCTGAAATCAGTTGTTCAACGTTTCAAGTCTGTCTTGTCAGTAATAGAAACTGCTTTCATGTTTCTTCCTTTTTTTTTTTTTTTTGAGCATTCTTAAACTGTCACTTGCATATATGGCTCTGTGAGCTCATGTTCTATTATGAGGTCTGACAATTAAGTTCGCGAACTGATCCTAGAAAAAGTGCCACATATCTCATTGCTGAATATCACTATGGTCACCTTTGAAGTCCTCCCCTTGGGAAGCTATGCACTGACGTCAGCACCTAGTCCACCCTTCAAAGCAATTTTGAAACTCTTTTTCTGGAATGGCCGTCAGAGCTGTCATCATATTACCCTTGATGTCCTGAATGTCATCAAAATGTCTTTCTTTCAATATTTCCTTTATCTTCGGGTAAAGAAAGAAGTCATTGGGGGCCAGATCAGATGAGAAGGGAGGGTGTTCTAATACAGTTATTTGTTCACTGGCTAAAAACTCCCTCACAGACAGTGCCGTGTGAGCTGGTGCATTGTCGTGATGCAAGAGCCATGAATTGTTGGTGAAATGTTCAGGTCGTCTAACTTTTTCACGCAGCCTTTTCAGCACTTCCAAATAGTCAACTTGGTTAACTGTGTGTCTGGTTGGTACAAATTCATAATGAATAATCCCTCTGATATCAAAAATGGTTAGCAACATCGTTGCAGCAAGTTTGCGAACTTAATTGTCAGACCTAGTATGCTATCCACCCATTAGTCACTTAGTAGCCATCTCAGTTACCAGAGAAAGACCACATTCCGTAACTTTTATTGCAGTGTATTGTTATAATCGTTCTATTTTATTATTAGTTATTGTTGTTTATCTCTTACTGTTCCTAATTCACAAATTAAATTTTCTCATAGGGATGTATGTATAGGAAGGTCCAGGACTATCTGCAGTTTCAGGCGTCCACTGGGGGTCTTGGAACATTTTCCCCCTCAGATAAGGGGGACCGCAGTATTTGCAGAGCATGTTAGGGACTCTGGCACCTCCTGCTTTGTGCGTGCCCAGCCCCGCAGTCCTTAGATGAGGTCGTGGTGTGGAGGAGTGGGTGGTTAATGCATTCTGGTGGAATGAACAAATGAGTGGACACATTTCTGGTCAGCTTAATGGTGTCCATTATCCACAATTTCTGCCTCAGAAGAAATTTCTGGATGTTGAAGCTTCCAGAGCCTTCTGATGAGAATGGATGGATAGGTAGATGACAGGTACAGATGATAAAGAATCCCTGCAGTTTGGGGAAAAGAATGTTGTTAGTAAATGTGGTCGTGGTTCCGTCACGTCTGTTCCTGCAGCCTTGCATGAGAGAGCTATAACCTTGCTCGATTCAAGTTCATGGATCTGAAAGTGAGCTACCAAACCTTGGTGTATGAGAAGAGATGTGTGCAGAAGCACTTTATGAATTACAAAACACTAGACAAGGTGTCATTATGTTGCCTGTATTAATCATAATACAAACAGGAATTTTAAATTGGACTCTTCACATTGCAAACACGTGATTGGTTTACTTCTGTTGAAAGACTGTGTCTCATCATCAAATGATAAGGGTTGGCATGTGCTTCAGGCCATAGAGAATATAAAAGCCTCCATTTTATTTAGGATTAAATTTAGGATTAAAAGTAGACAAATAACGATGAAAACAAATATTCACTTCTAATAGCAAATGTTTGTAAAATCAATGTGATGGTTTCCTTTATACTAATTTTTATTTTTCAGTTGCAAAGATGTGATATATAACGTTTTATATGTTTTATGTAGGTGAGTTGTAGAACACCCATACCCATGAATGGCTTATCTTAGAGTTTCAAAATTCATAAACTTGAATTTCTTTTGTTTAATTCCAAGACTGTGGGAGAGAATGCATTCACCACTTTCATGAAAGACGTTAAGTATGGTCTTTCCTTGTTAATTTCCTTTCTCCCGTGAAACCTTGGCCCACACAGAAGACAGACGTTGGTCAGATCCAGCTCACTAAATTGAGTCACGATGAGCACATCTGTTGCAATAACCTTTGCTGGGCTCCTCTGATTGGCAAGGGAACGAGAAGAGGACTGAATCTTGAGCCTCCTTCTGTCCCCACCTGTCCTTCCTTAGCAAGCCCCACATCATTTGCTTTCTCAAGCTTCGTGCTTCCAGCTCTGTTTTCCTTTGATTCCTACAGGCCATGCAGGATGCCTTGGCAGACCTTCCGGAATGGTATGGAATAAAAGGCATGCAAGCCCACTGGATCGGGGACTGTGTGGGCTGCCACCTGGACTTCGCATTAAAGGTGATGACGCTGTAGCCTTTCCAGCAATTAATGCTCACAAATCCCCTTCTGCGTCGTTAGAACGCGTTGAAGAGACTGGCAACTTTGGACTCCACAGCAGTGCTGTCCAGTAGAAAGATTGCGAGTCACATATGTCGTTTCAAATGTTCTAGTAGTCAATTTTTTTCAAGTGCAAAGAAACAGGTGAAATTAATTTTAAAAACATTTTATTCAACCCATTATATGCAAAATATTATAGTTTCAAGATGTGATCAGTAAAACACATTTATTAAGGAAACAGTTTACACTCTGTTTTAGTACAAAGTGTTAGAAATCTGCTATTATTTTACTCTCACCGCATGTACTGGCCACATGTCATGTGCTCCATAGCCACATACTGCTCTGGTTACCATATTGGACAGCGCAGATACAGAGGGTCTTTGGGGGTCCATAAACTCCCCCAACGCGTGTGCAAAATGTCTGTGTGGGCATTTTCCTGAACAGCGGATCCATAGCTCTCGTATTCTCACAGGGGTTCTGTCACGTAATTGTCATTCAGTTGATGCCTAATGTATGCTTCTTCCCTGAAAGGCGTTTAACCAGCCCTAGGAACACTCAGTCATGAGCTCAGCTCAGGCTGTCCTTTCTTTCCTCTTCAAAATGGTATTAACTTCAATGATTGTTTTTCTGGCTAGAAAAGTAGTTGCCTCTGTTTTATACTATACCTTAAATCCCCGGGGAAATTATAGTTCCTTTCTCGGGACAGAACCAATAATACATTGACAGTTATTTTTGATTTGTGAACAGAGGAGCCAGGAAGACAGGCCGGCATCTCTCTGAGCATGCGTCAAGCACCTTCATTCCGGGGAACCAAGCATGTCTGGTGGTGGGCACAGGGTGTGGGGGGGTGGGGGTGGCTTCAGGAGGATGAACTGTGATCCTTTTCTTTCCCGCCCTCCTCTGCCCCTGCCAGGGACCATCTACGGCTCCCACACCCAGAAACTGCACCCACGGTTTGGGATTGAGGAGGGGAGGGAGCAGGGGACGTACTGGGGAGCACGGCAACCCAGGGGGACGACTGAAAACTGACATGACTCTGCTTTGCCCCTGCCAGATTGATGGGCAAGTCACAGGAGAAAAGCTGACTGCCTACACGACCACCCCCGAGGCGATTTATGGCACCTCCCACGTGGCTATCACTCCCAGCCACAGACTCTTCCACGGGCACAGCTCCCTGAGGGAAGCCCTTGAGAAGGCGCTGGTCCCTGGCAAGGGTGAGTGGGCACATTGAGGCTCGGACGGGGACGCGTGCTTTACGCGTACATTTCAATGGGGCTGCATGGAGTTCACGGTCTGTCACATACGTCGTCTTATGTGATTTGTTCTTCATCTTAGCCTGACTTTTTTTTTTTTTTTTTTTAACATGAGGGTGAAAAAGAGCATTAAAAATGTTAAGTTACCCGCCGATTTCACTTTGAGTTACTAGGTTGTCTACTTCTTGAGTTTTCTGGCTGAAAGCTCAAATCTTTCCCTTTAAGTATAATCTAGATTTAAAACTCTTTTTCTAATAGGAACAGAATCTTCTGCTCCATTTATAATTCCGTCATCAAATAAAACTGCACTGACAAGGACAGGAAGGAAGTCACTGAGAATTAGAGGACACATTTTCAGCAACTTAAACTTATTGTTTTAGAGAAGTCACATAGTCATCTGAGGTGACGCACAGCGTCCTGCTCAATACAGGTCTTCATAAATAGATTGCGCTGACCTGGAAATGGCATAGCAAGTCTTATTGGTCAGTGAGGACATGGGGCATGTGTACGCGTTAGTCAGGATTCTGTGGGTACAAGCGACAGGATCCATCTCTAGCTAGCCCAGAGGAAAAGGAAACCGTACTTTAAGGCAGTCAAAAGCTTGCTGAATAGAAGAACCACTGAAGAACCAGTCTGGAAGAAGACTTGGACCAGGCAGCCATGGGAGTTTGGCAGGAGGCATGAATTAACAGTCTCTAGAGTACCACTAACCGAGGGACTCTGCTGTCACCTCGCCCTCAGAGCCTGGAGTACTTGGCTCTGATTGGTATAACTGGGGCCCAGTGGCCTTTTTCTTGGCCAAGGGAAGACCAGGTATATTTCCTGACAGACCACCAAGCCTCTAACCAATGAGGAAGGGATAGCTCTCCAAAACAAACTCAGAGGGTCTTCCCAGGGGAAGTGGGTGTGGATCGTAGGGGACGGAAGGCAGTAGCCTATTGATTAGAAGGCTGTCTCTGGAGAAATGTAAATGTTTTTATAAAAATCTCACCCCGTTCTCGTTTCATAAACTTCAACACAAAGCACACAGCCTGAATTATTGGGGTGTGTTTGAATTATTTAACTAACAAAAATGTTTTGGGTGGTGATATAAAGTTTTTTTTAAATTGCTATTCTTCAGATAACCAGAGGAAAGATTTCTTGACATCAGGTTGGAAGGCTAAACAACGTTATCCCAACTTATGTCTGCTTAAGACTTCTAATTGTTTACTTACAGCATTAAAGGGAGGGTTCAAATCGGTGAACATTATTAAGGAACCTACTACATGCTAAGCACTCCGGGATACGTAGATGACCTTTCACAACCCTGCCTTCCAGGGAGTCCTAACAGAGGACAACCAGATGTATATGTAACCTGCTCTGGCACAGGACACATATTATGTGGTTTCATCTCATTTGCTGTTGTATATTGAAATAAAAGACTCTTTTGAGTTAAAACTTCAGTGTGTTGATAAAATCCAATGTAGCGGTCTCTTTCAGTTTTATATTCTACTTACTCAAAATGAGATCTTTTCAACTGTTTAGTGTAAAGGGAAAATACACAGCTTTTGCTGTCAGGGACATTTTGACGTTCAGGAGTATGATGGTTGAATACTATCTAAAATTGAAAAACTAAGAAATGTACACTCTTAGATTTTTTTTTTTTTCTTACAGTTAATTTGGGGTCACAAATTAAAATGAGGTAATATTAAAAGGGGATTAATGAGCTAATGAGTTACAAAAGATGGAGTTCCTGACATGAAAGTCATTCTGTAAATTCAAAACATTTTCGTATGTAAAAAATTAAATTATTTTAGCGTATGCAAAGAGCAGTGTTTTCATGGTCGCGTGGGCATCAGCACATCTGATTTGCCCTGGTCATTTTGTTTTGGCCCTGACTGGCCTGTTAACTTCCTTCTCTCTTCTTTTTAATAGTCTCTGAAATAATTCCAAATGGAACATTACACTTGGCTCTGAATTTTCCAATTCTCATTTTCAAAGTGGAAGTATTCTTTTTGCAGACGTCAATTTATTAAAAGTCTTGAGGTTAATTTGCACGTCAAGTCTCTGGATTTTGACATGTGGCATTAGTCCCATGAAGGCCAAATTGCTTTGAGCATAATGCAGTTTTCCCAAAGGGTGAATTAAAATTACCATATGAATATAGATTTATGCCTCCTTTGGCCTTTGAGGTCACATGTTAAACCTGAACGTTATATCACTGTTGTCATTTACCCTTGCCAACTGGTTCAGATCAGGCAAGCGGCTTGGTTTTTCCTCGAATGTCAGGTTTTAGGGTGGCGAGTGTTAAAGCAGTGACCACTGAAAATTATGGCATCACACAGTTGTGACTGGCTCCGAGGAGGATGGTGACACACGTGGGCAGGGTGACGCGAGAATGGCAGAGTGGAGGCGGGAGGACCAGCTTACCTCATTAGTTAAGGTAGGAGATGGTGAAGACCCCAGAACAGCGTCGTCAGAATGGAGGGGCGGGAAGAGCTCTGAGAACTCTGGAAGGGTCGAGGGCAGAGACGACTTCCTGGTTTCTGGCTTGACAACTGGGTTGCTGACGTTATTGATTAAAGGTACTCTTTTTTGCTCAGCATGGCATAATTTGGCAGATTCCTTTAAGAGAGCAAAAAGTAAGGCCCTTCCCTGTAGAGTTCTTGAAATCGAGTTTTCCATAATCATCGACGTTGCCTTCCTTTTCTCAGCTGACCTCCTCTCACTTAAGTCATGTTATGTAAGCTCTGACCTGATAGGAACTAGAAACCATAAAAAGCATCAAGAGGGAAATATCGTCAAGCTGTTCTGGCTTTTCCTGGAGTCTTTTCTTACATTCCTAAAAGGGAAATATGCAAGCCCCAGGGCTTTGGAACCACACATCACAGCTCTGAGTCACCAGTGGTCTGTACAGCGCATTTTTCACCAAGAGGGTACATGAGGTCATCTTAACGGGTGCCTTAGAACCCTGTTGTCCTTGACGCATTAGAGAGCAGGAGCTTCGTCTCCTGGAAGTCCCGGAACATTAACTAATTGCTGACTGTTGTCTACTCGCGTCTCCACAGTATCAGCATGAGCGTGGGGCAGAGGGTGAAGAACAGAATCCTGTAGACAGTAGCTTGCTCTTCAACCAAACTGCTTCTGCTAGCATCTGTTCAGCACGTGTTAGTATGGGTGTGACGCAGAGAGAAAAGCTGTGCTCAGATAACCAGGAATAAATAAAAACAAGTAGGTTTCTTTGCTTCTGGACATCTGAGAACCTTTGCTGTGCTGATGTTCATCGTGACTTCCAAAGAGAGGACGTCAAGTGGCACTTTTCACACTTAGTGACCACGAACCCCATTTCCGCAGACCGTCCCTGGAAGCCAGCTGCACAGAGCACTGCTTTGCTGAACAACGAAGGAAAGCCACGTATCGGTTTTACTAGAAGGCATGACAGACCTGCCTTCCTCGCACCGGGGGCCGTGAGAGCAGCGGGCACCTACCTGCCCTGCAAGTTTCCTTTGCTGTTTACAGTGTTTAGCTGTTGTGTGGCTGCTGTGTGAGATGCTTCAGTCACTTCAGATTTCCTACAGCTTCCTTGGCTTTTTGCTTCACATCTCCCCGGCATGACTGCTGAGAAATACGGAGAGCACTAGACCTGCTCAGGAACTTCAGGTTTTAGTTTTGTTCTTTTTAAGACACCGATTTTTGACCACGTAAAGCAAGCATACAAATTGCTACTGTATAATCATTACAAATCTGCTCATATTTAAGTGTCAAGACCGATTTTCTTTTCTAATTGCAAGACTGTCATAACAACTTTTATGTGGAAAAATGAAAAAAATCCAACCCTTCAATGCAGTGCTCTACATTTAAAAAATATTTTTCTCATAGTAACTTTATTGAGATATAATTCACATACTATAAAATTCACCCATTTCAAGTGTCCAATTCAGTGGTTTTTAATGTATCCACACAGTTGTGCGACCATCACCACAGTCAATTTTAGAACATTTTCATCTTGCCCCAAAGAAACCCCGTGCCTTTGGCAGTCGCCCAGCCCTGGACAACCACTGATCCACTTTCTGTCTCCAAAGGTCTCTTGTGGACATTTCGTATGAATGGAATCTTAGGATATTTGCCTTTCTGTGACTGGCGTCTTTCACTCAGTATAATGTTTTCAAGGTCCATCCGTGTTGCAGCGTGTCTCAGTACTTCATCCCCTTTTATGTGACAATAACATTCCAGTGTGTAGATACAGCACATTTTATTTATCCATTCGTCAGTGGATGGGCATTTTGGTTGTTTCCAGTTTCTAGCTATTACGGATAATGCTGCTATGAGCATTTGTAGAAATTTTTGTATGGACATATATTTTCATTTCCTTGTGTGTCTGTCTAAGAGTGGAATTGCTGGGTCTTATGGTAACTCTGTTTTTAACTGGTTGAAGAACTATCAGAAAGCAGCTGCACTGTTTTACATTCCCACCAGCAGTATATGAGGGGTCCAATTTCTCCACATCTTCACCATCACTTGTTATTGTCTGTCTTTTTTTTTAAACATTTTTTAACTTTTTTTTTTTTATTAGTTTCAGGTGTACAAAACAATGTAATAGTTAGACATTTATCATTTATATCCCTCGCACAGTGACAACCCCCTTCCCCCATCTACTGGTCTGTCTTTGACTGTGGCCACCCTGGTGGGTGTGGTGTGGTGTGATACCTCATAGTGGTTTGATTTGGGTTTACCAGATGGCTAAGGGTGCCGGGCGGCTTTTCATGTGCTTATTGGCCATTTGGGTTTCTTTGGAGAAGCGTCTATTCAGATCCTCTGCCCACTGTTTAATTGAGTTGTCTTTTTATTATTGAATTTTAATAATTCTTTATTCTAGACACAAGTCCCTTATCAGATATATTATTTATAAAAATGTTCTCCAGTTCTGTGGGTTTTCATTTTCTTGATGGCGTCCTTTGAAGCACAAAAGTTTTTAATTTTGATGAAGCCCAGTTTACCTATTTTTTCTTTCATTGCTTTTGCTTTTGGTGTTATAGCTAAGAAACAATTGTCTAGTCAAAGGTCCTGAGAATTTATACCTATGTTTTTATCTAAGACTTTCATAGTTTCATATCTTACATTGAGGTCTTTCATCCAGCTTTTAGTAAACTTTTACATATGGCAAAGGTAGGCATCCAACTTCATTCTTTTGCCTGTGGTCGTATTCCTTTTTAATTCATGTTCCTATGCACGTGTATCTTAAAGATCCAAGTGCTTCTGTCTTTATTTTTTGGTCTTCACTTAATATGATATCAGAAAATATTTCTTTGTTCTTATGAAGGCTTCACAATTGTTTTTAATCCATACATAATATTCTATCTACTCAATGTACTATGGTTTCCTAAATCCTCCCTGTTGGAGTAAATATTTGGCCTTTTTTTGTGTTTGGGGCTGTTATGGAGATAGCTGCTATAACCACTTATGTCCACGTAGCATTTTGCCTGTGGAATTACTTCCTCAGGAGACCTTTCCCAAGAGTGGGATTTTTTGGTCAGAGGTTATGAGCATTTTCCCATTCCTGTTACATGTTGCTTTTGTTGGTTTCTGAAAGGGCTACGTCCGTTTACGGTGCCATATGCAATGACACATGAATTTCAGTGCACCTTCACAAACATGGATGTTACCCTTCTCAACATGTTTGCTAACTTACCAGATATAAAATGATACTACTTCAGGATTAATTTCTATCTCTCCTTTTAAAAATTAATTTGTGTTTTTTAAAACCCAAGGGATATATGTATATTACATGAAAAGTCAAAAGTATTACTAACAACAATAGTAACTCCCCAACTACTTTTCATTATTTTGAGTATGTGTTTCTTAGTATATAAGTTTGGTGGCTCTGACAGAGTCCTAGAAAAACAGTGATTTTAAAATACAGGAGTTTGTTTCTCGCTCACATGAAACTCGGAGTGCAAATGACAAGTCTGCTTCGGGAGCGGCCAGGACCAACGCTCTTTCTGTCTTCCTGCTCGGCCTTCTTCGGGCCTTGCCCTTAACTGTGTGTTCTAAGATGTGTACACTTCATCTGCATTGCAGCAAGAAAGATGGGGAAAGAAGGTTGTGCTCCTTTTCTCTGAGAGAAAGAACCAGAAGTTGTTTCTGCACGTGCTCTGTGGCCACACCTAGTGCAGGGGCACAGGGCAGCGCTGCCATTTGCGGTGCAGCCATGTGTCCAGCTGAACATTCTCTTGCTAAATCAGAAGTGGAGTCACATGCAGAGTCAACTGGCAGTCTGTGTCACGGCCGCTGCTCTGGTGGAGACCTGCATGTGTCTGTAATATGCCGACATGGCTGTCTCTCAGCTCACCACTTCTAGACGTCATCGAGTGACTTTTACTCCTGCCTTCACCATCCCGCACCTTCCATCCTCCTAATAACATTGCATCATAATTGCAGAGTTCACAAATGTACACCTCTTCTTTGAGATGGGACAATATGGGATCAGAAGTAATTGAGATGTGTCAACCCTTAGGCAGCTCGGGCAGCAGGTGCCTCTCAGCCAGAGTACCATGGGTGCTGGCCGAACCTTAGCCATGGAGACCTGTGTGGGTCACAGCTCACTCTGTCCCCACCATACCCCATCCTGTCTTCCTGACACTGAAGATGAAAGAAGATCAGCGCTGGCTGAGATGCCTACAGAACCTCTCTTTGACCTCTTTGAAAAATGAATCCTAATCCCTAGGCTTATTTTAACTTTGGGGTTTGGAAAACATATGTTAGATAATTATATAAAGTCTTAAAACATGGCAAGGGTAAATAGTAAGCATTCATAAATTACAACCGTTACTAATTTCTTATGTTACAGTCAGCTCAAGTGAACTCACTGACTGAGTTTAGCCTTTCCTCCCTTCTTCCTTTGGGATTTTGCTTGGGTCTCCGTGCTTGCAGGGAAGATTCATGGACGTCTGGCTTATCTCCCCGCCGCAGTAATTGTAGCAAGCTTCACTTAAGATGACACACTGTTTGGATACTTCCAAATTAAGTGTTTTATTATGACCACATAAATATTGTTCCCAACTGAGCCACGTATACTGTGATTACATATTCCTTTTTATATAACTTTATTTTTCCTGAAGTTCACGTGTCATCATTTTTTTCATTTGCTTTGTATTCTTTGAATTTCTGACTAAGTCTTCCCACACCCTCCCAGAAGCTCTTTAAAACCCTGTCAATACAGTTTTCTACACATTCCAACCTGCCAGATAAGGTATTGATTCCCTTTTTATCCTGAAGATGCTTCCAGGGGGCCTTCTGTCCTGCTCACATCTGACAGTTCACACTCCAGGCCTCTGCTACACAGCTGTCATCCTAGGATTTCCCTCTGTCTTTGTTCTGCAAATATCCAATCCTCTTCCTTTGTTAGACCCTCTGTTTCCTGGATCCCATGTCTGTCTCTTTCTTGACTTACCCTCATTTTGCTGGAACACACTCTCCAGTTTCTCCTAAGAAAGGGGACGTGGGAAGGAACTGTTTAGTCTTTGTATGGCTAACCAGTCATTTTCTACTCTTCTATCCATTTCCATCTTCAAGTGTTATGGTTTGGAATTCCAGATGTCTCCCTAGTTCTACCATAGATACATTTCTGTGTTGCTCATTCTTCTGTATATTTGAGGTATTTTTCAAGAGGAAAAGAGGGTGGTGGGAATGTCTTTTCTCCACCATCTGGAAAATAGAAATGCCATTTTCACTTCTTTTGTTATTAGTTCATACAGGTGAACACTTTCGTGTATTTGTTTAATCTTTTGATTTTCCAGTGGTGTGAATTATCTATCAATACCTTCAAAGAACAAATTCTTTAGCAATTAGCACAAAACACCGAAGGACTAATGCTTATTTTTCTCACCTGTTTCCGCTGAGATTCGGGGGCCCCAGCGGACAGGCGTCCACAGTTCTTGCTCTCATTTTCAGATTGCCTCACGCCTGTGACCGCTGTGAACATGCTCACCCAGCAGGAGGTCCCTGTCGTTATCTTGGCTAAAGCTGACTTTGAGGGCTCTCTGGATTCAAAAATAGGTAAGCAGCTATTCAGATGTGATCAGAATAGTGTATTTAGCAGGCTTCAAATCAGAAGACTAGCCCATTGCTGTCAAGTGAAAGAGCTGACTGTTGGTTCCATGCTCTGTTTTGCCTCTTTGTGAAAACAGACGTCCCTTATTTAACAACTACATTCTGAAAGCATATCAAGTACATCGCACTTTGCTAGCTGCTATTGAGAACAGTAAAGGATATCTGGCCCGTGGATCTTGCCAGTACGTCCCGTTGGTGAGATTTGTACCTCTGACGTGGGGAAACAATACAACTCTGCTGAAAACCCAGTCTCAGGACTCAGAGCCAACAGCAGCTGCTGAGATGGGGGTTCAATGCACAAATGATCAGCGTGGGCTGGGTTTTGGGTGAGGCCTTTGTGGAGGAGGTGAACTTGAGCTATTCAAGAAAAGGATCATGAAACAGCAGTAAAATGGAAGGCTTATTTAGAGCTGCAAATTGGATACCGTTGGCAGCCTTACTCATTCGTCAGAATTCTAAACGATCACCTAACAGGAAGTCTGTGACTGTCCTGAGGGATGACAGCCTACGACAGCCCTGTCCAAGATCTGCCCCCAGGGTGGGCCCACGTGGCTCTCTTTTCAACGTTCCTACTGTAGATTCTAGCCAGTCTCCAAAGTGCCAAAACCCTGCAGAGAAAGTTATCTCCACACTCTATTTCCTAGCACACAGAAGAAATAGCATTTCTTATCAAAATCATGTTTTTCCTCACAATTCTCAGATCTGGTTTTTGACAAAGTGATTTGAAGAAACACCAACACAGAAAAACATGTTAAGCCAGTCAAGTCATTCTCCGGCAATTTAAACCTAGAAAGTATGTTGCTTAAGGGAAGTAATTCCTTCCACTGCTGTTATGCCCTTTGTAATTAGTTAAATTCATTACTGTAACTAGCCAAGGTAAATAATAAAGGAAGCTCTTATTAATGTGGCTTTTTTTTCTTTTCTGTTGGTATATTGAGCCAAAGTACCAACACAATGTTGAGAGTTCTGAAGGGAAAATAAATCTGACTTTTTAGGTGTGCATGGAAAATCATTTTTCCTGTTGTCTAGATTTCCCGCAGTTACATAATTAACATTTTCTAAGTTATTGCCCCTTGCTCTCCAAGTAGAACAGAGACAGATAAATAAGAGACAATGCAGTACTTTTGCCATGTCACCTGCCTGTTACAAAAACAGGTACATTCCCCTGAGCTCTGTGTGACTATCCCCGAGGTCCAGAACATTCTTTGTGTGGTCACATAAATTCTGTGTCACAATATCTGCCTTTGACTATTACTCCTAGTTACTCCAAACCATGCACTTCTTGTAAGTGACTCTTTTCCCTTCTTGACCACGAGCATTTTTCGGTAATAGTTATTGCTTGCCATTTTCCCTCACTGGTCACTATTCTTCAAGTCCACTGTGAACATTTATTTGCTTCATTAGGTGCTTTCTGTCAGTAATCTCAGCTGGAACACCACAGAACTTTCCATCTCCCCACGAAGCTGTAGAGCAAGTCTCCCAAACATGAAATCGCCCTTGTAGGCCCATGTTCCTGAGAGGCTGTTTTCGAAATCTGAGTTAGGCATTTTGTGTATTACCCTTAGTTTGGTCTCTCTCAGTTGTCACAAGATGTATTGTGTCAGTGGACCCTGCAGTGGGAGTTCTCAACCAGGGCCAGTTTGGCCACCAGGGGACATGTGGCAATTTTAGAGACATTTTTGTCTTTCACACCTGGGGGGGGTCGGGGGGGGCTACTGGTGGAGACCAGGGATGCTGCTCGTCATCCCACAGAGCACAGAGTAGTCCCCACAGAAAGTCTGGAGTGTTAATAGTGCCAAGGAGAAACCCTGCCCTACAGAGCCAACATCTGAGAGACCTGTTCTCGTGACAGCTAAAGCCGAAGCAGCAGGCCTTGGCCCTCCGCATGAGTGATTTACTTCTGCTCGGCTCCATCTCCTCAAGGGCATGTGTGGGTTGGAGAATAAATGTCTCTTCAGAATGTACTGCTGCCTCTGGGAACAAAGCACAGTATGAAATAACACTGTTGCCAGCCTTCGGCTTCCTGATGAGTGGATTTTTCTAGGGTGCTAGGAAATGCTGGTGGTGCAGCCCTGCTTCTCAGGAGAATGCCACTGTCCTCTGTCACTGAGGGAGTTCAAAGACGAGGCTTCCCCGGATGCTTGTGATTTACTGTTTCAGTGACCAAAAGCACCCCAAATCGCATATTTTAGAATTACCACAGTTTTTAAAAGTAAACTAAGCAAAGGAAAAGGTTTAAAGGAAATAATACCAGCATGGTATAGTGGTCATGATAGGGCGGTGGGTTTCTCCAGGACTCTTCTCCTTTCCCCAGTAGATGTCATGTGCTTTTATAACTCCTCTAACTGAAAAGGGTAGAGTCTCCTTTAAGAAGCTAAAGCTAAGTGTCAGGGCTGTCAGTCATTTTGTGATCTGGGCATTTGCAAAGGAGACATTTTGTGTTTCTTCCCCTCTTGATAGGAATTCCCAGCACCAGCTCAGAGGACACCACCTTAGCCCAAGCCCTGGGCCTGTCCTATTCCGAGGTCATTGAAACGTTGCCTGATGGCACAGAGAGACTGAGCGGCTCCGCTGAGGTGGGTACCCTGTGGCCCAGGCCTAAGAACTTACTTCTCAATTCATGAGCTTGACACGTGTCTGACGAGACATTTTCCTGCAGGTGCCATTTCACTCATCCCCACCCCCAAGAATCTTGCAGCCTTGTTTCTTAATCTGTGAAAACAAAATAATATTCTTTTTCAAGATCTAGAAGTTTATCAACTCTAAGTCAAACCCTATCCTAGAATAGTATGATTATCACAGTAACTAAACTTTATTTTGGGACTCTTCTGCTGGAGAAAAAAGGACCTCTGCCAGGGAAATGTTTATCCATGAGCTTCTGCAGTGTAAAAACATGGATGTGTAGAGAAGACTGACTCTTAAGAGAGCTTGTGAGCATTTGCGCCTTAATTGTGTATGATGGTGGGAGTGTAGGGCGTAAAAGTGTAAGTGGTTCCTGAGTAGATAGCCCTGTCCTTCCGAAGACACTTCAGACCCTTAATGAAAAGAGCTGCTCTCGATAAGCATAGCTGTACTTCCCGATTCCTCTGCCTCGTTCCTGGAAGCCCCTCGATGGCAGTGGGCAGACCGAAGTTATCTCTGTGCCCCAGTGCCGTGCACAAGCCTGGCACAGACTAGGTGTGCAGACCACCTTCACTGAACCCGTTCCAGGGCACCCACGATCCAGGCTGTCGGCAAGCCACGCTGGCCTGGTTCTTCTCATTAGTTTCGTTCCCTGAGAAGCGCCAGGTGAAAGGAGAATTTCTCTTTTCTACTATTAGTGTTCTGCCCTGTTTTCTATAAAGGCGAGCGTCTAAGGGCAAAAGGAGTGGTTCCGGTTTTTCAAACTGGGGGCTCAGTTCACTCCTCTGCTTGACTGAATTCCTTCTGCTTTTGGGTAATTCTGAGTTTTTCTCTCCTGGATATTTGCCCCCCGGCAGAGGAGTACTCATTAAAAATACATATCATGCAGTGGTTTCCTGGCAGCTAAATGCTGATGTTTGATGGCTGTCTGTAGGCAGGGTGTAGGACGGCCCCAGAACCAGGGCCACTTTACCCATTAGATGTCCCAGGGGACAGACACAGTGCCTAAAGCACAATGCTTTTAGGGCCCCCCCCCCCCAAAAGGTTTCAATTTCTTTTAAAATCAGAAGAAAACAAGTGAACTTTTTGGGTTCAAAATTATTTTCCTCTTTCTTCCACGTCGTCCTAAAATATAATTTTTAATAATATCTCTGGGAGGAAGGGACCCACAGGGCCAAAGCTCCTAGGGCTCACAAGTGCCATCACGAGGCCCTGCCCAGAACCACCACTAAGCACGCCATCCCAGGTGGCGGCGTGGGGATGGTGACGCTACTAGGAAGGGAACAACAGCCCCTCTCTTCCTTCTCTCAGTTCACAGGTATGAGCCGGCAGGACGCATTTCTAGCCCTGACTCAGAAAGCCCGGAGTAAGGGAGTGGGTGGAGACGTGACAAGTGACAAACTGAAGGACTGGCTGATCTCGAGGCAGCGGTACTGGGGCACGCCAATCCCCATGGTCCACTGCGCGGCCTGCGGCCCCGTACCTGTGCCTCTGGAGGACTTGCCCGTGACCTTGCCCAGCATCACATCTTTCACCGGCAAGGGAGGCTCCCCACTGGCCACGGCCTCGGAGTGGGTGAACTGCCTCTGCCCCAGGTAAGGAACCACGTGCTAGCACCCTGCTGAGGTTTCAGACTCCCTCCTCCCTCCTGGTGCTAACTCTGCTCCCTTCTTCCGGGACTCCCACCAGGCTGGAAAGAATGCCATAGGTCTCTGGGGACCTTTGAGAGAAGGTGCTGGAGTCTGGGGCCCAGCTTCTGTGACGGGCGCTTTCTCCTCTCCTTTCTGAGCTGTGGGAGCAGCAGGTCAGTTCACATTTTTCCCAGAAGCATGTGATCCAACTGAGGGAAAAGCTACACATTTTCATCACAACTTCCTAAAAGACCACTCTCTTCTATTTTATATTCCAAAGAGCTACTTGGAGATGAGCGATGTTTTCTCCTCTTCGCCTTACAGTTTCCCCATCTTGTGACGGGTAACAGTGGAGGTTTTATCCCGAGTAGCAGAGTAGAAGCTACCACAGCAAGTTTGCTCAGGGGTTCGTTCTTTAATATATTGAAACCCACCGTATTTCCTTTCTTCTTATGGAAGTGAGATTATGTTTTTCTGTCAGTTCACTGGCATGTCTCAAATGTAATTTTTAGGATGCCATACCAGCTGATTACACAAATAAATAACCGATACCAAGCTCCAGTATATTCCTTTTTCCCTCTATGGAAAAGCCATTTTTCTCTGCTTTATAGGTTCATAGTGAGGGTGTGCTAAAGTGATTTAGTCCTCTGTCAGCACAAAGCTGAGTCGCAAAGTTTGTAATGAGGTAACCACACACCAGGCTGGGGACTCAGACAGTCATGGATTCAGGTCTGGGCCCTGCCCGTTAAGTAGCTGTGTGGCCTTGGGAAAGTCTCTTGACTTCTCTGAGCTTTGGTTCCCTTACCTGGAACTGAAATAATCCCCTTGAAGGGCTGTTCGGAAGACTACGTTAGCACACGTACTCCTGCACAGTGGCCCCCAGCAACCTCTCCGTAAACTGACGTGTCACCGCCATTTACCAAGGACTCGCCAGCAATTCTCCCAGGTCCTCAGGCAGGTAGTCTTGGGATTTGAGATGGGGCTTGTAGGAAGGGACATCGGAAGCGCCGGGCCATTTTAAGGTAGAAACACGGGCTCAAGGAAGGAAAGAGCACACCCTCTTTGTTGAGAAGCAGTGGCAGGGCTTCTGGAGACGTTGGTGGCCTTCAGTGGGAATGAGGTTTCCTACCTGGCTGCAGACTCCTGGAGGGCAGAGCCCAGGCCTTGGTCTTGGTCAGGCTCTAATGAGCACCCAGGGCTGAGAGCCACTGGGCCAGCGTGCCAGACGGGATGGCACAGCGCTAAGGACCACAGGAACCAGAGCCCAACACACGTGGAGTCCTTCCTGTTGAGCTCCAAGACTTTGGGTGGGTTTCTTAACCTCTCTGTACCCTAGTTACTCATCTGTAAAGTGAGCACATGAGTAGTATCTACCTCATAATCCCCAGGGTTACTGGGGATTAAATGAGATGGTGCCCGTGAAGCATTGGGCTCGGTGCCTGCTCCTCAGTGTTCGTGTTACCACCGTGGGAGCTAATAATGAGAATGACAACACCATCACCGTCACCATCATCTATTCCTCCCACTCTCCAAGCCGCGTCTTCTGCATCACGCAGCTTTTCGTGTCAGCAGAATGTGTCACTTGTCTTCAAGTCCAGCATGACCACTGAAAAGAAAATCAGCATGGCAGCTTTTAGCCAGATGCTAGTCCTTTTCTCAGTCGAGTCTTGCATTTTCTTCCTAACTTGTAAGGGTGCGTGCACTCATGGTGAGGGAGGAGAAGTAACCTTTATCTTCTCATTATTTCCCAGAATAGTATCTGTGTTCTAGTTGGTTGCTCTCCAAGTAAAGAGACCTGGCATTAACATAGAGGCGCACTGTTGAGTTCGGTGTCTTAGAGCAGCACAGGGGTGAGGGGGTAGGAAACAGGATGAATGGCTGCTCCTCCCAGGACCCCCCACGGCCCCCAGTGGGAGCTCCCTGGCTAAAATGCAGGAGGACCCTGGGAGCCCCAGAGCCCTTCTCCCCCCCCCCCCCATCTGGGGCGCCTGTCTCTCTGCTTAGCCATTTCCATTGAATAAGTGGGCGGTGGGGAGTGGCTGTTTCCTTTGGTGATATTTGTAAAGCCATTATAAACTGCTTCACAGATGCGAGATATAAATGCAACTCTTCTTTTACTTAAAAATTAAAAGCAGACTCAAGCCCCTGCATGCTAAATTAGCAGAAGATTCATCACTTCCTCTTGGCGGCTCCTCCCGCCCCTCCTCATCCTACAAGAACCCCAAGGACTCATATTGCCAAAAGGGCGGCATTTGCAGGGGTGGTCGGCCGTGCTTCCATGCCTCAAGAGGGAGAGCCTGGAGTCTGAGCTGTGTTCTTCTGTGGCTTCTCTGCCACAAAGGTCCCTGGTAATAGCTGACTCAACCCATCCACTGCTGATTCAGGCCTTGAGGGATCTTCAAGGGCGCCAAGCCCCCTCCAAGACTCGGCTTGATGAAGGGCACCGTCTTGGGTACCTAGAAGTTACGGTTTTGGCACCTGCTTCTTTCAGTCCTATAGGCCCAGCACTCTAGGAACGTGCTTCAAGTTGGTTCGGCAGTCGGGCCCTTGTGGAACCTGAGTCCTCTCCACGCATCTCCATCCCGAGAACGAGGATTGCTTTTTCTTTTCAGCCCCTCACACGCCGAGAATCTCCACGCACTTTCTTGAACAGTAGATCTGTCTTTACCCTTCTGTCAGGAACCTGTGTTCAGGCAGTGGTGTATTGGTTAATGTGTACTATACAGCTCTCTGGACGGGGGCTTCGGATTTGTGTGTTTGCCGATTTCTGTGGTCTGTAGGCTCCCACCGAGGGCTAATTTCAGGCCACCAACCTGATGTCACTTGTCACGGTGGGCGGAGCTGATCCCAGTGGATGCTCACAAGCTGGTGAGTTGGCCCCAGCACATCACTCACTGCCTTTGGGCCTCAGGGATGATTTACCTTCCTAAGGTCGCTGCACTGGACTTCTGCACCCCTCGCCCTAGAGCAGAGATGAAAAACACACTCCAGTGCATTTTTCAGAGCAACATTTCGCTACATTTAGTTTTCAACTTCTCTTCATCAGTTGATTTGCCTCTTAAGCATCATAACGCAGGGTGGAGCTGAAGACAATCCTGACGAGCCTGAAATAGAAGTTCGTGCACAAAAGAGACACTTAGTCCTGTCTGGGCCTTTTAGGTTGCTAGGTTTTCTACCAGATTAAATTCAGAGAAGTGGAAAATAATACTTTTAATTATTGAAGACTGAAACTTTTATTTTGTAAATGTCTTTAAACCGTCATTACAATACAATGCAAAAAGAGAGCTTTCTCTGCACTATCTTTTCATGATGTGGCATTGTTCTTATGACACTTTAAATTCATACTGATTGCCGTAGCTTTCTCAAAAGCTAGTGGACAACTGCATTAATATTTAAAAAGGAACCAACTGATGAGCTTCATTTATTTCTTAGGTGCAAGGGAGCAGCCAAGAGAGAGACAGACACGATGGATACCTTTGTTGACTCTGCTTGGTACTACCTCAGATACACCGACCCTCAGAACGCTCACAGGTAGAGCCCTGCCCAAGGTTCTGAGCACGTGTCAGTCGGGGTCTTCTAAGAAGTAAACACCAAGGTGGAATTAGATGTACAAGAGATTTATTGGGGGAAATGCCTGTGAAGCATAAACTGCGAGGGGGCAGGAGTCGGCAGGGAGAGCCCTTAGACCCACCCTGCTGCAGGTTTGACAGCTGTGAAGGGAGAGGTGGAAGGACGGGGGACTGGGTCAGAGAGCCTCAGACCACAGTGCAGCTCTGAGAAAGTCTCACCCAGGCCAGCAGGACGCCCTGAGCCAAGCTTGTCCATTGGAGAGTCCCAGATCGGGCTGAGATGACTGCTCTGGTCCTCTGCGTGTTCGAGGGCATGGCCTGGCATGAGCACTGACTGGATTTAAAGATAGAGAAGCTAGAAGCTATTGGTCTGCTGTGCTCCCTGAAACAGACTCTCGTAAAGGGAGTGTTGGGAGATTACTAAATTAGATTCTTCACAGTCAAGTAAATCCCAAGTACAAGAAAAAGCAAAAGCAAAAAGGAAGGAAGTGCTGTAGTAATACCCTTCTTGGCCCCGCATTGAACTGCATTTATACGATCGTAAAGATTTAATGTTATTTACTTAACTGAAAATAATGATGAACTGTACAGGGAGTGTGCAGTGTAGGATGTGAGAGAGGTGAGAAGCATCACCTCTTACCACATACAGTCAGTAGGTAATTTCTAAAATTGGTAAATCAATGAAGAGTACGAACATCTTTTTTAATAACTGCCAGAAGAAACAGCTGAAAGAATTCAAAGTGGCTAAGGGACAGACCCTCGGGGAGAAGGGGTTTGTGAAGGAATAGGGCTGGAGACCATCGTTCCGAATTGTAAACCTTTCAGTGCTGTTTGATTTTTCAGTTATGTGCATGTATTTCTTTGACAAAAACAGATATATAAGGGAGAGAGCAGTCGGTAGATAGGAAGAGAGAGCGAATGAGAACAAAAGAAAACTATCACAGAGCACAGGAAAAACTATAGCATACTTCAGAGGCCTTGCCAGCTTGCTCTTGTCCGTAGGACAATTATTCTGAAACCCCGTAGCCCATGTACAAAAATAAAATAAAATGCCCCCTTTAGCTTCACTGGTTCTAAAATAATCTATTTCCAGGCAGGCAGGTGCTCCTGTCACCCATCCCCCAATCCCGCCCTGGCATTTGAGTTCAGGCCATTTGAATAGGACCCGGAGTAAGCAGTAGCCAGCAAAGGCAGAAAGGGTGCAGGGTGACCAGTGTCTGGGAACGGCCAGGGTCTCCCCAGTGGACCCACCGAGGGGCCCCTCTTCTGGGTCTTCCTTCTAGAAGGGGCTGTGGTGCATTGCATTTAGCAGCAGCTGGCTTAGGATGCAAAGGGACTTGGCCTTCTGACCTCTCAGAATGCTTCAAAGGATAAGCTTCTCCTGGATGACAGAGAGCCTAACTGGCAGTGACTGCCTGAGACCTTCACAGCCCCCACTTGGGGAATACCATATAGCACGTCATTTTCCTCACAAAAGCCGCTGTTCATTTCAGCACCGTCTTGAGTTTCGCTAGATGGTTTCTGGGGTAGATCGTAATCTGAGCTATAGCGACTTTCAGCATCTCACCCCTTAATTTGTCCCAAACTTGTTTTCGGGGTGAATACCATCCTTGACTTCCCTTTCTTTTCTGTCACCTGGATTAGCAGTTGGATTGCTCTAGAAAACCATTCTTCACAAAGAATAAAAACTTTTTTTGGTTTTACCAGAATACTGGCATGGTGACTGGAGGAGAGAAAAACCAAGCTGCAGTAAGATACTGATGCAAGGTGGTTGGCCAGGCTTCCCTGCTTAGCGACAGGCACGTGCTTCCAGCCAGAGCCAGAGCCTGCCAAGCCCATGCTGGGGGATAAAGGAAAGCAGTGCCCTGAGGTGTGGGCAAGAGAACTCACAACATATTGAAACCATGGAACGCAAATCCTCCAAAGACAAAGGTTTTCTTCTTTGGATGGCCTCCAATGGGGACATTCCCCTGGAATGAAGAGGTCTTTCCCCAGCTAGCACTGCTCCCTCTTCCCAACACAGACACACACACACACTCACAAACATACACACACCCCAAGAGTCCCAGCCAGAAAATAGAGGGAAGTGCCATTTCCTTTCCTCCCCAGCATCCATTAGGACCAGGGAATATGAAGAAACCTTTCTTTTAGAATCTCTGTGGACTGAAAAGTCTCTATTAGGTGAGAGAGTTGTTGGGCTCTTTAATGACAGTTACCCTAAGTTGGCTTGTTGCATTCAGGAGGCCATATAGGGGCTCTTGCTGGTTATCTACATTTTAAGGCTACTTTAAAAATAAGATCAAGTTTCTGTTTTAAAATGAACATTTAGTATCTACAAGATAGTCCCCATTGTAAATGCCACATCGCCCCCTATTGGTAAGAACTAAAAAATCTCGGTTTTTCTGTCATAATAAAAATTAAAATAAATCTAAATATTCAAATATGCATTGTACAGAAATCCCTTTTTTGCTGGTGTGTTTTCCTCTTGTCCTCATCTTATATGAAAATGGCATTTGGTAAAGTATGTCAGTAATGCCTCCTGAAGCAGTTTTTATAAATTGTATAAATTAACACTGATCTGATATTTTTCTCCTTTGTTATATAAGCTTTTCTCATATGCTTTCGAAAGAAAAGTCATTGTTTTTCTCTGACATAATTTATTTCAGGACATATGCAAATTACAATCAGTCTGTCATTGATTCATGCACTTGTAGCAAAGTAGGTTTTTAAAAAATGACTGTTTCTCTTTCTTCCAGCCCTTTTAACACAGCGCTGGCAGATTACTGGATGCCTGTGGATTTGTACATTGGAGGCAAAGAGCATGCGGTCATGCACCTGTTCTATGCGAGGTTCCTCAGTCATTTTTGCCACGATCAAAAAATGGTCAAACACAGGTGAGCATTTATACTGCTTTGCAAAAGAATTCAGTACCACAAACAGAACCTTGAAGCCGCAGTCAGTTCTTCTGAAGCTGGGTAAATAATTCTAGCACGTCGCAGAAGAGTTCTATTTTTCAGGTGTACTTTAGAGGTCATTGTCAGCCTTCACTGCATGAAGTGCGTTTCTGTTGCTTAACTGGTTCTAGCAGGTGGTGTTGCATGCTCAGATGGGATCTCGCCTTCAGCTCTTCTCCATGTAACTGACTTCAGTAATTGAGATTTGCACTGGGGAAGCAAAGAAGAGCGGTTTATCATGTTATGTGGCTTTTTATAGCTTCTCATGAGAGGTCATGTTTACCATCTGGTCCCTCTGTAAGCTCTGTTTCTAAGCTCGATTGAATTCTAACTCGATATTTCAGTATGATTAAAGTATAGAATGTAAACCTATTGATAAATTATTTTCCTGTTGGCCTGTAATCTGTTTCCCTTTATGTTCAGAAAGTTGTACGTGTGTGCTTTTACCCATGAAATACATCATTTATTTAAAAGATGTATTTGATGTATTATACAATTTAAAGAAGGAAATGAACATCCATTCACCCCGTCCTCAGCTTAAGAAATGGGGTATTACAGGTCCCTTGGGATCCCCGGGTACCCTCTCTAACCTCTCTCTTCCTACACCCGGACCCCTCCCCCAGCTAACCCCATCCTGAATCTTGAATTATCCCTTCTCTTGGTTTTCTTTATAGATGTATCACCTCTGTATATATTTTTCAACAATATGTATCGTTCCGTTTTCCTGTGTTTGAACTTTTAATAAGTGGAATGTTTCATGGATTCCGTCTTGCTTTCCTCGCTCAGCATTTTTTGGGATTCACCCATGTTGCTGCATGGAGCTGTGTTTCATCCTGCCTCGCAGCTGTATGGTATTCCAGTATATGGAAAGGGATTCCATGCCACCATTAGTGGCCGCTGGACTGTTTTGTGCAGTTATGAACAAAACTGCTGTGAGCATTCTTGTACATGTTTCCTGACCCACATGTGTCAGCATTTCTCTGGAGTGTGTACCTAAGAGTAGACTTGCTGGCTTGTAGGGTTTGCACATTTTCACCTTTACGAGGGAACACCAAACTGTCTTCCAAATGGTTTCTATAAACCTACACTCCCACCAACAGAGAGAGGTCTCACATCACTGCCTATGTCTTCATCATTACAACATTTAGTATCAGCCAGCTTTTAAAATGTTCCCAAACTGGGGTTTATATAGTGGATCACTCTGTGCGTTAAATTGGAATTTAAAGACACTGCTTAACTTACTGAGGTTAAGCATGTTTTTAATGTTTAGGGACCTGTGTGTTTTCTTTTCCATTAGATCCCTGTTTGTGTCCTTTGCCCTTATTTCTTCTGGATCATTTGTAGATTGTTGCAATTCTTGAATTATTGTGGATGCTTTTTGAGCAGTATGGATTGCAAGTATTTTTTCCCAGTTCTTAGCTTGTCTTGTTTTTATGATGTCTTGTGATGAACAGAAACTCTTAATTTAATGTAGTAAATTTTAATAACCTTTTATTGCTTTTAGTGTCTCAGTACCATTAGTGGAACAATCCATCCATTTCCCCATGATCTGTAGTGCCCTGTCCATCATAAATCAAGTTTTCATATGTATGCGCAAGCCTATTTATAGGGTCTTTATTCCGGCCATTGGTCTGTTTGCTTTTTGCTGTGCTAGTTATTTATTGGCTTTCTTGGTTTAATTTTACAAGTCTTAATGTCCGGTGAGGGAAGCCCTCCTACTTTGTTCTTTTTCTCTGGAGTGTCAGACCTTTGTTCTTCCATGTAAATTTCAGATTCAGCCTGTCAAATTCCATAGACATATCAATTGGAGTTTAATTGAAATTGCATTGAATCTACATATTTGCTAATATCTTTTCTCACTCTTCTTGCGTTTCTGAATCTGAAATCTTTGCCCTTTTATTTGAAATATAACTTTAGAATATCTCTTATGTTCTTTAGTGAAGATCCATCTGTTCTTATTTGTCTAAAATACACTTATTTCAACCTCATTTCTGAGTTTGCTAGCTCAGTGACACATTTAAAACAGTGTTGTTAATATATGGTGATGGAAGGAGAACTGACTGGGTGGTGAACACACAATGGGATTTATAGATGATGTATTACTGAATTGTAACAATTGTCACATAATGCTAAGCGAAATAAGTCAGACAGAAAAAGCAGAAAACCATATGATTTCACTGATATGTGGTATATAAACCAAAAACAAAAGAACAAGACAAACAAATGAGAAACAAAAATAAAACAGTGTTGTTGTTTTTTATGTGTTATGTGTCTTTTTCACTTGTTTTGCATCAGGACAATAATTCAGGCTGGCTTGTCTGCCACACTGCCAGGAGCATAATTCCTGGGAAATATATATATATATATGCTGGTTGTGTTGTTTTTTTAATATAGCGTCCTTTAGAATTTTTTTCTTACAGTGAAAAATTTTTATATTTAGAATTAGCCAGCTGGACTCAGTTTAAATGATTCCAATTTTGTTGGCAACGTCCAAAGCACCATAGTCAGGAGCCAGTCAAACATAGGCTTTCTCTCCATCAGGCCTGATTGGGGTGCTGACCTCGGCCACGTCAGTGTCATAGAGCTTCTCCCCAGCCTGTTTGACCTGGTGCTTGTTGGCCTTGAAACCATAATGAACACAGTGTACTGTTGTCTTCTACCTTCTTCATGGCTGACTCGGCAGTTAGGGGGCCCTTGCGGATGCACAGTGGTCAAGCTTCTTCCTCCAGGGGGCGCTCTTCCGAGGCTATTTAGGCTGCCTTCGATCCGCAGTGTCTTGGGCCTTTAGAAGGTGGGTGACGTGAGGATCTTTTCTTTTGTGGCTGTGAACACCACCTTGCAGCACTGCTTTCTTTGTCTTCAAAGCCCTTGCTTTGGCTTCAGCTTCGGGAGGGGCAAGGGCTTCCTTCTTCGCTTTTGGGTGCCATCTTCATGAAAAGTTAAGATGTTTGTTAAAATTGCAGAGAAGTAAAGGGGGAAAATATCTGATTATCTCCCTGTCCAGATAACACTCGTTAACAACAAAAATGAAATAATTAAAAAGTAATTAATGCTTGTCTAAGATTAAATTTTTTAGCTGCACAGAAGGTGAACATTAAATCTCCTACCCTCCACTCTTCTAACAGTTTTCTTTTGATTTCTTCCATGTTTCTATTGATACGTATACTCATTTTTTAAAATGTTACATATATATCTTTTGCTTTCTTGAATTAATGATGTATCTTGGTGATCTTTTTATGTTAGTACATACAAATCTATTTTTTTTTGCTAATTTAATATTTTTTAAAGTTATTTTTTAAATTCAAATCTATTCTTTTTAATGTATTCATAATATTCCATCATATGGATACATAATTTATGTAAGCAGTTACCTATTTTTTTGATTGCTGTTACAAAAAACATCCAGTGACTCTCTACATCTATATTCTTGGCAGGTATTTGGGATCATATCTGTGGGTTCAAGTCCTAACACTGGGGAATGCTAGGTCAAAGGATTCGTGTTTTAAAGTTTTTGATGGATAAAAAATATATTGCTTTTAAAACTTCTGTAATGCACATTAAAATCCAGTTTCATTAAAAAGGAGCACATTGAAAGCTCCCTCCCTTCGCTTCTCCTCTACAAGCACACGCGGGTTAAAATCTACTGTGCGGAAAACTAATTTAGAATCTAAATTAAATACTTAAAATAATTGTCTTCTCATTGGTCACAGAGAGCTTCATGGGTAAAAATAAACTGGTCTACATCAGAAGGACACCAAACACATGAGCATCAATCCTCAGGTAGTAAGTTAGGTAAAATGCTTGTACCTTGAGTTATAGAATTTATGATTCTGCCTTGCATCTCTTCTCTGTGGAAAGTTCTCTGTCTCACTAGAGAAAGATTACCCTTGCGGATGGAAATCGTGCCCTGCTATGTCACAGTCTAGTGGATATTGTACACTCTCAGTGAATATTTGTTTAAATAAATTGAGTTTAACCCCTTCATATAAATAGTTAGAAGTTTATGTTCTTCAAAGGAAAAGTTCTCCTCAGGATAGGGAGAATTGGACAGAGGTTAAGGTCAAAGACCAAATACAACACGAGAAATATTTCCTTCTCATGGAGGTCTGGAAACAAAGACCATAAATGATTTCTGGCTCCTTAATAGTAGGGCACATTTCTCCAGTTTCTGAACCAGTATTTGTAGAAGTAACAAGTGAATCCATAAATTATTCAATGGCTAACTATTTTAAGGTATAGGACAGGGCCTGGCTACATTTATGACTTCTTTACAGTGGTTTGAAATTATATTCGAGGAGAAAAAAGGTTTGCAGAATTCCGATATCATTTTTAAATACAGTTTTTGGGATGACTTTGTTTCTACTCAGTTGAATTTCTAATTTGCAAAGCTGCCAGGTACACATGGAACTTACTTTACTGTCAACTTTAAGGGACAGCTGTATGGCGTAAATGGAAATGTATCTCTGTGGCATTTGGGGTTTTTAATAAATTCTTTACAAGATAGTAAGATTCTGTACCAGGCCTTCCCCCCCAAAAAAAAGACAGAGATTTATTGTAAGTACTCAGAAGTCTGATCTTTTTGAAGGAACCGGAAGCCATCTTTTCTGTGTTTCTCAACACAATCAGCAGGATTCCTCCCTGTTCAATCACATCAGGGCAACAGCAGCCCCTGAAAACTGCCTCTGAGCATCACCTCTTTATCGGAGGTGTTTTGGTACAGCCACAAATGAAATGAAAATCGACCTCTTCCTGTGATGCATCGTTCAAAACGCTCCAATTAGAATGTTTGAAAGCCTCCAAACAACTTTATCCAGCTGGCCTAGGAGGAAAAATTGAGACCTGTCAACCACATGTGTCTTTCTCTGTATGTATTAGCTATTTTTTCTAAAATGTGTTAAATCAGAATCTTACGTCTACTTCTGTACTCCTTTGGAGTAGCATTGTCATTTCAGAAAGATATTTGAGACTACAGCTGGTCAGCTCTTGTTTTCACTTCTCGGCCCGTTGGCCACTGTCTCAAGTAGTAGCTGTAGACGGAGCCCCAAGACCTCTGTCCCCTGCTCAGTCGGGCCACTGATTAGCATCTGCACAAGAAACCTAGCTCCTTTGGTTCTCAGTGGCCTCATAAGTTAGGAATTCAATCACCTCTGAGCCCCGTTTTCACTCTGTAATTCTGGTTAAACTTCTTCAAATATAAACAGCAAAGGTTCTAAACACTACTAATCTTTCCTGTTTTCTAAAAGCGCCCTGGCCTTTTCTTTCATCACTTGCACAGTTAGCTGTGCAGTTTGAACATTCAGAAGGTTCAGAAGGTCTCCTTACTGTTTACAAAAAGCTGGCCTCTGGGTTGGGTGTGCCACCACTGGGACAGCAGGTGCCGTAGTTGTGTGTCTGAAACACCAGGTTCCTGATTAAGTCAGACTTAATGTCAGCAGGACATTTGTCAAAGAAGGATCAAGAAACACTGTAAAATGTTTTCCTCTCCGGCAGGCAAAGAAATACAAATTAAACAGCAGTGAGGTGCTGTTTTCCATATTGCAAAGAGGCTGGGACGAGAGCTTGCACGCTGGTGCTGCAGAAAGGCAGTTTGGAACAATGTTTCTGCAAAGCATTTCAGCAATCGATAGTGAGAGCCTTAAAAATATGCACATTTGGACACACTAATTGCACTTCTAGAAATTTATTCTAAGGAAATCATCAGAAATGCAAACTTAGGCACCAAAGTGTTCGCGTGTTATTTCAGAAGCTAAAATTTTAGCTGCAACCAAAATGCCCCAAAATGCTGAGAAAGAATAAATCAACGATAGCCCATGTGTATGGAGGACTCTTGCACAACTCTTTAAAATTATGTTATAGAGAAGGTTTAGTAACATGGAGAAATGCATCTGAAGTGATGAGAAATAAAAAAGCAGGATACGAAGTGGTAGATACAGTTTGTTTATTGCTGTCTTTGTATGTACACGCACAGACATACACATACAACATGCAAGAGAAAAGACTAGAAAAAATTATGCCAGTGCATTAACACGAGTTTTCTCTGGGTGGTGAACTTTATTAATGATTGTATTCGTTTTTTAATGTACTGCTGACTTTTCCAGATTTTTTTTTTTTTTTTACAACAGTGATGTAACTTTATAACAACAACAAAAGTCATTTACAGTAGATATTCTGCATCAGGGAAATGCGCTGAGCCTCCCAGTTTGATTGGTGGGTGCGGGGCCGGCATGAGCTATGGCCGGACATCAGCACTAAGTGGACACTACAGAGGGCCGCGTTGCCATGGGAGAATGGGGCGTGGCTCACCGCCACTGACCCGAGACAAGGAAGCCTCTTCTCTCCCTTTGAGACAGAGGCCGAAACACGAGAATCTTGTCAGTTCTTGCTGTTGTTGTTGAATGCAACTCAGAGAGACACTAAATGCCCTGAATTGAAATTCTCCCAGCAGTTTGCAGTCAACAGAGTGGTGGCATCAGAAGCCGCTGCTCCTTCGTTAATGGCTCTCTGCTGACCGGGGAGAAGTCAGCAGGTCCTGGTCCATGGAGCTTTTTCTTGCTTCTCTGATCACACCGGAAATGGAGCTCTTGGGAGAAGAGAAAGGAAGGGAAGAGAAGGGAAGCTGTTTTGTTTTTTGTTTTTTTCAGTTTCAGGTGTACGAAACATTGCAGTAGACATTTCACCCCTCACTAAGTGATAACCCGCCCCCATGCATTGCCCCTCTGACATCGTATTTAGCTGTTACAATCCCATTGACTCTATTCCCCATGCTGTACTCCCCATCCCGTGACTCTATATATTAAATTATAGTTGACACACAGTATTATTCCGCCTCAGGTGTACACTGCAGTGGTCAGGCATCTGCACCATCCATGAAGTGGTCTCCCTAGTAGGACATGTGCCCATCTGACACCCTACAAAAGAGAAGAGACGCTTTCCTTGAGTCTCACGTATCAATAAGGCCTCCTTCCGTGCTGCTGGCTGGCTGCTAGGAAATAGCGATGGTGGTGATTTAAGAATGACCTCGGCTTAATACTTCGAAACTGGCTAATGACGTGAGCGTGACGTCCTAGACACAGGACGGGGAAGAAGAGGAAGGTGAGCTCGGTCAGGAAAGTCCAAGCTCAAGACTGTTTTCAGAGATCCGTGCTGCCTGTTTTCTCTTTTCCCGATCTGCACAGTAGCGCCTGACCAGGTCAGGAGTGGGCGGCAGGCCATCTAGGGCTTCACGTGTAGGTCAGTGTCATCCACAGTGACAAGTTAGGGCTCTGCTGAGTCCTGAGGTTCTCGTAGCCGCATCTTAGATAGCACATTCCTTGTATGCAGTGATTTTTCACGGTGCCTGAGGTAGCTATCCGTGTTCTGCAATGCCTTGTTTTTCCTATGAATTCGCACCCCTCCTCACCCTGCCCTCCTCCTCAGTTTCTTCCTCCTCTCCATCTCTCCCTTCCTGCCTTCCTTTCTTGATGGGACAAAGGTGGCCTTCAGTGACCAGCGGGTATCAGCTGTTGTAATTTCTGAATTAGCGCAGCCCAAACTATCGAGGAAACATTGAAGATTCATCACCTGTCATCATTCTTCTTGCCTACGGCTGTGCTGCAGCACACGCCACGTACCCACCTCCAGGGGTCGTAAGGAGAAGTAAGAAGGAAGCCGACTCAGAGAAGAAAGAGCACAAATGTGTGTTCATGAAATGAAACCATCCAGGACCTTCTTCAAGGCAGAGGTCCTGCGTGATGCCCCCGTTTTTCATGGTCCCCAAGTCAGAAGGGGTTTGTTGATGGTTTAGAGTTGCAGGTTTTTCATGTTCTTTTAAAGGCCCCTGCTGTACTCAGTCACTATGATGAATGAATCACTCAGTTGCGTACACAAGTTTGTCCTACCATTTGTTGAGTGAATGAATGCATGAGCAAAGGGAAATACGTTACACCAGTCGCGATAATGATAATTATCTTGATGATGAACTTGGCCATGTGGTGTGATCTCTGCTCCAGCAGGACTGGGTTCCAAGTCCAGCAGGGCCCTTGCTGTCCCCTTGACCCTCATTCCCATGCAGCAAGTATCACACTTGGTGCTTCTTCCCTGTGGTGGTGACAGTTATTTATGAGCCTGTCTTAGGCCGCCCATCTTATTGTAAGCTCTCTGATGAATTGCAGAGTGCTCTGTACCCAATTGTCGCTCAGATGGATGTTGAATAAATAAAGTGTGACTCTTCATTCAGAGCTGAACTACACATGGGGGTAGTTGTGAAACCAGATTCCCACAGCCCTGTCTGTGGAGCTTCCCTGGGAGCCCTGGAAGAGTGTGTGTGTGTGGGGGGGTCACTGGGAAACAAGCAGGATTCCAGGAGCTGGGAAGCACCCCTCCCCCACTGTGAACTTCCGTACAAACACTCCTGGGGTGCTCCCTTGGTCCTGCTGACCATCCTGTGAACTTGAAGTGGACAGACTTTGAAATCTTTGCACCTCTCCCTGCAAAAGGGTCATGGCCGCAACTGGAAGCCATAGCACCCCTTGCCTGCCCTTCATTTGCCTCTTTCTTCCTTCATCTCTCGTCCCCTCCACGCTGTCCCCACCTCTGCTGCTGGCAGGTTGATTTATTCATGGGAACAAACTTGATTGAGTTCAAACCAGTTAAGCTTTCCTGCATCTAGTGTGAACGAGGCACAGGGAGGGGTCTTCAGGGGTTTTCCTTCTCCTTCCTCAGGAAGAAGGCAGACAGAGAAGCAGCTCACCTGAATGCACAACAAAATTTAGTGTCTGCCAGATGCAGTTACAGGTACCACACTGGACACACCAATAAGGAAAGAGCAACCGGTTCTGACCGGGAAGGCCCGAGACGCCTTCCCAATGGAGGTGGCATTTGAGTCGCGCCTGGAAGGAGTAGAGTTTTGACAGATGGGCAGTTTTGATGGCACTTCAGGGAACTGGGTGAGTGAGAACATGGAAGCGCTTATGGGCAACATGTGGAAGGAGCAGAGGAAGTGAAAGGGAGTCAGAGCAGTCTTTGGTGGCCACGCTGAGGAAGTGGAACTTGATTTGGAAGGAATTGATCTTGAGATACGACTAGACTCTTTGTTTTCCTCCCTCACAGCTCTGAGGGCCGTCAGGCATTGCTTTGGTTCAGTGATAGCAAGCAGGCCGGCTCCCTGCGGGTAGGCAGTGCTTTGCCCAGCAGGATACCCCTTGGGCTGGGCTCAGTGCCAGACACACAAGGCACTCAGTGTACACCTGCTGAATACAGAAACGCTAGATTTCACTGGTGGCGCTGCTTTCTGCGAAAGTGGTGCTGAGAATTCTGAGTCTCAGTCTGAGCCACCCGGGAAGTGCTGCCCTCCCGGGATCAGTGATATCTGAATGGTGGGAGGCTGGGCACCTGTGCCACGTCTTCCATTTCTGCTCGTGGTGATCCTCTGAGACGAACCCTACAGAACTGCAGCCCTGGGGGAAGAGAGCCTGGTGAGCTTCAGCCACCAAGTGATGCTGTGTTTCAGAAAGTACGGCTTACGTCATTTCACTAGCAGGCCTGTTTTGATGCACTGCTACGTGTGGAGGGACGCCTGCCAGCTTTGGGGACACGCCCCTGAGATGCCTCACAGTGAAAGGGTTAGGAGTGGGTTTGAAACAGGCAGAACTAATTGGCGGTGTCAGCAGCCAGGCTAGTGGGGCCCTCGATGGGGAGATGGTGCCTGGAAGGGGTTCTGGGGCCTCCCGGAGGGTGGTCATTCTGGTCATTGCCTTGGGTGCTGGTTACACAGGTGTGTTCATGTTGTGACAGTTCATCAAGTTTTACCGCTAGGATTTATATACTTTTCAGTATGTGTGCCGGACTTCATTTAAAAGTTTACTTTAAAAAAAAAAAGAGAGCATTGTAAAGGAAGAGGGCCTAATGCTGTGCTCCGCTTCTTGTAACTATATATATATATAATTGTAGTTGACATTCATTATTGTTCAGCTTCAGGTGTACAATGCAGTGATCAGTTATCTACATCTTCCCTGAGGTGTAACGGCTGTATGTGATGTCAGAGGGATAGTAAATGGGAGGGGGGTTATCACTGTGTGAGGGATCTAAATGATAAATGTCTAACTATTACATTGTTTTGTACACTTGAAACTAATAAAATTAAAAAAAAAAAAAAAAAAGGGGCCAAGGAGGCTGCAGCCTTGGGCAGAACGGCTAGAGTTAGGGTCAGATGGCGGCAGGTTGTAATTCTGCCCTCTCCCAGAAGGTGGCGGCGTTGTGCTACTTGACAAACTGCACGAACAGGATTCCTGTTTCCCTGCTCCTTGCGGCTTAAATACTACTGATTTTGATTTGTCTTTAGGATTTCGATTACTCCCTCCCTCCTTCCATCCCAAAGGCATCTTTTGTCATTTCTCTTAAGAGTGACCAAAGCCACGAACTCACAGTGAGAGCCGAGAGGAGAAACCTCCAAAACTGGTGCCCTGGGGACACTAGAGCCTAAGACAGGAAAGTCGTCCTCTCAGCACTGAGCCAGCAGGGGAAGGTTATGGGCTGTTCTTTTCGTGTTAGGCAGCAGTGCGTACACACACACACACACACAACAAGATTTTTAAATACGAAGGCCCGGACTCCTTTTTTTCTAGCTGACCCCCATCTCTTTCCCAGTCTCTGTTCCACTCCATCCCCACCCCCACCCTGGAACCGACTAGAAAGTTTCCTTCCTTTTAACCACCTCTGCCCGCACAGCCGTCATGACGGGGGCTGCACACTGTACAAAGCAGGGGCCTTTCCGGAGGCCTCAGTCAGTAACAGCTCATCTAAATCAGCCTTGCTGGAAATGAGACCCTATTAAATTAGCAAAGCCAGCGCCTCCTACCTTCATCACTAGAGCCCCACGTTTGTGGCTGTTTGGCCTCTTGGAAGTTACTGGGTTGTTTGAACTCAATAAAAGCCAGCCTGTGTAAGGGAACCCGAAGGCCTGAGGGTTTGCCTATGGAAAGGGGTGTCAGGCTGCTGGTGGAGAACGTCACTCCATCTCCCACGAGTGAATTCTACCTACGCTCGTTATAAACATGAAATGCTCACGTATGTTATCAGTAGACCTCTCCACAAGTCATCCTTTGAGTTTGGAATAGCTCTTGCTGACACTTCAACGCTGAATCAGGGGGATTCTTCAGAACAAACCATTCCAAATCTGAAATAAAGCCATGTCAGTGTGAGGGTCGACCTCTATTTGTCCTTTTATGAGAAGAAGTTTATATTTCACTATTTAGCCAGTAAAGGTGTGACTAACATGACTTTAAAAACAGGCACTGTAAATAAATTATAATCCATCCATGCTGTAGAACACTAGATAACTATTTAAAAATGAGATCTAGCTATATGGAGTGTTGTGGGAAAAAACCCATTCATATCGTTAAATGAAATACCATAAAGTGATATGTATTATGATCCCATTTATTTAAATCTGCCCTCAAAATCTATACAACCATATGCACATATATATAGGTTTGTAACGGCCTCCTCCGGGGGAAGTATGCCTAGAAATAGGGGGATAATGTTTGAATTTGAACAGGAAGAGTATATTCATATATAATTTGTATGACTTAAACATTTTTTAAAGAACGTAAGCAGGCACTATATATATGGTTAAGGAAAAAGCAACCTGCTTGAACAGAGCCCAGCTTAAACCCGCTGTGGCCTCTTGAACCTTCTTTATGCTGGGTTCAGCATGTAGCTGATATTTGTGTCTTCTTTAAAATTTACAAGTATTTTCATGCAGTCATTTCATTTAATCTTTCCAACCACCCTTTGAGGCAGATTTTTACCTCCATTTTACAGATGAGCAAACTGGTGCTAAGAACAAGTAAGTGACTTGCCTGGGCTCATAGAATTCGCCGAGAAGGAGAACTGAAATTTCCCATCCAGGCCTTCCAAATCTGACGCCTAGCACTCTTTCCACTTGTGGAAAATAGTATCTGCTGAATTGACTTGATTTTCTTATCACTGAATTACAAGGAGCCGTTTTCTCAAGTTGGGTTTACAAGTAGCGTTGCTCAGCCACCTGTTTTCATGGAGGGCGGTTCTCTGTCCGTCTGCTGGTCAGGTCTGTATTGCTGTTTTCTTCATGCTTTGAATGCCCACCCCACCAGTTTTCTTTTCCTGTCATCTTTTCTCAGAGAGCCTTTTCACAAGCTGCTAGCCCAAGGCCTTATCAAGGGGCAGACATTCCGCCTACCATCTGGTCAGTACCTACAGAGAGAGGAAATAGATCTCACAGGTAAGAATGGCCCATCTGGTCCCATCCAGGTGCGTGCAAAGAACTGAGGCCAGGCCTGAGAGCCACTGACAAAGCCCGTAGATGCCACCGCGAGGCCTTGGCTGGGTGGAGAATTCAGGGGAGGGACCTGTTGGCCTCTTGGCCTCCGAGCCTCATCTTGCTCTGGGCTGGCTCCCTCCGAAGCCAGGCACTGGGACTGGCGTCTGCTCCTCAGCCCCATCCAATCCGGCTGCAGTGTCAGCTTCGTTTGTGTGTCACACAGAGCCAGCTTGGGCATTACCTCCTGTCGTAGCCCGTGTTTGACAGCCCCTCTCAGGGACAGAGCCCCCAGACCCAAGAAACACTCTCCTAAGACTGGTGCACCCCCTGTGTTTCTCCCCATGTGGTCTCGAGGTGCATTTCGGAACCTGCGAGGGCCACCCCTCTGCTTGCTCCCAGAACAGACCCGTCTGGCACTTCCCCAGTGGAAGACCTCCCCCTGACTTCCTGGACTTCCCTCTTCTCCCAGCTTTCCCAGTCATTCCATCCACTCCGTGTTTTCACTCTTCCTCAGAGTTATTTCGTTTGGTGGCATGACGAGGACATGTCATGTGCACCCAGCGCACAAACGAAGTAAATGACATGGTAGAATATGGGGAGGGGGTTGTACCTAGAGGCAGCTGCGAGAAGCCCCCCGCCCTCTGGCCATGAAATTTAGAAAAACCAGTGCATAGTAGATGAGATTAGGTAAACCCAACACCCCTTAAATGGCAGGCAACCTTCCAAGCCAAACACTAGAAAGAAGGCTTGGGTTGACGCGGTCAGTGAGTTACCCAATTAAAGCATTAATATGTCAAGTTGAGAATGGTCAGAAAGCAGCTGGCGTCGCAGAAACTGGCAGTGTTTCTCCAACACGGACCAGAGGGGAAAGGAGCTAAATCCGGGGCACATACACATCAGCTGTTAGCGACGTACTCTGTGTGATGGGCTGGCCTGCCATGTGTGGTTGTGCAGTGTGCACACTGGACAAAGGCCCCCAGCCGAGGAGGTGACCAGGTCCTGAAATCTAGCCACTTGCCAAACCATACACTTCAGTGCCACACCTGCCAAGGAAGGACACCTTTTTCTAACTCCCCAACTTCTCTGCCTAGAAAGATGCCTTTTCCTTAATTCGCACAGCAGTACTGTGCAGGCTAGCCACAGCCTGGCGGGGGGGTGCGGGTGGGGAGCAGTGTTCCCTGAGCCTCACCACAGCCCGCATACAACATCTTCTCCCACTCTGATGTCATCGGCTTCTTTCCGTTTCCCATGCCGACTTGTCCCCCAGGTCAGAATACTTGCATCGTCAAGGGAAGGTCTCCATCTACTTACTGGGTGTGCTGCTCATGAAGTATGGAGTTGGCTTTTAGGTACCTGCGTCAGTTCCTTGGGAGTTTGGTTGTTGTTGGAGTCGGGCATTATTTGGCTGGAAGGCACAGCAATCCACCCAAAGGCAGGTTTAGGGTTTAGCACGAGGACACAGGTGTATCACCCAGACACAGCTGCAGGAAATACAGCCGGACCTCACTCTATGTAGGAAGTCACCAGGCCACTCCTTTCTGTTCCCTTCCCTTCCTTTCCCTTCCCTTTTCTTCCCTTCTTTTCCCTTCCCCCCTCCCTCTCTTCCTCTGTCTCCCTCTCTCCCTCCCCTAGTGCCTCATCCTGCTACTGTCTGTTCTCCTTCGTCCACCAGGCTTGGATTGTGTTCTCCCATTATTTGTTTACAAAGTGACCTTGGAGAGCCACTGTGCCAAGTCTTGCCCCATCTCTCTAGGACTTTTCGATTCCAGTGCCCAGCTACATCAAAACAGATTCTGTCTCTTGGTTCCAGTCCCTGACAGAGCGGCTAAGTCTTGTCAGATGTCCTTCCTGGTCCCAGCCACTGGGGCTTGGCAACAAGGTCACCTCGTCCAAACATAGCCATTTAAGGCTTCCTCCATCAGCAGCGCCCGGACCATTGGTGTGTGCGGGTGGGGAGGAGACGTTGCCCAAGGAGACCGGGGCGCGGCAGGCTGGCCCTGCTGGGGGACGCCACATCTAATGTGAGCTCAGCCAGTTAACTCCAGGGCCCTGATACTACAAGGTCATGTTTCGGTGCCTGCGACACAGACGCCGAGACCAGGCCTGGAGGTGAAGTGGCTTCCCAGGGTGCTTTGCTGTTTGAGTCCCTGACTGGTCAGCGCCAGCTTCCACAGGAGACTGTGGACCCATAAAGAAAACAGCAGTGTGTGCGAGTCTTTCTCATCCCCTTTTACTTCCCTTTTTTTGTATCTGAGTAATTTACTTTTATAAAGGGGAAAATTGCTTGGTCTTATTTTGTGGTTGAGAAAAAGCTGTCACAAAAGGAAGATTGGTGGTGGGAGGTGGGCCTCCTTCAATTAAAACCATTTTTTATAATATAAGAGAGGGAGGGGAAGAGGCAGGGGAAGTGAATTAGTGGGATTCTTCAGAATTGCCCGCCGAGTATTTCCTCAGCGAATGTATTTTTGTAGGACTGAGTTTTCTGATTTTCCCAGAATCACGCACACCACGCCTGTGTGTTACTTCGGTGTCTAGGTTCGGCTCCTGTCCACGCAAAGACGAAAGAGAAGTTGGAGGTAACGTGGGAGAAGATGAGCAAATCCAAACACAACGGGGTGGACCCGGAGGAGATGGTCAATCGCTACGGCATCGACACGGTCCGGCTCTACCTGCTTTTCGCCGCCCCTCCCGAGAAGGACATCCTGTGGGATGTGAAGAGTGAGTCTCCTGCCTCTGCCTGACCTGCCTCCTCTGTGATCTGCCGAGAGAATCTGGGCAAGCGGACGTCTTTGCAGAAGGCAGTTGTAGAGGAAGGAGTCTAGGATCAGGCCATGACGCGAGTAGCTGGTGTCCCGCTCTCAGGCCTGTAGCCTTCTCAGCCCGGTGCTGTCAGATGGAATGAGCCCCAGCGTCCCTTGGGGAGCTCGTAGCTGTGGCAGAGTCCCGGTCTTCACCCCGGACCTGCTGACACAGGGCGCAGGGACCTGCCTTCAATGAGGCTGTGGTGTTTGGATGCGGGTCCCACGAGGACCCCACCTTGAGAGCATTTCCTTAGAGCCAGACTGGCTGCTATGCTACCCTTGGCCCACTGTGGTCCACAGAGGCCAGGCCCCTCTTGACTTACCCTAAAAGGTTTTTTTTCTAGAACACTGGCGTCGCCCCTCACCAGTCCATAAATCCCCGCCTGGGGCCTGGTGTTACCCGTGACTGCTTCAGTCACCAGAGCAGCCTCTAGAACCCCCCTCGGGAGATGTGTCTCTCCAGAGTCATTTAGCTCTAAAATGGCGTGAGGTAAAATCATCTTGGGTATCTGGGTGTCCTAGAATAAACTGTCCAGCAGTCATTCCTTCCTTCGTGTGGTCTGCCCTGTGTGTTACGGGAAGCAGAAATCAGATGGCTGGCATCACCGTTTATTTAGACGTTCTGTTCCTAGTGAGAGGTGTGGCCTGGAGCCGTAGTCACAGATGCTAGTCCTAGAGCTGGCTGCATTCGAATCCCTGGGGACTTGGAAATGCAGACATTTAGGCACAGGTTCTGACTCCCTACCCCTCCCTGCAGGGTGGGCTCTGGGAATCTGCTGCTAACAAGCCTCCCAGAGGTCCTGCTGTGCATCCAGGCTTAAGAATGCCTGGTCCAGTTGCCAAAGTGTAAGAGACCTCGACTGGCCTTGATTTGGCTACCGTGTAACCCAAGGCCACGAGATGAAGCCATTCGACTTCTCCAGATCAGATTAGCAACTAGATTTGATGAACTGTGTGAAATAGGTAATCCCCACGTATCTGACAAGGTCGTGGGTTATGTTAAAACCCCACGCGCTGTACAGACCTGCAGCTCCCAGCGTGGTCTGTGGACCGCTGCCACCGCACAGAACCCGTCCTCGTGAGATGAGAAACGTGTACCAATGTGAGTCACCTCCAAGCACCGTTAGTACCACAAACACTTGTCACAGGAAGCTTTCTTAATCAAAGAGGCAGTCAGTGGGCAGCACTTTGGTAGGCCTGCCATCCAGTGCTCTGAATGTCTGGGGTTCTGTGATGTGGTGGCATCAGCCCAGACCCTGGAAGCCAGGGAGGACCCTCCCAGCTGCCGTTGGACAAATCCGTCAGGGCACCATGTAGTGCCATCTTCGATTCCCAGGTGCTTTTCTCGGCTTGGGTAAAACCAAATCAGTCATTCTCATGTGTCTCTTTCTCCTTCTCATTTACTCACACAACTCAGCCGACGCCCTGCCCGGTGTGCTGAGATGGCAGCAGCGTCTGTGGTCCTTGGCAACCCGATTTATTGAGGCCAGAGCTTCTGGGAAGGTTCCCAGGCCTCAGCTGCTGAGTAACGAGGAGAAAGCCGAGGCCAGGAAGCTCTGGGAGTACAAGAACACGGTCATCTCTCAGGTCAGAGACTTTCCAGGGGACACTGGTTGATTCTATGACTGGGCACTCGTCTGCGTGGCCCACCTTCTCTTGGGGCAGGTCGCTGTGGGTCTTCATCTGTCCTCATTCTGGTGGAGCCAAAGGACAGACATGCTCATGAGAGGACTTGCTCTCAGGAGATGGCTGTCTCTAATGATGTCTTGCATTTGTGCTTCCTGGATCTCAGGAAGCTGCCCACTTTCGACGTCTCCGTACTTAACACGTCCAGGCAGAGAACCAAATTCAGGATCACGCTGATGACACACTACATATGTTATATCAACAGAAACAATTTTATAGTTGCAAGCGCGTGGAGAGACTCTGTTCTTTAGCCTCCTTATTTTACAGATGGGGACAGAGATGAGGCACAGAGAGGTTAAGGTCTTGGTGAAAGTCACACAGCTAGTGGGGAATGGAGCAGAGATTAGAATCCAAGTTCCCTGATGCTCAGCATAGCGGTGATTTGCCCAGTTAGTTTGTTGCACAATATCCCTGTGAGTTATTGTGGGATAATTTTTGCAAATAAATTATTTATTCATGTTACCTTCTTAGGAAATAGTATGTTATTGTCCAAATCATTTAAAAAGATTCTTCATTGATAACAAAACCCTTTAAGTTTTTATCTAGAAGTCTACCATAATACCATAACATTTGCCTTTTGAAGGACTTTGTGGGGGGAAAAAGGTCGTATGTCTCTGAAAAGAAGGCATTTAGGAAATCTGAAGCTGTTTTTAATAGGTACCAGATACCCCAAATGCTCCTCAGGTTGAATTTTTTTTTTTTTTTTAAGATGTGCTGATTCAAACTTATAACAGCAGCCACAGTCCCTTACCTGTACTTTGGTAGTAACTAACGCCATGGAAGGAGCAGGGTTGTCCCTCTGGTTTGCATAACCTGGAAGTGGCCCTGTCCAGCAGGTTCTCATTTGGTGACACTTCTTCAGCTTTATTTCCGTCCTCTGTCTTCCGGTGTGGAGACACGGAGCTCAGTGAATTGAATTTCGTGATCTGAGTGATGCCTGAACGATTGCTTTCATACCACATATTTTCTCTCTGGATTTGGCAAATTCTTCTATTCTGTCAGATAATAGAATTGGGATATTTCAGCAAGTTGGGAGCTCCTGACATCTTAAAGATGTGTTATGTTTCTATATTCTTGCCCGAGGTCAAAATTGAAAAGCACACAAACAGGAAATAGCTGACAAGTCCTATGAGTGTGCTTATGTCAACTCCACATTTGAAAGTATAAAACCAACCTTGTCCCATCTACTAATTATCTTCCTTGTGAATTAATGTCATGGGACCAAGGAGAAGCGACCTCCTTTCCCCGACCTCCTGTTGACTTGTCATTTTGGTGTTTGCCCATCAGTGGGCCCCACCTCCTGTTCAGGTTGTTAGCAGTGTTTTCTTAAGGACCTACTGTGAGAACCAACACTGTCCCAGATGTGGGGGAAGAGGAATAGTCTCGAGTGGAAACATTGACATGATTTTAAAACTCGCTGTCAGCACATTATAGTGTTGAAATATTAGCATGATTATTTGAGATAGGGACTACTTTTATAAATAGCTATGATTGCATTCATTTAATTTCACATTTTGGAGATTTTTTTGTGGAAAGCTTAAAGGAATTTTGAAGAAAATGAATGATTCAACTTTTACCCATAGGTGACCACCCATTTCACAGAGGACTTCTCACTAAATTCTGCGATTTCTCATCTGATGGGACTCAGCAGTGCCCTCTTGGTAAGTGGCCTGTCTTTGGTTGCGGAGGAGGGAGGTGGCCTGTAAGGTCTCAGATCGGGGACAGAGCGCAACACCATGGTGTCACCTTCTCAGTGTGGCTCTATTATCTGCAAGCAGTTTTTCCATAGTCACAACCTAGTTTTATAAAAGCTGGAAGTTTCTTAAAGATTATGTGGTCCAAACCCCCTCCCCCACTCCACCCCGCAGTTTGCAGATGAGGTCACTGAGGCCCAGGAGGTTAGATGCCGCGCCTGGTTGATGAGCGACAAAGCCAAGAGCAGCCTGGAGCCTCCCTGGCTTCCAGCTGTACTCTTTTCTTCATGCTCCCCCTGCCTGATTTCTGGAACTAGCGGTGATGCCCACCCCCTTGCCGTCATTAACGTTTGACATCCATTTAACTTAGGCCAGTCAGGTTTGTTCTCACTGAGAACAAAAATCAGCCTTTGCAGTATAGCCTCGTTTCCTTACGACGCGCAGCTACCATTTTTCTTGCCAGGTAAGGGACTTGTCAATAAGTGGAGCTTAGGCAAGTGGTTAGTTGTTTGCACAACAACAGCAAAAACAAAAAACGTGCATGAAAACTATTAACAAAGGCTTTTTACAATTATTGATGTAAGAAACGTCGAAAACTGTAGGGAAGATTAATGAGTTTATTTGAACCAATTATTACCAGAAGCAAAATCTCAACGATTAAGAAAATTCTCCAGAGAACGGCAGTTTTGCAGCTTATTTTATACATTAGAATCAAAGGAGGAGACGGAAGAGGGGTTACATGAAATCCATTGGTGATAGATTAAGGGGGTGGGAGAAAGCAAAGCAGGGAAATCTCTGGACTTGGGCAAAAAGTAAAACAAAGAGACACGTACTTCTTTTATATTGGTGGGTACAATGAACCTTTACAGGTATTCGGGGAACAAGATAACAATGAGGAGTTGTGTGGCCGGTGTGGTGGGTGTGCCCTGAGGGGTCTGGAAAAAGGGATTATTTTGATGGTCTATGGGTATATTATCTTAGATGCAAAAAAGACAATAAACAGGCCCACTTAAGATAAAGGTTAACCTTTGTCAGGGAAGGCACAAGCCAAGGATGTGACTACCGGCCATGACCCACTTTTAGTTAGCAATTTGCATGTTCAGACCATCCCATGTGGTTAATTCCAGTCTCTGAGTTGTAGCGCCCATCACACTGGCCTCCCCTGAGCTTGTCTGGTTCAGTATGTGGCCCCTTTTTCGTCCACATAGCGAAGCCCTCTCCAAGCTTTTAAGAACAATGGAAGAAGTTTACAGATTTGACTACATAAAGCTTACATTTTTAGTATTTTAAAGCATGCCGTATTGAAAGATAGATAAAAACTGGGGAAGACATGTATGACAAATATATCCGACAAAAGATTAATATCCTTAGTATATAAAGAGCTCTTACATGTTAATAAGAAAATGACCTAAAAATGGTCAAGGGATGTGAAAAGACAATAATTCACAGAAGATGAGATAGAAATAGCCAGTAAACTTGTGGCAGAAAAAAAAAAAATCTGCCCCATGAGGTATCATGAAATGCGAATTTAAAATGAGATGCTATTTTTTGCCTATCAAATTTGCAACTTGCAGACTTTTAAACATAACTCTTCTTCGTGCTGTTGCAAAGACAGTGAGACCAGTTGTCACACACCAGTGATGGGTGTGGTTGATGTAGCCTCACCAGGAAGCACTTTAGCTGTGAGGTCCTGGGGTTATATATACCCTTTGACCCAGGGTATCTATTGGCAAGTGATGGATAATCACAGAGACTTGGAACCCCAAATGTCCTCCAGTGGGGAAAGGGGGAAATGCCTTACGTCACATCAATGGGAAGGAAATGTGCCACCACCACTGACATCTTCTCTTCCACAAATAATGTCAGGAACTGCTCATGATCCAGGGTTAAGTGCAAACACATGCTGTCAAAGTGTCCACATGGTAAAACCCCAGTCGTGAAAATGTTATGTGTATGAGTGTGTATAGTCACCTATTTTTGCATTTTTGGAGACTGGGATAAAATACACTGGGTTTTTTTCTGGGTGATACAACTGTGAGTGGTTTTGTATTTCTGAAATTTCCTGAGCTGGATGTATGTTTGTTTGTTTGTTTGCCAGGAAAAAAGGGCAACTATTACAGAAAATTAAATTAAAAAATGAAACTTCTACTCCCGGGCAATTCATTTTGTCCACAGCCCTTCTGGGAGAATTTCTCTGTACCCTTAACCGTGAAGTTGTACTCAAATCTCTTAGAGATGATTTTGCAAAGATCACACTGTGATTGGAAAACTCCATTCTTCCTGAGCGCACTACTCTCCCTGCACCTCCACGTGTCACTAACCTGGAAACTCCCCAAAGCTTGTACCCTCGGATTTTAATGGAGATTTTAATGGAGGCACGATCCGTTACTCTCTCCATTTCCAGCCCCTCTCTCCTCTCTGGAGGATGAAAGGGAGGGAACTGACAGTCCCAAGCATCTAATCATGCCTTGGTCTTTTGGTGACCAACCCCCACCTAGCAGCTATTCAGGAGCTCACCCAGAGTTGCCTCATTAGAACAGAAGACACTCCTACCACCCAGGAAATTCCAAGGGGTTTAGGAGCTCTGGGGTAGAAACTGGGGGCAGAAACCAATATACATTTTTTCTATCGTTTCACACATATATCCATGCATTTTTTAAAAAGACCATGTGTAGTATTTTGGGCCTCTCTCAGCAAAATACATTATGTGGGTCCTGCTGACTTTTAATTTTAACAAACGTATCACAGAATTAAACCAAAATTGTTTTTATCACAGGGTGTTAGGAACACGTGCCAAGCGCCCCAGCCACATTGGGCTCGTTTACCATGACTTCCTCAAGTGCCTTGAGAATTGCCGGCCCCTGTGAAATCCTAGTGGCATTCTTGCTCCAGCCACCTCCAGAGAGCCCAGCTCCCTTTCAGGCCATTCCTGACTACACGCCCCAGCTCACACCCAGCCGCCCTGACCACCCGTGGAATCCTGTGACATCCTTGATTCATTCGTTGGTTTCCTCTCCAATTGACCGTCAGCTCCTGGAGGGCAGATATTTTATTTTGTAAAATATAATAATAATATTCGGGACATTTTATCCCTAAAGTCTGGTATATAGTAGGTATGCCATAAATGGAAAGTATATGACTGCGCTAACTGATTAACCTCAGGAAGAAACTGTTTACAGTAATTGGCGAAGCTGTTGAAGAGAGTGGGAACCCCTGAGATCCCTGAGGGGGCGGGAGGTTCCACATTGCAAAATCTTTGAGCAGTCTGCATTTCTCATTGGTCTGCAGCGCACAGGAAACCAAGCAGAGGGGTTAAGAGTTTCACTTACAACCGAGATTCTAATCCGGACTCTCTTGGTTTGGTTAGTGGTGTACCCTGGGGCAGATTACTCTCCCTCCCTAATCTTTAGCTGTTTTATCTGTCCAGTGGGATAAGAATACCGCCCTCGCCCTCATGAGACTTAAATGAGTTAGCATCAGCCTGAGGGCGTAGTAAATGCTCAGTTAATAGTAATACACTTGCTGGTATTGCTGCAAATTTTTTTTCTTGCAAAAGTGGATGGCTTTACTAATAGTTACTGTATTTAATGATCCTGCACTCCAAAGCTGTTTCTTCTCCTTTTTTAATTAAAAAACATTGTTTTCAATTGCAGTTGACATTCATATTAGTTTCAGGTGTAGGGCATAGTGGTTAGACATTTATATAACTTATGAAGTGATCCCCCAATTAGTCTAGTACCCCCAGCACCGCATATAGTTACTACAATATTGTTGATTACATTCCATGTGCTGTATTTACGACCCTGTGACTGTTTTGTAACTGCCAATTTGTACTTCTTAATCCCTTGAACTTTTCCACTCTGCCCCCTCCCACCTGGCAACCAGTTTGTTCTCTGTGTCTCTGAGTCTGTTTCTGTTTTGTTTTTTTATTGTTTTTTTTAGATTCCACATATAAGTGAGATCATATGGTATTTCTCTTTGTCTGTCCGACTTATTTCACTTAGCATCATACCCTCCAGGTCCATCCATGTTGCTGCAGCTATTTTTAATACTATCCTTAAGCGAGGAAAGTTCTTTGTCCAGAGCAGAATTGGCTGGTAAAGAGGGTTTCTTCCTACCTGCAGTGTCTCTGAACTAGACGTGTTAATGGCCGTCCTAGCCCAAGCTGGTTGTGTACGCCTCCGTATCCTCACGCTGTTCTTTTCTCTTCCTCAGCAAGCTTCTGAGAGAGTTGTGCTCCACAGCCCCCAGTTTGAGGACGCTCTGTGTGCCCTGATGGTGATGGCTGCTCCAATGGCCCCTCACATAACCTCCGAGCTCTGGGCAGGTAGGTGGGCGGGTCTCTGATTGACCAGTTACGCTACCCAGGTGTGCTCGAGCCTCGTGCCGACCGTGAGTTGGGATTCAGATGTCCTCAGCCACGGGGCGCAGTGTTTGCCGTTGGTGCTCTCTCGTACTCTGAATAGTGGTACTTCTTCGTCAGTGTGGCCGCCGCTGCCAAGGGAAAGACACTTCCCCGCTTTCAGCAACGTGCCCAGACAGATGTGAGCACTGGTGTCACTACTGCAAATCCTCTCTCATCGTCCCGCCTCCTCGTATCCACATGTCATGGCCCCTTGTCATCTTTTTATAGAAACTCCTGTTTAGTCCCCCTTTGTAGGTAGAGAAAGAGGTACCTGGGCATACAGTGCAGATCTAAACTTTATTCTCTGAGGCTGTGATTCAGGCCTCTCCACCACACCGTTATTCCTGAACTGGGCCCCAAAGCCTTCTGACTGCCTGAGGCTCAAAAGGGTGAAATGCTGCAGCCTCTGCCCCAGCCACCGCTCTGGAGACCTTAATTCTGGAGCTCTGGGATTGAGTGGAGGGGCAACCTGGGCGATTCTGCTGCACGGGCAGGTGGGGGGCTGTCCCTCGACATAAGACCTGGTCCTCAGCCAGAGCCTAAGGCAGGACTTCACTGTACTTGCTGCCTCTTGAGAATATTTTACAGGCCTGTTGGTAATTCTAAAAGGCCATCGCTGGCATATCTACGTCTGCTCCTTTTAAGAAATCATTGGAACATTCTTTACCTTAAGCCATCTTTTTATTTTTTAGATTTTTATTAAAAATATAGCTAACGTACAACATCATATTAGTGTCAGATATACACCATAGGTGTTCAACATTTCCATACTTACAGAAGTGATCAGCGTAGGCCCAGCAAGCCTCTGACCCGTCCTGTGCTGTCACAACATTACTGACTGTACTCCCATGCTGTACATTACGTCACCTAAGCCATCTGCGTTAACTGTTAGTTCTCCCTTGTCCTTCTTCTCATCTCTATTTTTTGTTTCTTTTAACACGGAACTCCCTTTTAGAGTGATATGAGGTTTATAGTCTCTTCCTTTGTTTAGAAGAAAAAGAATTCATTTGGCATTAAGTCACTTTGCCCTCGTGATCCTCAGGCCATTCAGGAAAGCCAGTTCAGTGTTAGCATATGTCTACTGTGCCGCTGGGTCCTGGGTCCCAGCGGGCATAGGAGGAGGGGTGTTTGGCTGTGCCCCCCGCAGTGGCCCCAGTGTGGAAATGGAGATGAAGTGAGCCGCTGCTGTGCAGGGCTGGACGGTGGCTGTGCTGGGCCCGGTGCCGCAAACCTTGTATCCGAGGTCTCCTGTGACTTCTGGGGATGGTAGAGGAGCTTGCAGGAGGCGGGCAGCCTAGACGGATGTGTTGACGTAATGCGTTTACCTGGGGGCCTCTGAGAAGGAGCAGACCTCACGGCAACCCTTCCCACACATCATGACTGAAAGCCATGAGGTGTCCCAGGGACAGCATCGGTTCATGGAGTATGTACTACTGGCCATTAACTCTACACAAAAAGTCACTCAGTGGGTGCTCGCTGCTTGAGTCTTTCAGAGACTAAAGTGAGCTGAAAACCAGGAACCACGAGAAGGAAATGCTAGCTATGCTGTCCTGACGTGCTCCCCATGAGGAGAGAGCCCTTGCTGGGTGTGTGATTCTGTGATGAGTTCTGTGAGCCCAGGAGGGGAATCTATCAGTCTCATCACCTGATGAGTGTTTTAAACCCGGAAACCTACTGCCTTCGTAGGCTGAAAAACTTAGAGCTGTCATACTAATAAATCCGCTTTTTGGTTTGGACTTTTCAATTATTTCAAAAGTGATACATGTTAATTACAGAAAATAGAGAGGAATGATGAGTCTTCTCCGCAGGAGGCCTCAATCCTTCCTTAGCTTTGGGCTTTAAAGGGTATTGAGCCAGTACAGGTAAGGGTTCAGAAAAGTCTGTTTGTGCCTCAGTGGGTTCAGCCCCGAGAATTCTCTCCACATCAGGAAAACTGCAGCCCTGTGCACTAGGGCCACTTCCCAGCCTGGGCTCAGACTTTCTCCGTGTACTTTCCACAGGCCAGCTCCTGACTTGACTTACGTCATGTAAAGAAACCATTGTATTTGCCATGCAAATGTTAGGTATTTTTACTTCCTTACAAAGAGCAGGGAGGCAAAAACACTGCGTAGAACCCAGGGTTTGAGTTTCTGTTCCTCCCTGGCAGGATGGCCCCGCTCCCGTCTATATGGAAACACTGGCAGGGTTCCAGGCCGCTATAAATAAGAATCCTGATTGCTCCAGGAAGGCTAGGCTTCCTCATTTTTTTTCAACATGGAATTTGTAACAGCTTCTACCCAGAACATTTGTGTCCAAGGTCCTTTCATCTCCCAGGCATCCTGTACAACTGCCATACGGAGGTTTTGGACTTCTTCCCACTGCAGCGGGGTCACAGGACAAACTAGCCTGGACCAGCCTGCTGAAATAAAGGAACGATTCTCTCCCTTCTGAGACCTCTGTCTTGTATTTAGATACAAGAGAGTCTTAGGAGGATCCCTTCCGAGGAACAAGCCAGCAGTTCCTTCCTGCCTCTGCCCACGGGCACATCTGTTAGAAATGAAGTAGGTTCGTTAATAAAAGCTCAGGAACCCCAGGGCCCAGGGGCGGGCTGGACCCCGGAACACATCTTTTATACCACTCCCTCCCCAGACCCAGAGGGCCCGTCGCTTCCCTCAGAGTGACTCCAGCACAGGGTTACAACACGAGTGCCAAATAGGAAAACATACAAAGCTACGACAAGTAAATCTGTGTCACTGGCACAGAATCAAGAGGGGGGTCAGCAGGATAGAATGGACCCGCGCTGCCCCGAGGGGTCCAGGCTGGGCCTGTCTGTCACAGTCCATGCCAAGAGTAGGACTTGTGCTGCGAATGTACATCAGCTGTGTCACTAAGCACACGTTTGAGTTAGACTGACTAGTAATTTGGTAGCAAGACTTTCTCAATGAAAGAAGCAGTGTGTAGATTCACATTTTGGCTCAACTTCTTTACCTCATCACAGAATAGTCCTGAAACTACCTCTGGTGTAATACGTTATAAAAGAAAAATCACAAACCAGTAGGGAAGAGAAGGTTTATTCAACAAATTGGGTTTTGAAAATTGACTGTATATGTTTTTAAATAATATTTTTTTCACATTATACACAAAGTAAATTACAGGTAGAATCAAAAGTTAAATGGGGAAGAAAATGAAACCCCAAAAAGAAAAACCAAGAGAAAAATCTTGAACTAATCTAACAGTACGGGAAAACTTTATTTTAAAATATCTTTTCAAATTAAAAAAGTAATAAATGTTCCTTGTAGATAACTCATAAAACATTAAAAAAAAAATCACCCAACTTTTCTCCCTCCCAGGGATAATCATTGCTAATGTTCTGATTTATTAATTTACAACCTTTTATCTGTTCACATAAATTTTTAATAAGCTAGAGTCATATTACCGTGTTTCCCTGAAAATAAGACCTAGCTGGACCATCAGCTCTAATGCGTCTCAAGGGCCGGTCTTATATTAATTTTTGCTCCAAGAGACGCATTAGAGCTGATGGACCACCTAGGTCTTATTTTCGGGGAAACACGGTATATATATTATTGTGTATCATTCTTTTCCATGAAATTAATTTTTATTTTAGAATATAGGGAAAAAAGAGCATTCAAAACTATATGTACAGCATGATCCTAGTGATGGCGGTAGTTTTGTTTTGTAGGGTTGGTTCATACATACAAATACTCATTAAATACATAACATTACAGTCTTTCAAACTAAAAATTTTTAGAGACGCTATCTATTTGAACTTGATTTTCTTTATATTTTGACCTTTTACAAATTTTCTGCAAGGAGCATGCATTATTTTTGTCATCAAAGAAAATCATACAAAAAGGTGTCATTCTTGGCCCGGTGTTCCTGGCGCTGGTGTTGCTGGGAATCGTTGCCTGTGGCCCAGGCTGGGCCTCAGACCCTCCCCTGAGCCATGGGCCCATCCCTCAAATGCATCTTGGGGTCTCAAGGGTAATAACCAGGGGGAGGTGGGCAAGGGCCCTCCACTTCCACCACCCCTGGAAGAGCCATCCACAGCGTGAGGGCTGTGCTGCTGCCATGGCACAGCCCCAGCCTGGGCACACTGGCTGTATTCCCACGCCCACCCCTGCCCAGGGCCTGCCTCTGGGAGGACGAGGAGGCAGTGGGGTGTGACCATGCTGGTAGTGCCCAGGCATCTTTTTCTGATGTGTGTATTTCCTGCACATTTGGGGGCATCTCTTGTGATCATGAGATGGGCAGAGGCTTTGAAATCAAAGCTTTCCCTGCTGGGAAGCCCCTGGTGGGAGTCCCCAGCACTGACAGGTGGCCCTGTGTAACCCCGTGGTGCCGAGCAGGACCGTCCTGGCCGCAGCCACCTCTGCTGTGGGGTCTGCAGCGTGAAGCACGCTGGGAAGCAAGACTTGGACTGCTTTCACTGCCCACTGCTTCCTCATGTTTGACGCACCTGAGCCAAGGACAGCTCTTTCCAAGATGATAATTAGTGAGAACCCCTCCCCAGAGGGGACGTTTAGCAGGAAGCTTGAGAACCCTCTGAGAAGGTTGCGAAGGAGCACCGCTGTTCTCGGCTTGTTGGCGCCTGAGACTGTGAGTGGGGCGGGAGGCCTTCTCAGACCACAATATTCACGGGCAGGAAAGGAAGCGAACGCAGTTCGTTATTTTGGGATCAGCTCTCAGGAGCACACACACTCCTTCACCAACAGAACTTCAGAGACCAATGAGCAGTCTTGTTTTTCCAGGTGCGCAGTTTACAACAGCATGTGCATCTGTCTTCACAGCTCTGGGTACTGTCTGGGGGCGGGGAGAGGGGGAGCTGCCTATAACCTGGGATAAGCCAGGCAGGAGTAAGTGGGGAGCAGCTGGTAGGCTGGGAAAAGCCATGGTGCGGCCTCAGGAGCCTCCTCACTCGGCTCCAGCAAGGTTGTGTTGGGGTGAGAGCTTATCCTGCTGCCATGAGCCTCACGTGTGCTCAGTGACCCTCTGGCCTCGACATTGCAGGCCTGGCGCTGGTGCCGAAGAAGCTGTGTGCTCACTACTCCTGGGACACCGGCGTGCTGCTCCAGCCATGGCCAGCCGTGGACCCCCAGTTCCTGCAGCAGCCCGACGTCGTGGAGATGGCCGTTCTGGTGAGTGACCTCCGCAGCCCCCATGGTGAACCTGCCAGAGCAGGCCACTGTCCTGCCTGCGGCCCACAGATGTTGCCTGGGCTTGGGCCTTTCTGTCAGGTCTTTGTGGCCCAGCCAGCCCTCAGCCCCACCTTCCCACCTGTCTTTCCCTGGCCTGTGCCTTCCGCTTGAGGTCACCACATACCAAAAGTAGTGAGCATTGAACCCTCCCGGCCCTCAGGGGTTGGAAGGTGGAAAAAATAAACCTGTCCTGCATTCCAGGTTCCAATCGTCTTCCTTCCCAACTGTGTTTCAACCTCTCAAAGTTCCGTTCAGCTGTTCTTAGTTCTTGTGGGGGAAGGGGGATGGTGAGGAGGCCGGCAATGCAAGAACACCCACTCTGAAAGATGTATTGCAGAGAGGTTACACAAAACTCCTCCTGTTTTGGTATATTGGGTCATTTTAAATACATAAAAGTAGTTTATTATTGAAAGCTTTTATAGAGCAAATAGCTTATAGTTTATCCTTGATGTAATTTTTACATAGCTAATTTATTTAATGTGAGACACATTGTAAAGAATCTCTCTTAAATATGCCGATATGGCTGAAGAGAGCCAGGGGTGGACCTTCTGGCACGTCTCCTCGGAAGCTCACATGGGCCAAGTAATCTGCCTCCAAAATTTAACTTCACTCTTATCCTATAAGGTAGCCATTACCATTCTCAGTTTTTTCAGCTGGGGAAACAGGCTCAGAGAAGTTCGTTACCTTGCCCAGGTTTATTTGTTTACTCATCAGTAATTACCGAGTCACCTACTCTACTCCAGGCTCCGGGTGAGACTCTGGGGACACCAAGTCACACGCGACAGGCAGGGTCCCTACCCTCATGGAGCTTAAAGCCTAGTGGGAGAGAGATAGGGGAAAATGAAAAGGGAACAGAAATGTAAGTAAAATTATTGCACATTGTGAGAAGTGCCATGAACAAAACACCTGGGGGCTGAGGGAGAGCCCAGCCTCCGCCCACCAGGCCCTGCCCTTGGGCGTCTGTGCAAACTCTGGGCCCGGCAGGCAGGTGGAGGCTTGGAGAGACACCCAGGAGATCCGACTCCGTCTCCAGACCACCTCCTCCGGCACTTAGTTCCCAGCTGCCCCCACTCTGCCTCCCCACCGAGGGGAAGAGGTGGGGCTGCACTGGCAGACTTCCTCCAGAAATCCTCAAAACCAGAAACAGCCTTGTGGCACAGAGGCAATTTCTTGAACTTCAGTAATCTTATAAGACATAAATATCCTCTGCGCAATTGAGAAACGCCAACTTGAGACACGGAAGTTTTAGTCTGTCGAAATGTCTTTCCCTTTTCAATGACTACTGCACAAAAGAAATTGAGTTTTGATCATTGGTAAAGTAATTTTAGCTTATCATTGAAATGAAAACCGCAAATTTGAAATATGTGTAGGAGTCACAGCAAACATGCCAACTTGAGAACCTGTGGTCAGGACACCGTGCTACGTGCAGGACCTCTGTACAGGTCTGTGTTCCGTCTCCGTGTGCTGTCAGGCGGTGCCAGGGCCAGAAGTAGAAGCTGCAGCCTATACAGTGTCATTGGGGTTAGCCATGCCCATGTCCTCTGTGCCCATGGCATGCGGGGCTGTGCCAAGCACTAGGGACACAGAGCCCAGGGCCCCACCTCGTCTTCATGGAGTTTAGCACCCAGGAGGGACAGTCAGGGGCACATGAGTTGTCACACACACAGGGAGTTGGTGTAACTTTGAGGTTAAGATGTAAGAGCTTAGGAGTCGGACCATCCCTGTGTAAATCTCAATTTTGCAAAGTAAGTTCTTTAAGCCTCAGTTTCCCCAGTAGAAAATGGAGATGAGCATAGTGCCTGCCCAACTGGTTGTTGGAAGAATTAGGTGGGATCGTGCCAGGAGGTGATCAGCCTGCTCCTGGATGCACTAACGACAAACCCACTGACAGGTAGTAGGCACCAACTAAGGGCCAGGCAGAGCCCTGAGAGCTTTCCAGATACTAGCTCATTTACTCCACACAACGGCCCTGTGAGGTGGGCCTGTTGTTACCCCATTTCATAGACAAGGCAGGTATGTGACTAACTGCATTTTACAGGTGAGGAAACCGTGGCAGAATAGGGCTTACTAACTCGGTAAATGGCAAACTGCTGCTAGCATCTGTATTGTGGCTTCTGGCAGATGGTGATTGCAAAAGGCATCGTGAGGAAGGGGCCATGGGACCTTGGCTTTGAAGGAAGAGCAGGATTTCCCTTGTGGAGCAAAGCAGCAAAGGCAGGGAAAGCCCTTGGCGACACTGGGACCGTGAGCCTTAGAGGGGCTGGAGCAGAGGCACAGGCAGGGCAGCTGTGGAGAGAAGGCCGGACTCCATATCCAGGAGGCGTGCGGGCTGGCGGGGGGTCTGAGCAGGAGAGAGGATCCATGAGGTCATCCCATCACCACTTGCTGGGGTGGGGCTTTGGGCAGGTGACTTCACCTCATGTGCCTCAGCTTCCCCATCTGTAAAATGGGGGTGCAGAGGCTGTGCTTCTGCCTCACAGGGGTGTGGATAAACCGGCTCGCTCAGGGCCTGTGCAGCACAGAGCAAGAGCTCACAGGGGCTTTATTGTTTGCAGCCATTGTGGGGCTCCCTGCCAGTCAGGGCATAGGGATGGGGCAGGGGGAGCAGTATCGTGGCCAGGGACCCGCCAGGCTGCTGCTGGAAAATCCCAAGAGAACAGGCTGAGTGAGGAAGTGGAGATGGCAAAGATGGAGGAGCAGAAGCTTGCAGGGCCACCAAGCAGGGACCGGAAGGCGTCTCTACAGTGAAACAGCCGCTGTCTGAGGTGATGTGAAAGTATTTCTTCCCCTTTGAGCCTCTGAAAGCCAAGCCCCAGGTTACGTCCCAACCAGACTTCTATTATCCACTTAATTACTACCTTATACCCAGAAAGTGGGGAGTGTGGTTGTTACCCACTCACCCCAAAGGGACTGCCCTGGATAAGCTACTCGGGAGTCCCAGGGAGCCAGAGACCATGAGTGGGTGCCAGGGCAGCGTGGGGAAGCACGCCGCATACGACGGCACACCCAAAGGTCACATGCCCTCCCCTAAGTCCCCTCTGTGGACAAGAACGACTCAAATCCCTGGGACAGGCCTTGCCAGTGACGGCTTAGGACCAGCCCCCAGGCTCCGGGGAAGCACCAGAGGTTGACTGGGTCTAGAAGTTGGGGTCATTGTTGTGCTTAGGTCATGCATCAGACAGGACATCTCACTCTTCCCATCCTGGCCGGGAATCTTGAGAAACGCAGAGGAAGTCAGATTTAGCGAGCTGGTCCCTTTACACAGGTTACCTCCCTTCACTCACCAACTCAGAGGATTCATCCTTAAGAAAACCGAGGCCTAACGTCCCCCAGCTTGTGAGTCCAGGCCTGAGAGTCATGCTGAGTCTGACCCTCATCAGAGAACATGCTCTGTCTGCCCCAGCACCCCCCACCATGGGTGGTGGCCAGAGGAGACGTCACCCTGGGCATCTCTCCCCTAGAAAACGAGTAAGAACAGAGACGGGAGGGCTGGTGCCACGACTCATTATCCAGCGCGCATTCTGTGAATTCCACGTGTGAGGCCGAGGACTTCACAAGGGACATGGCTTTTGTGTGACGGGTGGAAGGTCTCTTCTGAGGTCTCAGTCACACCACGCACATGGCCTTGAAAGTAAGCAGCTCCTCATGGCTTAGAAACGCGAAGGCAGAGCAACCAGTCTTTCAAAGAGCACATCCCAGCTCCGCGGCTTCAGAAGACACACACCCTGCATCGTGGAGCCTTTTTAAAACAATATTTCAGGACACACTGTTTTATTTGTCTCACACCCAGTGATCTAGGCTAATGCAACCAATAAAAATGACCCAAAGTTCTAAGGAAATCTGAAAAAAAGAAGTGGGTGGTTAAGGAACACTTGATAATGTGCTTTGGTTGAAACTTGAGAAATTATTCCTAGTAACTTTTCATAATTCAGCGACTGTATTTTCCAAGTAAAAAACAGGAGTTGTAGTGAAAGAAATCTAAGTATTCTTATGGGAGCAGTGGGATCAAGAGTTTGAAGGATGATTGTTCAGAAGCTATCGGGGCCATGTGGTCACTTCCTCAGTGGCAATATTAGTTCATTTTTGATGTGAAGTTTGTCCTTATTGAACTAATATTCAGTGAATGCCCACGGGCGCCTGGAACTGTACTGGTCCATTTTAAGCAAGAAGAGTTGTTTATTTCCAAGTCCTCACACTCGAGTGCCCCCTGCTGGAGTCAGTCATCAGAAAGGGAGGTTGACTGAGGTCCCCAGAAATTAGTCCACTTGAGACCTAAGTAAAATCCTGGGTGACACCTTCTGTAGCAGATCTGAACTTAGACTTGATACTCAATGACGCAGTAATCCCTCTTCCCCTGGAAACAGCCTAAGCCATCTCATGCTGAGGATTTGGGGCATGATTTCCACCATAGCTGTGATGGGGCAGCGCTCAGGAAACAAGGTGACACTCACTCCAGGTGCAGGCACTCTGTGCTCTCAGTGCTGGGGTCTCTCTCTCTCTCCCCCTCCCCCCTTTCCCTCCCTCCCTCCGTCCTTCTCTCTTCCAGGAATTAATTCTGTCCATCTAGTTGCACTCTGTACAGTTAAGAAGCTGGGCACTGCCTTCTCCTCCTTCCCCACGTTCCCTTCCCCAGACAGACACGGCGGACCCTTTGCAGGAAGTGGTTGTTGGTATCTGGCTGCCTGCTACTCTCAGGACTTGCCCCACTGTTTGTCTCTGGCTTTTCTCCTTCTCAGATCAACAACAAAGCCTGCGGCAAAATCCCTGTGCCCCAGCAAGTCGCCCAGGACCAGGACAAAGTCCACGAACTTGTTCTCCAAAGTGAGCTGGGTGTCAGGCTCTTGCAGGGGCGAAGCATCCAGAAGGCCTTCCTCTCCCCCAGAACTGCCCTCATCAACTTCCTGGTGCAGGAGTGACTGCCGAGGGGCTGCGGCTTCCACAAGGGCCTCTAAAGGACCTCCTTCCGGGCCAGGGAAGGAGAAGTTGCTGGCCCGTATTCTGATGGGTTGGCATCCATAGTGTGCCTTCGTGGTGTGGCCTGGGCAGGGGCGAGGGTGGGTGTGGACAGAAGAGAAACATGAGCACAGCGGGAGGGGGAAGGCAGCCTGCCCCCCGCCCATTGCGGGGTGAAGGAAGCCATCTGATCCCTTAGGACCCCACCAGATACTGCTGGGTGGGAGCAGGAAGGAGAAAAGAAAAGCAAGTGAAAAAGAGCACCTTGCCTTTCGAACAGCCTGGGTGCTTTTGGATCCCCGAAATTGCACTGCTTTAGGCCCACCCCAGGAACGTGAGGCTAAACTGAGAACCACACGAGGCTTGGGAGCAGCATGGACAATCACTGTTGAACGGGTGACCGAGCCTGGGCATCGAGCTAGATGGAGAAGCCACTTGGGTCATGTCCAGATACCCACTGTGTGTGCAGTGGACACCAGAGTTTTCAGAAGTTGCTCTGAACCAAAAGGCAGCGGTGCTAGTGCCTCTGCCAGCGTCCCCCCTGCTCAGCCGTGCTTTGGGGGTCGCGTCCTCCCCGGCCAGCTGGGTGCGCCCGCTCTGGGCGAAGTACCGCTTCCTAACCACTCCCTCAGGGCATAACATTTGCTGTGTAGTGAGGCGGAACCAAGCTGCTTCCACTGGCACATGGAACCAATCTCAGAGCCCACCGCAGCCCCACAGGGAGTCTGCTCGTGCAGGCCCCAGATGGTGATGCCGCCATTGAAGCGGCCCCCAGAGCAGCCGTTGCGAAGAGCAGGATCACCGCAGAGGCGTGGGATGGATGCCACCCGGGCGTCGCCTTCTGCGCTCAAGCCACAGCAGCCTGGCTGCGAGGGCGGTGGCCAGGAGTGGACCTGTGTCGTGGGCGCGTCAGGGTAAGCCTGGTCTCACGTAAAGTCAGCAGTTAGATGCTCTTACCAGAACCGGCCTGAGCCACTGATTAATGTTTCATGGGGGACGTGGGGGAGAATCGAGCCCTTTTGTGATGCTGAAAATCTATCTTTGTTCTCTGATATCCTTTTTGTGAAGTAGCCTCAGCTGTATTCCCTTTGCAGTTCACTAGTTAACAGATGACTCGTCTTAATGTAATAAAATGTTTGTCATGTATGACTTTGGGACATCTGTGATGTTGGAATCTCCACCATAGTCCCATCCTGGGAGTTAAATCAGGAACAGATTGAGGTCTTCTGTCACCGTCAGAAGCACTGGCTGTGGGCCTGCGTCCACATGGAGGGTTATAAAGTGAGACGCATGTGGGACCGTCAGGCACGTTAGCAGCAGCAATTAAGTAACTGGTTCTCAGACTTGGCTCAGACTTAATCCTGCGCTCAGTCCCCACGCCCACAAATCCTGATCTAACAAGTACACGTGGGCATCAGGGCCTCCTAACCGCTCCAGAGGGGAACCACTGGATGAATTGATGCATTTGAGCCGTAATGTCTCACTCGTCCCTCCTCTCCCTCTCTTCAGCTTCCCTGGGTGAGTTTGGTCCAGGACCCAAACATGAGGTGGCGTTGGAACAGAGTCGGACCAGAGGGCAAGGCGGGGGCTCAGCTCTCAAGCAGGGTTTAAGCGTGCCCAGAGCTGACTTGAGTATACACCGTCCCACTCTGTGTATCAGCAAGTGTGTATTAAATACAAGCACACGAAGGAGGGTATTTGGTATGCGGAGGGAGGTGGGAAGAGTGTTTTTGCTTGTCTTGTTTATTCCTAAAGTAAGCTGAGTGGTCTTGAACCCATCAACAAAATGAGGGTAGGGAGCCCTTTATCTGCACGTGATCTGGCCAGCAAGTGGGGGCCAGGAAAGCCTCAAGGCTACGGGACTGACCTATGTGGCTTTGGAGAACTTTTTCTCCCAGAGGATAAAACTTTTGAAAACGAGCTCAGTGGTCCTAAGAGATAGTATAATGGAAAAACTGAACAGAAAACTCTCCTCCCTGGGGTGAGAAGATGGGGTGGGAAATGATCTCAGTCCTTTAGTAACTGCCTTGATTAGGTCAAAAACTGGACTCGACAAGTTCACTTGCATTATGTCATTTAATTCCCACAAAACCCTAGAGGGAAGGAAGTATTCTCTCATAAATATGAAGAAACCCAGTCTCTGAGGCTCAGTAATTTGCTGTTTCCACAGCTAATAAGAGCCAGATCCAAACCCAGGTGTTCTGGCCTCCAAATCCCCTGATGCCACCCTCCGTTCCTACCAGTCCCCTCACCTACCTGCCCCTCTTTCTTGCTGGATGTATGACAGGGAAGTTGAGTGGGGGCCAAAAAACCGGCATTTTGCACAGACTGGGGCTCCCTTCCTGTGAAGTCCTTACATCTGTAAAGCTGTGACATCACAGCAGTGCCCTCTGGACAGGGACAGGTGGTGGCTGACAGGCCAGGACCACAGGGCTGGGGGTGAAGGTGCCAAACCAGTGGAAGACCCGAGCTCACGGGCAATGTCAGCGTGACTTCTGTCGGGGAAATGGCTGAAGAGAGTTTGTGCGCAGGGTAAGTGTTCCCTGGGACGCCCACAGCAAACACCACCACAGGCGGCACCAACTGTCTGCCAAGGAAAAGGAAATTGATCTTTGAGCCCCCAAAACAGTAAGTGACTGGGGAACAGCACCGGCATGCTTCATCACACCCTAAATACACACCTTGAGGGAACTGGTTAAGAAAAATAGGGTGTAGGTGCTGTTGGAGGTGGGGCAGACGTGAGGGGAGCAGGGTGGGTGAGTGGGGGCGTGGGGGGGGGAGTGGCACTGAGCAGACCACTTGCCCCCGCACCTCCCTCTGCTTCCTCTGCAACCGGGTCTGACAAACCCGATATGGCTGAGACTGAGAAATTTGATAAGTCAGAGAAGACAAACACAACAGGAAAATCCACTGCCTTCAAAAGCAACGCCTGAACAGGAGAAGCGAGCGGGCGAATCGTAAGGAGGCACACACTGCCAGCATGCACCATACGTCCCACAAGCACTGCCCTCTTTTTTTTCACTGCTTGTAGCTGCTGAGCTTTGTAAGATGCAGAGGTTGGATCAAGTTTAAATGACTGTGCTGCGCCTTTTCACACCAGAGAACCGATGACACCGAATGCTGCACCTGCCTCCCCATCTGCCTGTCTGGCTGGCAGGGAAGGAAAAGGTGCATGTTGGCTGAAGGCAGAAGCTGGGTGGGATGACAGTGAAATCGAGAGGAAACACCAAGCTGGTCCAAAGTGTCCTGCCGGCTGTAAAATGCAGTTTCATCAGAGTGCCATTTTCATTATTGTTCAAATGCTTTTTATTATTGGAATGCACAGTTTTTTAATATGCAAATAAAAAGTTTAAAACCTGAAAAGAAAATAGGGTGCAACCAGTTAATGGACGACAAGGCAGCTAGCAAACAGCGGTTTTTAAAAAATATATAATATGGAAATTTGCTCATGAATAAAGCTGTATATATACACAAGTATACAACGCGATCCTGCCTGTAATTTTTTAATTCCAACCTTACAAAGAGAAGAAAATTTGCCCACAAATCACTGGTTAAGAGTCCTACAAGTTATTTTTTCCTTCTGTTTCCTTTTTTGCGTATTTTAATTTTTATTGGCCATGTAGTTTTTCAAAAGTGTGGGAAAACATCAAAATGTACAATTTTGTGAAGATCCAAAAGAGCTAAGTACCTGTCCAACCTTGATTTGTCTTTTTTCTCCCAGCCTGGGACCTACCTGTCTGTGGGGATGTGCCCCAGATACAAAAACATACTCCTTTTGTTGTGTGAATTGGAATGCAGAGCAGCTAAAAGCAGCCTCCCTGAAGCTATTGTTTGCACGTCCTCAGTGTGGGTAGGTGTGGGAAGCTCCCGTATCTCCCAGCTTTTGGATCTACCAACCTGGAGGACAGAGAACGGAAGGTAACATTCCCTTCATGGGACTCCCCTGTTATTGGTGGACAAAGCATATGGCAGCCACGGGTGGGAACCGTGGAATCAGGGAGACCTAGGTTCTGTGACTATGTGATCCAGTAGCTGTGTCACCTAAAACCTCATGACCTAGGCAAGACATGGAATCTCTCGGAACCTTTGTCTCCTCAACTGAACAGGAATAACAATACGAATGGGATTCTAGGATAATGTGAGATTGTGTGTATAAAGCACATGGCAAATAATAAGCTCTCAATACCTGGAAACTGCTTATTATGATTAATCTTGCCTGAGTAAGACTAGGCTGATGTCTAGAAGGGGTTATCTTTGGTCAAGAAGAAGGGGACGTTTGGGAGAAGTTGCATCCCAGGTACAGACGTCAGTCCTGGCCATCCCAGGCCTGCGGAGGAGAAAGGGATTTAAGCAGTACATTTGGAGGATTTGGGTCCAGTTGGCAGAACCTGCCCTGTTACGAGGTATGTTCACCTCATGCCCTGAAACCTTAGTAGTATCCACTCGCCATGTTCTGATTCCAGCCTCCTCCCGCGTAGTTTCTGGGAGACCCATCCTGGTGACAGGATTTCTTTCTTGGGCTGGAGACCCTCTTTTCCTTAAGCAGTGGCCGGAGATCATGACAAGCCTGACAAGGACCCTGGAAGACCCCAAAACTCCTTCTGGCCCCATTATGGCCATCTGCTTCTGCCTGAGGACACATGGGATCGTACCATGGGAAAGAATGGAGCCAAGGACCAAAAACCAAGAATTAGAAACCGTCACCATGAGCCCAGCCTGACTCCTCAGATCAAGTGTGGCTTGGGTGGTGCCCAGAGTAGAAGGTTTCCCTGAGTGGCCTCTGTGTCCTTCCTGCAATAGCAGTTATTGGAAGGGGAGCTTGGGGGTTGCTGGGGGGCAGGGGGGACGGGGGGGCTCTCGACTGGATGGAGTGGCCATCATTCTTGTTGCCTCTGCTGCCTTGGGGTGTACTAATTAATGGTCTGAGGCCGCTGGGAGCAGATGGGCCAGTGGTGTGAGCTGGAGGAGGTGTGGGGCCAAGTGGAAAAGTCCACCAGACCTCTTTGCAAGCCATTCGTGTTCGAGGGGCCTATTGACAGGCCAATGCTCAGAGAAGATGGCCTCCAGACCCAAAGCTGAGCATTACAACTTGGCTGTGGTTTTCATTTACAGGTGGTTTGGTTCCTGAACTGAGTCCCAGAGGAGGGGTTATAAGGCCACTAGTGCACGTGGACATGTGCCGCATGTAACTGGGCCGACAACACTTCCTGCTGGGCCAGAGCTGGCCATTATGGACCACAGGCCAGAGGGCATGGTTCCTGCACCAGCTGGCCTGGCCGCCACTGCCAGCTGTCCCTTCAGCTTTTCCCATCCTTAGGGCAGCCAAGGTTATGAGGTCATTCTGTGTACCAGGTGGCGTCTGAGGGGCTTTGCCACTACTCTCCAATCCTCACATCAATGCTACAAAGTGGGAATTCTGACCCGTATCCTATAAATAAGGAAACTGAAGTCTAGGAAAGTATAGAACATTACCTGCGTCACCATATTAGCTCTTCCTGCCAGGATTCAGTCCTAGGTCTGTTCACAGGTCATGCTTTCTCCACAGCTCCCAGCTGCCTTCCCAGGAGGGAAGAAGTAGGGTGTCTTGGGAGGAAATACAGCTTGTTCTTGTTCTTCTTTCCATCCAGGGAATTCTGAACTAGAGCTTTGGCAGCTGTCTGGCCCTGCAGACTTGTCCTTGAGGAAGGAGCCAGGCTTTTGTACCCTGAATCTGTCTGTCATTGGCTTTGCCCACCTCTTCGGGAGGGATGGGAATAATTTCCCGGGGACTCCCATTGGCTCAGGGCAAGTTCCCAGAGATGGACACGGCTGAGCCATCAGCAACCAACGTGCACAGCAGCTGGGGGCAGGCACATCCACTTGTGAGGAGGATCTGGGTGCAGCACCCACAGAAGGACCACAAGGAGGAAAGGCGACAGTGAGTGTGGGGGTGAGGAAAGGCCCTAGACGAGAGCCAGGCGCAAGCAAAATAGAGTGCAGGATGGAGTCTGAACAAGCTGACTGCCTCTGGCTGCCTCTATGCCAATGGGCTGCCGCTTGGGCCGTACCACGCACGGGATTCAAGGTGATGGAGAGACCAAACCAATAGGTGTTATCGTCCTGTTCCGCAGATGACAAAACGGTTGCTCGTAGAGCCTATGACTTGCTTGAGCCCACAACAGTAAGTAATGCAATATCTTGAACCCTCCCCCCAACCTGTGCTCATTTCCCTCAGAGCACCCCTTCCCCTACTTTAGGGAAAGCCCTGTGCTACCGCCGAGCAAAATCAAGCTCAGGAGGTAAATTTTCTCAATTGTGAGCCCCACTGCACCGTTTAGATCCAGGGAAGGCATGGGGTAAACAAAATGAGAAGAGTTTGCTTTCTTCTTTCTTCCTGTGAGAAGAGCAAGCGGAAAACATCTGTTTCACGGGCTGGGCCCCTGTCTGCCGCTCAGAGGTGGGCGGCTAACGGCTCTCATCCAAGCTGGTGAGTTTGGAGATGGGAATCTGGGGTGAGCAACAGTGAGCAAGGAGAGACCCCCGCAGGGAGGGTGGGTGGGTGGTGACGCTGGCAGAGAGGGGAGAAGCTGGGGCAGTCAGGGAAAAGCCAGTCCTTCCGGCAGACCCAAGGGTGGGGCCAACAATTGTCCAGAAGGGTTGACCTCACTCCAGGCCTCCCTGGCGTCACTAGGCCTGCCCACAGGAGGGAGGGGGTACAGGGATAATGAGGCCCCGGGGGGAGGTGGTGGCCAGGCCTGCTAGAGTCATGGGCCTGGAAATCAACACTCATGACTCACCTCCCAGTGTCGTAAGCCCTGAACTTGAATTCCAGTTCCTGTTTGGCCTCTGGAAGAGCATGGCTACACGAGACACCCTGTGTGTAGAGCCCATTCTGTGATTCCCCGGTATCAGCAACAATCACAGTGACCATTCATTGAGGATAATTGTGTGCCAGCCCCTGTGCTACGTGCTTCACCCCAGAAGGGGCCTTGCTCGAGACCACACACGAGAAGATGGCAGAGCCAAGTTTCCGACCTTGCTCCACCACATTGCTTCCCAACGGCCTCTGCAAACCAGCCCTCGAACCTTCTGGATTTTTAAGACAGTCCTGGCTGATTTCTGACTTTCCCTCCAACTGTCCCCAAAGTACCCTGCCAAGCCCACACCTCCTGATTTGTGCCTGGCGAAACTGCCTCGCTGTGGGTGCACACCTGGCTGAGCACATTCCCCGTGTCCCAAGGCACCCCAAGTCATCGCGTGCCTCGGGAGAGATCTGGGCTCTCTTTGAGGAGCTGTCACCTCTGGCCACAGACAGAGTCTCTTTTGGGCCATATCAGTAGGCCCTAGAAGTCGGGGTCAACTTGGCTCAACTCCACATACCTCTAGGAAAATCCTGTGAAAGTGGGGTGGGGAGACCTGGCCTGGGCCTGTGGTCACAGTGAGAGCTCCCCAGCCTGGGCCATTATCTTCCCCAGATCATTCTTTCCACGCGTGACAAAAGAACCTCATCTGGGATTACTGAGGGGTGCTCCCCCGCCCGCCTCACTTGCAGGAGAACTCACCTGCCAGCCCTGCTACAGCTGCACCCTCATGGGCCCTCAGAACCTGAGGAGAACTGAGCCTGGGGAGGGATCCCCCTTCCTCAGACACTGTGAGGTGAGGCGGAGTGTGGAGTGGGTGTAATGAACGCAGTGGGGTCAATAGGGGAGGTGGGGCCCCCAAAAGGTTGATGTTGTTCACTGGGTCAGCATGTCACTCATGAGGGAAAAAGTAAGTCCCTTCCACAAGAAACAGGGCCAGGGTGGGCCCGTGAGGCTTTGTCAGGTGGCTTCAGAGGGGGCTTGCTGTCAGTGGGCAGGCGGATACCGGGCAGCCGGGGCACAGAGACAGGCTGAGAGAAGTAGCTGAGAAGAGAGAACCTAACCCAAATGTCACTGAATATCTCCATTATTACTTGTCAATTAACCGCTTAGTTGCCAGTTAACATCTCAGTTTCCAGGAAATGTCAATTTTCTATTAATATTTTAATTGACTATTATGGGCTGAGTGTTTGTGTCCCCCCCCTAAATTTCATATGTTGAAATGCTGCTCCCCAATGTAATTTGGGGGGTCATTAGGATCAGATGAGGTCATGAGGGTAGAGCCCTCGTGAGTAGGATTAGTGCCCTTGTAAGAGCGTGCGTCCTCTCTCTGCTCCCTGCCATGTGAGGACACATGTGACAGTCCACAGCCCAGAAAAGGGTTCTCACCAGAACCCGGCCATGCTGGCTCCCTGATCTCACACTTCCAGCCTCCAGCACAGCAGAAATAAATGTCTGTTGTTTGGAAGCCACCCAGTCTATGGCACGTTGTTCTAGCAGCCGGAACTAGAACAACCACTGACATCGTCATCAGCAAACATCTCTGGTGTCATAGATGTAGTGACCTCTTAGTTATCAGTTACCTCGTGATTACCTGTAACACCTTAACTGTGCACCAATACCTTAGTGGTCTGCTAATATCTCGAGTGTCTAACCAATCATCTTTAGCAATAAAAAGTATCATCCAACCGACAATCTTTCTATAACATAGAAACCCCCAAACCTCAGTGGTCTCACACAGCAAACATTATTTCTCATGCCCATAAATCGAATCCTCTGGAGAAGGGACCAGGGCAGGAAGTTCTGTACCATTTTGTTCCAGCTTGATGGAGGCTCCGCCATCTTTTGCTCTTGGCTTTCAAGGTGGCCCTGGGCATTGACATCCAGCCTGCAGATAAGGGGAGAGAGACATACACATTCATAAGGAGGTTTTTATGCATCTGGTCTGGCAATAGTATGTCCAGGGGTTCAGGACAGGCCTCCCCACGATGTGATATGTTGGCATATGAATTATTTTGAGCCGAAGGCAATCAAGACCTGCTGGCTCATGAGAAACTTTCATCTTTTCCTTAAAGAATTTAAATTAGGGGACTTGCCCATAATAAGTTATCACCAGAGATAACTTTTTATGACTTATCTACAGGGCAGGGCAAACTTCTCACTACTGAACATTTGCTCTTCTTATTGTCTTGCCAATGATCTTCCTCCCTCTTGAAGCCCCAGGCGCCTTACCTCACCCCTAGCTCAGAATGTCTTATACACCCATTCTGTCTCTGGACCTCTCCTGCCTGTCGGTTCTCTGACTCTCTCATGTAGGCGGGGTTCCCATACATATGTGTATAATTAAATTTGGTCATTTTCTCTTGTTAATCTGTCTCATGTCTACTTGAGTATTACCAGCCAAATGAGCCTTAAGGGTAGAGGAAAATTTCTTCCTCCTCCACACATGCATCAATCTTGCTTACTTTCTTGGCCAGAATTCAGTCACCTGATCTTAGGGAGCTGTGAAATGTGGTCCCGTCTGGGCAGCCACTTCCCAGCAACAACTCTGCATAAGGCAAGGGAACCCAAATCTTCAGTGGGCAGCCAGCTGCTTCCGCCACCAGAACAATTATCATTTCTAAACTCTTGGTTGTCTGTGTATATGTTAGTTATCGTCTAAATAGCTCAGTTGTCTGCTGACACCTGGATTTACAGGCATCTCCTGAGTGACAACTGTTTACCGTCTAAATCTGTCAAAGCTGCTCATTGTGGCTCTAAAATAGCTTGCAGTGAGACTCGGTCATCAACTACCCTGCCCTTGCTCTTAGACTCCAGGTCTCGCTCCACGGAGATGTATGAAATCACAGACCTGCTTTGGGCCATTTTCTAAATGACTGATCTTTATTCCAAAGGTTTGTTTATTGGTCCCCAATTCTCCCCATTCTCTTTCTATGAATTATTTTGCTTTGTGGAGTGTTGTGAGATGATTTGGAGTGTTTTGTTGGTTTGGAGGGTGTGGGACATTTTGAAAGGTAGAGAAAGGCATGCTTCCCAGATGCCCTCAGGAAACCTGGGAAATTCTTCAGATTCCTGCTTCTGAAGGGTCATGGCTGTTCATTCAGGGTGGAAATGTGACACATCCCTGAATGCTTCACTGTGTGTTATCCTGGAGACTTACATGTCACCCCCCACTTCACCTTGATTCATCCACACACATACACATGCACACCATATGCACACCACACACACACAATACATACAACACACAACACATGCACATACCACACATACTACATACCACACACCACATGCATAACAGACCACATGCATACTCCACACCACAACACACACCACATGAACATATTACACACTACACATAACACACATACACCATATACGCAAAACATGCTACATATAGCACACAACACCACACATTCAACATATAGTACATAACACATGCACACACTACACACATCTAGCACACACGTGCCTGCACACCATACATACAACATATAACACACACCATACCACACCCCCACACACATACAGCACGCACACACACACACCACACACAGACAACACACAACACACACATGCACCACATATACACAGTCAAGGGCCTGCTTTGGGGAAGGTACCTGGTAATTTATTTTTGCCTGACAGAGGATGAGCCTCACAGCCACGTGACTGGGGGATTGAGGAGAGGGCAACTTAGTCTTGAGAATTAAAGTCACACTGTGCCCAGTGGATTGGGGGTGAGAAGACCAACCAGAAGGCTTTGGCAATGCCCAGTCCAGCTGGAGAGCTCACCCAGGGCCTGCCACAGGCAGACCTCAGGGAGGGAAGGGCTAGAGTTCTGGGCCAGGGCAGGGTGTGGAATGAGAGGGGGCAGATCCAGGACTGCTGCCAGTGGACAGGCCACGGGGACCTGTGGAAGGGAGGAGGCGGGCATGGCTTGATGCCTAGCACGTCCTCAGGGAGAGGGTGCTGCCTCGAAGGGAGAGCCAGGAGGGCAGCTGCATTCAGTGGCCCAGAGCCTACAGGCTGAGGGGACCTGGTTTGGAAGGGTCACTGTGCACCCCTGAACCACCACACCTGAATGCTGCTTTGAAGCCTGTGAAGATGAGACCCTCAGGATCTCATGATCGGGTGGACCATGAACACGTTCATTCCAATGGGGCACGTCCCAGGGCCCGCCCTTGGGGGATGATGCTGAAGTGGGTCAGCCAGAGTACGTCTCACCCTGCCTGGCCCGGGGAAAGGCCTCTGTGGGGCACGTGCCCTGGGGAGGCAGATGGGGGAAGGTCCCCACTCCACATCTCCTCATGTGTCCTTTGCAAGGACCATGACACTCTTGGCTGCAGAGCCCTCGGAGGTCTTTAGCCCAGGGATGCTCAGTTGCCTCCCAGTTGTAAAGCTTTGCAGCATCTGGCTGTGAGTTACCACGCACAGGGAGGTGTCAATAAAGTTTTATTGGCACAGTTCCATGCTCAATTACTTATGACTTGTCTGTGGCTGCTTTTGCAGAGTTGAGTCGTCGTAATAGAGACGCCATGGCCCACAAAGCCTAAAGTATTTACTACCTGGACCTGTACAGAGAAAGTTTGCTGGCACCTTGGAATGATGGAAGGGACACTGGGCTTGGGCCCTCTGAAAACTTGGGTTGAGTTCTGGTACATCCATTTCCTGTCTGGTGCCCGTGAGCAAAGCTTTGGCCTCTCCAAGCCTCAGTGTCTTTATCTGCGAAATTAGGTGGCAAGGCCCATTCTACCTAGTTGTCATGAGTATTGAATAGATAATACATTGATTATACCTCTTTGTATTATTTTAGTGGCTATTTTAGATACTACAACTTGAAACTTTAACTGATATTAGTTTTGCTAGCGTTCATGCCGGACCCCTTCACAAACAATATACGAATTGAACTGTCCTTACAGTATCCCCTCCTGTCCTTTGAGCTATTGTCAAATGACTTCTACAGACATTATAAATCCCACACAAATGGTATTATTTTTGCTTTAAACCGCCAACAGTTTTTAAAGAAATTTTTAAATGAAAAAAAAAAAAATCATCGTTTTTGTTTTACCCAAATACTTAACCATTTCTAGTGTTCTTGATTCTTCCTGCAGATCTGGCCGTCAAATGGAGATAGTTTCCCTTTGGCTTAAATAATTTTCTTTATTCCTCTAGTGGCTCTGCTGGCAGTAAATTCTTTCAAGTTTCCTCAGTTTTTGTTTGAGAAAAAGTTTTTCCGTATCCTTCCATTGGATATAGACTTCTTGGTGACACTTTTTTCTTTCAACATTCCATCGGCTTCTGGCTTTCACTGTTTCTGATGAAAATCCATCATCATCTTTTTTGTTGTTTTTGTTCCAGTGAAGATATTTTCTTCCTTTTGGCTACTTTTCAGATTTTCTCTTAAACTCTGTATTTTAGTAGTTTGAATAGGATATCCCTAGATGTGGTTTTCTGTATGTATCCTGCTTGGGGTTCATGAGATTCATGGATCTGTGGGTTGATATTTTTCATTAATTTTGGGAAATTCTTCAAATAGATCTTCAAATAGTTTTACCCTATTTTTTCCCTCTCCTCTCTTTCTGATCTGTCACTTACATTTATATCGCACCATTTGATATTGCCTCACAGTCCTCTGACATTGTTCCTTCCTTCCTTCCTTCCTTCCTTCCTTCCTTCCTTCCTTCATTCATTCCTCCCTTCCTCTTTCTCTTTCCTTCCTATCCCTCCCTTCTATCCTTCCTTCCTTCCTTCCTCTTTCTCTCTTTCTCCTTTTTTCTTCCCTTTCTTCCTTCCTTCTGTCCCCCTCCTTCCCTCTCTCCCTCCCTCCCTCCCTCCCTCCCTCCCTCCCTCCCTCCCTCCCTCCCTTCCTTCCTTCCTTCCTTCCTTCTTTTTCTTTAAATAGATTCACATGTGGTTGTAAGAAATAATACAATCAGATTCTGTACACTTTACCTAGTTTCCCCCAATGGTAACAATATCAAAACGAGAATCATGAAATTAATACAACCTACTGATCTTATTTAAATTTCCTCAGTTTTACTCATACTGATCTGGTGTGTGTGTGTTTAGTTCAATCTAATTGTATCACAAATGTAAGGTCATGTCCCACCACCACCACCATCAAGGTACAGAACAGTTCCGTCGCTATAAGGATCCCTCGTGTTGCCGTTTTATAACCACCCCACCTCCCTACCACACCCCTACCCCATCCCTAAGCCCTGACAACCACTAATCTGTTCTCCATCTCTATAAATTTGTCATTTCAAGAATGTTATATAAATGGAATCATATGGTATGTAACCTTTGGGGTTGGCTTTTTTCTTAACTCAGCACAATTCTCTTGAAATTCATCCAAGTTGTTGCATTTATCAATAGTTCATTCCTTTTTATTACTGAGATATAGTCTATAGTAACCACATACTGTTGTTTCTTTAACCACTCACCCATTGAAGGATAGCTGAGTAGTTTCCAGTTTGGGACTGTTATCAATGAAGGTGCTATGAACATTCCTGCAGAGGTTTTTGTGTGAACACAAGTTTTTATTTCTCTGGGATAAATGACAAGAGTGCCATTCCTGGTCATATGATGATTGTATATTTACTGGCATGTTTTTGAGTTCACTGATTCTTTCTTCTCCTATGTCCACTCTACTGTTAAACTTATATAATGAATTCTTCATTTCAGATACTACATACTTCAATTCAAAATTTTCTGGTTTTTTTATTGTTGTTTCCATTTTTCTTTTGAATTACTCCATATTTTCCTATAGTTGTCTATTGTTTTCCATACAATTTTAAACATATTTAAGTAGTTATTTTAAATCCCTTGCCTGCTATTCCCAAAATCGTGGTTACCTATGGGTTTGCTTCTATTTTTTGCCTCCCTTTTCCTGGTGAAGGATCACACATTCCTGCTTCTTTACATGTCTTGTAATCATTTTTAGTGTGTGCCGGGTTAAATACAAAAGCAGAGCATGAGGTGGATCAACTTCCCCTCAGAAAGGACTTGCCCTGTCTTCTGTAAGGAAGCTAGAGAGGGGCTGGTGGCTTCACCGTCTCAGGAGTTGAACTCTGCGGGAGCTCAGGCATAGTTTTGGGAGCTTCACTTCACTTTGTTTCAGGTATTGAGTGGATGTCATGCCCCTCCCTCCAGCAGATATGGTCTCTAAACAGGTGGCTGAGGAGATTTGGCAACCTTGACTGGTGTCCCCAAGAAGTCTGATAGATTTCTAAAGGACGTTGTCCTTTACCAAGCCAACCGCTGTTCATCTACCTTGCTTCCCTCAGGAGGCCTTCCAGAACCTCTAGGCTGTGTTAGGGTTCCCCCGCCACCAATGCCACACACCCCGTCGTGCTCTGTGCCTTTGCGACATTGCTTTGGCATGGCGTGGGTTTGGACTCTGTCCTGCCTCACCACGTATGCTCCTTGGAACAAAGACTGTGTGTCTTCCCTCTCTGTTTCCCACCAATACCTAGCGGTTGCAAGTTGGGTCAAAGCTAACATTTAATAAATGTTTGCTGAATGAACAAACCGACTTCTGGAGGAGTGTGTTACCAGACAGTGGAGGGCCGATGTGGCATTTAGGACAGGGTTTTGCACCGAGTCTTCTGTGGAGTGTGGAGCAGAGAAGCCCTTGACCTGCACGGCCAGCGCTTGTGAGGGACGTGGCTCTATCAGGCAGTTACGAAAAGGTGACAGCAAAGTGATGAGAGGCATGGAAATAAACACTAACCTTGCTCGTCGGGTTTTGAGGATGGTTGTTGTGGGGTAAGGGAAGCATATTTGGAGCATTTGATGCATAGCTAGATGGAACTAAGGATTCCCTTGAGGGAGAAAAGAACATTTAGGCCTCGTCTTCCCGGGATGCAGGATAGGATAAGCGCGGAGGTGAGCAGCGCGTGACCTGGAGGCGGCCTTGCCCACCTCCTCACTGACCATGGCACGTTGGCACCTACCCACTTTCACTTTGAAAACTTGTCTCCAACAATGTTTCCGTCGGGACACATGCCAGAGTCATAAGACATACGTGACGAAATGAGGGTGGGGGGGCCACCCACTCTGCAGGAAAAAGATGGTCCCCATGACTGAATGATGGGTCCCAGAGAGTGCTTGTGAGTTCCCCTGACATGGGAGACAGATGCACGTGCAGCAGGATGCGGCCCAACTGAGACGGAAAGACACCGGTTTCTGTTTGGGGGTTGGTGACGAGGGTTCCTGGGACAGGAGGAGGCCTCCGGCTTCCAAGGGTGGTGGGAGTCGGGTGAAAACAAGGAGGCAGCCTGGTCCCCGCAGAGAGGGTAGCATGTGCACATGCCAGACAGCAGGACAGTACTCAGCCTCTTTGAGGACCTGACGGGGACACAGCGAGTGAGGGCAGGGGACAGTGAAGAGGTGGGCGGGAGCCACTTTAGCCACGTTAAGGATTCAGGATTTATTTGAGGTGGGTGCTGTTTGCAGTTCAAGAATGCTGACTGCAATGCATATTGGTTGAAAAACTGAGTGAGTGGACGAACGAATACATATTATCAAATAAAAGAGATGAGAGGCGCACAGACATGAAAAGGGAGATCTAGATAATTTATTGAGGAAGGGAGAGTGAAGCCTTCCATCAAGGCCAGAGGTGCTGAGAATGTGGAATTCTCCATCCACTGTGTGACGGTTCCCTGTGCATCTGTCTCCCGTTAGCCTGGGGGCTCCATGGGGCAGTGAGCACGTGCGCCGCACACCCAGCATGGAGCACAGGGCCTGGCACCGAGTAGATGCTGAACACACACTTGTTGAATGAAAGAATCGAATGTTGTTAAAATGCCTTTTCCAGATCTGCCTCCCTGGGGGATTCTGAATATTCATGAAGAGGCTGGTTGAAGGCCAGCGGAAAGACGGCCATGTGCCACTTGTGTCAGTGTGCAGGGGTTTTCTTGTATTAGTTTTCTGGGGCTGCTGTAAAACAGCACCAGAAACTGAGTGGTTAAAACAACAGAAATTTATTCTAGGGGGCCGGCCCGGTGGCTCAGGTGGTTGGAGTGCCATACTCCTAATGCCGAGGTCGCCGGTTCGATTCCCACATGGGCCAATGAGCTGCACCTTCTACAGCTAAGATTGTGAACAACGGCTCTCACTGGGCTGCCGTGAGCAGCTGGAGGTTGGCGTGAGCTGCCGTGGGCTGCCAGGAGCGGGCGGTGGCCGGTGTGAGTGGGAGCGGCCAGCAGCTGGGGAGCGCAAGGCCCATAACACCAGCATGGGCCAGGGAGCTGTGTCCTACACAACCAGACTGAAAAACAATGGTTTGAACCAGAGTGTGGGGGTGGGAGGGTGGGGGGTTGGGGGTGGGGGTGGGGCGGGAGGCGGAAGAAGGGGGGGGGAAGAATTATAGAAATTTATTCTCTCGCAGTTTGGGAGACTGGAAGTCCAAAATCAAGCTGTTGGCGGGGCCAGGCCCCCTCTGAAGGCAGCGGTGGCTGTTCTTCATACTGCTTGCCATGCAGGTACGTAGCTGTAGCTTCCGCCTCTGTCTTCACACGGCCCTCTCTTCCTGCATCTCTGCATCTCTTCTCTTCTTATAAGATTTAGGGTCCGCTCTACTTCAGCATGACCTCATCTTAGCTGATTACATCTGCAGCACCCCTGTATCCAAATAATGCTGCATTCTGAGGTTCCAGACAGGATGGGAATTTGGGAGGAATACCAGCTGCTCTTTTCTGTCTGATTTTTCTAACTTCCTGCCTGTGTTCCACGCACCCCAGTCCCCACACCTCTCCTTGAGCGGGGATCTGATAAACTATCCTTGCTAGGATGCAAGTGGCAACAAGACTTGACGACCCATTTAGATAAATGAAGTACCGATTTCTTGGTGAATGGTAAAATGACCCTGCTACCTACCCTTTTTCACCCCTTCCCTGTTCTCTGATCTCATAACACCCAGAATCTCTGGTGAAGGCCATGATCCCTCCGACCCTGACAAACAAGAAGAGGAACAGTTGAACAGTTGACCACACCCCAAAGCCCTTTATGTTTTTCAGTGTCACATGCCACCTCGCACTGAATGTGGGAATCGCCAGCTCATTGAGGTGCCCGTAACGGGGACAGACAATTAGGTGGACGTGGATTATGACAGGCTAAGCTTGGTGTCAGCACGCTGCAGCACAGGCAGCACAAAGGCATGGGGACGCAGTGTGCACCTTTCCCGAGGGAATTTGTGTCTCTTCAGAAGGGGACAGAATGATGACCCCAATTATGGACAGGCATTGGCATAAGACTCTGCATATGACTGACCTTGCCCTCCAGGCAACACACACTGGGGCTGTTTGCTACATTCCCATCGATTTCTGGGAGCTCCAGCTCTGCTGATTTGGGTCCTCTGAGAAGCAAATGCCAAGGTGACATGAGACATGCGAGAGACCTGTTGGAGAAAAGGCCTGTGCAGCAGAATGTGGAGGGAAATGAAGGAGGCTGGGAGAACCCTCAGAGGGAAATGCGGGTTGACCCCTGTCAAGGAGAGAAGGAAGGTCTTGGGCTACGTCTAAAGGAGTCCTTGGGTCAAAGTCGCCTGTCAGACGACCTCCCCATCCCGTAGGAATGGGCCTGCCGTAGTATCCCTGCCATGCTCAGCTGTGGGCAGGGAGCAACCCGTGGGAGGTGTGGCCTCAGCACACCTGGGTTCAGCGGGTGACCTCTGGGGCATCAGGCAATCCTGCTCCCCACAGTAAGAGATGGGGGGGTGCACTGCCAGGTGAGTTAAGAGCACCAGCGGTCCTCTCCCAGCCCTGCTATCAGCTCGGCCTCTATCCGGGTAAGAAGCCTGGGGCCTGAGGATCCCAGCTGGGTCAGTTCTCAAGAAGGTGGGGCTGCAGGAGGAGTCAGTTGTCCCCACCCAGGCCTCCCGATCTCCTGGGGAGAAGGGCAGCCAGGGCAGCCAGCCCACAGCAGTGTGAGTTTCAGTGAGGCACTTTACCATCAATAAGGATTCGATGTCTTCAGAGGAAATCAAACCATGAAATCATTTTCAACACAAAAGGCCCATTTATTTAGACAAGAGAAAAATAGTGGCTCCAACTAGTCCTCAGATGTGGTAGGCACCCTGTGGACCATCCACAGCTCTCAGGGCATGGAGCAAATCTTTTTCATCCTTTTTTAAATTTTTTTTTTTCTTTACAGGATTAGATTATGAGTATTCCATACTTCTCAGTATTTCCCCTTTTGAGTTCCCCAGTAGACTGGTTGTGCCAAATTGACCGAGCATGACACACAGCTTTGGCCATGGGCCTACATTTTTATCTCCTAAATGGTTGAGGCTTAAAGGGGAGAAGAGTGGGTGTGAGGACGTCAGCAGATGTGACATCTGGCAGACAAAAATAAACAGGGCATTCTTCCTTCCTGTCTGTAGGGCTCATATTCTCCGAGCGAGGAGTCATTTCTCCCTCCAGGTAGCAGAGGAGAACTGCTTCACACCCAGATTCTCAGTTCACAGTTTCTCTAGCAGCTTCTAGGGTTCCCTCAGCCTGCCCGCAAGCTGTGAGGTGCCCCTTTTGTAGCTCACACCCCAACCACGTTGGCTGATGAAAACGTCACAGGCATTTTTTTCTTTTTGACGCTGCTTTACAAATGTAAGCACAAATGTTCCCAAGGCCTCTGGCCTTCTGCAGTCACCCACTTCTTTATTACCTAAATAAAATAGACCCAGCCCCCAACTTCCCCACCAGACTGAGGAAGTCACGCCCCCTCGCCACTGAAACTGCCCTGCCAGTGTTGCAAAGCCCATGGACACAGCTCCATCCTGCTCATAATTTACAGACACTCTTTGCTCTCGTCTGCGCCTACCTCCCTGGCCGCTCACCTCAGACTCACATTCAGCTCTCCCCTTTCTTTGAACTCCTCAGGGTTTTGGTCCTGGACCCTGTTCTTTAATGACACCCTCTGCCCAGGCAAGCTCACTCAAGCCCACAGCTTCAAACAGCAATGACTCCAAAGCCAATGGCCAATCAGACCTCCCTTCCGGCCACTCAGATGGCTTCTTTGCCTCTCCTCTCGATTTTGCTCTCCATCTCTGTTTCTCTCCAAAACTACTTCGTTTCATTAAATGACCCATCACCTGCCGCCCAACCCTCCCAGTTGCTCAAATGGGAAACGTAGAGGGAGTCTCCTTGATTCTTCCCGTCCTCCTTTCCCACATCTCCGCCCACAGCCTCTGTCTGCTCCACCTCCCAGGTATCTCTGGCCCGTCCACTGTTTTCTTGCTCTAGAGTCCTCCCCGTCACCTCACCTTCATGCCCATCTCCAGCTCCCACCCTTGGCAGCCAGCCCCACGCCCCAGTCCATTCTCAATATGGCAGCCACAGTAATCTTTTCAGAACTTAGCCCAGGTCTTGTCACTTTCCTTGTTAACAGTCCCCGGTGGCAAACCTGGTAATGGGCCAGTGAGCCCTCACCCGCCCTGCCCCGGCCCGCCTAGCGCCCGCCCCCCACTCTCCCAGCGATCCCCATGCTCCGGCCACACTGGCCTTGCTTTCAGAACTGGGCGCTGCCCCCGTCCCCACCCCAGGAAGGCTCCTCCTGGTATCTGTGTGCCTGGCTTTTTCTCCATCTCCAGATCTCCCCTCAAATGTTACCTCCCTAACCACCCCCCTGAAAATTCCTTCGTTGTACAGAGAACTCTCCTCCGCCCCTTGACTTCATCTCCCCCTTCTAGACTGTGAGCGGCCTGCGTGTGTTAGTGGTGGGGGGCACGCCAACTGTTTACAACCCAAAGGCTAAGTGACTGATTGTTTCCATCTGCTCCGAGGGCCTTACTCTTAGCCATACATCAGCGGCTGAGCAGCCAAATGATACTTGTTCTCTTGCAGCTTCACCTATGTCCCACCCCATTCTTGGGTGAGCCCAGGGTCAAGGCCATGTGCTTCTCTTCCCAAAAACGACTTCTGGGAGCTGACGAGGGGCAATGGAAACTCTGTTCTCCTTCTAGAGCAACGTTTAGCACTCATGGCACTTCCCTCCCTGTGGTGGTGACTACTTAGTATTTGGAGCGCTAATACAGGTCCACCCTGCCCCCTGGGAACAGTGACTGCGCTGGGGAATCACCTGACTCAATCTGGGCCAATCAGAGTTTCTTCCCAGGCAGTTGAGTTTGAGACAGAAAAAGGAAAATCAATCTTCCAATGAGCCCCTGGACTCTAACAGGCGGGACCTCCGTAGGGTTGGCGATGACCAGCAGGCCGCCTGAGAAGCCAAGGGCACGTCTGTGGTGAGCAGACGAGAGGAGTGAGGGAGGCCACCCGACTGAGCACCTGCCCTGTGCACCGTAACATGTGCCCGCACCCAGCCATCAACTTCCTTTTTTCTTAAGCGAGGTGGAGATGGGCCCCTGTCACTTACAAGCAGAAGAGTCATAAATATTACAGAAGGGAAGTAGGTGAAGATTCAGCCTATTGATGGTTAAATAATGGGGGATCTTTATGAAAAAACAAAAAAACAAATCCCCTGCCGTCTAGCCTCTCTGGAACTGGTAATGCTCACCAGTTCTCTGGAGAAGGAAAAAGGGATAACACGTTATGGCAGCCGGGATTTTCTTGTGCTCTGACCAAAGTTCCCTATTCCCAGGCATCTGGTATATGTGGCAATAGCATCGAAAGCCTTAACGATGAGGCCCATACCCGTTGACTCAGCGCTGCTCTTGTAGGAATTCACTCCAGGGGAATGAATAATCGCGTTATCCTGAGATTTATGAACACCAGTGTTCATTGCAGCCTGGAGTTGAAACCGACTCAGTGGCAGGGGACTAGTTTCATAAATCATGGCCTGCCACTGCCAGAAACGGTTTTAGATTGTGCTTCTCGGCCTTTTTTTTTGACCTCTTAGAGGATGTGAGGAGAACTACCAGCCCTCTTCTTGAGAAAATGCACATCTGTACATTTTCACAAAATTTAGCACATTCCAGAAAATTCAAGGACGCCCTGAAGCTCCACTGAATGAATTACTATTTGAAAGAACCATGTAACAATATGTGTCTGTGTCATTGTACTCGGTGACATAAATTAAGTAGGAAAAACATCAGACTACCAAGCAGTCTGTGTAATAGGATCACCATTTTGTAAACCAAAATCATTTCTGTCCATAGACATAGATCCACACTCATACACATACATATGGCGGCCCTGGAGATGAGCCACTCAGATCTCCCTTCAGGAGAGAACCTGTTAGCCGAGGCCTCCAGCAGCAGCATCGGAGCTGAGGCCATGCCCTCTCCCGGCAGCCCCCAGCTAATGACTGAGCATGGTGGGGTACTAGGGCTTGGTCACTTCTCCCTCGCATAGGACTAGGTAATCTTTGTGCCGGAGCTCTATGTTGTGTTGGCCAAAACTCTGGGCTGAGGCTCTGCCTATCCAATCCTCCTTCCTTCTCCCTCTTCTCTCGCAGGTGTTGGACAGGCATCACCACCTTTGGCCTCTCTCACCTACTCCTAGTCCCGCCCCTCTTTATATTTCACAGGTGACACTCTGGAGAAATCACTCGAACTGTAACTGTCTTGGCTTTTGCTTCCCAGGGGACTGTGACGGGCTTTGATGTTCTTCTGCGTGTTTGCCATGCTTTCCCAATCTTTGTCAACTAAAGTTATATTATTTTTGGCATCAGAAAACATGTTTTCTTTTACTTGAAACATAAATATGTATACTGATGATATTTTTATATTTAAATATGCTCTGCAGATGTGAAGGCCCATGGCTGACGAAATTCATTTGCTTAACGAAAATGTGGTATCTCATTTACCTGCAATAGTTGATCTTCGATCTCACAAAGACAGTATTCTCAGCAGCAGCAGCAGCAGAGCTCACGGCACAGAGCGCCATCGCTGGCTGGGGTGGGTGCACCCTCTCTGTCCACACTGGGGCCCTCGCCCATGCCCCAAGTCCTTCGTCAGCCTGTTCCAGCATTCTAGATTCTCTCTGTGGGGATAGGGCTGGACGACAGGGACACACACTCTTTTGCTCCCTCTTTCCCAGATCCCAGGCAGACAGAGCCTCTCAAGGGTCAAGCGAGGTCCTGGCTGCTTTGAATCATTGAGGCTCCCAGTATATTTGAAAACAAATAGCGTCAAAATAAAGTTCAAAGTTTGTGGTATATTTTAAATATTTACCTTGAGCAAAATAGGATGCTTAACACACTCAGACTCGCATAAAACTTCCACAGTCATAGCCTGGTTGCAGGATTTGTTTATTTATTTTTTAATATTTAATTCCTTGTATACAACACAGGCACTGGGGCTGGTAAGGGACAGAGGCATGAAGCTTATGGTAAATGTCTTCACGTTCCAGTCTTGTTGGTGCTTCTCTGGTCACCAATGGAAGACACTGATGAAAGTGTAAACCTGGGGCCCCGCATTGAGGGCTGACAGCCCTCTTGGGCCCTTGGTAGACACACCACTTTCTGCTTCTCTTAAGCCTTGTTTTTTTCAGATGGGTCGCCAACTCAGGGGTTTCATTTTTAGCTTTCTTTCTCTTTCCTATCTTTAAACTTTATTGGCTTTTTTCTCCCAAACACAAGCTATAATCTCCGCATATCTGCTCTAAAGGATTTACAATAAATGATTAGAATTATATAAAATAGAAAATAAAAGTTCCCCATAGTTCTCTCCCCTGCCTTCAGGATAACCACTCTTAACGGGGTGGTGTATATTCTTTCAACATTTTATTTTAAAGAGAAAATTAGGAAATATTTGGTCTATATCAATCTGTGTGTGAAGCATGATACTAAAAATCGTAAGCGTGAACCCAGCACCCCCTTTAAGAACTGGAATATTCTTGAGGTTCATGGGTTCCCCACCCCAGTGACACAGGGAGGTAACCAATACCTGAAGTTTATTTATTATGTATGTATATGATTCCCTTGTATTTCCCTATACTTTTGCTTGCTTCAGAACTTTATAAAACTGTCTCTTGCTCTAAGTCGTCTCTTGGGACATTTAGGATGTATCCATAATTGTGCACAGAGCTGTAGTTCATGAAATGTGCGACTGGAATATATGTATATTTTTACCCATTCTACCCTCAGTGGACTTGGGGGCTGTTTCCGGGATGCTATTACTAACAGTGCTGCATGAACCATGTCTCCCAGGGCCCGGGTTTCTGTGGGGACAGCTGTGGGAGTGGAGTCACTGGGCTGAGGTCTACCAGATGACTGTTTCCAGGGCTCCTGCGCTCATGTCTCCAGCAGTGGAGGAGATCCATCCCTGCTCTACATCCTTGACAGGACTTGGCGTCGCTGGACTTTGCGATCAATGCCCATTTGATGGGGTGTGAGGTGAGCAGCTTTCTCTCACTACATGCCAGTCCTGACGGTGGGGTCAGGATTAGTTCCGGGGTGACTCGACTCCTGAGGCCGCCTTCTGGGAGTTAGCTGTTAGAGGGCGTTAGGCTGGAATGCAGAATTGTGCAGCTGCTTTGGAAGACAGTCGGGCAGTTTCTTACAAAACTAACTATATTTTAACCATATAATCCAGCAGTCTTGCTCCTTGATATTCATGCAAATGAACTGAAAAGCTTATGTCCACACAAACGCCTGCACGTGGATGTTTATAGCAGCTTCATCCACAATCGCCAACATTTGGAATCAACCAAGATGCCCTTCAGCAGGTGAGTGGACAAATAAAGTGTGGTCCATCCAGACAATGGAATATCAATACTTCCATTGATAGAAATGAGATAGCCAGCATGAAAAGACATGGAAGAATCTGAAATGCCTAATGCTAGGTGAAAGAAGCCCATTTGAAAAGGCTACACACTGTATTATTTCAAATATATGCCATTCTCTAAAAGGCAAAAGTACGGAGACAGTAAAAAGATCAGTGGCTGCCAGGGGTTGAGGGCGGGAGAGGTGACCAGGGGGAACACAGAGGTTCCCATTCGGGCTGGGCAGGCCAGCATCCGTGGACACACACACACCGGCTTCAGTACCCACGCTATCGCTCAGACGATTTTGTTACAAGAGGTGGTGCGGCATAGAGCCGGGCTCCCAGGGTTCCAATCCCAGACCCACTGCCTCCGAGTTATGGGACTTCAGGCCAGTTCCTTGCTCCTCTGTGCCTCAGTTTCCTCTTCTGTATAATAGGTGGATAATAGTGGATAACAGAGCCTACCTCATGAGTTGTTAAACACTGTGTCATGAGGATTAAACACTGTAACATACGTCGGGTGTAGAGAGTGGTGCAGGGCACAGAGTAGGTGCTCTGAAGTGTCAGTGACCATTTTCGTCTTCCTGTTCTTGTTCTGACTCATCAGCGGTTCTAGCACTGACTCCGGTGACGTGGTAACCAGGGGAAAGCAAGGCAGAATTCCTTGGTGTTGATGAAGAAATCCAGGCAACCAAGTCATTTCAGCAGCCTGGTGAAGTTCTCGAGAAGATGCCAACCTCGCGGGTGCTTCTCCCACAGGTAAGCTTGCCCAGGTGTGAAATGGTTTATAAGTCATCCATTGCTATGGCATGGAAATAGCAAAAGCATGCAAGCAGAAGTCTGTGAATAGGGCACTGGTTAAAAAGTCCATGACTCACCCAAAGAGAAATATTAGCCGAGGCAGCTGCATGTGAAATGATGTGAAAAGATTTGGAAGAGGATTGTGAAGTGCAAAAAGCAAGGGGCAGTGCAGTTTTACGTTCTGTGTTAAAGAAAAAAACAACACAAAAACGCACATGCCAACGTACTTTGGTAATATGATGGTGGTTGTCTCTGGAGGGCACTCTGGCAGGCTGGGGCTCAGAGGCAGGAGAGACATGTTTTTTCTTCACTCTGCTGGTTTGCACCTTTTGAGTTTGAAGCCATATACATGCAGAACTTTTTTTTTTTTTTAAGAGTAAGCAGAGACTGGAGCTGATTCAGAAATCAGCACTGCAGTTCACTGTGTCCTGTTAAACATCTTTTGCTGCTCTCCAAGCAGATGGCCCTGGGAGGGGTTGGGCCGGGGCCAGCAGGCAGCCTCCCTCCCCTGTGGGTGTGTGGGGAGCCACGTGGGGCCCTGTGGCCAGGCACATGCCTCCAGCTGGGTCTTCTTGTGTGGCGGGAGGCCCGGGGTGTGGGGCTGCGGCTGGTGAAGAGGGGGCCCCAGCTGCCTGGCAGAGGCTGCACACACAGTGTAAGGTCATGGTCCTAAAATCGACATCTGGCCTGGGCAGTTCTGCAGGGCAGACATTGACACAAAGGCTCGTTCTAAGCACCAGGAAAGGGCCTTCATCGCAGCTGCTTCTCTCCATTCACAGGGTCATTCCACAGTGAAAGTCGGGGCCCAAGTTTCGGGAAACAGATTCAGAGGGGCCAGGGTTTCCTGGCCTGCTCTGGGCATCAGTGGGATGGCAAGAGCCCAAAGGAACCTGGGTTCTTAATTTTTCATCCATCTGCTCAGCTGAAATATAAAGATTCTTTTCAGAGCTCTCCCTGAAGTGACCCTCCAGCTTTGGGACACACACAGCATTGTGTGCAGGGACATTCCCTGTAGCCAGCAAAAGGGACAGAAAGGCCCTTTCAGTTAACTGCAAAATAAGCAGGGTTCTGTCCAAAGACAGGGCTCTTTGCTTCATGGGTCCCTGCTAATTCATAGGCTGTCTGGGCACTCTTTACTGCCTACGGTCTATTGGAGTAGGGTTTTTCAAATGCCCTTTATCCAAACAATTCTTTATACATATCTATATTAAAAAAAAACATATATGTATACATGCAAACAGATATTCTTAAATCAAATATTTTTTATACATTCAAATCTGCATGCACACACATATTTATATATAGTCATACACTTGACTAACAAGATATATGATGTAGATCAAATATTTGGTACAAGGTAAGCAAATAAGATCTACAGAAGGTTTACAGTGACAACGTTATAAGAGTATAATATAGCTTCCTTTCTTTGTTTCTCCAAATCTGGGTCACCATTAAGTCCAATGAACTCTTTCCACCTATAGATGGTAACACCTGTGCTCCCTTTTCTGTTGTGATTCATTGATTCATTTACTAAGCATTTTGGGGGGCCCTTCCACATACTCAGCACTGATCTAGGTTCCTGGGATATAGCAATGAACAATGTGGTCAACAAAACATGGCCTGAGGTTTGCACTCTAGATGTTCACTGTGGTGTCAGGTAGGGGCAAGGATGGAGAGAGGGGAGTCGAGAAGGACTTTCTGGGGAAGTGACCATTGAGTGCAGACCTGAGGGGTATAAGCCAGGCGTCACATGGATATCTGGGGGAGCAGGTTCCAGGCAGGAGATATGGCAACTCCCCACCCTAGTTACATTGCACTCACTTGGCAAAAGCCAGCCCTGGTGAGACCCAACTCTCCACCTACAGTGCACCCACATCTGAGCCACTGAGCCTTGGCTGCAGAATAACATGCCACTGTGCTGATGGGTTCATTGAAACTCATGCCCAGAATCTCGGGGTGGTGGGTGGGACCAAGGGGGAGCCTTCGTGTTTCCATCACGCCACGCTTTCGAGGCCATTCACTCTCTCCCTTAGATGGCTGGTTCCCAACAGCAATCTTGCCTGGCCTCGCTCTCAGCTAACTCTCCTTCATATTTCATTGAGAAAATCAGAAGAGCTACCTACCACTCCCAAGATTCCAACACCTGTGTACTTACCTCCTTCATTCTTGCCCAAATCCTTCCTCCCTATTCCCATGGAAGAAATACGTGATGGCACCCATCCCCAGTCTGCTACTCGACGTGTCACTGCGAAAATTCTCCCCTCTCCTACATTAGCAGTTCTCCTCCTTCCGACCTTCATCTCACTGGATCATCCTCATCAGTATAGAAATTTGTGGTACCTTTCCCCATATTTAAAAAAAAATAATTAATTGGGGCCAGCCTGGTAGCTCAGGTGGATGGAGCACCGCACTCCTAATGCCGAGGTCGCCAGTTCGATTCCCACATGGGCCAGTGAGCTGCGCCCTCTACAGCTAAGATTGTGAACAACAGCTCTCCCTGGAGCTGGGCTGCTGTGAGCATCCATAGGTTGGCATGAGCTGCCACAGGCTGCTATGCTGCCATGGGCTAAGGTGTGCTGCCATGAACAGCTGGTGGCCAGCGTGAGCGGGCATGGGCTGCTGTAAGCAGCTGACCGACGACCGATGCCTCAGCCACGGGGGAGCACAAGGCTCATCACACCAGCATGGGCCAGGGAGCTGTGTCCTACACAACTAGACTGAGAAACAATGGCTTGAACCGGAGTGGGGGGAAGGCGGAAGAAAAAAGAATCTGAAAACCCTCTCTTGATGGTACTTTTCTCTCTATTCTACTTTACCCAGCAAAACTCCTGGGCGGGGTTGTTTAGGTGGCTGTCTCCAACATCTCTCCTTCCATTTGCTCTTCAAGTCTTTGCTCAGCTGTCACTGCCTCCCTGAGAACGTCCCTGACCATTGTTTTTAAAATTGCACCCCTCCTGATGTCCTCTTCCCTGCTCCCTTTTTCTCCATAGCTCTCATCACGTTCTAATATACTCTCTGAGGCATGTATCTATTTTGTTCATGGTTCAACACCCCCTTCTCCAGAACGTAAGTCCAAATAAGACAGGGGTGTCTCTTGTGTTCACTGCCATATCCCCAGCACCAGGAAAAGGACGCAGGGCATCCTAGGTGCCCAGTGATGTTTGCTCAGTGAGTGAATGAATGCATGGTGAGGGCAAGGCCCAGGAACAGTGAGAAAGTCAGTGTGGCTGAAGGGGAGTAAGCTGGGGGCATAGAGGGAAATTAGGGTGTACAAGTGGCAAGAGGTCCGATCATGGAGGGTCAAGGGGAGGACCTGACACTAAGTGTGATTCAAGATGCTGCTGGAGGATGGAGGGTTTGGAGCTGGGGAGGGACACGATCTGACAGATGTTACTGAGATTCTGGGCAGGTCAAGTTGAACATTCCACATTTCGTTACACAAACGAATCAAGTATTCTCTAAATAGTGAAAAAAAAATTCCACATTTCATGAGTGTGTTCATGGGCAGACAATTTTTACATCTGCATGCTCATGAAAAATAGACTTCAAGACTAAAGGAAAGCTGTGTGTTGATACTGGCTTCTGTTACCTCGGCGGGGCCATGGAATGAGCATTGCCCTGGCCTGGCTTCCCTGGTAAAATAGAGCATAGGACAATTCTTACTCAACAGACAAAACAACATATTATTGGTAAGCACTTAAACAAAATGATGCATGCTCTGCCTATTTACTGATAAATATCTAGCTGTTCAGTAGCTCATTTTATAAACAACTGGTGTGGAGATATTAATCTACAGACGTTTCCAAGCACACAGAACAGTCCAAACCAGCCTATTTATATTAAATAACCACGCTGCCCTTCTAAATGCAGGGTACAGAATTTGAAAGCATCTCTGCCCTTAAGAATTAAATACAGCAGTAAAACATCCAGCGGCCCCCTGGCCATTTCTAGCATTTCTAAGTACCCTTTCACAGCGGTATATTATGAGCTGTGATGCTCATGGGACTTCATCTTTACAAGCTGTTTTGTAAAAGTACAAGGAGCTCCACTGACTAGGAGGGGGCAAGCTGGTTTGGTCAGGAAATGTGTGGATCGTGGGTTCAGGTGCATGTGTTTAGTTGGTGGAGATGGTGCAGCTACTTCTAGACCTGCAGTGGAAGTGGGGCATATTGTCCATAGTTTCTGAGCACTCCAGGCAAACCAAGATGGGGGCAAAGGAGGGGGGCAGGAGGGAACCATGGAGTATGAGCCTAGGCAGCTACCCAGCTAGGATGAAAAGAGAAGACTGATTTGCAAAAGGCCCCGGCTGGTGTCTGTGGCTCCTGCTCGGGGTTCCCAGCTGCAAGCACTGAACACCCAGAGAGCTGGCTCTGGGCTCATTAGACTTTGCACAGGGTCGGCCTCATGTTCTTAGTGCTTTGTCACCTCCATCCCCAATACTAAAGGGTTAGGCTAAGTGGGCCACAGCCTTCCACTCTCATAGATGTGCTCACCTCTGTGTGCACCAGGATTCTGCTACAGTGCCCTGAGGAAACATGGGACTTGGGACTCTAGTGGCTCCCAAGTGTGGCCCCTGAGCCAGCAGCATTAGCACCTGGAAACTTGTTAGAAATGCACATTCTTCATTTATACAATGGAGTATTACGCAGCCATAAAGAAGAAAGAAATCTTACCATTTGCAACAACATGGATGGACTTAGAGAACATTATGTTAAGTGAAATAAGTCAGAAAGAGAAAGACAAATACCATATGATCTCACTTATATGCGGAATCTAAAGAAAAGAATAAGTGAATGAACTAATCAGAGACAGTTTTGGAAACATGGAGGAAAAACAGAGGGTTGCTAGAGGGGCGGGGGGGTGGGGATAAGGGGAAGGTGAGAGGTTTTGAAAAATAGTCGGTAACCACAAGATGGTCATGGGGGTTTGAAAATTAATTTGGGGAACCTACAGAGGGATAGTGGATGGGGGGAGGGGGGTTCACACAGTGTGAGGGATATAAATGATAAACGTCTAAGTTTTGCTTTGTCTTGTGCACCTGAAACTAATTAAAAATAAATAAATTAATTAAAATGGAAAAAAAAAAAAAAAAAAAGAAATGCACATTCTTGAGTGCCCACCCCAGAGCTGCCGAATCAGAAACTCTGGAGGTAGGTAGGTCCAGCAACCAATGTTTTAAGATGTTCCCTAAGGAATTCCGATGTGTGTTCAAGTTTGGGAATCACTGATCTAGAGCAGCTCTAGGTGATGCTCATGGGGCTGGTTCATACTTCGAGAACCACTGCTCTGGAAATTTCATCAGCAAAGTATTCAATTTATGAGTAATCCTGTTATGAATGAACGAGTATTACTGAATACCCGAGGGCATAACAATGTTGAATAATGATTGCCTCTGAACAAGGGGATTGTGGGCAAGTTTTAAGAAGTTTATGTTCAAAGTTGTTATAAACATGTAGTATTATATACTTTTGTAGATTAAAAAAATTAAAAGATATTCTAAAAGTAAAACTATCTCACTCTAGTATACTTCTTTATAGCAGTGCTTCCCAAACTTTATTATGCAAATAAACCACTCAGGAATCTTGTTAAAATGCAGATTCTGGCTCTGTAGGTTGGGGTGGGGCTCGAGATGTTGCATTTTCAACAAGCTCCCTGGTGATTCCTCTACTGGCCCATGAATCACACTTTGGGTTTGCAGAATACAAAGCATATTCTTGTATATTATTTGTTCCTTGTCACATCACCGGCAGATAGATTTCCTAATTCACTTATTCAACCATTAGATATTACTAAGTACCAGGTACTGGGCTTACTGATGTGGTCTAATGAGGTTGAAACCCAACCAACCACCAAAAAAGCCTTATGTAAACTGATATAGTAAATAATTAAAATAGTGATCAGAACTGATCAGGAAATTAGAGGGAGCTGAAAAAGAACAACAGGAATGACTCTGGGAAGGCCTCTCTAGGAGGTGATTTCGGCAGGGATGGGAAGGATGAGCCCGAGAAGTTCAAGGACAGGCTCTTGGCACACTCCAGGAAGCTCCTGCAGCTAGAGCTCAGGGAGGTAAGACCCCCAATCAGGTGAGGGGGAAGCAGGGCCTGCTAGGATGGGAGCCCTGTGGCAAAAGCTCTGATTTCAATCTATCCCACATAGCTTGGAGGGTGTGAATCAAAAATGGGTTCGATAGAAAGTCACCTCACAGGGTGATCTGATCATAAATTCCTAACTGGGAAGGTCAAGGTGGGTGGTCAGGCCCCAGGCATATAGCTTTTTAGTAAAATTGTATCTTTACCTTAAGCAAGCCCTGCCCATTGTTTCTGTGCATCTAGGGTTAACACAATGAAATGCCTCTTTTCAGACCCTTCCTTCTAAAAAAGCAAGACCACATAATCTTAATTATCCTGTAGTCTGGTGGCTGCTTTCTCCCACCCTCATGTAATAACCATTCTTAGTTACCTCCTTAATTCCAGATGCATAAACGAAGCTGCAAACTGTCATTTCTGGGGAAGCATTTATCTCAAACTGTTGAAATCTTGATTCCTGGCATAGCTTCTGTTTGGCCCAAATAAACTTTTATAAAATTCTCTAAGGTTTCAACGTTCTTAAATTGACAAGGGTTTAAGTAGGGAAGTGACTGGTCTGATATTTGCCTTAGGATCACTCTGGCTGCCGTGCGGGAAATGAAACCTCTCCTGTCACCTCGGAGTTGGTGCTGGGAGCCAGGGGCCATATGGGGAGGATCCCGAGTCAGCCGCGCCCTCCAAAGTCACACGGATCTAAATGGGGGTCAGGATTGCCTATATGATAAGGAGCCATCCGGACACGCGTTTTAATTGCTGCCCTGAGGACCTCAGAGGCCCGCGCCCCGGGAACGACGTGATCTTTCAGAGGACTTGGGCGCCCATCCACGCTCTGTTGGTCACGACGGCATCCCGGACATTTCCCTTCTGTGCCTTAGTCTCCCCACCTGTCAAAGAGGACCTCGGGCCAGCCCACGGGTGACACCCCGGGGCCTCCAACCGTGCACTTTGGGCAAGTTGGGCGGCGGGCACCGCTGGGTCAGAGGCGGCATCTAGAGGCACACGCGGGGTTGGCTTCCCGCCCGGGAGACTCGGGCACGGAGGGACGAGAAGCGCGCGCCTCAGAGACTCCCGCAAACTTAAAGCGGCACGTTCTCGGGTCCACGCAGGCTGCCCAGGCCTCCTGCCAGAGGTCACAGCGCGGAGGTCGGGGCTCAGCGCTGCCAGAGACGGGGCAAAGCCGGGACTCGCAGGGGGCGGCAGTGGCAACGGGGAACCCCCGCGCAATCCTGGAGCTGGAACGCAGACGAGCGTGCGGGACACTGTCCCCTCCCTCCCACGACTCCCCAGCCTCGCCGGGGACTGGCGGCTGGGCCAAGGTGCCGGGCGCAGACCTGCCCGGGGCGCCCGCCCTCCCGCGCGCCGGCCCCGCCCCCGGCCGCGCCCCCGCCCCCCGGCCGCGCCCCCGCCCCTCGCTACCTCCTCCGCCTCCGCCTCCTCGCAGGCCCGGGAAGTGCTCGGCCAGCGACCGAGCGGCAGGGACGGCGGTCGGCGCACTCACTTCCGTGTCCCGCCGCCCTTCGGCCCGTGCGCGCCCAGCCACCGCCGCCATCGGACAATAGGCCGTCCGCCCCGGCTGCGGAGAACTTCCTGCCGCGTCCCGGCCGGCCCGTGCGCCGCAGACCGCGCTCCCTCCTGGCGCGGGCCAGGATTACAGCGCCGGGGCAGCCGCCGGGGAAGCAGCGGGGACCGAGCGCCCGGGACGTGCCTGCGACTCTGGCCGCCGCGCCTTTGCTCCGGCGGGGCGCGTCGGCGGCCTCTACACTTTCCGGCGGAGCCGGCTTCACCCCTACTCCGTACAACGGCAGCTGCCTTGTGGGTTTCCGAGTTTGGTTGCTTAAAGAGGATGTGATTTTTTTTTTCTTTTCTTTTTTCTTTTATGATTTGAAAAAGAGAAAAGAACCGCACAGCAAGCTGGGACAGCGAAGCGCCACCATCTGCCCCCACGTGGACACCTCCGAGGGGAAAGGGAGTTGGAAGCCAACTTGGTCCAGCTGGCCTGGAGGCCTCAACTTCGGCTAGACTCTAAGGCCTGGGTCATGACTCTCACGCTGGGCAGGTGGAAGGCTTTACTTGTCCTGGGCTGGACTTGAGCCCCCGTCCTTCTCCAGCATTACCCCCTCCTCCCGTCCAAACACACGCATCCACACTACCCTGCGCCTTGGCCTACGCCCCCTCACCGCTCAGCGACATGGATAAGTATGACGACCTGGGCTTGGAGGCCAGTAAATTCATTGAGGACCTGAACATGTATGAGGCCTCCAAGGATGGACTCTTCCGAGTGGACAAGGGTGCAGGCAACAATCCGGAGTTTGAGGAAACACGCAGAGTGTTTGCCACCAAGATGGCCAAAATCCACCTCCAGCAGCAGCAACAGCTCCTGCAGGACGAGACGCTGCCCATGGGGAGCCGAGGCCCGGTCAATGGTGGAGGCCGCCAAGGCCCACAGGCCCACCGTGAGGTTGGTGCTGGCAGCAAGCTGACCATGGATGGTGCTGCCAAGCCCCCGCTGGCTGCCTCAACAGTAGCTCCTGGGACACCCACCGCCATCACTGCTGGGCAACCCTTGTACCTACCCCAGGAGCAGAGGGCCAGGCAGTATGTCCGTGGCACGAGGCCTGGCAGCCAGAACTGTGGTTCCAAGGAAAACATGGCAGGTTCTGAGATGTCTTCTTTCCACCAGCTGGGCCCCTGTGAGGATCCTTCCTGCCTCACCCATGGAGATTATTATGACAACCTCCCCTTGGCAAGCCCGAAGTGGGGTGAAGAGCCAGGAATGACCTCCGGCATCAGGCTTGGTGTAGGGAGTGGGTGGCCTGGCCCCCCAGGAAGTGATCCACCACTGCCCAAACCTTCCAGGGACCATCACCTGTACCAGCCTCAGCTCTCCCCGAGTTCCAGCAAGTCATTCGAGAGTGGCCAGGATGCTGGTGGTTGTGGCCGCAGCAGTGAGAACCCAGCAGGTCTTTGGACCACTGCCTCTTCCCAGCGGGTGAGCCCTGGCCTTCCTTCCCCAGGCCTGGAGAACGGGGCCCACCTGGGGCCCGCTCAGCCCAGGACCCCCTCTTTCTCAGCACCACTGGCCCTGAGCTGCTCCAGTCAAGGAGCTCTGCCAAGAACAAACTCGGGGGTGGGGAGTGAGGTTTCAGGCATAATGCCCAAACCAAATGTGGACCCTCAACTCTGGTTCCAGGATGGCCCCAAACCTTACCTTTCTAGTTCTGGCCCATCATCCTTACCAGCCAGCATGGACAGTTTGCAGCTGGGTGCGGCCCCTGGCCTGGGTCCCAAGCCTGGCTGTACTGACCCTGGCATTGGTCCCAAGCTCAGCCCCACCAGCCGTGTCCATCCAGTGATGTCCACCCTGCCTGAGTTATCTTGTAAAGAAGGTCCCCCTGGCTGGTCCCCTGATGGCAGCCTGGAGCCTGTGCTCCCAGAGAGCCCCAACACCCACAGAGTGAAGCTGCCCTGCCAGACCCTCATCCCAGGCCCTGAGGTTGGGCCCTCGGCCGCCGAACTGAAGTTAGAAGCCCTCACCCAACGTCTGGAGCGTGAGATGGACGCTCACCCGAAGGCTGATTACTTTGGTGAGTGAGAGGTTGTTGGTGGCGTTGCCCACAGTAGGTGATGGAGTCCCCCACAGGGGATGCTGTAGCTCTCCTTGAGTGGCCTGCCCCTCCCTCTGGCCCTCCCCATTAAATTTGGCTTCCTTTTTCAGCGGTTTCTTGTGCTTCAGAAACTTGAAAGCATGCCTGGGCAGAAAGCAGATCTTGCAGCTGGGGGTTACCCATGTGTGAAGGGTGAAGCAGGGTGGGATTGCTCGTGACTGCTTTCAGAAAAGGGAAGTGCTATGACTTTGGTTTTCAAGGGTTTCGGGAGTGCCTTAGAGCCCATACAGTGACAGGTCTATTCAGGACTTGAATGGCAGCAGCTTTCCCAGGTGCCAGTACCCCCGAGTGGTGGTGCATCCATAGTTGGTTGGGCCAGACAGGTCCAGCTATTTGAGGACCAGTGGTGGGTCAGGGGCTCTGTGCCGTCATGCGCGCATGTCTGTCTGTCTGTCTACAGGTACTGTGTGCATTTGAGGCAGCTGTAACAGGAGCATGGAAGACTGTTCTAGAGCAGTGGTTCTCAAAATGTAGTAGTCTTCTGGACCAGCCCCATCCCTTTGCCTGGGAACTGGTTAGAAATGCAAATTATAGGGCCCCACCCTAGACCTATTGCATCAGGAACTCTGGGGTGGTACCCTGCAATCAGCATTTGCAGAGCCAGCCAAGTGGTCCTGACATGCCGGGAAAATGGAGCTCTGTGGACTAGGTAGGTGCCTGCTAACTCAGCCCCCATCCCGGTTCCAGCCAGCAGCCAGGTGACTCCGTATTCGGGGCTCATACTAGGATGCTCCTTGCTGGGTTTGCTTAAACTTGCAGATTGGGTTTTATGCTCTTTTTTCAAACCACAAACTCTTGGAGACTGCTGGCTTCAGCTTTTTCTCTTCACACAAGAGTTTGGAGGCAGTGGGAAAGCAGCTATATTCTGTGGAGTAACGAGGGAGCTGTCTCATAGGAGAGCTAACTAGAAAGAGCCTATTTTTAGAAGAGTCTGAGGGTTGTTTTTTGTTTTGTTTTTCTCATTTTTGAACTCTGGATTCTTGGTGTCACAGTTTCTTCCTATGAGGACTGAGAGCCCTGGGAAGTCCAGTCCCACTGGGATGACAGCTCTGCCGAATGGAGGAGGGCAGGGCAAGGAAGGCCTCGGAGGGGAAGAGGCTGCCTGGCTGCTTTCAGTTCCATCCTCTCTGAATGGACGATTCTGTCCCGAGGTGCCCAGAGGGGTCAGAGGCGCCCTTGGTAGCTCTGTGTCCTTGCTTCTCCTGAGAGCTGCGTGATCACTGCTCTCACACCACCCTGGGCAGTCAGAGGTCGGGGTGACATTTGTTGGTTTATGTTTTGGAGCATATAAAACCGTCTTCCTGAGAATTGTCTCTTCTCCTTTGCAAATTCCCCCCTTTGAGAATAACGCTTAGTTGGACATACTGTGGGTTTTTTAATTTAAGCTTTCAATTTTTAACTTCAAGCTCATTAAACAACGGGACAGCAGTTTTATTTTCTCAGGGAGGCAAGTTTACATTGAGATCAGAGTGGGCGTATGAGCTAACACCCTTCATTCATTCCACACGTATTCATCGAGCACCTGTGCCGGCCACGGGCCACGCTCTGTTCAAGGCCCTGGGGTACATAGTGAACAGGGCAGATGGAAACCTCTGCCTGCCCAGCAGACAATGCAGTAGAAGGAGACAGGAGATGAAAAAAATAAGCCAGTTCCAGGGAGAGAAGGAGACAGAGGAGGGGACTGTGCCACGGGACGGGTTGCCATGGAGGGTTCCAGTTCTAAATCGGGGGGTTAGGGAAGGCCCCATCGAGAAGGTGGCTTCTGAGCAGAGGCTTGAAGGAGGGGAGGGAGTGGACCATGCGTCTCCCGGGGAAAGGCTGCTCTCAGCAGGACAAACAGCAGGAACAGAGGCCCTGGGGCTCGGCTGTTACAGGCGCCGAGCTAGACACTTGACGTGGACTATTGTGGACTATGTAATTTACTCATCACGACAACCCAAGGAAGCAGTTTTGTCTTTCTGCCCATTTCACGGAGGAGGAAACTGCAGCTCAAGAAAGTTTGCTTACTTATCCAAGGTCTGGTGCTGGGTAAGGCTGCGATTTGAGCCCCAGGGTTCAGCCACCATGCCCAGGCTTCTCACGAAGCTGCCCCCCAAACTCAGATTTAAAAACCTCATTCATTCATTATTTGTGTTTGTTTTTTAATTGAGGTGAACTTCACGTAACAAAATGAACCATTTTAAGGGGAGCAGTTCAGTGGCATTTAGTTCATTCACAGTGTTGTGCGGGCACCACCTCTGTCTAGATCTAAAATATTTCCATCACCCCAAAAGGAAACCCCGTACCCGTAAAGCTGTTGCTCATATTTTATTTATTTTTTGACTATGCATTATATTCACATGTAGAAAATTCAAAAGATGTCAAAGCACATACAGTGAAAAATTAGTCTCCTTCCCACCCCCATTTCTAGTCGGGTGTCCCGAGCATGGTGAGTCTATATGGACATATGAATATAATGTGCGTCTCCATCGGTGGCGACAGTGGCCTGCTGTGCAGCTGCTCTTTGCCACCGAACAGTGTGTCTTGGCAGTTGTTCTCCATTGGCATGCGTTGAGCTGGCTCAGTGTCACCCCTGTGTGGATGTGCCCCGGGTCACATCAGCAGCCCTCATGGGGGACCTTTAGAAAGGGCTGTCTGCAAGGTGCGAGCAGAGCAGTAGGATAAACTCCCAGGGCTGCGATTACGGAGCTGGGGGTTTTGTGCCCTTCCCTGCTGCCGAGCTGCTCTCCTTGGAGCTTGTGCCAGAGACCCCACCGTGTAGCAGGGGCCTGTCCTGTGCCAAGCGTCCCTCAGCCCTAATGGGACCAGCTGTGTGGCAGTGGAGAAAGGCTCTCCTGTGAGCATCGGGCAGTGAGTTCCTGGCCCGAGCCCGGCCATGGGACCGTGAATTAACCCTGTTCTCGTCTGGCCTCTCCCCCTTCTCTGGAGTACGAGGAGGCCAGAGCGGCTGAGAGCTCCCCACACAGATGCCTTTTCCTTCCCTAGATCTGGTGGTATTTGAAAGTTGTGTCTATCCAACACACTACATTTGTTAAAAAGTGAAGAAACTTTACTTCCAAATAGAAGAATATGTGCTGATACAGGGCTCTCACCAGGGAGAATCAGGGGAATATAACTGTCGCCTTCAGAATCGCTGTAATTCTCACCAGAAGCAAAGCCAAGTAGATGTTTGGGTTGGTTACCTCGGCCCCGTCCTGGGCTGGACAAAGGTGCCCCTGTGAGTGTTTGACCCTGTGGGAAGAGCTCGTAAATCTTGCCACCACCGCTTTTGAGAACACTGAGGTCTGAAGACACCTCGGTTTCCAGTTATTGATCAACTCATCACCGAGGACTCTGGCACTTTCCGTGGCTGCCTCTGTGGATGTGGTACCGTGTGGCCCTAGGGAGGCATTTCCCCCTTCTTCCTTCTCCGGGGCTCCTCTGGCCTCTTTGTGTCTTTCTGTCCATGAGGAAAGAGGGAAGGACAAACTTGCTGCCGCTTGGAGGATGTTGTTGGGTTTCCCGTCTTCCCAGGCCTGGCTCTGGGAAGACTCAGCTGGTGCGTGTGGCTTGGCTTCTGTTTTAACACCGCTGTTTACCCTGCAGAGGAAGTGAAGAGGACGTTGTGCCTTTTGTTTAATCTTTCCCGCCTTTTCCTCCATGGTGCCCATTTGTCTTCCGCACGCTGGGCCTCTCCTTCCTTTCTAAGGAAGAAGGACACAAATAAACCACCTGTCACAGGCTGGGTTTCCTAGGAAGCGGACTCGGAGACAGTTTAGTGTGCAGTGGGCTTCTTAGGAGGTGCTTCTTGGGACCCCTACCTGTGGAGGGAGGGAAGGAAGTGGGGTGGGCAGAGGAGAGCTCCACCCGCAGTACAAGCGGCCTGCAAGCCTGGCTGGCCCCGCTGGGAGCTGGGGAACTGCAAAAGCCCCTCAGAGTTGTCCCGAGTTGAGGCGAGATGGCCTGGCTTTCACATTGCCCATGGATAGGTCATCATTGTGGGCCACCTAGGGAAGGGGGTGGCCTAGAATGAGGTGGCTCTTTGCAGCCTGGTGGACAGGTGAGGGCCACCTGCCGGCTGCACCACCAGCAGCTGGGCCACAGGTCCTTTAGTGAAGGGAGAGCTGGGTGGCACATTGCAGTGTCCACCACGGCCCCCATTGTTGAGCCGATCAGACCCCATTGCACTGGGATTCGAATCCCGGTGACTGTGTTGAGTGCCTGTGACGCACCAGGCTTTAAAAAAGTGCTTTCTGGTGTGGGGACAGAGCCAGGACTGCAGCTTCCAGGCTCTCGGCCTCACGTGGAAAGGTGCTGGCTCAGGTAGTAAATGGCCATAAACTGTGATTGGATGGCCATCAGCTGTGGCTAGTTGGCCGTCAGCTGTAACCAGTGAGCCATTGGCCACTAATATAACTGCCATGTCTACGCTAGCAGTAAGTGGGGGGGCTAGCAAGAAGATGGTGGCTGAGCTGGCAAGTGCGGATTGCAGTTAGCAAGTGAGGTTGGTTGGTTGGCAGAGAGAAGTGGACGGCAGGTTGCGGATAGTGTGGCTCCTGCTTCCTGTGTCTCCAACACAGCCGCCAGTGAGAGTATAGTGGTGTGACTCCCCTATCTATGGCTCCATGGGTGTTCCTTTTTGGCCTCACCATGTCCTGTGTTCTTATGTGGGGAGCGGGAGCTGAAACCCCGCATGACACCCTGCATGACATGGCACTGTGGTTATTTCACCTTTATAGCCAGACACCATTGTTCTCTGTTTGCATTGAGAAACGGAGTCTGGGACGTGCTCAGGAACACACAGGTGTAAGTGATGGTGTTGGCACACCTGTTGGGGCGCTGATGCTTGCACAGTAGGAGTAGGTGGTCTCTCAGGTCCGAGTTGGGTGCCCTCTGTCTGTCCCTCCTTATTTCACTCGCCACCCAGCTGCTGTGGGGGTGTCAGTGGTCCCCTGCGCCTCCTGGACCTTTCCCCACCATGTTCAGGACCCTGGACCTATAGCCCCTGCACCTTCCTTCCGTGCTGTGGGCGAGTCTGGGGGCTCAGTCACTGCTAACAGCACCCCGGAGAGAACCACACTGTGTCCTGGAGGGGAGAAGGCCCTGCCAGGCTCCGTCAGGCACCAGCAGGTGGAGGGAGAGGTTGGAAGTTGGTTCCAGGGTCTCCTTCACCAGGTGAGGGGATAGGTGGGTCCCCGCCTTGCTGGCATGTAGAGAGTGAGAGGCTGGTTTGTTTTTCATTTCCCTGTTTTAGAGGACAACCTGCTGCAGTATGTAAGCTTAGAAAACTGCAGCTGCGACCTGCCTTAGCCTGGGAGCCTGAAAACTGGTGTGACTCCTCCTGGGAACAGCCCCGCCCCTGCCAGGGGCAGGGAGCCTGTCACACTTGACTGTTCTAGCAATGCAGGAGGCTAAATACGCAGTCCAACCCAAGGCAGGAACATGGAAAGGTCTTACCCCCTCCTTCCCATCGGACAGTCTCTGAAACACTGAGCTGCCCAACGTCTTCATGAACTTTTAAGCACTTTTTATCTCATTTTATTAGCAACAGATGCTTGAATATGGGGCTTAAATCCAGCCTTGAATGAAAAAGTCAGAGTATTTTTCACATAGAAGGAAACGACGTGGGCCAATCCTGTAATAGGGTGGCCCCTCCAGAATTTCTGGACGGGGACCTGTGTGCTCCCCAGAGGCCCCTGGTGCCCCCAAATATCAAGCATTTCAGTAAACCCACACCTTGTACTGAAGTAGAAGAAGATGGCGGGAGATCATCAGCCACCTGGCAGGTGTGATGACCTGGGAAGTCACCTGCATTGTGCCCCGATTTGGACCTCCTGAATCCAGGCTTCCATTGCCATGAAAGTGAATTTCTGATCCCCCAGGTAATGTTTGTGAAGGCACACAAGACTCCAGCTCTCTGCTTGTCTGGCCCTGTAGGTACACACCCTGAGATCTGGGGACACCTGGCCCGTTAGGAATTGGGTAATCTTGCCCTCAAAATCAGGAGGGCATATGCTTTTTAACTTTTTATGGATGTGCAAAATACACACGTTGTACACATTCACAAAGTGAACACACCCCTGCAGCCGGTGCCCAGATCGAGACAACATGACAGCAACCAAGAAGCCCCTCACTGCCCCCGGACAATCACTGCCACCCTCCAAGGGTAACCACTGTTGTGACTTCTAACTGCACACATGAACTTTTGAGCTACCGTGTGATTTGAATTAACTTCTAAAACATTAAACACATTTAAAAACATGGCAGGTTTGGGGGTGGGTGGTCAGCGTGCAGCTTGGGCTGCAACAGCAAGGAGTGGGTGACCTTAGTGTGGCCAGCTCCAGTGCTGTCCGCTGGGCTGTCCAGTTCGCTCTGTAATGGTGGCTGCTCCCAGGTCTGTGGTCAGGGCTTGGACACCATTTTGGTTCTCCGTGCTCTCCAAAGGGATGGACTTTGTATCACACCCTTTAGCCCCACGCCTACCTGTGAGCTATCACCGCAAGACTGCTCTTCAGAGGTTCCCGGGGGGACGATGAGCAAGCCCCCATACCTTGTTCAGAGTGGTTCGTCTGCTCACTGACGGATGCACGTGTCAGGTCCCTGTACCCCCAGCACCGGGCTCAGTGCTGCGGGGAAGGACGCTAGAGGCTCAGGCTCAGGCCACTGCACTCGGCAGTGACACCCCATCCCTCTTACCCCGTCCTGCAGGCCGCTCTCGCGCTGTGCCCCAGCCCCCGTGCTCACTGGCTCCCATCATGCCAGCCTCATTGGTGGTCCCTGAGCTTGTGGGCTTCCTTCCCACCACTGGGTTCTTGCCCTTGTCTTTCCCTGGCCAACGTCCTTCTGGCCAGCACGGTACTGCCCGCCCCCGTCCCCCCTCGGGCAGCAGGTTTCCAGTATAGCTGTGCAGTGTCCTGACATCAGGTTCCCACGGCAGCTGCTGCTCCCATCAGGCTGTCTCTGAGGTCTTCCCTCGGGATGGTATGTTTCTGCTGTGCTCCTGTGGGGCCAGGAAAGAACGTCTTAGCCATTCAGTCCTTCTGCTCTTTCCATTAATCTAGAGCATGAAACCAACTTTTTGACATGGCCGTTCTTGCCAGATTGGTTTTTTTTTTTTTTTAAGTTGTGTTTCTTTATATCTGTTGATTTATGACGCCCACATAAGAGAAGGCACTGTGGAAGCAAGGCATGCATTTGGGAGCGAAGAAAGCAGCTGTTCACAGCCCCAGGTGTGACATTGGGCAAGCTGCTCTTTCTCTGTGCTGAGCTGGGTGCTTCTCGGCTCAAAGTTCCGTGGCTGTGGCTTGGGGTGCAGCTGAGAGCCTTTACTTTAGCTGATCAAGTGACAAGGACCTGGGCAGCAGCGTTGTCAGCCATGGCGAGAGCCTGGAAAGGCAGGGAGCGGAATGGCTTAGCATCTCAGCTTCCTTCCAGACCCGAATTGAAAAACAACTTTTTTTTAAGTTACAGTTGCATTTTAAATTGTAAGTGGTAATGGTTTATGCTTTAGAAATTCTGGAAAATACATACAATTAAGACAAGAACCATGAATCACTGACATACCTGCGACCCTTGGAACAATCAGTGGTAAGATTTTCTGCAGAATGTCTCCAGTGCAAAGTCACGGCCAGAGCCCATTGTGATGCAGGATGTGTCCTGTGCTGTGGTTCTTAGCTCTTTGGCCACATGTAGAAGCATTTTCTGAGCTGCAGGCCAGTTTGCACTGAGTGTCTGATGAAAGTGAGACTAGAAAGGACTAAAGATGTACTTTAGGAAACAATCAAATATGGGGAGCCATTAAATTACAGTGCTCCCCCACTCCAGAGGCCTTTGGAACACTCTGTAGCTAAACTTGGGGTCCTCAGGGTGGGAGACGGCAGGGAGCACTGGTCATGGGGCCTTTGATCGGTGACCTTGTTTTTGCTGGCCTGTCCCAGGCCTTCTCCGTGGACTCCTGTGATATCCTCAGTGGTGCTGCGTCTCAGGCTGGGTCATTACATGCAGGACGGTGGCCTGGGCACTGTCAGCCCTGCATAGTGGGGGCTCGGTGGATGTCTGCTGAGGGAATGGAGGGACTTCAGTCAGAGTGTGAAGGGGGAAGGAGAACTTAGGTTGTTAGCTGGGGTTATGGCTCCGAGATGGTTTTGTGAAATTTGTTGAGGTCTTGTTCCATGCCAGGAACTTTTCAAATCATCTCACATGCATTAACTTGTTGAATCCTCCCAGCAACCCTATTTCATAATCCCCATTTTGTAGATGGGGAAACTGAGATAACGCACAGGTTAAGTAACCCACCTGATACATTTATTAAGGAACTTTGCGGAGTGTGGCTGCTGAGTCTGAGAACTTGACCCCTATGCTGGGCAGCCTCTCAGCTCCTGGGAGGGTGGCTTCTGACAAAGGGAACTACAGGGGGCGCTGTGGCCACGAGTATGTCTGCGGTGAAGGCTCCCCCTTTCTCTGGTGGAACAATGGAAAAAGCAGAGGGTGCCCCAGCTGGCTGGAGGAGCTGGATCCCTCTCTTGCTGCCAGGATGGCACCCGGGTTCCTCTTCAGGCCAGGGGTGGAACCAAGAAGGCTCAAAGGCACATACATGTCTGTGCAGTGGCCTTGACTGTCCACAGCTCCTCAGGCCCCTGACTTCTCACGTTCCTCTGAAGAGTGTGGGTTAGGGCAAGGGGGTTATGCTCTTGGGGTGCTCCTGTGACACCCCCAAGTGTTGTGGGCAAGGATAGGGGAGTGCCAGCCCCCACTTTTCTTGGGAGCAGCTAGGAAGCCTTGGTCTAAGGGTCAGTGTCAACCCCAGGCTGAGTGCAGAGATGGTTGAAACCAAACATTGGATGAAACTATGCTTAGAGCCCATCTGGCAAACTGAACAGAAACCTTACCTAAAACAAAACAGGCCTCTGAAATTTCCAAGGCGCGTCAACAGCAGGGTAGTACTTGCCAGCAAATATTTATATCTACTCCAGGTTTTGTTTTTCATTTGTCCCCTCCCAGGGAAACCAGCTGGACACAGAATCTCAGGGGCATGCTGGAGGGCTGGAGACTTTCTGCTTGAGTGTTCCAAAGGGAATACTTTAGAATCCATGGCCAGGTTTTATTTTTAAGTTTTGAGGGACATGAGTTTAGACTTGGCCAAGTTCCTTCCTCATCCTCCTTGTTCTGTGACTTGTCTCTGCGCGTCTTAGGAGAGTGAGGGCTGGTCACTCCCGGTTACTGGAAGTCTGTTGGGAGCATATCAGGGGCCTCTATCTTCCTCCCTGCACACATATATTTGTAACCTATAGAAAGTTCTGGAAGCCTGCCATGATACTGTCTGTCATTCAAAAGAAGAGGACTTGAGTTTAACGGTCTGCCCTGCAGCTGCTCCCAAGAGGTATAGAGACCCAGATAATTTTTGGAGCAAATGGACAAGTCACCCCTCTTACAGTGCAGGCTCTGGGCTAGGCGCATGTGACGGTCGTTTCAGCATGATACGACAGGAGCAGGTTTGTCTTTTGCTGCCTGAAGCCCTTCTGACCACAACAGCAGCTTCCCTGTTCTTCCTAGCCTCCTGTCAGCTGAGTTTATGGTTTCCTTTCAGCGGGTGGAACCAAGTTGTGGCCCTGTTTGGTCACGTGATGGTCTGGGGCTCGCCCAGGGGAAGGGGTGGAGGTTTTGTATCTGTTGAAATGTCGCCTGTTCTGTCCCCCTCTCCCCGCCATAGTTCACATTGCTTCCTGATGATACAGAGGGTATTGGATTTAGAAAGAGATGGATTTCAGGCAGCTCAGCTGACAGCGGCCAGGGCTGGGCTCCAGGGATTTGCTGACAGAGCTATCTTTACCTTGAAGGTGCTGACAGCGAGAGAGCAAGTTGCAGGCCTGCCTGTGCCACTTCGGCTGTGCCAGCTTGGGCACCTGGCACCTCTGTTCTACCCTCCGTTTCCTCACCTCATGGAGAGTGGATGTCCTGAGCTCATCCTTAGCCTGTTTCCTTTCCCAAGCTGCGGGATTCAGGACTGTAGGCTGGGAGCAGGCTCCTGGCTCTGAGAGTGACCGAGGTTAGAGGCAGGACCAGCTTCAGACACTGTGTGTGGGGTACATGTGTGTCAGTTGAACTTGGACGAGTAGCCAGCAAGAGAGAGGAGAAGCCTGGGGTGGCGAGGGCGTTAAAAACCCGTGTGTAAATGGACACACCCTGGGCAGCAGGCGAGTGGGGAGAGATGGCAGGCACATCTTTGAACTGGCCCGCAGCTCGCCTCGTGAGGCCATGGTGCCCCAAGCAGGGTGACTGATAAGTGCCCTTCTCCCACCAGTAACGCTCGGTCATCGTTGGCCCGGCTCGTGAAATCAAAACTATGTTCTTTTAGGAAAGAAATTTAAACTGTATGATACAGCGGCACTTGAGAAATAAGGAAAATGAGGAAATAAAACCAAACACGGAATTAGTGATAAGATTTGAAATATAAAACACAGGGCCTGGTCTATAGAAGTTACTCATGAAGTATTTGTTGAATGAATGAATCGTGGTGTGTATTTATAATGTTATGCAATCAGAATGAGAAATTGAAATGTTTTGGTCACAGTGCCACAGTTTGCTCAGCAGTCGTGGGCTGAAACATAGCGCAGTGTTCGCCACACATGCAGTTTCTCCATGACTTGTGCCCAGGGGTGGCTGAGACGCCCTGTGCTGATATATTTGTCAGACCCTGACAACCTATCAGAGTTGAAGGATGAGCTTACGGGGCGAGGACTTGGGTGACATGTCTGGTGGCAGGTGGGCCAGACTCGGGGTGGAAGCTGAACATGGGAGGTGCTGAACCACCAAAGTCTGTAAACGTGCAGATGTCCTGTCTGCTGGGCAGACTTGACACATGACCACATTTTGAGGAGAAGGGAATTTCAGTCAGACAGCATGTAAGCTGCATGTGACCTGTTTCCTGTCTGGCTTGGCTCTGGGAGCTCTGGGAGACATGAAATGGGGGTTGCGGGCGTGAGCCCCAAGTGGGTCACTGACTTCACTGCTGGGTCCTCAGGGCTCTCACCTGCCCCTCCCATCAGCCCCTCTCCAGACCTTTCGCTCACCTCTGTCCAGCATCACATCCAGTTCCAAGCCCAGATCACCTATTCCCTCAGCAGCCATTATGGAGCACCTGCTGTATACAAGAGGCTGAATTAGGATCAGTGGGGCTTCCTTTGTGTACAGACCTGTTGCCTAGCTCCCCCTGCTGGAATATGTGTTCCATGGGCGTGGGTGTCTGCTCTGTTCACTGCTGCATCCTCAGGGCCCAGGGCAGGGCCCGGCCACAGCAGATGCTCAGTAAGTCCTTGTTGAACGGGCAAGTGAACGTGAGACCAGTGGCGGGAAGAGGACATTCCCTGACCCCTGATGAGTGCCATTGCTTTGAGTGGGGGTTTTCCTGCTGTGGTGGGCGTACCCCCCACCTTCATGTGCTGTCTTCACCCCTCAGCCTGACCAGGAGTGACTCTACTGAGTTCTCATGTGGACAACTGATGACTGGAGGGGCCATGGACCATCTGGGTGGAAACTGTGCAGAGCTCAGGGCCCAGCTCACCTAAGTCCTGCGGAGTCTGGGGTGGGAGCAGGGAGATGTGCTGGCCGGCACACATATTTTTATTTGAGAGGCCATTCGTATATTACACGAACATCAGAATTTGAGGAGGCTCTGGATCTATCCATGGCAGAGTCTGCCCTGGGCAGACTGCTCAGTGTTCTTGTGCCTCAGTTTCCGCATTAGGAAAATGTGGGTATGGTTGTGAGGGCTGAATTAATTAGTATGTACCTGTGCTGTCCAGTACGGGCGCCACTAGCCACAGACCATGCTCAGTGCTTCAAAAGGCGGCCGGTCAGAATTGCAATGGTTCACAGGGTGAAATAGGCTCTGGATTTTTGAAGACTTGGATTGGACAAAAAGTGTAAATAACTCATTAATATTTTTATGTTGATTACATGTCTAAGTGAGAATACTTTGGATATGTTGGGCTAAGTAAACTATTAAAATTAGTTTCACCTGTTTTTACTTTTTAAGCATGGCTACTTAAAAATGCAAAATCACAGATGGCTTGTGTTATTTTTCTGTTAGACAGGCTGTGGCACATGGCGACTGCTTACTGTACCAGCACTTCCCATGCTTATTTTCTCAAAAATATCAAAGCGTCTTTACCTTGTCCCATCCGAAAGGCAGGCTCAATTGATTTGTTCAAATCCACAGGTGCTTAAACGAAAAGATTGTCATTTGTCCAAGGGACACTGATTTCACGATTACTGCCTCCCTCCCCCACCCATGAGCCCACTGAGGGTCGTGTGTGCTCAGAGACAGGAGGTACTGGGGTCCTAAGCTGGTGTCTGCACGGGGGCACGGCACAGCAGGTGGTAATGTAGTTGAGCCAGTTTTCCAGAACCTTAAAAACACTCTGTTTGGCGAGCACAGGCAGAGAGCATCCAGAGAGACAGCCCAGCCCCTTGCTGTCGTTAGAGAAGTGAAAAATGCTGTTTCCTGTCAAGCGAGGTGGGAGGGGGCCCTTTGGGATTTGGTTTCTGTGGGGCCCCAGCTGACAGGTTGCCCGCACCCCAAACCTCTAGCCAGGCTCTGGAGGCCTTGCCTGGGCCTCGGGGACGGTGGCCAAGTCGGGGTGGCTTTCCAGGCAGCTTCCAAAGACCCGATTGTCTGGGGCCTGTTCTGAAGCAGCAGAGGCTCTCCTCTCAGGTGGCCGGGCTTAGACAGAAGTCCTTTGTTGGCCCTCCAGGGAGGTCAGCTTTAGAGCTGGCAGTGCCTCCTCTGTGCTTAGCCCACCTGTGGCTGCCACCTCCCCAGGTTACCTGTGCCTGACAGTGGGCATGAGGGTGTGGGCAGAGGCAGCTCTGCCCAAATTTACATCCAGAGAGTGAAGGAAGCACAGGGTGAGGGGGGTGGGAAGAAAGCAGCCCGTGCTGAGTAAACAGGCAGGGCCCCAGCCCAGCTGTACCCTGTGTGGGGTTTTCATCCCTGCACTGGATACTCGTGCGCAGGCCCAGTGCCTGTCAGTTGCTCGTCCTCCTCTGACCGTCACGATCCCTCCCCCATTAAGGGGAGGGGCTGTGGACCCTCACTTCTCTGTGGAAGGAGTGTCAAGGAATTTGTGGCTGTGTTTTTGAAAAGTCACATTTACATACAGTGACATATATAGTTTTCTATGAGTTTTGACAAATGCGTGCACCCCTGTGACTCCCCCTCCTGTCAAGATACAGAATAGTCCAACCCCAGAATGTTCCCTTCAGGCCTCTTCTCAGTCAGTGGCTGCCCCCAGGCAACCGCTGTTCTGATTTTTTTTCATCTTTTTTCAGTTTGCTTGTCCTAAAAGGTAATACGAATGGATTCATCTGGTATTCACATACAGTTGATTCTTACTACTCACAGATTCCGTGTTTGTGAATTGGCCAACTTGCTAAAATGTATTTGTAACCCCAAAATCAATACTCATAGCTCTCTGGCGACCATTTGGGGACATGCACAGAGCACGGTAAAATCTGAGTCGCCCCACACGTGTTCCCAGCTGCGGTCCGGAGGGCGGGGGAGTGACGCCCTGCCTGCTTGTCTCAGCTCTTGTTCTATTCACAAGTGTCCTTTCATGGTCTGTTGAGTGTCATGGTGGTTTTGCACATGTTTGTGCTCTTTGTTGGTGATTTCTCTGTTTTAAACAGCCCCCCAAGTGCAGTGCGAAGTGCTGCCTGTTGTTCCTGAACGTGAGAAGGCTGCGATGTGTCTCCTGGAGAAATATGTGTGTGAGATAAGCTTGGTTCAGACGTGAGTCAGACTGCTGTTGACGTGAGATCAGTGTTAATGAGTCAACCATACATACTAAGTACTGTCTTTAAACAGAAACTCGGATGAAACAAAGTTATGTATTGAGCAGTTGATGAAAATGCTGTCACCAGAAGCTCGAGGGAACCTAGCCCTGTATTTCCTTTAGGAGCAATGGTTCAGTATTCGCTAATTTGCGGGGCTTTATGGAAGATAACGGTAAATATCTTAAATTACTGCATCACATGGTGTGAAGGTTTCTTGAGGCTTTTGTTACGTTGTGCCACATTTATGCTTCTACTAACAGTGTATGAGAATGCCCTTTTCTCTGCACCCTCACTGACACTATTATCATTGTTTGCCATCTTTGCCAGTGGGTCAGTGACAGGTGGCATCCCACCTTTGTGTTTGATCCCTGACGTAGCGGCACATCTCCTATGCAGGTTGGCCATTCCTGTTTCCGGTTAGAGCTGAGAAAGCTAATACTGACCTCAGAATGGAGAGGCTGGAAGTAAGGGAAGGACAGAGTGGCTGAGCCCAGAGGCTGCAGGAGTGAGGGGCGGGGTGCAGGGCTTGCTTGGGGGGACTTTGAACTCTTTCTTCCTTTGGAGAGTGGAGGGCAGGGAGTGATTCAGGCCAGAGAATGGGAGTGCCCTGGGCAGCAGTTAGTCTGTGGGCAGTCTGGCGAGGCGAGCTCTAGCTTATGGTGATTGGGAAATTGTGCTAGAAATTTCCTTTCCCACTGCAGTGAAGTGAAGCCATAGTTGGTTTGGCGCAGCTTTCAGAATGAAGAAAGTAGCCTGGTGCAATGACCCCATAGCCCAGAATGGCCCTGAATACTTCCTTTGTGGCTTGGTGAGAATCCACGCCTTGACTCGGGTACCACAGGGTGCTTGGGAGACAGGGAGGCCGAGGGTGCCAGGTAGGATGTGGTTTGTTGCATTATCTGCATCCATGATTCTCAACCTTGGCCACACCTTAGCATCACCTGAGGTGCTTTGGCTCCGCCCCCAAACTGGAACCAGTACCTGGTCCCTGGAGGTTGTGGTGGGCACTACACTGATTCCCACAACCAGGCTTGAGAAGTGGCCATCTTCATGGGAGGCCGGAGCCCAGCACCCACTGCCTCCTGGGCTTTTTCGTGAGCTTTAGTGTGGCCAGGAGGAAGGCTGTCCCTGGGATCACTGGTCTAGCTCTGCCCCCAACACTCGGTCCATCTTCCAGAACCTGTTGACACCCAGAGCCGCCCAGGTCCACAGGCTGCAATCTTCAGCTGAGAGAAAGCCTTGCTCAGCTTGTGTCTGGAATAATTGATTCAGACAGGCTCCAGGCAGAGCTGCCCCCTCCCAACCCACCCCAAACCTTGACTGGATGCCCTGACCCTTGCCTCAACCCCCTTTCAGCACAGTAGGTGGTTCATGGCTGTGTGAGCCTATGTGATTGATGTGCAGCAACCAGGCAGAGCTAAAGAGGGCACCCCCATGTCCAGTGAGGGGAGAGGGCAGCTTCAGGGGGGCTCCTTTCCTCACACAGGAGCAGTCACCCAGGTAAGGCCCAGGTGTGAGCTGGGGATTCAGAGCCACACTCATTGGCTAGCCTGATGGAGCCTTTATACTTCAAACCTTATCGCAAGAACAAAAGAGCTGCTGGGTCATCACCCAGGTTGGCTGTGCATTCAGTTAAGGAGGGCTCCGGGGTCCTCAGCCCGCTGACCCTGGGCAGGAGGCAGGAATTCTGGCTTTTCTGGCCTCCTTGTTTGTAAATCCTGCCTTTGCAAGGGAGTGGGGAGGGTGCCATGACCCTAAACTAACTTTGTCTTTTGGCTTTGAGTGTGCAGAAGATAATTTAATACCAATTTGGGATAACTTATTTCACAGGGAGTGCTTGCCCGAGCCAGGCTGGGTGGTGTCTGCATTTGATCAGTTGGGTGATGTCCTCGGTCCTCAAATAATGTTCCTGGAACTGCTGCAGGGGGCTGGGGATTCCGGGAGGCAGAGTGGGCCCTGTCCCACCTCAGTTATCAACCACAGTGGTTAGTTAGCCTTTTGTCTGTTATATATATTTGAGGTTCCACCGATACTTTTCTTTTGAGAAAAGTTTCTCCCCCCTTCAAGCAGTCTGAAAACCACTGCTGTGCACAGAGAGGCCAGCCTGAGTGACATTTCACCAATGCAGTTAATACGGCATTGAAACAACAACCGCGGTGATGATGACAACAGTAATAATACAATGTCAACTTCCCTCCGGAGGAAAGCTTTCCGTTTAGTCGTGGAGAATTGAAAAGCTTTTAGGAAGGCTTGTTATATTGCTTTGGCCTCCTAAGGACATGACATTAATCACGGTAATTGTAGCCTTTGTCGTTGGTACCCAGCTTTTCTTCTCTCACATGGAAGACTGTGGGTAACGCTCTGGACAACTGCCCCAGGCCCTGGCCCGCCCAACTGTAGTCTCCCTGATGAGAGCCAGTCAGCCTGGGAGGGGCAAGTACAGTGTTAACGTAGGCTCCCCATCTTCAGGAAGTTGTGCGTGGGAGTGTCACCACAGGTCTGGGCCTCATCGCTTAGTGACAGTCCTGGAGCCCCTCTGCAGGAAGCCATGGCCCTCTTGGACACTCGGCCACCCCTTTTAAGCCCAGTGTCTCTCCTCTGTCCTTCCTCTCCAGCGCCACACTCCCTCCCTGGGTCACGTGGTCACTTCCCACCCGCTCCTGGGTCCCAGGGGCCCCCTCGGGAGTTTCCTTGCATGCAGTCCCTCCTCCTGCAGCCCAGCTGGCTCAGGGCCGTCACATGACTCATCCCAGTCGTGCACATGCCTCTGGCCTTCCTGTCTCTGCGCCTTCTCTTACCTTTTCCTGAACCTAAAACGCCGTCCCCTGCCCCAGCTCTGGCTTTTCAGTGCATTCTTTCAGTGCTCATTTGGCACCTGCTGTGTGTGAGGCACTTTGCTCACCCTCTGTGGGGACACTCGAATACACTCCCAGCCCCTCCCAGCCCCGTGCCCTCAGCAAGCTTCGTTTTTGACACAGGAGAGATGTAAATTACAAGCCTCACCTGGCGGGAAACCACAAGCCACAGGAGGTGAGTGAAGTGCTTGCACCACCCGGTGGCTCGCGGGCTCCTGTTGTACATCTTTTAAAACAGGAAGCTGGCCCTGTCCTTGCCCTTTCCTGTGGGAATGTCGTTTTTAAAAGAATCCTGTACAACCACTTTGGAAGGCAGTTTGGCAGTTTCTTACAAAACCAAATATGAAAAAAAAAACAACCCCAAAACTAAACATACGCTTACCATATGATCCAGCAGTCACGCTCCTTGGTACTTACCCAAATGAACTGAAACTTACATCCACACAATCCTGCACATGGATATTTATAGCAGTTTTACTCATAATCGCCAAAATCTGGAAGCGACCGAGATGTCCTTTAGCAGGTGAATGGATAAATAAACTGTGGTCCATCCCGACGATGGAATATTATTCATTGCTAGAAAGAAATGAACTATAAAGCCATGAAAAGACATGGAGGAAGCTTAAATGCATGGTACTAAGTGAATGAAGCCAATCTGAAAAGGCTGCATTCTGTATGATTCCAGCTGTGTGACGTCCTGGAAAAGGCAACACTATGGAGACAGTAAAAAGATCAGTGGTGGGCAAGGGTTAGGGGGAGGGAGAGATGAATATGCAGGGCACAGAGGACGTCTAGGACAGTGCGACGACTCTGTATGACACTAGTGGTGGACGCATGTCATTGTACGTTTGTCCAAACCCATGGAATGTACACCACCAAGAGAGAGCCCTCGTGTAAACTGTGGACTTGGGGTGATTATAAGGTGTCCATGTGGGGTCATTTCTCACAAACGTGCCACTCTGATAGGGGATATGGGGATAGCAGGCATGTGGAAAATCTCTTTACCTTCCATTCAATTTTGCTTTGAACCTAAAACTGCTTTAAAAAGTAAGTCCTACTTTAAAAAGTGCCAGAAGTAAACAAACAAACAAACAAAAAAGAATCCCCACGTCAATCTATTAACTATTAATGACCTTTCAGAAACTCACCCAGTTCCCTAAGCTCCCCGGTAATCCTGTGAGGCAGAGGCCCTGGCACACACACACTTTCTGCGAGGGCCCCTCCATAATCAGGACCCCCAGGCACATCTCTGCTGGGGGGAGGGGTGGGCATGGCCTCCGAGCAGACCTGTAGCCAAGCCAGGGCTGTGTTCCCGCCGGCGAACCGTCACCCCCAAATGTGAAAACGTTCATTTTGGAGCCCCTGGACCTTTTCTTGCCCCTTACTCCCTCGGCCCCTCTTCTGAGTGCCGTGGGCTGGGCTGGAGAGGGCGGGGTGGAGTGTCAGCGCGGCCTCAGGCCGGCTACTGAATCTTTGGGCTTCAGTTCTTCATCTGTCAAATGCTGGTAACACCTGTTTCGTGGGCTTGCTGTTCAATGCGGAAACACATACAAATTGTGTAGCGCAGCACTTGGCGCAGAGGGTGCCTAACCGTCCCCACTAAAGATCGAGTAACAGGGACGGGGTTGACCTCCTGCCTGAAAGAACAAACAAAATCACAAACAAAAAAAGTGAAAACCAGACAAAAGATATGAACCAAAGCTTTTCAAGATCCTAGCCATCAGGCAATGGAGGGCAGTGATTTTTGAAAGACGAGAAGGAAGTAAGGCAAGCCCGGAGATTACCACAGCTTCCTGCCTCGAGAGCGTTTCCAGGCCTCGGCCCAGGAGGAGAGGGAGCCCAGTGGACTCCTTGAGTTGAAATGCAGCTGAGAGTCCGGGGCGACTAAGGCAGCCAGAGCTTATAGGACTCTGGAAAAATCTTTACAAAGCACATATCTGATAAAGGACTTGTGTCCCGAATGCATAGAAGAAATTCTCATAACTCAGCAAAAGAAAGAAGAAAATGGGCAAAAGATTTGAATAGACACTTCAGCAAAGAAGATAGGGGGTGGCAGATAAGCATATGAAAAGTTGTTCAGGCACATCATTAGTCACTAGAGAAATGCAAATTAAAACCGCAATGACATGCCACTGCGCACCTATTAGAAAGGATGAAATTTGAAAGGCCGTCATGTCATTCCGAGTGCCCGCAACGATATGGCGAAACTGGAGCTCTAATACACTGCTGTAAGATGATAGAAGTTCTTTGGAAAACAAGTTGGCAGTTTCTTAAGAAGTTAAATATGACACCGACTATAAGAACCGACCATTCCACTCCTAGGTCTTTACCCAAGGGAAAAAGAAATATATGTGCATACAAACACTAACACTTGTACACAAGCAGCTTTATTTATAACAGTCCCAAACTGCAAACCACCCACATGTCTGTCAGCAGGTGGGTGGGATGACCAGTGTTGGTCCTGCCACACAGTGGAATAGTACTGAGCAGTGAAAAGGAGTGGGCTCTTGGTCCACGCATCAACGTGGATGAGTCTCAGAGTAATTATGCGAGTGAAAGAAAACAAATGCAGAGGAGTGCGTACTCTAGAGTCCATTTTTATAACCATTAGAAAAGGCAAACTAATCCGCGATGATAGAAAGCAGTTCAGTGGTTGCCTGGGGGAGGGAGGAGGACGGAAGGGCGGAGTCACAAAAGGCACAGGGACATGTGGGATCTGGGGATACTGGGTGTGTTCACTGTCTCCACTGTGGTGATGGTTTCCCAGGTGGATACAAATGTCAAAACTTAGCAAATCGTACACTTCACATGCGTGCAGTTTATTGTATGTCACTTACAGTTCCTTAAGGCTGTTTGTAAAAGACCACTTTGACTGCAATTTGGAGAATGGATTAGTGGGCAGTAAGTCTAACTGCAGGGGGAGAGAAATGCACATCCCTTCCTGTCTTCTGCAAGTTTAACTCCTTCTTTCCCTCACTTTTCTCTTGGTTTTTAAGCTCCGATTATTATAGTAATATGTGATGACATTGTTTTACTTTCCTCTGTTGGGCATTTCTTTAAAATCCTGTAGCTGAGGGGCCGCGTGGAAGCAGAGCCAGTCTCAGGAGAACTCAGCTCTCTTTCTCACTTCTGTTTCTTCTGTGTACTACGTACGGCTACTCACACTCATAACACTTCTGACGCCATATGTGTGGTTTTCCCCACACCCATCAGTTCTGACACTAGCTGGGTGTCCTGAATACAATTCACTTCTGATGCTACGAGTTAGCACAGACCTCACATAAGGCTGCCCCACCCCCACTTCCGATGCCAATCGCAAGTGCAGGGTGTCGCCTGTACTGACTGACCAGCTATAAATTGAGGTTCCCACAGCTCCCTCCTTGGGTTTGATAATTTGCTATAATGGCTCATAAAACTCAGGGAAAGACGTATGCTTTCCAGTTTATTATAAAGAATATAATAAAGGATACAGATGGACACCCAGATAAAGAGATACATAGTGCGAGGTCCGGCAGGGTGCCCAGCACAGGAGCGTCTGCCGCATGGAGTTGGGGTACACTACCCTACAGGCACATGGACATATTCACCCACCCAGAACTCTCTCTACGCCCCATACCTTGAGGATTTTCACGGAGGCGTTATCATGGAGGCACGACCAGTTATTAACTCGTTTTCCAGCACCTCTCTTGTAAGGGTCTGAAAGTTCCAAGCTTTAATCGTGGCTTGGTCTTTCTAGTGACCAGGCCCCCCTCCAGGAGATCACCCAGAGTCACTTCATTAGAACATAAGGCTCTCCTATCACCCAGGAAATTCCAAGGGATTTAGGAACTCTGAGTCAGGAACTAGGGTCAAAGACCAAATAAATACTAGCAGGAACTGGGGGCAGAGACCAATATACATGTATTATTATTTCACAAGCCTGAGCCTCCCCTTAGCCCACTTACTGAGCCTCCAGCATAGGACTCTAGGTGAGATTGGTCAGCTCACTGATCGGCATTGGCAGATTCTGGTTTCCTGGCTCTGTGGGTGACCATTCCATGAGGACAGGGCCACAGTGCAGTCACTTTGCTTCCCGCTAGCGTCTGGAGAGAGGGAGTGACGGAGAAGCATTTGTGCGGTGAATGCTTCAGCTGCAGTGGCCCTGGCAGAAGGTCAGAACTGAGGGTCCTTGTGGGGGAGGCCTTGTGGTTGAGGTCCCAGGCAGAAAGACGGCCTGTATGCATGGGCTGGGCCAGAATGGGAGGTGGTTCAGGAGATCTGAACCCCAGAGAAGGTAGTGTGTGGGGGTGAGGAAGGAGCCCCCTGTTTTGTTTTGGGGGGGCATGTGTGTGGCTGGAGTAGCCACAGCTCCCAACCAGAGAGGGATAACAGGACCTTTGAGTTAGAGCCTGGGTTCAGAGTCCATCTCTCGAACCTGCTAGCCATGTGACCTTCAGCAAGTTATAGCACCTTTCCTTCTAAAACTTGGGTTTTAGAAAAGGGGGATGGCAGCAGCTCCTTCACTGGAAGAAAACTGCCAGCCCAGGACCTGGTAGATACATTATTTCCTAGAACATGCAATTTACTTTGATTTTTTTTTTCCTACCAAAGGAAGAATAAATCTGTTTCCTGCCCACATGGTACCTTTCTGTCCGTTTACCAAAGGCCACAAGGATGAAATATTTTCCTGCCTACGTGGCTCCTTATGGGATCTCCCTCACTCCCTGACTGACGGTCTACAACACAAGTGACTTCCTTCCTTGCTTTGTATCTGTGCTAGATGGTCAGCGTGGTGAGAAAGGACCGCGCTGCAGGAATAGGAGAGAGTGGGGTGGGGAGAGACTGCAGTCAGTAGGTCAGAGCTTTCAGCTCTCAGATAAGGAGGAAGCAGAAGAGAGTGTCACTCCGCTGGCTGCAGGGAGCAGAGGAAGGCCTGACGTTGACAGATAAAGTAGCAGGAAGCCCAGGAGGCCTGGGCAGCTGTCCGTGTCCACTTGAAGACGCTGTCCATCCTGTCACTCACTTTACAAGCAGGAGTGGGACAGCTGCTCTGATTTTACTCCCCAGACCCTAACAAGGTGAGTTCACGTGTTCATCGTGAACTGCCAGCGTCCCACGGACTCAGGAGATTGCTTTCGGCTTTCCTCCTTAGCGAGCTGTCTTGCAGGCTGGTCCTCTGCCTGCATTCACTGGTGGACCATGGAAGGGCTGACCATGCCGTTGATGTGCACCGCTCTGCTGCCCTTTGCAGCTAACATTTCTATAGTGGGTTGGGCGAAGAGGCCACGGTGATTGACAGAAGAGATTTTGCTTTTGGGGGTGGCTTTGTTCCGTGACGGTGAGCAGACTTAATTCATGTTGCTGTGACGTGCCATCCAGTCTGCTGTGAGTGCGCTTCGGTTGCTGTCTGACAGACCAGCTCTTTGTTGCTTGGTGGAAAGGTTTAGAGTCAGGTCAACCAGAAGACTTGGGACGGGTGGTTTGGAAGGAGACCTCGCGGTCACCACATAGTGTAACCAATACCTTGCCATTGTTTGCTATTTGACATTTTTCAGGAGCATTCTCCCCATCATTGCATCTGAATTACGCAGCTGCCAGCACTCAGCAGAGGTCCGTGGAACCCATTTGTCTGTTTTTACGCATGTTTGTTGAGGGCATACTAAGTGCACTTTGTCAGTGGCTGGGGGTGTTCAGAGGTGAAAAGACCGAGTCTCTGTAAAAGGCACTTAGTGGGGGGAGGGACATGTGTACCCCAGGTACGAGGGGGTGAAGAGGAAGAGGGAAGAGCTGCGTGTGGAGCTACACGGGAAGCGATTCAACTCGACAGTTCTGTGTTGAACACTTGTATGGAGTCCACTGTTAAGACAGGGCCCCTACCCTGAAGGTACTTCCCGCTCACTAGGAGAGGCAGACAGATGCCTAGGTAACCAGTAACCTGTCAGCCGGTAGGTGACGTGTCCGTTGGCGAACACGCCAGTGTCATCGCTTTCACGTCCGCACGCTCCCACGGGCTGGACACCCTGGAGGCCCCGCCTTCTTCAGTGACCAGCGCTTGGGCTCCCTGCAGCAGCTGCCAGCACCACTGGTTTCTAGAGTGATGAGCCTGCTGAAATGAGCCTTAAAGAGTTGTCATGACAGAACCCTGCTGTCTTCACGTTAGCCTCCCTGCCAACTGGCACAGCTCCGAGTGTTCCACTAAGAGAGCATTTTGCCCAGAACTGATGTATTTCCTGACTTAAGAGCAGCCTAAGTTGTATGTGAAATTATGAGACAAAAAGAAATGCTGCCGCCTCTGAATTCCTTGATGTTTCCCATTTCTTAGTGATGGGGACACTCTATTGACTCTCCTGCTTGCTAGGTACAGAAATATCAGCTACCCAGTTGTCTCATCCTGTGCACACACGTGTGTGCACATACGTGCATGCACAGAGGCACACGCACACAGGCAATGTCCTAGTGATCAATGAGAAGATGGAAGAAACAGCACTGGGGAGCTTTCTGGGGTGTTGGAAATATTCTATATCTTGACTTGAGTTTGTGTTACATACATCATTGGCCAAAACTCATTGGATGGTAGACTTATAATTTGTGTATTTCACTGTTTTTGAATTTTATCATGAAAAAAAATAATGGTAAGCAAATAATGAACTCTAGTTAGTGATTTGCAGGCAGAAGTGTTCAGGCTGAAGTGGACGGCTGTCTGCAGCTTACTTTGAAATGCATAAAAAATAAGGTGGATTGTTGGATTGATTGCAGGATGGGTGGCAACATGTTAACAGTTGTAGAATTGGGGTGGTGGGCATATGGGTGTTCCCTGTGTGATTCTTTCAACTTTTCTGCATGTCTGAAAGTTTTCGTAATAAAATGTTGAAACCAAAGAACTACGAATTGTGTCCTCTGGAGCTTTCCGTAAACGCATTCCCTGACAGCCAATTTCCTTGGCTGACACTGAACTGTTCCTACGGACGGCCTCACCTGCTGCCTAAGGGAGTTAGGTGAAGTGGCTAAAGGGCTCAGTGCGTTCTCTGGGGACCTGTTCTGGTTGGCGTGGTTGGTTTTGGTACGTTTCAGGAAGGATGTGTTAGCTAGACTTCCTCTGAACATGATAAAGTTTATCAACTTGGATGATAGGAACTCTGACACACACAGCTTTCTGCTTGTAGGCAGAAGGCAGGGGATTTGCAGCTTGAGAAGGGCCGGACAGATTGGAACTAGAGTTAGAAAAGGATTCCTGAGCCCCCGCTGACCAAGGATGCAAGCTGGTTACGCTGCTGGACGTGGGGGGAGGTCTTTGTATATGTGTGTGTACACATAATTGATTCTTCAAAAATGTTAACATCATACCACATATTTAAACATATTCAAACTTTTTTCAGACTAGACTATTTTTTTAGTTATAAAATAATGCCTGCTCTAATAAGAATTTTTTTTTTTTTTAAATACAGAAAATGCAAAGAAGTAAAACCAGCCATAATTTTATAACCTAAAAGAACCACTTGTTACGTTTTGGTATATTTCTTCCCTGAACGTTTTTTTTTAACTCCTGCATTATTTACACGATTGTGATGTTTTTCCTTGGACCGTAATGGGGAGCTCTGTTGAAGACTCCAAGGCCTCCTGTCCGTGGCCAGGCCCGGAGCCTGGGCTGTTGTAGCAGACATTCCGACTGGGTCCAGACAGACTTTCGGCTTCTTCTCAGGGTGAGACCGTGGGAGGCCTGGGGCTTCCTAGAGAACGCACTGCATGTTGCAGGCACTTCTTGCTGAATGCAGTCACATTAGTATCCTTCTTATTATTTATGTGTCTGTTTGTGGAGCATTTGCCAAATGAAGGGGCCTGTGCTAAGCACTCTTCATGTGTTCTCTCACAGTAACCCCCTGAAGGAGACCGTTACCCCACTGTGTAGATAAAATGCTAGTAACTTGTGGCGTTACACTTTAAGACCAGGCCTTCCAGTAGGCACGTGGTATGTAAGGCACATGAACTCTACAGAACTTTTTGGTTTGCAAAGCAGCCTTTACTGCTGTAAGGCAGGTGAACTAACCCCTTTTCCCTAATCAAGAACTGATGCTCAGAGAACATACCAGGTTAACTCAAGCCACGTGGGAAGGGAGTGGGTGGGAGGCTCCAGGTTAGAACCTGGCTCTTTAGCTTCTGGGTCACCATGTTGCTTCAGAGCCAGAGGGCTGGAGGGATGGCAGAAGGCCTGAAGGCCTTGAAGGGACAGAAGGCGGGTGCAGGGTGCAAGGAGGGGAGTGCATGAGCAAGGCTAAGAGCTGAGACGGGTGGGGAGCGTGTTAGGAGGTGAGGGGCCAGGTAATGGCGAGGGGACACGGAAGAACAGCTTTGCAGTAGGACAGGCCTGGGCTTGGGGCCTGATCCTTTTGTAAAAAGTGAGGATAGCAAATCCTAATTGGTGGTTCCCTCTGAGAATTAAACGAAATCGTTTAGTTGAAATTTCCCGACCTGTGTGCTTGGCATATTATAATCATGGTGCAGTGTTTTGGATGTTGTTTTATTAACAGTCAGAGCCTTTGAGACCTTTGGGCAAGGAAGTGGGTTGACAAAGCAGGGGACAGCGTGGGGAGGGAGTGGGGGCCCGAAGTCCAGCCCAGGGGCTAATTCCTACAATTGGAAGGACCAATGTTTGAAAGGCTGGTTGGGGGAGAGAGCATGAAAGACATTTCAAAGGAGTAACCCATGCAATTTGGCGACGGGCTGGCTATGGGGAGGGATGGGTATCTGGCTTTTTATGACTCAGTTTATACTGTTCCCTCCTGACTCATTGCTGTGTTCTTGACTTGGCAGGTACCTGTGTGAAATGCAGCAAAGGTGTGTTTGGAGCCGGCCAGGCCTGCCAGGCCATGGGGAACCTCTACCACGATGCCTGCTTCACCTGTGCAGCCTGCAGTAAGTGTGTGGGAGGGTGTGGGGTGCTGAGGATCGTGGGGACCAAGAAAGGGAGGAGAGGGAAGAGCATCCGTCCTGGAGACACTGGGCCCTTGGTCTTCCATGTCCCACGGAAAGGCAGGACAGTGTCATCTGGTTTCACGCCACCAGCACTGAGCCCATCGGGGTGACTGATCACAGTTCCCGGCATCGCCTGGGATGGCCTTTGGTGATAAGTTGAGTGGATTCGCAGTGATCTCTAACAACATCAGGCCTGGAATGCCTGTCAGAGGTCTCAGAAGAATTGGGTGGGGGAGCTCAGGGATTCGCCAGTGTCTGCGTGTTGTCACTTCTCTCTCCCACCGTGGGGACCAGCCAACCAAAAGGCACTGATCGGTCAGTTGCCGCAGTGTGAGGCGGGGTGCCTTTATAACTCTTTGACGCTGATCTTTGATTTGGAGGCTGCTGCCCGAGTGTCCAGTGTAAGTGTGTGTGTGAATGCCTGTGTGTGCACATGGCACAGGCCTTGGTACCTATCAGCACACTCACCTGTGGGAATCGTGTCCTCTGGGACGTGCATTGGGATGAAAGCAGCAAATCAGGAGGCCAGGCCTGTGCGCAGCTCAGCACACTGCTCACTGAACTGGTGGCACCCACAGATTCTAACACATTGTAGGATGTTTGCCAAGCCCGACCAGGTCGTGAATTGTGCTTGTTTTATGTCTCTACCAAAGATCAATTTTGAGGAACATTTTTGAAAAATGTCCTGCTGATGTTCTCCAATTCTGTATCAAGGTTAGTCACTGTCAATTAAAAGGAGACATTGCAACAAAGCCAAGTGTCGGGGACAAAGGGGTCTTGTCTGGCCCTGTGGTTCTCTGTCCTGCCTGCTCATGAGAATCACTGGGGGGTGGGGGGGCAGATTTTAAAAAGCATTGATGTTCCAGCCCCACCTTGACCAGCAGAATCAGAAGTCCTGGGATGGAATTTCTGGAGTGGGGCAAGTGTACTGTTCAAAGTGACTCCAGAAGGTGGCCAGGGCGAGCACCTTGGATTAGTGCCAGGCTCATTTTAGAAACCTCCGGAGAAGGGGAAAGAGAGAGACTTGCTCTCAGTTGGCCTGTGGCCCGCCCTTGAGGTCCTCCTGATTCCCAGTCTCAAGTGAACCAGGTGAGCATGGAGCTGCCTTCTCACCTGCCAAGGCGCACGCCCGCCGGCGTGCTAAGTGTCATGCTTCAGTCCTCACTGCAGTTTCCCATAAAACACATGCCTGAGGGTTTACGGTTTGAGTGATGGTCAGTATTCACCTTTGTAGGGAAAAACTGTGGAAGACTTAGAAATGGACCAGAAAGTCTTCTGAGCATCCTCAGGGGAAATGCAGTTGTCTGGATCCTGGATTGTCTGGGTCGCTGTGCCTTGCCTTGTCTTTGAGCTTTGTTACACGCTGCACGTGGTTCTCGTTTGTGACAAACTGTCTGGTGAAGGTACAGTGGACTGTCGTCCTGTGGTGATTGGCCACGGTGGGTTTTGCATCCTTTTAGTAAGTTTATTTCAGCATTTCTGATGGCCTGTCCTTGTATGGTTCTTTGCAGTCTTCCAGTTGTAACATCTTACTGGTTCCCTCATTCACTGATGAGTTAAATAAAATCTTTGACATGCAATCATACCTTCTTTAAAAAATTATCTTTGACTTTTGGCTCCTGCAACTGTTTCTCGATATTTGTTCTATTTTCCAGGAAAAAAGGCACTGTTAAGTAGAAGCTGTTTTTCTTCTCAGGCAATTATCATTTGAACTAAGAAAGTTGTTGGACAAAGAAAAAACATCGATGAGTCGGTTGCTTCCCCCTGTGGCTGCTTGACTACTGTCAGTTCCTTAATGGGTTGAGTTTATCTTGCTTTAAATTATGATAAGCACAAAGGTTTAAGTAAGACAGACGTTTGGGTTTGAGCTCGGTCTAGCAGTTAAGGCCCTTGTGGTCTAGGCTGCATTATTACTTCCTCCTAACTTATCACAGTGAAGCTGAATTTCTCTTTTCCACCTTCGTGTGTCCGATCCTAGTAGAATCTCCTGTCTCCGCTCACTTCATCCGTTTAAATTCTGTCCAGCCTCTAAGACCCAGATGAAGCACTGCCTCTTCCAGGAAGCCTTCCCTGTTCCTGTTGCAGGAAGGAACCATTTCTCCTGAACTTGGCATGCCCTGCTTTCTTCTTGGTGCTCTCATGTAGGCTGTGAAATCCACTCTGGAACTCCGGCACGAGCAGACTGGGCCCTAGAGCAGCAGTGCCGAAAGAATGAGGACGGGGGGCCTCCATCAGAAAGTGAGTGTGGCAGCGTCCTGTTTGCCAAGGGGCCTGCACACACTCCGCTGTGTGTAAGCATTGAGCTTCCTCCCCACTGCTAGGAGCAGTTGGAGACCCAGGCATATGTCTGAGCAGTTTCTCTTGGACACTAGAAGTAATTTCCTTTGTTCGGTTGACTTATTGCAGCCCTGTAACTGCTTTCGGCAGAAGGAGGAGCCGGGGAGCTCCGTGGCAACCACAAAGAAAAATTGAAAGGCAGAAACCTGTTATGTTATTCTAGCACAGGTATTTTCCCTTGTATGGCTCTCCTTCTAGGTTTTGTCCAAATTTATACAGATTTGTCCAAAATTTCTCCATAATTTTTAGAGTTGTAATCACAGCATTCAAACAGTATTGTATCCTTTTTGATTTAATATTTTGTCATAAATTCATCCCCATCTCTGCAGTCTTCATAATCATTTTAACAGTTAACGTCGTAACCGACTGAGTTGTTCCATGGTTTTATGGCATTGAGCTCGTTTCCGGTTATCACACACAGCCCTGGTGATTGTCTTTTGTGCATGTGACTTTTTCCCCCTGCCTATGCTGAATTGTTTCCTTGGTGTTCGTTCCCAGAAGTAAGCTTCAGGGTGCAATCTGTGGGTGTTTCTGTGGTTTGTTAAAGTTCCTTTCTTTCTTGACATGCTCCTGGGGGGCGGGGAAGTGTGTTTCGTTGCCATGGAGATGTGTGCAGTGTGTCTCCCTTCGCCCCCGCAGGTTCTGCCCACCTGAAGTGGCCATGCCCCCCGCTGGGCTCTTTCAGGAAGCTGTTGGAGTGGGCGGGCGGGTCAGGGGAGAGGGCAGGCGTGGCCTCGGCTGGCAGCCACCACTGTGTGTCTGGACACTGTGTGCCAAGTGGCCTGTCTGAGGAGAAGCTGGCGCCCATCTGTGGCTTGAGAGAGGTGGAATGAGAAGGAGGAAAAGGTGTCCTGGACTTGTGGGGTCAAGTGGAGTTCCCCTTGGCACCTTCCAGAATAGACTGTGGGGAGAAAGGAGGCAAGGCTCTGTGTTCCCACTCCAGGCAGTTTCAGGTCCAAAAAGTAAGATTTTGTTCATTTTATAAAGATGAGCCAAATTCTGTCCTTGAGTCAAGGGGAAGCCTGTTTGCCGTGCCATGGCTTGCTCATGGCTGCTATTATTTTTCGTCTGTATGAGTTGGAAAATGCTGGAGGGATTCCATGGGCTCTCCTCCCCGGAAGCTTACAGTAGACCACCAGGGTGCCCAGGTCCTGGGGGAGGGGATGGGGTGCGGGCAGTCCGAGGCCAATGGGAATTGGCCCAGGGCTGGCCTGAGCGCAGAGGAAGGCCAGCTGGTGTCCACTCAGGGAACTTCTGGGATGTGCGAGTCAAGGTCAGAGCAGGTGACTCTCAGTGCCGCACTCTAGTGCTTACATTCTTGGGTGGGGGGTGCTCGTGACCTGCCAGGCCTACCTTAGGGAACAAAACTAAGAAATTCAGGTCGTTGCCTATCCCACCTTCCAAAAACCAAACACCCATGCCTGTTAAACACTGAATGGATTTTATAGTGAAATCTTACACTATAAATCAGACCGAATCAGGAGGAAGTCTGTCTGCGTCAGTGGGAAGCCTGCTTCTAGGACCCAAAAAAAGTGCCATTTCATTACTTCAGGTAAATAAAACAACTAGAACTTAGTCCAGTGTTGTGGAACAGAGATTCTCAATCAGTGGTTGGTGGCTCACCACCCAGTAAGTTCTGAAGAACAGGGTTCTTGTCAGCTATTTTGTTTTTCTTATTAAGTCTGAATACTTCCTCTGAAATCCCGTTTGCCTTCATCGTTGACTGTGTAGATTACCTCGCTGACCCAGCCTTTGAAAATGCTCACAGATTCTGAAATAGTGGGGCCTGAGCTAGGGAGGTCTTCCTTTAATTCACGGGAGGCCTGCCTCCTTAAAACAGTCATCACAGCGTTTGTAAGTACAGTGACCCTCGCTTAACATCTCCGATAGATTCTGCAACTTCAAGTGAGATGATAAATAACGAAACCAACTGTACCGTAGGCTAATGGATAGAAACAAGAGTTGAGTTCCTACAGCATCTCATCAGCATTATAACGAAACAACAGTATTCGAGGGCCTGCTGGAATTTACAGGTGAGCTTTTGAGCTTGTTGTCAGCCCCCGCCAGCCTGAACTCTCGACCCTCAGGAGCTCACTAAGTCCTGTAGTGATCGAGTGACGTCAGCATGGTTCTCAGACTCATTTTACAGACAGGCAGACATTGGCTTGGAGAGTTTAGTTTGCTTGTAGTTGCTTACACTGCTGTTAAGTACCTGGTGGTACTTGAGCCCAGCATTGTTTGGACCCTCAGCCCTTGCTGTCAGCACCTAGATTAACTTCCTTGTGCTTAGAGAGGCTGCGTGCTGAAGAAAGGAAGCTGGCCCTAGACATGGGGTCTTCCTGTGATTTCTCAGGGCCAGCTGCTGCCTTGGGGCTGTGTGATGGCAAAGGTTGGGTTTTCGGATGCTCTGGAGCCGTGAATGCAGAAGAGCGGCCTGGGGCCTGGAAGAGGGGGGACAGGCCTCGATAATGAGCTGCACCGATAGCAGAGAAATGGATGATGGGCTTCGATTAGCGGTCTCTTCTTTCTTAAGGCCTTTGATCCCTGGATTTCTGAGCCACTGTGTCATCCCGATACTTCTCATTATGTTCAGCATTTATGCGTGAGCCGAATGAGTCACCCGGATCTAAGGAAAAGGCTGAAGACCAAGAATGTGAGGAAGGAGAAGTGGGCAGGTCCTGAACGAAATCAGTGGGCGAGGGAGAAATCAGGAAACGACTGAGATGGACAGCTGGGCAAAGGGCTGTGTGGGCCAGAAGAGAGCAGAGGGCTGACTTTTACGTGGCATGCTATCAAAAGTTCTCTCATTTCCGTCTCTAGCAAACCCAGTTCTGAAGTTGGGACCAGACTCGGTTTCCCAGAGCAGACTTTGCTGATTCAACCAGAGGCCACGAAATCCCTGATGTAGGAGAAAATCAGATTCTTTGTGCTGGGGATATCAGTCTGGGATTTTTTTTTTTTTTAACTATACTGTAGAGTTAACTCCAGGATAACCTACATCATTAGTTGTTAACCACATCTCCATGCCAAGCACATGTATAGTTTGGGATAGAAATCTGCATTTTTTTCCTTCAGTAATCCCAGCCCAAGAGTGAGACCTGGTGGCACCCTATATGTCACCTGTCTCTGCACCTCTTAAGAGGAGAGTGGAGTGTGTGCCGATGTGCCGGGGGCACTACACCCTCATTAGCATGAAGACGTTGCAGTGGGCGCCTCATCTCAGAGCCAGAATCCTGTGTGTAGGGAGGAAGATGTGTTTTGGAGGTGTGAACTGTATTCTGGCATCAGATACACTACTTGGGTCTCCTTGACGCTCTTCGTTTTGCTAACAGCATCTCTCCTTTTCTCTCTTAAGTGATCGCTCTCTCAAATGTTCTCTTAAATTTCTGTCCTCAACTCTGGCCCTGTGATGGTTAATTTTATGTGTCGACTGGGCCATGGGGTGTTCAGACATTTGGTCAAACATTATTCTGGATGTGTCTGTCTGTGAGGATGTTTCTAGATGAGGTTAGTAAACTGAGTAAAACAGATTGACTGAGTAAAGCAGATTGCTCTTCCTGTTGTGGGTGGTCTCCCCCCAATCAGTTGAAGGCCGAAGTAGAACCCCTCAGGCTGACCCCGTGATTAAGGGAATTTGAGCTGGGACATCAGTTTTTCCTGCATTTGTACTAGAACTGCACCATCGGCTTTCCTGGGTCTGCAGCTTGCTGACTGCAGATCTTGGGGCCTGTCAGCCTTCATAATTGTGTGAGCCAATTCCTTATAATAAATCTATCTCTACACACACACGCACACGCACACGCACACGCACACAGTCACTGATCCTGTTCCTCTGGAGAACCCTGACTAATACAGGCCCTTTCATCTTCCTTCTCCTTCACTTTCCCTTCTCTCCTTACTTCCTCTCTGTGTGTTTCCTCACCAACAATTTCTTTTGCACCCCTGGTTTCTATTGATGTTTCTATGCTTCCGTTACCGGCTATAATATGAGCCACCGTCTATGGAATATTTGATCTGTCTTCTCATGCCGCCTCATTTGCCTCCCAGTCACACTCATTTACACAAGAGGAAGTGGGGTCTCACTGGTTGCACAGATGGTGCGTGGGGGGCTGGGGTCCCAACTCAGGTCCCGGGGCTCTGCCTTGCCACACACCTGTGGTCCTCACCCTGTACTGCACATCAGTCACAGTCACGAGGAGCCTGTTACGATGCAGACCCCTGGGTCCCCCCACAGAGATGCCAGCTTCCTGAAGCCCACAGAGCTGGGACACAGGCACGTGCAAGCGTGGTGAGCATCCCCGGGAACTGATGCCGTCCGCGGGGAACCTCTCTGTGGCCCTGCAGCTGGCCTCACCACCCACCGGTCTGTACCTTCATTTGGCCTCCAGCTGTCTGGCTGCTTTCCTGAACTCTAGACTCTCATGGCCCCAGATGGCAGCCAGTGGCCACATGTGGCTGCTGAGCACTTGAAATGTGGCTAGTGTGACTGAGAAGTTGAAATTTTTATTTTATTACTTTTTTTTTTTTAAGGTTATTGGGGTGACAATTTTTAGTAAAGTACATAGATTTCAGGTGTACAATTCTGGAATACATCATCTGTATATATCACGTTGTGTGTTCACCACCCAGAGTCAGTTCTCTTTCCATCACCATATATTTGATCCCCTTTACCCTATTTTATTTCATTTTAATTGTAGTTTAAATTTAAATAGCCCAATGTAGCCAGTGGCAACCATATTGGACAGTGCCAGTAATCTCTAGTTCCTAAACCAGAGTTCACTTTTTTATAAGAAATGACCTGTGAAGTTTATTATTTTCAGTACTTTATACATCACAAAGACAATATAGTCACTATATGTATATGTGTATATATATATATACATATACAACTATATACATGTATATATACACATATATGTGTGTATACACACACACACACACACATATATATATATATATATATATATATATATATATATACACACACACACACACACACACATATACATGAAGAAAATCACCCATAACCCCATACCAAAACAAAAGGACTCCCTTAACATTTGGGTTTTTTTTAAATAGTGTAATCTGCCAGTGATGAATTCTTTCAAATTTTGAATATCTGAATTCATCTTTATTTCACTTGGGTTTTAAAAGGTCTTTTTTGCTGGATTATAGAATTCTAAGATGATAGTTTTTTTCTTTTAGTTCTTTAAAGATATTGTTCCATTTTCCCCGTTGCATTGTTTTCAATCAGAAATTCAATGTCATCTTTATCTGTGTTTCTGTTGTCTCACAGTTCACTTATGCTCTTTCCAGTATTTTTTTTTTTCATGTCTGATCCTATTTATTTGTTACTCTTAGAAGATCTGATTTTTTACTAGACTTAGAGGTAGAAGCTCTCAGAGAAGAAAGCCTATGTCTGTCACTTGACCGTCTGATCCTGCCGTTATGTTTTGGTCTCCTTCGTTCTTCTGGCTAAAAGTTTAGCATATTCTGTGGTGTCTTCCTTATTTTCCTTAGTACACTGTTTCTTCAGAGCAATACGTCGATGTTTGTGTTACAGGACGCGTGGAGTAACAGACGCTGAATCATGGGTACTTTGGTCCTAGGTTTCTGACCGTCTTTGTTTAGGGGCTTTCTCACAACATACGGGCAGACATCATCTTCTTTAGAGAGACTGAAAAGTTCGCGGACTCTGCTAGCTGTTTTGGGATGAGGCATAGTAGTATGAGTGAGACCAGGAATATCTTTCTCCCCCTTTTTTACAGTTGAGGACACTCCGATTGGCATCCACAATGCAACCCTGAACAGATTTGCACTTCTTTTCTCCAGTTCTCCTTGGTCTTAACAGGAATGCCCCTTACTCAGCAGCAGGCAGACACGGCTGTGGGTCATGACACCCTGCTTCATGGGGCAACCTTGTTCATTGTTCCTACCAATGATTTGAACCATATAACCCTTCCGTTCTTCATCTAGAATGTCAGCAGCAACTTCTGTGGCCACACGCTTCTCATAAAACATACGAAGTTTGCCTTCATCATCCACTTCAATGAGTTTTGGCAGCCAGTGGCTGAGAAAGAGACGTTCAGCTTCATCCTGAAGCAGTCGACTGCCTCTGAGGCACCACAAGAGTCTTTACAGTTTTTAAATTCTTTTCTTCTCTGTTTCCTTTTGGACAGTTTCTATTGTTAGGCCTTTAGAATTACTAATCCTTTCTCCTGTAATGCACAATCGGCTCTTAATCCCATCCAGTATATTTTTCTTCCCAGATATTTTAGTTTTCATCTTTAGCAGTTGAATTTGGGTCTTTAAAAAAATGTGTTGGGGCCAGCCCGGTGGCTCAGGCGGTTGGAGCTCCGTGCTCCTAACTCCGAAGGCTGCTGGTTCTATTCCCACATGGGCCAGTGGGCTCTCAACCACAAGGCTGCCAGTTCAATTCCTCGAGTCCCACAAGGGATGGTGGGCAGCGCCGCCTGCAACTAAGATTGAACATGGCACCTTGAGCTGAGCTGCCGCTGAGCTCCCAGATGGCTCAGTTGGTTGGAGCGCGGCCTCTCAACCACAAGGTTGCCGGTTCGACTCCCGCAGGGGATGGTGGGCTGTGCCCCCTGCAACTAGCAATGGCAACTGGACCTGGAGCTGAGCTGCGCCCTCCACAACTAAGACTGAAAGGACAACAACTTGAAGCTGAACGGCACCCTCCACAACTAAGATTGAAAGGATAACAACTTGACTTGGAAAAAAGTCCTGGAAGTACACACTGTTCCCCAATAAAGTCCTGTTCCCCTTCTCAAATAAAATCTTAAAAAAAAAAAAAAAAAAATACGTGTCTTCCATGCCACTGTTTAACTTTTTGGACATATGGAGTACAGTAACAATTTGTAATGTTCTTCTCTACTAATTCTAATGTCTGTGTCAGACCTGAGTTGGTTTCCATAGATTGACCGTTGTCTTCATTACGGGTTGTGTTTTCCTGCCTCTTTACATATCTGGTAATCTTTGATTGGATGCCAGACATTGTGAATTCTACCTTGCTGTGTCCTGGATATTTTATATTCCTTTAAATCTTCCTGAGCTTTCTTCAGGCTGCAAATAAATTAGGTGGAACCTGCTCCTTTCCAGTCTGGCTCTTACTTTTGTTAGGTGAGTTTGGAGCAGAACTCAGTCTAAATATTCCCCACTCTCAGGGCCGAACCTTTCTGTGTATTTCACTTAATACTCTGTGGATTATTATGAGTTTCTCCAGTCCAGCTGGTGGGGATAAGCACTGCTTCCGGCCCCCCCATGCACACCAGGCACTGTTCTCTGTATCCTTTGGATGTGTTTGACCCCTAGCTGTGGTTAGTCCCTTCACACTCATGTGCTAATTGTGCTCTGCTGAAACTCAAAGGAAGATCTCTGCTGAAACCCTAGAAAGATCTCCTGGATTTTTTCTCTGTGCAGCGTTTTCCTCTCTGATCTGGATGAGAATGGTTTGGAATAGTGAGAATGGCACACAAAAAGAACGGCTTTGTAAAACTGTGTGAGAACACAGGACTTGGGAGTGGCTGGCGAGGAGAGAATTGCATTGTCGAGCAGGCCACTCACAGTGTGGCCTTCGACCAGTGCTGGCCAGGAAGGAGGAAAGCACAGAGACGGAGGCTGTTTAGAAACTTTCATAACAGTTTGACAGTACGCCGGGGCTTGGAGTTTGTGTTTCATTTTTCCACATTATGAAAATGAATGTGACAGATGGAAATTAAAGTTAAAACAAAAACCCAGCCCTTTGCCACAGGTCAACTGAGAAGGAAGGAGTGACCTGGAGGAGTCGGACAGAGGAGGAGATGGTGGTGGATGTGAGTTTTAGCTCAGATCGGTTTCAGTGCAGGAAACAAGGTCCTTGAAGGGATTCTGGCAATAACAATTATGCCAAATAATAGGAGCCAGTACTGTGCCAGGTTCCCTACTCTGATCCCATTTTGTCCTCTCCACAACGCCTTCTACCAAGGAACCCAGGGAGTTGGGTGACCGGCCAGTCTCTGGTTTCTGGGACGTGACAAAGCCATGGACTCCACCCTGAGCACCTTTTCACTCTCCCGGCTTCTGGCTTGTTCCTCGGCCCACTGAGTGGAGGAGCCTGTGAAATCCAGGGTGATCTGTTTCATTTGAGCTGGACTAATTTGGTTGGTTTCTTTCTGGTGCTCTGTTATTAGCAATACATTGTAAGAGTTAATCTATTTTGGGAAATGTGGTTTGAAGTAGAACTTTGTGCAATGATGGAGATATTGTATAGCTGCCCTATTCACAAGTGGCCGCCAGTTCCTTGAAATGCTTTGGTTCAAGTACTCCAGCTGAATTTGTAACGTTACTTTAATTAATTTAGATTTACATACGAATAGCCATCTATGGCTGGTGGCTTCCGAGACAGCACTGGTTGAAATGACCGATTGGGACAGTACAATAGAAACCAAGCTAAACGATTTTTCAACTTCCCTTTTCAGGACTCTTCTCATTGTCGGGAAAACCTCGCATTTTTACTTTTCAGGGAGGTATTTTGGAAACTGAAATTTGTGGTGAGGTCTTACAGCTAAGGGCCAATTACTTTTCCAGAATAGATGAGTCACTTTTATTTCTAGAGGGAAGGGAGAATGGGGAGTATTGCAGGTTTCGTTTTATTTGTCAGATGAGGTGGCTGACCTCTCTTTGTGACATCCTCTCCTGCTGTTTCCTTCGTCAGGCCACACTGGCGTCACCTGCATTTTTCACTTTTCAACTGAAGGTGCCCCGAAGGCAAATATAAAATATTCATTGACTGTGTCTGTGGGAGGTGGCTTTTGGGGTGGATTCTTGATGAGCCTATATGCTTATTAGTCAATATTTTATAAACTATTAAATAAAGAACAACGTTGGCTGCTGTGTTCTAAAGCTCTGGAAAAACTATTTTTTGGTCTGTTTTTGGTGTGCATATTACTCGCTGTTTCTTGGTGTGAGGGATTCCTCTGCCAGAAGCAGGATGATTCTGAAACTAGAATTATGAAGGTGTCACATTGACACACGCCCTCTTCCCTCCACAACTTTGTTTGAGGCTAATTGTTCCCCGGGTGGTCCAGCTCCTAGCCCTTTTGTTTGACCATGATGAATCTCATCAAGTGGAAATGCTGGTTCAGAGACAAGCCTCAGTGGTTCTCAAAGTGTGTTCCCCGGACCAGCACTGGACCAGCACCGCCAGGATCACCTGGGAAAGGCAAATTCTCAGTCCCCTCCCAGACCTACGGAATCAGAATGGGCAGGGGGTGGGGGGGATTGGGTGGAGAGCAGGCAGCGATCTGTGTTGTAATAATAGAGCCACGTGGTGATTCTGAAGCATGCTAAAGTTTGAGAACCACTGGCCTAATATTTTGGTGCTCAGCCCTGCACCATTCCATTTGGGCCTCTGCCTATGTGAGCACAGCCACAGCCACAGCTGGCTTCTTGGTGTCACACCTCCAAGTATGTGCCGCCATAGGGAGTGAGGACAGTGAAACTTGTCCCCACTCTACTCCCTTGAGGTTTGATTGGGAAGGCCAAGAAATCTACCTTCTTCTCCCTAGTCTGAGAGAGATTCCTTCTGGTTCAAGGAAATAGTGTAGTGTGGTGGGAATTGGTGACTGCACCAAAGAGACCTGGCTTCCAATCCCTGTTCATCTAGTTAGTTTTAGCCACATAGGCATGTTGCCTGACTGCTTTAGCTTTTGCATAATTCAGTAAGTGGAGTTAAACTGCCTAAAGTGCGGGTCACATTATTGCAGGATTTATGAAATGACTGCAGCCAGCTGGGAGTTCTCCGCGGGTTGTGCTGTGTCAGCCTGTCCGGGTCCTGGCTGTGCTTTGGGGCCACCTAGTGGTGTTTGGCTGCTCTAGCTTATATATGTCAATGAAGACGATTCTAGGTCCTGCGTTTGAATGGAACTTTCTGGACAGTGGCAGTGATTTCAGGAATTTCCAGGTTAGCTGCTGCCTGTTTCTTTGGCCAGATCTGGAGTGATTACGTTCCTTCTGCCTCCCTGCTTCTCAAGACGAGGTTACTTGCTGTTTTCTGCCTGACCTCTTGTACCCTTCAGCCATCAAGTTATATCCACACGTGCACCATCGCAAGAGATTCTTGCAGAATTGTCAAGATAATTAAGTGAGATACAGTGTAGGTAGAGTGTCCAGTACATGGTGCTTCAAAAAATGAGAATTCCTTTCTCCGTTCCCTGGGAGGAAGAGAGAAACGGGATTCCACACATAGGTGTGCACTCAACAAGTGTCCATAGTGCAGGTGGGCTCATGGCACGGGGGACAAGCATGGACTCCAGGTCACACAAACCTGGGTTCCTGTCCTGCCCACTCACTGCCTGGGCGAGCCTCTCAGAGCCTTGAAATGTACAAAATGGAGCTGATAACGTTTAACTCATAAGTATCATGATTTTTGTGGAGAGAAAAGAAAACCCGGACGGTTGGGAGCAATCCTGGAGTGTCGTTTCCATTGGTTCCCAAGAATAAGCAATCCCTGCCTCCTGGACAGAGCATGGGTTTTATTTCTACCTTGTTCTTTAGTGAGCCCTTTCCACACTCGCTGAAAACCCAGGGGAGGGGGCAGGGAGTGTGATGCATGGATTTCCCTGTAAAAGGCATCTGGCAGGACAGGGACAGAAAGAAGGGCTAATGAGGCAGTAGCGTGTGGCAATGTTTTTAAACATTTCAAAAACTTTAATATATGAAAGTTCTAAGTACAGTACTTGAAACATAGAAAGCAAGCAACAGATGTGAGCTTTTCCTCCCACTGACAAAATACAAATCAATACATCTGGATGTGGGATTTGGTTTTCTAAACTTAGGTGGTCCTTCAAAACTAAAGTAAAAACTGGAGTTTGAGTCCTTCAGAGCAGACGGAGGCCCCACCCTCTCAGGTCTGTGGGGGCGTCCTCAGTTTTGTTTTGTTTTTTTTTTTGAGTAAAGGAAAAGCAGATGTAGCCACTAAGCCCCTTCCTTGGCCTCTGGAATCCAGACACGGGACTTCCCAGCTTTGGGGACTGGCAAGTAAGAGGGTTTGTCTAGCCAGCTGCGCACTTTTTAAAATGATGATCAAAGTGATAACTGCTCATTATTAAAAGTGTGGGGGAGTGGAGGAAAGTATGAAGAAGCAAACTAGTGAACGCCCCCCCCCCCCCCCCATCATGCAGATGTCACTGTCACTCTTGGGCAGATTGCTTTTCCAGTCTTTTTTCTTTGAATTTCTTCTTTACATAGTTGAAATACACTTTTCTTTTTTAACTTTTCATGTTATTTCATAAAGATTTTCTTTTTCTTTTTTTAAAAAATATTTTATTGGGGAAGGGGAATAGGACTTTATTGGGGAACAGTATGTACTTCCAGGTCTTTTTCCAAGTCAAGTTGTCCTTTTAATCTTAGTTGTGGAGGGTGTAGCACAGCTCCAGGTCCAGTTGCTGTTGTTAGTTGCAGGGGGCACAGCCCACCATCCCTTGTGGGAGTCCAGCCAGCAACCTTGTGGTTGAGAGCCCACTGGGAATCGAACTGGCCCATGTGGGAATCGAACCGGCAGCCTTTGGCATTAGGAGGATGGAGCTCCAACTGCCTGAGCCACTGGGCTGGCCCAAGATTTTCTTTTAGAAATTGAAAAAGTATTATTTTGCAGATTATAAATACGGAATCCTAGAAAAATTTAATCTAGAAATGGATGAAGCAAAAAGTGCAGTTTCTTTCTCATATCATCTACCAGGGTGCCTACTACTGGAAAAAGATTTTCAGATATTGAAATGTCTAAAGTAGTAAGTGAAATTTCCCTTTAATACAACCTACCAGTGCTACATAATACTAGATAAGTTAAAGAAAATAAATTTGTAAAAGTGAAAGTGAAATTTCCCTGTTGTGCTAGCTACCAGTGCTAACCACTACCAGTTTTAGTTGCAGTCTTCCAGGTTTTTTTCCTTTTGCATATTAGTGGTTTGTGTGTGTATGTGTACAAGTTACTGAAATGGAACTGTACTATAAATACAGTTGTCCAGCTTGCTTTTATTCACTTAGTAATGTATTTTGAGTATCTTTTTGTAGTATGAGCATTTTCCAGTATCACTAAAACACTTATTTGAATGGTATTTTAAATGGTTACATAATATTTTGTCATTTAAATATACTCTGTCTCATGTAGTCATTTGTCTAAGGCTCTCAATATGGAGCTAAGTAAATATGCATTCACATTTCAGATTCTTTCCCTAAGCTGAGTCCCAGATAGCCCCTCTGAGTCAAAGATAAACTTGAAAGTTTCCTCTCCAGGCAGAGTTAACATTTTACACTCCCATCGGTAGCTTACAGAGATATACAATCACATAGGACTGTCATCATTTAAAAATCCGTTGTTGATATCTTTCCTAAGTGAAAATGCTCTTGTTTAATTTGTGTTGCTTAGACTACTAGAGTGTTCAATGCTCTGGCATGTTTAGTGATCTTCCTCTATGCTTTTTGGAACAGAGGTAATCTGCCCTCTACTGGAACAAAAAATCAGTTCCCAACTCAGATTCTTTAGAACTTCTTGGGCCCAGTCCTGGACCCAGTCCGGAGCTCCACGTTCTGCAGGCTGTGGGTCAGAGGCCTCATCTCTCTCCAGGACGTCCTGTGTGGGTGTTAGGCGGCCTTCTCGTGCCCTCCAGTGGTCTCATCGGCAGCTGCAGCCTCGCCTCCTTTCCTGTCATCCGAAGGTTTCTCCCAGAAGGAAGCACTACAACAAGGGAACCCCACAGACAGGGCTGGACCTGGGCTTTACTTGCCCACAGGCAATATGGAGATTATTCTCCTTCACAGCTGAGCAGCACCTGTTAAGATGGCTGTTTGTGTCCTTGTCGCCTTGGCTTTTGGGGAGGGACTGGAGGCAGCAGGTCAGTTTTCACCCAGGTGCCTGGTGGGGACAAAAAGTGGAGACGATACTCCAGTCCTTGTTTTTTCCCCCCTAAAACTTTGAGGCCTCTGGAATCTTTTTATAGAGGGGGGAGTTATCAGTAAATAAAGTAATGAACTTTCATGGCTGTCAGGGGCTTCTGTTAGAAACCTTGAAATCACTTAGCTATAAGTGCATGTTCTAATTACACACTAGTTTAGCAGCATCAGGAAACACTTGTGAAGGTTCTAGGACTTTCCAGAAGTGAGGGTAGCTAACTTTGAGGAAAGGACAGAAGAGAAATTTTGGAGACGTAAAGACTTGTAGCCTTCTAACATATGCCCCTTTGCCCTTTGCACACTGCCTCAGTCGATTACACTTTGCTCCAGGCTATAAAAATGATACTGCGTTTCCCCGAAAATAAGACCCAGCCGGACCATGAGCTCTAATGCGTCTTTTGGAGCAAAAATTAATATAAGACTGGGTATTATATTATATTATATTATATTATGTAAGATGGGGGTCTTATATAAGACCGGGTATTATATTATATTATATTATATTATATTATATTATATTATATTATATTATATTATATTATATTATGTAAGATGGGGGTCTTATATAAGACCGGGTATTATATTATATTATATTATAACCGATCTTATATTATATTAGACAAGGTCTTATATTAATTTTTCCTCCAAAAGACGCATTAGAGCTGATGGTCTGGCTGGGTCTTATTTTCAGGGAAACACGGTATAGTCATTGCAGAAAAAACTAATTAAAAATAACCCATATCCAATACTCAAAGATAATTACTGTTAACATTTAGTATACATCTGATGTGTATGAGCATACACATAATTTTGCATACACATAAATTATATAGGTGTGTAAGTATGTATACCCATATCTGTACACACACACATTTATATCCCTTTTTAAAGTATTTTAAGTATCTCTCCGTACCATTAAATCTTTTTTTGAAAATACAATTTTTTTATGGCTGCATACTAGTATAAACACCGTAATTTATTTTACAGGAATTAGACATTTGGTTGATGCTCATTTTCATAGACTATTATGATAAATGATGCTGAGATGAAAATCCTTTAAGCCATCAAACTCGATAATTTTCTTAGGATAAATTCTTACAGTACAATTTTTGGGTAAACATAATTTGAATTTCTAAATTCTGTTGATATTTAATACCATATTTTCTCTTAAAAGCTTGTTTCAGTTTCTACTGTCCTCGCAGAGTGGAGAATGCCTGTCTGTCAATGTCATTTAACACTGAATATTAACCTTTGCCAGTCTGATAGAGAAAGCATGGAGTACTAGTTGAATTTGCAATTTCTTTTTAAATCATGAGCAAAGTTTAAGATTTTCTTTTATATTTGTTGGTCATTCACACTTCTTTTGCCATTTGTCTTCCTGCTTTTTTTATATTGGACTGATAATTGAGTTATTTGCATATATGGGTTAAATTCTTTGTTGTCATATAGTGCAGATGTTTTCTCTAGTTTGTCATTTGCTTTTGGTTTCTAGTATTTCACCTAAAGAAATGTGTGTGTGTGTGTGTGTGTGTGTGTGCGCTTTAACTTACATATATAGTACCTACCATATGAATGCATCATTGAGCAGTTTTCCTTATTTACACATCAGTATATTCAGTTCATAATGATAGGTACAAACCCAGTTCATTCATTTTGATGGCTGTGTAGTATCTCATGCTGTGACCAGAACTCCAAATTCTTCCTCAATGTATGTTCCAGGTTTTCTATGCTGGTGACCACTGAAGATGCTTCTGGGTTTCCAGGTTTTCCTTTCAGTGCTGCAGTGAACGTCCGTACGTGCACCTCCTCTGCACGCAGGGAGAGCTTCCCAAGGGGCACCCCAGGCGTGTGTTGTGGGGAATGTGCATTTTCAGCTCTATGGGTTCTTGCCACACTCTTCCCAAAGGGGTCGTGCCCGTTGACACTCCCGCCAGCAAGTTTCCTCTCGTCCCACACCTTCACCAGGACGTGATATTGTCAGGCGGAGTGATTTCTTCCCACTTGGGAATGAGGTCACATCTCATTGTGGTTTTAATTTGCACGTCCTCATTGCTGGTGGGGTCGAGCATCTTTCAATGGTTATTGCCTAGATAGAGTTGAACAGGTTTTCTCTTCTTTGCACCTTCCCTTCCTGTCCTTTGCCCATTTTTTCCATTGGGCTACTTGTGCTTGGCTTATCAATCGGTGGTGGTCTTTCCATGTTTTAGATACTAGTACCTTGTTGTATGGTTGATAGCCATCTTCTGGTCCTGGGCATGCCTTTTATTTCTTCAGTTCAGCAGTTATTGCTCTCAGACCATAGCCATTTCTGCACAGTATGTAACAGATTGGAAATTACCTCCAGGAATGGAGCATGTACTCAGAGTATTAAAAAGTTCTATAGAAACCCATCAGAGAGTTGGGAAGACACTGAGTCAACAGTGGGTCTGGCAGCAACAGACACCACACAAAGAAGGGTCTGACCAGGCCAGGAGAAGGGCGGGACCTTCCTGATCAGTGGGGGACAGAGGCAGGAAAGTGGAGGTCAGCCTCAGAGTCAACACCCTTGTTTGCTAACCTCAGCCTCCAGTCCAGCCTCCGAGTCTGCAGCCACGCTCACCTGTGGCCAGGGACACACTCTTCTGCCTCTTCTGTCTCCTGGGTCTCTCCATGTGGCCTGTGGCCTCAAGCCCGCTGGCCTCTGGCCTTCTCTTTCTGCCTCCCAGCTGAGGAGCAGTTTGGCTTTTCAACCGTTTTGACTTTTGAACTTTGTGCTTGTTGTTTTATGTTGAACAGAAGTTTATATGTTTGATGTCGTATTTGTCAGTCTTTACCTTTATAGGATGTGCTTTTGATGTCTCACCAAGAAGTCCTTTTCTGTGCCAAAGTCAAAGACAGCTGCCTGGGAGCATTGGAGACCTTGCTTCCCAGCGTCGTCATCAGTTTGGGCTCAAATAAAGTCTTATAAAAATTATATTAAAAAAAAAAGACAGCTCCCTGGATTTTCTCATAATAGCTTTTGTTTTTCACACTCAAGTCTGCAGTCCCCCTTTTGTAGTTATGTTCCTGTGGCCGTTCCTCTGCAGGGAAAGTTTTCCGCATCGGCTCCGACCTCCAACAAGTTCACGTCGACAGTCTCTCTTTTGTCACCTCGTGTTCTGCCTGCGCTGGGGACACTCTGTTTGTCAGGGGATTTCTCTGTTAATATTTGCAACATTAGTGATTCTGGTTTCATGTTGTGGACCCTGGGGCTTGATTCTACTAGTGTTTAGCATGCCTTCAGGTTTTGAAACTCCCATGGAGTCTGTTGCATATGTTTTGTGCCTGTGTCACTGGAAATGTTCTCGGATCTGGCCGTGCTGCTGAGGAACGGGCCCAGGTTTCCCCGTAAGACGGGCCCAGGATCTCCCATAAGGGAGCTTCCACTGGCCTTGAACATGTGACCCATTGTGTTTTTTCATAAGGGATCAAAGGAACTGATAACATTAAGTCATTCTTGTCAGTGGCCTAGCTTTATGGAAACTAAAGTTACATCTGAAGAGTCAAGGTGCTTTGAATTTTTCCCCACTCCTGCTCACCCCATTTCGATCAAGAGAAAACAAGAAAAATTAGTATCCTTCCAACCATGTGTATTTTCTATAGTTCAGATTTTTAAAAATCTGAAAACAAGGAGGAGATTTATAGGATTTTCCTGATGGGTCGTCACCAGCATCCCTTGGAGAACATGGCAGAGGTGGCAGTCCCAAATGTCTGGGAAATAGCAGCTTCACAAAGGACCATTGTGCGGTACCTCTTGTGTGTGCCTCTGCCATCCTGCCACCACATACCTGGCTGGCTTCTTTCTCAGCAGAGAAGACGTGTGACAAGTGGACGTAGGATGTGATTCCCAAGTCAGCCCTCCATCTTCCCTCCAAGCAGTAGCCCCCAAAGGGCCCCAGCCCACCGCCTCCCCCCGCCATGGCCAAGGGCCACCAGCAGCTTTCAGTAGTCAGAAACTGTTATCCACAGTTGGCATTTTTTGCATGTATATTTCTGCTTAAAGCGATTTTGCCTTTCTTTTCTTTTGTTTGTTACATAGTAACATTTTCTTTTGACCCTGTCTTTATGTTTTTTTTCTCAGGCCGGAAGCTGAGAGGAAAAGCCTTTTATTTTGTCAATGGCAAAGTATTTTGTGAGGAAGACTTCCTGGTAAGTTTGTCACCCAAGGCTCCCCTCCCTGCAGTCCTGACCAGAGACAGGCAGGGAACATGCAGAGACGCCCTGGCTGGGAGAAGAGGGTGGTTTCTTGCTGTGATCCCCAGCGCCGGTGAGAAGCTGCACTGCCCGAGAAAGGGGTCCTGACTTTGCTTCTGTAGATGCATGGGGTGGCCCGTGTTCCGAGGCAAGCGACAAACCACAGAGCTTTGTGCTTTGAAGGGACCTTGGGGCCACTCGGCCTGTCCTCTTGCTGCTTTGTCCATTTCTGCCAACTCCACCCATCTCTGAAACCTGCGGCCTGAGGTCCAGGCCTTCCTTATTCCTCACTCTTCTTGCTCTCCATGGGGATCCAGCCTCTCTCACCCATCGAAAGTCCGTCCGTGTGCCAGTGACTCCCAGATCTGAGCTCCAGGCCTGTCAGCACCTCTGAGGCCAGCTGCTGACATCTCACTGCCCACTGGACAGTCCTGGGCTGGAGCCCCTCACATTCCACTTGCCTGAAACAGAAACATCACCTTGCCCTGGGTCCTTATCTCTGAGACCTGTGTCCTGGGTTCGTCCTCGACCCCTCCTTCCTGTCTCTCCCAGAATGCAGCCAAGCATTGAGCCTTGTGCCACCATGACCTCCCTGGGCCTGCTTAGCTCACAACATCAGCATGGTTTCCCCGGGCTGGCCTAATGGCCCCCTCCACACTGTCTGCGTGTCCACCGGGCCTACCCGTGGCTCAGAGCATGCGCAGAAAAGCTCTCTGCAGTCCACAGCCTCCCTCCCAGCCTTGTTGTGTCTTGCTCACTCTGTGGCTTGCCATTCTCTGCATGCCCACCCAGCCTCACCCGCCTTCCTTAGCTAGTGCCGTTTCCCCTGCTTGGATGTCTTCACCCTCTCTTTGCCCAGGGAACTCCGACGCCTTCCTCGTCCCTCCTGCCCCCACATAGGCTGCGCCCCCTCTGTGCAGCCCCCATGCCCTGGGAGAGCAGTTGGTGCACAGCATGGTGTCCAATTACAAGTCTTAATCCCCCACCTACCGACGATATGCCCCCAGGGAGGGAAGAACATGCTTCTCCACCTTTACCTCGTCAGACCCGAACACAGTGCCGAGCATAGAGTGGGGCTCGGGGAATGGTCATTGAACTGAGCCTGCATTTCAAGAACAAGGGACGGGAGACTCAGAGATGGCCTGGGGCCAGCTTCTTTGCAGATGTGTGGGTTGATTCATTTTGACTAGCGTTTGCGGGGCACGCTCAGGCAAACCCAAACTGGCTTAAGGAAGAAGGAAGTTCATCCCAGCAATGCCCTCAGGAGTCATTCTCTCTTAAGTTTTTGGCCCTGCCTCTCACCATGTTAGCTTTAGTCTCAGGCACTGTGTGATGGCCAGATGGTGGCAGCCCTCCAGAGTGCCCATCCAGAAGCCTCCACAGACACCTCCTGGAGCCTCATGGGCTCTTCTTGGGTCACATGACCATCCCTGGGCAAAATCATTGGTGCTGGAGGAATGCAAGGCTCTGATTGGCCAGGTCTGAGTCAGTGCCCCGTCTTAGAATCCAGCCTGTGGTCAACCCTACAGGAATAGTGGGGACCACAAGGTGGGGGTGGGGTTGGAGCCCAACTGAAAATAAAGAACTGTCGTCACCCGTAGGATGGGGGGGGAGGTGCCAGGCAGCAGAAACTTCCACTACCTGGTGAAGAGTTACAGAAAGTGTCTCCTTTTCTTTTTTTCTACCTCCTTTTCCATTACATTTCCCCCCATAAGTTGTATTTGCAGTATCTAAACTCTAGTATCTTCCAGTGTGTAGTATCTAGTATGTTTTCTGAAGAGCGTTCCTTATTTCATGACTCCAGCTCTGTGTGTGTGTGTGTGTGTGTAAGTGTGTGTGTGTGTGTGTGTGTGAGTGTGTGTGTGTTGTGTGTGTTTTGGTAATGTAAGGTAGATAATATTCATCAAGTTTATTTGAAGCTAACTGTAAAAGGCATTGGCTTTTTAACCGGAAACAGACTTGAATTCAAATCTTGTCTTCACCCCGTATTGGCTGTGTGACCTTGAGAAGGTTGCTTAACCTCTCTGAGTTTCCCTTTGCTTCCATTTGAGAAATGGTATAATACACATTGCAGAATTGTTTTAAGGATTAGAGTGGTTGTCTCAAACTTGACCATGCGTCGAATCTTCTGCAGGGCTTGTGAAAACAGATTCCGGGCCTCCACCCCCTGAGTTTCCAGTTCAGTAGGTCTGGGTGGAGCCCAAGAATGTACACTTCTTGAAGTGCCCAGGTGATGCTAGGGAATTCCTCTTTGAGAACCACCAGCTTAGAGATTAAAGCCTCTCTGTGCACAGCCTCTTACACAGTGTGGCGTATCATGGGTGCCAGGCACAGTCATTGTTAGGGCAAGTGCTCTGAGTATTTGTAGTGGCTTTTGTGGCAGAGAATACCCCGATTCATCACACAGCTGTGTTGTCCTTGGGGAAATGATAGATTTCTTTACAGAGTGACACATCTTTCTAAGAAATTCCTTGCAATGCTTGTGTCTGGCAGGGACGCAACTGGATCTGTCCACCCTGCCTGGGTTTTTTTTTTTCTCCTTCCTCTGTCACAGAATTTATTTTACACCTATTATATCAAAGAGCATTTTAAAGACAGACATATAAACTCCCTAACAAGATAAAGCAAAGGCAAAAGTGTTTATCTTGAGAAACAAGATACACCAGCACTTATATAGTCTGCATATGTTATTGCACTTTAACTTTCATGATTTGACAAAGCATTCATGAAACAGTCTGCAGACAACTAGTTTTAACAAAGAATATTTTTAAGCAGCCGTGACTTTCCTAAATTGTGTGTTAGGTAAGAATTTTACAAACATTATTCACATCAGCAGTAATAATGGAGCTGGAGAGCATTGCGCCCTCCCCAGGCTGCAGGGCGGGAACCACCACTTGCGTGGTGGGACCTGTGGCCCTTTCCAAGGCTCTTGCGGCCTGCACATGTCAGCCCTCGCATCTCCCTGTGCGTGTGGACTGGTTTGCTGAGCCACTGGGTGTCAGGATTCCCGTCTGATAGCTTTGTGGAATGGATCAGGGAGGATAACCTCGAAGAATGTGTACGTGGACTCTCCAACCCAGTCAGAAGAAGGACTCTCAGCCCCACGGTGGCGTCCAGCTCGCTCCTCGGCAGCAGACTGAAGGCTTCCAGCAAACTAGCTGGTTGACACCGTGATGGACAGGCTCGCCGTAGGTCGCACCCTTAGGAACTGGGCATTTGCGGCCACCACAGCGCACACGAATCCGATATATGACGTAACCATGCTTGGCCTTGTGTCCCGGCCTGCGTGTTGTATCTGGCCGGGCAGGGCGGGGGCGCCGTGGAGCGCGGAGCGCTGGCGGTACTGCCTGCAGTGCACGCTGAGAAGAAACCGATTACGTCGGATTGCTGCTTCCTCCATAGCTCCTGGGTGTTGTACCTGCACGCGCCCATCTTGGCTCACCTGAGGGCTGTGGCCAGACAGAAAGGCTGCCCTGCCTGGTTTCACTTTCTTTTCTCTTTCCTCTGCAGTACTCTGGCTTCCAGCAGTCTGCTGACCGGTGTTTCCTTTGTGGCCATCTGATCATGGACATGGTGAGTAGGGTTAGCCGAACAACATATTGACTCACTGGGAGGGGGAGGCACTCAGAGCAACAAGAACTCAATAGTCAAGAGCAGTGTTTCTTGCCTTGACTTGTGGTTCTGAAAAGCAGACCCTGTGCCACGCAGCTTGCTTGCGCTAGTAGAACCCACACTGTTGGCTTTTCTTGGTGTCAGCGTCCTTGACCCTCCAGTCTACACAGTGCTGTGTTTCTGATCATGTTGTCTCCCTTGGGCTTCCTCTGATTTTCTGGGATTCTGGTGGTGTCCCAGATGCCAAATGGAACCTGCTTTTACTCCCAATTACCTTGGAGTCGGATGCAGAAAGTCAGATAAACATGTATTTCCCCCTGTCTTCTCCTCGGCTCAATCTGTTCCTAAGACGAGTTTTGGGGAACTGTCATTAGTTCTGAAACAGTGGAACAAGGAACAAGTTTTGTACATTCTCTTCCTTGCTCAGCCACCGGCTCTCTGAGCTTGTCTTGGGCCTCAGTATCTTTATGTTTTCAGTGGTGACGGTTTTTCTTCCTGGTCTCCTTATAGGCTGAGGTGTGGGCTTTAAGGAATAGAGTTCTTATTCTGTCTCAGGCATCAAATTGGAGATCAGCTCTGTAGGATTTCTTTAATATACTGGTTAGAGAGATTATGATTATGTAACATTCTTTTAGTTGAGAAGAGTTTAAACCCCTCTCTAAGCTGACCTGTTAATTCATTTCTGGAGGCGGGAATTGCTAATTGTTGCTATTTTCTTTAAATTTTACCTTTTGTTGAGAAACTCATAGAATAAAGGGTACACCTCTTAAGTGTATAGCTGAATGAGTATTTACCCATGTACGTACCACCCAGATCAAGGTACAGACCATTTCCCACATCCCGCACCCTAGAAGGCTCCTCTGTGGCCTTCTCCCAGTCAAGACCTGGCCCCCCCACACACAAAGGTGCCCACTGTTCTGACCTCTCGCCCCAGATTTGTTCTGCTGGCAGCAGAACTTCATATAAATGGGATTATACATATAGACTCCTTTGGATCTGCCTTTTCTCACTCAGAAAAATGTTGCTGAGATTCATTCATGTTGTTGCCTGTGTTGGTAGTTTATTTATTTTCATTGGAAGTAGAATTGCATTGTAGGCATATAGCAGTTTATCCATTCTCCCGCTGATGGAGATTTGGGTGTTTTGGGGCTACTTATGAATAAAGCTGCTGGGAACCTCTTGGGCATGTCTTTGATGGACATAAATTCTTATTTCTGTTGGTTTTATACTAACACGTATAAAACCATGAGCCAGAGCCACCCCTGTTCATAAAGAGAAGTGGCTCTGACACACCACAGCAGAGTGTATCTCTGCGAGCGGTGTCCTTGTCATAGCCCAGGCGTCCCTGGGAACAGGGCCCTCCACCCGTGCCCCGGGGAGGCAGGCAGGAGCCACACGCCCTCACTCCTGCCCTCCCCAAGAGCCTGCCAGACTCCACAGGTGCCATTTCTTTGGCAGAATTTGTCTTTGATTTTAGAGTCTTGATGAACCCGTCACATATCAGGTCAACAGTATCCAAATTTATGCACATGGTTCTACTCTGTTCCTATTTCTGGGTGTCCTAAGCCTTCTTTGAACCTCAGGGTGTTCCATTTATTTATTACTTTATTACACCCCCCCAAAAACAAAACAAAACAAAACACAACTTAGTGGTTTAAAGCAACAGTGATTTATTATTCATCTTGATTCCAAGGATGAGAGACCAGGCCAGGGCTCTGCTCCGTGTGGCGTTGGCGGGGGTCACGTAGCTCAGCAGTGCTCAGCTGGTGGAACAGTCGAATGTCCAAGATGACCTCTCACACGCCAGGCCTCTCTCCCTGTGGCAGCCAATCTCATTCCATATCTAGCTTGGACTCCCAAGCTGGAAACCCTAGAGGGAATGAAGAAGCTGGAAAACTGGAAAAGCAGGAAGTCCTCCCATCTCCCCAGGGCTGCAGTGTGTGAGGTGTGGGGCTGCCACTCTGAGGGCGCTCGCTCTGTGTGGCCCCCACTCCCGAGTACTGACGACCGTCACATGCATCGCTGGCAGGTGTGTTTTGGTGCCACCTCGCTGGTGCTGATTCCCAACTCAGTTTGTGCTGACTTTCAAGACCCAGCCAATTGCGTAAATAAAACCTCCTATTGAGTCAGCGAAGATTCTTTCAACTGTACACCACAGAAAAATCCAGACTCATGTTAACTCAGACTTCCACATGCACCAGAATCACTTTATTAAAACAGCAACTGCTGGGCCTTCCTGCAGAGCCAGTGATTCAGGAGCTCTGGGTGGGGCCCGACAACGTGTGTTGTTAACAGGTTCCCGGTGATGCTGCTGCTGCTGGCCCAGGGGCTGCACTTTGAGAACCGGTGACAATAGGAAACATGTTTTCTCTCACCTACTAAGAGGGTGGCAGGTGGGCAGTTCCTTGGTGGGTGAGTTTGGTCACTCACTGACGTCACCAAGGACATTCTGTCCGTCTGTCTGTCCTCTCTCTTGGGGTGTCATCCAGATCAGACGACACTCAGAGGAAGGATTGTGGGGCTTTCCCTTCACTGTGTTGGAAAATAACAAAGAGGCTTTGCTTGCACTTGGATCTGAGCTAATCGGGCTGAGTCACAGGATCATCGTGCTGCAGAGTCAAAGCTGCTTAAAAGGGGCACCCGGGAGGCAGGACTTAAGAGATTTCTTATGAGCTCTGCATTTTAATGGAGAGTTCCCTTTGCTCTTTCCACTTGCTGCTTCCCAATTCTGGGATGGAGCCTTTCGTGGCCCTGCTTTACATCATTTCCTGCAAACGTTTTCGGACGGGAGCTCTTTAAATTCCCTCCTGGAGGTTGATGAATACAGGAGAAGGATCCTGCTGGCCTCCTCCTGTTTAGTTGTAACTAGTTTAGCTCTTCTTGCCCCATGTCATTTGTTGGTCTTGGGCCAAGTGAAACTCCGGGGTGAGTGTGCCCCGTGTGGCGTGACCACTGATATGGTCCCTTTACCTGATGGGCGTCTCCCTCCCACCGTCCCTTCCTTGCCCATCATCCCACTGAGTCCTGGTCTCGTCCTTTGTGCCCCCAGATCCTGCAGGCCCTGGGGAAGTCCTACCACCCGGGCTGTTTCCGCTGTGTCATCTGTAACGAGTGTTTGGACGGGGTGCCCTTCACCGTGGACTCAGAGAACAAGATCTACTGTGTCCGAGATTACCACAAGTAAGGAGGGCTGGGATCCGCTCGTGTCAGTCACGGCGATTGAAACTCAGCAGAGACTGATGGCAACCTGCTGTGGCATGTCTGCAGGCAGCTGGTACCGTTAGCCCACAGCCCAGCAAAGGCCTAATGGTTTGAGGGGGACTCAGGAGCTCAGTTGATACCTGTGCAGACAGGAACTAATTAAAGGTCATGTTTACTGGGGAAAAAAATAAACAGAGCAAATCTGCCAGGCCCGTGTCTTAGGGCTTTACCTAACGTCACAAGGCACTGACTCAGCTGGCCTCCACCCCCCTCAGTGTGCCTGGGCCTGTGCCAGGCGCCATGAAGGCAGTAAACAGTCTCTATCCCGAGTAGAGCGAAGGGGACAAATGTGCTCATTACGGCTCAGGAACAATCCTGAAGCAATACTGAAGCCACTCCCAGACAGTGAGCCTCTTTGTACGAGGGCTGGAGGGGTTTGCTTGGAGAGCGCAGGGCGGGAGGCAGGGCTGGGCCAGTGAGGAGGGCTCCCTGCAGGCTCCAGGAGCCGGTCTCCCAGACACACTTGGCCTTGCCTTCCAGAAACACCACAGTATGCACTTGACGGCTTCTTTGCTTCTCCCCCAGGGTGTTGGCCCCCAAGTGTGCAGCCTGTGGGCTTCCCATCCTTCCACCGGAGGTAAGACGCTTCTTCAGACCCGTTCCTGGGGTCTTCCCAACATGAATTTCTCCCTGGGATAATTTATAAGATCTGTGTCCTGTCCTCTCACCTTTAAAAAAGTCCTTCTAGAATCTCGACTCTGAGAGGGTGTCCTCACCAAGAAGCCCCTTTCTCACTCGCTGCTTCCCCAGCCCAATGCCCTTCTTGTGCCGTTTGTCCCTGTAATTAGAGCAAACTCTCTGATTAGAAGACGCGCAGAGCCACACAGATGTGCGTTTTTGTCCGTGTTGACGCCGACATTCCTGAGGATAGGACTGGTGCCCCTCCCGCTTCTCAGCTAAATGTGTCCTTTTTCCTGCCAGCGTTATATCCACTCCTGATTTCTGCTCTTCTCCTAAGGCTGCCTACGTGTAGCTCAGAATCGTCTCCTCCCCCCATAGCGTGTGGAGCCCGATGGGCCCCCCAACTAGCCTCTTGTTCTTGCCTTTTCCCGGTCCAGGGTTCAGATGAGACCATCCGTGTGGTGTCCATGGACAGAGACTACCATGTGGAATGTTACCACTGCGAGGTAGGCCCCCCCCGGCCCCCCCCACCGCCCAGGCTCCAAAGCCTGTTTAGGAGTCAAAGAGGAAAGCATCCTGGTTGATTGGGGCCAGAGACGGGCATCAAGGTTCAGGCAAGGGGCTGCCCTCCAGAGCTGAGGACATAGAGTGGAGCCTGGTTGGTGGGGTGGTGGGTCAGCTGCAGAGAATGTGGATGTTTGGGGCATAAAGGTCTGTACTATTTTCTCCACCTTTACAACTGCCAAGTTCTGAAACCTTCGCAGCTGCCCTCCCTACAGCTGCCGAAGGGCAGGGGAGGGGGTGTGGCTTTCAGGTCCTGTGTGGGGCCACATCGTCAGGCAGGTGTGCGGTTTGGGGAATAGACGTCCGTCCCTCCAGCTTGTAGGCCATTCTATCAGCCAGGAGCCTCTTTCTCAGCTGAGCCCTGGAAATTATGAAGAAACCCCTCTGGGAAACAAGGATGTTGCTGGTTGGTGTGAAGGTTGGGGCGGGGGGGGAGCTTCTGCCGCTTGTCTGTCCTCGTGTCACACCTCAGACTGAAGGAGCCACTGGTGCCCATGACTAGCAGGCCGGCCTGGGGTCGCCCCTCACCAGCCCTTGTGAAGGGTACAAATGTTTGAAGTCCCGTGCGTGGGCTTTCAGCCAGAATTAAGTGGATTCACCCATGAAAAGAGATTTATTTTTTGACGCAGTGGGTGGGGAGAACAGAGGGTGTAGGTGACAGATAGATTGATCCCAGTGCCAGCACTGTAGAAATAGCTGGGAATCATTGTCAGTGGTGCCCCAGGTGCTGGGGAGAAAGGTGAAGACACTTGCTCTGCTGTCCCCTCCACCCCCTCTGGGCGAGCGGTGTCCAATGGAAATGCGAGAGCCACAGATTCAAATCATGCGTGTAATTTTGTTTTCTAGAGCCATGTTAAAAAAGTGAAAGAAACAGGCAGGATTAATTTTTGTGATACTATTTTATTCAACCCATTCTATCCAAAATGTTACTGTTTCAACACATAGTCAACATAAAACATTTTTCGCGAGATATTTTACAACCTTGTTTAGTCCTAAGTCTTGGGAATCTGGTGTGTGTTTATACGGACATCCCATCTCATTTCCGACCAGCGCCATGTCAAGTACTCTGATAGTGACATGTGGCCAGTGGCCTGGGAACTGGACAGTGCAGTCCAGACCTTCCCTGGGGAGTACTGGGTATGCTGTGCTGGCATTTTCTGCCCCTTCACAATCACACAGATGGTTTTGGGGACTGCATTTTGTATCTTGCAGTCCTTTTATTTTGCTGCCACTGACATTTTTGCCTCGCCCAGGACTGTGGTCTGGAGCTCAATGATGAGGACGGCCACCGCTGTTACCCGCTGGAGGACCATCTGTTCTGTCACTCCTGCCATGTCAAGAGGCTGGAGAAGGGCCCCTCATCGCCAGCGCTTCACCAGCACCACTTCTAGCCAAAGCCTCTTATAGACGTCCTGACAGGGATGAAAAGCCACGGTTGCATAATGAGAAACCCACGAGTGGTCTCGGGTAGAATTGGGGTAGAGGGGTGCTTACGCGTATGTGTTGGGTGCCTTTCCTTGCTCCAGCGAGGTGAACCCTACCTGTGTGGTGTGTGGATGTCTCCGCTGCCATGCCCTCATCAGATGACTCAGGAAGACGCTCCAGTAAGCGTGTGTCGTGTGACGGGAGATCACATCAGTGCAGCTGAATGAACTTGCCTCTCCCCTCTGGGAACAGTTCACTTCAGAGGGAAAGGTGTGCACTGAGCATATTTCACAATATCCTCTGAAGAGAGATTTCAGCTGCCAATGCATCCGACCCTTTCCCTCCCTTCAGGAAAATACCAGCACGGAACTCACCCCCACCACCCCAACCCCAACTTCCCCCTCCTCCCCTCACACACACAATAATTTAGGGCTTCCTTCCACCCCGGTTCTTCTGTAGAACAGCTACAATACAAATTTGAATTGCCTTATGGTGCAGGGAAACTCTAGCATGTGCCTTGTATGTTAGGAAGGATTTCCTTGGTAAACCAGAGCCTGGCATTGAAATAAGTGAGACAGGGTCTCCACCTTGTACACTGATGGCATTCTGTGTGTCGCCTCCCCCCGCCCCCGCCAATCTTCACTCCCTTACAGGCAGCTGGGGGCCGGGCGGAGATTTGCCATTACTGCAGAGTCGCTTTGGAATGAGACCTTGGTGCAGGCGCCAGGCCTCTTTACCCACCTGTGAGCCCCTTTTCCCTCAGGAGCTCTTAAGAGTCTGTGACTTTGGAGTCGCTCCTGCAAAGGCAAGTCTCAGGGTCCCATGTGCGGACATCTCCTGCGCCTGTTGAGCTTACCTGACGATGGGCTTTTGGAAGGCCTGCCCACGTCCCGAGAGCTAGCCCCTTATAAACAAGGGGTGTTTGTGTGTGTGTGTGTGTGTGTGACCTCAAAACCAGCGTGGAGGGCGTGCCTGGGATAAGTTATTACAGTCACTTCACAGGTTTCTCTGTTGCCCAATTGTTGGCACAGGCAAGATGTTTGAAGAAACCAGTATAAGGTACACTGCTTTTGTCTGTTGTTTTTTTTTTTAATTGTTTCCCTCCACTTTCAGTCTATCACACACAAAAAATACCTCACAGATAATAGCTTCGCCAGATTACAGATAAAGGAGGAATTTGACCATCACAGTGGACTCACATACTGTGTTTGGTGTGTTAAGAACCTCTGGCTTCCTGTGGGCTGCACTCCAGTGGGTCAGGGGTCAGGGCAGTATAATCCGAACTAAAGGTCAGCGAGGCATAGAGCCCATAGAAATTGGGTGCTGCTGCCTTAGTCATTTCATCATGCTGGCTCCCTGGGTGGCAAGGGCTGAGGGAGGGCCACACACTGGCAAGATTTCAAGGCCACCTCTGCACTGAAGAGACAAAATGTGCCCTCATGTCACATTCCTGAGGCCAGAAGTCAATACCCCTTGGCATTTCAGTGAGAAGAATATATATAAGGTTGGTTGGCATACGCCCTCAGCTTGTAGGGAGGGCCCCACGGCCTTGTCACAGGAGTGCCAGGGCCATCTCACCACTGCCAGCCAGGTTGGGAGCATGGTCGCCGACATCTGCTCTCCACCTCTGTGCCTCACACCCAGAGCGAGGGGATTGGGTGGCTGGGGCCACGGAAGGTGGTCTGCGGAACCCAAAGGCACCCGGGACTCGCAGAATTCAGGTGCCCGGCTCCACTTCTCAACCATTTGGGGGTAGTTGCCTGTAAGAAGCACAGGATTGGCAACATGGATTTTTTCACATTTTTATGAAATTCATTCTGCTGGGATCCTTTGGCCAGATGTCACTTCAGTCTAGGCCAAGTGTTTTCATTTTCTTTTCATGGGCTGAGCCTCCTGAAAACCCATGAACGTGCAGGGCTGGGGAAGTGACCCCTGGGTCGCACCCCTTTCTTCCCATCACGTCCTCCTCCAGCTCAGCTTGGGCAAGGCTGCTGTGCAGATGAAGCCAGCCGGTATGTCTTTACCTGTCTTTGCCAACCCAGTGCCATTTATGGCCTTGTGGACTCACCTTTGCTTCTACTTTCAAGTTCGGCAGTGACGCAAGTTGCCTTGGAGTCACTGTCAGAAGGAGCAGGGACTTGTTTGCAAATTGGATGACTAGTTAATTTTTTAAATGAAAATTTTAAAATGGCCTTGATTGGGGTGATTTCAGATCTTGCTGTAAATGGCATTTTGTGTTGTTGAAGAAAAAGAAGAGAATTTCCAGATGTCCTAGAAATCTGAGCAGCAACTTCTCTTGTTATCATCGTCCCTGGAGAGGGCACCAGGCAGGACTGTCGCACCATTTTCTCTCCTGCTCAGGCCCTTGCGCAAAAGCCATGAAGAGATGTTCACCTACTTGGTATTTTAAACATTCTGTAAGTTGTTAGCTAAATAGAATGGTAATAGGGGTGTATTTATAGGCCCCTACAAAGGAAACACAAGCACCTGGGAGACGAGGGTGAATACGTTTGTTGTAAGTTAGAGCAAATAGCCCGTCCTAAGTTCCCTAGACAACTCTTGGACTTTAGATGAATGAGGACAATTTACAGCCTGATTCCAGACCCCAGAGCCAGCCTCCAGCCTTCTCCCTCACCTCGTGATCCTTGAGTTTTTCTCATTTTGTTTTGTTTTGTTTTGTTTTGTTTTAACCCCTGCTCAGGTAGGACCATTCAGAAACTGCCTGGGTGGTCTGAGGAATGCCAATAACTTAGTTTAGCCTGCTGTATCACGTGTCTCTTTCTCGCTCTCTCTCCCCACCTCTCCCTCCCTCTTTCTCCCTGCCCCCCACCTCTGATGTTCCCTCATCTGTCATTGAGTGATTTGTTCATCTCACAATGGAAGGGCATTAAGTCTTGTCCATGTCATGTCCTATGCCTGGCACAGGACTTTTCACTGCTCCGTGGTTAGTGTGGGCATGGAAACCTCATTCAGCTGTGTCCTGAGGTCAGCCATCGAGTCCTGGGTGGCTGGTGGGATTGTCACAGAGCTCTGGTCATCCCCAAAGCACTGCCATCACCTTGTTTCCATGGGCTGGAGTCACACATACAAAAGGACACAGACTGTTGAGACTTGAGAGAAGTATTGGCATTCACAGTCCTTTGCAGGCCGTTTCCGTGTACCACTTCCCATGTGTGACTGTTGAGAGCCATGATGGCTGCCGGTACTCTTGCAAAGAATGTGTGCAAGACTTGACCCCACACCATTGTTGTTTGATGTACTTGTTAATAAAACCCTCCGCCAGGAAACCAAATTCTTTGTGTTCCCCTTTGTGCCAGGAATAGTCCTACTTTCCCAGTTACCATCTGAAGTAACTTTTAAAAGTAATAGAAAAAAGTGAGTAAAATATATTAGCTATCTATTGTCCTGAGCCAGAACTGGACAGATGTGGGAAATTTCCAGAGTGTATGAAAATTTCAACTGCAGGGAAAGATTATTTTCCTCTGTGCCTGTTTGACTATAATTCAAAAATGTATTGTTACTATAAAATTATGCAAAATATTGTTACTATAAAATTATTTGAAATTTTACTGTTACTGTAAAATTATTCAAACCTATTACTATAAAATGATTCAAAATATCATAATAAAATTGCATCAATTTGTAGACAATTAAAGTGCTCCAACGTGATGTTTACTGGGTCTTCTTTTGTGTGTCTGTGGAGAAAGAAAATGGTGCCAGCTGGATTTGGGAGAGCCCTGGATTCTTTTTTTTTTTTTTTTTTTTTTTTTAGAGCCCTGGATTCTTAAAGGAACATATGGGTGTCAAAACTGTAAAGGGTCTGAGATTTTACCCAATAGTTATTTGCCTTATAACTACATTTCAGTCAATGATGGACAGACAGCATATGCGAAGGTTGTCCTGTAAGATTATAATGGAGCTGAAACATTCCTATTGCCTAGTGACGTCAGAGTGCTGTGCATTGTTCACGTTTGTGGAGCTGCTGGTGTAAACAACCTGCACTGCCAGTCGTATAAAAGTATAGCATATACAATTACGTACAGTACGTCATACTTGATAAGTGACTGTGGCACTGGTTTATGGGTTATACTAGGTTGGTGCAAAAGTAATTGTGGTTTAAAAGGTTAGAAAGAATTGCAACTTAATACTATTTATCTTTGTTTTAGAGTGTCCTCTTTCTACTTGAAAGTTTACTGTAAAAGAGCCGTGTTAATTGGCGACAGCCTCCTACATCTTGCATTACTGTCTCTTGATTTCATTTCATCACAGGTGGTTTTGTACTGTAACGTGATGTACAGGTTTGTAGCGTAGGACCAATGAGCTGTACCCTACAGCCCAGGTGTGTAGTAGGCTGTACCATCTAGGTTTGTATAAGTGCACTCTGTCATGTTCACACAGTGGTGCAATCGCCTGATGACCCATTTCTCAGAATGTATCCTCCTTGTTCAGCAGCACATGACTACTTACAAGCTAGTAAGTTGCATGCCATGGTTTCATGGGTCTTGGCAGAAGGTACTGGAGTCCTAGGTTAGAAACAAAGGACAGTTTAATACAGCAACAGCAGCATTTCACTTTATCAGCATTTGCACTAGTTCCCTGAGCCCTAATTCCTGTGGGGCCCCATGGAGAGGGCCAAGCGATAAATGCTTGTACAATGGGTCGCGTTACAAGAGGAAACTCAAGCTCAGCGAACCACAGTCTTTATCATGGGCAGTAAGCGTGCCCGACTTCTCCAAACAGAAACATTATCTACCACGGAAGACAGTTCACTACACCGACATCCTTGAAAAGATGATGTGGAACTAAGGCAGTCAGTACCTAGCTCACAAGATGTGTATGAAGGTGAGAGGTCTTTGGAGAATCATCTAAGAATTGGCCCTTCAACTGGATCCTTAATATTGAGAGTTAAGGTCACGCTGCAATGGTGGTCATTATGTCTCCTTCCCTTTTGTGTATGTTGTTTTCTAATGAGGTTATGACCAAAACGGTGAGTGGCCCTCTAGATCTGAGGCAAGCATGCACAGGAAGGCAGGACTGGCAGAGTGAAGGGGCTGAGTGTGTGGTTAGAATCCTTGGGGAGGGGGAGACGGTCAAGGTACTTGTCTTAAACAGCCCCATGGTCTTGTTGGAGGCTTCAGTTTAGTTCTTGTGGCTGCCAGGTCTGCTGTGCTACGGACACGGAAAAGCTGAGAGTGCTGATTGTGGTACCGTCTTACTTGAAAATAAAACATCTTAAGTGATGAGAGAGCAGTTACTTTGATTTTACAGACACAAGCTGCTGTTTACCTATTACTCTGATGCCACAAAGGATGACAGTCGGAAAAAGATGGTCTGGGCCAAGGTGTGCAGGTAAACCAGCTCTGATTTGGGGTGTTTGCTGGCTTCTATGATGTAAATACTCCCAATGGGTGGTTTGTTTTGTCTTTCTAAACATATACACACAGGTCATGAGGACCATATTCTTTATAATCCCTCATTCTATGGATAAAACTGAGATACAGAAGGGTGAATTTACTCTCCAGATAGCAAGTGCCCAGTGAACCAGGATTCCATCTCAGGCAGTCTCACCCCAAGGGAGCTGTTGGACCACTGGCTGTTGGCGGCCATAAGTTGACCTTCAGTGTATTTGTTCACTAAGGCTACGTGGCCTAAACTCATTGTGAGTGTGAGGAGTGGCTTATCGCTATCTCTGTTGGTTCTGTATTGGTTTCCTATTGCTTCTGTAACAACCAAATTTAGTGGCTTAAAACAACACAAATTTATCATCATAGAATTCTAGCAAATGGGCCTTAGGAGGCTAAAATCAAGGTGTCAGCAGAGACTAGAAGAGAATCCATTCTTTCCCCTTTTCAGCTTCTAGAGGCTGCCCACATTCCTTGGCTTGTGGTTCCAACACTGACTTCTTCTGTTGTCACACCTCCTCTCTCTAACCCTCCTGCTTCTTTTATATAAGGACCCATGTGATTACATTGGGCACGCCCATGAAATATAGGATAATGCCCTCATCTTGTGGCCCTTAAACACACCCCTAAAGTCTCTTTTACCTTGTAGAATAAGGTATTCACAAGTTCTGGGGATTAGCACATGGACATTTTGGGGGGAGGCGGCACTACTGAGCATACTAAAGTGTCCAACAAACTTTTTGGGTGGAAATGATAGAATATCCTGGGGATATGAGGTGCATTTTATTCAAGCATTGCTAAAAGTGGGGTTTGCATTTCCCCTGGATTGAAAACAGAAGTACTTCATACACAAAAATGATTTGGCCTTTGGACTTGGTGTAAAAAAAGAATCAGAGTAGGTCAGACTCTGGGAGAAAAAGAAGCCAAAGGTCTGATCCAGGACAAGGTCCCAGGTATGTGACAGCTCTAGGTGTACAACACTTTCAGGAGAAGCCCAGGTTATGTGGATGCCCCCAGGTGTGTAAGGCGGCCTAAGGCACTCCCACCACTTGGGCACACACACATCCCTGCACTGATCTAAGTTCTCAAGGAGCGGTGGGCCCTGCATTGCCCGTGGGACCTGCCCAAAGCAGGCCTGTGATGGGGGGGAAGGGAGGGAATGCATCCGATTTGGAGACTTGGCAGGAAGGTAGACCCCACAATAAACAGAATGGACCAAAAGTTGCTATGTGGGAGCTGCGTTTGGAAGCTACTCTCTCCTGTAGAACGGATGTCAAAATGGGCTGCAGAGATCACTGTGATGGTGGAGGGTGCCAATGAGCTTCATCTGCAGCCGGATTGTGTTCATGGAAAGCCCCTTGGCAGATTTTGTTAAAAAAAAACAAAAACAAAAACGTATTTACATAGGTAATATAATTTCACTGTAGCAGAAACTTGGCTAAACGTGTCAATGTCTTACCCATCCTTGGCTGATTTCTTATCCTGAACATTGCTTTCCTAAGAATCGGGTTTGGGCTTCTTTGGCTTTTGAAAATGCCCAAGATGAATGCCTGTTTCTCTCGGGATTAGTTTCCATCTTTCTGTTTCCCTGAATGTTCACAGAGGCATTGGTTTGCATTATCTGATTGGCAAAGGAAGATCAACCTTTGTGTCTCTTAGTTTTGTGATGATAGAACTTCTACATGGTGACATGTTCAGAGAGCCCAGGTGGGAGCTCTCTGCCCAGCAGTGGCTGTTCAGCTGGAAGCATTCTTTTCTTTAAAGCCTCATGAGATATTCAGCAACTTAAACCCCCATTTTATTGAAGCAGAGGAAATGTCCAAGAGCCCAGAACTGGTGAATAGGAGCATGTTTGGGACTAGAGATGGGTCTTCTGATTGCTAACTAGCAGAGAGAAGGGGTGGGGTGTATATGTGATCCCCATTGATGCCCAGACAGGGAAACAGCCCTGAGTCCTTCACCTAATTAATCAACTCAAAGACTTTAGGCAAATTTTGTTCTCTCATATTTAAAAATGGGGATAACAAGGCAACTTACTTTAGGAGATTGTGGTAGGATTGACTGAATTAATACAAGTAAAGAGCTCAGAGTTTGTAACTGCTCAGCAAGTGATAATGTAGGCTTTAAGACTTAATTGATTTTTCCATTGGAATGACCAACACAATAAATTACAAGTGGACTAAAAGTAAATGGAAAAAAACACAAACAAAACAATTTGAAAAGAGCACAAATGTGATAGAAGAAACCATAAAGTAAAATATTGGTAGGTTGGAACATATGAGTGAAAATTACTCTAGGTGCAAAAATATTAAAATGAAAAGATAAACAATAAACTGGGAAAAGACTGCAATGTATTTGATAGCCAAAGCATTCACATCCTTTATGTATTAAAAAGTCTAACAAACCTATAAGAAAACACTGAATACACACATCAAGAGAAAATATGTACATCAAGTAATAAATATAAGTAAAAGGAAGTTGTTTTTCAATTATGAAAATTGCAAAAAAATCATAACGAAATTTGTAATACTCAGTGTTGGTTAGCATGCAAGTAACAGATATTGATGGAAGTATGTATTTAACTTTTTTGGAAGGCAATTTGAAAACATGTACCAAGTCTTTAAAATGTCCATGAAATGGATCTTTAAAATGTCCACCTGATCATTCCACATCTAGAAATTTTAAGACATATCCGAAATGATTCAACACAGCATTATTTTTTAAGTGTTAAACTGACAACAACCCAAATTCCCAACAAAAGAGTAATGCTTAAAATATCTAGTTCTCTAATGAGATACCTTCAAAGAATATTTAATGACCTTAAATCTCAGGCAAAAAAGCTAAGGGGCAAAATGAGAACACAAAAACATTTCTGGGACAACTCCCAATTCGGAAAAATACACGTGCTGGTAGATCCTTATTAAAAAGTGGAAAGGAAAAAAAAAAGTCTGTAAGGAAAAAAAAATTGTATTAGTAGTGATCTCGGAATGAGAATTCGCATTATTTTTATTCCCAATAATTTTCTATATTTATAATTATTTTACAGATTTTTCTATCATTTTCTTAGGAGGAAAACACAGTGGAGCGATGAATTGATCAACTGAGTGACTGGTTAACGGACGGTGTTCGACGCCTCAGCCACTCCCCGGATTCGAGTCCACCCTGCGCCGCAGATGTTTCGGGCCTTCTCAGGTCTTCGAGACGGGCACCTATAAAGTGGGGGGCAATATACTACATTACCTGGGTCTTCTTACTGCAAAAACACCCACACCGAAAGGTGTCTCGGTGGCACTGGGGGCTGGAGCTCTCACAGGCCAGCGCTGCAGACTCGGCGCCCCTCGGCGCCCCTCGGCCGCGCGCAGCCGCACTGCAGCGGCTCCTGCTCCGACGCGGCGCAGAGCTGGAGCCCACCCGCTGCGGGGAAACGGACTGCGCCGCCCTGCGTGTCACCGCGGACTTGCTGATCCGCCGGGGAAAGGCCAGAACTGCGCCTTCAGTGCGCTTTTCCGTGGCCGGGTAGCTGCCCTCCGGCCACGGCACGCCCACCCACCCAAACTGCCACCATTCCGGGGGTGTTGTCCTAAATGTGCCCCGCACACCGAGACTCCTCATATGCGTCATCCACAGGGCGCTGTGCAGTTTACCCACGTCACACAACTCCGGATTCCAAATACAGTTTAAAAGATGACATTTCGGGTACAGTCGCGTTACAATTCAAGACGTTTACCCTTTACACTTTATAGTCTTTTCCAAGAAGTGCCTGGAACATGAAACCCAGCCATGGCAAAAAAGTACGTCTCGAGCCAGCCAGGAGTCGAACCTAGAATCTTCTGATCCGTAGTCAGACGCGTTATCCATTGCGCCACTGGCCCCGTACGACCGACACCCTCACTGTAACGTAGATTATACTTTATGCGCCTTCAACAGGCGCCCCAGCGAAACCATCGCATTGGCGCCACGGCCCCGTCTCACAGCCCTAGACGCCCCTCCTTTCCCCTGCGGGCGCGCTCCGCCAATCCGCAGCGGCTACGTCACGGCACCACACCTCATCACGTCGGCGTGCGTCTCTTGCGTGCGCTCGCTCGCGCACTAAGTTTGTCCGCCGCCGCCCCCTGTTCGCTCGCAAGGCTGGCGGGGCGTGGAGCGGGGTGGGACCAGGCTGGGCGCTGCGGCCGCCGTGCCAGGGTGACCGGTGGAGCCGTGGCCGAGGTGGCGGCGCGGGGCGGGGCCGGCGGAAAGAGGAGGAAGGCGGTGGTGGTGCAGGATGGCGGCGACGACCTACGAGCGGCTGAAGCTGTGAGTTCCGCGGGTCGCAGGGCTTTGACCGGAAGGGCCTAAGGGGTGGCGGGCGGGGCGGCAGGTGCGGGCCCCTGGCCCCCGGGTGGGTTCCCTTGTCCCTGGGCCGCGGGCCGAGTGTAGGAGCCTCTCACTCCCCGCCGTCCTCGCCCGGCGTGGCCGCCCCAAGGCCCCGCGTGAGTCACCACAGGCCCGGGAGCGACAGTCTCGCCGGCCTTTCTCCGTCCCACTCGGCCTCGGCGCCCACGGCCGGGAGAGCGAAGCTGCAGCCTGGCTCCCAGCAAGCCGGGCGTTTGGCTGCAGCCCTTCACGTGCCTCCCCACTTTCTTGTTAGAGAGGTGGCGCCTAAATGTGTCCTTATTGCTTAGAAGAGGGAGTTTTTCTTATTTGATGGACCCATAGCAGCCCGTTGGCGCCCACACAGAAGTCGACAGACCTTTATCCGGGCATCGGAGCCCGCCTGACCGGTCTTTAGGACGCAGAAAAAATGTAGAGCACGGTCAATACTCTTAAGGTCCTGCAAGGTTTACTTGATTGTAAATATTATACAGCTCAAGCATAAAGCAGGTTCTTAAATGAAGTCCAGGTTGACAGCCAGAGGCCAATGTCGAGAATGTTGGCACTGCAGCTTGACTTCTCGGTAAAGCCACGTTCTTGAGGCTTTGAGAAATAGGCTCTGGTTTGTTGGAGTTGTAAATTAGGCTTTTGTGAGGTTTTTGGCCTCTCCTGGATAAATAAAAACATGAATTTCCCTTACGGTTCCCATCTGGCTCCTACATCTTGGTGGTGGATAACTTTGTTCTATTCACTGTGTGTTTAATGCTTTACTTCTAGACCGAAAAGCCCGTGGCCATAGTCTGAGAATGGCAGCAGAAGCAAGTGTGATCTTTGAGGAGCTTGTCCATCCCTAAATAAGTTAAAATATCTTGGTACTTAGGTATTTCCTTTGCAGGGATATGAAGATATCAAAATGTGGTTTGCACACTTCCTATGCTGCTCGCCAGAACATCAAGCTCACTTAACTTGCTGGAAGTTTCGATTTAAAGTTAGGGACGCAAAACTGAGAGTGAAGTCATCTCAACAGATATTTTGTAGAAAAGATGCAGATGGCTTTTTCCTCGACCCACTCCCTTTACTGAAAACCCCAGCTGCATACTTCCCTCCAGATTTTCCTGGCCAAGTTGCCTTATTCTCTCTCCCAGTTCCCTTTTGCAAGGTGATCGCCTTGTTGGTGAATGAGTCCTGCAAAGTGTCTTGGACCAGGGTGCTGGCTGGGCCTGAGTCACGTGTACTCTGCTGGCTAATTAGGTTATTGCTGTTTATCTGATAGCTGCTAAAGGTTATAATATGATCCTACACCACGTCTCGAATGTGTTTAAGCAATACAGAGCCTTGGCTTGCGGCAGCCCAGCGTTAGGTTACAGAACGCACCTGAATTTTCCTGTAGTAAAGACTGAATGGGTCGGAGAACTTGAGAATTATGAGGAGCTGCCAAAGAGGCACTAAATTCACCAGCCCAGATTAAAGACACAAAAGCTCTGCATCCTTAAGAGAGAGGAAATTTGGCCTTTTAAGTGGTGAGGCTGATGCTTTTGTATCGATTTGTGTGAGGAGTGGAAACTATAAATTTGGGCGAAGACTAAAAAAGACTAAATCTGAGGTTATATGAAAGTCATTCTCTAATTTGTCAGTCCTTAACTTTTTTTCCCTGAAGAAAAAGTCGTGAGTGCTTCTGTAAATGTGAAGATACAACTTGTTTGCAACTTTGTTTTCTTTACCAAGGAAGTTGTGAGTTGGAGTCTGCTTTTATTCCTTCTTTTTGACCCTGTCTGCTGCGAGGCCTGCTGTTCAAGGTTTTTAAATATGGCCTCTGATCTAAGGAATATTCTTTTTTAGATGCATTTGGAGGAGGAAGTGGTTTCTGACCCACATAAAAATTAGTAGGACATAATAGCCATTTTTTAAAACATGCCTCAGATATGTTTTAATTAAAAGCCATATAAGAGACAGTTTGATAATATTTTAGTACAAAGCTATTACTACTGGATTTATTTAAATATTGAAGTGCTTGGCATTTTAAATAATAATTTGTTCTAAAATTATACCATACATTTGCTCCAGTCCATCCCTTTCCTGCGATGAAGCTGATCTTCCTAATTGCCCTGGTGTCATCCTCTGCTCCCCTGCTTACAATCTCCAATTGCATTTTATGTTCTGTAGGGTTAAGTCCCCGTTTCTTAGCCATCTGTAGTTTAGCCTCTTCACAGCCTGTCCCCTGACGTTATTTCCCATAACTGCCCAATGCTTTCTTTTCCCCCCTTTCCACCAGACTTGGCAACTCTCTCAGCTTCAAGCTTGGGCTTATTTTGATCCTTCTACTTAAAATGCCTTCTTCCTCTCTCCCCTCTTTACCCGCTGATCACATCCATGGTAAGGCTGAGAGATTTCAGGCTTTTTTTAGTCAGAACACACTTAGATTCAAATCCTGACCTCGCTACTTGCTTTCTGTCCTGGCCATGTTACTTAATCTCTCTGAATCGGATTTTTATCTGTAAAATGAGAGCATTACTATTTCACTATTATAAAGATTGAAAGAGAGTGGAGATGAAATACCCCACATACTTAACAGAGGTTCACTTTCTCTGAGAAGCCTTTCCCCCCACATCTTTCCCTTCCCTGAGCTGCCATTCCAGTCTACTGTCACAGAGACTACACACCGAACGTCCGTATGGTTTGCACATTCTGTCTCTTAGGGTTGATTAACAGTGTATTTACTGTCTCAGGGACAAGACAACTGAGAGAATGATCCATAGCACAGTTTGAACCACTCACTTTGCCACTTATAATTGATAAAATCATTATAAATATTTTGTTTCTCTGACTACCGTGTTTCCCCAAAAATAAGGCCTAGACGGACCATCAGCTCTAATGCGTGTTTTGGAGCAAAAAGTAATATTTATATTAAAATTATATTAAAATAAGACCGAGTATTATATTATATTATATATTATATTATACTGGGTCTTGTATTAAAATAAGACTGTGTCATATTAATTTTTGCTCCAAAAGACGCATTAGAGCTGATGGTCCAGCTAGGTCTTACTTTTGGGGAAACACAGTAGGTTGCAAATATGGGGAACATGTTAGAAACACCTTGATATTGATTTCTTCTCGAGGCCTCCTGGGTACCCGGCATAAAACCTTGTGCAGAGTAGATCCTCAATGAATCACCTGAGTAAAATGAACTTTCCAGTGTAGAACCTACCAGCACTTCAAAAATTGAACATAGTCTGGAGTACTTTGGAATGTATTCTTTTGAAGTAGCAGCGGCTTAAGTCATGTATATTAATGTATTTCCAGTGCCTCTGTGTGGTCACTGGTTGAAATATATCCTCCGTCATTGCTGAAGACGGGGAAATAATTGCCCTTGGCCCCACAGTCAGGTCACACAGCCCCGCCATGGCAGAACTGGCCTTGGAACACAGCAGGCCCAGAGTTCAGTGATCTTTCCATTACACTGCATTATTCAAATTACCTTTTTTTTTTTTTTTTCTCTTATCAGATTGCTCTCAACTTAGTCCTCAGATATGTCTGGTGTGGAATGAGTCACTTATAAGTAAGAATAGTTGACATGACCGTACGGACTTTTAATATAGAAAACAATATTGATTTGTTCAGAATTTAAAATTCATACTTTTAAAATGTCCAGGCAGTTCTACCCTATTTTGCACCTCCTTTTTTGTGTTTAAATCATTTGTGTAAGCATGGGTAATATTAGACAATGATACATTTGAACTTACAAAATAATTACAATAGAAATCCATTATTGGTAACATTTAAAGCATGTTTTTGTCAGTCCGGGCAAATGTGATGCAAGCCTGAGAACAGACGTAAACTAAACTATACTGTGATGAAGGTTATTCATCTGTCTCTGCAAAGAAGGATGGAGGGATGCTCAGATTATCCTCATAAACGAGGTGCCTAAGGACTCACTAAGTGAGGGGGAGACCGCCAGGACCCAAAAGGAGGATGCATGAGGGGTGGTGGGATCACCTTCTGGGTTTGGGTGTAGTAGGCCCAGGGGACCCTTCTTTACTATCTCAGTGTTTACTTTTTGCTAGCCAATTAGTGAAATGTTATGCCTGTGTGTTTTCAACCAGAGACATGGTAAATTGGATCATTAAGACTTTGATTTAATTCTTATGTAAGACTTTTGAGGAAATATGTTCTTGCTGTGGTTTTGTGACATGACAATCACCATGCTTCTATGTAAATAGTAATTTTATTATTGTCATTTTAAATTGCGGTAAAATACACAAAACGAAATTGACCATCTTAATCATTTTAAAATGTACACTTCACTGGTGTGAAGCACATTCACGCTGTTGTACAATCATCTGTCTCCAGAACTCCTTTCATCTTGCAAAATGAAATCTGTCCCCATTAACCAACTCCCCATTACCCGTCCCCCAGACTCTGGCAACCACCATTTTACTTTCTATCTATGAATTTGACTACTCTGAGTATATCATGTAAGTGCAGTCATCCAGTATTTGTCCTTTTGTGACTGTCTTATTTCACTTAGCATAATGTACTCCCAAGTTCATCCATGTTGTAGCATGTGTCAGAATTTCCTTTTTAAGGCTGAATAATATAACACACACATACATACACACACACTACATTTCGTTTATCCATTCATCTGTCAGTAGATACTTAGGTTGCTTCCATCTTTCTGGCTGTTGTGAATAATACTGCCATGAACATGGGTGTATAAATGTCTCTTTGAGACCTTGCTTTCAATTATTTTGAGTATATATCCAGAAGTGGAATTGCTGGATCAGATGGTAATTCTGTTTTTAAGTTTTTGAGGAACCTCCATACTGTTTTCCTATAGTGGCTGCATCATTTTATAGTCCCACCAACAGTGCAGAAGGGTTCCGATTTCTCCACATCCTCACCAACATTTGTTATTTTCTGTTTTTTTTTTTGTTTTTTTTTATAAGAGCCGTTCTAATTGGTGTGAGATCAGCAAAGAGTAATATTTTTGAAGTAGATTAGTTTTAGTCATTGTGATTTGACAAGGTTTTAAAGGGGTTAATTGTTGTCTGAAATATATAAATGTTACATGGGGAAAAAGTATGTTTTCAGACACTAGAAAATCATATTGCCGATACTGAAAGAAAATAAAAATAATATCTGATGTTCAAATTATAATTGAATATATTGCCTTTCGTAAAATTTAACAAAGGTAATTTTTTTAAAAACAGTCTTTAAACCTGTTGACTCCCAGGTGGTTATAAGATTAAATATATTTACATTAAATATAATAATGAGCATTGCCTTTGCTGAATTTAACTTTTAGTTCCCTGGAGTTTCTTTTTCTTTTTTGGCCTATGCTTGGGCCATAATACATAAAAGCAAAATAGTCAACCGAACAAAAGTTGTCAATAGGAAGTAATTGTTAAATTTAAGTATTACGTTATTTTGAAATACCTCCCAAAATACATGTCATCTTAACAGAAACTAGAATTCTGGGTTGATACTAAATCCCCCGTCTTGAAGGGAGCCAGGGAGTATTCTTGTTCAGTTAGAGGTAGTAGTTAATACCTATTGGATTCTGATAACCTCACCAACAGTTTAGATACCGTCGGTCCAGAGTTCTTTTCAATATGCAGTATTACTTTGAACTTGAGAGATTTGATAGCAACAGCTTAGTTAATGACCAAATCATCTTCTTGGAGGGGCTCTCCTTATCTTCCAAAATCTGTTTGATAAAATAAGTAATAGGAGGGTTTTATGGAAATGTGAGACATCACAGCAATTGAAGGCCATTCTTTTTGCAGTAGGAAGAGGATTTTCTCCTAGATTTTGATTATCATCAAGTCTTTTGTTTTGGTTTCCATGTATTTATTACATTGAGATCTCAGTATAGCCTGCTGACTACTTAATTTTGAAAAACTCCAGGCAGAACTTGGCTCTCAGTGACGGTTAATAGACTTTCTAATCAGAGGATACACTACTCTCTCTTTCTCCTCTTATTAGTTACATTGTAACATCAAATCCAGTTAAAATTTGACCTGTCAAGATCTTTACTTAGGAGAAAGGAAAACAATGTTTTAAATTCTCTTTACTCTGTCACTGAGCCAAAGAAAACATTAGTTAAGGGTCATATATAAAAACCAACTTAATGCTGGTGTTTTAAAATTTTAACATAAAATTTACCTCATAAAATAAATGTACTTCAGATTAATGTTATGGCCAATTAAAGAGTGGTGGGACCTGGAAGGAGAGAAAGGAGAAGATAGCAAAGGGGATGTGTGGGTGACTGAGCTGGGGTGACACCTGCTATTAGGAGTAGTGGGATTCTGAGCCGTTCCTTACCATTACGCTTAGAAATGTTGATTAGCTGGCAGTTACTCTTAGTATCTTCATCGCTCCAGTTCTTAGGCCATTTTCAGTAACGCCATCAGAATAGCCTGGAGGCAGCACCAGCGACTTAGCAGCGTCTCTCTGCGAGGTAAGGAACATCCAGCAAAAGTCCCAGGGCTCTTGTGCCGGAATTCTCTGCGTTGATCCACAGTTACTCTTATTTTTTCTTATTTTAACACAGGTTTTAAACTTAATTTTTATTTTAACCTAATGCACGTATGTGGTTTAAAAGTAAACCGTACACAAAACGTACGACAAGAGAGGACCCTAGCACCCCTCTGCCCTCCAAATCCCACTGCCCCAGGGACGTTGCCTTCTGCTTTTTAAGTGATTTCTTCCAGTATCTCACTCCACACTTCGAAACAACCTGCTTACGCGCCTGTTTCCTGGGGTTTTCAGTTTTAGTCTTCTAATAACTTCCTACTTCAGAAGATGAAAAATGAGCTTTTATACCTTTCTCTCTCTCCTCTCATTATAGTTATGATAAGGTAGTCAGTGTTCATATTGTTACGGTTATGTAGATATGGTTCAAATGAAGTCAATAGTATATTTATATTTCCTTATAAAAACGTTCTGTTTTACCTGGAATTAAAAAGTGCCTGTTTCCTTTTTACTTGCTTGACTATTTTTTTTTCAACGTACCTATCACTAATTAATCTTAAGTATCTGTAGCAGCAATAAAATTCCTTTTAAACATGTCAGGTATCTGTCAATTTATTTCCTTCTCTGAGACTTACCTCTGGGACCCTCTGCCCCCTGCTTTAACCTGCCCTGGCTGTTCCTCGTGCCTGTTGCATAGCTGTTGTCCTGGAACCTCCTTCCCCATCATCGTGAGAATTGCCTTCGCTTCTCTCCTGTTTTGAATTCCAAGTGTAACACTCGATATACTCCATTTTTGTGAACAAACTTTTCCTTCTTTCTAAGAAAGAGTGAGAGAGAGGTATCTTTTGAGACATGGCACATCTGGAAATGTTTTTATTCCATCCTTGCACTTGTTTGATAGTTTGGCTACATATAGAATTCTCACTTAGAAATTATTATCCTTCAGAATTTTAAAGACTTTGCTGTTGAATAGTCCAGGAGTGTAGTTGTTGAATATTTCAGTGCTTTGTTCCCTTGATTTTTTTCTTTTCTGGAAATATTAGGATTGATTGTCTCTGTATGATGTTTTGAGGTTTTATGCTGTGTGTGTGTGTGTGTGTGTGTGTGTGTGTGTGTGTGTGTGTTTTCCATTTATTTGGTGGGCCTTTTCTGTCTGGAAACTTGTCTTTTGTTTGAGGGATTTTGTTTTGTTTTGTTTTGCACTATTTGATAATTTCTTTCCTTTTTCTCGCGTGCTCTGCTGGAATTCCTGCTAAATGGATGTTGAACATCCTGGATCCAGCCTCTCTCTCTTTCCCCTCTTCTACCTCCCACTTCCTCTCTCTCTCCTTTTCCTCTCCCCCTTTCTTTCTTCCTATGCTTTCTTGTTTTATAGCTCTTTTTATTCTATTCTCAAAGAGAGTTCTTCCATTTTATCTTCCAGTCCTCTTGTTGGATATGATCATTTCTGCTTTCAGCCAAGAACATGTTTTTGCTTTCTGAATTCTTTTTTTTTTTGTACCACTCTTTTCTTATTTCACGAATACTGTCTTTTCTGTGAAGCTGTCAATTATGAAGGTGTTCCGAAGTTTGTTCTCAGGATAGTTTGTTTACCCAAAGTTATTTTTCTGTTTTGGTCTCTGTCTTTTGTGATCGAAGCTTTTCTCAAATACGTGGTGATCCTCAGTTGTCATTTCATGTTTAAAAATGCACTAAAAAATTGATTGGAAGGTGTGTTTGTGGGTCAAGACTTGTCACTTGGTGGCTTGACCTGTAGAGGGATTGTGCGGGAACTGAACTCTTTCATGGGGTCGTGGTGGTGGTGGTGGTGGTGGTGGTGAAATGCCAGCAGTTGCAGGTCTTTCTTTTGGGCCAATACATTTCTTCAGAGACAGAACTCAAAGCTCCTATGGGGATTTTGGGGACAGGGATGCTTGGCCAGCAGCATTCTGGGAACCTGGTAGAGGAAGAGGGTTGGGTGATTGTGCCGATCTACGAGCAGACCCCCTTCTCTGTGTCTTTTCACTTCACTTGGTGCTCTCACCAGGGTCCTTAGTGTTGCCTGGTACCTGGAGTGCGGAGCTCTAAGCGTTCAATCCCCAGGTAAGGGAGGGCAGGTGCCTGGACACTGTTGGGTGGGGAGCTGATGACGCTTTATATAAACTTTGTACTTCCTCACTCGCCACCGCCCCCATTCAAGTCCTGTCACCTTTTCCCTCTAGTTCTCCAGGCTGTTCAGCTTTCTACTGCCGAGTCTCTGGAGTTGACTTCATTGGCTCTCACCACGTAGGCAATTTGATTTTGTGGCGACTTTGTTAAGTAGACCATTTCCAGGTGCTTGCTTCTTCCACACCTGCACTTGAATGGTTGGTCTCTGCCCCACAGCCTGCACCCACCTGTTTCTACTCCCTAGATTTCGTCTTCTGAAAGGATACCGAGGCTTTTTCTGTGGAAGGCTTCTGTTCCATTCTACTTCAGTTACAAACTTGAAATGATCTTCTCATTTCAAGTGTGTCTATCCAGGTTGCAAGTGTTTGTATGTTTCATCTTCTTATAAAAGAATTTCAGTTTCTAACTTTGTAATTTTAAAGACTCTAAGCACACAGTGAATTCATTAACTTTGTGATTATCAGGAGTGTAGCAGTTGGTAAAGGCCTGCTTCTGTAGCTGTAGATTTTTTTGCATATGATTTAAAGTCTTTAATATGTGTCTATTTCAACAGTGTTCTCATGCTTTTACAGATCAACTTTAAATTTAAATGCCAAGTTGGGAAAGACCTTTTAATTGCTTATAATACAGATACCTTTTTGTTCCATGTATAGTATTTTAAAAATATATTTATATGTATATATTTTATGTAATTTTATATATGTTAAAATTTAATTAGGAGAGTCTTTTGCTCTTATAAACACTTGATTTTACAATAAATACATTATCACTGCCTGAAAGGTATGTATTATGTTACACACCAAAACTTGTATGTGGAAACAAGGTTGACTTTTCAATTCATTGATTTAATTCAAATAATTTATTTTCATTATAGAAGTTTTACAGGCGAGAAGCTTAAATGCATTCATATAAAGGTAGTCAGAGTGTATTGAGGAGGGAAAGCAACATGCCTTTCTCTGTTGGCTGTTTATTTAGATGTAAGCTTTGTGCATTATATTAAAAAGTGGAGGGATTTGATTTCTGAAATTGTATGTTGATTAATCATCTTTTAATATTAAGAATAACATTAATAAAGAAGTAACACACCATTTGTGTGGAGAAATAAATTGTGCTAACTCTGTCCCACCAAATACAGCTGTGAACTTAGAAGAATGTAGGCCCCTGAGCAAGATGAAGAAAATGGATGTAATAAAACCCGTGGGCTTCACTCTGTGCTCAGAGCTGTGTAGCCCTCCTCAGACTTTATCTGAAGCCTGTTAACTTTGTCTCAGATGTAAAACTAAAGCAGCGGAGTGGGAGCTTCGGCGATGGCTTTTTCAAGAGACCAAAGACAGCAGAAGAATTAGAAAACAAAACCCAGTGGTCTGAGGTCATTTTGTAGAATAGTGATGCCGCGTGCGTTCGTGGAGGCTGTTCTTAGCGCTGGGCCTGTCTTGTTTATTCTGTGATTTACCCTTACCTGTCACTTACCTCTTTTAATGGAGAGAAGGCTGAGCTGGCAAGTTCGGTGGTTTGTTCAGGGACTTGTGATAGTAAGCATGGAGTTGGGATTCAGACTAGGTTTGTAAGAGTTTACAGACCGTAACTTTTTTTTAACCATACAATATTACTAGAATTTGAAGGCATCATCTTTTCTTAGGATGGCACAGAAATGGATGTGTTCAAAATATACCCAAGTCAGTCAAGAAAACATTGCTACTAATGCTTAGATTAAGAAATATGGGAAAACCTTGGTTTAACATTTAAGTTAAAGAGTTTCCAATAAAATTGGTTTTTAAAAAGTTTCATCACTTAGAAACCCTGACACCAGGTATCACAAAACTGAATTGAGGGATGCATGTCATTCCTTAGTGCCAGGAAGATAAGGTGTGTCTGTTTATGGGTGTGTTTTGGCCAGAGGTTATTGTGAAGGTTATTTCATTCTATAGGGGATTTGAATACTATATTAGTTTTCTGTTGCCGCTGTGCCAAATTACCATAAACTTCGAGACTTAAAATAATACAAATGTAATATCCCATAGTTTCTGTGGGTCAGAAGTCCACCACGAGCCTCACTGGGCTAAAATCAAGGTGTCAGCAGGCATGCGTTTCATATTGGAGACTGCGGGGTGGGGGGGAGAATCCACTTACAGACTTATTCGGGGAGTTGGCCAAATCCACTTCCTTGTGGTCGTGGGACTGGGACCGAGGTCCCTGTTTCCTTGCTGGCTGTCAGCATGGAGCCACCCTTAGCTTCCAGAGACCTCTCTCCTGTTCTTGCATGTTGCCCCAACATCTCAGGAGCCATCAACAGCTTGTCAAATCCTTCTCATGATTAAAATCCGTCCTTCCCTACCTGCTGCATTTGTGTGGTCTGCTTTTAAGGGCTAGTGTGATGACTTTGGGCCCACCCCAACAATCCAAGATAATCTCCCTTTTTTAAGGCCGATTGATTAGTAACCTTCATTCTGTCCGCAGGGCAGTACTGAGATTGAATGGATAATCAAGAGATGGGAATCTTGGGGGTGGGGTACATCTTTAGAATTCCTCTTACCACAGTCACTTTTACAATAAAACTCTTGATTCGCAGTACATTCTGTCAGCAGTTTCATTGTTCACACTTGTAGCTATGCAAAGTAAGAATGGCAGGTGTAACACCTCATGCTGTCTTTCTAAAGCTAACTTTTTTTTTTTGTATTAAAAGCTTTTTTCTTGTTATGGACTCGTCTTTTTACATTTTTTTGAAGATTTATTAAAATACAGTTAACATACAATATTATATTAGTTACAGGTGTACGTCATAGTTATTCAACAGTACCTATCTAGCTCTGTACAGTGTTATTACCACATTACTGATTTTATTCCCTGTGCTAAAGAAGTGATCCCCATCAGTCCAGCAACCATCTGACACTGTACCCCGCTATCACAGTATTATTGATCTGTTCCTCCCTTTTACAAATTTTCAATTAGAGTTGACGTTTAGTATTATTTTATATTAGTTTCAAGTGTACAGCATAGAGGTTAGACATTTATATAATTTAGGAAGTGATCCCTCTAACTAGTACCACCTGGCACTATACATAGTTTTTAGCCATATTATTGATTATGTTCCCTGTACTTTACCTCCCCATGACTTTTGTAACGACCAATTTGTATTGCTTAATGCCTTCACCTTTTTCACCCTGCCCCCAACCCCATTCCCATCTATCACCTGATAGATCTAGTAGCCATCTGGCACCATGTATAGTTATTACAATATTACTGACTATATTCCTTATGCTGTGCCCTGCATCCCCATGACTACTGTGTAACAACCAATTTGTACTTCTTAACCCTTTCCCCTTTTCATCCATCCCTAACCCCCTCCCATCTTAAAGAAGTCCCTCTAAGATTCCTTGTAATACCGGTTTGGTGATGATGAACTCTTTTAGCTTTTTCTTGTCTGGGAAGCTCTTTAACTGTCCTTTGATTCTAAATGACAGCTTTGCTGGGTAGAGTGATCTTGGTTGTAAGTCCTTGCCTTTCATCACTTTGAATATTTCATGCAAATCCCTTATGGCCTGCAAAGTTTCTGTGGAGAAATCAGCTGTCATTCTTGGATCTCCCTTGTAGGTAACTAACTGCCTTACTCTTGTGGCTTTTAAGAGTCTCTCTTTGTCTTTAACATTTGACATTTTAATTATAATGTGTCTTGGTGTGGACCTCTTTGGGTTCATCTTGTTTGGGACTCTGTGCTTCTTGGGCTTGTATGACTATTTCCTTTGCCAGGTTAGGGAAGTTTTCTGTCATTATTTCTTCAAATAGGTTTCAATTCCTTGCTCTCCCTCTTCTCCTTCTGGTACCCCTATAATGCGAATGTTGGAACGCTTGATGTTGTCCCAGAAGCCTCTTAAACGCTCCTCAGTTTTTGATTCTTTTTTCTGTTCTCTGTTCTGGTTGAGTGTTTTCTGCTACCGTATTTTCTACATCGCTGGTTTGATCCTCTGCTTCATCTAATGTACTGTTGATTCCCTGTACTATATTCTTCATTTCCGTTACTGTATTCTTTATTTCTGACTGGTTGGTTCTTTATGTTTTCTATCTCCGTTATTATGTTTCCTATCTCTTAAAGTTTTTCCTGAGATCAGTGAGCATTCTTATAACCAGTCTGAGTCTGGTAGGTTGCTTGTCTCCATTTGGTTTAGTTCTTTTTCTGGCGCATTGTTCAGTTCTTTTATTTGAGACATGTTTCTTTGTCTCCCCATTTTTGCCTGCCTCTCTGTGTTTGTTTCTATGTATTAGGTAGGGTTGCTATTTCTTCCAGTCTTAGTAGAGTGGCTGTATGTAATAGGTGTGCTGTGTAGCTCAGTGGCACATCTTCCTGGTCACCTGAGCCACGCTCTCTAGGTGTGTCCCTTTTGTAGGTTGTGTGTGCCCTCCTCCTGTAGTTGAGCCTTGTTTGATAATTGCACATCAATGGGAGGGACTGACCCTGGGGCTCACTGGTTGTGAGGACTGGCCTTGACTACAGTGGAAGGGTTGTTGTGCAGGGGCTGATCCTACAGAGCAGGATCTGCTAGACTCACATCTTTACAAATAAATCAAGAAAGACATTCATTCGTAATTTTTATTCACTTTTGTTATTATGCCAGAGCATTTGTGATTGATAAATCAGAGCTCTGTTTCATATAGTCTTGATGTTTTGGGTGAGGGTTACTCCTAAAGTGCAGCTCTGGTTTCTTTGTTGGAATGAAACTTTTTTTTTCAGATTTGTTTTTGTACTGTTTTGGCTTGAAAAATAGATTTCTTATAAACATGCAGATTTACATTGGTTTGAGTTCTATCCAGATATGTTGACAGATATTTTAGGTCTTAAAGTATTAGGAAACTTGGAATTATGATGAGGAAGGCATATTTTTCACTGTAATTCTGCAGCAAAAATGTGAAACCTAGGTGTTTTTACTTTTTGGAATAGCATTATTCAAATAATTATACCTAATTATCAGCTTAATACAATTGAGGACATGTAGGAATTAAAGCATAGCTATATAGCTAATATGTTGCTGTTCATGCTTCCCAGTTATATATGTTCAAATAAAATATTAAAGTGGGATATAATTTGATTCCAGTATCTTCCTATCAAACCTAAATTGCTCAGATATTCATGTGACAAAGATATCAATCAATGCTTTCCATTTTATTATTTCTTTAAAGTGTGCATTTAATAACCTTTCAGTGTCCTGTCATGAAAATTTGTAATTTGTCTCCCTTCTGTGTGAAAGGATATTTTTGTTAATGATAAAATGTTGTACCTATGAGTCAGCCCTTCATAAATGCTCGTTTAATTCTCACTGTTCATCCCCAGGCTTTATTAAGGATAGCGATTTCTTCTCTTTGATCACAGTGGTGCCAGGAGCTTTTTTACGTTCCGTATTTTCTTCATTGCTTTTACCACTGTCTGAAATCACTGAATTACTTCTTCGTATATTGATTGTCTTTCCCAGTAGAATGTAAGCACCATAATCCAGGGACTTTGTACCACTGGTGCCTAAAAAGGATCTGGCATGGGGTAGACACTCATAACTCGGCTGGCATTCCATAGCTGTAGCAGCAAAGTCAGGAGGAGAACCGCTTGTTTTACTGCAAATCTTGAGGCCTTTCGGTGTCACTACTTATGCAACGCTCTTATAATTTGTTGAAGTGGTGTTTGATTAGAGGTTTATGATTTCCCATATAAACAGGGTTTGCATGTTTGTTGATTGTAATTCTGGATGGTTGGTAGTTGACTTAACACTAAAACAGCATTGGTAATGGACTGTTTCTTGACAGTGTTATAATCATTATTTTAAAAATAAGGTAACAGAGGAGAGATTTTTGTTGTTGTTACTCATTTGAACCTTATGAAAAGACCTCCTAGAGTTTCCTAGGACATTAGAGTTGGGACAGGAGGTTCCATGATAGCACCAGCCACTGTATGAAAGCATTGCACAGGACTTCAGGTCACAAGCCTGTTTAAGCCCGAGACAATGCAGTTGGACGTCTCCACCTGCACAGGCACTTAACACAGCATTTGGAAGAGTGGGGGGATGGGGGTGCAGAGAGACTATTATCAAAATGTCATCTGGTTTAGAGACAACACTTTTTTTCAAAAGCTTTTAGAAACAAGTCTTGTTTTTCAGGTCTGCTTTTTTATAAAAACAATTTTTTCTTTTTCCTTTTTAGTTTTTATGTATCACCTACCTCCTAGTCATTGTTTAATGCTTAACATATGGTAGCTTTTCAATAAATTTATTGACTTATTCTTAGAATGCAACTTACACTTGCATAAAACATTCTGCAGATATGGACTGAAATGTTGGATTTTTAAAAAATGATTTAATACTAGAAGTAACTACCTTATGAGTAGATTGTCTGAAGTCTGTTGTATTTCTTTTATTTTATTTCAGGGCCTCTCACTTTGTTTTCTTTTTATAGCTTTACTGAAGTATATACAATAAACAGCACATATTTAAAAGGTACAGTTTGACGCATTTTGATACCCATGAAACCATCACCAGTGTCAAGATAATGAACACATCCACCACACTGAAAAGTTTCCTTGTGCCTGTAACCCCTCTTTTCCTCTCTGCACAAGTTAAACCACTACCATGTGATCCAGCCATCCTGTTTCTACGTAGTCACCCCAAAAAAATGCATGTTTATGTCTGCCTTGAGACTTCTACGAGAATGTTCATTGTGGCTTTTTTCATAATAATATCCAAACTGGAAACAAGCCAAATGTCCATCAACAAGTGAATGGATAAACAATTGTGATAAACCCATACAGTAGAATAGGATTCTGCTATAAAAAGGAATGAACGGTTATAATATTTGGTTTCAACTAAAGGCTGCCATATTTGAAGCAGATTTGTCATCTTTGTTGCGTTTTGCTTGGTGTGTAGTAGAACTGATTTTTATTCCCTTAGCATCTCCCCCCAAATGGAGGAAACTAGCCTAATATTAAGAAGTTAATTATATAGGTGAACCATAAAAGGATATAAGTTATAATTCGATAATTTAGGGTTGATTGTTCCTCTGAGAACTTAGTCAAAAATGGTCAGTTAATTTGTTCTGCTTCAGGACTTGTTTCTATAAGACCAAGTAGCTTATACACGATTGGTAAATAAGAAATGATATCAGCAATGGTTGTATGGGTTTGTGTAAGATTTTTCATGGGCAAGGGGAGTGGAACAGAGGGAGCAGAACTTAAAAAGGGAAGGAAAAAGCCTTCGGATTGGCAATTGTACAGACAGAAATTTTTTGAAGTGTGATTTCGTAACAGTAAAGATACGTTGTGAGGGTTTGAACGGACCGGTTTCCTTGCCAGCCTTAGCCCTAGCGAGCCACACTTCCTCCTGGGCCCATCTTAACCACAGCCTCAGTCTACATGGTTTTCCCACCTGCAAGTCTGCACTTCCACTTTACTGTTTCTGTTCATTGGTAACATTTCCTGGGACAGTCCCGAACAAGGCTTAAATTGCTTGCCTGAATTATCCAAGTTATCTCTTGAGGAACCAAAATTCTGTTCACAAAGGTGCATAAATTTTGAATTGTCTGTCCCAACCCTAATTTTACCCCCTTTATTTTATTTATTTTGCAGAATGAGGTTTTTTTTCCTCATTCTCATTTTTTTAATGTGGCATTCTAACGAAAAAACACCCAAATTAAAGAAGTTTATTTTAAGTGATTTCCTGGAAATGTTTTATTTAAAATATTTCTTAGTATTTTTAGCTAATACTTATTTATATCTTGCTTACTGTGTGTTAGATGTTGTTCTAAGTGCTTATCAAAGATTAGCTCATTTTAGCCTCACAACAGTACTACTTAATGAGTCTGGTATTATCCTTGTTTTATGGATAACGGAACTGAAGATCAGAGAGGATGAATAACCTGCCCAAGGTCACACAGCACAGGTAGTTTGGTTCTATAGATTGTACTCCTAACTACTATACTACTTGCCTTCTGCACCATGTTGAATATAATAAACTAGAAGTTATTATGATTTTCTTGTGTAAGTCACATTGGTGGCTTTATAGCAAATTAAAACCTTGGCAGCATTAAATGCAGTGAAGAGTGGCAGGGAACACATAAGGACAGCGTAACAGCTTCATCTATTCAGAAGCTGGGAAAATGGTGTCAAATTTAAACTGCTGAAATTGTTATAATAAATAGTTTATTAGAAATCTTCATTTTATTTGGTTTTTATTTATGGTTTTAAATTTCTCTTAGGCATATCACACCTGAAAAATTTTATGTGGAAGCTTGTGATGATGGAGCAGATGATGTCCTTATCATCGACCGTGTGTCCACAGAGGTTACCCTCGCAGGTATTTTATAGCCAGATTTAGAAGTGTCTGAGAGCGAGTTCGTACCTAAGTTGCATTCATTAAAATAAATTAATCAGATGTGTGTCAGTGTGTGGATCTCTCAGTGTCTTATAAAATTTTAATTCTTGCTATGTCATTTGATTTTTATGCATTAATTTTATGCTTTATCCTTTTTATGAAAAGAGAAATGATCTTGAAAATTTTCCTATTTATAAAAATTTAAAAACATAATTATTTCTTTATTTGTTCCCTTATCTGTACTCGAACAGGAATAGCTTTATTGATGTCTAAGTTCTTTCTAGCGGTACGATTTAGGGTATTTTGAGTGTGAGTAGGTTGTTTGAGCATTAAGTGCGTGGAATTTTAATAGCTACTTTTGTTTTTTTTAGATATTCGAGACTGAGGACAATTTAATAAATGAAAAGTAATATAAGCATCACTGACTAAAACTTGTGTTTTAGGCAAATGACGTTTCTAAGCTTTATCTTATTTGTCCAGTTATATTTTGGTTTTTGCTTCTCTGGGGTATAAAAAACAATTTTTCTTATCTTTTTTTATAGTTTTTTTTCAATTGTGTGGAACTCTGATTTCTGACTAGATTAATGTGAAATAATTTTGGTGAGAAATTAATTTCATGTTTCATTTGTTTAAAAATTCACCTATAGACAGAGTTCTATATTTTTTCTTAAGTACAGTATTTGAGTAACCATAGAGTAGGCATTCAGTAGACAGTAAATATCCTTTGAATGAATAAGCGAAATATGAAAATATTTTGCATAAGATAGTAAAATGTAAGAAAGGAATAGCTATGCATTCCCATTTCCTTGGTTATCTGGTTATGCTAAGTACCATATATGTAGTTTTCATTTGACGAAATGGACTTAGAGCTCTCTTTCAGTTTGATAATTTGGCATTTGCTATGTCTGTTGCTTAGTGGCTGCTCTCTCAAGACAGCTGATTGGTTTTAACCATGTTAGTGCATTTTCCTGAAGTTTAATCACACTACTTATTTATACCATATTGATACAACCTAGTGTCTTATAAAAAGCTTTAGTATGGATGAATGTATTTTCAATTATTTTTGACTTTTCAGTGACACTTAATTTGTAGGTACAGATTGCAGACCCATTTGAGTGGACAAAGCTATAGGTCATGGACATATTAGGTTGGTGCAAAAGTAGTTGTGGTTTAGAAGGTTAAAAATAATTGCAAAAACTGCAGTTACTTTTGCATCAACCTAATAGTTTGGCTGTGAAGATAATGTCAAGCTCTCAGTAGATACACGAAGAGACTGATCTGCCGCCCATGATAGTGAGGGCGGACTCAGTGTCTCTGCCAGTTTCTTTTTATCTTTGGAAATGCAGACCATTGCGCGGAAAGAGGGTTTTTTTTTCTTCCATGAAAAACCGATATATATTCTTAGGAATTCTCATAGTTTTATTGCTGCTCCTCTCCAGTCAATATACCTTACAGCCCTATCTATTGAAGTTTATCAAATGATCCCCATGTGTTCAGGGTTTGCTCTGACCTGTTTGTACTGCGCTGGGGTTCCCTTTCTCACGGTAGTTAATTATGGCACAGCTTTGCTAAGTTGATTGAATTACTGAGTGAAACAGAAATGAATTTTAGACTTTATTCAGAATTACAGGACTGCTTTTAAGAAAAAGAACTTGGGTTTATAGCAGTGTCTCAAAATGGATTCCAAGATGATAATTAACCTGTGACTGAACGAAAACCTTTATGGCCACATAAGTTTGGGAAACCGTGAATTAAACAGTGGAGCAGCGTTGTTTTACCATAGGCCTTCTCAGAGCTTTTATCCCCCTGCTGGGCATTCTGCCTCTTCCTGGGAATGGTCATATGGGTGTCAGAAGAAGCTTATTTCACGGGGAGACCCTACCTCCTCCTTTTTGGGAGCATTATTCCCTAGAGTTCCACAAAATATTTTTGTGAACCACGTTGACTTAAAGTTTAACAATTACGAAATGAACCCTGTAATCTAAGATGAATAGATTAATTTGTTTATAAGGGCGTTATTGATAAAACCATGGGTGACGATGGTGACTCCCTGCACACTTGTGTAAATGACTGTCAGCCGCGAGCAGGGCTTTCCCTTCTGCTTACCTTCCGTGGGTCTTCGCCTCCACACCCCACATTCTTAGACGTGGGTAGGCAAGTCTTTTTTTGCATTCCATTAGTTGCATGTTAAGATTAAAATCTTGTCTCAACCCTCCTTTCCATTTACTGTCTAATTTTCTTAATGGGATAGAGACTTACTTTCTGGTAAGAGGTTAAATAAATTTTGTTGAAAATTGACATTAGAAATAACCCACAATTTACCTGATGAGAATGCTGAAGTGTATTGCTTTTGACACCATATTCTGGACAGGCAGACACCTTTATATGTAATGTGGGTATCTTTATTTTAAATTCTACCAAAATGGAGGCGTTACACTAATGAAGGAGTATTGCTTTCTAAGAATAAATCATGCATGTTGATTTAGTTGAAGTAACTATTAAAATCACACTAAATTTGCCTTTGTATTGGTAAGTGTTTTCTATGTGATTTTTTTTTTTTTTTTTCCTTTCAAAGTCAAGAAAGATATTCCTCCTTCAGCTGTCACAAGACCAATATTTGGTATACTGGGCACAATCCATCTGGTGGCAGGTAAGGAAAAATAAGATGGGGAAAGACAGTAATAAATTAACACTTAGAATATAAGATGAAGACATACTTCATACCATGCTTTAGGCAATAAACCTATAGATTAGGTATTTGTTATTTAATTTCTTAAAGTAATATACCCCAAATGGCAAATGGTTAAATTTATCAGCCTAAGGTTCTATTGAAAAGCAGTTTTGTTTTTGGTTTTATTTCAGCTAGAGTTGAAATCCTAGTCAACTAGACATTTTTCATAAATTCTGAAAGGAAAAATTTTCATGCGTTGATGGATGAGAGTATCCTACCTTCAACCCCATGCTGAGTTGAATATGGCATAGAGCCTGTTAGAGCATGTTGCCTGGTTCTGTGTTATTAGGAAACTGATTTTGTTGATCTAAATTTCATTTATTGAACTTTTTAAAAATTCCTGTTTTATCAGGTACGGTGCTAGATGCTGAATTGTAAAAGATGCACGTCCTTTTGTCCTGCACTTGACAGTCTAGTGAGAGAGGCGTTGAAGTAGTAAATGACTGTAGTGCAGCGGCAGAGGAGCTCTAGCCGAGAGCCGTACCTGGGAAACTGCCAGGGAGGACCCTTGGGGGTGGAGCCCTGAACAGAGCCTAAGAATTAATGTAGTGGGAAGGGCTACCCTGTTTTGTTTGTGGGAGGAGGAGGTGGCCAGGGTCAGGGTTGGGGTGCGGTGCGTGGCGCTGTGATGACGCCTTGGTTCTGACTGCTCGTCTTTGTACAGGTGCTGCTTGACCTACAGGGGGGTTGTGTCACCGTGAACCCATACTAAGCTGAAACTACTGTACCTCGAAAATGCATTTAATACACTTAACTACCGGCCATCATAGCTTAGCCTAGCCTGCCGTAAACATGCTCAGAACACTCCCATTAGCCCACAGTTGGGCAGAACGCAGTAACTACAATGTAGAGTATCAGTTGTTTACCCCCGTTATCCCATCGCTGACTGGAAGCTGGGGCTCTCTGCTGCCCAGCATCGTGAGAGAATGTAGTACGGCGGATGGAGCCGTAGCCCGGAAAAGATGAGATTCCGAAATCGGAACACGGTGGCTACCGCATGAGGGTCGCTTTTGCACCATTGTAAAATCGAAAACTCATGAGGTGAACCATGGTAGCCGGGACTCCGTAATGCTGCAGGAATCACTAGTTATACTGCCTCAGCACATTGCTCTACCGCTTAGAATGACACGAAGGAAATAGGAGGGGCACAGACGGGCCATTGCTCTGCAGCGGTCAGATCTCATGACCTATGGCGCTTTAAGCAACACACTGGGAAGTGTATTAGCAGAAACCTGTCTGTCTTGGGCATGACGGGAGAGAGAAGTGTTTTCTGTCCCTACCTTTCATCTGCTAAGGTGACTACTCTGCTACCAAAAACTTTTGGTTTTATCTTGTTGAGAAAAAAATTTGACCTTTTGATAGGAATTTTTCTAAATAATATGCTGGTGTTTCTATTCATAAATTGTAAGATTGCTTTAAAAAGAAAGTTTGGGCCTTTGAGCTAGACAGCACAATACAGTCTCATTCTGCCAGTTTTTAGATGTTTAAACAATAAGGACTGCTGTTTTTGGCTTTAGAGATGACTTATTTATATTTATGTGAGTTTGGCTTGGCTTTTTGCAGGAAATTATCTAATTGTCATTACCAAAAAGACAAAAATAGGTGAATTTTTCAATCATGTAATCTGGAAAGCAACAGATTTTGATGTCCTTTCTTATAAGAAGACCATGTTGCACTTAACTGATATTCAGGTAAGAAATGAAAGCACTTAACTAATTGTAAAACCCAAAGGAGCACCATGGAGGTGGCAGGAGGGAGGTGGAATGCAAAGAATGTTGATGGAGTTTTTAAGCCTGATTGTTTAAGCAACCCATAGAGCAAGGCCACTGTACATGCCTATATCCTTAGCCATAAAATGTATGAAAAATTCTTCATATACTTTATTTCTCTTGGTTTCTTTTTAAAAAGAAAGCTGAGTTCTTAAATTATGAAATTTCATATGGAGGGAAAAGGACGAGCAGAAATTGCATATGTCTCACCACCTGGATTTCACTTCATATCCTTTTTGTGAAGAATAAAATATTAGATACCTTTGAAGTTCCACTCAGTCTATCTCATTCCCTCTTTCCACAGAAAGTTTTCTTCACTTTTACCACCACGTGTGACTATACATGTGTATATATGTTCAATCCTTTTGCACGATTCCTGTATACACAGATTTCAGTTGTCAGTCCCCCAACAACGTGATTTATATTTCAGTTGTGGTATATTAATTAAAGAACTAGCCACCAAACATGAAAGTGCAAAGAAACCAAAATTGACAAGTAGAAGTGGAATTCAAATCGAACATAAATGAGGTATAGCAGAAATAGCTGGTTTCCAAACATTAACAGTTATTTTTTAAAACAAGGATAAAAACAAATGTCAATCTTGGTATGCATTGGGAAAGCCAGCTAAAATGATCAGATAATAAAGATAAATATAACTTTTATGGTACTTCCCTTTTAATCTTTGTTTTTTTAAAAAATTCTGATTTACTTACCATCCACCCCCAACCAGTAAAGTTCCTTAAGAATGAGGATGGTATTATTCTCTTGTTATTTACTTTCTGTATTACTGGACTCCTTGTGAATTTCTGTTTCTCATTTGTCAAATGAAGATAATTTATGCTAATGTAACAGAGTTGTTTTTGAAAATGAGAGAGAATCTGTGTAAAGTGTCTGGCACACAGTAGGTCATAACCTAAGATGGTGATGCTTTGTCAAAATTGTGAAGGATACCAAAAGGCAGGAGTTCTGCCTTATCAATTAATATAATAATACCTTACACTATGTATGGAGCGTCTTCTGTGTCAGGAACTGTCCTCGGTCCTGGGGAAATGGTGTCCTAGCCCCGTCCTTCTGCTAGTAGCGTTTAACAGGGCTGGACTTACAGGTTTTTATATTCCTTCTTTTTTCAGGTTGACAGATTCCTTTTCAAGTATGAGATAGACTGATTTTTTTTCTCCCCTTTGTTTATAGTTACAAGATAATAAAACCTTCCTAGGAATGATAAACCATGTCTTGAGTGTGGATGGGTTTTACTTTTCAACCACATATGATTTGACCCACACTTTGCAGCGGCTGTCCAACACTAGTCCAGAATTTCAAGAAATGAGTCTCTTAGAAAGGGTAAGTTTAATTATCAGTTATTTTTACTTATTTGGGTTTTTTTTAAGGGGCATATCTCTATTTCGTCCATAAAAATACATAATGCTTTTTCTCAATTTTGGCTGTGTCTGGATCATATATGGCGCTTGGGAAACATACCATGTCTCAAATACACATCACAATCTCAAGTTCAGGACCCCAGAACTGGTATATGTTACACAGACAGGACCGAGAACCACTGATGTAGGTAGTCAGAAATCCAGTCTAAACAAGCTCTCCCTGATATATAGTATAATAGTTATTAGCCTTAGTAACACAATTACCGCTTGTAAAATTAATGTTCCAACAGGTGATGTTGTTTCTGCAGTGGTATTTATAGTTTTTGCAGCTAGAAAAGTAACAACTTACTGACTTAAGAACTTGAAAAATATCCTTTTGTTTAAGGGGAGGTTGTTATTTTTCTTTTTTCTTTTCTTTTTTTTTTTAAGATGAGTGTATCTTTAAAACTGGGCCTCAAATTATCTCAACTTAAAATTTCTGCAGTTCAGGAACATGGAAATTGCTGCCTTGGTTTTTTATTAACAAACCTTAGATGTGTTTGGAGGCAGACAGAATTTAAAATGTTGATGTCAGTTACCTATTAGGTTGGACCCTATGAAATTGCCAGTAATTGACCAGTTTGGAAATTGACCAGTTTTGACGAATAAAAATGGTAATTTCAAATCCGTATTTTAGTTGACTGGCTTTTTTGAGATTTCATACTCTATATAATCTAGTAAAATTTATGTAGGCTTACCTATAAATATGGATGTAAGTTAAGCAATCAAGAAATTTGGCTTGATAACTACAAAGAGACTTTTGCTTTTAAAAGGAGTTGCTACATTCCCCATTTGTTTATCAAATGTCTTTTAAATGCGTGCTATGTACCAGGCACTGTAGTAGCCACTTGGGGACACAGAATGAAAGGACATGGCTCCTTTCTTGTGGCAGCCTGCAGTGTATTGGGGAATGGAAGTTCGAGCAATCACAAAACAAGAGACAATTAGTGTCATGGAGATATGTACCAAAGTGTAGTGGTATCCTGAAGGCAGGTGGGTCTCACTCTGTCTAGGGGTGTCAGGGACAAATTTGCAAAGTAACCTTTGAGCTGAGACTTAATGATGAATAGGTCTTATTGGTCATGTGACAGTGGGAGATGGAGGGTTCCAGGCAGAGATGGTGACAATATTAGGCTAAACTGAAAAAGAAGCCATCACATCTGTGGGGATGGGAAAGGGAATTTTTGTCAGCTAATCAAGAGTCAGTTAAAGTTAACATAGGGAATCATAAAGGTGATAAATGCACCACATATACCTTAAACATTTTATCTTAAAATTTTTCATTGCCTGGTCAGTTTTTTGATGTAAGATCATAGACTTTTCTTTGTTTTTATTCCGTGATTCCTAATTGTCTTTCCTGGATAAATTACATCCATAAAGATTTTGACACTTACAGAGCAATCTATTTACAGAATCCTATAAAATTTTAGTACGTTTCTCTAATCTTTTATAGCTGCCATTCCCACTTCTAACTCAACAACAGTTTTGTTTTAGCATCTTGCCTTTTATCTAGTTAAATTCCAGATCATTTAGCTTTATAGAAACTGTTTGTAAGTCACATTTCATTGATTTATAAAGTAGTTAAATGATGTAGTGATGAATGACAAGTACAGCTGGGACAGACCGATAGGGAGCACACACCTGAGCCTCGGGAGGTATCCATTCATCTGGCGGTGGCTGAGTTTAAGAGCCACTCCCTGGGACTTCAGCTTGGGGCGGGGAGTGTGTGTCAGTTTTTGTGTCTTATAGAGAGAATGGAGAGAATTGGTTAATCTCCTGAGTTATTGAAGGAGCTGCTTCTGTATTTACAGTTTGCAAATCAGAATGGCCAGAGATGAGATCAGAGTTCTGGGCTGCTAGATCCCAGGACTGGTCAGGCCACGCAAAGATTTAGTTCCTTTTTTTTAAAAAATTACATTTATTGGGGTGACTGTGGTTAGTAAAATTCCATAAGTTTCAAGTGTGCATTTCTGTAGTACATCATCTGTATATCACATTGTGTGCTCACCACCCAGAAGATTTGGTTCTGTAGATGACAGAAAGCCAGTGAAGAATTTCCAGCAGACAGGAGACTTGTCATGTTAGAGGACTCCTGCTGGCAGCCTGTGGAGGAATGGGTGGGCAGGGCCAGGCCAAGACGTTAGGCAAGGGAAGCTTTTAGGCTAAGTGCTGGCCAAGGGTGGTAGGAGTAGATACGTAGAAGAGAGGATGGATTTGGAAGGAGATTTAGGACTGGCTGATTGACTAATATAATGAGAAGAAAGACTCCCAGGTTTCTGTCGGGGCCAGCAGCGTGGGCTTGGGGAAACAAGACAGGCAAACCCAGAGGAGGGGCAGACTTGAGGGGAAAGGGAAGTGCTGTTTAGAGCATGTCAGAGAGACCTGTTTCTAGCCACGAGGTGGAAACAGTGATTGTCTTATTAGTTTTCCTTCTGTGGAAACTCACTTTGGCAGGAGATATTTTATTAATTTTAAAACTTCTCTCTTAGGCAGATCAGCGATTTGTGTGGAATTGTCATCTTCTAAGAGAACTTTCTGCTCAGCCAGAGGTAATGTACACTTAAAAAAACCCTGTTTTTTTGCAACAGTCCAAGTTTTAATTGAATACATATTAAAAAATAAATACCCAGTCACCAGGGATTTGGGTAAACCTAATTTAATTGTTTATAACCTATAAACTTTGATCAGGTCTACCCTCTCACATCGGTCTAGGCTGGAGAAGACTAATTATTTTGCTCTGATCCTATAGAAACCTTAAGTAAAAATACATTGTTTTCTGTAAGTGGGAGAAATAGATTGGGTCTTGGTGGATGAATAATGGAGAAATGAGGGGCCAGAGCTAAGTCCCGAGGCAAGTGGAAAACTCTGCCTTTGTCTTCCTGTGGGGATGTGATTCCCTTCAGTCGTCCAGAACAGGTGCATGGATGTCACCTTCCCCTGTCCTTAGCTTGTACAGTGAAGTACAAACAAGGAGGCCCAGCTAGGAAGCATAATATATTGAATCTGAGTAAATATATTTCCCTAGAGCTTTATTTCTTGTCATTTGCTTTGATATATTTATTTATTTATTTATTTTTGGAAAAAGTAGTTTGAGCTGCAAACAATTAGCATGGGCATATCTTTTCCCTAGAGGAGTGAAGTTTTTGGAGGCAAAGACTGAAAAGGAGGGAGGCAAACATTCTACATCCTCATGTAGTTTCATTAGTGTTCCAAAATCTGGGAATATTCATGCCCAAATGATCGCAGCACATTCTTAAATTTCTTCTCATTGAAAAGACAATGTTACATTAGAGAAATTTGTTTAAAATTACAAGTTACTCATAAGCTTTCTACCTTGTTGTATTTGTATATTACCTCCTCATGTGTAAATATTTTTTCTATAGTGCTTTTTGTTTACTTTTAAGGTATATTTGTTCCTAAATGTAATGCATATCTTCATTTCAGGTCCATCGGTTTGCTATTCCAGTATTACATGGCTGTATCCTTACATAATACTACTCTAGTTTTCTAACAGTCTTTATTTGAATATTATTATAAGGCAAATTTAGAAACAGTCTCAAATATTCCATGTGTAGAGTATTTTAGAATTAGTAGGAATTGCTTTTGATAACAAAATCAAACCCATTAACATAAAACTTAAAATACTGGTTGTAAATGACGATTGTTTTTTGAAGAATGTACTCTTTAGACTGAATTCTCTCTGTTCTTGAGTTCTGGAGCTGGTGGTTTAAAAGATCGAGTAGGTATACTGTGTTTTGCCTTCATTAGATTTTGTATCAATAAACAAGATGAGTGTGAACCTAGCTATTGGAATGAGAACTTTCTGTAGCAATTAAAAAAGTTGGACTCGGGAACAAAGGTGACCAGCAATTGGAAGAGGAAAATTACAATTAGAAATCACATTTGTCATTGGAAATAGCCACAGAAAAATGAAGATAGTAGATGATACTGGGGTGGCGGAATTGGTGCAGATACAAAATGAGTGATGATTATCTAATTGTAAGTTCATTTAAAAAACTAACCTTTAGCCTAGACATCATAATAAAAAATAGGAAGCAAGTGAGTTGGCTGTTAAAGGAGAAGCACAGGATGCTGGTGAGAGCCGGTGCCAGGCCTGTGCCCTGTAGCAACGGAGGTGATCTCTCTGTCAGGCACACCCCACAGTCTGTGATTTGTTCATTATGTTAATATGATCTCCTTCAATCACGATGGTTGTTAAATGTAAGGAAAAGCAGAAAAGTAATGGAGGAAACATGATTCAAGTTGTGGGGGAATAAAACCCAAAGTCTCAGGGAATATACTCATGTTTATGCTGTTTCTTTGTTTTTGTTTTTTTCCCCCCTCCCCTTCCTGAAGCTTTCCAGGTTCTCCTAAGGATAAAATAAGAACAGATTTATTTAGGTAGTGCTTTAAGGGATTTGGGCCAATTGTGTTTTTTTTTTTTCCAAATGAAATTGAGAATGGACAATGTCAAGTGAGATTACAGAACGCTCTTTCTAGGCAATTTTAGAACATTTTATACATTTAGCTTGATCTAAAGCTTAATATTAGCTTTAATGGAGTTTCTTGACTAGAAATATAGTTATATGTTTCAGATGCACCCAGAAAGATCAGTAAGAAGAAAGACCCCAAGGCAGAAGCATGACTAGAGCAGAGTGGACAGAGAGAGGTGGTCCGGGAGGAAGCTGGGCCCAGATTGTGCGTGGCCAAACACGCTTTGTCTTTAACTGGGATGAGAGACCACTGGGATCCAAGTAGAGTGTAGGCATAAGACAGGATCGCTGTGACAGTGCTGTTAGAGAATGGCCAGAGGCCAGCAAGGGAGCAGACCAGGACTAATTAGGGGGCAGTTTCAGTCATCTGGGTCAGAGGTGACATTACCTGGGACACCGGGATGATAGCAGTGACAGTGGTGAAAAAATGGTCGGGCTCTAGATAAGTTTGGAAGGTAGAGCTAACAGGATTCTCTACAGATCGTACATAGGGCATAAAAGAGAGTTTACTATGAATCTAAATTTTTGGCCAGAGTGAATGGAAGAGTCTAGAGGTGGGAGGGAGGGTGAAGAGTATCCCGAGTTCCATTTGGACATGTGCAGCGTGAGTTTTCTGTAGATACCCAAGTAGGTTTAGATTCATACCACACTCCTATCTTGCGTACAATTTGTCAGCATTGTTTAATCTGGAAACAATACATGTAATTTCTATATATGGTATATTTTCTTAATGTGGTTAAGTTATTACTATGCACTCATGTTCTATTAATGGGAAATACTTTGATTGGATTCTCATCTCAAGGAGGAGTTGCTTCAGAGCTGGTGTGCGCTATTATGTAAGAGGTGAGATTAATTTTGTCAGCATGATTTAGTACTGGGTTGTATGTATCACTAATTAATTAATGTTTTGTTTTACAGTGACACGACTGTAACCTTCTGTATTCTATTTGTTTTCATTATCACTTTTATAGCCTCACTAAATATTTAATATTTATCTCCTGCTTCATTGTAATAATTGGGTAGGTCTTCTGTGCTTTACTCCAGCTCTGTAGTTACATTGCAAAAGTGAAGAGACACTATAGACTGCTTCTAACTGCTTTCAGAGGAACTGGTATGTTATTTGCTGGATGTCTGAAAGCACAGCTGGACTCAGTGTAGTTTTTAATAACCTAAACTCATATCAGGAAGTACTTTTTTGTTGTTGTTCTTGCTTTCGTTGCATGCATAAAACTAGACATTTGACTTTATGCCTTCAATTTTAAAGATTTACATTTTGAGCATGTATTCTCTAAGAGGCTTTGTACTAGCAAATGCTCATTTTCTTAAACCAAGCTTTTAAAATCTATGTTAAAAGTTACTGTCATTATGAAAACGAGTTTCTTTCTTTGAGACTATCAGAATGAAATCCTGAGGGCCATTAGATAAACGTAGACATTTTGGGCCAGGCAGTTATAAAGGTTAATTACAAGTCATATAGCAAAGGAAGAAAGACATTTAATGAGTGAGCTGGCCAAGATTACAGAAGCAGAGTTAGACTTAGCAGCTCCCTTGTAACTAGATTTTCTTGGATGGAGACATTTTTAATTAAGTTTTTTGAATAGGTAATGCATTGACACAGTTCAGGTACCAAAAAGTATAAAAAGATAAGCAATCAAAATATTTCTCATTTCTGACCCCATCTGCTGCATCTTACCTTACCCCACCCCCCCAGCTACTCCCCATCAGCTAATCTTTTAGTTTCTATTTATCCTTCCAGATAATGTTTATGCTATTACAGGTGTGTTTTCTTTTTTCTCTTCTTTTTGTGGACAGTGGTTGTATACTGTGTCATTTTCTTGCACCTTGGTTGTGTTTTATTTTTAAACTTAATATATCATGGAAATCTCATAAAGATCTTTCTTTCTCACACACATACATACTCACAAACACACACTCTCGATTTCTCACTCCCTCTTTCACTGTTTAAAATAACTGTATATTATTTCTTAATGGGAACTGTGGAAAGAACCAAGTACAGCCCATGCTTCTGACAGGTAATTTTAATGGGTATTGAAAAGGCATTTCATACTGATTTGACTCAGTAATTTTGTCCCTTCTGGCAATATATCAACAAAAAAGCCTGATATCTAACACCTCAAAATGTTATCTTTGAGAAATATATCAGATAGGAAGAATGTTAACAGATATTCAAAACAGTTAAAAATGTGTTGATTTCTTCCTGATAATTTGGTAATTTGAGTCAGGGACTAGCTTGAAAGTTGCCTTTGCTCAGCAAGCTTTTCTTAGTAAAAATAGGTCATGTAAACAAGGCTGTAAAGGAATATTTCAAATATTTGAAAGGACTAACCAGCATTAAGAATAAACACTAGAGCAGTGCTTTGTAAACTAGGCTCTGTGGGTATATTCATGGAGTTATAGAAATTCTAGGATCATGTACAATTTTTGTGCTTTCATTTTGATAATTAAAATCATAAGCATCTGCTGGACCACTTCCATTATTGTAACAAATAGTATTAACATAATGGCCCACATTTGCATTAAATATTGTGTTTAATAGTTTTAACTTTCAAAATAGTAGTTTTTTTCCAACTGGGATTTATGGACATACTCTCAGGGGTCCATGAGAATTTGTTTTTTCTTTAAAACATATCTCAAGTTTGAGAAACACTGTTTTAGAGGAATTACAGGATTGTGTATGTATAAATAATTGATATATTAAATAGCAACCAACTTCATCTGTTTATTAATAGGTGAATATTAATATTAATTTTCCCGTTTAAGCCTGTTTAAAATGTGTGAGCTTCTATTAGCTTTCTGATCATGTATTATGCATTTGTTTAAAATTTATTTTTGTAAGTACTTTTCCACTAATTTGAACTGACTTAATTCTTCTCTCCAAGTTAAACTGAATTAGTGAGTTTCTGATGTATTTCTTATGTCCTGAATATAGTTAATTTTAATTTTTTTGAATTCAGGAATTGATTCTGAAGGCCATGCAGCTAACTTTGTAGAAACAGAACAAATTGTGCATTACAATGGGAGCCAGGCTTCGTTTGTGCAGGCAAGTGAATGTGTCGGTCAGGCAGCCAGCCATCTGGCCTTTTCTGCTTGGATTATCATTTTCTGTCATGTTACTGAAATTCCCCTCCCCTCCCCTGCCTTTTAAAGTAATACCATTGTCTACAGTGTGGAAAAAGTTCACCCCAAACAGATATTCCATTAATCCAGCACTCACTTGTTGACATTTCTTGCCCTCGAAATAAATCCCTAACAGAGGGTAGGGTAGAGAGTGCAGAGGTTATGGAAATGGAGCCACCTTCCAGCTTAACGCTTTAGACTCTTTCAGGGCAGTGATGACAGGACAGGCCCCTGGCTGCCTGCCTTGAACTTCATTGTGAGATAAGCTCTCTTTCCTGTGGCCTCCTTGTGGAGTTGCTCATCATTTCCTGGTCCAGAGCATTTGTGGCTAAACATACTTATAAGTTCATAAACATACTTATTTGAGAGTGAATAAAGCAATTTTCCAATTTTATTGTAATGCTAAATTATATGACAGACATAACTTGTTAATTTTTACTCAGACAAATTGATTTATTTTAGAATTTAGGGGAAACACTGAACTGTGTACTACACTAGTGTCATTTATATAATATCAGGAGAAAAGCCCTTTCCAAGTGTATTCTAACAAAATACGAATTTTAGGAGCAGGTACGCCTGGACTTCTTTCATAGTTGGTAGGTTGTATTTATATTTTTTCCTTTGCAGTCATTGATATGTATATACCTCTGACAGAAAAACAAGTTTGCGTGTTGTGTATATGTTTCTTTTCACATTTCTTTCTTTTTTTTTAGACTAGAGGATCAATACCAGTTTTCTGGTCTCAAAGACCAAACCTCAAGTACAAACCACGGCCACAGATCAACAAAGTAGCAAATCATGTGTGTACCTTTTATGCTTTTCTTACTGGCTAAAAATTGAAGCTTAGTGGCATTTATAGCTTACATATAGAGCAGGTATTTATTCCTCATAAGTCAGAATGCAACATCTTTGAGGCCTTTCTCCTTGGTTCTGGCCCATAGTGAATCTCTAAACCAAAAGTTTGTATAGATGGCATGTTAGAAATGTGGAAAAACGAGCTATGATTGAATGGCATCACAAATTTAGATTTTAGGGAGCTCAGTAAGATTTGTAACTGTGATGTTTGGAGTGTTTAGTGTATTCCATTTGAGATTCTGCTCAGAATTAAAATGGTTGTTTGCAGCTCAGAGCAGAGTGACTTATAATTACTATTTGCGAAGATACTTGAAATACTTGAAAAAAAAATCTTACAGATATTCTTATAATATAATTTGGTAAAGCATATATCTCTCGTTTCCTTTCTAGATGGATGGTTTCCAAAGGCATTTTGACTCACAAATAATTATTTATGGAAAACAAGTCATAATCAATCTGGTATGTTTCTTGTTTCTTGGGGAACAACACAAAAAAATTGACATTTTTTTTGTAACATAAAATTTACCATTTTAACCACTTTTAAGTGTATAATTTAGTGGCATTAAATATTTCACAGTGTTGTACAACATCACTACTGACCATTTCCAGAATTTTTCATTAGAAACTGTATCTATTAGACAATAACTTGGTCTTATCTCTCTCACCTCAGCCCCTGGTAACTCTGTTCTACTTTCTGTATCTCTAAATTTGCCTCTTCTAGGTGCCCATATAAGTGGGATCATATAATATTTGTTCTTTTGTGTCTTGCTTATTTCACCTAGCGTAATGTTTTTAAGATCCATTCTTGTTACAGCACGTATCAAAATTTCATTCCTTTTTAAGGCTGAATATTACTCCATTGTATGTACGTAGCACACTTTATCCATTTATCCATCGATGGACATTGCATTGTTTCCATATTTTAGCTATTGTGAATAATGCTGCTGGGAACATGGGTGTGCAAATATCTGTTTGAGTCCCTGCTTTCAATTCTTTTAGGTCTGTACTTAGGAGTGGAATAGCTGGATCTTATGGTAATTCTGTGTTTAACTTTTTAAGGAACCGCCATACTGTTCTTCACAGTAGCTACAGCATTTTGCATTCCCAAACAACAGTGCACTGGAGTTCCAATTTCTCCACATCCTTGTCAACACTTGTTATTTTCTGGATTTGTTTTGGTTCGCTTTCTGATTATAGCTATCCTTACGGATAAGGATATCCTTATGGGTGTGAGGTGGTGTCTCGTTGTGGGTTTGATTTGCATTTCTCTAATGATTAATGATGTTGAGCATTTTGTTCATGTGCTTATCGACCATTTGTATATCTTCTTTGGAGAAATGTTTATTCAAGTATTTTACCCATTTTTAAACAAGTTGTTTGTTGTTTTCATTGTTGAGTTATAGTTCTTTATATATTCTGGAATGAATCCTTTACCAGATATATGCTTTGCAAGTATTTTCTCCCATTCTTTGAGTTGTCTTTTCATTCTTTTAATAATGTTTTTTTGATACATGAAGTTTTTTTCATTTTGCTGAAATCCAATTTACTATCTTTTTTTTTGTATTTCCTGTGCTCTTGTTGTCATATTCAAGAAATCATGGCCAAACTAGTATCACGAAGAGTTTCTCCTATGTTTTCTTCTAAGAGTTTTATAGTTTTATATCTTGTGTTTCGTTCTTTGATCCATTTTGAGTTAATTTTTGTATGTGGTATAAAGGAACAGGTTCAACTTCATTCTTTCACTGTGGCTATCCAGTTTCCCCATTACCATTTGTTGAAAAGACTCTCCTTTCCCCATGAAATCTTGAAATCCTTGTCAAAAACCAGTTGGACATACATGCAAGTGTCTATTTCTGGGCTCTCCACCCCATTGTTCTTTATGTCTCTTCTTATGTCGATATGACACTGTTTGGGTTATTGTGACTTTGTGTAGTTAGTTTGGAAATCATGAAGTATGAAACATCCAACATTGTTCTTTTCCAAAATTGTTTTGGCTATTTGGGGTTGCTTGAGCTTCCATATGAATTATAGGATGGGTTTTTCTATTTCTGCAAAAAAAAAAAAAGTTATTGGGATTTAAATTAATAGGGATTGCATTCAATCTGTAGATCACTTTGGGTAGTATTGTCATCTTAAAACTATTAAGCCTTTCAGTCTGTGAACACAAATGTTCTTACATTTATTTGTCATCTTTAGTTTCTTTCAGTAATGTTTTGTAGTTTTCAGTGTACAATTTTTTTCACATCCTTGATTAAATTTATTTCTGAGTATTTTGAAGCCTATTGTAAATTGAATTTTTAAAATTCTTTTTTGGATTGTTGTTAGTATATAGAAGTGCAACTGATTTTTGTATGCTGCAACATTGTTGAATTCGTTTATTGTTTTTCACAGCTTTTCATGGAATCTTGAGGATTTTCTATATATGAAATCATCTCATCTGAAGACAGAGATAATTTTACCGCTTCCTTTCCAATCTGGATACATTTTATTTTACTTATTTTTCTTGCCTGACTGCCATGCCTAGGACTTTTTGTACTATGTTGAAATGAAGTGGCTAGAGTGGCCATCTTGTCTTCTTCCTGATCTTAGAGGAAAAGCTTTCAGACTTTCATCACTGAAGTATGATGTTAGTTACAGGTTTTGCATGTGTGGCCTTTGTTATGTTGAAGAAGTTGCCTTCTATTCCTAGATCATTGAATTGAGTGCTTTTATCAAGAAACGGTATTGAATTTTGTCAAATACTTTATCTGCATTAGTTGAAATGATCATGTGTTTTTTCCCCTTTCATCTGTTAATGTCGTGTAGTACGTTAATTAATTTTTATATGTTGAGCCATTCTTGCATTCTGCGAATAAGTCCCAGTCTTGGTGTATAATATTTTTAATATGCTGGTGAATTTGGTTTGCCAATATTTTGTTGGGAATTTTTGCATCAATATTCATAAGAGATACTGATCTTTAGTTTTCTTTCTTTGTAGTGTTTTTGTCTGGTTTTGATATCAGGGTAGTCTGACCTCATAGAATGAGCTAGGAAGCCTTCCCTCTTCTTTAATTTTTTGGAAGAGTTTGAGGAAGATTGATGTTAATTCTTTATATTTTTGGTAGCAAATTTGTGAATCATCACAGTGAAGCAACCTGGTCCATGGCTTTTGTTACTGATTCAATCTCTTTATTATATATAGGTCTATTCAGATTTTCTATTTTTTCATGATTCCGTTTTGGTAGTGTGTGTTTTCTAGGAATTTGTCCATTTCATCTAGGCTATCAATTTGTTGACATACAGGTGTTCATAGCATTCTCTTATAATCCTTTTTATTTTTCCAAAATCGGTAATAATGTTCCTACTGTCATTCCTGATTTTAGTAATATGAGTCTTCCCTCATTTTTCCCTTGGTCATTAAGCTAAAAGTTTATTAGTTTTGTTGAGTTTTTTTCCAAAGGACCAACTTTGGTTTCATTTATTTTTCTCTATTGTTTTTCTGTTTCTTATTCTTGCTCTGCTTCAGTCTGTTTTTATTTCCTTCTCTTTGCTAGCTTTGAGTTTTGTTTGCTCTTCTTCTGGTTCCTTGAAGCGTAAAGTGAGATAATTGATTTAAGGTTTTATTTTTTAATTTGTGCGTTTACAGTTATAAATTTCCCTTAGTATTACTTTTGCTTTATTTCATAAGTTTTGGTATATTGCATTTTTGTTTTTATTTGCTTTAAGGTATTTTCTAATTTCTCTTGTGATTTCTTAACCCAATTGTTATTTAAGAGTGTGTTTAATTTTATGTATGAAATTTCTAGTTTTCCTTCTGTTATTGATTGTTAGTTTCATTCCATTATGATAAAAAAGATGCTTTGTATTATTTCAGTTACTTGAAATTTATTAAGACTTGTTTTGTGGCCTAACATATAATCTATCCTGGAGACTGTTCCATGAATACTTGAGAAAAATGTATATTCTGCTTTTGTTGGATAGAGTGTTCTATTGATGTCTGTTAGGGCTTTTAAGTATAATGGGCTATTGGTATTCAGATTCTCTGCTTTCTTACTAATTCTGCCTGGTTGTTCTATGCATCCATTGTTGAAAGTGAGCTATTGAAGTCTCCAGATATTAATATAGAATTATCTGTTTCTCCCTTTAATTCTTTCAGTGTTGCTTCATATATTTCAGGGGTCTGATGTTTGGTGCCTATATGTCTTGTTATAGTGTTTTGGTGAATTGAGTCTTATCACTATCACTAGACCAGCCCTGTGAGAAATGCTAAAGGAGTCCTTCAGGTTGAAATGAAAGGTTGCTACAAAGTAACTCTAGTCATATGGAGACATTAAGATTGCCAGTAAACATAAATACATAGGGAAGTCTAGTGACAATGATAATGAACTCCCTCAGCTTTTGTTTATCTAAGAATGTCTTAATTTCTCTCTCATTTTTGAAGGACAGTTTTGCCAGATATAGAATTCTTGGTTGACAGTTCCTTTCTTTCAGCATGTTATGTATATATATCATCTCGCTGCCTTCTGGCTTCTGAAGTTTCTGAAAAGAAATTGGCATATAATTCTATTGAGAATTTCCTATATGTGACAAATCTCTTTTCTCCTGCTACTTTCAATAGCTCTCTGTATTTCAGTAGTTTGATTATAGTATGTTTAGTGTGGGTTTCTTTGGGTTTATCACACTTGGAGTTTGGTGCATATCTTGGATTTGAAGATTTATGTCTTCAAATTTGGGAATTTTTTCGGTCATTTTTTTAAAAAAAATAATTTCTCTGCCCCTTTCACTCTCTCCTCTTTCTTGGACTCCTATAATGAGTATATTGTCCACTTGATGGTTTACTGGAATTCCCCTATGCTCTGTTTACTTTTCTTCATTCTTTCCTCTTTCTACTTCTCAGACTTGATTATTTCATTTGTCCTTTCTTCAAGTTTGCTGATTCTTTTTTTCTTCCTTCTCAAATGTGCTCTTGAACTCCTCTAGAGAAATTTTAATTTCTGTTTTGTACTTTTCAGCTCCAGGCTTAGTTTGGTTCCTTTGAATAATTTCTGTTTCTTTGTTGATATTATCATTTTGTTCATATACTGTGTTGTTGATTTCCTTTAGTTTTTTGTCCTTCTTTTATTTTAGCGCTGAGTGTATTTAAGACAGTTGTTTTAAAACCTTTTTCTATTAAGGCTTCTACAGGGGTGGTTTGTCAGTTTATCCTTTTCCATTGAATGCGCCTTGTTTTCTTATTTTTTTGGTGTTGAAATTTGTGATTTTTTTGTTTTTGAAATTTGGGCATTGTATGGTTCTAATGTGGTAATTCTGGAAGTCAAATTCTCCTTTCCCATGGGTTTGCCGTCTTTTATTTTGTTTTTGTTTTGATTGTTGAAGGCTGTAGTAATCCATTTGTTTTGAGACTTCTCCAAACTATATTTGCAAAGACTATTCCTTGTTGTGTGTGTTCACTGAAGTCTATTCTTTTAGCTCATGTTCAGCTAATGTTTTGACAGAGATTTCCTTGAATGCCAGGAATTGAAACAGACAAAGAAAAAGAGAGAGAGAGAGAACAGTGTCAGCTCCCAGTCTCTGCAGATTAGTTCTATGCTGCAGTGGTCCTTCACTCATCAGCTACGCTTGCTCTGAGCCTAGGGGTCAGTCTGAGGTGAAGGCTTACGGTCTTCTCAGGACTTTTCTGAGCATGCATCTTGCCTGGGTATGCATGTGGTTTTCTACAATCCTCCTTAGAGGTGACTGCTTCTGAATGTCCTAGTTTCCCAAGAATATCACCCCAGCTTCTTCTGCAGGCTTTATAAGGTCTAATTTATGTCTGTCCCCAAAATCTCTTGCCCTAGGCATCTGTTGGTTTGTAGCCCTCTTGTTGCTCTTAGAGCAGGGGTGTCCAAAGTGCGGCCCGCGGGCCAACTGCGGCCCACTATCCATTGTTAATTGGCCCGCAGCAAATTCCAAAAATATGTTTAGTTTACTTAAATAAACCAGGTGAGGCAATACGTACTTCACCTCGAGTGAGTGGCCTGGCTGTTTGTGTATTGTACTGCATATGGCCCTTGGTAAAAAACGTTGAAAAAAGTTTGGACACCCCTGTCTTAGAGCATGTCCACCACTTTTCCTGCCTGTGTTCAGTTATGCAAAACAGATAAATGAGTCAGTCCTTCAGGTCAGAACAAAACATACACAATAATTTGCAAATAAGATCTGGTCTGCTCCCTCCAGTTTGGGGACGGGAGCTAAGAGCCTGGTTGCCACTGCTTAAGACTACAACCATCATTGTACTGGAAAGGGAGGTGGGGTAAGGGCAAGTAAAAATGTCACAAAACTGCCCTATGATTTTGAATATGGCTTTGTCTTGAGTGAGTGTTTGCTTGGTTGCTGTAAACCTTTGATTGTTTTTCAGAGCTCCTACAAAGTTGGTTCAGACAGCTTCAGTATTTTTGTGAGGGAACAAGAGCTTGGAGCTCCCTCGTCCACCATTTTGCTGATGTCACTCTCTTCTTTTAAATAACCTTAAAAGAAAACCATGGTGTTTTAAATTTTTTTACAGGTTAACCAGAAGGGCTCAGAGAAGCCGCTTGAACAGGCATTTGCAACAATGGTGTCTTCCTTGGGAAGTGGAATGATCAGGTACCTTACTAGAAATCTGTTGTAGGGCTTTTTAGATTACACGTGCGTTTGCATATATACACAAGTACACACATCTCAGTAGACATATTACATTTCAGCTTCTTTGTTTAGTACTAGGTCAAAACATGAGGTAGACTTGAAACTTTCTCTAGTATAATTTCTAGGGCAGAATAACTTCTTAACAGTTGAGTTTTAGTTTGAATTTTGTAAAAGTTTAGTCCCTGGTTAAAATCCCCTCCTTGAGGCTTTGTGTCCCTGTGGCCAGTGGGTCACAAATTGCAGTTACTCGTGATTGCATGGTGTAGTCTCTGTGGTCCCAACCACCACATGAGCTGGAGCAATTTACTTTGGTTGGTGGCCTCTCCTATAAGGCACCAGGCAACAGTGGTAAAGTCTGTGTAGCCGTGTCAAAAGATAGGGGATCCTAAAATACCAACAGTTGCCCTCTTTGGAACGTACAAGGTAATGAGTCAGCCCATTTGGAATTTTCTGCAGCAGGAAACGGGCAGGAAGTGGGGCTCTCCTCTGGTAGGAGTGGTCACAGGCCACTTGGAAACCTTTCCAAAGAAATAGTACTGGGTTGTTTAGGGAGACATTTTTTAACCTATGGAAAATTTTAAACATATACAAAAATAGAATGACATCATGAATCTTTGGGGAAGAATTTGTCCGTTTTGTCTAATTCAGAAGCTGTAGCAAATTCATCAGACCCTCACTCACCGCATGCCCATTTCTGCCTTCTCACAGTAGAACCTGCCCAAAGACACTTTGGAGGACTAGCGGCGGGATCCCTAACCGGGATGTGCCCCCGTATCCTCAGAGGAACTTACTTGGAATGTACCTCAGACTGAAAAATCAGAATCGGGGGGTTTGGAGTCCAGCGTGTATATTCTGGAAGAAGTTTGTGTGCTGGCTCCTATGTAGACCCCTGGTTAAGACCCTCTGCCCCAGAGGGGTTCCGGAGGTGTGCTCGCCTCCAGAGCTGTCTTGAGTCTGTAGCAGCAGCTGGCTTTGAGAATTTAAGGTGTAAGTCAGAGGCCACAGTTATGCCCTTGGTGTTCCAGGGAACTTGGAGGGCACCTGCTGCTAAAGAGTGAACACCCAAAGCCGTTGTTACTTCCCTTCTATGAGTTCTAAAGACCACCGGACAGAGCATGTTAAAAAGTATATTTAGATTTTTTCTTTTACTTAACAAACATATGTTGTAGCAGGGATAAAAGTCTGTTGGTGAAAGTGAAATTAAATGGTAGATTTATTGTTATCTTTTAGGTATTTAGAGGATATTCACTTTTACCGTGTTCCCCCGAAAATAAGACCCAGCCGGACAATCAGCCCTAATGTGTCTTTTGGAGCAAAAATTAATGTAAGACCCGGTCTTATATTTTTGCTCCAAAAGACATTAGAGCTGATTGTCCGGCTGGGTCTTATTTTTGGGGAAACACAGTAGTTTTTAGTTTATTGATTCACTTTTTAGTTTTTTTTAAACCATTATGACTTTTTGAGTAAATTGAATAAATTAAGTTGATGGATTGGTGAATGACCAGAAAGAGAAAAGTTATACAGTTGCACTTCTGGGCAGTGGTGGGACATATTAGCAATGGAAAGTTATGCTTTTGGAAACTACTAGATGGAATAGAGATGTGCAAGGTGATGTGTCTCTAAGGGTTTCTTCCTAGAACTTTGAAAGAAGTTGGGTTCAGCGTAAATTAATGTGTTTAAAATCATTATCAAAATGTAACTATGTAACTCAGAAGATAAAAATGCGATTTTATCAGGATATATGAACTTAAGAATCCAAGTGCATTTAGGTGCTAATGAGCTACTTAAATTCTTCAAACGAATCCAGAGCTATAACTTCTGGTCAAAGCACTCCAAAAGTAACTGTCCCACTCCCACTTTTAGTGGAGCTGTCATTGAAAACACTTCCCCCGTCTCAGTCTTCCCAGCACCTAACCTCTCAGTTGGCTCACCTCTATTTTCATGGCGATTTCTCATTTTGTTTCTAATTTCTCACCTGAGATAACCACTGAGGTGGTAGCAGCCCCTGCCTTGACCTGCTTAGAAGCCCACACCCTGCTGATGACCCTTCAGTCTGTTGCAGCCAAGGGAGTCACGCGAGAGCAGACACCTCCTCTGAAGGGTGCTCTGTAGACAGCATGATATGCTTCTGGTTGGCCCCCTCCTCTGTGACTCACTTTGACCCCTGAGGAGGAAGTTGGAAAGAAGTGGATAGATGAGAATCTTCACGTGTCCACAGTGTTCAGACTCTCCACATTCATTCTTCCTCCCTGGACTTCCAGGAGTTGGTTAATGATTTTTTCCCCCTCTCACGGGGCAGCATTTCTCAGCTCGTGGTAGGACACCGTCACTGTCCGATGTGTTCTGACACAGAGTCGTGCCTCTTAAATATTAGATAACTGAAAGCAACCCGTTACACAGTCACAGAAAAGAAAATTCTCTCTATCACATGTATGTGCGATGTATAGATAGATATTGGTAAAGGGGAATTTTTTGTTAGTATGGACAGTAACTAACCAGAGTGGCGACTGTCCTGCTTCTGATCTTCTCAGAACCCCTAGCAACCCTCCTTGGACTGAATCAAGTTTGACCGTTTAAATGGAGAAAAATAATAAAATGGGACCCTGTTCTTTGTACGTGGGGGCAGAGAAGAAAGTTCATGGTAGATCATCAGTTGGAAAAGGCTGCTTTCTGTTACATACATGGTTGCTGCACCTGAGCTCACTTCGCTAGCATTTGGCTGGGCTGCTTCCGTAGTCCTACCTGAGGGCCTGTAGGAGAACCTGTGCGAGTGGAAGAGTGTGTGCGCGCATGGTTTTCCTGCCATCGAGAGTGCCCGTGAGAAGGTGGGCGTGTGTGTACAGTGGGAACACCCGGGGTGAGGGAGGCTGTGCTGTCCCAGGAAATCTGTGAGATAGAGAGGAGAATCAGTGATGATGGCAGTAGCAGTAGGAAGAAGATGAATAATCTTTGGTCAATTTTGAATATCTTTTCCTTTGGTAGATATGTTGCCTTCGACTTTCATAAGGAATGTAAAAATATGAGATGGGATCGACTAGGTATTTTATTGGATCAGGTGGCAGAAATGCAAGATGAATTAAGGTAAGCTATGTTATCTCCCTGTGGCGCTCGAAGGCAGGGGTCGTATTTAGTATGCATTATCTAGCAGACTTACAGGCACACTTCTCCAGGTCGATAGCATTTCTCTTTACTAGTATTTTTAGGTTTTTTTATTGGAAATATGAAGCTTTGTGATTTAAAACTATTTTAAAATTCTTAAAAATGGCCCATAACTAGATATTTTCATGTATTTATGATTAATAGCTTTCCCACATTTACAAATTTTTACATAATTGAAATTAGTTTACTACTGTTTTATATTCCGTTGTTTTCACTAAACATTCTCTTAAAATATTTTGTCCTTAGCCTCCCTAGTCTTTGTAGCGATCGTGTCTAATGGCTGTTCTGTGTTCTGCTGTGTCATCATGCAGCTTCAGTTCAGTGCTCTCCTTCATGTTGAGTATCTGCTTTCTTTCCTTTTCTCTTCTACCACGAAAGGTTGTGCTGCAGTGGATCACGCTGGGTACATATATTTTTACGTATGTAAATTATTTCCTAAAATCAATTTTTGAGAGTAGGATTAATGGATCAAAGGGCCTAAATATATTTATGGTGCTTCCTGTGTGTGTTTACTGTGTTATGTACTATGCTGGTTTGCAGGTCTACTGTACTTTGCATCTGTCACTCTTTATTAATTTAAAGCCAGAAGAAGGAATCTATAAACCGTTCCACCATTTTGTCCTATTAATTAATGCATATTATCTGGTGTTCATTGTACACTCTTCTAAGCATTTTATGTGCATTGTGCAGGAGCTCATCCAAACCTTAGAGCAGCCTGATGGTGGCGCTGTCAGCTCCATTTTGTAGACGAAAAACTCAAGGCTCGGAGAGATTAAGTTAATTATCTCACGTTACTCGGCTAGTCAGTTGCCTGAGGAGCTGAAGCTAGCAGACCAGTTGTTTGCATGCTCTTCACCTGCACACTGTGCATTGATGGATTTTCAGTGCATAGAACCACCTGAGAAGATGGTTAGAAATGAAGGGAACACACAGATGGCCACCAGGGCCGAGCCCAGTGCAGACAGCTGCTTGGTGGTTAAGGGGAGAAAGGGAAACTGATCTTTCAAATACTACCCTATCACACCTTATAAACTTTGTACTATTTGCATATAGTACCCATTTTAAGAAAAGATTTTGAAATATTTTTAATGCACAGTATCCAACCCTTACTTCGGAGATTTGTACTCAATTTATCTCAAGGCCAAGCACTTTCATTTTTAATGAACAACTGAGAGAATTCTGACATGGACAGTACAGCAACCATGCTTCGAGAAGTCCTGATATATGGGGCATAGGTGGAATAATTATGTTGAAGGAAAGCATCTCCTGGCCTTAGGGAAACGTGGTTGATGTCCATAGCAACCTTTGTAATACTCCCAGCTCTGCTTCTTCACCTCTCGGGTGGAACGATCTCTGCTGCCACAGTTGGTTTTTGGATGGGGGGCTCTTGCGTCTGTCATTGAAACTTCTTTTTGGTCTGTGGTCATCAGATACACCTGGACCATGCATTTCCTGTCTGATCTGTGAATTTACCGGTTTTATAATGTCACTGATGGGAGACCTGTGTTATAAGTGGTACGTCCTGAGTAGAGTTAACTGACTTTGGTATGAGAGTGTTTATACAAATATGTTTTAGTTATTTTCTAGTGGACGCTTCTGGCAACGTGGTGACAAGCCAGGAGGGCGTGTTCCGGAGCAACTGCATGGACTGTCTGGACAGGACCAACGTGATCCAGAGTCTGCTCGCGCGGCGCTCGCTGCAGGCCCAGCTGCAGGTGGTCTTCTCTGTCTTTTAGTAAAGAATAGAGCCAAAAATGAAAGAAACTTCATCTTTAAAAACCAGTCACAACAACAAAAAACCCCGCACACTGCCCCCAGCGTAACCCAGCTCTTCCTGTTTTTGTGTTTTGCCATCCACGGGTCTGCACGTGGTCCGTACACGTCTGCACAATTGTTAGTCTTGCCGTTTTCCTCTAGCATTATGCATCCTTGTAGTTTTTAAGTGTTGCATTGTTGTACTATAATAAGCCATTTAGGTTGCTACAGTTTTTGACTTATAAATAACACTGTAGAGGATATATTGGTATATATTATTAACTTGAATTATTTCCTTCAGGTTAATTCCTAGAAGTTCATTTAGTGGGTTAAAGAGAATATATGTATTATTTTCCAAGAGCGTCATGACAGTTTACACTGACACCAGCCAGCAATAAGTGAATCCATCTAATTGAACTCTTGCCAGCATTAGATACTTTTATTTAAAACTTTTTTTTTCTATTTTGATAGTACAGTGTAGTACCTCAAGGTTGTTTTCATTTGCGTCTCTTTTATTATTGGCAAAGGATATTAACTCCCAGGTAAAAAGCTTCTAACACAGCTTTCCTTTACCAGTAAGATTGTGCTGTTGATAAAAATAGACATATATTTTTTCTTCTGCTTATATTTGGAATTAAGGCTATGTAGAGCCCAAATTTCCATATCACGTTGGCATTTGTTATGAGGGGCAAACAAAATGCATCCCCAGTGGTTCCCCTAAATAATTAGTAAGCATCCAGCTTTTTTCATAACAGTTTTGGGGTCCCCGGGGAGGGATTATGGACGTAGAAATACCTCCTTTAGGATGCATTGTCCTTGAACCGTAACGTGGCACTGGAGCATTGTCTAGTTCATGTGGGACTGTGTCCTCCTCAGCCTGTTGGATTGACGTCAGCATACTTTTCAACAGCAACAATACTAGGATGGTTGTTTCCAAGGTGATTAACAAAAACCTGCTTAGCTTCTATAATCTAGACTGAACTGTTGTACATGCTAAGCACAGTATTCTAAAGCCTAACCAATTTCAGAGAGTCTTTGGGCAGGAGCCGCTCTAGCGTCAGTGCCAGCTAGTGTGGGACTCCAATTATGCCTGTCCCCTTCCAGTGAGGGCAGAGTTTCTCCCCAGCTGAGGCCATTGAGGGTGGGAATGCCCGCTCTGAGGTAGAGCGAGAGCGTGAGGTCGTCTGAGGTGAGGTGGTTCTGAGACGTTGAGGGTTCATGACAGAGGCCAAGGCAGGGGTTCCTGATCTGGTCAGTGAACCCAAAGGGGAGTCCGTGGGACGGGGACGGTGCCCAGGAAACCTCTGAGGTTATGTGCGAGGCGCTGTGCGGATGTGCCGTGTGGGGAGATAGAGAGGTAGCAGTCATCGATTCTCAGAGGGTCCCTGGGGTGGGCGTCAGTTTGGGGGTGGGGAAGGCTGGGGCTGTGACTTGTGAGGATGGTAGAGTAAAGGCAGCAGGAGCCTGGGGGATGGCAGGGAAGGAGGAAGCACTGCTGGAATCCTTCCCGAGCAAAAGCGCCCTTTGCCCCCCTTCCCCCCCGCCCCTCTCCCTGAGAGCAAACAGTCCTGCTGCTGTTCCTGGGGTGCTGGGGCTCAAGGGACAGGGGGCGCTGTGGAGGGGAAGGAGCCCTCAGATGGGCTTTGCAGCCTGGCTGGGGTGGGAGAGGGCTGGTCGGCTGGGAGGGAGCCCTGTGCACGAGGAACGCGTCTCCGTCTCCCGCCTGCAGCCAGGAACCACATAGTACGATTTGGGGACTGTCTGCTTCTCCTAAATCGTGTGTGCTGAAATGTTCTGTGCATAAACATGGGAGTGGTTCTTATTTCAGAGACTGGGAGTTTTGCATGTGGGGCAGAAGATTGAAGAACAAGATGAATTTGAGAAGATTTACAAAAATGGTAGGTAAATCAATAGAGGCAAAGTTACTCAAATTTTGAAATAAATTAATATTTTGGAATCACTCTCGTTGTCGTTTTAATCATTCTTAGCTGGTTTTCACTTTTTTCCACAGCCTGGGCTGACAACGCAAATGCTTGTGCCAAACAGTATGCAGGAACTGGTGCCTTGAAGACTGACTTTACCAGGCAAGCCCTGCTTTTAAAATAGCATTCTAGTTCAGCATTTGGGGTCACTGGGGCAGCTTTCAGACACCCGTGCCTGGGCCTCACTGCAGACGGGTCACGGCAGGGCACCGGGAAGGTTCTCAGCCTGACGGGGCAGGTGCAGCGAGTTGAGAAGCTGTGCTCTGACTCACCCCGGCAGGTTCAGCAGGTCTTGGGCAGGGCCTGAGGTGCTGCACCTCTAAAAAGCGCCCACCTGATTCTGACGCTGCTCTACTGCTCCTGGGGACACGCTGGGTGGTGAGAGGTCAGGGCATTCTGCACTTGTCACAAAAGCCGAGTTATATGTGGATTCCCTGGGAGCAAATAAGGTTTCTTAGGCTTTTGCTGTTTCATACCATGTAACCTGGACTGTGTGTTTCTCTCCTTATTTCTTGTCTTTGCAACTGGAACTGAGTGGTTTCCCTCTTTGTGCCTGCTTTGGTAGATAAAATTGTAGAAAGAAACTACTTATTTCTTGGACCTGCTAGTGGTTTCTTTGTGAGGTGTCTCCTTTATATTTTCAGGGTTGACTTTAAAAATCTTTGTAACTCCCTTTTCTCCCTGCTACGTTCTTATTGGCCACTTACTCTCACACTATAAAACTGAGGATTTAATATGCAAATCTGTAATTCAGGACTTAACCTTTTTTAACCAGAACCGGGAAGAGAACTCAGTTGGGACTTATAAAGGATGGTTGGAACTCACTAATACGGTATTACAAGAACAACTTTTCTGACGGATTTAGACAAGTGAGTTTGTATTTGATGCCAATTTTTGGTTATTGGGTGGGTGTACCTTTGCACTATTTCTTAGTAATGTAATCACCGGTGATTTGGGAGTTAATCGTTTTCTTCTTTCTGTTCTAGGATTCCATAGACTTATTTCTTGGGAACTATTCAGTGGATGAATTAGAATCTCACAGTCCTTTAAGTGTTCCAAGGGATTTGAAATTCCTGGCTGTAAGAAACCTTTATGTTTTCCATATTGTTAAGAAAGTATTGTGTCAGAAGGTGCAGATGGTGCCAGCTGCCCTTGATTTAAAACGTTATATGTTGTTCTGGTTGGAATATAAATACTTGAATTTCCTCAAGGAGAAGATCTGAGAGAGGAGTAAAATAACTTTGGAGCATTTGTTTTCTTTCACACATCCTTCTAATAGGAGAATACAAAAGCAGAGGGAGCATGGAAGGGTTCTCATTTCAGGAAGACTCCCCTCCCCTCACGTTCAGGGGCTGTTGGAGGCACACTTGTACCTGGAAGGCCAGGTACAGGCAGCCCTGGGAGACACTGCCGGCGTGGTTCCAGACCCCTGCAGTGAAGCATCAAATCAAGGGAGTGACAGGAGCTGTTTGGTTTCTCAGTGCCTAGAAAAGTTTACACTGTAGACTCCTGCGTGTGCAATAGCATTATGTTTCAAAAGATGATGTGCACACCTTAATTCAAAAATGCTTTATTTCTGAAAAATGCTGACCATCACCTGAGCCTGTTAGGAAAATGGCAGGGATAGACTTGTGTGACACAGGGTTGCCACACACCTTTAGTTTGAGCGCAGCAGGGTGGAGCGCAGCCAGCACACTGTGGCCCAACACCGCTCTCCTTTTCTGACTCTTCTGTTCACCAGACTTTGCAGGAGCCTCTCCGGGGCCCCAGGCCAGTGGGCAGAGTGGCCTGCAGTGGAAGCAGGGCCTGGCGCCCTGAGTCTCACCTGGGTGACCTCGCCCCACCTGGCTCCCCTTGGCTTCGAACAAAGTCCTGCTCTTCAGATCTTAGGACTCAGCCGATTTTAGATTTGGGCAATTGTGATTGAACTCCTAAATAATGATGTTTTGTCAAAAAAAGATACTTTGTATATTGGACTGCAGAAGAGTTTTATTCTTTTCAAGCACAGCACGCACTGACTTTGCAGCCACCGGCTAGGCTAGCGTTCTGAACTGATGTTTCTCTTCCATTCTCTCTTGCAGTTGCCTATCATCATGGTGGTTGCCTTCTCAATGTGCATTATCTGTCTGCTTATGGCCGGTAAGTCCGCTCGTATATCCCATTCTTATATTCATTTTCTAGAATGTTCAACTTCCTTGTACAGCATTTTCAGTGTTTGAGTCTACTCAACCGTTGATGTTTCCCATTTAAACTTAGTGAGCAAATGAGATTAGACCTTAGATGTGACCAGAAGAAAAATACATGCTCAGTAGCTTGAGAAATGTTTTGTTTTAGTTTTTTACTTAAGATTTAAAAATTGTTTTTCTCTTATTACCAAAGTAATGCATAGTAATTATAAAAAATACAGGTAGGCAAAAAAGAAAATATTATTTATAATTCTGCCTTCCAGAGATAAGAGAACTACCCATATTAACATGTTGGTGTTTTTATAAGTGTGTGTGATTTTTTTCAAAAGTGAGATATTTACATTTTTTTTGTAATCTTTTTTTTTCACTGAGCTATATAAACATTTTCCATGTTCTTTATTTCTAAGGACGGCAAAGCATTCCATTTATGGATGTATAACTTATTTAACCAACCACCTATTATTGGACAAATAAATGTTAATAGATTAATATATTACTTATTAAATTTTAATAGATTGAGAGCAAAGTTGCCTAAGAACTGAGCTAACAAGGTCTTCACTGGGTTTCTTTTTTTCTCTCACTATCTTCCTGTGTTATTCATTTAATGAGCACTAAGGTTAAAGTGTCTTCATTAAGTCATATTCTGTGCTCTGGGAATTGGGGTCTGTGAGGGGTCCAGCCTCAGGTTCTGGAAGAAGGGACACCCTCCCCTCTTCACCCTCGGTCCTGGGTTCCTTGGGCTGACATTGCTCAGCCTGTCTGAATCCCACCCAGCCCGCGGGCACCATTCAGAGGCTCCCTCACTGTTCCTTGTTCTCCCACACAGACGTCGTCTCCCCTTTCTGATTTCCAGGGCAGTCAGTCCCTGCTCCTCTCTTACAGCACTGTCCTCTTTTCACCTCACACGTGCCTGGGAATTTCCTTGTCAGAGGGGCTGTACCTCTTGCTGTCGCTGACATACCCAGTGTGTTTCTCTCGGTGTGGTAGTGACATGCACCCTCCCTTGTGTTTCTCAGGGAGTCATCGACTTTCCGAGGGCAGAGACGTGTCTCACTCTCTGCTTTGTCTCCCGTGTCTGGGATGTAGTGTGTCCTCAGCAAGTTTACTGAGTTAAGGACTCTCGTTCCCACCCCACCGCCGCACTGACACTGCTGGCTGCTTGCGGGCAGCTCACACCTGCTCATCCCTGTACCTCCTGGAAGGAGCCGTCCTTCTGTCACTCTAGAGCACACATAGCAAACTTTTTCTGTAAACAGCCGGATGATAAATATTTTAGACTTTGCAAACTGCATATGGTTTCTGTTGCACGTTGTTGGTTTCTTTTTTACAACTCTTGAAAAATCTCAAATCCTTAGTTCACAGTGCAAAAACAGACTGAGGGTTCGAGGGCACAGGGGTCGCTGTGTGGCATGACTGGTCCTGGATGAGGTTTGGGGGCAGGAAGGCAGAGGCCGGGACTGGCCAGCTTGGGCTTCCAATGACCTCTCAGAGGACCGTGCCTGTTCTCTCTAAATTCCCTGCTTTGTTTCTTCAAAACGCGGGCCAGTGGCCGTTCCACTGTTGGTTTTGGTATTTTGATCTGCTTTGTGTATTCTGGCCATATACTCACATCTGCCTGCAGAACCTCTGGGGAGGCAGGAAAGCCAAGACTGTGTGCTGGGCCTGAACAGATGCACAGTTCCTTTGGGCATGTCCTCGGCTGGGCTTGTGAGGAGCTGCTTGTCTCCTTTGCCCAAGAGGAATTGTAAGACACAGAGGTGTGAAATTAGCAATTGTGTTTTTGAGTAAAAAAGAGATAGGCTGTGGATGGTAACTTCTCGTGTCAGTTAATTATTATGAAATAATGAGCTTTATGATGTTTAAATTTGATAATACCCGATTTCTAGCACCTCCTTTGGTTTTTAAGGGAATGGGAAATCTGCGGTGTGTCCTCTGACAGCTCGTTAGGACAGAGCCTACACCTCCGTTTTCTCTGCTGGCGAGCTCTCTTGCTGGCTGTGGGCCTCTGCACATTTCCCTGTCTACAGATGAGGCCAGTGCTCTTGCAGGAAAGACATGACAAGATGTTCTGCTAGTCAAGGAGCAGAACAGAAATTGATCTTTGCTCACTGGCCTGCAGCCAACCGCAGGGTTGAGAAAATACACATCAGGAGAGTTGTGTTACATACGTTAATAAAAGTACGTTAGCGAGTTTATACTCTGGGCTTTAATGCATAACTTTTCTGAAGCCTGTATATTTTGTAAGATTATTTTTTGTGGAGGTATTTTGATAGTAGCTAATATCCATCATAGATAGGAGTATAAATTAAACTGCTGGTAATAGTTTCTTATAGTATTAAAGTGTATAATCTCTAAGTAATAATTATTATTTATGTGACAACGTGAAATGGTTTAGTCAGGTGCTTCTCCGAGTGTGGCCCCTGGACTAGCAGCGTCAACACCACCTGGGAACTTGTTGCAGATTCTCAGGCGTCAGGAACTCTGGGGTGGGGTCTGTGGAGGATTCTCATGCTCGCCAGAGTTGGAGAACTGCTGGTTTAAAACTTACATGAGAGGTTCTTGGGTTTTTCCTGTAGATGTGTTAGTCACCTTGATGTCATGATGTGCTAAACGGCCAAGAGTGATCCGGTATCAGTATAATGACTTTTCTTTATCAACTCTTTGTTTTTGTTTTTTTAAATCAACAGGTGACACTTGGACAGAAACACTGGCCTATGTGCTCTTCTGGGGAGTCGCAAGCATTGGAACATTTTTAATTATTCTTTACAATGGCAAAGATTTTGTCGATGCTCCCAGATTAGTCCAGAAAGAAAAGATAGACTGAATTTGTGTCTGTGGAAAGCGGCTTGGCTTGGAAGATTCCATCATGCAGAACTGGAATCTTTACTGACCCGCTTTCCACATCAGCCGGAGGTCCTTCTGAAGCCTTTATCCAAAAGCACATCTTGTGCTCTGTGTGGGGGTGACTTCACACTGATCTGGTGTTACTGCCGTAATGATCTCTTTACCGTTGGGATGGTCGTATTTATAAATTGAAGCTATTCTATAATTAAAACATAACCTGAATTCAGCTCACAGAATGGAGGGAATCTACTCATTGTCAGTTTAGTCATCTGCTGCAGAATAAGTAATATATATTTTAAAAAATCGAGCTTCTTTCATTATTTAAAACAGTAAAATTATTTTTCTAGCTCAGTTTCATTGTCGTTATGGAAGCAGTCACTGTTAGCAAGCATACTTTTCACACGGCTTTGAACTTTTCTTAAAAGTTTAATAATAAGCTAACTCTGCTGTGTTTATAATGTAAGCCTTCTACACACATCTAGTAGTTTGACAGAGCAGCCTGGGACGTCATGGGGCGGGGGTGGGAGGAGAGGGGAATGGGGTCTGGTGTTCCTTTGAAGTTTCAGTTGGGCTGCCGGATGAGTTCAGTCAGCCGGAACTGCTACCGTCAGAGCAGCAGTGTAAGTGTGATGAAAAAGTTCAGACATACTTTATCTTTTTTAAAAGTTGTAAATGAAATCAAAGAATGTAAAGTCTATCTCTTATGCTAATGGTCCAAAGCCGCCTCTGTTTTAAGCATTGCCCGCGTGCAAAATACCCTTAGTTGGTCAGCTCCTTCCTCCTGGGCATTTCGGTTTCTTTGGGGGTCATTCCTCGAGATAGGCAGGCCTCTGCGAGGCTCTTGTGCTGGATTCGACAGTGCACTTGGAGCCAGAAGCTGCTCACACATGCATGGCACTGTTGAGATGTTTGTCACTCTGTAAAGGTTTTTGTTAGCTATCAATAAGTGTCTAAAATTTAGTGCTTCCAGGAGTTATAGTTCTCCAAATCAAGGACCAACGTAAACTTTAATTTATGTGTAAAAACAAACATGAAAAATATGCTTTAGAAGCTGTGCATAGGTCTAAGTCAGACTGTATATTCAAGTTGTAATTATGAGGATTAAATATTAGAAAAGTATGTAAGGTAGTATAATTACCACTATCTTAAAACAGTTCAATTAAATACTGCTACAATATTTGTGTTGTGCTTGAAAATATGTACAGTTTTCTCAGTAATACCTTATGTTTTCCTTAAATATCTCTAAAAGCGCCTTTATTTCCGCATTACTTTTTTTTCAACATTATCTTTTATAAACATTAATAAGAATTGTTGCTTTTAGAAACTCTAAAGAAAATAATAGCTGGAAAACCCTCTGTAGCTTAAAATCAGTCATGAAAACTCACAATAGGGTAAGTAGTTGGATTACCTATTCTTAACATGTAAATCAGCCTAATTTGTTCCAAAGATAACTATTGAAACAGTCAGGCCCACTGTAGCATAGCGCTCAAGTGCTGCTGGGCATTTCGTGTAAGAACTTCATTTGAGCAACTACATCAGAGACCAAATCTGGACTGCTAACCGGCTGCTTTGCAGCGAGTGGACGGACGTAGGTGTGGGGAGTCGTAAGGTGTCGGTACTTCAGGGCCCTGCAGTGATTTTCTCTCTAAATTCATGTACTGTATATCTGTAAGTGAAAATAAACTATCACATTCTTTTCTAACCACTGTTGGCGTCATTCCTGTACTTCGTCTTGAAAGGAATGTTCATTTTTATTTTAGAATTTTAAATATACAAAACAATGCACGGTCATTATATTATAGAAAAAATAGACAATATAAGGAAACAAGAAAATTAATAGCTTCTGAAATCCTACTTTCCAGTTATGATCACTTCAGAAGTTGTGTTTATCCTAATTATTAGTTATAGATAAAACCAGGGAAATACTGAGTAAACTATAATGTCCATATAAAGATACCCCCTGTTTCCCCCACGTCCAGATTGTAATTTGTTTTTCAAAATGATACAGGTCTCACTGAAAAGTGGGACAGTATTACTAGTTAGAGAGTGTTCTCAGGCCGCTGGGAGGTGTCAGTGAGCCTGAGGGAAGTGCTGAAGTGAACACCTTGGCACTAGGAGACCCTGACCAGGGAGTGAGATGGCACTCCTTGGATGGCATCTGGGATAGGCATCCCCCTCAGGAACTGAGCACACCTGCCGTGCACTGCGTCCTGCTCGTCCCTGGTATCGGCCCGGGTGTCGGTCCTCTGCACGTGGCCACCCGCTGCTTCCTTCCCTGCACAGGGCTGACCAGTAGCTGTCAGCACACCTGCCCCGGGACCTCCCTTCCCTCCAATACACTCAGGTGTTCCGTCCCCTTCTTTCCACTGGGGGAGGAAAGATAAACTACCATGCTTCCCCCAAAATAAGACAACTGGACAATCAGCTCTAATGCGTCTTTTGGAGCAAAGACCAGGTCTTATATTATAAATATTAATATAATATATAATATCGGGTATAATATAATATTGGGTGTAGTAATAATATAATACAATATAATACTGGGTCTTATGTTAATTTTTGTTCCAAAAGATGCATTAGAGCTGATTGTCCGACTAGGTCTTATTTTTGGGGAAACGGTGTGCTTCTGACTTCCTGATTATGCTTCAGTATGCGTGAGATTTAGTAAGTGTCTTACTAAGTCATCTGTTTATGCTCTGAGTCTTTTATTTGTAGTCACAATGAAAAAGCTTTGTCCCATTCAGGATTCAGTGAGCAGGGGTGGGAGTGGGAGAGAGGGTTAGTGGTGGGGATAATCCCGAGTCATCTCACGCAAATCATCAGTCCTGATGGAATCAGATTTACTTTCTGTGTCAGGACGGGTTGTCTGAATGTGACAAAGCCCCAATAAGGGGGAAAGGAGAAATGTAGGGTGTGTATGTGGTGGGGAGGGTTGTTGCAGAAAGGGGCTTAAACAAATGCGGGTTTTTCGGTTTCTTCCTCCAACTTGCCAAAGAGTCCTGATGTCAGAAGAAATTATCCTAATACCGATAAATCTTTAAAATATGTTCCTTGCCACATAGACCTGTCCAACATGGCAGCTTGGTTCACCAAAGCCAGAAAGATGGAAGTCACATCCTAATCTCAGACGTGTCCTATTCTGTGCCTCAGAAACATGTCACTAGATCCAGATCAAGGAGAGAAGGGGGTGGGGGTGGGGTCACCCAGGGCTGTGAAGACAGGAAGTGGGGATCTCTGGGGACCATCTTTAGACGTCTGCTACCACAGCCAGTAAGGAGAGAGACACAGGCGTGATGCAGAGCTAACACTAGAGGGGATCAGGTGGCGCCTGTAGGTGCTGAGGCTCGGACCCAGGTGTTCTGTGGTTGTCAAAGGCTGCGTAGCAAATGAGCCCCAAAGTGGCAGAGGACAGTGGTAACTTGTTTTGCTCACAAAGCCCTGCAGTTTGGGTGCGGCCTAGGAGGCACCAGGCATCTGTGTTCCTCCTGACATCCGTTGTGTGGCCCCAGGCTGTGGCCTGGAATCATCAGGAGCTTGCTCGCTCACCTGTGAGAGGAGGAAGTGAAGAGAAGACTCGGAAGCAGGAGCAGTGTTGGGGGTGAAGTGAGAGACACAGTAAGTGTGCAAGGCGGTCCCCATCCAGGGCAGCTCCAAGGGTCCCCTGAGCCTGGGCACAGCCATGCTGCCGTCGCCCTCAGCCTCCTTCCCTCTGGAAGAAGTCTGCCTGGAAAGGCGTCGCTGAAGTTCGATACCCAGGCCCCATCCAAAGCTTCACTGCTTCCCTCTTTATGTTTTTTGGGGGCTATATGTAATCGGGGAGCACAGAACCTGACCTTTGAAGCCCCTTGTTCTTCCCAGTGCCACCCTACATCTCACCAGGGAGGTCACCTGCCTTACTTTTTTCTTCACATTTCCTTGCATTTCTTCCTAGCTTAGCACCTATCTGTATCCCTAGGTAAGAGTACTGTTTACTTGTGTGTGTTTTTGAGTTTATAAAAGTGGCACCATTCTGTGCGTATCCTGCAGCTTGCCGTTTTCACTCAGCTTTATGTTTCTAAGATCCGTCCATGTTGATGGTTATGGCTGTCGTCTGTTCCTGTTAACTGTGGTTTATGTTGAATGGGCAGTTGTTACAGCTTCTGTATGCACTTGGGCTTATCGGTGACGGCCTCACAATTCACTATCCGTCCTCACGCGGAGGGACATTTTGGCTGTTTGGTTGTTAGCTGTAGTACTCAGCTCTGCTTGTGAGCACTCCCCCTGTACCCCAGCTCACACAGGAAGTGCCTCTCCCTGGCCTATGCCCCTAGCAGAAGTATGAGGCTGAAATACACGAGATAACATGAAGTGGGTTCTAAATTGGTTGTGCCATTTATATTGCTAGCAGAGCCGCGTTATCACCAACGCGAGGCGTGGCAGACTTCCTCATTTTTTAATCCAGTAGGTGTGACATGGTATCTTATGCCGGCGTTTCTCTGGTCGCTGATGGGATGGAGCATCTTTCCTTTTTCGGTCGTCAGTGTTTCCTGTTCTGTGCCTGTTGAGGTCTTTTTGCCTGTTTCTATTAGATTGTTTGTCTTTATTAATTTGTTGAAATTCTTTATATTCTGCAGAATAATTCTTTGTTGATGATAGGTACTACATATATCTTCTCCCAGTTTGTGGCTTGTCTTTGCATTTTCTTGTGGTGACTTTTTTTTCAATTACAGTTGACATTCAGTATTGTTTTACATGATTTTCAGGTTACAGCATAGTGGTTAGACATTTATGTAATTTATGCAGTGATTCCCCGGTAAGTCTAGTACCCACCTGGCACTATACATAGTTATTGCAATATTATTGACTATATTCCCTAGGCTGTACTTTACATCCCTGTGACTATTTTGTAACTACCAATTTGTACTTCTTAATCCCTTCACTTTTTTCACCCAGCTCCCAACCCCCTTCCCATCTGGCACCCATGAGTTTGTTCTTTGTATCTATGAGTCTGTTTTGTTTATTTATTTATTATGTTCTTTAGATTCCACATATAAATGAGATCATATGGTATTTGTCTTTCTCTGTCTGACTTATTTCATTTAGCATGATACCCTCTAGGTGCATCCATGTGGTCACAAATGGTAAGATTTTTTTTTTTTTATGGCCGAGTAATCTATATTATATATGCACCAATCTTCTTTATCCGGTCATCTATTGATGGACACTTAGGTTGCTTTTATATCTTGTCTATTGTAAATGGTGCTGCAGTGAACATATATCTTTTTGAATTAGTGTTTTGGATTGCTTTGCATAGATACCAGAAGTGGAATTCCTAGGTCATAAAGTAGTTCTATTTTTAATTTTTTGAGAAACCTCCAAACTGTTTTCCATAGTGGTTGCAGCTTGTGGTGACTTTTGATGAAAGGAATGTATAATTTCAGGGGTGTTGAATTTACCAAAATTTTCCCAGCACCTTTTGTGCCTGGGTCAGACCACAGTGCTCGACTCCAAGAGATACCTTTCCACAGTTCTGCCTTATTCCCCTTTTAGGCCTTTTCACACCCTATGGAGTGAAGAGAAGGGTCTGTTTCAATCCAGATATGTCAGATTATGCAGCGGTAACAAATGATCCCCAAATCTCAATGGCTTAAAAAAAGTGAAGGTTTCTTTCTTAGTCCATCCGCGTATCCTTGAAGGGTTGTCTGCAGCTCTGCTCCATGACACCTGCATCCTGGGACCCAGAGTGATGGAGCAGCTCCTCTCTGGCAGAAATAAAAAGAGAGATGTTTCTGCTTGAAAGTAACAGCCTGTTCTATCCACATTTCACTGGTCTAAGTAAGTTGCTTGGCCAAACATGAAGTAATCGGGGTGGGAGAATGCAGTGTAAGATGCCGTCTGATACAGAGTCCAGTTTTCTTTTTTCCTATATGGAAAGCCTTCCTGAATCCCTCCCTCCTGATGTGCAGTGCCACCACTGTCACACATCAAGGTCCCCTGTACTCGTGTGTGTTTCAGGAATTGGGGCATGGCTCAGCGGGGTGAGTCTTCTGTTCCAGATGGCACTGATGGAGGTCACTGTGCGTCATATTCAGCTGACCAATGCGCAGGTCTGTCTGCTTCACCTTGGTGTGATGCTTTAGCAAGGATGGCTGGCGGGTGGATTCCGCTGGTCCTGTGAGCTGGAGCCCCTCCATGTGCTGTGTGGCATGGCAGCCACAGAGTAGTGAGACTTCACACGTGCTGGCTCAGGGCTGCCCCACCGAGTGTTCCAGCAAACCAGGTGGAAGCTTGCGTGGCCTTTTATCATCTAGTCTCAGGTGTCAGATAGTGTCCCTTCCGCCATATCCTACTCATTGAAGCAGTCAGAAGCCCACCCAGATTCGGGAGGAGGGGGTGCAGGCCCTACCTCTCAATGAGAAGGAGAGAAAAGGGTCCCTGGCCATGTCTGAATACATGTCAGATTTGTTTTGTAGGCTCTGGGCTTGAGTCCTCTTCTCCAGGCCCAAGCTCACGCCAGGGGATGTCGTTTAGAGCTGCAGCTTTCCATAGCATCTCTATGCTGGTGATTCCCAAATGCATATCTCTAGACCAGACCTTTCCCAAAGCTCCTGGCTCTTAATGTTCAACTGCTGCCGGATATTCCCACCTGACTCACAGACATCCCAAACGTAACATTGTCAGGCTGAGCTCTTGGTTTTATGCTGCAGGCTAATTCCATTCCCGGTTTTCCCCATCTCAGAAAATGCCACCAGAATCCACCAAGTAAGTCAAGCGTGTGACCCCAGTCCTTCCCTCAGCTGTGCATCCAATCCATAAGCAAGTCTAGGCTACTCCCCCGCACCCACAAATATCACTTAGACCTGCCGTTTCTCTCCATAGCCATTTCCAAGTCCATGCCGCCATCGTCTCTCGATGGACTTACTGAAGGGGCTCCTGGAGTGATTTTTCAGCTTCCCTAGCTACGCTCCTCTCCAACCCACCGATCATCCAAGTGTAACTCAGATTACACAGGGCCCCACGTTACCCTTCAGTGGGGTTCTGTCGCTCCTTGGATAAAATCCCAGCTCTTTGCCATGGCCTACAAAGCCCTATGTGACCTGGCCCCTGCCCACTCCTCCAAGCTCACCTCCAACCTCTCGGCATTCCAGCCACAGGCCTCCTTGCTGCTCTTTCTCACCTCAGGGCCTTTGCACTTGCTGTTGTCGCTGCCTGGATGCGCTTCCAGCAGTTCCAATAGCTAGTTCATTCTTCTCCTTCAAAATTCAGTTCCCAAAGCTCCTCCTCGACCACCCGTTTGAAGTACTGCCCTTCTCGCACCATCGCTTGGCCCAGACACAATCACAGTCTGGAATCACCTCATTTATTATCTGTCATCTCTCTTCCCATCCAGCATGTAAGTGCCATAAAGGCCAGGGTTCATGTCTTGCTGTTCAGCAGTGTCCCCAGTGCTTACCCCAGGACTGGTTTGTAATATGCCAGTTAGTGATCTCAATAAAATGTGCAGGTGGGCAATAGAAAGGAAAGTGACTCACGTGTAAGGACCTGGTCACAAAATTCTGGTTCAGAGTTTCATATTTGTAGATGCACTTTTTGCCTTGCAAAGGAATGTTTAAATCTTTTTTTTTTTTCCTTCCCCTGACTGATGTCAGGTAGAAAATAATAGGTGAGATAGTTAATTCTCTAAACCAGCTTTTCTATCTATGAAGAGGAACAGCCATGAATTTATTTTTCCATGGAAAATAATTCATACAAAAATCTAATACAGTGGTTTGCACACACTCTCTCCCCCTCCAGCACAGTTCTAATCTGTTGTGTTTTCTCATGGCCTTGGCCAAAGAAACCCTGAGATGGGCAGACCACCCAGGACACCTCGCAAAAGGGTTGGAAAGAGTCTGCAGTAATTCAGAAGAGCTCATACTCTGTTTTAAATCCAGAAAATTATATTCTTTTCCTAATTTTTCTAACCTTCTCATGTGGTGGTCCTTGTACCCTGCATTGGGTACACTGGTTTCACTGGTTACATAAGGAGGTAAAAAATGGAAAGGGTGATAGAAAAAAAGACTGGATTGTTCTCTCATTTGCTTTCCATTTTTCAAAATTAGCTTGTGTGTTTGCATTAGAAAGGGAAATCTTGTGTTAAGAGACAGGTTTTAAAACAGTAGCCAGTAAATACCAAAAATAAAACTCCACAAAACTTATAGATATACTTGTTTAGGGTTTTATTGATGATTACAGTTGCTTAAAAACCAAATATTTCCCCACCTGATTTCTTAGCGCTAAGTGAAGGGTCCTTATGTGTCCAGTATAAATAGAAAGCTTTCTGGCCTTATCACCATGGTTACTGTTAAGTGTACATGGATGGAAAGTCCCTTTTTCTCTCCAGCTTACGGGAGAGGGGATGGACAAATGTCAAGATGACCTCTTTTGTGAAGTACCTAGAAAATAGTCAACAAAGGATTTTTTTGAGACAGGACTTATCACTTGCTCAAGAGAATTATTGAGAACATTCTGCTCTTCGTGAAATTCACAGAAACCAGAATAAAACTGAACGGAAACTTGAGACAGCTTCATCTGGAGCACATTATTCTACAAATAGTGGGATTTCATTTATCTGACTTTTGTGAGCAAAAATTATTCTGTGGAAGTGACTTTTCCGTACAGTTGGAAATGCTCAAAAATGCTTTCAAACTTTTAAAAGGTCATTTTGGTGTAAGTATTCCTAAATGTTTGACACATTTTCCTTCTTCCGTAAATGGGGCTCTGGTTTTCAGATCTGGCTGGTTCTGGGGTGTGGCCTGGGTTTTATATTCTTCCAGGTGGTTCGAATAGGCTGCGAGGTGGAGACCACTGACATACAGTAACTGACTGAAGTAATGAGCTAGGAAATCTGTCTCGACGCTGCTGGGGACACCTGGCATTTGGGGCCGAAACACCCTGGTGATGATTGACCCCCGGACAGGTGGTGGCCCATGTGGTAAGACAGCGAACATGACTGGGAGCTGGGGGGCGGCGGTGCTGACCTCTAAGGATTCAGGAACAGACCCTGTACCACGCACTTGCCACTGAGTGTGCCTGCTCTTCAAGCCTTGATATCTGAGGCTTTTCGCCCCTAAGGAAACCTCTGATGAGAAATCAGAGGAGTAACTATTTGGGGTAAATAAATGCTAGTTCATCCATTTTAAAGGCAAATGACCTTTTTACAACTGGCCATAGGTGAAGTGCAAGTATTGATAAGATAGCAGTAGGGAAGTTGGTGGCATGAAAAGAAGTTAAAATTAAAAGATTATCTCTAGCTGAGTGTTTAAAGTGTCTTCAAAGATGTCTGTACAAATCTACCCAAAGGAACGTTCCTGAATTCCGCGGTCTCTGAAGCACAGGATGTTAGAGCAGGGACACTTCAGGGATACCCTTGACCTACTTACTGCAGTAAAAAAAAAAAGACAGGAGACATTCACATGGTGGATGAAAACTGTATCATAAATACGGTGTGTCTTCTGTTACAAGATGCTCTATTTGAGTTATATACATTTTAGAAAACTTATGTACAGATAAATAATTTAAAATTGATTGTAAGTCGTGTTCTTAGTCTTTCCTATAAAGAGTTGGCCGTCATGCCCAAATATAACGTGAAGTCTGTGGGAAACTTGGATGCCCTTTCATCCTCACCATTTCCAATACATTAAGATACGAGGGGCAGGGGATTGTCTGCACTGACTCCTCACGGAACCACGCCAAAGGTGGTTTGAAAGGGTTGCAAACTGTAGTAGGGGCCCGTTTTTATAGAGACCACGACTGGCCTTGGATCTGCTGTGAGTGACTCAGATTAGAGAAAAGTGTGAGTCTCTGTGTGGGTCCCAAACAAAGGCTTTCTTTCTCTAGGGCCAGTCAGTGCTGTTAGAAGAGCACAACACAGCAATTGGATATTCACTAGGACGGAGAAAAGAGAACTAATTCCGCACCAGTGACATTCAGATTTATCATCTCAGGCACTTAAAAAAGTCCTTTTCAAACTGATTTAAAAATGATTGCCCTCTAATATTTTGAAATCTCTTTAGGAAAAAAATGCTTACATTTTTTCCCCCATATAAATGATAGTGAAATTTCCGCTCACGGTGTGCCCTGTTTAGGACTCTCCTAGAATCAAGAAAGCAATTATCTTCAAGACTGGCCGTGAAAAACCTGCTTCTTTGCTGACAAGGAGCCGGTACGTGAGCCCATGTGACCTTGGGGGGTGGGGAGGGGAAACGGGCCACTTCATGAGAGGGGTGTGGGTTCTCCTGAGGGGGCTCTCCTTCCTCCACACCTTCCTAATTCTTCTTCATAGACTCACGCAGAGGATGGTCTGAGTATTTCTGGAGTAAATACTTTCAAAAGCAGCTGAGGAGATCCCACCTGTAAGTAGTAGCTGGGAAGCAGTGAGCAGCTGACGGTGGCCTCGGGGAAGCCCAGTTCTCAGGCCACTGGGGCTGTGTCTCCCTTCTTGAGGCGGCTCATGACGAAGGTCCCCAGGGCCACCAGGGGAATGCACATGGTGGAGGCAGCCACGAGCAGCCCAATGACGGCCAGTGCGTGCGTGGGGTAATCCTTGGTCACAAGCTTGCCCTGAAAGGAGAAGCTGGACGTCAGCAGGAAGAATGTCCCCAGGTGGAACCTTCCGAGAGCTCCGGCTCTCCAGGCCCCAGGCCCTCCAGCTTGGCTCTGTGGCTCACTAGTAAGTATGCTGGGCAGGCTAACTCCCCTGGTCTCCTTTCTCCTCCGTAAACTCCCACCTGTGTGGGCAGAGCCACTGTTTGTAGCTCCCCGCAAAGAGGAACCAGGAGGGTAACCAGGGACCTCACGTTTGAGGCACCATGTAGGGCCCTAAATGTAGCTGCCCTTAGCCTAGCCTTGTCCAGCAGAACTTTCTGCAATGATAGAAATGTTCCCTCTCAGTGTTGTCCAATATGGCAGCCACCAGACAGACACACGTGGCTATTGAGCACTTGAAATGTGGCCAGTGAGACTGAGAACTGAATTTAAAATTGTATTTCATCTTAATGAATCTCAATAGCTGTGTGTGGCTGTTAGCTACCATATTAACAGCCAGCTGTAGTCTCGAGAGAAGTCTTGAGGGGCCTCTGCATTTGGTTGGTGGGATGATGGGTGTTTCCCTAAGTGCAAATGCATTAACACTGATGAGAAATGAGGCCAAAAAGTCAATAAATGCCATCTTTCCACTTGGGAACTATGGGACAGCTCCGTCCAGGGGAGCAGGTGTTTGCTGTCAACTGAGTCTGACTTATAAACCAAAGAGCCGCTAAAAGTGTGCAGGGGCCAGACCACGGACTTTTGGTTACTCGTCTGCTAGTCTTTTTGTTTTGCACTGGCAAGTCCAGAAATTGGGAGGAAACATGTAGAAACTGTTTTAGCAATTTGATAGCGTACTCTTGTGGCTATTGAATCTAATAGTTGGCACTTGTATTTCATATATCTTTTTCACGTTTCATTTTTCAAGTAATTAATTGTTATGGCATCGTACAAAAGACTCAGTCTGCTAGGGATGGGGAAGGTACCCTCAGCCTCCACCACAGTGGGAGAAGCTCTCTGGGCACCACTGATGGAACCAGATGGAGAGAGTACCTTCCAGCCTCTACCAGTCACGTGCTTGCGTGAAGTGGGGTAAGCTGGCTTGCTGGGCCCTTCGCACACCCTCTGCACACACCACACATGTATGCTAAAGGACAGTGTCTTCTACCCACAGGAAAAGAAATCCAAATTGGCCAAGTGTTTCCTATGCAAGTGTGTGTGTGTGAGGACAGCCAGGGCTGACCCTCAGGCCAAGTGCACTGACGCGGCTGTCCTGGCTGTTAAAGTACTGACCCTACTCTTCTGGTTGGGGGACAGCTGCTGCCCGGTGCCCTGAGTGAGCCCATTCTGTCTCAGCCACGCCCATAGGTCCCCACAGGCCCAGGAGCCTTCTCCACCTGGGGTCAGGGGCCAGGGGTAGGGTCATGTGCACAGAGGTCAGAGGGCCTGCTGGCTGAGGAGACATGCGGGCTGGGGGGCAGGAACCAGTGCCTTTGGGGGGCTGCTCCCAGGAGCAGGTCTACAGGGAAGTTCTGGGGGGAATCTTACTTTCTATTTACTGCAGCACATGCTGAAAAGCTCAAAGCCCAGCCCTTGGGCTGAGGGTTTTTAAATACCTGGGTCATGTTTCCATGTTGTGACAAATAACCTGCCCATGCCACATAAATAGCTCCTTAGTTGCAGAAAACGAAAGGGCTGTGCTCCCGAGTGAGCCTGGGGGCCCCGAGACCGCAGGTACCTGGGAGGCGTCCCAGGCTTGGTACTGCAGGGTCCCGGAGAGGATGTAGTCACTCAGGTAGAAGATCAAGAGGCTGACGATGAGCAGGGGGCTCACGCCGGCCCACATGGCCTTCCAGTACCAGTTCAGCGAGCGGCCGGTCATGGCCTGAAGGTCACTTTCAAATCTGCTTGGAAAATGGGGCGAGAAAGGCCGAATTATCCATGCTATCAGGGCACGGGGGCGGTCCAGCTTACACACCCGTTTGCTTAGGAGGACTCAGTTCTGGCACCACTGAGGTTTGAACACAACCACTGAGCCCTCTCTGACCTTCTGGGAAGAGGGGTATTGGGGTGGGGAGGGGAGAAGGGCTCAGGCCTAAGTTTACCAGTAGCACGGCCGTGTCCATTTTATCGTGAGCTTCAGAGCTAATCATATATATTTAAAATATACACACAAATAAATATGGAGAGTATCTTCAGCACTTTGGGAAATGCTGACCCAGCCATCTCCCCATTTTCACAGAGGAAGGGGCCAAGGCTTGGGGTTGAGACGTAACTGGCTGGAGGCAGCAGGTTGTGGCCCAGCCAGGCCCAGGACCTGGGTTGGTGCCCCACCTCCAGTCCAGGGCACTGAAAACGTCAGGAGAGGCAGCCATGGAGGAGGTGTGGGGGTGGGGAGGGTGAGACTGTGACCCACTGCAACCATAGCCTTCCTCGCTTGAACCTGCGGCCTCTGCTGAGTTCCCACCTGACCCCATGCTGTCGCTGACCTAGTGGGACCCTGGGCTCTAGGCCTAGAAGACTCATGTGCATAATGTGAACACCTGGGATTTGCAAGACCATACAAGGCAGAAAGTGTGCTATTCTCTTGTCCCTTTACCTCTCCGGCCCTCCCTCCACTTTCCTGGACAGAGAAGGTGGGAAGAGCTGGCTGCAGGAAAAAAGGTGGCATGACATTGTCCCTGGTTGGCCACCAGATGGCGCTGTCCCCTGAGCAAGCAGAAAGACTTCCTTCTCCTGGTCATTCCCAGATCTGGCTGCTTACAAAACCCCCAGGGCACCTTCGGTTTCTCCCTCCATCACCACCACTTACCACCAGCCGCTTTCGATGGACGTGTGACCCTCTCCAGTGGGCCCTAGGTTCTGTTCCCCTCTGCAGCCATCTTTCTTTACCCTGAAACACCCACCCTCGCAGGTGACCGATCTCTTTCTCACTCTAGACTGGCATCTCTTAGGTGACCAGTTTGTCCCAGTTTACCCAGCACTGTGATATCCCAGGAAATTGCCAGGTCCCAGGCAAATGGGGAGAGTTGGTCACTCTAATGCTAATGTCCCCACTCTTAGTAGCTGTGGGGGAGGAGAGGGAGAGCATAAAAAGCTATTCCTTGACCACAAAAGTTTTGAAAATGCTGCAAATTACAAACCCCGGTCTGAGACTCACAATTGTCCTCAAGGCTTTCGGAAGTCTTACAGGAGAGAGATTTGGCTTTGTTTAACTTATATCCTGAAATTATTTGGTCATGGAAATCCCTTAGCATGGCTTCCAGGGACACTGTGGGAAACTCGGCACAAGGGGCCTGGCTCCTAGCGTGTCCCAGCTGGTCCCCCAACCTGATCAGACAATACTGTGTGTGGGGTGGGGGTGGGAAGGGACAACTTGGCACAGTCCTAGTGGGGTTCACATCTGAGCAGTGCTTCCCAAGTGTAATGTGACTGGACCCCTGGACATGGTAAAACGCAGGATCTGATTCAAGGGCCTGGGAGCCTGAGACCCTGCATTTCTAACCAGCTCCCGATGCTGCTGCTCTGGGACCACCCTGGAGTAGCTCTCGGAGTGTGGGCTCGAGACTCACCTGGAGGGGAGTTCTTGGGCCCCACCTGGACCTATTTCATCAGCGCCCTGGGGGTGAGGCCCAGGGTCGTGTGAGCTGGCCCCCAGGGGGTCCTGCTGCACACTCAGGTCTGAAAGCTGCTGTGGACCCGTGGTTCTCAGCCCTGCGTCCACCACCTGGCAGATTGAAACTCTCCAGGGCGGCGTCGGGCACCAGGGCTGAGAACCTGGTGTCCTGAATTGGCCACATTTTTCTAAGGTGTGAGTTATCTATTGGACTTTGGTCAGCGTGCTTGGAAAATACTGGTGTTGGCCGATGATCAGAGCATCGAGTGCCTGGAGGCCGGACTCCCTGCCCCAGTAGCCACTGGGGTCCAGCAGGGTCAAATACCCCTTAATAAATAGCAAAAGTACAGGAAATAGGCAAACTAAGGCAGGAAGTGAGGCGGAGAATTAGGTGCGATCTGGGGGCCCATTAAAAACCCTGAAAAACACTGTTAAGCTTAAAGAAAAAAGCGTGATGCACGCTGAGGAGGGGTTGTTTCCTGTGGGTGTGGGTGTGGGCGCCCCCACCCCACCACCCACCCAACCGCCGTGCAGCTGGCGGCCAGGGCCCCCTCACCTCCTCAGCCCGTACACATAGCACACGGCCACCGTCTCCACCAGGACGATGAGCAGCAGGGACAGTGTGGCAGCATAGTCGTTGAATATGTCGAACCAGTAGCTGCCGGCCTCCATGGTGAACACCATGCCGACGGCAAGGTTGACGAGACACACCAGACCTGGAAGCACAAGGCCACCTGCTCACCTACCTGAGACCCACACCTGGGGCAGGGCCAAGGACCCCAAGGGGACTCTGGCCGATGGGTTCTTCCATGTGACTTGGAAGAGTTGTCAGAGTTTGGCCTCTCTCAATGTGTATGCCACCTGTGTGTGTGTTTGGGGAGGGGGGCAAAGGTGTCCCAAGGAGTGGCAGTAGGAGTCCCTGGGGTTAATTCATGGAACTGTCCTGCAGAGCACATCAGCTCATTGGAAAAGAGAAAGTTGTGGGCGTCGCTGTCTGGAGGATCTCCCCAGTGCTGTTTCTCCCAACAACTCAGCTCCTGAGCTCATGGGAGATGAATCGGGGCAGGAACTTTGAGCCGTGGAGCAGCCCTTTGAGGACTTCCTAGAGGGGATGGGGTGGGAAAGGGATGAAAGGAAAGTTTGCCCAGCTCCCACCAGGCCCCAGGCACTGGTCATGCTTTGGATCCCTAAGCCTCTGAGGCAGGTACCAGGCGCCTCCTTTCACACAGGGGGAAGCCAAGGCTCAGAGATGTTGACTCACTTTCCCAATGTCCCCCAGCATGGAGTCAGCATTCAGACACAAGCCCTTCTGCCTCCAGAACCCGGGTTCTTATCCCCGTCTCCTTTGGCTGCCTCCCTTGGGCACCCCATGAGGATCTGACTCTACAGCTTCCACCTGCCCTTTCTACTGCCACGCCATATGCCACCAGCCCCACCTTGAGGGGGCCGCACAAGGAGAATGGGTTAGTGTGGCCCTGAGTTAAAGGCACACGTGATGCGGTTCCAGGTGCAAGGAGGGCTGCTCAGCGCTAGAGGGCGCTGACAGGGTGGGCGGCTCCCGCTGTGCGGGCGGTACTTCAAGGAGATGGGATGGGGGCTGGGTTTGATTGGGGCTCGGAGGAGGGACATCCTGGGGGTGGTGGGATGGGGTCGTCAAAGGCAGGGGTGGGGGCCACAGGGTTGGAGTGGAGCAGATGGGTGGTGGAGAGACACAGGGAGAGGTATGATTGGAAAAGAAGGTTCTTTCCCTAACAACCCAAATGGCTCCCAACAGCAGAGTGGGTAGATAAATGGTGCTGTATGCTTTTACGATGGATTATTACGGACAGGGAAGGAACAGACAATTGCTAGTTGCAACAACGTGGGTGGATCTGACAGAGAGTTGCAGTGGAGACAGCAGACACAAGCATACACATGGTGTGATTTCATTTATATGAAGTTTAAGAACAGGGAAAAGAAACCTATACCGATAGCAGTCAGAAGAGAGGTGACTTCTGGGGGTGTGGGCGTGTTGACTGGGAGGGGGCTTTCTGGGGTGTGGGAGATGCTCTGTGCCTTGACATTAGTGCTACTTACTTGGATGGATACATAAGTAAAATCATTGAGTTTGTGCTTAAGAAATGTACACACTATAATTGTTATACCTCAATTAAAACAAAGACAAAAGCAGCTTCTCTCCTAGCCTGGAGAGCTCTGGGTGCCAGGTTGGGAGTTTGACCTCTCCCCAAGGTGGGGGTGGCCTCTTCCCTTCCCCAGAGTGTGGAGAACCAGATGTGTGGGGTGAATCACATGCGCCCGGCCCCCAGATCGCCCGAGGTGAGGAGGCGTGAGGGCAGGACCACTGCGAGGTTGCCAGCACCCCCATGGCCACCTAAACAAGCACATGGCCCCTAAAGCAACTCATCCAACTGCCTGTCCCCCCACATCCCGCCCTCCCCGCACCCCACCTTCTCTCGTCTGGCCCACTCACCTGAGATGGCCTCCTTGGGCAGGTGGCTGGAAATGAGTTTGCTGTCGGTCAGAGGGGTGAGGATGGCGGCCGTGTTGCCCAGCATGCTCCCAATGCCCAGCATCAGGAGCATGAAGAAGTACAGCACTGACCACAGCTGGGACACCTCCATGTTCTTAATGGCCTCGGTGTAGACGATGAAAGCCAGGCCAGTGCCCTGGACAGCCTGCCCACAGCGAAAAGACACCAGTCACACACCGCAAACACTTAAGACTCCTTAAACACACCCACTAAGCAATGTGGGGGACCTCAGAACTGGCCACGAGAAGCCACAATCAGAGGTTGGCTCTCCCTGCTGCAAACCAGCCCCTCAGGATCCACTGGGCTGGACAGAAGTGTGAGCTGTCAGGAGGCCATGTTTGCAAAGTGTGAGGAGACATTTCAGTCAACTTGGGAACTGAGTTCCCCTCTGCTGCTCCAACTCATATAAATTCTGGATAAAATACAGTGAGACGATGTTTGGATAATTTCTGCTTCTAATATCATGACTGACTAGGTGTCTGTGGCCTCAGTGGCTTGGAGCTGAGGTGGGATGGTGGGGCCAGAGCCGCAGGAGCAGAATGGCCTGGCCAGCAGGCAGCCAGCAGGGGCAGGGTGCCCAGTGGCCAGGTCCCTGTGGTGGTAACATCCTTGTAGGGATACTAAACTGTGGAAACTGATCCTGGAACTCCTGCTTCAAGATAAACCCCCTGAGGGGGTTGAAAGGGGTCCTGGTTGGGGTGTCCCCTGGCTTCCAGCAGCAGATCAGAAACACGCCCTCTCTGGGGGAAGGCTCGCCCAATTAGGACACACAGGACCACCCAGAGATGATTGGGCAGTGAACTTGCAAACAGATTTATAAACCTGCAAAAAGACAATCCACGGTGAGAGAAGAGTCGGCAGAAATAAGAAATGAGATTTAGAAAACCCTTCCCCAAGAGTGGCTGACGTTGGATTCTCAGATTAAGACTAGTGGCACATGGGTGGCACAGTGGGGTTGTCAGCCCAGGGTGCAGATGATAAGGGGGCAATTGCATGCAGAGAATTGAAAAACAATAGCAAAACCTACTGAAGTAGAACTGCTTTTTATTATTATCATGAGCCAACAATTCTCAACAGTGTCAGAAATAAAACACTCCTCGAGGACACACTGCTCTCTCTCTTGCCCCTGGACACCACCGGAAGAGCTACTTAGGATGTATTTAAAGAAACGAGATAAAATTACAGGAATAAACATATAACAAACTATTAGAGTGAAAAAGCACATCTGAAAAAAAAATAGTGTCTAAAAAATTATTGAATTAAAAGGCTCAATTGACACTTAAATACCACTTGTAACTGTAGAGAGAATTAGTGAACTGGAAGATATATCCCAGGACTAAATCCATAATGAAGCAAAAAAGAAGAAGGTGAGAAAAAATAAAAGAAAAATTAATAGACATGTGGGGTTGATGAGAAGGTCTCTGATAGGTCTAAATGAAATTCTAAACAGAGAAAAGAGAGGAGAGGCAACAATTAAGAGATCACACAAATGACTCTTCCAAAACTGATAAAATACATGAATCCACAGATCCAGGAAGCCCAACCTCACTCAAGCCTAGATGGGGTAAATAAAAATACATCCAAAGATGAAGGAAAGTGTAAATAAATAAATAAATCAAACACCACGTCCATGCCTAGATTGCAAAGGCCAAGACAAAGGGAAGATGGTGAAAGAAATTAGATAGAAAGAAACTGCGGAACTGGGTGTTTACAAAGGATAAAAGAATATTTCAACATCAAGAATGGAAGCCAGAATCACAAAGCAAATATCTTCAAAATGTTGGGAGAAAATAAGTGTTAATTTGAAATTTTCTACTTAGGGGAATACGGTCTTTAAAAATTGGGGGCCAAACATAGACATTTACATACAAATAAAACCTGAGAACATTTATCATCAAGAAACCTGCTGTAAAGGAATGCATTTTAAGAGAGAAGAAAACAAAAACAAACAAAAAACACAAGACAGCTGGGATGCAAGAAAGAATGGTGAATAAATAAAATGGCAAATGTGAAGGTAAACACACTATGTGTAAAATAACAATAGCATCCAACTTATGGGTTTAAAAAAGATAGAACTGGACAAAATGGTATTTAGAACAGGAGGGATGAGTTGAAATTGTTCTGAAGTCCTCGTACAGGTTGGGAAGGAAATCAAGATACTGTTTAACTTTAGATTTTGTTAAGTTAGATATACATGGGAAATTTCAAGAAGAGAAATAGAGTATACAAATTCCAAACAGTAGAGAACAGCATGGAATGAGTGGGGGAAAACACACTAGGAAAAAACACAGTCTAAATCAATCAATAACCACATAATGCTTGGACACTGAGCCAAGCTCAAAAAAGCAAGCAAGACTCGCAAGTGCCAACAAAGAGGAAATTTGAAATGAGAGCAGTGAACAGGAGCTGAAGCCCAACAGCCTCATGGGTCATCTGAATGGGATCTAAGCCCTAAAGGCTGGGGTTGGGGATGGGGCCCTGATGTCTGCCCCAGGGAGGACGGGTCATGCACAGGTGGGTGGAAGCAGGGAGCCAGGAGGAACAAGTGTGGCCTCATCCTCGAAATTATCTAGAATGACCACCCATGAAACAACGTGCCCCAAAACTCCAGGGTAGCTTGCTCGTAACCAGAACTATGAGCCTTCACTACTCCCTATCCTTGTAAAATATTCTCTAGAGACACTCTCTAGAAGTAGTCTCTAGACGTATTAAATATAAGAATTAGACAAATATGCCCACTCTCACGCTCATTGCTACTTCTAATGCACTGAAAGCCCTAGCAAATGCTATAAGAGGAAAAAGGGAATGAGATATAAGGATTGAAAAGAAAAATGCAAAATTATACCTGCAGGTGATATAAGAATTTACATAGAAAACTGAAGCAAATATATAGACATACAAGAATAAGATAATTCATCAAGCTTGCCAAGATCAACATACAAAAACCTTTAGCTCTTTTGCAAAAAAATAATAATAATAATAATAATAATAGAAGCAGGAAATAAAGACAATTCACAATAGCGACAAAACAGTAAGGTACCTAGATGAAAAACTAATGAAAATGTACCAAGATTTTCATAAGGAAAATTAGTTGAAGAATATAAAAGAAGACCTCAGTGAATGATGAAATTAAAGCACATTCCTGAATCAAAAGTCACAAAAAGTCCTAAATCAAAAAATATTAATTCTCCTCGATCTACATTATAAAAATCAATGCAATTCTAATAAAAATTCCTAAAGGGATATTTTCCCTCAGTGGAACTCGTCAGTCACCCTAAAATTAATGTGAAAAAATAAAGATCCCTGCATAGTAAAGATAATTCAGTAAAATATAAATAAGGGTGATTTAGTAGCAAAAAAATTTTTAAAGCCAAATGTCTATTAGTGAGGGTGAGGGAATGGATAAATAAATTGTGGTAAATTGTGGAATAAAATTCAGCACTTAAAAGAAATGAGCAGGATTCCACATGTAGCATTATGAACAGATCTCAAAAAAAAAAAAAAAAAAAAAAATAGAGGGGCCGGCTCGGTGGCTCAGGTGGTTAGAGCTCCATGCGCCTAACTCCGAAGGCTGCCAGTTCGATTCCCACATGGGCCACTGGGCTCTCAACACAAGGTTGCCAGTTCAATTCCTCGAGTCCCGCATGGGATGGTGGGCTCTGCCCCCTGCAACTAAGATTGAACACGGCACCTTGAGCTGAGCTGCCTCCTGAATGGCTCAGTAGGTTGGAGTGCGTCCTCTCAACCACAAGGTTGCCGGTTCGACTCCCGCAAGGGATGGTGGGCTGTGCCCCCTGCAACTAGAAAATGGCAACTGGACCTGGAGCTAAGCTAAGACTGAAAGGACAACAACTTGAAGCTGAACGGCACCCTCCACAACTAAGATTGAAAGGACAACAACTTGACTTGGAAAAAAGGCCTGGAAGTACACACTGTTCCCCAATAAAGTCCTGTTCCCCTTCCCCAATAAAATCTTTAAAAAAATATAGAGAGAGTTGAAAGCTATCTCCCAGAACCACTTATTTTCATATAAAAACCACCAGCAAAACAAAATATTGTTTAAGAATACATATGGGTAATAAATATGTCAAATGAAGGTTCTTGCCTCTGGTGAGCAAGGAAAGTTTGGGGCCAGTAAAAAAGGGGATTTTAACTTTGTCCCTGAAATGTTCTTTTCTTTCACATAAAAAAACCCCTAAGCCCCAAATGACAAAATGTTCATAATTGTTTACAAATGTTTGCAAATGACAAATGTTGACATTCAGGATGGTAGATAGATGGGTGCTTGTTTTATATTATTCTTTGTACTTTCCTGTCTTTTAAAAATTTCAAAAGAGAAAAGGAAAAGGAAGAAAGGACACGGAGAACCCAAAGGAACTTGCTAATAACTAGGATTATAATCACTGCACCCCGGGACAATGGTGAGAAGTCTCCCTTCTCCTCTAAGAGGAGTGGGAAAGAGAACTCCGTCTTCCGGGAGCTTGCCAGCACCTTACCGTGTCCAGCTCGGACTCCAAGCTGCAGTTTTTAATCTGTGGGAGCACCTCGCTGTATCGGCTGGGGTAGGCAGAGGCTAGGTAGCCCTTCACCTGCTCCAGGTTGCTGGCTGTCAAAAAGCCATCTTCAAGGTCAAAAGAATTGGTCAGCAGCAGAATCACCCTGCAGAGGAGAGCACCAGATTGACCTTCACTGATCAGAAGGACCACAGTCGCCAAACCCTCCTGGAAGGTTGGTGCCGGGCTGTCCCGCCCCTGCCTCTTCTTTTCTGATTAGGCAAGATCCTCAACAAAGGGAATCTGTTGACTGGTGACCTTTGATAAGGCAGGGTATTTTGAGGCTTTGAAGAAGCCTCGAATAGGAACAGAGATGACAAGAGGAACCCCACTCCCACCTATCCCCACCCCCCCAGGCTGTTTTAATCTCGGGACCAGCGTTGTCCGATAAAACTCGTGTGATGGAAACATCCTACATCTGCTGTCCAACATGGTATCCACGAGTCACATGTGGCAGCAGCTAAGGAACCGAGTTAAATTAACTCACATGAAAATAAAATAAATTCAACCCCAAATCTAAATTAATTTAAATATAATATAAACTGATTTAAGTAAAATGTAGATCAATTTAAATAAACTGTCATTTAAATTTGTAAACAACCCCTTGTGGCTCTAGTGACTGCTGTACTGGACAGCGTACCTTCTGGATACTGTTTCTTGTATTTTGGGTAGAGGGACAACAGAAAGTAGATTCTGTAATCTCCATGGCTCAGTGAGCGAGTTCTTGGTTGCATTTGAGGTGGGGTGATGGGGCAGAAGAAACTAAGGTTTGTTTGTTGAGTGTCCTGTTGTGGTAAAGTGATTCAAATGCACAAAACTGCCCTCATCCCTTCCAGCAAACACTGACTTGCCACAGGCCCGCCAGCTACTGGTGGCGGTGAAGGGGAGCCCGGATTTGAACCCGGCACTGAGGCCTGCAAAGCCGGTGCCCTGTGCCCCACGGCCCTGGACTTCTCGGGGTCCACCTCTTCCCAGGAGCCCCTTCAGCTCGGAGCTTTGGAGGCTCACCTCCCTCTCCCCGCCAAGCCTGGGGCTCACTGGGCAGCCCAGGCTTACTTGTTCAAGCAGCTTTCGTAGTTGAAGGTGGCCTTGAAACCGTAGATGGAGAAGGTCACGATGCTGGCGAAGATGGAGGTGCAGCTGTTGATGAGGGACACGATGATGGCGTGCTTCTGGCAGTTGCTGGAGGGCTCGTTGTAGCTGGCGAAGGCGATGAGGCTGCCGAAGCCCAGGCCGAGCGAGAAGAAGATCTGGGTGGCTGCGTTGATCCAGGCCTTGGGGTTCGCCAGCTGCTCCAGCTGGAGAGCCAGCAGTGACAGGGCTGATGAACCCCGGGGGGACCCCAAACTCTCAGACCAGCAGAGGGAGGGACGGAGGCGCAGGGAGCGGGAGGAACTTGCCTCTGGCACAGGGACAGCCAGGGGCAGGCCTGGGGCTGGAGCCCGCTCTCCAGCCCCTTCTGGTATCCTGTCCATTCCTCAGCAGGTGGAAGACATTTCTCCTGTCATATCCTCCCTAGCTCCTTACCCATAGGAGGTGAGCAATGGAAAAGTGCAGGGTACAACCACGTAAGACTGAATCGAGCCCCTGATGCATGCTCCAGGCACCGCATGGTCTGGGCCTCAGAGCCGGGGGTGGTATAGCCTGGTGGTGGAGGTCTTGGTCTGGGGTGAATCCCAGCACCGACATTAGGGGCCATTTGGAACGTAGTGGGGGGCATTTTCTGGGGGGCGGGCATGCTGCCACAGTCATTTTGTTTCCAGGAGCCAGATTTGCTAAATGAGGAACTTGTCCTGCCCCCAAGACCGTAGTGCCCCCCCAAACACACACATTGATGAGTACTGGCTGTGGAGCGCCTAGGCAGGGGGTGCGGTGGGGAGGGATCAAGGAAAACCCTGCAGAGTATGGATTTGCCCCTGTAGAAAAAGGGGTGCATGGAAGTGGTGAACAAGCGTGTGAGATGGTCGGAATGATCTCATGGTAGATAATGCAGTTCACAGGCTGGAAGGAGGGGTTGGGGTTACACTGGGGGGTGAAGGGGCAGTGAGGACAACGAGGAGGAATGGACAAGATGCAACACCCCAGAATTCACAGGGCTTGGGGACTGCCTGGTGAGGAGGTGACCCAGCGCCCACTCCCCCTCCCACACCTGGAGGGCTCACACCAGCCCCATGGGTACATGACAGCTTTCACCCACTTTCCATCTTCCGCTCTCTCCACCCATCCTGGAAGATGGCAGGATGAATGGGGGTGCCCTCAGGGCTTCCTTCCCTCGAGCCCGTACCTTAGGAGTGAACATGTACACCAGGCCATTGGTGGCTCCGTGGAGTGTGAGGCCCCTGACCAGGTAAATGATGAGCACACAGTAGGGTAGCGACGCAGTGAAATACACCACCTGTGGGCACCAGAGGGCAGAGTCAACCTGCTGGAAATGTGACCAGAGGACCGCTTTTGCCCAGGACGGACCCACCATCCTCAGGAAACACCACACTGTCCCGGGTGTTCAGGCGACTGATAGCTGGAAAGGCATCGGGATTCTTGGTCAGGGGTAGGTTCTGAGTTTGGGCTGAGAAATGGGGTGGTGGGAGGCGGGTGCCCATGTCTGCAACCACCAGGAAATCTCTGGTTCAGTAAAGAGGAAAGCAGGTACGGGGGCCGCTGCCCTGAGTCCTCCCTTCAGCCTGACCTTATTCCAGAAAAGATTTGGCAGCCCACAGACATATATCTATCACATGAATGTGTTTAAATCGCTAGAAAAGAAATTGGTTAAAAAGAAAATGTCGGCAATCCAGTGAGATGAGCCCAGAGGAAGAGGCAGCCCACAGAGTACGTGTGTGTGAGGCTCTGCCCCGTCTCTGAGCCCAATTTATCTCTGAGTTTCCTAGTGGCCTAAGCAAAGCAGGAGGCACAATCGCTTACAAGGTTTACATTGTCTCTAAAAAGAAAAAAGGGAAAAAGTCAGGGGCTTCAAGGAAGGGCAGAGTTTCCAGAACTGGGGCCTGAGAGAAGCTTGGCCGTGAGTGCTCATGAAGGAAAAGGCGTGATGTTTGCTGTGGGGACAATGTCCCCGTAATAAATAAAATAGAAACGCAGTGATCTGATTTTTATGAAAGGTCTCACTTCCTGGGCTTTAAAATTGCACACACATGGAATTTTTTGTCAACCACATCTTTTCCTGCAGACACACATCTCAAGTTCAACAACAGTTTATCTTTGGTTTTCATGGTGGCTTTGGCGTTGCCTCTCATATTCTGGGTAATTCTAAGCTTTACAAAGCCTGAACAGGGAGACCTTAGAGTGCAGTATGCCCATCCAGGACTGGAATTTCTTCTGTATACCAACTCGTATGTGCACCAGAGCCATTTACATAAAGCAAAGAAATATTTTGCAGCTGGCTTGTTTTTTTCCTTTTGTGAAAGCAATTTCCTTAAAGTTTGGGTCCTCCTGTGAGAAATATAGTTGGTGACCCATGTTTGATGGGCTTGAATTGCACACATTCTTAATGAGGCATGGCACCATCTTCCCATGAATCTCCAAGGCCTCCAGAGTGGCGCTCTGTGCCCCCTCACCCTGGGGTCAGCTGGCAGTAGTGGGGTGTGTCTTTTATCATCGATTCTTAACTGAGTTCATTGTAACTCAAGAGGAGTAATAAATCCACCTGAGATTATAGGAAAATAAATCAGGTGCGAGATGGAGATGAATTAAGTGGAAAGAGAAGGCATCTGGCCAGTGAGCTGAAGGAAATCAAGGGGCAACAGGGGAAGGGTGACCAATGTCCTTAACCAGCAAACACTTAGAGGACACTTAGGGCAAGCCCTTAGAATGTCCTTCATTCCCCTCAGGTGAATACACTTCCCAGAAGGCTCTTTGGAGTCTTGACCAGGGTGGGTCACTTTTCTTCACTTGGGAAAGCTGGCAGGATTGCTGGACATGTGATACAACCTAAACTATTGGGAGAAACCATTTCTGACCAATCTGCAAAGACTTGGAGGAAAAAAGGTGATTCTAGAGAGAAGGCCCGGAAATGGCACACCACCATTAACAAAATGAATCCCCATAAATAGAGCTATGGGGCCCTTCTGTCATGGAGAGGGTGTGGCTTAAGCAGAGGCAATAGACATTGAGAATAAGTGTTCATGGCATGACATGACATGACCTCATTTAACACATTTGTAAATGATCTGGAAAAGAGATGGCCTCATTACGTCTCCGAGTTTGCAGATGTTGCCCTCAGATCTCTTGGATCACATTCATAAAAATTTGGCAAAGACAAACTGCAAAACACTTTTTATGAGTGTAAATATCAGCCAAGCTTCAAGATGGGACAGAGTGAGATTCTGTCGGCTCTAAGCTCATCCAGAGAACATTCACTGGTCCCTTAGCACGGGCATGGGATGGAGTGCGGTTGGGTCTAAGATACTGGCTATCACAGGGTCTTGGAAACCAAAAGAAAATGTCCTTCCAAGCACGGTACTGGGGTCGTCACAGGGTACCTAAAATACTGTGGGTAGTTCTGGTCTTGATGCTTCAGGAAAGACATGGGTTGACGGAGGCAACTCAGGTGGTCAAGAGGGGGAGGATGGGTGGACTCTTAGGACCTTCAGAAGGAAAGAGCTGGAATTAAGTCACGAAAGACGTGGAGAGAGCACACAGGAGGGGCTCACCAAACCAAGATGATGGGGAGGCATTGGGGTAAAGCTGGGTCTGTCTCACAAGGTGGTGCCCTTGGGCAGGTCACTGTACCTCTCTAAGCCTCCGGTGAGTAGGATATGAAAAATACCACGACGGGCTGTTGCAAGATTGAGACACTGGGCACGTGCAACGTATGGTGGGTCTGCTGTGAGCAGTGACTGAGTATGAGGCCCCTGCTGAAGCTTGAGAAAGATGGCAGGTGAAGGAAACACTGAAAGAAAAACCTTCCACAAAGGAACATCTCAGCCCCAGCAGGAGTGCAAATGTGGGGATGCACCACGGAGAAAAGGTTTATAAATCAGGCCCAACAGCTCTGTTGGCTCATTGAAAGCAGCTGAGAGCAAAGGTTCTCAAACTGGGCTGCACGTTAGAAGCACCTGGGGGGCTTTTCAATTCCCAATGCTCAGGTTGTAGCCCACACTCATTTCTCCAGAACCTTTGGGGGTAGGACTGAGGTGGTAGAGTTGCAAAAGCTCTCCAGGTGAGACCAATGTGCGGGTAAGTTTGGCAGCAGGCGGCTAGGGTGTCTCGGGGACATTTCCAATTATTTAAGGTTTTTAAAAGAGGGGAAACTCACTGTCTAGTTGCTTGGTACCATGTGGGCAGTTTGGATTTGGGGATGGTGGGGACAGAGATGCTTGTCTTTTTAAGATAGTGGAGAAGTCCTTGTTTCCAGGTTTAAGGCTGCAACGTCAAGACCTTCTGGCTATTTTTATAGTCATCTAGTAGGTGATTTGTACCAGCACACCGTCTGGCACAGCTTCTGCCCCTCGACTGCAGAAGGCAGCCTCTGGGCACGGCTCAGGGAGGGAGGCTGCTGCCCGCCCACCTGTCCACCCGCCCACCTGCCCGCCTGCCCCCAGCACTGGCCGCTCATTGGGCCAGCGCTTTGCCATCTTACCTTGCCGGTTGACGCGGTGCCCCGTAGGATGCACAGGTACACCACGAGCCAGGCCAGGATGAGGCACAGCGCGGGCTCCCATTGCACGCCCCCGCTGTCCTGGATGGACGGCGAGATGTTGAGGGTTTTCCTGTACCAGAAGTACTGTGTTGTCGAAGCCTTCTCACATTCCTCGTCATAGCCTGTGCGGTTGCTGTTCAGTGGGCAGACAGACCACGGCAGGGGGTCCTTTGGGATCGACACAATCATTACACAGAGAGCTGAGGGCTGAGGCCAAAGGTCAGCGTGGGGAGGACGGAAGGTGGCCCTGATACGGGGCTCTTGGACAGAAGGGTGCTGGTCCCCAAAAGGCAGGCGGCTGGAGCTTCTGAAGGCGGACAATGGATCAGAGGGTTTGTCAGTGGCACAAGTGGGGCTTAGCAGTGGGCGAGGGGCTCCACACGCCTTGCAATCCTACCGGCACTGGTTGAGGACCACCAAATTCGACTGTAGGTCTGAGAGACTCAATACACAAACAGACAACATCCAGACCATCTATTGCAACAGAACTCAGACCCACAACCTCTGCAGTAACCAGCCCAGGGATCCAAACCACAAGGTCTGCAGCAATCGGCCCACAACTGTCAGGACGTGGCCACTGACTGCCAGCTTCTTTAATTTGTGTTTCCTCCGGCTCAGGACCAACTGCAGAAGGCCAGATACACTCCCCCAACCAATCACATAGAGAGCCCACCTCCAGCTCCCACGGCCTCCAATCAGGCCACTCCTGAAGCCCTCCCTTCTCTTCACGCAGGTGCTTTCTCACACCTCTGCCTGGCTCGCAATCTCAACCAGGGCAAATGATCACAAGCTGTGAATACACAGCCTCTGCCTTTCTCATGTGAGTGGTCTTCCTTTATTTCCACAAGTCCCTAGCAAGTCCTGGCATGAGTGAGACTCAGGTCCTGCCCTCACGAACTGGTGATGGAGACAGGTGCTTCCTATGATGGAGACTGGGTTTCGGAAGTTCAAGAGGCACGAGGTTCAGCTTTCCTGTAGCCATCTCGTACATCGAAGGCCGCGAGAACCTGGTGCTGGTGACTTCTGAGAGCCTGGTGCAGTCCCACGCCTGCACTGTGTAGACAGAGCCAGGAAGAGCCGCTTCTGCTTCAGCGGGTTTGAACTGGGTTCTCTGTCACTTAGGAACAGAAGTGCCGGTACAATGAACGTGGCCCAGACTCGAGTGTTAAATGGAGGCACTGAGCTGAGGGGGATGGTGATGGATTTAATTTTGGCTTGAGGAGGGCCGTTAGGGGTCCCACCTCTGCTCTGCCAAGACCAGCCCCACATCCATCATTTTTGTGTGTATTTTGGTTCTATCAACTCAGATTTCATGTGACAAAAACTCTCCACTAACAGAAGAAGTCTGACTCCTTTGGGTTCAATCCCTGTGTTTCACAGGAAAGAGAACTAAGGCCCAACAATGTTACCTGGTGGGCTGTGGCCACTCTGCCAGCGAGAAGCTGGCACCTGGGGGTATATACGCGGAAAGAGCTCAAGACCTGTATTGGTAGGACCCCTGGCAAGAACCGGGGGTCCCTCTCCCATAGGAATGTGACAACTGGTTTCTAGCTTTGACTCAGAATGTATCCAAAGATGGCCACCAACAATTCCTCCCCAGGAGAGATGGCATCTATTGTCCTGACCCGTGAATCTGGGCTGGCTTGTGCCTTTCTGTGACCAACAGAATGCGGTGAAATGATGCAGCATGACTTCCCAGCCTAGGCCCTCTGAGGCTTCACAGCTGCTCTTTTCACCTCTGGGAAACCCGCCCTCATGTCAATACACTTGGGTGACTGCTGAGCCATGAGGACTCACGGAGACAGAAGCCATGTGGAAGGAACCGAGGTGCCTGGCCCATCAGGTGGGAGGGTCCCTGGTGGACCTGACGCCCAGGGGAGCTACCCAGCCTGCATGGGACTGACTGGCTCGTTCCCAGGACTGTAGCTAATCCCAGCTCAGCCGGCCTGCTTCCTAACCTTGGCATGACTGCATCACCTGTGGGACGGGAGTTGGGAGGCTTTAAAAACTACGATGCAAAAATAAACACACCAAAAAACAAAAAACAAACAAACAAAAAAAACCCCAAAAAACTACATATTTAAAAATAAACAACAAAAACTACGATGCCCAGGCTGCACCTCTGGTGGGTTTCACTGGTCTGGGGTCAGGCCTGGGCATCAGAGGTTTGAAAGCTCAGGTGATTCCAGCATGCACAGGGTGAAGAGCCTTAGGGTACATAAGAAGGTTAAATGGACCAGTTCTCAGCCCCTACCTTTCTCCCTCTGAATCAGAGGGTCTGGCTGGAACCCCTGCATCTGCAGTTGTAACAGGACCAGCCTCTCCCGCCCCCTGGCCCCTCCCCCCCAGGCTCCTGCTGGGAAAAGCTGGACATGAGGCTGGAAAGCCCAACCCACAGTGGGATGGATGAGAGCACAGACCCTCAGCCAGGATGCCTGCATCCAATCTCACAGCTACTCAGCTCCCCTCTGCCTCGAGGACCCAGTGCTCTGAGTATCAGACTTGTGATGGTTACGTCAGGGAATTCTGACGTGCTTAAGACTATGCCTGGCCCAGGACACGTGTTAAGTGAATGTCTGTGTTACTGCCCTTATTATGTGACCATGGAGGAGGGCTCCAAAGCAGAGGGACTGAGGGGGACGGCCACGGACCTGGGGAGGACGGAATCAATGAATAGTCAAGTGAGTTTTCAGGAATTGCTGGTCCTCACACTTCTGAGGGTTAGAAATAGGTGGCTCCTTTCTTGAGACACTTTATTTTTACCTTTGGAAGATGGTCAAATTATTCTGATTTTGTTAGAACAGGACACGTTTTTTCCACCTTTGGAAAATTGTCTAAATAAGTATGCAGACCTATAAAGCCCAAAATATGTACGGCAACCATGTAGCTGGAGTGATGTTGTGCAGTGTACAACCTGCCCAACTATATACCTGACAGCCCTGCACAGAGGAGAACTGGTCACCAGGCTGGAACGTAAGAGGAGCTGCCCTGTTTCTATCCAGAAGGTGGGGAGAGGCAGGGTGTGGCCGGTCTTCACGGAACTCCAGGCTGAGTCAGGAAGAGGACGAGGGGCTGCAGCTAAGCTCAGGGCAGAATCCTTCCTATCAGGGTGTACACAGGGCTCATTGCGTGGCTAGAGTGAGTGTAGACGCCAAGTCCTGATTATTGAGGTCATTCACCCAAGCATTCCTTGGGGCCCCACAAATTGGGGTGAGTCCACAGTCCATGGCCAGCCCTAGGACCTTGGGGACAAGGTCTGTCCCGTGAAGGCCTGGCTCAGTGGCAAAGTGTGAGGCATCTGCCCAGTTAGCTCCAGTCTCCTCCCTTCTCTTCCCATCTGCGAAGAGGCTGAGATGGAGAAGGCAGCTGGAAGCAAGTGGGGAGAGTGGGGAGTGGGGTCCCTGCAAGTAAAGAAATGAATGTGGGAAGTGGAGGGGGAAACTCCTCTTGGCTTAGAAACAAAGACCACCTCTCCGTGAGGAATTAGGGTTCTCTCTTCTCTACAATTTTCAGCCCCTTCCACATTTTCTACAATGAGCCTCAGCTAAGGTTATAATCAGAAATGCATGTTTAAAATGTTTGTCTTTGGGAATAGCCCCTATTGTGTTACAGGCATGACAACATTTTTCTAGAAGAACTTTTGGTCCGAAGGGAAAAGCAGGGGCTTAGCCTGGAGTCAGAAACCTGGAAGGACAAGCGATCGGAGGCAGGAAGGGGGGGAGGGGGACGAGGGGACCGACAGGAGGAGGAGGAAGGGTAACTGTCTTGCTGGGTTGGTGGAATCCCTCCCCAGGGGCTCTCTCCACAGATTTCCCCCCAGGCCCACTAGCAGTGGTTCTTACTATTTTTGAGGTCACATCCTTCAGAGAACCTGATGAGAGCGGTGTCCCTGTTCCCCAGAAAGGTGCGTCCAGGCACACACACACACTCACATGCACAATCTGGCTTACAATTGCAGGGTCCATGGAGCCCAGGTTCAGAAGCCCTCTGCTTGGTTTGGGTGCTTGGTCTCCCCCAGCCCTTTGCATTGTTTCCTGGCTTCCCCTGAGGCGGCCGTCCCCATCCTCCCGCCTGTCCCAGGTGGGGGCCCTGCTCTCTTCTCCCTTTCCTGCTCCCACCCTGCTCTGGCACAGCCAGCTCACCTGGAAGGAGTGAAAGAGGTACCAGAAGGCCCAGGCGTTGATGACGTTGTAATACATGGACAGGAAGAAGGAGACTACCACGCTGGCGACACCTGTGCAGAGGCAAAAGGCGTGAGGATGGCCTGCCCCGCCCGCCGGACGAGGCAGCGGTGGCCCAACCCGGTGGGCCCCAGGACACCCCTGCAGTGACCGCCCTGGGCTGGCAAAATGTCCATCAGCAGGTTTGTGAGAGGCTTAACCATGACCAGGCCTCTGCGAGAACTTTCTAAGGGTCAGTCTCTTCCCTCTCCTCTCTCCCCATATTCTGGGACTGGAGGCTGATGACATTTTTTTGAGAGCTAAGTGCCAGTTGCTGTGTGCTAAGTACTTTATGTGCCTTTACAACAATGTTATAAAGTGGATGTCATTATGCCCCCTGCACAGAGGAGAGAGCTGAGGCACAGAGCTTGCCCAACACCCCCAGGTAGGAAGTGGCAGAACTAGGACTGAAACCTGATATGAGAACCTAATGCAGAGAACCTGGTGAGAGTGGTGCCAGGCGGGACCCTGACACCAGGCATTACGGCTGCTCCCTCCTTGGCTCATCTGAAGTTAGGTTATGGGGGCCAATCCCTGCCCTAGGGTGGCAGGGAGCAGAGGTGTGAGGAGGTGTGTCAGGACTACAGGGGACAGGAGGCAGGCTGTGCCCCACCTGGTCAGGCCTGCACGGAACCCAGGGTGGGCCCGGAGCAGGGTTGGCTAACAGTGGTGCTCTGGAGCTGGCCACGCGGGCCCGAGTGGTGCTGTGCATCTCTGCCCAACCCCACGCTCTGAGACAGCTGGTTAGGCACAGTGGGAGTATTTACACCACGGTAACAGCACATGCTACAAACCAGGCCTTCCCCTACCCCCACCCCACCTTAAAGGCTGATTGTTAAACATTCGCTGGCACCCCGCTGCCCCCACCATTGGCACAAACATCTAGTATCTTTCCTATTGGTGCCTCGGAGAAGCCCTCTGTGATTGCTTACTCGGGCAAATTGTAAATCCACACACCTCTGTGTTAAAAATTAACAGCCATTCAAAATGAGGAGGCAGCTCGGGTTTGAAGATGATTTGTGAGGCCACCGGGCACATTTCTTTTGCATCTGTGACTAAGTCCTGTCATAGTTTACGCCCTCCGTGCTCCTGAAACATCACTCTGCCTTCCTGCCTGCCCTCCTGTCTGGGGGGCGGGAGGTGTGAGCAGAACAGAGCGTGGCCAATGCTGGTCAAAGTTCCTCCTGCTGGCAGAGGAAGCTCCAGGAGCGTGAGGACTGTGAAGGCAGGTTAACCAACTCTGGAGGTGCCAAGACCCCGGCTGGAGGTAACTCAGGACAGGCAGGATGTACGGCAGCGCCTCTCTCGCTATCCACGCAAGCCCAGCTTCCTACACTGGGCATACTCATGACACCCCTGCAACCGCTCAGGGCTGTAAGGAAGATTAAATGAGCTCATGCACGTATACTGTAGAGGCCAGCGCCTGGCACATAGTAGGTGCTCATCGAAAGAAGGAGACGTCGGTATGAGCAGTTAGCAGAGGGGCAGTTCCCAGAACGGTTGTTAGCTAGGACACGGAGCACAGCTCCATCGTGGGCAGCTGTTTCTCTGTTACAGACCAGCAAACTGAGGGCTGGAAAAGAGAAGCAATGTGGTCTTGGTTCCACAGGGATGTGGCTCCTCCCTTTCCCGCTGCTCCGGGGGTAGGAAACCAGCCCCTCTCAGCCCATAGTCTGTGGCAGCTCCTCCTGGGCTGTCTGCCACGTCATTCAAAGGCTCTCTCTTGGGCCTTGTGCTTGCCCCTGGCTCCCACCCCACCCAGGTCTCCCCTGGAGAGGACTGGAAAGCGCCCACGTACCGACGCCGCTGAGGTAGGGGCTGATGGTCCTCCAGGCACCGATGCTGCCCTGGCGCATGCGCTGCCCGACCGCCAGTTCCAGGTACAGGAGCGGCATTCCCTCCACGATCAGCATGATGACGTACGGCACCAGGAAGCTCCCTGGGGGCGTCCAGACACAACAGCCAGCCATCAGCAACGGGCTGTCCTCTGCAAGCCACCAGCCTCCCTGCAGACGTCCTCCCATCCGTCCGTCCTCCCTTCCTTCCTTCAGTCTTTCCATCCATCCTTTCAGCTTTCCACCCACCCATCCTCCTAGCTTTCCCATCATCCTCCATCTTTCTGCCTTCACACCCTTCCACCTTTCCACACATCCATCTTTCTGTGATTCCTCTCACCCATCTATCATCCATCCATCCATCCATCATCCATCCATCCATCATCCACCCATCCTTCTATCCTCTTATCTTTCTACTCATCCATCCATCTCTTCATCCATCCATCTATGGATGACGTACACCATGAATGTCAGTTAAAATCTTTAAATACATCCATTCTGAGTGGTGAATAACTCCTGTCCCAAACTCTCTGTGTGCCCTCCTTAATGCCACAGCTGCCTCAGGCCCTCTGCCAGAAATCCCCATTCCACTCTTTTTTATAGCAACTAATGGTTAATCAGAGCCAGGACCGCTGAGTTGTTAAATGCTTTGAGCATCACTCCTGAATCCATCCATGCAGCTGCCCAGCTCCACACACTTGCTTTGGGCTTTTGTAGCCCCGATGGTGCCCTGCAAGGAGGTGGTCTCCTAAGCAACTGTTTTCACTCAGTGCTTCCTATGGGCCAGGCCCTGAGCTGGGTGTGGGATGGATGGGAAATGAGCAGCCCTGCCCCCTGACCTCGGGTGATCACCTGGGCAGAAGAATTTCAGCTGCCTTATCCTGGGCCACAGAAAATTCCCCCAGGCCTCATATCTTCAGAGATGAGGTAGGGTCTTGCTGTGTATGTGTGGGGAGGCAAGGGGGTCCCCAATAGACAGAGCCTCAGCTATCACCTTCTTTTAGGGAGCATCTCTATGTGTATCTGTTTTATACAGTGACCGTCAGTCTAAAATTTCATTTTAATAAAATTAATTCACACCAATTTTAAACCCACTGGTTTCCAAGGAGCCATCTGCAGACAAGTGTCCTTGGTGATAGTGGGGAGCCAGGGATGTGAATGGAGCTACGGATGCCCTCCCACTGCCTGGCACTAGGACAGAGGCAGGCAGCCTGTTGCAGGGGGCGGGGGGACATCACAACTGCCACTGCCACCACCACCCCACCTCCAGATGGCTGGCCCGCTGCTTAGCCTGTCGGGCCTGCCCCGTCCTTCTCTGCAGCCCCTCAGCCATTCCTCCTCCAATTCCTGGCTCCTTCGCTGTGAACGAACCTGAAAAATGGCCCAGTGGGAAAAGAGAGCAGGACTTCTGATTCAAATAAAAACCCTGTCACTACAGCTACGGGGATTACAGAAGGAACTGTCTCTGAAAGTGTGGCGGTAAATAACGAAACATATATGTTTACCTAAGCATCTGATACTTACACAAGCGCCTCCATTGGGTGGACATGCTGTCCTCTAACCGACAGGACCGCCTAAGCCCTCTCCTGCACACCATGTACCTTTGCATCACCCCTTAAGTAGCTGCACAACATTCCACTAGGAAAATGAGCCCAGAATTCATTTCATCAGTCCTTGGACACTGAGGCTGTTGCCAGTTTTCTGAGCTCCTAAATCAAGCTGTGGGACAAACCCTGGTCCACGTGTGGTGATTTTCCTCGGGACAGAAATCCCAGAAGTAGAATGGCGGGAACACAACCAGGCACAGCCCCATGGGCTCTCCTACCACAGAGAGAAGGGAGAGAGCGGGGCACACACCACCAGATGTCGGTATTCCCCATGTCATCTCCTGCTCACGTGGGGGCCTGGAACAAATCCAGCTCTCTCAGTTGTGGACCCTGAAGACGCTGCCTGGCCGTGCTCCCTTCCTGCCCTGCATAAAGGTGTTTTAGTCCCTCACCAGGTTCCTTTCCATAGCAAGGAGTCTGAGAGGCCGTCAGGGGGTCCCACCCAGAATACGTCTGACAATAAAGGTCATGTTGACAACCTGATTAGAGCAACATTCAATCTCTCAGTGGTTATAAGATAAGCTCATTTTCACCCAAGGTGTTAAACAGTAACCACATGAGGCCTGGCAGTGTCCACGAAAGGCTTTTCTCTTTGACAGGGCCTGCCTTATGCCCACTGCCTGTGGGAGGCCAGAAGTCCCAGGCCTGGTGCCCAGGTGGGAGCGTGGGGCCCTGTAGCCCTGCCCATTGGTAGTTTCTATTATCCCTCCCACTCCTCGCCCCCAACCATCCAAACACACACAATCCTTGTGCAGAAAAAAAAACAAGTCTCTCAACCCATAGCTCAAATTTTATACAAAAACAAAAACAAAAAACCCCACTCAAAATGGATCTTAGACCTATAGGTACAACTCAAAACGATCAAACTTCTAGAAAGAAACACAGGAGAAAATCTTTCTGACCTTAGGTTAGGCAAAGATTTTTAGACACAACATCAAAAGCATTATCCGTGAGTGAAAATATTGAAAAATTGGACTTTCTTTTAAAATTCTGCTCAGTGAAAGACACTGCTAGGAGAATAAAAAGACAAGCTGAAGACTGGGAGAAAGTATTTGCAAAACACATACCTGACAAAAACTTTGTGTCTAGGACATATAAAGGACTCTCAAAACTCAATAATGAGAAAACAAAGAACCCACTGCAAAACAATTTATTAAAAAATTGAACTGACATTTTACTGAAGAAAATATATGACTGGCAAATGATCACATAAAAAGATGCTAAGAATTAGTGTTTACTAGGAAAATGCAAATTCAGACCATAATGAGATGCCACCACACAGATTGGCTAAAAAAAGAAAGGCTGACAGTACCAGTGCTGACAAAGATTTGGAGAACCCCCATCCATCGCTGGTGGAAATGTAAAATGGTACAGCCTCTCTGGAAAGCAGTTTGATAGCTTCTTATGAGGTTAAGCATCCACTTACTCTACGACCCAGCAGTTATAGCCCTAGGTATTTACTCTAGAGAAATGAAAACTTACATTCACACGAAAACCTATACAGGGATGTTGATAGCGGCTCTATGCAGAGCTGTCAAAAACTGGAAACAACCTAACCATTCTTCAGTGGGTGAAAGGATAATAAATGCTGGTACATCTACACAATGGAAAACTACTCAGCCATAAAAAGAAACAACATGAGAGAAGTGAAAGATGCCAGAATCAAAAGGCTACACCCTGTGGGACTCCATGTATATGACAGCCTGGAAAAGGCAACACTACAGGGACAGAAAGCAGATCTGTGGCTGCTGGGGGCTGGGAGTGGGGAGGGGTAGGCCACAGGGGCATAAGTGTGGGGGGGTTAACACAACTGCATGTGTTTGCCAGCACTCATAGAACTGGACACCAAAAAAGTGAATTTTTCTGCATGTAAATATATCTCAATACACGAAAAATATGTTTTGCGGTCAGTTTTGAAAACAAGTCCACTAATCAACCCTCTTCCAACAGAACTGTTCCCCAGCCTCCCTTTATGTAAAAATTCTGACACGGCCTCTCCATGAGGAGACCCTGGCATCTGAGAGCGGCAGACAGACACAGGCCTGAAAAAGGGGTGTGTGATCACATGTATCTGCATGGGGTGTACTGAGGGAGATTAAACACAGCCACATTCTCGCAGCTGCTCCCAGGACAGGTGGAGTCCATCTCCGCACCTGGGAATGTGGGCTGGCCTTGGACTTGCTTTGTGTAATAAGATGTGGGGGAAACAATGCCATGGTGGTTCCAGAGCCCAGGCCTCAGGACACCGCGCAACTTTGCCTTCCTCTCTTGGAAGGCGGCCCCGAAACCCTGCACGGAAGCTGGTCCAGGCTGCCTGAGACAGAGAGGCCACGTGGAGGAGAACCAAGAGCACTGCCAGCTCAGCACCGGCTGCCAACGTGTGAAGGGCCTTCCAGGCCGGCCGACCTGCCAGCGAATGCCGCCACACGAGCCAGACCCGATCAAACCAGTACAGCAATGCACAGCCCACCCACAGAACTGTGAGCAATAGCTATTTCTTGTTTCAGCCACTACCTTTTTTTTTTTTTTTTTGCTTCTCAATGCTTTAGTGTGTATTTCTTAAAAACAAAGACATTCTCTCATATAATTCCAATGCAATGAGCAAAATCAACAAATTAACCCTGATACAGGACTATTATTATTTTATCTACAAACCTTACTGGAATGTTACCAATTATCCCACTGGTGTCCTTTATTCTGGTCTCAGACCCAGCTCACAACCACGCATGGTACTTCTGTCACCTCTCGTCAGTCTCTTTTAATTTGGGACAGCTCTTCAGTCTTTCCTTGTCTTACATGACCTTGACACGTGGGAGAGTACGAGCCAGTTATTTTGTGGAATGTCCCTCATTTTGGGTCTTGGCAGGGACACTGAAGCGATCAGAGGCACGTGATGTTGATCTGCCCCTTTCCTGGCCATGGTCACTTTGCTCATTTGGTTAAGGTGGCGTCTGCAAGGTTTCTCCACTGAAAGTTCCTGTTTCCCCCTTTGAAATGACTGATAATCTTGGAGGGAGATAGTTTGAGACGGGGTCACCATCCCGTCTCTCCTTGGACCTTTGCCCACTAGTTTTCACATCCATTGATGATTCTTGCCCGAAACAATGATTACTGTGTTGGTTGCCTGACGATTTTCTAATTCCATCATTCTTTCTAAATCCTTAGGCTTTAGAGAGCTCTGTCATGCAGAAATAGATGGCAGAGGCACCCATCCAGCCCCGTGTGGCAGTCTGCATTACCCTGGGTGCGTGGGATGTTTATAGTCACAGATTTATTCAGAGGATGTAAAGCCAGCTCTTAGCCTGGTTAATTCTTACTCATCACCACCTCCCCAGCACCCGCCATCACTTCTTGACTGCAGTCTCCTCCATGCTCGTCTTCTTGAGTCCACTCTGCAGCTGTCCCCCTGACAATTTATTCTCAGATCATGTCACTCTCTGCCTCCCTCACCTTCTACCCTCCCACCTGGTCAAAACCCTCTTTGGCTTCTCTTTACAACGAGAATGACATCACACGCCCTCCGTGGCCTCTGAGGATCGAGGAACAGGGCTTCTGTCTTCCTCTCCAAGCTGCTCGCCTCTCTCACGCCATCAGTCACATGACCCTTCCTGCTGGTCGGGCCTCTACACGCTTGCCCTTGCTGTTCTCTGCCTGGACCGCTTTCTCCCTTCTTTCCATTCTCCACCAAACCCGGCTTCCTCAGAGTGCCCTGCCTGGTCCGCCTTAGTGAAGCTAGCCCCCATGCCAGAGCACCCTTCTAGCTTCCTACCCTGCTGGTTTTCCTTTGGAACAGTTATCCATGTGAAATTATGCTGCAATTTAGTTTTCTGTTTGGTGTCTGTCTCCCCTTCCATGGACCCTCTTGCTCCCTGGTCTGTTGAGAGTAGTGAATGTTGGTTGAACGCAGGAAGGAATCATTCAGGTCTCACTGGACCTTCCATATACATCACTTCCTTCAGGGACCTCTCCAGATCACCCAAAACCAAGTTGGGGTCCTCCTCGCTGGTCTCTGGTCTCACAGTCTTACAGCCCCTGCTCACTGAGTGTCTACTGCTCTGCCCACCCTCACTTCCCTGAACAGTTCATCACTATGGGCAGAGATGGGTCTGCCTGACTCATGCTTGAATCTCCAGCTCTTAATGCAGCGCCCAGCACAGAGTGTTTGTTGAGTGACTTCCTGATGGTGAATGGTTTGACAGCGGTGGTTCTACTCATGTGGGTGGGTCGTGAGGCTATTACCAGGGAGAGATGACAGAGAGGTCGGGTAAAGTTCATCATATTGCTAAAAACAATGTGTTTTTAAAAACTTCATATAAAATGACTTTGAACTCTGACTTTACTTTGTGTCTGTATTGGGTAAGACGTACATTGGGCACGTCTATGTCTGCCCGCACCTCCCTCGGAAGGAAGGATTGGACCTCCAATAACTGCAGATCAAAATAAAAGGAGCACCCTGAGGTATCAGAGCAAATGCCTTCCTCTGACATAGATTTGCTGTGAGAAGCAGAAGGCATTTGTAGGCAGCGTCTAGTACACGATCTCTAAGAGTTCAGAGCACCCTGTGTTTGTAGAACAGCATCAGGCAAGATGAAGACAGGGCAGTTCAAGAAGAAAAGCAACGAAATGAAGATGAAAAAAATACAGTGGTTAATTTAAAGCCAATGGAGGCAATAAGTGAAAATATATATGTACAACTTTGAGAAATTATCCTGCAGCCCAGAGAAAAAGGGTAAAGAAGTAAAATTATAAGAGAAGACATGAGGCATGGACAGCAGATCTAAGAATTTTCTATCTGGAGTAAGAACTAAGGCGGAGAGAACACTGCACATACACAGCAGTTAGAGCCCACGAGTCTCACAGTAACAGAGCCTACAAGACATTGCCTGGGTGCGTCACTGCGAGGGCTCACTAGTCCTGGATAAAAGTCATGAAAATCTGGTAAACACCTAGACACAGAACTCACAAATTTAAGGTAAAATTTTCATACAATATCATATAAACTTATAGAATATCTTAATAGGATACCTAAGAACTAATAAAAAAATAAGTCTGGCTGCAGAATTCTTTGCAAAACTAAAAATCTGAAAAATCTTCACAGAACAGAATAACATCTATAGAGTTTTGAGTAAAAATGATTGTGGCTCATTCATGTGGGATATAAAGGAAAGATATCCTCAGACAGGCTTAAAACATAAACCACGTATGAGTATTCCTGAAAGAATTACTTTCTTTGAACTGTAGCCAATTAGTGTTGGATTACAATAAAGAACTTCAACTTGGAGTTATGTTATAAAAGAACTAATTCGTCGTAAATAAACTAAATAGAATTAATTCTAAAAATAATATTGTTAATATCATTGTAAAATAACCAAAATGAAAAAATGTGATTCTTGAATGTGAAGACATGTAATATTAGAAGTGAAATAGTCTTTACCACGTGTCTGAAATATTGGAAGGTAAATGGGAATGAGGAAAGGAGTAAGAAATAAAAGTGTGCTATAGTTTTCAACTTTCATAGGTGATATCAACAGATAACATTTCATGCTTGATACTGATAACTAGAGCAAACAAATACATTTTTATTTAAAAAATTAAATTAACTACTAGTAGACTAAAAATAGGATTTATACCTTCAAAATCACTTGAAGGAAAAAAGCAAAGGGAATACACTTCATATTGTAAAAGATCAAAATAAAACCCAACAACAACTACAAGAAGGAAACAGCAAGGCAGTACAAACATCGTGAAAAATAACAGCAAACATGACAAGACAATAAATACAAATGGAACAAATTCTTCCACTAAAAGATAATAGTCATTTGCGTTATAATAGTGTAAAACTGTAAATGACTTAAAGTTCCACATTGGAGAATGAGTAAATAAGTCATGCTATATCTGTAAAGAGAATATTATAGAGTTAAGTTCATATTTTCAAATAATAGCAAATGATCTTGCAACTGATAATAGGTTAAGTAAAAAAAATAGCAAGACACTAAATTACATATAAAAGATGGTTCTAATTTTTTAAAGCAAAAAATGTGTTAACAAGCATGATTCCTGGGTGCTGGAATTTGGGGTGATTTTGTATTTCATTTCTTTGTCGTAGTTTTTAATTTGTATTTTCCTATTTTCTACCATGAAGATGTATTACATTTATAACCCCAAAACACACACAAATATATTATTCGAGAGCGTGATGCTACTTATTTTCCTAATTATCATCGCTAGTACCTTATCTGTTTTCTACATTCAAGAATCTCACCAGAAGAGAAATTCCTCCTGTATGAACTTGACCTCTGTAAGTTCTCGCATCTTGCTCTATCTTTTTGAGACCCACAAAGAGACAAATCAGTCAGCCACTTTCAGGAGAAGGTGTACTCAGTCTTCCCAACTCCTCTCCTCCCTCCATTTATATACCGCTGTCCTCTACAAAGCTCAGTCCCAGGCTGGGTGCTGGCCTGAAGGGATAGGCGTCTAGCGGTGTGTGGGGGCTGGCTCACACCAGCTCGCAAGAGCTACCCTGCACATCTCTTCCCAACCACATCCCAGGACATGACTTTGCTAGTCTGAAATGGGCTGTGGTGGGAGTATGTACACCGTGGTAATCAGCAAATGCTACAAATTAGGTTCTGCACCTCCAGCAAAAGCCAGTTGTTCAACACTTACCAGCACCCCACTGCCTGGTTCCTAGCAGCTGGTGGCCTGGGAGAGGGGCTTCCTCCTAAGCGTGGTCCGTGGACCAGCAGCTTTGATCAGCCTCACTTAGGAGCTTTTCAGAAATGTAGAATCCTGCCCTCAGAATCTCTGGGGGTGGGACCCAGCAGTTTACTAAGACCCTCAGCACCAGAGAGGAGCAGAAGGGACTCTGCGGCCTGAGGGTCATTGTCCTACTGCATAGTCAGATGTCCTTTGATTTTCCCTTCTTTATGGTTTAAATATCACATAGAGAAAATTTAGGAGGAAAAAACCCCCACATTTCCCCCAGCCACACGAATGTTCTCGTTTCTCCATGTTTCTTCCATGATTTGAGACATGCTCATATAAAACCCAGTCGTTGGCACATTGATTTTCTACACATTAGCACATTAGCACATTTGTGTCCCGATTTCTTCCTGAATGACTTAGACTTGGCGTGATGGCCAAGACCTGACGACTTTTTCAAGAAGAGATTTTGTGCCATTTCTTCAGCTGCTTTTCCCCCGTAGCACTAGCATGCTGGACAGAGGTGGTTGGTACTTGGAATGTAATCTGCAGAATTAACATTCCTCGTACTGGGCCTGGCCCGAGAGCGGGAAGGAACCAAGCCTCCCTGATCACCAGCAGAGCCCCACGGAAAGGAGCACAAGCCCCTAATCCGTTTTATTCTGGGAAATGTTTGGCACAGCTTGGCTCTGAATTTGATCAACAAGCTCTTTGTTGGTGGGGAGTGGGAGGGTCACAGCTCTGCTTGGAAGGAAGTCACACACCCCTCTGGAGCCTTTTATGATGTGGTTGGTTTATCCTTCAGCTTTAGGTAAAGAGTGGATCTGAAAACTCCCTGGGTTTGGAGGAACATTAATCACTTATTAATAGGCGACACTACTGGCAGCGAAAGGCTCAGGAAAATCATCAGCTTCCCCCCATCATGTACCCTGCGACTTTTCAAAACAGACCTGGCTCGTTCATCCAACAAGTATTTATCGGTGCCTCCTCTGACCTTGTCACTTCACCAAGGCTGGGCTCGTGGGATAGAGAGAAACTCTGGAACAATGTGCTGTCCTTCTGACCAGGTGTTCACTTGGCCAGACAGGCAGTGGAGACAGTGAGCGAGCGCAACTGAGGAACAGTATCATTTGGCCTGGCCTTGAGGGAGGAGTGGGAGTGCTCCAGGCTAACAGCTTCCCAGGGGTACCAACCACCCAACCAATATCCATCATCCATCCATCCATCCATCCATCCATCCATCCATCCATCCATCACCCATCCATCCATCCATCCATGGTCTCCCCAGGGTTCATTCACTTGTCAACCACCATCCATTCATCTCTCTAACCACCTATCAGTCTAAGTATACTCTGTACCAGGCACAAGATTTCTTTCCTTTTCCTGGATCCTGAAGGTCTCGTGGTTCCCCCAGCAACTCCTTATATCTAGTCTACTTCAGAACTACTCCATCCTACCAGTGTCCACCTGCAGACTATTCAGGTGACGGTGTTGTTAAAAACAAGAATTGAAATAGTCACATGACAGCAAGGCTCACCTGGCCTGATGTTTGGGAAAGAATAAATACATGTATCACCAGTAGGTGTGCTGAACACAGAATGACAAGGAAATCTCATCCTGACAAACAATTATTTCAAAAGGCAGTTATGAAACTGTTAGAGCATATGGCAACATATGCCCTTCACGTAATTATGATGTATTTGTGCCCTTAACATTAAAAAAAAAAAAAAGACTCAGAATTGGGAATTCACTACTTAAAAAACAAACCTGTGGATTAACTTTTTCGTCAAGTTTTTTTTTTTTTTTTTTTTTTTTTTTGAGCTAGTGGGGTAAAGGGAGGGGGGAACATTGTTTTAGGTCTTAGTCTTCTTAAATGGGTTAAATTTTGTAAGTACTTTTATCTAACATCTTTCATTGTCCTCTACGGTGAAAACACCATTCATACCACTCATATATATGGAACACCTCTCTCTCTCTCTTTCTCTCTCTCTCACACACACACACACTACAAAGTAAGCAAAAATCACCCTTAGGTAACTATTGCTAACGCTTTGGTATATATTTTTTCATTCTCTTGTCTCTGTATATTTTAAAACATAATTGAGATCTCCCGTTTTATACAGTGAGTTGACACTGACTTCCCCTCCCTCCGTTTAATGTATAAAATAGAAAATACATACAAATTTTTGTAAACACCGTCTTAATGGCTGCACAGAGCACCAGAGCATGGAGGCTCCATATTTATGAATCAATCCCCTTTAGTTGAGGGCATAGGACGTTTCCAATGTTTTGCTTTCATTAAAAGGACGGCATACAGAGATGGTCCTTCTATCGTCCACCTTCTGTCAGAACTCTCATTATTTCCTTTAGGTAGAACTCTAGAAATGGAACAACTGGGAAACTATTTCTTTAAATGCTGAGACTTCAATCCCTATTGCCATATTGTCTTCCAAAAAGGCACGTGGCCTTCAGGAAGACTCTTTGGTATGTCACAGGTGTCCCCAGGGCTCTGAATGTTAAGGGAATGTAGTGTGTGTTGCTGTCTACCTAGTGAGTGTGCTGTGATGCTTCAAAGGGAAAATTTGTTAAAAAAAATAAAAAAGCAGAAATAGAATGATTTGCCTTCCTGCCTTCTGTGGTTTAAACCCAAACCAATCTTTTTATAAAAAAATCTAAAGAAATAGCTCAAGATCTTTCTATCCTGAGTTTCAAATCGTGAAGCCAGGAATATAAGTTTCTGATCGGAAAGTAGCATAACGAGTTTCTGTTGAACAAGACAATTTCCTGCTCAATGTTGACACAAGCATAAGGATTACTCCCTAGAAGTCAGACCACTGCCACCTCTCCTCCTCCCGAGGGAGGAAAATAGGGTCCCCTGTGCCTCTTAGAGAGGCCGCCTGGCCAACAAGGGTGTGGTGGGAGGCTTGGACCCCCTGAAATGGGGTTGGGGGTTGCAGAGAGCTCTGGAGGGCGGCTTTGGATAACAGCTCCGGCCGTGGCCTGTGATGCCCTGGGTCCGATTCCCGGCTCTGTAACTCTCTGAACCTCAGTTTACTGGTCTAGAATATGGGACCAATCCCAGCGCGCACCCCAGGCACGTCAGGACTGAATAGCATTCGGCACGGAGAGCGCCGACGATGGGCGCAGACGCGGGGCGGGAGCCGGAGCCGCGCCGCGCCGCCCGGGCGCCCGCACTCACCTCCGCCGTACATCTGGCACAGGTAGGGGAAGCGCCACACATTGCCCAGGCCCACGGCATACGAGATGCAGGCGAACACGAACTGCAGCGGGTTGGCCCACAGCGGCCGCGCTTTCTCCATGGCCCCGGAGCTCGCGCGCTCGCTTCCCGCTGGGGCGCCTGCTCCGCTGTTTCGGTGCCCGGCAGCCAGGCGTGCCGTCCCGCCCCGGCTCGGCCTGGGGGTGGCCCCGCACCTTCGCCGCGCCCGCTCGCCCGCTTTTTAATTGCTAATCTCATTAACGGCGCGCCCGTCGGAGGGGCGAGGCTGGTAAATGGATGACGGCGAGCCCCACCCCGCCTGGCAGCCGCGGCCCGGAAGGCGCCCGAGATTGCGGGGTACAGGGCGGCGCCACGTCGGGGCCTGCCTGCTGGTGAGCGGTGGAGTTCCTTGGAGTGGTCGGGCTCCCTCAACCCATCATTTATTGAGAGCCTACTGTGTGCCAGGCTTTGTCTGGAGACAGGGCTGTGAAGAACACAAACACCCTCAACCTTCCTGGCGCTGACATTGTAGTAGAGGGACACACTAAAGAATTGGACTAGATAAAACATCCCATTTTCAGCTATTTTTGACCCACGGAATGGACAATTTCATACAGTTCATCGTAGTCCAAATATAAGACCGTGAGAGGCATGAAAGTCAAGTAAGGCAAAGCAAAGGGGTTAGCAGTTGCAGGGGTGGCCTGGGTGGTCAGGGAGGGCGTCCCAGAGGAGGAGACATGACATTTGCTCAGAGACAGGAAGCAACCGAGGGAGCCCCTTCCCCATGCAGAGGAAGAGTGATTCAGGCAGCCCGGTTTCAGTCTATCGACTCAGCAGATGGGCTCTGTGTGTCTACTGTGTACAGGGCAGGGAGTCTGGCTCTGTAATGCCCCATGAGGCCAGGAATCGGGTTTTGAACAATTGCTGTGGGGGACTCTTCTGCTCAGGCCAGTCTAAGGGCCAGATATTCTGATTCATTAGGCTCGGGTTGGGGCCTAAGAAATCTCATATTTCTACCAGTCTTGCAAAGTGACTTGGTTCAAGGTGGTGACTAAACAGGCGCTGTGGAGTAATGCAGGATCTGGCTTTGAATCTCAGCTCTTCCACTGACTTAGCTGTGTGATGTTGGACAAGTCACTTAACCTCTCTGAGCCTCTGTTGCCTCATCTGTAATGGAAACAAATATTTCCCCCTTCCCAAGGGCTCATGTGAGAATTGATAGCTCACTACATGGCACATAGTAAGTGCTCAGTAAAGACGCCATTATTATAAGTCCCCAATAGATTGAATGAATGCATGGGTAACACACTAAGTAAGTTAATAATGATGACACACTTTGAGCAGTGCCTGGTACATAGTAAGAGCTAAGAAAATGCTTGGTAAGTAATTAAATAAAATTTGAAAGAAACAAAGCCGAGTTGCCAGTGGTGTTGCCTCAACTCTTACTTGAAGCCAAAATGAAATCACCACTCTGGGACAGTCCCTAACTGGGCTTTCCCCGAAGTTCCTGCTCGGCTGGTGGCAGAGGAAAAAGGGAGGTCTGGTGAGGAAGGTAGAAGCTCCTCAAACATACTACCTGTCCTTGAACTTTTTACTTTCAAAAAGCAAAGCAGAAAAAGTCCACAATCCAGCAGGAGAAACTATTTTGAGTTTTAAACTTTGGATTCTAGATTTTTTCCCCCTACCCCTTGTCTTCTCCCTAAAGTAACCCACCATCCTGGTTTGCCATAGGTTAGTTTCAGCTGCTTTCATCTTTACATAAATGGACTTATACAGTATGTGCTCTTCCATGCCTGGCTTCATTTGTGGGGTTCATTCATGCCCTGGGGTGCAGTTGTAGGTTGTTCTTTTTCACTGCTGCATAGTATCTGCATAGTATTCCATGGTATGAATACATTCATCTATGACCAATGGAGGTTTGTGTTGTATCCAGTCTGGGGCTCTCTTGGGGCTCTTATGAATGAAGCACGTATTTGGGTGGATTCATACACTCACAAATTGCCCAACTGTTTCTAGAGAGGTTGTACCAGTTCATACTCCCACGAGTTTCGGTTGCTCTGCATTGTCATTGACACCTGTCATTCTGTTTGTAAAGTTGTACCCAGTCTTGTGGGTGTATAGTGATAGTTCATCATTGTGTGGCTTTTAATTTTAACTTTCCTAATACTACTAAAGCTGCATACCTTTCCCTAGGCTAACTGGGTCATTTGGATGTCCTCTTGTCCTGCATGAAGAGATCTGTTCAAGACTTTCAAGCCTTTTGCCAGTTTTTAATTGGCTTGTCTGTCTTTTTCTACTGACTTATGTAGTTCTTTCTATAGGACACAGCTCCCTGGCCCATGCTGGTATTATGAGCCTTGTGGTTTCCCAGGCTCAGGCTCACGCTGACCTCTGGCTGCTCACGGCAGCCCAACTCCAGGGAAAGCCATTGTTCACAATCTTAGCTGTAGAGGGCGCAGCTCACTGGCCCATGTGGGAATCGAACCTGCGATCTCGGCATTAGGAATATGGCGCTCCAACCACTTGGCCGGCCCTCTTTCTATATTCAGTTTCATGTATTACACGTTTTTTCTCTCAGTTTGTGAGTTGCCTTTTCAATCTGTCAGTGGTGTTTTCTGATGAACAGACGTTCTTAATTTTAACAAAGTCCAATTTACCAATGTTTTCCTTCAGTGTTCTCCTTTAGTTTTTTAAAATGTCCTGTTTCAGAAATTTCTCCCTTATCATCGCCAAGGTCATGAAGATATTCCTGAGAATTTAAATGTGTGGCAGAGCCTGTCTCAGCAATCCATAGTTAGGGCTGCTTTTGTAACGGTGTTGGATAATTTAGACGGAGGTGTATTGCTGCCTTCAGCTCTCTGCTTGGCACCTTCTCATTCTCACAAATGAGAATTTCCTAGCAGGCCCCTGGCTGTGCGGTGGCATTCAGGAATTGGGCACCTCAGAGAGTTGCCTCGCTCAGTGGTCTGTCACCTGGAAGAGGAGGCTGCCTGGAGTTTGTCGGTGTGCCACAGGCAAGGTCCCTCTTCAATTCCCTACCCCAGTGGGCATCCCTCACCTCATAGGACCAGGTTCCTTGGAGCCTGTCCAGGGTGTGTGGCCCTCAGTGGAGGCCGTGGGCAGCACTGAGAGACATCCTCTGGTAGCCCCATAACAGGACTAAGTCTTCAGGGGCAGATGCTCAGGGCTTTCCATGCCTTCCTGAAACCCACCTGATAGCTCTCATCTGAGCAGACCAGTTGTGCTGCTGTGGCTGCGAGAAGTGGAAAGAACAGGCCTGGGGAGGGTGAGTGTACTTCCACAGGGAGCCGGCAAAGCAGGGAGTGGAGATGAGTGGTGGTGGGCCCCAACGTCATTATATTGAATGTCCACCATTAGCTATGCAATGGACACAGATTAGGAAGTGGTGGGTGCGGAGTATTTATTACCTCTGTTTTGAATCATTTGTTAGTTTATATAACTTAATTTTTAATAATGGCCCTGTTTAACAATCAGTTCACAAAATTCCTGAAAATGTACCAACTGGCACTCACCAGCCAGTAGGGGATGGCTCCAGCACTCCACAGGTGCTTGGGGCTGGGAAGCAACCTCTGTGTGGCAGGGCCGAGGGGAGCGAATTCAGGTTTCAGAGGTGTGGTGCCCACGGGGTGGCAGGGTGGTCAGCTTATCGGAGCCTCTCCTGCATTCTCCCCGGGAGAAATCTTCCTGTGCACCGGCCTGTCCCGTCTCACTGTGCCACATGTCAATCAAGACACAACTCCCCAAAGGATGGCAGGAGTTATCTGATTTCCCGGAGAGGGTGGAGAAAGTTGCATGTGTGTGCTCATGGCCCGGTGCCAGGATTCCAGGTTCTTACCCCACCAATTAGGGCCACGCAGCTTTCAATGCGGTGCTCCCCCTAGTGGTCCCGCCGAGACAACCCCCATCCGTGGCTCCCAGTTCCCACAAGATAAAGTCCAAACGCCTCAGCCCGGTCGGTAAGGCCCTAAGGAATTTTTTCTTTTTTAATTGGATCCTGAGGAATTTGACCCTTGCTCACCTAGGTTCCAGGAGAATCTAGACTTTTCATCTTCCGGGAAATGCTGTGCCTTTTTATACTTCTGGGCAGTTCCCTCAGCCAGGAACACCTTCTCCCTTCTGGACCCAGGAAAAGCCTATCCGTTCTTCCTGACCCAGATGAAATATCACCCCTTTAAAGAAGCCCCAGCACCCTATCTCCAGCCTGAGTCTATTGTCCCCACGCCTTGGGTGTATGTCTGGTTTATAACGCTTTGAGTGTTGCCTTTTCACAAAGAATGCAGATACGTGCCCCTCTGGTCTGTGGCTGGCAGTGGGTCCTATGCATCCTTTCTTCTGGGCGCCAGGCTCGTGGTTGAGTCTCAATAAAAAGTAGTTGATAAATGAAAAGCCTGCTGCGGAATCTGAGTGCTTAGGGATACATTTATCCTTATTTTCCACAGCACGGACAGCCTGCGACTGTGTATTTCAGAATGTTTCCTCGGGCTTTCAAGTTTTTATTGCCCACCTACTGTGTGCCAGGAGCCTGCTGGGCTGGCACTCCAGGCAAACCTCTGGACAAGACTGTCCTCCCTCCCTGCTGCCCAAGGTGCCTGCTCACTCTCCCTCTGGGAGCACAGGGACACACAGTGCCAACAGAGCGGAACCACAGGGAGGAGATTCTGCAGAGGACACGCTGGGGCTGCCGGGGGGACTGGCCTAGCTCAGTGAAGAGGAGAGTCCTCCAAGAGCCCCGGGGGAGCCCCTGCCTCAGGGCTGAGTGTTTACATATGTGCACATGTGTATATGCTGTCTATGTATGTGCGTGTGTGTGTGTGTGTGTGTGTGTGTGTGGTACTGAGGAGGCAGGAGTATCCCATCACTTTCCTCTGACACCTGGGATTCTCTTTGCTGCAAGTGAAATGTCTGGCCTCCAAGCCATGGAGTCTCGGAGCTGCAGGGCCCCTTCAAGCACTGCTCCTCAAGCGTCAGTGTGCCCACAGATCCCCTGGGGGCTGTGAAAACGCAGAATCTGCTTCAGTAGGTCCAGGATGGGGCTTGTGATTCTGCATTTCGCACAAGCTGCCAGAGGATACCATTGCTGCTGGTCCTAGCGCCCCAGCCCCAAATCCAGCCCTTCAATGGGTCCCATTACTTCAGCCATGGCTGCCATTTTTTTGAACCATTTTTGCCGTGTGTGTAAACCACATGGACTATTATTTATTTATTATTTTCTTTTAAATGAATCCCCTTTTCTACTTAAATATGTTTGAACTTGAAACTTTAAATCACTACCTACGTGTAAAGCTAGCGTTTTTCTAATGCATGTTAAGATAAGTCGATAAATATTAAAGTTTAAAGTGTCTGTCTACAGCGCCCCCTTGAACCACCTCATGTGGCGCGTGTACCATGTTGGGTACCACAGGCCTCACCCACAAACTGTGCCCACAGAACCCTAGAATCCCAAGGCTGAGGGTGACCCAAGCAGAGTAGCCCCATCACGATGTCTTTATGTATTGTGTTTGTGTGGAATCTTTTTTTTTTTTTTTTTTAAGATTGTATTGGGGAAGGGGAACAGGACTTTATTGGGGAACAGTGTGTACTTCCAGGCCTTTTTTCCAAGTCAAGTTGTTGTCCTTTCAATCTTAGTTGTGGACGGCGCAGCTCAGCTCCAGGTCCAGTTGCCGTTGCTAGTTGCAGGGGGCACAGCCCACCATCCCTTGCGGGAGTTAAACCGGCAACCTTGTGGTTGAGAGGACACGCTCCAACCAACTGAGCCATCCAGGAGCTCAGCAGCAGCTCAGCTCAAGGTGCCGTGTTCAATTTTAGTTGCAGGGGGTGCTGCCCACCATCCCTTGTGGGACTCGAGGAATTGAACTGACAACCTTGTGGTTGAGAGCCCACTGGCCCATGTGGGAATCGAATGCCCCACTGGGCCCTGTCTTTGACCCTCCCTGTTTCCTCAGTGCCTCCCTCTGGCCTGGACCTCACGGTCGGCCAGTTTCACATATTTCTCTCCTACCCACCTTTGTCCCCAGTCCTCTCGCTGTCTCTCAGCCTTGTGTCACCAAAACTTGAGGCTCTCTGGGCTCCGTGGACTGCTGTTAGGGCTTCTGGAAAAATCTCACAGAGCTGTGCTTGGATCTGCTGCAAGCACAGGTCGTGAGACCTCAGCAGGGCTGCTGCTGCCTGTGCCTTTCAGGTCCCTCCCCGCTTGAGGTCTTGTGGCCCTGGGCCAGGTTCCAGCCCTTCTCCATGTGCCTCAGACCTCCCTTTCCATCCCTCTCACCCCACTGATGGCTTAACAAAGGTCCTGAGAAACCTATGGACAGCCAGACAGCCGAAGGATACCCCCTCCAGGCTGGGCACCCCGGCAGTTCACTGTCCCTGCCAGGTTCCCTGGGCATGGCCCACTCCCTCCTGGGGCTCTGGCAGCTCTCCCACTGCCATCCCTGCTCTCCCGGCATTGCTGATTGTGTGTGTGTGTGTGTGTGTGTGTGTGTGTGTGTGTGTGTGTGCGCGCACGCACGCGTCACATTCTCTGCCTCCGTGCTTCGTCACACCATTCACTCCTTTACCTCTTATAAGGGAGGAATGTGGCACCCAGACCTAAATGATAATGAATGCACTCTGTCCAGTGTACTCGTGAACATGAGCCGTCCTTTCTCTTTTCCTTCTGTTATGATGGAGGCCCCTCCCTCTTTCTTGCTGAGCCCCCCTCCAACCACAGGACTGTGTGTGCCTCCAGCTTCCTCTGTGACCTCACATACCCAGGCTGACACTAAGTATAGTCATCTCAAGGTAAAGATTAGATGACTTAACCTGAGGATATCAATATTGTTAGTTTATGGGAAAATTTGAAAAATGATGTTAATGAGTAGAAAAAAACATATGAACTATAGTCCTTTCTTACTTTTCATAGTGAAATATAATACACGTACAGAAAATTGAACACTCAAAAATCTACAACTCAAAAATTATCATCTCTCCCAGGCCAAGAAAGGGATTGCTAGCGCCCAGAAATCCTCTTCAACCTACCCTGACTTTCAGAACCCAACCTTCTCCGTGTAGAAGAAACCTCCATGCTGACAGTCCTGTCCTTGCTGTTCTGTATGGTTTTACCACCAAAACATGAATCCCTAAACACTACCCTTTAGTTTAGTTTTAGCTGTGCTTGAACTTTATATTATGGGAAAATGTAGTGGCTATTCTTTGGGGTCAGACATTTTTTGCCTTACATTGTGTTTTTTTTTAAGTTTCATCCAAGTTGGTGTGTGTAGCTGTAGACTTTTTTTTTTTTTTTTTTTTTTTTTTTGCTACTCTGTTATATTCCCTGTGTGGTTATAACAACAGATCATTTATCCATTTTACTAATGATGGACATTGGGATTATTTATGGGTTCTGGCTGTTTTGAAGAATGCTGCTCGGGACATGCTGGAACATATATCCTGGTAAACATGTGCAAGCATTTCTATGGTTGGGATTGCTGAAACAGTGTGTGTGTGTATTTTCAACTTTGCTAGATAATCCCTAAAGGGGCAGCATCGATTCACATATGTGTATCAGTACTCTCCAGCAGCCTGAGAGTTCTAGTTGCTTAATTTTGCATAGTCTGATGAAAGCAAAAAAGGGGGGGAAAAGAGTTATTAAAAATTCAGAATAAAAAAGCGAAAAATAAGATAGGGGAAATAAGTCCAATATATCAGTAATTACAGTAAATATAAATGGATCAAATGGACCAGGTGAAAGACAGAGACTATAAGACTGGAATAAAAAATTCACAGTTACACGCCATTTAATAGATACATACCAAACAGTAAATCAAAGAAAAGTTTACAGTAAGATGATGAAAAGAATATACCAGGAAAATGTTATCTAAAATAAGCCAAAGAGAGCTGTATGATACCAGACAAAATAGGCTTTAAACCAGAAAGAGTTATTGGTGACAAGAAAGACATCTATCACTAGAAATATAGAATATTCTCAAAGTTCTCAACTAATAAAATAGCTTCAAAAGACAGGAAGCAAAAAATTGATAGGACTACAAGAAGAAACTGACATATTTGCCATCATGATGGAGATTTCTGTACTTCTCTATTCACTACTGATTGAAGCATGAAATAAAAAGTAAAGAACAGGGAATGAAAAATTATACAGATTATTATAATAAGAACTAAATGAAACTTCTAGAAATGCAATAATTGAAATTTTAAACTTAATGAATGGGTTTAAAAGTGGATGAGACACCACTGAGGAGAGAATCAATGAACTCAACGAAATGTCAGAAGACATTTTCTGGAACATTGCACAGAGAGATAAAGAGACAAAAATATGGAAAGAGTTAAGATACATAAATAAAATATCTAGGGCAATAAAACCAAATATATGATTATCCAAAATTCTAGAAAGAGAAGAAAGAGAGACTGGGACAGAGCAATATTTAAAGTACCAAGATTCATGCAGCCCAATGAATCCTATGTAGGATTAAAGAAAATAAAAGGGACATACATCAAAATGCATCCAGAACATCATGGTGAGCCCTTAATCCATGCCAAAGGTCTCACTGCAGAGGAGTGTTTAATTTGTGGGGTTTGGGGAAAATAAGTTAGAACTTAGATAAGTAGAATAGCAAGTAATTTAGAAGAGCGATAAGAGTTAAAACGTTCCAAGGAGGTGAATAACTTTAGACTTTGTGAAAATACGCAAAGTGAAAATTTCAAGTTGTCCTCCTCAAATGCTTTTTATAGCTCTCTAGGATCTAACCCGGGTTCCTACAATGCATTTGGTTGTTATTAAAAGAGGTGCATTAGGACAGTTTGCCCAACTTTTTATTTTTATGACATTAACTTTCTGAAGAGACCAGACTAATTGTACAAATTGCAGAATATCCTAGATTCAGGATTTGCCTAATTGTTTCATTGGGGGAGTTCATTTAACACTGCCTTTCCCCCCTGTAACTTGCAGAGAATATGTTCAACTTAGTCTAACTTAGTCTTTATATGGTGTGTGTTTATATATTAGAGCACTGTATATGCACTTAGGCAATTATCAGTATTTGTATTAATGAACTTTTGGGGAAAAATGAGTGTGTAATCCTTCTCAGTTTACATCTGAAAAATGAGAGACAGTATCAACCTTCTCCACTGAACACTTCAAGCAATGTAGACTGTCTGGTAAATCTAACAAGAGGCAGAGAGGTCCCCAGGATGGTGACTAACTGCTGGGCATACCTGAAGGCAGGGTGGCTGCACAGATCTGGGACGAGGGTGTCAGCTGCTGGCTCTTTCTCTGTTTCTGGCTCTGCTTCTGCTGTGAGATATGAGAAAACTAATGGGACACAGATGACTTTAATGGCAGCCTTAAGAATGAGAGAAAAGAAAATGATAAATCTAAGGCTTGAAGACAAAGAAGGCTTAACCAAAAATCATGTAGGGAAGTGCAAACGTACACATTTATGGACTTTACCAGTACGTACTAGTGAAAACTCAGGGCTTCATGAGACTTGGAGGAAGGTCAAAGAAAATCATAAATTTAATATGCTGTGCCATCTTCTCCATGTGCACACTTCCAAAGGGCAACTATTTCAACAGAGCAACCTGAATACTGATGCTTATGTTGCCTGAAGGAACTAATTTGGGTAAACAACACCAAGAGGCCATTGTTCAGAAGGCCATGGATGGATCCTGAGATTATAGGCTAAGCGAAATGAGTCAGACAGAAAAAGTTGAGAACCATATGATTTCACTCATATGTGGGATATAAAACTGAAAGCAACAAACGAACAAGACCAAGCAACAAACAAAATCTCATAGACACAGAAACACTATGGTGGTTACCAGAGGGTAAGGGGGAAGGGGGGTGGCAGAAGAGGGTAAAGGGGGTTAAGTAGATGGTGATGGAAGAACTGACTCTGGGTGGTGAACACACAATGCAGCAAATAGATGATGTATTATAGAATTATACACTTGAAACCTCTATAATTTTACTAACTAATGTCACCCCAATACATTTAATAAAACTTAAAAAAAATAAAAAGCTCCAAAAATAAAATGGAACACACAGGCTTTTTTCAGGTCAGAGAGAACAGATGCAGAAATGAGCTTATTTGGAAAACACTGTGGCTTCTCCCCACGACCACTCAGCTGACCACCCGCATCAGGGAGACGCAGCCACGCGCTATGAAAACCCTGGGGCCGAGAGCAGTGATGAACTCTTCTGTACTTTTTGTTGGTGTTGGCTGAATTTATTTCTTCACCTCAAATACTTTTGCTGGGAACAAGCAATCAAGACCAACTGGAAGGTGTAATCTGGCGGAGAAAAACAGACGGAGCCCTGTGAAAATATTTTCAAGGGTCAGCGCACTTCGGCCATGCTGTCTCAACTAGTGGCCCCCTGAGGCCATCCACTGTGTCCCGCTGTGCTGTTTTGTGCTTGTTCTTTCCTTTCGCAACAGGAGAAGCCCTGTGAATCCCCCTCTGCCAGAAAACACACAGGCTACATTACACAAGCTCCACAGTTGGAATGATGTTGGATTTCTCCTGCCTGTCTATACTCATAATGGGGTGTATGGATAAGCCTGGGCGTCGCTGGGGAGCTGGTGGGAAATGCAGACTGGCACCCCCCTCCTCAGGCCTGTTGAGTCAGAACCTCATTTTACCAAGACCCCCCAGGGCACTTGTAGGCTCGTTGAAGTCTCAGGGGCACACTGGGTTCCTCGACCGGGCTGCATGCACATCACAATCACATTTGGAGCTTTAGAAACAGATGCAGGGGTCCCAGTGAACCACTGTACTTGCCTGAGTCTCTTGAATGTTTGCTTTCAGGAGGTGCCTGGTGGCTGGCACAGGCTGTTTTCCCAGGAGAGGAAGAGCCCTACCACCAGCTCTGCACTCATTTTATTAACATCTGCAGAATTCCCCTCCACGTCCCAGTGTCCCCAAGGCCCCTTGTGAACAGTCCACTTCTGTCTGCCTTTCCACCTTTTAAATTTCTTCCCTAAAATATACTCAGAGTTAACAGAAAAAAAAAATCTTCAAGATAATTTTGTTGTACATGCAACACAAATTTCTTCTCATGAACTTGAGGAGCTCCAAGTCTATTCCCTGCTTGCCAAGGTGCCACATTGCCTGGAAAGAGCTCCAGAGCTCCTGGGGAGTGGTTTGGCTAAATCGATGCCTGGCTGTGTCACACAGCATGCCATGCTTCCAAAACTCCCCTGCTGACTTTCTGCTTTCCATTTCCCAATATACAACCTACCCTGAATCACATTTTATCATGGTCTGCCATGTTTTGCTTTCATGTATTCAGTACTTTATAAATTGTGACATACAGCACAATTACAGAAAAATACATGCACGTGTAACACACGACTGTCAGGCGACTGCCCGTGGAGCCAGGGCCTAAGGGAAGAAATAAACGATTGCCAGCGCTCAGGTGTGCACTCCGTCCCAACCATTCCCGTTTCTTCAACCCCACCGCCAGCCGGAGAGTAGCTCTACCCTAACTTTTATGAAAACGATTTCTTAGCCCTTATGATTGTTTTTTTTCTTTTAAGTTCAAAGGTTGTCTTTGTGTGTGTGTGTGGTTCCGTTGTGATCTCCGGCTGCCGCCAGCCCCGAAACACAAATGTCCGACCTCGGTCATGCAAGGAAAGCTTGGCTGGGTTAGCCTGGCAGTTGCCTGGGGATACTGGTAGTTATTCATTATGCTGATGCGCCTCACCCATGCTGCCCACTAGCTAGCTGTTCTTTTCTTTAAGATGGGCTTAATTCTGATAACAGATCACTGATTTTACTTGCGAAGTGGAGTGAACGCTGGTTAAAGTATTTGAAGGGTTAGTTGAATATTAATCAGTTATTGATTCAAAACCACTCTTAGTGGCTTTCAGCTGCTTTACAAAGGAGGCAAATTCCAGACCAATTTCTCCCATGAATATTGATACAAAAATGCTAAATAATATATCAGCTCATAGGAAGCAGCGAGGTATAAAAGGACAGTCCATCGTGACTTTCGCGGGGCAGGCCCCTCGGGAGGCGGGCTCTGAGACGGAGAGTGGAGTGCAGGACATCGATTAGGGGGTGCCCTTGGGAAGGGAAGGAGGCAGGACTGGGCAGGACCAGTGGCATGGCTCTTGACCTTGAGGGCACTTCTGAAGATGACATTTACTTCAGCACAGTCCCACCCTGGGGCGAGAGGGCCCGGCCTTTATACTTCTCCATTGACAGTCGTTGGGTGCAGTCATCCTGAAGTGGGGTGTAAATGTGGGCAAGGTTGTTCTCTTTAGGTGGGCGGTCTGCAAAAGAACAGCTGAGGGCTGATGGCCGGCGATACCTCCCTAGCGGGGGCCATTGTCCTTTGCTCCTGCAGGGGGTTACCAAGCACGCAGCAGCAGGCAAGGCGAGGCAAGGCCTCTGGGTCAGATGGTAACAATACAATGAGCCACTTTTAAGTTCAGGCAATCAAAGGAAGAGAGGAAGCTAAAGGTGCCAGCTCTCTGGGTCCTTCTCCCATGTACCAAGAAGGATGACACCGAAACAAAAGGGGCAGGATGACTGCAATGCAAGCTGTGGGATACTGTGTTGCTGAAAAGCCAAGCCTAGACTGCACCAAGCAGTTTTATATTCTGCAGGTCTATCCTGAGCTCTTCAAAACATCATCAGAACTCTCCTGGGGAGATAAGGAGGTGCGTGGGAGACGGCCTTAGAGCTGTTCCTCACGCCTTCTGGGAGAATCACAAGGCGTTCTGTCAAGACTCAGAATAGGTGTGGTTCAACCCTTGCTTGCACGGCCTGTGTGCAGGGTGACTACAGCACCCAACACAGTGACCACGTGGAGTATGTGTCAGGACTCCAAGGACAGTTTAGCATTCGAAAATTAAGTGTTGTAATCCACAACATCAATAGAGAAAAACTACATCATCTCAATAGATGCAGAAAAAATATTTGGAACAATTCAACACCCATTTATAATTTTTATAAATGCTCTTAGCAAAGTGGGAATAGAAAAAACTTCCTTAATCTAATACAGAATATTGCAAACATTATCCTCATTGGTAACATATTTAGTGTTCCCCAGAGATTGGGATTGAGGCAAGGATGCCCTCCTTTACTACTTCTGTTCAACATTGGACTAGAGGGCCCAGCCAGTGTAATAAGGCAAGAGAAGTAAATCAAAGGCATAATATCTCACTTATCCAAAATTGTTTACCCGAACCTGCAACTACCTGAAACAAAGTCACTCACCTAATATTCTCTTATAATCTAATACGGAACTGCCAAGATGCCACCAGTCTCTGCACTTCACTCACAGAGGAGGAGTCCCTTCAGCCCTCACTCTGAGGATGCGTGTAATTCTAATAAGCCCATGTCACTTCAGAAATGGCAACAGATTGGCACACTGATCAAAACCATGGTCAACTACCAGCCTGATAGGAAAGGACATGGGTGGACATGTGTAAACCATAAAAAGCAGACGTAATAGTTCAAAAAACAGTGCTTGCAAACCTCTTTATTACAAAGGCAAACAGCTCTCCACACGTCAGCAGCCCTTGAGACCACAGTGGTCTAGGCCACCATTACAAGTATCAACGATTGCTGTCATCGATCATTGGCACCTGCAATAGTGTAATACGGGAGTGACTTTGGGTCATTAGGAAAAGATGAAATCATGCTTATGAGGAAAGAAATTATGTCCTGTATTAAAGGTTTGTCTTACAGATGACTTTAAAGACGTTTCGGTCACTTACATGGAGAAATTTTAGTAGGAGAAAATTAATTTATAGGAAAGACCTGATTTTTGACAACCTACTCAAGGTGTGTCATGGCTGAAGCAGTGCTTGTGCAGGAGACAGAAGTTCGGTTTCACAAACATTGTGATGGAGCACCTATAATGGCCTGATACTTGAGTCGCTAAGATGGGGTCTGGCCTGTACTGAGTCCAGGGGTATTCTTCTTTCCAGAGCTGTTACTATTTAAAGGCCATGGGAGCACACTGGGCTGTAAAGACCGAGCGGGGTTTGTGATTTCTTCTAAGTTAAGCTCACCCTTTGATAAGTAAGTGCTGACAGCATGTACGGAATGCCCATTGCATTTACTCTTTTGTCTTCTCAGTTCATCGTGGGACCACATGCTATTGGTGGCCCAGCCATATCCACTGACCCTACCCTGGAGGTGGTCAGCAGAAGGTCCTCTGTATCTCTGCTCTTGGGGACCTCTCTGAGAGTTAACAGCCCAGGAGCAACATTCAACCCGATAAACGGGGCGTTGGATGATGCCCTAGCCTCCTCACTCCTGAGTGGGACTGAGCGTGGTGGTCCACAGTGACGACCTGCTCTTTAACACACCCTTTTTCAGCTTTTTCCCCTTTCCTGCCTCATGCTCCCACGCCCTCACCATGCTTCCTGGAATCACCTCCCAAGTAAACCTCTAAAACCAAAATCCTTGTCGCAGGGCCTGCTTTTAGGGGAGCCCAGCTAAAACAGTTAATGCCTGAAGTGGCCCTAAAAGTAGTCCCTCAAGATGAAACACTGGATGCCAGCCAGGTGACAAGATCCTGTTGCTGATGGTAAGTGTGGTGGTGACAAACGCTCACCGGGGATGGACTGGGATGGAGGAAGAGATTGGCAGCCTCTGATTAGCCAACCATCACATCAGGAGAGGCTGTGACAACTAGAATGCCGCATGGTAGCAGTTAAAGGGCCCCACGTCTCCTCCATGCGGAGGACAGAATGTGCGGAGAATTAGGCAAGATTGGGTCACAAGGTGGTGGTTACAAAGGGGACAGAATTCACCCCTAGGAAGTGTCCTTTGCTTAGATCAGCGCTCTGATTAGGAAGGAAGGGGACTCTGAGACATGAGATGGGCCCATCTGGGCAGACGCCCTCAAGAACCTTGACACCCCAGACTCCCCTGAACCCTTGGGTCCAGCAAGTGGCTCGCTCCCCCGTGCTAGAGAAGAGCAGCCTCCCCTCACCTAGAAATCACTCAAAGGCTTCTCTTGAGAGAGAAGCCTGGGAAGGTAACCTTTGTCCTTCCGAAGATCTGGCCCCACTTCCACTCATTATTCCTAAACCAATAAATAAGAGCAACTCCCAGTATGGCCTGTGTAGAGAAATACTGTCCTGCTTGGAGAGGAAATGAGTTCTTCCCTCAGAGAGCTGAAGAACCTGGCTAAGAGGACTGGCAGGAATGGGGAGGGCACGTGTGGACCCAGACCCTGACAATGTTGGTTCAGTGGGAGTGGGACAGAAGCGATAAGGAAGAGTTTATGGATATGGGGTTCTCTTCTGTGACTTAGGATTTGGTTGACAAAGACACGTGAAGCCAGTCCTAACACACTGCTGCAATGGCTCCTTGGAGATCAAGGAGGATGGCGGACTCGAAATGAGCTGGAGATTCCATAACCGCCTGGCAGAGTACTGGGGAGGGATGGCACGCCAGAGAGCCCACCATGGGCAGAGGCCACTCCTTCACGGGAACAATAAGGAATGCAGCGTACATTAGCACTGCACAGTCAGTGGTGGCTGTCTGTTGGCCAAAGTTGACAAGAGGAGATGCTGGTACATCGCTGGGCTCCCAAGGGTCAGGGGATGGGATTCCAGAACAAGAGTCTAATGGCAGCATGTAGCCATTAGAGAGAAAAATGAATGCAATAACCTAATGGGCTGCAAGGCCAGAGAGCAACCGGGGGGCCGAGGCTCAGTGGCTAAGAGATTCTGGTGTTTCCAGAGAGGAGCTGAAGGGGCCACCGATTACGCTATTGTCTGAGTTATGGAACTAAACCAAACAAGCAGCTGCTGAGTGACTCACTGATATCAGCCACCACAGTGGGAAACCATGATCTCTCATACAGTTCCCAGACCTGGGTCAGTTCTCAGTTCCAGAGCCATCGATTGAAAGGCAGGCTGGGTCCTCTGAGAAGGACCCCACAGCACTATAGCAATCACATCAATAAATACTTCCCCAATCTTTCTCAAAGAGCCCTGTGGCTACTTATTAGAGTAGCTGTACATGGAGAAAGTGGAAAAGACACCTTTCAAGAGCAGCTGGACACACCCAGGGGATACAAAACACCATCATAGCCCCCTTGTTAGAGTGGAGCCATAGAGGAGCCAAGCAGTCAATAAAGTTCTGGCCCAAATCCATCTTATAATGGAGCCAGTGAGTCTGTGGATCCATCCTGTGGTTATTTCCCCAGCTCCAGAGTAGATATTGGATGAGGGTACTTAACTGACAGACCCTTCCACTGGTTGCTTGATCTGAGGAGTTAGAGCCATAATGGCAGAAAATGCTTATTTTAGGCTCAAAATGCCTTTCCTGCCCTACCATCCCACCTGGCCCAAAACAAAGGCAACACCATGTCCAAATGTAATGGCAGAGATTCCCATGATAGCCATGAACTAACTCCTGCAAACAAAACGAAAAGAACAAAACCCACCAAAACAAAATTAAAAAGCTAATTGGGGCAGACAGGTGGCTCAGTTGGTTAGAACGCGAGCTCTGGGCAATGGGGCTGTTGGTTCGATTCCCACATGGACCAGCGAGATGCGCCCTCCGCAACTAGAATGAAGACAATGAGCTGCCACTCAGCTCCCGGGTGGCCAGATGGCTCAGTTGGTTGGAGCACGTCCTCTCAACCACAAGGTTGCTGCTTCGACTCCCACAAGGGATGGTGGGCTGCGCCCCCTGCAACTAACAACGGCAACTAACAACGGCAACTGGACCTGGAGCTGAGCTGCGCCCTCCACAACTAAACTTGAAAGGACAACAACTTGACTTGGAAAAGTCCCGGAAGTACACACTGTTCCCCAATAAAGTCCTGTTCCCCTTCCCCAATAAAATCTTTTAAAAAATAAAACATAAAAAATAAAAGCAAATGGATTACGGGAGACAGCAGAGGAATAGCATAAAGCAAGAAGTGACTCCACAGCAGCTGCTGTGCTGGATGTGGTTCCTCTCCCAGAACAGACCAGCACAGCCTCTGGTACTGGGTATGACGCTGTGCGTCTGCTCAGTGAGCACTTTCCGATCCCCATCTGCAACAGTCCCCAAATCTCCCTTGAGTCAGATCACAGTACACATTCACAGTTCTGTCCCAGGAGCAGACAACTCCCCCGCTCCACGACAGTGCAGGCTGGAGAGTCCTTGAGCACCTTGACATTCTGCAGAAAATCACACTGGTCCACGGCACTGATGAGAAAATGCTAATTTGACCCGGTGAGCTGGGATTGGTGCATCATCTGGGTGCTCCATTGACACGTGTGTCAGAGAGGAGGGGGCGTGTCCTGCAAAGATCAGAGGCCTAACCCGTGGTCAAGTGTCTGGAGATCCAGTGACCCGGGGACTGCTGGGACATCTTGCGAAGTCAAGACCCAGTTATTGTATCTCGAACCTTCTACCACTAGGAAAAGCACAACACTCAATAGTCTTTGGATTCTGGAGCCAGCATGTCCCACCCTTGGGAATCCCGCTCTGACCATTTCTTGGGTCATTCTGAAGGTTGCCCGTTTTGAGTACACAGGGTCAGACAGGGCTCTGTAGCCCTCTGTGCTTCAGATTGTAGTGCAAGCTGTCCTGTCTCTTGGGCCACATGTCCCAAAAGATCCACAGTGCAAGAGGCAGCTGTGGTAAAAATGCTTACAAGCCCCAATTGCAGAGTTGTGTTGCAGAAACTTCTAGGCTTTGAAACGTAGCTGCAGGCATGTTACTGGGTCCTCAAAGAGACTGAGTTGTCCATCATAAGCTGAGTCATGTCCGAACCACTAGGTCATAAGGGCAGGCAGGCACATCATCAAACCCATAATAAAGTGAAAATGGTACACTCAGGAGCAAAGAAGGTCCATAGGGCACAAGCAAATTGCACAAACAGGTGGTCTAGATGCTTATGTCATTGCACTAATACCTCACCCTCAGCTCACACCTATGGCCACAGAGAAAACATTTAAAAGTCCAGGTTTGGCAAATGAACGGGTCAGCTCAATATCTGGGTCCAAGCCCCAAATGGCTTGCTGCTGCTTCACTGTCCCACTCAGCAACTGAACGACAGTGCTGGGTGGAAGCCTCCCCAGTGGGCAGAACTTCAAGCCGTCCACCTGATCCACTTGGTGTGGAAGGAGAGGTCAGAGGTAAGAATGTACACGGACTCCCGGCAGTGATAGGTGGTTTCACTGGAGGGCTAAGGTCCTGGAAGGGTCAAGTGTGGAATATCGGAAACAAGGAGATAAGCACGAGGATAGACTTCTGCGAATAAACACAGAGTGTGGGGATGGATTTCTTTTTTAAGGCTTTATTTTTTTAGAGCAGTTTTAGGTTCACAGCCAAATGGAGTGGAAAGTAGAGTTCCCATATATCCCGTCTGCACACAAGCATGGCCTCCCTCATCAGATGATAACATTCCTCACCAGAATGCAACATTCGGTACAACTGTTGAACCTACATTGACACATCATAATCACCCAAAGTCCATAGTTTATCTTGGTTCACTCTTGGTGTTGCACCTTCTGTCGGTTTTGATAAATGTATAATGACATGTATCCATCATCAGTTTATCATCCAGAGTCTTTCACTGCCCTAAGATCCTCTGTGCTCCACCAATTCACCTCTCCCTCCCCCAACTATGGGAAACCACCGCTCTTTTCACTGTCTCTATAATTTTGTCTTTTTCAGAATGTCATATTGTTGGAATCATATACTGTGTAGCCTTTTCAGATTGGCTTCCTTCACTTAGTAATATGCATTTCAGGCTTAATAGCTCATTTCTTTTCAGCACCGAGTATTTCGTTATTTGATGTACCACAATCTGTTTATCCATTCTCCTACTGAAGGACATCTCCGTTGCTTCCAGGTTTTGGCAGGAATAAAGCTGCTATAAACATTCACGGGCAGGTTTTTGTGTGGACATAAGTTTTCAACTCCTTTGGGTAAATACCAAGGAGTACAAATGTTCGATCGTATGGTAAGATTATGTGTAGTGTAAGAAACTGCCAAACTGTCTTCCAGAGTGGCTGTGCCATTTTGCATTCCCACCTGCAATGAATTAGAATTCCTGTTGCTCTACACGCTTTGTTAGCATTTGGTGCCATCAGTGTTCTCACTTTGGGCCATTCTCATAGGTGTGCAGTGGTAGCCCATCATTTTAAATTGCATTTCCTTCATGACCTATGATGTAGAATGTGCTTTCATATACTTATTTGCCATTTGAATATCTTTTTTGGTGAGGTGTCTGTTGAGACCTTTGGCCCATTTTTAATCAGGTTGTTTATTTTCTTATTGGTGAATTTTAAGAGTTCTTTGTATATTTTGGATAAGAGCCCTTTATCAGATGTGTCTTCTACAAATATTTTCTCCCAGTCTGTGGCTTGTCTTCTCAGTCGCTTGACATTATCTTTTGCAGAGCAGGAGTTTTTAATGAGGTCCAGTTTCTCCATTCTTTCTTTCATGGATTGTACCTTTGGTGTTGTGTCTAAAAAGTCACCGCCATACTCAAGGTCATCTAGGTTTTCTCCTGTGTTGTCTTCTAGGAGGTTTATAGTTTTGCATTTTACACTTAGATCTGTGATCCATTTTGAATTAAGTTTTGGAAAAGGTGTGAGGTCTGTGTCTAGATTCATTTTGTCGCATGTGGATGTCCAGGATTTGTAGGGATGCTCCTTGGTGATACATGGGAATAACTATACATGGGAAATTTCACAATTACAGCATGACAAGGCTAAAATAATCAGGGGCTCAGAGTCTTAAGAGGGGACGGTCTGGCTCACACCACTAGACGAGCAACGCGGCCCAGCAGAAATGCTGTTTTTTGTAGTGTTTTAGGAGGTCCCCACCAGGACCGAGCCCCAGCTGCCCACAGTGAGTGCTCTCTCCATTTGTCTCCATTCTTCAGTCTCCCACAGGACTCGCTGGAATCACTTCCCAAATAAACTACCTGCACCCAAATCCTTATCCTAAAGTCTACATGGGAGAAGGCAAGTAAGACCCTTTTCAACAAAGCTAGCTTGAGGTCTTTGTCAAGCACCTTGCTGAAATCCTGACATACTATGTCTCTTTCTTCTAGAAGACAGATGAGTTTAGTCTGCTATTGTTTCTTGCTAGGAGACCCATGCTGGCTCCTGGTAATTGTAAGTTTCTTTTCTAAGTGCTCATGAAAATCTATTCAATAAGCTATTAATTTGATAGTAGGCCCACTGTTACTTTCTAAAAATTATGAAGGATTTCCAAATTCCAGTTTTGCTTTATCTAACATCAATAGAGTTTTATCTGTAAAATACCGAAAACTTTTCTTCTATGCGGTGTTACAAACTGTTTTCTTTAAACGTTATTGTCTAAATACCATTATTCTGTCTAAATACTAATATTTTGCCGAGATGGCTTTTCTGATAGAATTGCTTACATGAGAGAAATCATGTCTTGAATTTCCAATGGCAAAGATTTAGAATATAAGCATTTACACATAAGTACAAAGAAATCATTAATGCCATTGTTTTGCAATACATTATGTCTAAAAGCAGCAAGCATTTAAAAATGTAAACATCTCTATAAATCCTTTTCAGTTCATCAGAATGGAAATAACAACTAGCAAAGCCTTTACCAAAGAGGATGACTTGTTTATTTCTGAAGTTTTCCATTTAATATCTTTGGACCAAAGTTGATGGCAGGTAACTGAAAACACGAAAAGTGAAACCATGGCTAAGGAGGGCCTACTGTACATTGAGTCCAGATACTTTCTCAACTATGCAGGTACAGGATGTACCTCACTTCTCCATCCGTGTTCTCATCATAAGTGGTGCTACAAAAAAATGCCTGAATCTCTGCTGATGAACACAATATTTAGATAGACCGAAGTAGCTCATCGAATTCTCATAGTCACTATTAATTTTCCTTATAATTGGTAGAAATGCTGACTATAAAAGGTGGCATTCACATTTTTAATGAGTTCATATATATTTTTTGATGATCAAATAGAGAAAATGAATTACATTTAATTTTTAAAAATAAGGTTTATTGGCAGTAACTATCTTCAATAACTGTATTTGTATTTACCCTGGGGAATGCACAATTATAGATATTACTGGCTTTAACATTTCTTTAAAAGGTATAGTCTTTATACTACTGCAAAGATAAGACTCTTCCCACTCTGAAAAATCTCTTCTTTACTGTCAAGAATTCTCAGTGCATCTGAACTAAGACTGGAGCATTCGGCAAAGACCAACCAGAATCAGCAGGTTTTCTCTTCTCAATTGAGCAACTGAAAATAGTAACTCTATTTCTAAATACTAGAAGAACCGTCTACATATTGGAAAAATAAAGAGGGGAAAATAACAAGCTGCTTCCAAATACACGCCTGGCATGAGGAACTGCTTGTACTTGCACGTGGTGGCAGCTTCCAGACGAAATCGTCTTCAGTTTTTAATCTTCGGGTTCGTATCTGGAAATAGTTGTAAATTAAATTAAGAGCAGAATGTCATGATTACCTTTCCTCGTTGTTGTCACTGTTATCAAGTGAGTTTGCTTGAAACAGCTTCAGTGACTTAAACTAGTCACGTGACGTTTCTCACTTCAAATCACTGCTATGGTAGAAGTCGGATACATGGAAAGCCCTGTGATGGTGACGTAGCGGGAGCTCCTGAAGCAGGGAGAATGGGCCAGATAACTGCTAAGATACCGTCAGACCCCAGTCTCTATGCTTGGCAGTTACGTACCTGACACACCTTCGTAGAGTAGAAATTCAATAATTATCTAAATTGCCCGATTGACACCAATAGCTGATACGGTATGTGAGTCAAGGATTAGTAAATCCCCGGCCTGACGTCTCTGGACACGAGCTTAGATTTAATGAGGAACAGATATCAACCCAAAGGGGGCACAATCTGAGAGGCAGGATGGCATGGCTTACTTTGCCAGTCTTTTCCTCAGGTCTTTGATTTGGTCATTCTTCTTGGTAAGAATCTCTTTCATGTTTCGATAAGCTGCTGTTTGTTGGAATTTCTTCTCTAATTCCTGCGTAGTGAAAAATGTCAGCCCATTACTGAGAACCAGTTAAGAAAAGAGTTAACAAATCTAATGAAAATGTATATTTTCTGTTCTAATTTGACTAATATCCTGCGCATATTATTTTCTGCTTTCTTTCATGTAAAATTCAGACTGTTCAAACTTTAAAAATACATTCGTTCAAAGAGAAGCCAATAAGATAGCAACATTTTCGCAAATACAATGTCAGCCAGTAACTCAAACACACTATGCCCTAGACAGGGCAAACCTATGTGAAAGAGTAAACTAATTTTCAGATAAAATAAGCATGATCTTTTTCCAAATCCCAAAGTAGTGTCAGTATTTTAGGAGGAGACTTTTTAAATTAAATTTTTGCTCCCAAATTCTTACAGGTCTAACCCCTAAAGTGAAGAACCCAGTCTTCCACATAGTTCATAGATATTGCAGACGATGTATGGAATCCTTTCAGAAAAAGCCATCCAGCCCTCTGCCAGGCTGTGGGAGGGACGGGCAGGAAGGGCCGTGGGGGGAGCCATCATTGTAGGCGTTTTCTATCACACCACAGGAAGGAGTGGAGATTTTTATAATCACAGATATTTTAGTGCCAAAGGGGAGAATCTCAGCGCCCAGATACGACAAATCTCTAGAACACATACGGTTAATGCCATGAGAAAACATAACGCGACTCTGCAGTTGTCCAAAGTCCCCCTTAGTTGCCCTTGTCCCTCTGCACCATGTTCATCACGTAATGGGGCATTTACACACAAGTCTGACCTTCTCAGCCATGCTCAGCTGCTCCTGAACCCTGAGCAGGTCGTGCTTGGCTGTCGCTAGACTCTCCTCCAGGGACTTCTGGTTTTCTGTCTTGTCATTGAGTGTCTTCTGAAGCTCACTCTTTAAAACGGCAATGGTGTTTTCCAAGTCCCTCAAAACTTTGGCCTTGATTAAAAAATCCTATGAAAAAATACACACATTGTCACCATTTCACATTGACACCCTACGTAGTGACTGTTTTCGGTGGTGCCTCACCATCATCGGGGGTGAAGGAAGTGGTGATGTGTGTTGCATGTGCACGTCAGCGCCCCTCCCCGCCCAGTGCACCCCGGCTCTGTGGGCGTTGCCAGCACGCCCAGGGCCCCCTCAGCCCTCAGTGCATGGTGTCCTGTACGTGGCAGACATGCAGGGTCACTGATTTCCAAACATGTGAAATGTGATTTATGAACTGCTAGGATTCCAAAGAGGGACAGGAGAGGTGAGAGCCTAAATTTGACAAGGTTGTGTGTCCCAGACTTGGGATGGCAAGTAGGTTTCATTTTGAGAAGCCAAGTTAAAAAAATCCTGAAGAATTTTGAATGATATCGATGGAAGAATAATAAAAGTAATGCATTTGTATAAAAAAAGTTTTCATCATTAATTACAATGAAATAGTATGGAGCCTAATTAATGCTTACTGATTTTATGGTTTGCTAAGTTTACCAGATTTTAAGATTTTTGTATTAATGCGATATGCACGTTTGCATACTCTGTCAGCATAATACAGCAGCTGGATCCTCTCTGTACCTAGATTTTGTTTTTGCGTAAAATTTATAGTAAAAAGAAAAAGTTGTATTAAGACAAGAAAATGGCCTATAACTGCTAAGTTTGAAGATGAAGCAGTACTATCAACAGAAGAAAAATTCCTTACTCATGTTTTAAATAGGGTCTTTAAAAAGATTTTATTTCATTGTAACTAGTGAAGGCATGTATGCATTTTGCTTTTGCCAAAATGTTAAAAGTAAAATTGGAGCAAAGTCTAAAATGGTTTTTAAAACAAATTCGTCATCCAAATCTGCAATTGTTTTACTTTGGGGAAATTATAAAGCTGTACTGGAGTATGTAGCTCTCTGTTTTATACAGCTGTGGTCCTTGGTACATAATGATTGAAAATCATATGTATTTTTCTTTTTTTTTTAATTAGCCATATAAGAAGTATCCTTCTATTTTAAAGATCTACAAATGAAATGATGTAATGTCTGACATTTGCTTCAAAAAAACAGGGGTGGGAGGGAGAAGAAAGTAGAGGTAAATATGAAATCATACTGGCCATGCCCGGGTGGTTGGTAAAGCTAAGTGATGATACCTGGGGCTGCATTGTACTATTTTCTCTACTTTTGTACGTATTTGCAATTTTCCATAGAAAAAGTGTAACACAGGCCTAATGGAGTAGGTTTGGAGACTGTTTAGTAGACATTTACAATGACAATAAAAGACCTAGAAAAGTCAATGTTGCACTGCAAATTCACTCAGGTGAGATCCTAATATAGCATCCAGTCTCAATGGAAAGGCCCTGGGAGGCAGAGCTGTGCACGAAGACTTCCGGCCACCACACTCAGACAAGCCTGGATGACGTCAACACTGGGCTTCACCGTGTCGCACAAGCACTAGACATAGATGGATCTGAAGATCACTACCGGTAAATTCCTTCTCTTTCACCACACTCACCGAAGGCAGACTAAGTAATAAGTTTTGTGTAATAAAACCCACATACCAATACAATGAACTAAAAACTCTTCCTTTCTCCATTTCCTTTTTCCCATTATAATTGGAATGGCTTGTATGCCAGTGGGCTCTCAGGACACGGGAGTCATGTGAGCTGTGTGTCTGCCCCTCTGCCCTGGAGGACGGACAGAGGGGAGGGCGCAGGTGGTCACCTGGCCTCACCTGGCCACAAGGGTGTCCCAGTGCAGGAGAGCAGTGGCAGGGGCTGGGGGATGATGAACAGTAACCGAAACTTAATACTAAGTTGGTAACTATTCTATGCAGCAGATCTGAAGACAGCTACAACCTATTTCATTTCACCTTTTGATTTTCTTGATCGAGCTGTAAGTCTTGCAGCGCTCTTTCTAGTTTCGACTTCTCATCCAGCACATTCGTAGCCTATAATCAAGTTTAAACAAAACACATTCAGTACGGAGCCTGTACGCCGCTCAGTAATTGTGGTAACGTGTTTCTCCGTTACCTGTATTTCAATGGTCTTCAGCCTGGACTTCAATTTCTCATTCTCTTCTTGAAGTCTTAAAATTTCCTTTGTGAGTAAATTCAAGTTTTATTATTTTAGCCAAAGTATTTTTAATACTTGACATGACTTGTTTCACTTAAAAATGTAATCTTTAAATTAAATTTAAATTATATAATAGATAAAAAATCTGTATGCCCTGGTTATTGGGAATATTCCAATTTTACCCAGCCCACCGGCCTCAGCACCCGCGAGTCACTGTTGGTCTAAGGCTTCTAGTTCCTTCTCTCACAGTGTCAGACTCTTCGGCCCTCTGCTCTCTGCCTTCTGCCAGAGTCCCCTCCTCTGCCACCTCTCACCTAGATGACCCTACAACTCTCGGGGCTGTCCTCGGCCTCCGCTGCACAGCACTGCTGCTCATCCTACACCGTGGTCATCACTCCCATTCCCTGTGCCCAAGCCCCGGGGCATTTCTGACCGAGCTGAGGCCAAACGCCTTTGCGTGGCAGCAGCGCTATCACTAGGACCACCCGTCGGTCAGTCTGATGTCTTATACACGCCAACCGAATCGGCCCAGTCAGACAGCACTGCATTCTGTTCCAATCACACCAGCCTTCTGCCTCTGAGTGCTGCCCATTCTGTTCCCCTGCCGGCTGTGCCCCCTTCTCTGCCCTCTGACAGCAGCTTAATCTGCCTTTACTCTTTATCCTGGCACAGACACTGCCTGACCCGCGTCTGTCCTCAACTGCTCTTATCCACACGGAACTGTGTCTTCTCTGCCACCCTGTGGCACACACATTAGCATTCTCCACCTCTGCTTCCAGAATATTAGTTCTCGCCTCCCAATAAGATTGTAAGGTTTATAAGGGCAAAAGGCCAGGTATTACACTTTTTATCTAACAATATCTAGCATAATATTGACAACACAGGAATCATAAAAATATTAATTTGTATATTGGTAATTACTTTTTAGAAACCTCTTAATAAAATTCCCTTAATTGGTATCACGGATCATAACCTTTAAATGTCCATCAATAAGTGCTGTCCAAAATTCCACGTTCTTCACTTCACCATGGAAAGATGCAATCAAGAGGTATTTCAGACTTTCTGGAACGTAAGTATGCCCTCTTCTGGCCCAGCAGGGACCATAAGCAAAACCACTGCAGCGGACTCATTCCCCGCAGTGGACCAGAGCCCGAATCAGCCTCCTCCGTTTCTCCACTCGTGATTGTGCAGGCCACGAGAGGACTGAATGGAGGGTTTGCCGTTTCTCAAAACGATGGCAACATTACCTTGTTTAGGAGCTCGGCCGTTCCACCTTCGTTAAGTGGAGCCAGTTTGGGTTTCAGGTCCATACTGGGCTGGAATGAAATACAGAAACTAAACTGAAACTGGCATGGACAAACCACGTGTAATCACTGAACACTTTCACTATCAAAGGGGAAACAGTGCGTGAACATATCCACTGGGACGTCAGCTCCAAGAGTGTGGGGGTTCTTGTGGATTTGGTTCCCTGCTACGTCCCAGTGGCCGGGCAGTGCCTGGTCCATGGTGCACAACACAAATCCAAGATAAAAACAAAACCCATCCTCCCCGTATCTTAAACAAACAAACAAAACAGATGGCAGGGAAAGGAGGGAAGGAGCTCTAAGCCAGAGCAGATATAAACCCTACCTTGACGGACTGGGATTCTAACCTGTGAGGCTGAAACAGATTTCCACATGAACCAGACTCTGGGAAAAACTGTAATACTGATGAGAATTTAGGCAACTACATTACAGAGGAAGAATAACTTGGCAAGAATATTCTGGCAGGTTGGCAATATGAAGAATCCACGCCCTCTGGCCCAGATGTATGTTCTGAAGGAGCAACTGGGGAAGAGTCGGGATGTACGTGTCATGGCTCCTCTCGGAGGCACTGGACTCCCAGGGGCATTCATACAACGCAGCGCTAAGTGGTCACTGCAGACACGGGGAACGATTATAAGAGGAGTAGGCAACTACCAGCAGGGTCTCCACTCGACATGAGGACAAGGCTCAGCCATCGGAGGCACGCTGCTCAAGGTCACACAGCAAGGGGGTGAGAGAGCCAGAATGTACTGACCCAGGTGTGGCTGACCCAACGCCTGTGCTCTGCAGCCTCGGAGTGACGAGTTCAGATGGCAGGGAGTGGGTGTATGTGTGTGCATGCGTGTGCGAGACAGGGGACAGAAACAGCAGTTTTTCATAGTTACTTCCAAAGCTTTTCTTTTGCCTGAAAATCTGAGAGGCAGTTTTTGAATCCTGCTCTTGAATCGACTGCTTTTCCTTCAGAGTTCTCACTTTAGCCTCTGATTGCTCTGAGCAGCTTGAGGATTTTAATTACTGGCTATTAAGATATGGACTTAAAATGACCCCAAATTACCTTTTTATTTGAAGATGTAAATTCTGCTTTTTCAAATTCTGCAACTTGTTCTAATAATTCTCTTGAAGATAAAAGCAAATATGAAAAAATATTTATTGAAAATGGATTTGTGTCATACACAAGAATAAAATCACTCATACCAATCTATTACCTGCCAGAGAGAACAGAGCAAGATGAACAAAATTTCATCATGTCAAAAATGACATTTAGTTCCTAATGGTCGAGAACCCAAACCACATGGAGTCACCTGTGAATGTCCCACAGCACCTAGTATTGCGCACCTACTGTGTGTGCGACGGAGCTGCTAGAACTAAACTGCAATGTTAATACAAACATGTCTGAAATTTGTAGTCAACTGTATTTTTGAGGTGCTATAGGGAGGTTGCTCTGTTATAATATACATTGTTAGCTAGGAGACGCTCAAGAAAGACAAGCTGATTTTAAGAGAGTAGCCTCCCAAATGGAATTACAGTAGTTTGTGACATCTCCAGGAAAAGAGGATGAGATAGTCTCCAGAAAGACAGATGGTTTGGGGTGATCTACATGATTATTTCTTTTCATTTGCAAAGGTAAATGAGAGCTGACTATGCAAAAGCCTTTAAAGTAAATGGCAGTGACTTCTCTTCTAAGCTTAATAGGTCAGTTTCTCAACCTTTTCTCACCAGTAACCTACTGACAGACAGTTGACTAAGTTAAAGGGGTTTCCTTCCCAACCGTAGGCCCTAACCCGTGTTAGTCAACACTCTCCCCATGGGCCCACATGCTGCAACTGTGTTTAGAGCACAGCTCCCAGGGTTCAGCCGTCAGTCTTTCCTGATTTCTGGCATAACTTTTCTTAGAATGAATGTCGATTTTGCCGATTTTATCATACGTGTACTTTCTAATATTAATGAGCTCTTTGCTATTGTTTGGATTATAAAACTTTTTGTTTTTTACATTTCCTGTTTTAAAGGTAAGTGTATAATTTAAAATGTAATTATTTAGAAATACACTTCCAATATTACTAGTCTGAAGTGATGGCATTTGAATTGTTTTTTCAAATGTTTCATAATCTTTATTTCCCAGTTGACCGATCTCTAAAGACTTATTATGATACCGATCAGGTTAACAAAGACACCACAATGAATAATTAGTAATCGCCTGGAAAGCAATGGCATAAATCTCCAATACCTCTCAACAGCTGGAAACAGCAGAAACAGAATTTGGAAGAGGACGTGCAGTGGCACCTAAGAGGTCACTCGGGAAGCGGATGCTTTGCTGCTACCTCACCCAATGTTCTCACGTAGCAGCCCCACGAAAACCGGCAGCAAAGACATTCGCTAACTTTTAAGATCATGCGTGGGCCTCTGTTGCCCTAACCGCAGGCACACGTTGTTATTACCTGTTCTCAAGTTCCGAGATGTCTGTTTGCAGCTTGAGATACCACTTCTCCGCCTGGGAGAAAAGCTGCCGCAGAACTAACACGTTGGTGTGGGCGGTGTTGATGAGCTCAGACTCCACCTCGCTGTGGACCAGCGCCTGCAAGCCGCTCAGGACCTCGGAGACTTCGTCTGCAGTGAAGGTCTCCTCCACCAGCCTGAAAAACACCCGCCACTCCAAACTTCCTTATCAACAGCAAAAGCCACTTCCAAAACAAAATTAAGAAACCCACACTCATGTCTTCCATGGGATGAAACGGTCATTGTAAAAATCTTTGGGAACTATCTTCTTTATTAATAAAGCAGACTGAAAATAATAGAAACTCAATTAAATTTTGATGTCTATTTACAAGATTAAATTGTGGTTCATTCTTCAAATGCGGGCATCCTTTATTACAAGTATATGCTCAGAGACATTCCCCTAAACCAGGGGTGTCCAAACTGCGGCCCGCGGGCCAACTGCGGCCCGCAATCCATTGTTAATTGGCCCGCAGCAAATTCCAAAAATATATTTAGTTTACTTAAATAAACCAGGTGAGGCAATACGTACTTCACCTCGAGTGAGTGGCCCGGCTGTTTGTGTATTTTACCGCATATGGCCCTTGGTGAAAAACGAAAAAAGTTTGGACACCCTTGCCCTAAACCATTTACATTTTTTTCATTTTTCAGATTAAAAATCTTTTTTACTTTTTTCTCCACTAAAATTAGACTTATCACAGTTATTAGGTTAGTGCAAAAGTAATGGCAGTTTTTGCAATTATTTTTAACCTTTTAAACCGCAATTACTTTTGCACCAATCTGATAGTAATTTCAAAAGTCACCTGGAAGGTATAATTTCTCCTTTCTTTCTATTATTTGTCTAGCATTTCAATAATAGTATGAACTATTCATATGTTAGTAAATGCCTATAAGAAAACCAATGGCTATGATATATTGCCTCTCTTGGCATTCTTGAGACTCAAAGAAGAAAAAAAAAAGAACGCATCTTAGTTAAAACTACATGGACCACTGACCACTCCATGAAAATGACCATCAGCATCAACAGGATTCAAAGCCCACTCTCCCACTGAGAGTGCTCGGGGTAGGAGGAAGCCTTGCAGCCATCTTCTTCCGTGCCCTCACTGTACAGACGGGAACACAGGCTCAGAGGGTGGCGGTAAGGAGCCCGTGGTCCCACTGGGGGTGACTCAACGCCATAATCATTTCCGGCACTCTCAGGAACATGCCCGCTATCAGAATCCTTGAGAAAGCTCCTGTGTACACCTCCTCCTTTCAACGAGGTTCACAGTACCACCGTCCTCTGCGCTCCCTGCCCCCACCCCTAAAGTCCCTGGTCCCTCAGATGCTGTACGGAGGGGAGGAGCAACCACCCCACCCCACGTTTACCTTCCTCCTCACTTCCAAAAGGACCTAATGAAGGGCGGGGCACCAAAGTTAGACTCAAGTTAACATTATTTGACATACCATTCTTTAATGTTTCATTAGGCAGTTAAATTTAACCACTCTAAAAAAAAGCAAAACTTGAACTATTTCTGATGGAAGTCCTCACTAAATATATTCATAACCTTTCTATTCTTTTAAAAATCTGCTCTTGTTTTGGCAACCCAAGGTCATTATGATGAATAGCGGTTAAGGTACTCGGAGGCACAAAGTGAGTAATGAAGCACCTCCCCGGGCTATTCCTTGACAATTAAACTGTTGCTTCTATCTGCTGGGGGTCAGCAAAACAGATGAATGATTTGAACAGATAACTGCCCACAGTTGAAAGTCTCTGCTACTGAGTGAAGTTCATGGCCTTATGAGAGTTGCAGCTCACGTGGAGGCCTTTTTCATTTGTCTTACCTGACATCTATGCTAAAAAGCCTTATTCCCAAGTAATCTGATGTCTCTTTATTATTCAGTCTTTTTCTTTGGTTTCCCTGTTATCCTCCAGATCAAACATACATTTTCTATGATCTTTAATTATCTTCTATTATTGGTCCAACCAAACTAATTATCATCTCTTGCTACAGAATCAACTAACAATTTTAGTACCAGTCAGTAAGCTTTTCATGGTTCCCTGCTGTTTTCAGAATTTTACAGGTGTTTTCCTGCTAATTGTCATATCTTATGGCTCTCATCTCTTAATTAATAACTCACGTAATTCAAGTTCCGGAATCTTTAATACAAGCCAATCATTAACCCACAAGCACTTCACAATTTCCTGACTGCCCTTCTGAAACTCTGCAAACCCTTAATGATCATACGTGCGTGTTTGATAATAGATTGCTCCCGCCACAACCCACTTGCTGGAGTTTCACATATCCATGAGGCTTAGTGTAGTTGCTCTCAGTGAGTAATGGGTCACGATAATCTCTTGGCAATGGTTCGTATGGCCTCTGCGACAGCATCCCCCACACCGGCTGCCAGAAAAAAGCCATGTTCCCACTGGGTTTCCTTAGAGTCGGTTCTCTGATACCTGCTCTCCTTGAGGTCTTGGAAGCAGGAATCTACAGTTTTGAGTCTCAAGCCTCTTTTGGAACGAGCAAAACGCATATAATTGATAACTTCATTTTGATGGTGCTCATTTAGGCCCAACTCTGCCTGAAAGAGAGAGGAGTAGTTTAATTGTCAGTCTTGAAGATGTAATAAAGGAACCAACAATGAAAACACAGGCTATCCTGTGGTGGAGACTGCCACATGTCCATTAAATTCTGTTCTCCCCTTCCTGTCGGCTACATGGCTACCCAACTAGGGGCCACGTCCCAGCCCTCCTTGTGGTCAGGTGTTGCCACGTGACTACTTCTCGGCAGTGGATGTGAGCAGAAGAGATGAGGGCTACTTCCTAAGCATGGGCCTTAAGACATGGGGAGGGCCTTTGACACACCCCAGTCCTCTGAATCATGGAGGAGTCGTGACTGGGCGGAACCATGCAGACAGCATCCACGTCCTAGGGGTTGGGGGAGCAACAAGATGAAAGGGACCGGTATCCCTACATGACTTCATGGAGCAGCACTGACCCAGTCACCTGAGATGAGCAGTGAGATGGCTGCTAAGTGAGAAAAATAAACCTTCATATTCTTTAAGCCACTGTTTTTTGGATCGCTATTACAGCAACTTACCCTTACCCCACCCAATACAGCTTTAAGAAATACTATAGTAGGTTGTGAAATAGCCATTCATTGGTCTTGATTTTAAACCAGGTAACAGCTTGACAACTATGAGCTAGAGATGAAAGACATTCTTTTTCGTTTTATAGCTATATTGACTATTAAAGAAGGAAATTGTAAAATTGAACATCTAGTGTAGGGGACTAAATGAGTCAGAATTATCTTTATTTTAAGAATACCTTGAACTACCATAGCCTTCTTATGGGAGACAAAGGTCTAACTTCCAAGCCTCTTTTCAGGCTTACCCCTCCAACATTTTGAAGGCCAACGCCAAGGTCATTGAGCACGATCTCCTTCACCCCCAAGTCCTTCACCATGGCTTTCGGCATCCGCATACATCCTTGCCTCCTGTTGGCAGTCGCAAGTTCCTTAGAAGATAAGCCTACAAGGGCCAGGACCCTGCCCATCTGATTCCGAGGTACACCCAGGACTTCTCATAGTGCCTGGCACGCAGTAGACACGTGCCCGACAAATGAACTTAAAGAGTATCCCTCCTTTGGAAGGCCACTCCTTCGTGAGGCTTTAACCGGTTCTCTTTCAAACTCCTGGGGGACGTTACTTAACCAATTGTTCCCCCTCTCAACACTCCATGGGTTTCTTCTTCCCTTGAGACTACAGGGAAGACTGTATACAAACCTCACCCATGCTAAAACAAAACAGAATAGAAAACCTGAGGTTCCTTCGTGCTATCACTGCATCTGTCCACTTCCCTTCTACTCTTGCCATCCCTTCTGTCATCTAGTCCTGAAACCCATATGCTACTCAAACTGCTTTTGTAAAGCTCACCAGCAACTTCTCAATTACAAATCCAACTACATGGCTGATACCTTGTTCTCAGCTGACCTGCTCCATCCTTTGGCTGCTAACCTACCTTTCCTTCTAAACCTTACTTGTAGTCTCCTCCTCTTGGGCTAGTCTCTTAAGTGTATGTATTTCCCAGGGCCGTGCCTGGTCTGTATCCTCTCCATGATGACATATCTATCTCAACGTTTCAATGTTACCTGTACGGCTATGACTCGCAAGTCTAACAGGTTGACTGACAGATGTGTCCCCAACTGCACGATGAATAGCTCCACCAAGCATTTTTTCCCTCCCACATTGTTTTTAACATTTCTACAATTCAAGATATTACAGCTGAATAACTTCAGAACTACCCAAGATATCATGACGCTCTCTAATAGTTACTTATCCAGTAGACTGAGGTTTCAGAACAGTCAGTTGAGTTGTTTTGACCAATGTAAACCAACACATTTGAGGTATGTGCTTACCTTAAATTTCATGACTACTTTACTTGATTAAACTGGTAATTAAGATTTTGCCTTAGTGTAGACAATGTGAACAGAAAGAAGAAAGAATTTTCTTATGTTTTGGTTCACACTGATTATTGACCAACTCCCTGAACTAATGGCAACTATTAGTAATAGTAATAGTAATGATGAAACAGCTACAAGTCATTCGGAGGTTATAATGTCCCAGGAATGATCTCATTTAAACCTCAATACAATCCTCTGAAAAAGGAAGTATCATTCCTACTTTACAGATAGAAAGCTGAGGGACAGAAAATAAATGTTTCCCCAATGACTGAAATGGTTAAGGGCTAGAGCAGGACCTGAACCAAGCAACCTCACTCCAGATCCCACACTCAACTCTGCTGTTTCATATCCTTTTTGGAATATGGCAGAATTTAAATATATAAAGAACATATACATGTTATAGGTGCATATGCACCTGAGTTGTGACTCACAAGACAGATTTCCAGCAGGCATTCAAAAAACCAAACTGAACATCTACGTTAGAAATGATGTTGTCTCTTACAGTCACATCAGGTTGACAAGAATATCCCTCAATTTGGAAATACCTCAAAGTAATGTCACAACTTGCTTAAAAAAAATCCCATAAACACCAATTCTCAATCATTCTTTATTGTTTATAGTATTAAACCTGTACTCGGTAAGCCCTTCAAATACCCCAAACTCTTTCTCTAACCCTGTTTCCCAGAATGCTCCGTAAGGATGCTCTACTTTAGTGAGACTAGTCTGCTGTTAGCCCTGAGTAATGATTTGACATTTCCTGCCTCTGCTCTCACTGTTACCCCAGGCACCTCCCCATTCCTATTCAAGAATGGAATCCTACCTAGTGTTCCCCTGGTAACTGTTTATGAACAGGCTTTCTGAGGTGGGGTGGGGGTGGGCTTGAAATATGAAACTCTGATCTGTAGCCCTTGCTGATTTCCCTGGTGTAAAGACTCCCATCATGGCTGATTTCAAGCTACCAATACAATGTCACTCAACGCAGAGGTGAGAAGAAGTGCATACAATTGGCTGTCACCAGCCAGTACAAGCATGCTTCAGCCCATCACTGAAGTCCTACCTAACCAAACCTGCTTTACTTACTCTGCCAAGCCTCCCAATATACCCTCAGCAATTCTAGCTATGTTTGCCTCCAAAAACTGGTACATACCATCTCTGCAACTCATTTGGCACCACCACACCCTGATTTCTACCTTGTACTATTAGGGTCGTTTTCTTTCTCCCAGGTATTGCTCCTCCAATTAGACTGTAAGCTTGTGATGGCATGAATCATTTCTAATGCCACACAGCTCCTAGTATAAGTGGCCAATTCACATCTGTAAATTATTTTCTCTCCTGTCAAGAAGAGTGAAGATTGTCCTAAGTCTAAGAAGAAAAATCGACTCAAACTGAGAAGAAGAAGCTTTAGGACAGAAGACAGAAAAGTTCCTCTAAAATGGGTGGGAGTGAAGAAAGGGAGCAGAAATGGGCAGGTGAGTTCAACAGAAGAAATGGCCTCAGCCCAGGAAATGACATTCCCAGACATTTCCTTCCCCATATGCACACGGGTACATGACATGCACATGAGTCAAATCATTAGAGAGAAAAAGGCATAGGTTGATGTGTGGTACAAGTAGACAAAACCCTGGATTAAAAACCAAGTTTACGTCTAGTTGTGTAACCGTTACCAAATCACTTAATCTCACTGACACCAGTTTCGCCATCTGTTAAATGAGAGATATAATAATTAGTTCTAAAATATTTGGCAACAATGGGGGGTATATCCAATATCCAAATATGGGGGTATATCCAAATATGGAAATTAGAATTTGTTTTAACTTTATTGCAGAAATACTCTATTAAAATAATAAAAAGGGCTAAAAACATAGAGCAAGAATCCTATCAGAGCATTGCCAAGCTGGCGTCCTGGAATTTTGCCGTAAAGTGAGGGAGAGTGGAGTGAAGGTACCCAAAATCATTCCGTTCTTGATTATGCCCCCAAAAATCCATATACAATTTTACTATGAGAAGTGTTAACAAAACGTAATGATAAAAATGAGCACGATCTAATAAAAATCTATCATATATTGAATGCTTAGTATTTTAACAGGTACTGTGCTATTTATTTTACATGCATCAACTCAGTTATCATTTTATCAGCCCTAGATTAATTATTATCATCTGCAATTTACTAAAGAAGAAACTGAGCCTGATTCCAAAGCCTCAGTTGTTAAGCAAATTGATAGAAAGGGATGACAGAAAATAGAGTGGGAGCAGGTGTCAATTTTTTTGCGTGTGACATCGCCGTCATAATTTTTTCACCTCGTTTTTGGTACTTTAGGGAAATCAAGACGGGTAGGGAATGGTGTTTTGTTCACAGTTGCACCTCAGGTGCAAGAGTGTGCTTGTCACAGTGTGGTCTAAACAGGAATCCTGGTTGCGGAGGTATTTCAGTTGCCCATTTCAGTGGTGCCCCCAACTGTGCTTTCATCCCTTTTTCTGAACTCTTTAGTATTGTGCAATGTTCTAAGTGTGGTGGCTAGTTAAATTGGCACACTATATCCTCTGGAACGATTAATGGGATATGCTTGAACATACAAGAAAACGGGGCCTCTTTTGAACAGATCCAAACAAACGAAATGTCACCTAAGTTTCCTCGGCTGTAAAATGCGGGGCTTGGACTCTTAAAGTCGTTCTCGTATCAGAAAGCTGGATTCAATCATGTTCTCCCTCTTAGGCTCGTTAACACATGTAGTTTATGCTGCCAAAGGGTGTGTGCAAAAACTTGGGAGTTTTTGGAATCTAATGAGAAGCCCGCCCTGCGCCGTCTGCGGGCCGGGCCGCGGGTTCCCGCCAGCTCTCTTCACCATCCGCCTGCGAGGTGCGACTTGGCCCGGGCACCCCAGGCGCGGGTGAGGAATAAAGCGAAGCGGCGGAGCGAGGCTGCTACGTAGGAAAGGACTTCACCTAGGACTACCCGAGAAGGGCTTAGGCGAGGTTAGCTGAGCCCCCCGCACCCGGGGCAGCCTCCCCTCCTCAGGGAGGCCCAGGAGGGGACTCAGTCCCGCGCACGCCACGCCATCACTCCGGGGCCCCGGCTCCGCGTCTCCGGCTCCGGCCACTGCCCTCTCCTCGGCGCGGTGCGGCGCCAGCGGGCCGGCTACTCACCATGGCGGCGGGCGGGAGTCAGCAGCCTCGAGACGCGGAAGAGGCCCGGCGAAGCCTCGCCAAATAGCGGGATCGCCGAGGCAGGTTGGACCGCAGAGGATGCGGAGGGAGGGCAGGTTGTTTAGAAGCCTCCGGTTGCTAATGGGAACGGAGGCACGTGACCCTGGAGTTGTTCACTTTTATTGGTCCTTAAGATCACACGACCGGAAGTGCAGTGTGACGGGCCGATCGCTGCACGCGCGTTGGTTCCCAGAGCCGGGAAGTCCCACCTACTCGCGCCACGCTGACTTTCGGGGCGGCCACTGTTGCCAATGGTGACGGGAGGGGAGCGGCGGCCTGAGGGTCCCAAACTAAGTGCGGCTGAGCCTCGGAGGCTGGGTTTCTGCGAAGGGCTTGTTCCTCACTTCCCGCGGCCTGGCGGCCCCCAGGGCTGTTACCTCGACGGCTGATTCCCGACCTTTCGACGGTCTCTTGGGGTGTAGGGCGCGCGCGGCCCACACTTATTTCTCTTCTCTCCCGGAATTGCTACTTGGCCGAGATAGGCCGACGGCACCAGCGCGTCCAGGTTCCCGGAGAGCTTTGAGTGACCCTGCCTCCACCCCGCCCATTTCCCCCCTCTTCTATTCTTAGTAAAAAATCTCCAATATAACACCTTTTCCATTAAAAAACCCCAAAAAACTAACGAAGTCGTTGAAAGCAGTGAATTTCAAACTATTATGCCTAAAATCACCAGGGCGCTGCGGTGAGCGCCACCCCCAGAAATTCTGCAGCACGAAGCCTAACTTGGGTCCTTGGAATCTGCCGTCTTCACCGGCACTTCGGGAGTGATCGCGGGCAACTCTAAGAAGCAATGCCCTGGAAGAGGCAAAGGGGTAGGATGAGATAGATTATTGCAAATACCAGGAGTTTGGGGCTGGGTGGGTGGCAGCCATTGAGTGGGCATTTCAGCAGGCTCCGAAGACAGAAGCTATGAGCCAGATGCAGCCACTGGAGAGGCAAAAATAAGCTAAGACGTGGGCTCAGTGCTATAGACACTGAAATACGGAGTACAGAGCGGGGAGCTTTCTGAGAGTCTGGGAGACTTCAAACTGCGGAGAGGTGTTTGGCGTTAGCCCTGACTTATGAACAGATACGGTAACTGAGATAATGTTTTTTGGGTTTATGTTGATTTTGGCCACTACATAGAGCAATGTAAAATAGATCACAATTGGGACCTAACAGTCTAGAAAGGATCTGAGAGACCTGGTTCCAGTTGCTTAGTTTATGGATGAAGAGACTGGGAGCCAAGGTCACATGGTCAAGACCTCAGAGGGCTGGGTGGGGGGCATCTGAAGCTTGGGTGTGATAAAACTAATACAAATGTTTTCAAGAGCAAAACCAGAAAGCAGATGTGAACTATTTTGGTACAGTGGGTGTTAAGTCATTCTGGTTTCAAGAATTTCATTTTTCTTTTTCATTTCTTACCACATGCATTTTATTTAATGTAAATGATATACCAAATTATGTACACAGCTTAGTTGTCCCAAGATCTGAACTCAATGCTTTTTAAACTTGAGACTTTCATTGCTAGAACAAAGTGGCAGCAGATAAATTCTGTAGACTAAAGCTAACTTAAAGGGATGATGTCTTTGAAAAAGGAGGTGCAGTGATGAAAACATGTTTATTAGTTAAATGGTCAAGATGGTGAAATGGAAGTAATTAAAATGGATAACTTTCAATTCAGGCAGAGAAAGAGCTAGAAGGAAATAGTATTTTCAGATAAAGAAAGGCAGCTCAGAAAAGTAAGGGTCTTGTCCAGTGAGAGAGGCAGCAAATCTCATGATGTCCCACCCAAACACAGGTTACAGTGCTTTCCCTTCCAAATTTATCCTCACCCCCCCAGGTATAAGGCCCCTAGCCCTCTGTTTAGGGGAGGTTATGATTGTCCCCTGACTGTTGAAAAATGGGGGGGGGGGGGAGAAGTCTGCCAATTTGGATGGGGCTTGGCAAAGTCTTGGGGCACAGTCAGGAGTCCGCTTAGATGATCTAGGGATGCGATGCAGGCAGTCGCCCATCGAAGGATCTCAGGCCTCAACGACAAGAACGGCTGGCAAACCTCCCCTGTGTGTAACCCGGAGCACACCCAGGCGTGGAAGGATGGTCTGGGGCATTGACTTGGCTACGCTCAACTTCACTTTGGCTTCCCAGTGGCATCGGGGCAGAATCTCTGTCTCCCTCCAAGGTCTATAAGGGCAGGTTCTCAACCCCTGCCCGCCATCATGACTCCCTCCTAAGCTCAGTTAAATTTCTACATTACCATGCCATCGCCCAGATTTCTGGTCAGTGAGTGCTTGTTGAATTTGATAATAATAGTTGCCATTATTTAGTGCTACTATGGGCTAGACGTATTCCCTTCCAATAGTTAATCCTTGGCCCTTTCTTACTACAGTAGACGTTCATTGAATTCACACAGAGAGAAGGTCACTTTTTAGGTGGTGTGGATCCAAGTGAAGGAAACTCATCAGCGCTTTTAGGACATTTAAGTAAATGAAGTTGTCCATCAGTTTGCATTTCTAAGGAGACTTAAGTGTATTTTCTTACAGGCAAACTCCTGTGCTTGCTGAGTGTTATTAATGTAGGGGAACCAAAGCAGTGGGTGGATAGTGCAAATATTTCATTTGTGAGTATGTTTGTGGCTTGGGGATTTTTTAAGTTCCGCAAAGCAGCTTCAGCTAGTTATTTTAATTTAAAATCCTATTTTTATCTAAAATCTTCTGTACTAAGGATGTTATATCGCTTTTAGCCAATCTATCCAGCTGAGTTGAATATTGTTACATAAGCTGTCTAAACAGTGTCAGCAAATATGAACATGTATTTTGGTCTTAAATTGATGAATTTGGCTCATGAAAAGGCTGAACTTGTGCTTTGGGTTGTTTACTAGCTTGGGTTGATCACCAAAGCAAACAATTCGAGCTGTGAGGGAGAACAGCTCCACCCGACTTTAATAGTGAGCTTCTTCGTCTCTCTATTTTTTTTAAATTGCTGTGACAATTTTAAAAGTGTATGTGTGCACACATCGGTTTGGAAGGATTGGATGGGAGGAACACAAACATGATCATTAAATACCTCTTGTCATAGTTCAACATAAATAAAATGAAGACCAACTCTATCATTTTAGATTATTACAAAATGAGACTCTTTTGAGTGTATAAATTACAAGTCAGAACACCAGGACCACCAATTTCAGGGCATTTACAAGCTAGACTCGGCAAAAGGAAGAATGGAAAGGTTATCATGGTCTTAGCAACGTCCACAGATTCACTCATTCTGCCACTATTTACAAAGCCCCCTTTGTGAGCAAGGTTCTGTGGCCCTGGTCGTGAGAATATGAGGGGAGCAGTGGAGGGATTCGGGAAGCCTCGGCTCCCCCTACTCTACAGATCTTGGGGTGAGGTTAGGTAGGGGGACTAAAGTGAGGGTTTACTTAAGTAAAACGAGGAAATATCTTTTTAAAATGGTTTAAAAATACAGGTGGTACGCAGAAAAGGCAAAAATCTTGAAAGTCATACATATGGCAAAGAGGAAAATATGAGAAACACGGAACTGGTAGTGGGTGGGAAATTGTTAGGGGAAAATTATTTGGGGGATTATCTTGAGAAAAGCAAAGCTTCTGGAATATGGCATCTTGCATATAATACTATCAGGGTCCTCTCCATCTCCCCCCGCCCTGCCCAGATACAACTGAGAAACTAGCCAAGACCTTAAAGAAGGGAAGAACCCAGGATTAAAAGTCTTTACAGGACCTACAGCTTTTGAGTGGGTCTCTAGGGGCAAGAGGCTATTTTCAAATCTTCGGCTGTTTGCTCCCTCAGTCAGTTGGTTTCAAAATGCTCTAGTGATCGGCAGAGTATTCGAGGGTGCTGACAAATTAGATTAGTAAAATCCCTATCGCACGTATTAAAGGAGGTCAGGCAAGGAAGTGGTTCACCATAAAATACTACAACTCCCTTTAAGATGGTGTGGATGACGCTAATTTCTTAGCCCAAATGATAGATTAGCTTCACTGATAAATCTCCATACATCAAAACAACAACAAAAAAAACAAACCCCGAAGGAAACAAACACCAAGACCCTAACAATAATTAAGCCTACCTAAAAACAAGTCAGGAATTGGTTGTGAAGAATAGTTTCCTGTGAAGTAGAAGAAAATTTTGGTGCCATGTACCAAATCCTTATTCCACACCCTCATGTACACATAGACGAGTGAATTAGACCAACAAGCTCTGTCCTTACGTTCAGCGATTGTTCACGGAAAACTGGATACATGAAAGACACTGTGGGGAAGGGGACAATGATCAAGATGCGATTTGTCCCTCTCACCCATGAACTTATAATCAAGTCAAGGGAAAATGCAAGCTTGCAAAACCATCTCAGAGCAGACAATAAGTGGTATGGGAGTTCAGAGGAGGGAATGGTCGCCTCTATTGAAAGTTCAGGAGGCAGTGGCATTTAGGCCAGGCTTTAAAAGGTGTATGGGAGAATAGTGGGTGGGCGTGATGATTGTGAGGGAGAGAAGGTTGTCCTGAGCACGGAACCAGAATTTTCATCAGGTGAGTCATGGAAGTGTCCTGAGATGAACATTTACATTTGTTATTATTTCAAGGGTCGATTGCAGAAAGAGGTACATAGTGATGGAGTCCCTAAACTAGTGTCTTATTGAGGAGTGTGGGCCCTCCTAGATCTGTGATCTTTACTAAATGTTTACCTAGACTACTGTCTGTGTAAAGGTGATGACCCGCTGCATCCCATCTTAGAAAATGGAAACCAGACTTCTATTTAATCAGAAAGTTCTGCCTAAGAGGACCTGGAGAGACATTTCTCCAAAGAGGACATACAAATGTAAATAGACATATGAAAAAATGCTCAACATCACTAATCATCAGAGAAATGCAAATGAAAACCACAATGAGATATCACCTCACCCCAGTCAGAATGGCTATCATCAACAAGACAAATAGTAACAAGTGTTGGAGAGGCTGTGGAGAAAAAGGAACCCTCATACACTGTTGGTGGGAATGCAGACTGGTGCAGCTGTTATGGAAGGCAGTGTGGAGGTTCCTCAAAAAATTACGAATAGAATTACCATATGACCCAGCAATCCCTCTCCTGGGTATCTACCCAAAAAATCTGAAAACATTTATACATAAAGACACGTGTGCTCCAATGTTCATTGCAGCTTTGTTTACGGTGGCCAAGACATGGAAACAACCAAAATGTCCTTCGATAGATGAATGGATAAAGAAGTTGTGGTATATATACACAATGGAATACTATTCGGCGGTAAGAAAAGATGATATAGGAACATTTGTGACAACATGGATGGATCTTGAGAGTGTAATGCCGAGCGAAATAAGTCAGACAGAAAAAGCAGAGAACCATGTGATTTCACTGTTTTTGGTATATAAACCAAAAACAACAAAAGAACAAGACAAACAAATGAGAAACAGAAACTCATAGACACAGACAATAGTTTAGTGGTAACCAGAGGGTAAGGGGGTGGGGGATGGGAGATGAGGGTAAGGGGGATCAAATATATGGTGATGGAAGGTGAACTGACTCTGGGTGGTGAACACACAATGGGATTTATAGATGATGTAATACAGAATTGTACACTTGAAATCTATGTAATTTTACTAACAAGTGTCACCCCAATAAATTAAAAAAAAAGAAAGAAAGAAAGTTCTGCCTACAAAGGCTCTGCTTTGGAAGCCCCTAACGGCCCAGTTCAAGCTGTGTTCATGAATGGTTTCCTCAGTGGGATGGGTAAATTCAATGAAGGCAAAAGGAAATGCCATTCTTAAGTTATGCTTGTTTGTCTTTCCCACTACTACATTTCAAGCTCCTGGAAGGAGGGAATCTTTATTATATCATCAACCTGAGTCCCCCACCAAGGGTTGGGCCATAATAAGCCCACAGGTGATTGAAACAAGGTCCCTGCTTTCCAGGCTCCTAACTGTGTAGTATGATAGATAGACCCATTACAAGTTCATGTCCACATAATATGGTCACCTTTTGGGAAACCAGACAGGGGGCTCTTTGCTCAATCTAGGGCTTCAAGTCATTGAAGAAGATCCCTCAATAGAATCTTGAGGTGGTGGCAAGCGTTAGCTTGGGGAAGCAAAGTAGAAAGGGCAGAGAGAACAAAACCTGAAACAGTGTGGCTGGTGAATTCCTAACAAACCCCAAGAGCTTAAATATTAGCTTAGAATCTATTTTTAGGAGTTAATATAACCAAAAATGTCATTGCTTTGCTAAAAAACTATTGATGAATAATTCATGAGCAGAAACAACTACCTTAAGAGGGGAAAAATAACCCAATAGACTAAAAACCAAGGAGTTATAAAAGTAAATTATTGTCCAGATGGGAGCAAAGGGGGACTTCCGGGGCACTAGTCGTGTGGTAATACTGTTTTATAATCTGGATGATTGCTTTGAACTGTACTCTTACATATATAACTTCATTAAAGAGTTAAAAATTTTAAATGCCTATATATGTGTGTATAAATACCGCAAGTAAAAGGTTTTAAAAGTCCTAAAGATGTTACATATCTGGTTTAGTGCTACCATTGATGCTAAGATACCCATGGGAGGCACCCAGAGAAGACATCCTTTCCAGGATGACTTTATCTGACCTGGACTCGGTCAGTCTGCAAAACTTACCCAGTGCCATCAAGTGCAGGCAGAAGAAAAACGTGGTGGGGACAGCTTTATCCAATCATCACGAACAAACCTGTGCAGGATAACTCTAAACGTCAAACACGCACAGAATCAATACCTTTAGTAATTAGAATTGGAGATAAATGGTCCCTCATTGTTCTTATCTGACATAATTTGGTCTTACTTTAAAATGGTGAGACCTGAGTATAAACCAGGACACAACACAAACTTTAATATCTGCATGTATAGGACAGAAACAACTTTTCGTTTTTAAGAGATTTAAAGTATGAATTTCTATATTTGATTTTGTGTGAGAGAAACCATTAAAATCATGGAGTTCGTTTTTACTAGGGTCTCTGCTTGTATGCACATAAGAAAGTTTTGTCTCTGTGTGGAGAGAGTGTCCTTTTTTTACTTAGAATTTACATTATTGGAAGATTTACTTCTTTAAAATGAATATATATATATATATTCATTATATATATATATATATATATATATATATATATATATATATATATATATATATATATTTAAACCCTCTATGATGTGGCAAGATAGCTATCATTTATTGCACACTTACTATGTTTCAGGAATAAATGCTTCATGTTTAAAATGTAATATTTAATTTAATCCTGAAAACAACCCCCTGAGATAAATACTACGATTGCTACTCTTCTTTTTGTAGGGACAAAATGGGGGATTACTGAGGGTAGGTAGCTTTGCAAGGTGACGGGGCTAACTGATGGAGGGGCTGGGATGTGGGTGAATGTGCAGAGGCCAGCAGCTAGGTGCATGGTTTCCCAGCCCCTACGGAATGGACAGGATCAATGACCTAGCTCTCATCAGTGCTGGAGGGCAGGGTGGTGGGTGGGAATACCAGTACCTTCACCTGGAAGCTCCACAGCACCATTCCATCCTCCTTGCCATTTTCTGATGCCCTGATCCTCAAACCCCCTGATCCTCATTTCTTCATTTTGGGGTCCCCAAATTGCTTGTTAGCAATCCTAATCGCCACTTGCTCTCTCCAGCTTCCTCTGTGCCTTGTAGAATATACATTCCATTACTTGGTGCCCTAAGATTCTCAGCTTTTTCCTTAAACACTCCTCCAAGAGGGTGCTTTCTTGCTCCACCACGCCTGTCCTCAGCACACATACCCACGGTGGGACTGGTGGTGTGTACCTCCTTCATAGGAACTGAGTGACCCTTCCCTCCACCAACCGTTGTCTCTTCTTACCCACTGCTGCCTTCTTCCATCAACCATGTTCCACCGACCTGCGGACCATTCACTCGTTCAAGCACATACGAGGCCTGTGACATCTGGCTCCCTCTGTCTTGCCGTCCCTGATGATGGCCCATCTAGCACTACTTTGTCCTGGCTCTGCCTGCTGCTCTCTAGCCACCGTTAGCTCTATTTCACCCCTCATCGTCGCCTGCAGTTGTTCCCTTGCAGTGCTGAGATCTTGAACTCAGAAATGATCCTCTCTGATCATTACCAACTATCTGAGCCCTGCGCCAGCTCCTTTACTTTCCTAAATTCTGACCTCTGACCTGATTGGGACCTAATGGTGATCTTTGGAACCTTCTCTGTACTGCTGCTCTCTCATCCTTTCTCCTTAACTCACCTCTTTTGATCCCAAGCCCAGACCTCCATGTCATCCCTCACCCATGAGAAGTTTCTTTTTCTCACCAGGTAATTCTGTGTTACAACATCAACCTGATCAATTCCAACCTTAAATCCATCCAGCCATCCATTTTTTGTTGTTGTTGTTCTTGCTTCAAAACTAGAAAAGTCACATAACTAACTGTATTGGCTTCATAAAACCTTTTTTTTACTGTTTTTCAATTTCCTCTGGGCTTTACAGCTGCTTAGGTGTTATGGGTCAGCTCCCGTGTCACCTCACCCAAGTGACTGTCTCCTAAAGTTTTCCTAGTCCTCAAGCATTCATCCCTCTCCCTCCTCTTCAAATCCAGCAGACAACCCCCCTTCTGCTTTTCTGGAAGTGTAAGCTCGCTTGGTACCCCTCATTTCTGCTCAAAGTGAGTGATCAATAAATGAGGAAATACTTAAAGATTAGCACCATTTAGCATTGCCTAGGGCATGAGGAAAAGACATTCTTAAAAACTTTGGTAGGAGGATAAAGCAGTCTGACTCTTTGGAGAACAAACTAGAAATTACAATCAAAACTGAAAACAGACACATCCTTTGACCCAGCGATTTGCCTCCACTTCTAAGAATTTATTTAAGGAAAAACAAGGGTGCGAAGATGTGTGTACAGCGTTGTTTACTGCGGTTTTGACGTGCTAAAAATCTTGAGATTGTTTAAATGTTCCTTTGGCAGGGGAAATGACTAAGTTATGCTGCAATAAAGTGGATTTTTCTGCTGCTGTCAGAAAGAGCAAGGAAGAATCCATGTGCATGGACGTGGAAAGATATTTAATCAAATGAAACAATCAAGTTGGAGAAGATTACTCATGGTAAGATCCCACTTTCTTTGTTATATATCCACATGCAGACACATTTGGAAAGGTAGATGCTTAGCCCCAAATCTGGACCGGGGTCATAGAATGGTGGTAGGTACTAGGGGTGGTTGAGTTCTACTTTATACAGGTCTGTAGTGTGAATTTTGTTGTTAAGCAGGCATTACTTTTATAATTTAATGATACAAAGAAAAAATAAAAGCCGATACAAAAACACCCTTTGTTCACACATTTGCCATTGTTTTATGTGCTCACCGCAAAGCCAGGCACCTTCCTTCTTCCAGGTCTCATTTCTGTTCTCTTTAAATAAGAACTGAGATAGAAATTTCAGGTCACCAAGATAGCGGGATAGAAACCACCCAAGGGAACACACCCTTTCCTTTTGATTCTTCACTCCAAACGCGATTGCGAGCATTTGGATATTTTCACTTCAGTTGCAGCCCTCTGTTGTTGGCTTTCTTCCTTTTTCTCCAGGTGGCTGAGCAGCCCCAGGCCTTCCATATTGGAGGTGGGGTGGGGGAAGCCAACGATAGGCCTTTACTTGTGGTTGGTGGATTGTTTCATAACTCATTTCGTGACCTCCCTGAAGAGGAATGTTTGAGCTTGGTGAGGTCCTGTCAAAACTTCTGACTGATTTGAGTTAGGCTCACTGGGAAGATCCCATTCTGATATTTTACAGCAAAATTAAACAGGAAGCTGGCATATGTCTTTGGATACAAAGGTATACTATACGGGAACGTTACAAGCACGAGCCTCATTTCCTTTATTGCATTACAGGGAATACCTTATATGGGAAAGGTGTATATCCATTTTGGTGTGACTTGTTTTGAGAATAGCGATTATCAATCATGCTTTATTATTGCCACCTTTCCCAGAAATAGAGAGCAAAGTTACTACATGAATGGTAAGTATCATGGGGCTGCACAGAGAATCTGAGCATGAGAATCTTATCGTCTAGAACACCCATGTACCGTCTCCTTGCCCTACTGATTCTGAGGAGGACCTTGTGTCCAAGGCTAGTGACCCAGTTCTCATGGTCCCACCCAACTCCTTCTGCCTCTGCGGCTTGGGACTCAACTCCGTCAAGTATCCCTCAAGATTTTATTTTAGCTCCTATATTTTCATTCTCTTCCTCTCTTTTTGATCCTTCCTCAGTTTAAAATCATGCTCAAGTCTCCCCCAGATGAAACATGAACCAAAACAGTGACAAACGTTGACTCCAAACTGACCCTTTCTTTGTCCAAACTTTCCCTATAATTGGCTACCCAAACGTTTTCCTTCTCTTTTTGCTGCACTCCTGGAGAGAGTATCCCCACTTGACTGCGCACATTTCACCTGTCAATCGTCCTGCAGTCTGGCTTTTGTCTTCCCCCCTCTACTGAAACAGACTTCGCAAAAGCCATCAAACGACCTGCTGGTTGCCAAATGCCTCGTCTCAGTCAGCGTTGCAGCATTTCACAGTATGGACCACCTCCTTTACACTTTGGCTTTTGCCATTATGCTCTCTTCTTTCTGTTCCTTCTCAGTCTTCATGGCTGGCTCTGCTTCTGCTCCCCTCTGAAATTTGATGTCCCTTGGAAGTCTCTCCTCAGCTGCTTTGTTTTAACACTGTACCCCCTTTGTCTGAATTCCATTCTTTCCCACGGTTTCATCTGTCATATATGAGGATGACCAGCCAATCGGCACCTTCAAGCCATGCCTCTCACTTGCATACCCAACTTATATTTCCAGGAACTCATAGGTTTTCTCCAATCGGGTGTCCTAACAACTACTTCAATTCAACACAGCCAAAGAGAACTCAGAAGCTGCCAGTCTGTCTCGTTCCTGTTCCATCACTAATCGTTTTATCACCACCCACCGATGAGATGATTCAGTCGTCTATGAGTTCTCCTTTCTCTCCTGCTGTTTCCAGCATATGCTGGGATTATATCTCCTGAAATAACTTTAAAATCACCATTCCCCTTTTCTTCATTCACAGCTACTCCCTCGGTCCCATTCCTCTTAACTGGAATAATAACAAAAAACCAGTGGCAGCAACAGCTAACGCATAATAACTCTGATATCTCCAGACCTTTCTCCTACTGAAATTTAGACCAACTCCATGGAAAAGCTGCGGAAGGTTGGATGAGTGGGGTACAAATTGATGGATACTCTCTTCTTCCTTCCCCACAAAATGAGAGTTCAAAATAAAAATTTTACTATAGCTTGGAAAATCAAAGTGATGGTTCTTGCACACCAGACTTTATGGACTGAGAGGTATATCAATTAAAACAACTTAGAAGTTAATCACATTGACAAAATTGCCCAATGGGCTAAAATTCATATTTAAATTCTTACAGTAAAAATTTTTAAAACTTGCTAGAGATTTTATTGGGCAAATATGTTGAAAGGCCATTTGTTTTCAGTCTTCATGTGTAAAAGACAATATTTTGTGATTTTTCAAATTAGTTAATCACAATGATCATTTTATCGAGGAAATGCTGTTTTCAATGCCTGCTAATTTTGCATTTTTCTTTCGAAATAAATTAACTCAATGGGCCATAATTTTTTTAAGGCATTTTACACAGTCAATTTTCCGGGAAAAAAAAATACTGGTTAATTTACATCCATTTCCAAGAACAGTGAATAAATATATGAATAGTAGGTTAAAAATAACAGCTACTATATTTATGATAGCTCTTTCAACAACTGTCAAGTTATGTTGTCAAGACAAAAGCACCTACTGGCTCACAACAAAATTATCTTGTATTGTTCTTCTTTACTCTCAAAGATTCCATGCGTACTTGCAAATATAAGCACTTTGGCCAAAATATGAATTAGTCCTTCAACATTTTATTCAAGGTCAAGGGAAGATTTGGGCAACTCTGCTGTACAGGACCACTGGGGTAAACATGGTGACAGAGAAGCATGCAAAGTGATAGGTGAACTAAATAATGCACTGGCTTACATTTTCACCTAGTGCCATGGAGATTATTTATTAATAACCCCAATATATTTTCCTTTTGCAAAGTTTAAAATCACATGCCATATTTTGTAAACTGTACTTATATGCTATATATACTATAAAAACTAAAACATAAAAAAGCAACCTTAATTTTTTAAAAATAGAGATCTTGAGAGAATGAGAAACTACAGATACAACTGCTTTGAAAGTGTCTTTGTTTAGATCCAAACAAAAAGAATAGTGAACTTTGTTAAATCTGGATTGCTATCTTATCTCATCATCAAACAATTGGGTCTGTCTTTATTCAGAGAGCAAAGAGTTTTCCTGCAATGTCATCATGAAAAACACTATTCTAAGAATTGTTGATTTGAACCCTGAGGTTGCAAATGTTTGTTATGGGATGTTTACTATAGAAAGAAACTGGTCTGAGTTCACTCAAAGTTGTAAATTGTGGTTGTCGCAGGAGGTTCATTTACTTCACCACCTTCGTGATAAAGCCACTGAACTCACGCGCCTCTAGGACGCTCTCTGAGAAATACGCAGTTGGAGGGATTGCTCCTTGTAAAAATTATTTACAGCTGAAAAATAAAAATAGCTCTAACAATTGAATTTAAAAACAAAATGCAGCAACTTGATTCTGTGTGAATGTGCAAGTTGATAGTACAACATGTGGGGCAGAAATGGGAATTAATCTCTTCCTGTATTTTTAAAAAATGTGCTATGCAGTGCTAACTTTTCATCTTACGATTCACCTAAAAGCCGGGTCTAACTTTTCCAGCCCATTCACAGCTGTCGAAAAGATGTCTGACCCTCCAGAAGCCTCTGATTTACTTTTATCTTTCACCAACAAAAAGACACCAATGGACTGGTTCTCATTTTCAAATGGCAAAAGGCAATAAATGAATGAATGTGAATCTTTCACAGAGAACATTATGTGGAATACTTATTAAAGAGTGTAAAGAATTGAAATAAAATTCACTTCCTTTTCGAAAAATAAGAATTTGGGAAACTTGACATGGAATGACCCATTCATTAGATGCTAATGACAGAGCATGGCTCCTAATGGTCCCTAAGAATCACAGTATCACGAACAGCCACTGTCATTTTAGAGAGAGAAAATAAAGATTTCATGTAGATTTTAAAATTTGCACTTGCAAGTGATAATTTATTCAAGAAATTATGCCAAGAGAATGAAAGAATAGTGTGTGTCCATGAGTGTATGTGTGTGCACATATATATACGCGTATGTGTTGTGTATGGTGTGTGTATGTGTGTATGGATATGTGCATATGGGTATAAGCATATGCGTGAATGTATGAGTGTGTGTGTGTGTGTGTGTGTGTGTGTGTGTGTGTGTGTGTTAGTGGGGAAGAGCAGAGTGAAAAGGAAAGGACGATGGAATCCTGAGAGAATGCAGATGGTGGACAGGCATTTATTGTAAGCCTATCTTAGTAAATGCTTTTTGTAGGGGATGAAACTCAGCCAACATGAATAATCGACTTTTCTAATAATAGACTTGTGGGCTTCTCTTTGTGAGGCAAAGATTTTCTTTGACTGAAATGAATCTTTTCTTATTTTAGATTTTGTCTGAATACTCAGGACAGGCTTGCGTGTTTCACTAAAAGACCACTGTGCGACTTTCAGCACCCGTGGAACATACAAATCACCTTGAAAATGAGTCACAAAAACCAGATAGAAGTCCAAGGGGAGCTCTGGAGAGGAAGGGAAGGTTGTATTCTTATCTGGTCTCCTCGTGGCTGGTGCAACAAGGAAATTCTCAAAGGGTTTATGCAATAAACATGGAGTAGTACAGCTAGTTACCATATGGGAACCAGTTTCATCTTTACCCCTTTAATTTTAAAAAATCACTTTTGTTTTTTTCTGTTTCCAGGAGAGATTTTCAGCTTTAGTCTCCCAGTTGATTTCTGGTCTAGTCCATAGCCAACGATTTTCTGCTTGAATCTCATTTGGGCATATTTCTCTGGGTCTTTTATTTGGGATTATTTTTAGAGAAAAGAATATATAACTCTAGTTATCACAGGGTCCAAGTACACTGGCCTGGTAGGAATGAGCTTAGGCTGAGAGGTGTCATTTCCAAGAAACTAGAGACTGCCTGGGAGGAACATTTATTCCAAATCTCAGTACAGATACACCTTGTGGGTGTTCTAGTTATTTTGAAAGAATGCAAAGAAGCAAGGGGAAAAAAACAACCCCCCCACCCCACACACACCATTCAGAGATCTAAACTTGAAAGGGCAAAAGTTCAAGGGAGGATTTATCTTTAATGTTATAAGGGGAGATGGATTGTGAGTAAAATCGAGAACACTGATTAAAATGCAAAAGCTCAGACTGCCCAGAAATACTATTTGGTTGGCTGCATGTTTGTTTTTTCTCAGCCAGAAGCCGTCAACACATCTGCCTATTCCTTAAAGGTTTTTCTAACTAGCTGCTAATCTCAGATAAATTCCACTTACCACCAATTCACTGAGTGCAGGAAGGGGGGCAGGATGTTTAAAAGAAGTCATATGAGGGGGTGGCCAGTTAACTCAGTTGGTTAGAGCACTGTGCTCTTAACAACAAGGTTGCTGGTTCGATCCCCACGTGGGCCACTGTGAGCTGTGCCCTCCACAACTAGATTGAAACAACTACTTGACTTGGAGTTGATGGGTCCTGGAAAAATACACTTAAATAAATAAAAGTTAAAAAAAAAAGTCCTATGCGTGGGTTGACCCTGCCTATGAGTTAACTGTATTTGCAAAGGTGTGTATGTGTTGTTATGCCTGCTTATTTGCAGATACAAGGGGTAGAATCACAGATGAGACCACAACATAGAACGATGGACATTTTATTATAAGTTCAAGCATATAACTTATTTGAGGTCTACCGCTTTCTTAGGCTTTAGCACATACATCTTTCAGTGTCACTAACTGTAAGACTTTACTCACCCCTTACCTAAAAAAGAAATCTATTTATAGAAACTGAAAGCCTTGAAGGACATTCATATCATTTATTACAAACCTGACTTGGGTACAACCAAGGTCCAAAACAGCCATGTGGCTTGCCTAAGGTAACAAGTCACTGTCAAAGCATTTTGTTCCCCATTTGGCGGGTATTATCATATATGGTCAGCTCTGGACTTCTGGCACTCAAGTTCGTTTATTTGTTCATCAAATGTATATTGAGATCTGATATATACAGAGGGTGCCAAAAACATGTCTACACATTTTAAGAAAGGTAAAAACTGTATTAAAATTACGCTGATGGTAACCACTCTGAGCACCTCTTGGAATTGCAGAAGTCAAACGTGACTTGTATTCATCTTTTGTTATCGGTATGTATTGAGTATTACAATTTTAATAGTTGTTTTTCTTTTCTTAAAATGTGTGTACTTTTCTTTTTGGTGTGTGTGTGTGTGTGTGTGTGTGTACGTCAGACACCATCTTAGGCTCTGGGGTCATAATGGTGAGGAAAACAGATAGGGTCTCAGCTCTTGTGAGGTAAAGTGAGCTGTAAAGCTGTACGAATTGCTTCTAAATATTGCTCTCGCTTTGGAGAAGCTTGCAGATTAATTGCAGCCTCTGAGCCTCCATTGGGCACCACTAGGAACCTGTGGAGCAGCCTGGACCCTCCGCTGAAGGGGAGCAGTGTGACCACACAGAAGGTAAGGAGCTGGGATGAGGGGCTTCTCTTCAGATGAGTCTGCTCCTCAGGGAAAAGACCAGGAGAGTGACACGGGGCAAAATCTAAAGTACCGAGGGCACTCAGGAGAGGCGATTCTACACACACATCCTCCTCACCAGTTATTTTAACAACAACAATGCTTGGTCTCATTGTTTCTTCTACACACCAGGGTGGGGAAGCCATGACTTACTGAGGGAACCGCCTGAAGATGGGCTCTGACATTCTTGTTTCTACAAGCTATTATGTGAGGAAGAAAGAGAGCCTAGTCTGGGTTCTTGCTGCAGGTAAGAACAAAATTTTAATGGCTTCATGGCTTGGAAGCTTCTTAAAGTATGTGTCAGTCAACTAGCTCTTGACCTTGAATGTGACTCGCTTAAATCGCTGACAGTCAGTAGCCCCACCAGCAGAGGCTTGCAGCTTCCTTCACATCCACATTTGGAATTCTCCCATATCTTGAAGATGAGGCAAGAACACAAATGGAAACAATAACGATAGCAATCATTTATTAGATTCTTGCCATCGTGCTCTTAGACAGTAGCACTTCCTCTTTCCAGAACGGGTGAAGGTTATATTTTGAACTAATCTTGTTTTGAAATTTTGTTTGAAATTAAACAAACAAAAGTATTATCATGGGCATCAAGAATAATTCAATAAAACACTCATTGAATATATGAAAATTCATGAGTCCATCATGATACTAAAGAGGAGGAAGCCAGAAGAAACTCAGTTGATGAGCTAATTCAAAACTCAGTTGATGAAAACCATGTAATGAAAGGGCAAGTACATTTAATATCTTTCCAGTCGGAACAGTATTTCAGGGTAACCAGACACTTCCAGTTGATGAGCTAAAGCTCTATTTACGGAAGAATGCCAGCTCGACGGAGGACGATAGACTTTGAAAATCATAACCTCGCAATTCCAGTGAAAATGTAGATCCAAGAAAGGACTATCAACTTGTGTTAAAGACATTCGGTGGATGGTTGATGGGACTTGAACATACATATGGATCCAAAGTAAACCACAGCAATATGGTTCTGGTCGTCTCAAGATAAAACATACTCGTAACTGTACATCGGATGGATCAGACTGCCATCACCCTGATCTAATCACAAAAGGTGGGACAACCAGATATTTATGCCTCCCGGTGTCATGCATTTTGATTTCACAGCATCACCTGGGATGCAGTAGCCAACGGTATTTGCCTGAGGTCTAATCACCTTGTAGGTATAACTTCCAGGAAGTACAGGGGAGAGAGCAGCAAGCGAAATGACACAACAGGCAAGCAAGAGGGGCTGCTACAGGCCCAGTGGCTGCAATAAGAAGATTCCACGAAAAAGAAGACTAGAGACTAGATTAAAAGAGGCTGATGGGATGTTACCAACCAGGTGCACGGGCGGGGATTGGTCCTGGTTTGGACGAATAATCTATGAAGGACATTTTGAGGAACATCTGGGGGATTTAAACATATACAGGCCATTAGATGATGCTAAAGCATGATTACTAATTTTCGCTGTGATAGTGCTACTTTCTGCTATGTAGGAAAGTGTTGTTTAGAAATGCACTGTGTGGTATTTAGGGGGTAATGTCATGATGTCTCTAATTTATTCTCCACAGATGACACACAGTGGGACATTCTGTGTGAAATAGACTGTGATGTTCAGGTCCCCTATGCAATGGCTAAACATACGTAGACTTTTAACCAACCAAACTTACCAGAAACAACTATACGAGCAAGTAATGTGTAATCATAAGTTGCTATTAAATAATGAGTAAAAATTTTGTACATTTCTAAAGATTGAAGTCTTGATGGTGAGTAAGGTGAAAAGAGTAGCATTTAACGAGGCAGGCGTTATCATAAGAAGATAAATTAAAAAACATTTTTTTCAAGACCTGATAACTAACTTAATTTTAGTATTGCTACCAGAACCTAATTTCCACTGTTCACAATGAAATGATTTTTATAATTTTTTTTCACTTAGTGCTACTAAAAAATCTTTACTATTAAAAATCCATCAATCATAGGGAATAATTAGATCAATTATGATGTGTCCATATCTGAAATATTGTAAAATCATTAACAATTAAGATTTGGATGTAATATAACTTTTGGATTAATATTTTATAACATGAAAACATGTTTATAACAGAGTAGGTGTAAGGTATACAATTATATTACAATATAGTCCTAATTTTTATGTAAGTAAAAATGATTTAGCCCCTAGATAATTGCTGAAGGAGGGATAAAGAGTACCATTTAATGTAGTCCTAGTAACATTGAGACTGTGCAAAGAAAATACGAGAAAATAAAACATAGAGGCGACACTACAAAATTATAGAGCTCTCCAGGCACAGATTAGATTATTATCACTTTAAACAAGTGAGTAGGTTCTCACCACATTGGGCAAATGTGGTACATTTTCTGACATGGTAAAAGAAACCCCTAATTTTACTCATCTCTAAAGCCGAGAGTTGAAGAGTTGAAGCCCTTTTGCCCTTCTCAGGATGACTAAACTCAAAGCGAGCCTCCTCACCACCAAGTACAGGACTGGCAGTAGACCAGAAAAAAGGCAATGCTGCTGTGACAAACACGCGATAGGCATAGACATAACACAACAGCGGAGCGGTTTAACCTCATGGTTCTCCATTACATTTCCATGGAACATTCTCTCACTCTCCACCAGGGCAGCCAAGCCTGTGGTGCTACCACGGGGATGGGACCAACCCAGAGAAACACAGTTCTTTCTCACGGGCAGCCTTTCCTCAGTTATGGGAAGAAAAAGGAAGTTCACCAAGTGTCACATTAATTTAAGATTTTAAAGAGACCTGTCTCTTTCACGGGACTGGTAGACAATATTTGAACATGTTAAAAAACACATCCCCTTGATTACGGAAGTAGAATACTCAGCAACAATTCAAAGGATTGAGGTAGAGCTAAATGCATTGACAAAGAGAGATTTCCAGGCTTCACTGTGCAGAGATGGCACGTGGAACCACACTTAAACAGGCATGTGCATGCAAACACACATGTGTACACACATGCATGCACATGCAAAGAAAAGGCTTTGGATGAACATACATCAAACTTTTAACAATAAATTGAAGGAGCAATTAGGAAAGGAATGGCAGAAAAAGTAACTTCAACTTTTTCAACTCTATATTTCTGAATTAAAAAATGTTGTTATAGCAGCAGATATGCATTTATTTCTTATGTAATTTTGAAAAAGAAGGAACGATGAATGCATACACTCTTGGCAGAAATATAAAAATGGTACAGTCACATGAAAATAATTTGGCACTTCCTCAAAAATTAAACATAGAGTCGCCATGTGACCCAGCATTGTCACTCCAAGGTGTTTACCCAAGATAAAAAGAAATGTGTATGTATGTAGAGAGACATGAATGTTTATAGAAACATGATTTACAATAGCCAAAAACTGGAAGCAACCAAAATGTCCACTAACGGGTGAATGGCTAAGAGACCATGGTATATAGCCGTACAATGGAATACTATTTAACAACACTAAAGAACAGCTATTGATACACATAACAACTTGGATGAATCTCAAAATAACAATGTTGAGTGGAAGAAGCCAGACAAAAAAAAAGTAGAGTACATATTATATATTTCAATTTGTACAAAATTCTAGAAATGCAAACCAAATTACAGTAACAGAAAGCAGATGTGTGGTTAAATGGGGAGTGAGAGGGAGGGCGGGATTACCAAGGGGCACAAGGAAACTTTTGGGGGTGATGGATATGCTTGCTACCTTCATTGCGGTGACGGTCTCACTGGTGTGTTCTGTGTCAAAATGTACCCAATTGTATGGTTTAAATAGGAGCAGTTTATTAGGTGCCAATTATACAACAATGAATCTTTAAACATAATAGTAATACATGATTAATATAGAAAACGTGGAACTGATGTAAGATGAAGAAGGAAAACAAATGGCACCCTTACTCCCTTTGATAAGACAGCTGCTAACATTTTGGGGCCTTTTTCTTCCAATAAATTTTCAAACCCACCAGACTGTAAGCTGTACAAGAGCAAGTCTGCCTGACACACCAGCTGTAATCCCAGCACAAAGCCAGAAAAGCAAGTGTTTGACAGCCATTTTGAATAAATAAATGAATGTGGAAATACCCTGCCCTCTTCAATTCGTATTATATCATTAGAACTTTTTCATGTCACTAAAAATTCTTTGAAAATATATTTATGGCTGCACACCTTTTACTGTCATATATACAGTAGTCAATTTTAGACTTGGGTTGTTAACACTTTTTCAATATAATCAATATTGCTGTGCTATTCAGCTTTGGGTATAAGTCTTTGGGTGTATCATGAAGACTTGTATATATCACAGGGCAATTCAAGAACAATCCATGGATCCAACTAAGCAGGTTAACAACTTAATTTTGCATTGTGCAGATAAGAATAAGAGTTAAAATTACCATCTTAACTTCATTGAAAATTCATTAGCTAATTAACTGCTCTTTGCCTAAGTTTCCTCTTTTGTAAAAGGGAAATACTAATAGTCTCCACTTCCCAAGGTGGTTGTGAGGATTAAAGGAGATGGTGCAAAACCAGTGTTTGTGACAACGCTGGGCAGAGAGAAAACTGTGATGCTGGGCAGTTATGGGCCATTCTTGTGCCAGAATGGTCCACGTTTCCATATAAATTTCCTCAATTGGAAAATTTTTTTCTTGGGATCTGCCAGTCTGAATGTCATCTGTCAGCATGGCTTGAAGAATCCTTTGGATGGGTTGGAGTTAAATAATAAGGTCTGCAGGTTCCACTGTTACTATTTAGCAGCTCTTTAGAATACTCGTCTTAGCCAAAGATGAATGTTGGCCCCAATGGATGGATTCCAAGTTCTGGTCCTGGATAGCTCCGGTGATCAGAAGGATTCAGGGGAACAATTTTTTTTTTGAGTGGATTTTCCCCAGATTTCTGCTGAATTTCAGGGTTGAGTAAGTGAAGCTTGGTTGAAACCACTGGCTTCGTGGAGTTGTGGTTGCAAACCATAAATCATTCTGGGTTCCTTAAGAGCTCTGTAAACTGTAGAAAACCAAATGACTCTGAACTAAGTTGTTTGATTTGACAGTTTGGGAATGGATTTTTAGCCAAGTTCTGGTTCTTGAGTCTCAGCATGTAGCAGAATTGTTTAGTGAGTTAAACACACACATACCCACATAAATAAATCAATACATAAAACTTTTATTCATTTAGATGAACAAAGAGAAGATGAATATGTAAATAGATATTGACTTAGAATATCTGCAAATTCATCTTTATTTAAATGATAACCTCCCATTTTATAGCTAAGGAAACTGAGATTGAGTGACTTGCTCAAACCCCCACTTAGTAAGTGGTGAGAGGGATAGATCCAGCCCTCTCTGAATCCAAAGTAAGTATATTATTTACATAATATGAAGTAATCGTAGCAGCCAGCATTTTCCCTGCACACCACAGTTTACAAGGCCCTCAGGTACATTGTCTCTTGGGGCCTGGACAACCCTTCTCTGTTCAGGTGACTACTACGATGCAGGGGCTTCTCCCCATATCCCCCAAATTCGTCGTCATGCTGCTCAAAGTGTGGGTCTGGCCCAGTAACATGGGCATCACCTGGAAGCCTGTGAGACACGCAGACTCTAGAGCTCCACGCAGACTTGCCCACTCAGAACCTGTATTTTAACAAGACTCCCAGGTGACCTGTAGGCACATTAAAATTTGCAACATACTCCCACCAAATGTACACATCATGGCCAGAGCAGAGATACATGGAGTCATTGAGAAGAGACAGTGTCTCCCAGGCCAGCAGGTCTTATGTGACACCAATGGAAGAGCTAAAGAAAGCATGTGTGCATTGAAACAGGCTGGTCACGCAGAGAGGAATAGAGAAAGGAGTGTTGCAGAGGCATCCACTGCCCGGCAATTCCGGCATTGCTCATGGAGGGTTTTGGCTCAAGGCCATTGGCAAGGTCCGTTCTGCTGTGCGAGGGATGCATTTGGCATCCAAGCCTGCTGACACTGCCTTTGTCACAGGAGAAACTTGGGGTAATAGGATAGGCAGAGTGTAACCCATTTCGATTGTTCAAGATCCATGAGGACCTTCCTAGAAAACAGGATAAAGAAGGAGCACACCTCCCTAATTTTTAAGGAAATGCGGCCAACTCTGAGCCCATAATTGCTTGTATCGCTGAGCCCCTCCTTTGCGGAAGGTGGCGGGAAGCAGCCTGGGTAATGTCCGGAAGGGTCGTGGCACTGCCTTGGTACAAAATGAAGCTCCAAAGAAAGCTTTGATTCTGGTACCCTAAAATCCCCATCTCATTGAAATTAAAAAACAAATCAGGTATGTCTGATTCAGAAAGGAAAGGTCACTCCAAAGTCTGGGAGAAGCCAAGGTGGCATTTATATCATCTTCTAATATCTTGTCTAAAACCATTTACTCTAAGCTTGTCATTTGGGTTCTTCAGTGGGTCTGCCCATGGAGAACGAGAGAGAGAGAGTAGTTATATCAACAAAAATACACGAGTTCCCATGACATCTGGTTTTACATTTTTCCTCCGAATCTCTGTGTCTTCCCACTATCAGCACCACCATTAAATGGGGTATAGATGAGAGAACTGTAATGAAGATGGTCCTGAGATGACTCCTGTCGGACCAGCAGCCTTCTCCTCAGCACTGGCTCTGAAGCTCGGGCTGATGGGAGGGACCGGACAGCATGCGACAAGGATGTTCAAGAGGCCACATGGGGAGCCGTGTGGTTTGGAGTCAGGAAACCAGGTGCCTGGCTGTCAGGCTACACCCACAGACCCAGGCTCCACCACCAAGTCAGAGGTCTCTTAGTTTTGGCAGCTCTGAAATTATGAGTTGACAATCAGGTGGCACGGAAGCCTGGAAACAAAGTTATCAGCTAATCAGAAAGGCCTGCTTGGATGTGGTTTAGACATCCTGAAAGTTAGCACAATGTGGCACCGGGTGGAAATTGCTATGCCCAGGATGAGTGATGGTGTGTTTGTGTGTGTGTGTGTGTGTGTGTGTGTGTGTGTGTGTGTGTGTGTTTGAACACAGAGAACCTATCTTTGCTCTTAACTATCAGATGAACAATGAGGGATTTTGACAAATGGGGTAGTTGTACAATAACTTTCTAAAGAGAAGTAATCATATATTTGCACAAAGTCTACTTAACATTCAAGACAAGTTACCGATTTTTGTGTGTGTGCTATTCAACAGGTAGAAACACTTGTTAGAATCCTAAAATGTTTAATGTTAATTACACAATGATGCAATTTATTCGTGGATGCACCCTTATAGTAAAACACTCAACGATTACAAAACTAAACTCCTCCTTGACCACCTCCCACCACCCTCTCCCCACCCCCACCCCTACCTCCCGACTTCTTCCCAGAAGTAAGCAGTGTGATTTGGGTATGACTTCTTCCACGGTCTTTTCTCTGCAGTTATAAACATGAATGTGTTTCTAGACGTATGGATAATGTCATCTTGGTGTTTTATTTTGTTTCCATCAGAAATACCACTACACTGAACACTTCGTCTACAATCTCCTGTGTTCATCAGAAACTATCCCGGAGATCTCTCAAAGTTAGTACCTACAGAGAGCCACCTGCTTCTTCTGAACCGCTGCATAGAATTCCGTAGAATGGATATGCCATCCTTGATGAATTCCTTGTCTTCTTGATGGACACATAAGTTGTTTTCCATTTCCACCACAAGATGCCTACTTGAGGGCGTGCATGAATATTCTCCAGAGGGGCGGACTATTGTGGAATTGCTGTGACACAGGGATGCAACCGTTATATGTCAAGAGAGCCTGCCACCGTCTCTTCCCAATGTGGCTGAACCAATTCACACACTCTCAGGAGTGGGAGTGTACCTAGTTCCCCCACCCCAATTCTCAGTATTAAACTCACATATTTGCCTGTTTGCAGAGTGAACATATTGTTGTTGCTGTTCAATGTGCATTCCCAGTTACTACTTAGAGCGTCTTTTCAGATGTTTTTCTTCCCTCATCTTGGAACTGCCTCTTCATACGTTTTAAAATTAGGGTTGTTTTTCTCCTTTTGAGTTTGTAGGAGCAGAACTTCTTTTCTAAGAGAAATTGCAAGCAGCAAGTAGTAACAGTTTTCTTTATTTCAGAAAGTCATAAAAGCATCGGCTTGCATAGAAATAGAGAACAAAAAGCCTGTGATGTGTGTATTATGGGCATGTTTTTTTTCCATAGCGTGATTCTAACACCCACACACCTTTAGAAAACAGAGTGAAGCCCCTAAAAGTGCAACGGCAAAGATGAAAAACAAAGACAAGTTAGGTGGTTCTACCTAACTTGTAATAACAAGAAGGGCCATTTCCAGCTGACCGCTGGAATCTGGCTCTCACGTCTGCAGAAGTCTCGGTTTACAATCCCAGGGCCAACTCTTCCCCGTAGAAATCTTTTCTACCCCAGGAGTTCAGGATTTGGGCTCGTGCTTGTCAGTTGCCCATCTAAGGAAGCGATGTGTGTCTGTGGACCTCGTCTGGGTTTATCTTCTGGGCTCATCGCTCCTGGTAGTGACACAGACAGAGGAGCAAGCAGGTGGCAGGCTCAGGCTCATTGACTCACCCTCAACCGCAGGGGAACTTATCTGCACAGGGCATCTTCCTGGGTGAAACCTGAAATCTGGGGGCTTGAGAGGATGGGGCACTTATGGGGCACAGAGGGGCTGAGGAGGAAGGGGGCAGAAGATCCATCTTCTCTAGTTGGTTCTGACGTGTGTGGATGAGGTCATACCGTGTTTCCCAAAAAATAAGACTGGGCCTTATATTAAGTTTTGCTTCAAAAGATGCATTAGGGCTTATGTGCAGGGGATGTCATCCTGAAAAATCATGCTAGGGCTGATTTTCTGGTTAGGTCTTATTCTGGGGGATAAAATCCAAAGATGGGATGTGGTATGGAGTACGGAACTGGATGTGTGTGACATAATCCCTTTCACCCTCTGTTTTAAAATATCATTTAAAAAGATTCAGTATGGACAGGCTCCAGCCATTTTTAGAAAACAGGCTTGGAGGGGTTTTCATCCTTTGTAAAAGTGGTTAGGAAGCTGAATCTGTCACTGAGGAAGGGGAGCCCAAGGGAGATTCGTGACAAACAAACCCAGCAACAGAACAGGGGGTGGTCTGGACCCCAGGAGGGCTTGTTTAAGCAGATTGCTGGGCCCATCCCCAGGGTTTTTCATTCAGGGGGTGCTGAGGCGCCCCACCTATAACAAGTGTCCAGGAGCTGCTACTGGTCTGGGAAGCACACTTAGAACCACTGGGCTACAGACACATTGTCAGAAAAACCTTTAGCTGGGGAGAAAACAGATGCTGGGAGATTTCAGAGACGGTTTGTGGCTGTGGTCTCTTCTCAGGCTGCTGGGGAGGGGAGTGCAGAGAGTCAGAGAAAACTCAGAAAGCTTTTAAGGCAAACTCTGCAGGCGAAGGCTCATGTCTGCCCCGGGAACTTCTAAGGCAAATTCTGAGGTGAAGTCCTGGGTGGTACCAGATGTGGGGCAGTGAGGTCTTAGAAATGTCACCCTAGTCAAAGCTGAGGGTCAGGGCAAGGCTGAGATTAAACTGTGATGGAGAATAAATGCTAGTGAGAAAGGAACCAGAGTCTACCCAGGTATTTTTTTTTAACCATTAAAAACTTATACAATTAAATTAATTAATGACAAGCCCATGTCTAAATAAAGATCGTATACTACTTCAAAAGCTTAAGGCAAAAAACCCCTATTCCTTATTCTTTATTTGTCCCACTAGCCCTATTCCCCAAAACAACTTTTTTGGCACCTCTCAAACTATACTGAGTACTCGAGTCCCCTGGGGACCTTGTTAAATGCAGATTTGGCTCAGTGAGTCTGGGGCAGAGCCCAAGTTGTAAATTTCTACCAAGCTCCCAGGTGATGCAATGCCGGGCTGTGGGTCACACTTCGTACTGGAAGGTTTTATTTAAATCATTTTTTTAGCTGTGTGGTTTGTAGTCACTTTTGGATGTTCTTCATTTACATCCTGTTATTACAGAGGAGGATTTCATTCCCATACCAGCTTCAGTTACCTTCCTATTTTTACAATATCATTTTATTTAGTGTTTGTATCACTATTTAAAAACTGCCTTTATGTTATAGTGACCATGTAAAGTTGTTCACTGCAGAGCCAAGTAGTAGTGACCTGTGATCACATTTCATCTCTTATACAGCCTTTTGTTTTTCCTGGAGTTTTTTTTTTCTTCTTCTTCTTTTTTTTTTTTTTTTGGTCCCCTCCCATATCCTGGAGTTTTGAACTGTCTTTGTTTCTTACCACGTCCTGCTCATCACAATTCTGTTTCTCTTCCAGAAGCTCACCATAAGATATATTTGACCCAATTCAAATAGAAACAAACGCTTCCTGCCTCTGAGCCTTCCTCAAGTCATTGCTTCTTCCTAGAATACCATCCCCTCCCCGCTAGTTTCCTCCCCTCAGGCTGATAGGCAACCTGTTGAAGTATTACTCATTGCTCCAATCATAACACAACCTTCTGAAGACATTTAGCTTCTCTACTCCCCTAAGTGGAGACGTCTCCCTCTGCTCCTTTTTACCTCCCTGAGTCCTCCATCGTACATGTATGTATGTGTGCACGCACACGCCTGTGCATATCATGTATGTATGCATATCCACCTCATGATGTTTTCTTATTCTGTCTTACATTAATTATTTGATATTTGCTTTATCTCATGCAGTAGATAGCGACCTTGTCCATCATGGATTCTACAAGTTTTATCAAGGGGTCACCGCATGCTAGAGATTTTTCTACCCTTCTCTTTCCCTTCCCTCCCTCTTTCTTGTTATCATTGTCTCCTGTCTTCATTCTTCATTAATATTCCTTTTGCTTCTTCCTCTCTCCTATGTCTCTATTTTAGGGGGCACTTTTCTCTAAGGAACCAGAACTATTTCATGAAAATAACAGCCACTGAAGAAACTGTCAAGTTTTCAGCAGCCATTTTGGGATGGAGGGAGAAGAAGGGATGAGCATTTTGGTGCTGTGCTTGTGCTATGTTGCCCTACTATGTGCCTGCTGTTAAGTCCTTTATCCAATAGGTCTGTGTGCAGCATATGGACATTTTGCTATAGGGATTGTTCCTTTTATAATAACTTCTTAGGGGAGGCTCTTTCCTGCATCTTGAAATGGCTCTTCCTTTTCATATTTCAGCTCTGAGCATAAATGTCACCTCCTCAAAGAGGCCTTTCCTGTCCTTGCATCTGAGGTCAGCCTCATCCTCTCCTTTTCCCACCACCTAGCCCCCCTCTATCCTATCACCCTGTGTGGTAGATTGATTTCACTGATGTCCTCCATCAATAGGGTTCTCTGCTCATACCCTTTGAAATCCAAGAGGTGGAGTCCATTCCCTACCCTTTGAATCTGGGCTGACCTTGTCACTTGCATTGACCAATAGAATGTGACAGAAGTGATGGTGTGCCAGTTCTGAGCCCAGGCTTTTAGAGGCCTTGTGCTTCTTTACTTTCTCTCTCAGAGCCTTACCATGAGCATTTGTACAATCCCAGGCTAGCCAGCTGGAGGATGGGGGAGCTCAGGCCCTCCTAGACAGCCAGCCTGTTTGCTGACACAAACACATGAGCAGGCCCAGCTGAGGTCAGCTGAGGTTGGCTGAGACCAGAAACACTGCCCAGCTGAGCCCGGCTTAAACTGCAACTTATAGAATCATGAGCTAAACAATAACCATTGTTTTAAATCAATAAATTGTGGACTGGTTTGTTACACGGAAATAGCCACTTGGTACACTTTGCTTATTCATTTAGCGTACTTCTCAGGAAATTCAGTTAGCTGCTCAAAGATTCATCTTCCTTATCTTTAAAAAGGACACACTCTATGTCGTATAAAATCATGATGGCATTTAAATGAGGTGGTGTTTGTAAAGCTCCTGGCACAAACTAGGTGCTCAGGACATTTATTTACTTTCTCTTTCCCTGGAGAAGAGTGGGGATTATAGTCCAGAGGAAGCCCACACTGTGCTTCCCCAGGAACAGGAGAGAAACCCCGGAAAAGCTCTGAGAGGCTCTGGAAGCATTAAGAAGAAAGGCTGTTAGAAAGGGGATCCCAGAGTGTGATTGGAAAACAATCCCGTTAATTTGGTTGAATATGAATGAAGTTCCTGCATTGGTCATGTATTGGATCTGTGTCATATTTAGAAATAAAATATAATTTAAAAAGGACCAGTATGGTTGCTTTGGCACCTCCTGCAGGCCAAACTCTCAGACAGTGACCCTGACAGCAATCCTAGGGAATAGATATTAACGTCCTATTAATATAAGGAAGAGGAAACTGAGGCTCTCAGATAAAGGCCACCCTGTAAGTAAGCACAGAATTGGACAGATCCCAGATATAACCATTACATCATGACGACACACTTCAATAGAAAGTACTGCTCATTGAGCATGTGCTAAGGGCCAGGCCTTGGCTTAGCTCTTCCCTGCATTAGCCATTTTGTCCTCACTGCAACCCTTTGAGGTAGGTACGTTTTTACAGTTAAGGAAATCTCTTGCCCAGGGTCACACAGTAAGTGGCAGTCATCCCAGCCCTGTTCTGCTGAGTGTGGACCTTTCAACTCTCTTCCTTGACTTCCCAGCAGTGGGGTGGGATGCGGGAAAGTTGAAGAAATTGGGTAGATAGTAGGAGCCTTATAACAGAAAGAGAAATGAGCTAAAACTTTGAGGCCAACAGACAGGAAGGACAGGTCATCTGAGAGGTGTCAGGATGGAGGAGAGGAAGGGAGACGACTCCCCAGCCTCTGCTCAGAGCCCCCTGGATACAAGACAGCCCAGGCGGAAGCCAAGACAACAGTTGTCTCCCCCTTATGTGATCTCGACTATAGCGGGGGGAAAGGCTTCATCAATACCTGTCAGAGAAAGGGAAAATATGGGAGCCCCAACTCCTACAGCCTGAGATATATTGACTATCTCTGGGCCATAGGACTCGGTTTGGGAAGGCTGCTACATGTTGTTTTGGGGTGTATTTTTTTCCAAATATGGTTACTATTGAAAACTGAACAGTTATTTCTCAGATGGAACCCTGTGAGCAATCTGAAGACTGTGATAGGGTCTGAATTTGTGTTTCCCCAGGTAGAAGCTCAGGAAGCCCTTGTGTACTCAGCGGGTATGTGACGATCAGGAGGAAACAGGAGCCTAGAGGCCTTAGGTCAGCTGTTCCCCACCTGAAAGCGCTTCTCCGAGCCTCCACTGTAGGGACCAGACCCTTTGATGTGGGTGTTCTGATGTGGCCATTTTGAAACTGAGGACATTTTGACACAGCTATTTTAATGCTGTGGAAAATTTCTGTTTCAAAACACCAGCCACTGAACTTTTAGCTTTTGAAAAAGTTATCAAGCATCAAAGCAGCATGAGGTCAGGGACAAAACCGGAAACAAGATAAAGCTCTGGGATGGGGGTCCATTTTTAATTTATATTCCTTATAGGAAGAGTTAAACATTTAGTGGTCTGATTTTTAGGGTCATAAAAAAACCCCAAGTTAAAAAAAAAAAAAAAAAAAAAGCCTGTCGGTAATCAAGACAGTATAGTATTAGTAAAAGAACATACAAATAGATCAATGGAACAGGATAGAGAGCCCAGAAATAGATCCCCATCAATAAGTTCAACCGATATTTGACAAAAGAGCAAAGGCAACACAGTGGAGCTAAGACAGTCTCTTCAACAAACGGTGCTGGAACAAAAGGACAGCCACACGCAACAAAATGATCTACACATAGACCTCACAGCTTTTACAAAAATTAACTCAAAGTGGAGCACAGATATAAATGTAAAATATAAAACTCCTAGAAGACAACATAGGAGAAAACCTAGATGACCTCAGGTATGGTGATGACTTTCTAGATACATACCAAAGGCACAGTCCATGAAGGAAAGAATGGAGAAACTGGACTTCATTAAAATTAAAAACTTTTGCTCTGGAAAAAACAAGAGACTGAGAAGACAAGCCACAGACCGGGAGAAAATATTTGCAGAAGACACATTTGATAAAGGACTGTTATCCAAAATATACAACGAACTCTTAAAACTACCAATAAGAAAACAAACAACCCGATTAAAAAATGGGCCAAAGGTCTTAACAGATAACTCACCAAAAAAGATATACAAATGGCAAATAATAATATGAAAATATGCTCCGTATCATGTCATTAGGGAAATGCAAATTAAAACAACAATGAGATGCCACTACACACCTATCAGAATGGCCAAAACCCAGAACACTGACAACACAAAATTCTGGAGAGGACGCAGAGCAACAGGAACTCTCATTCGTTGCTGGTGGGAATACAAAATGGTATAGACACCTTGGAAGGCAGTTTGGCAGTTTCTTACCATATGACCCAACAATTGTACCCCTTGGTATTTACCCAAAGGAGTCAAAAACTTATGCCCACACAAAAACATGCTCATAGATGTTTTTAGCAGCTTTATTGCTAATTGCCAAGACCTGGAAGCAACCTAGATGTCCTTCAGTAGGTGAATGGATAAACAGTGGTACATCCAGACACTGGAATATTATGCAGCACTGAAAAGCAATGAGCTATTAAGCCATGAAAAGACATGGAGGAAGCTTAACTGCATAGTACTAAGTGAAAGAAGCCAATCTGAAAAGGCTGCATTCTGTATGATTCCAACTGTGCAACATGCTGGAAGAGGCAAATCTATGAGGCCTGACAGTTAAGTTCACGAACTTGCCACCATGCCCTTACTTGGCAGCACTGTACAAACAGCTCGGTGAGGTTTCATAACCTCGGTGTATCAGTGTCTCACAGCTGTGTTCGTGTCAATGTGTGGCGGTGTCTTTCGGAGACGCAAGACAATATTTTGTGCCATGTTATCACTGGTGATGAAACATGGGTGTACAAATACGACCCTGAAACAAAGCGTCAAAGTACACAATGGAAGTCAGCTAATTCTCCACTATCAAAAAATATCTGTCAGTCCAAACCAAGAGTCAAAATGATGTTTTCAACCTTTTTTGATATGAGAGGGATTATTCATTATGAATTTCTACCAACTGGACAAACAGTTAACCAAGTTTACTATTTAGAAGTGCTGAAAAGGCTACATTAAAAAGTTAGACAAAAATGACCTGAACTTTTTGCCAACAATTCGTGGCTCTTACAACACAACAATGCACCAGCTCACATGGCACTCTCTGTGAGGGAGTTTTTAGCCAGTAAACACATAACTGTATTGGAACACCCTCCCTACTCACCTGATCTGGCCCCCAATGACTTCTTTCTTTACCCAAAGATAAAGGAAATATTGAAAGGAAGACATTTTGATGACATTCAGGACATCAAGGGTAATATGATGACAGCTCTGATGGCCATTCCAGAAAAAGAGTTCCCAAATTGCTGTGAAGGGTGGACTAAGTGCTGGAGTTGGTGCATATCTTCCCAAGGGGAGCACTTCCAAGGTGACCATAGTGATATTCAGCAGTGAGGTAGGTAGCACTTTCTCTAGGATGAGTTCGCAAAGTTCATTGTCAGCCCTTATATGGAGACAGTAAAAAGATCCGTGGCTTCCAGGGGTTGGGGAGAGGAAGGGGTGAACAGGCAGAGCACAGAGGACTTCAGGGCGGTGAAGCTGCTCTGTGTGATACCGTCACCGTGGACGCACTTCATAATGCAGCTTTCCAAACCCAGGGACTGTACAATATTAAGAGAGAGCCTCACGTAAACTGTGGACTCGGGTGATTAATATGTGTCCATGTGGCTTCATCATGTCTAACACACGTGCCACTCTGGGGCTGGATGTTGATACTGGGGGAGGTTGCGTGTGTGTGGCAACAGAGGATACGTGGGAACCTTCTGCTCAAATTTGCTGTGAACTTAACACTGCTCTGAAAAATAAAGTCTATTAAAAAAGAAAGAAAGAAAAGCCCGTCAGCACATCTGGCTGTATAGTTGTCATCATCTGCAAAGGTTAAGTGCAGTTAGCATGGTGCCCTCCCTCAGTCGAGGGTGTCGGGACACGGGGAGGGATCTGAGAGCTGTGGATTCACTCTGATGCCTCCTTAGAGGCAGAAGTGGGACAAGGAACAGTGGCAGGCAGAGCACAGGGTCCCGGGCCCTGCGGTGGCCCAGCTAAGGGGACGCTCTCATCCCACCAGCAGGTGCTGGCTGGCGGGCCTCCCGCTGAGAAACCCTGAGGTTTGCTGTTTGCCCTGAAGTTTCCCATGCAGCGGCCCATGAGTTATTAGGCCTGCAAGTCAGCTCACGTCATTGCCGACGTAAATCCCTTCCGTGGCTTTCCATCACACCTGGCATCAGATCAAAACTATGGACCCTGGGCTCCAGCGCCCGCCCAGTCGGGCCCCCCGTTTGTCTGGCTGCCCCTCACACCTGTCTGTCTGCAGCACCCTGGGCTTCGCATCCTGGGACATGTCAAGCTCTTCCTGCTACCTGTTCCCTCTGCTGGGAATGGTCCCCCCGTCTTCACCTTTATGGGAACTTCTTTTGTTTCAGGCCCTAAATGTCACCTGTTTAGTGAGCCCTTCCTTTCCCTCTTGTCACCCTGTGATCTCTCTGCTTTAACTCTTTAATTCAATACTAGCTGTCTCCTTTACCGCCAGACCCTTACCTCTGAGATCAGTGCTGGCACATCCCAGGAACTGGACACATTTATGCTGAATGAAAGATGCCAGCGAGATCTTCCAATGAGATAAAGCGTGTCAAGGCAGAAGGGATATTTTCTGGCATTAAGAGGTGAGGCAAATAAAATCACGAGTCCTGCAACTGCTCTCACGATTCACGTGCTGTGAGCACACAACCTCAGGAGGTGTGGATGACATTTATTTCCCCTATCAATAGCTCATGGCACGTTCTGCAAGAGCTTGGCGGCTGCACGGTGAACTCTTGACCTCCCTCTGAGCTTCAGAAACCTTCATTTCGGTCTCTTCACATATCACATCCAATGCTACATGTATCACTGTCTGCTAAAACCAACATTTCCTCTCACATCCCCTCTCTGTGAAAGGCACCCAAATCTTCCCAGAGCTTCCAAGTGGTCTTCTTCTCCCCCTCCTGCAACAGCCCATCATTTGCCAGGTCCTATGGGCCACATGGCCATATCTCTCCCACCCCTTTTACTCTTCCTGCTGCTGCAAGGTATAGACATTCATTCATTCATGCATGCATGCATTCATTCACTCATATTCTCTCTCTCTCTGCCTCTGACAACGGCCTCCTAACTGGCCTTCTCAATTTCAGTGGCTATCCATGGTAACTACATTTAGCAAAAGGGAAGGGAGGAGCTCCCCTTTAAGCCCAGGAGAGTAGTTTGGCCATAGGCCATGGCCCTCGGCTTGTATCATACACTGAGCCATCCTAAGGGTCCTACTGAAACGTGGGTCAGTTTAGACCTGCACTGTCCACTATGGTGGCCACTAGCCATTATGTAGCTATTTACATTTCAATTGAAACCAATTGCAGTTAAACAAAATTTAAGAAAAATCAGTTTCTCAGTCACCTAACCACCATTTAAGTGTACATTAAGTGTTCACATATGGTTGGTGGCTGCACATTTGAAAATGCAGAGAGACCATTTCTACCATTGTAGAAAGCTCGGTTGGGTGGCTCTACTCTAGATTCCCAGGACTTGTAAGAGCTTCATGCTAACGAGTAACATAATCAGAAGATGATTACTATGCTACTAGAATGTGCTGCTGAGCTGCAGCCACAGCCAAGACCCCTGGCCCCCGTTCTCATGCAGCCAGTGGGCAAAGAAGAGACTTTAGGAATTTTCTTCTTGGCAGTTTGCCCCAGGAACCCTCATTCCTGCACCGATCAGACCCTCACCACCAGACTACTGTTAACCCCTTCCAGACACTTCGGGCTTCCCAACTTAAGATAAGGCCTTAATCGACGAAGAGTAAAAGTCTAGCATTGTCCTGTTCCAGAGAGCCCACCGTGCTTCTGGAATGTGATGCTCCCAATATGTAGGGAAAGCTCAGGAAGGACGAAAACAAGATTACGGATCTAATTTTCAATATGGAGAACCTGGAAAGCAGAGGATTGCAGCAAAACTGTGTCAGACACTCTGAACGTGGGAAGGAACGAGAGGGAACCCAGACCTGACACTCTCACCCGCCCTCCTACAAAGCTGACTTGAGTCTTCTCTCTGTTTAGAGAAAGAGGTTGTGAACTGCAGCTGCCATTACACAGTTATTCCCTACACACCCTTCAACTCCAGGCGTTGCTCCTGGCCGTGGGGCTGCGGGGAGGCACACACCGCCCTGCCCTCTGGAGCTCACCTTCGGCAGGGTGAGAATGCAAAGAGAGAAACACCCTCTGCAAAAGGGAACCTGCGACCTCTTATGACCACTCCTCTGTGAATTCTACCTGCAAAGAGAGAAACGCAGCAAGGAAAACAAAAGAATGGGGCTTTCTCTCCAAGGAATGAACCTAAATTGGCCGACAGCAAAAGGAATCACACTTGTCGCAGGCGCCTCTGAGAAATGAGAAGTTCTCTCTGCCGCTTCCTCGCATCTTCCTGCCTGCCCAGCCTTGTGCCTCCTCTCTGTGTCGCAGTGGAGGGGACCAGGGAGTCCTAAAGCAGCTCTTCCAGGGCTGGATGCTTCCTGAGTCTTCCTGCCTCACCTGGACCACAGGGATCACACAGGAGGGAATCTTCCCGCAATGTCATATTCACTCCTTCTCTTTTTCTCTGACCTCCTCTTCCACTTCCCTTCCTCCCACTGCCTCACCCAAACATGCAGTGGGCAAGCAGTGTCTGCTGGGGATGCCCTTACCTGGGGAAGAAACAGCCCGAACCCACAGGAGGTAGAAAGCACATCTTCCTTACCCACAGTGTGTGCGTGTCTCAGTCTCCTGAAAGCCTTCCCATGTCTGAGCCAAACACAGGGGAGAAGCAGATTCGTTGCTCACGACCAAAGACAACCAGAAAATCAGGAGCATTTTCTTCCCTCTTTTGGGCCTCCCTTTTCTCTCAACAATTGCTAATGTAGAGGGAGAAGTGAAAAGCCAGAGAGTCTGACTGATTCTGTCATGCACTGTTTTAGACACAACGTGCAACGAATGTGGGACAAGGGACAGGAACGCAGGGCTCCCTCACGGCTGCTGAATCAACCATCACTTTCATTCTTACTGCTCACAGTCTGTACCTGTCATAGGGGCTAATCACTGGCCTTTCCTATTTGGTGATAAATCCAGCTGCCCCTCACACGTCCCTTTGTCCAAATGGACAGTGACTGATGGGCCACATGTCTGGGAAGGCCCACTCTGCTGGAAGTCACCCCTGAGTCCCCAGGACAAGAAAGATACCGGAAAGAGGAACTCAGTCTCCATGGGACTGTGATTGTTGATTTTCCCCCAGAACAAATATAAAAAAGGGGGTTGTCTGTTACAATCACAACAAGGAATCAACTTGGATCTTTTCTCTGCATTGTGATCCAAGGACCCACCGTAGCTGTAGCCGGGAAGACTTCATGTGTGAGCCTCATTAAAAATGCAACATTCTATGTGTTTAGCCTTTTGCAAAATTTCATCTGAACACCCATAATTAACCAAATGAAACGTATTATCAGTGTTAATATACCTGAAGTATAGTGGTCATTCAAAATAAAATCTTACCGTATTTGACCCCAATTTTAAGGTGTTTGTGGGCCTCCAACACTCCCTGTGCCTAGATGGGCGTCACATACATGACTTTCTAACATAGTACCTTACAACAGAACGTACAGAGATCAGGGGCAGGGTCCACATGTGCGCCGTCTCCTACAGTAGCCACGAGCCACATGTGGCCATCTCACACTTGAGATGTGGCCGGTGTGACTGAGGAACAAGTTACATTTGAATGAATTTCCATTTAAATAGTCATACGTGGCTAACAGCTACTGTATTGGACGGCACAGCTCTATGGGTTTGGGTACATCTGTCAAGGCCCAAAAGGGTTCCACGGTGACGGACAGCACTGCGGGTGACGATCCCACACGGGCCTGTTCAGACACCACCCCCCAAACAAACCTCATAAATGTGCACCTTTGGCAAGCCTGACAAGGCCGACCTCTCTCACTGGGACTCTCTACTTCCCCATTCCCTGAGAGTAGCTGTGCTGTCTAGCAAACGACATTGTTCTTAGATAATCAGCCTGTTTACGCGTCTTCAAAGAAGATGGTTTTCCCTTAGCCCAGCAGTTCTAGGCTTTTCATTTCTGGTTACAAATCATAGACTCTGCTGATTGCTGAAAGCTGCAGCTGGTGACTCCCCACTCCCCACCCTCCTGGGCCACCCCACCAGTGACAACACAGACAGGGGTGGCCTGGCTTCCTTTCTGGTGTGTATAACAGGTTGCTGCCTGCTCAGAGCTCATAGAAGACGTGGCCCTCATCCCAGGCAGAGAGCTGGTGGGGTCGCCTTCTCCTGGAGCCTGTGAGTATCGCCCTGCTTCCTCCTCTGTCCCAGTGTCACCTGCGTCCTCAGCTGGGCACTGCTACGGTGACTTCTAGAACCCAGGCTTTCACTCATATGTTCAGTAGACATGGCACCAGAAACTTAGCTAGTAATTGCCAGGGAGGCAAAGATGAAGCAGGTGGTGCCTGCCCAGGCTTCTAGGGTGAGTAATAAGATGGCCTGCCACCCACACACCTGAAGTACAGGTTCAGGGCAGTCTCTTCTGTGATTGGTACCTGAAAGGAGGGAGAAGCAGGTGCTGGGGACGAGTGACAAGAAGGTGGCCAAGGGCTGGGGAAGTGAAGCCCACGTGAGGTCCTTGGGTCTGAGACATTGACCCGTTGGAAGGATGTTGGGTAGCAGCCTTTGTAGCAGTGAAAAATTGGAAACAAGCAAAGTATGCACCACAAGGTGATGGGTTAAATAAATTGTAACCTATCCGGGCCATGGAATACTCAGCAGTCATCCAATCAGATGACATGGCTTCACATTGACTTGGTGTGAAAAGTGGTCCCGGAATGACTGTTAACTGAAAAGCAAGATAGAACATTGTGTAGTCTGATTTTCTTACCCCTGAATGTGTGTGTGTGTGTGTGTGTGTGTGTGTGTGTGTGTGTGTGTTACAGACAAAAATCTAGAAGGAGGTATCTCAGAAAGTTAACAATGGCTGAACTAGGAGAGAGATGTTTAGAAATTTTTATTAGGTTGGCGCAAAAATAATTGCAGTTTTTGCAATTGTTTTTAACCTTTTAAACTGCAATATTTTCTTCGTAATATTTTCTGCACTATATATGTCTGCTTTAGGGGGATTTTCTTTGTATATTGTGAAAATACTCCTTTATAATCAGAAAAAAAGCCAAGCTACTTTATTTTAAATGACCCATCAGTGAATGCCGATTTGTCCTTTCAAACACCCCCCCCCCCCCGCCCCCCCGCCCCTTTAGTTCTAAACAGCCCTGGCTCAGGCCAGGTGGCACCGCAGGCAAGCTGCACTGAGAGCGCACTGGGATATAAAGCAGCAGACAGTCTGTGAGAGCCCATCTCCTCCCTCCCTCGGCTGAACAGACAAAAGCCAATCTGCCATTTCAGAATCTGACAGCCTTTCTTTCAATATCTATCTGCTCTGAAGCCCCCTGAAGTGCACCCCACTCATAGGCTGGCACTGGGAGCCCCGGGGCCCACGGCAGTGCCTATGAGGGTGGGGCTGGGTGGGCACCTGACCCTGTAACAAACTGGACAGAGGTCAAAGTGAGACCTGCATTCCTGACTCACGTTAGTGTCCAGTTCACTGGGCTACTATGAGCTGCCGAGCCTATGGACGTGGGGAGTTGCTGCGTCCACAGCGGCTCCCTGCTGATTTTCATGTTGCTTAATTAAGGACAGTAGAGGATAGAAAAATAATGGTTGGATAGTAATGGACTCCAGGCTAACTTTTCTAATAGGCACTTTCCACTTCTGCAGAATGAGCAGCTTTGTCCCTTTACCTCCAAGACCCCTGCGGACACCTCCCACTTTCTGGCTTTCATGCCTTTGTTGATATGTTTCCCGACCCTGGAGCAATGTTCTCTCCCCTCATTGCATGTCCCCATGCTCTCCAGCCTTCAAGGCCCAGCAAAAAATCACCTCCTCAATGCAGCCCTCCTGGGTTTTCCCCAGCCCTGGAGAACATGACTTCCTTCTCCCAATTACCAAAGCGTCTCCTAGCATTTACCATCATAGTATTTGCAGCCATGACGTGTCCTTTGCATTTGAATCTGAACTTCTGAGGACACAGATTGTGTCTTATACACTGTTTAAGCTAAGCAAGTACATCAGGTGTCAAGTCACATGAAATAAGCGAGCTGTGGGATGAAGAACATTCCCTTATTCTCACAGCTTTCTGCGTTCCGCAGAGATCATTCATGCACAGCACTGCTCTTGATCCTCCCTACAGGCCCTTGGAGTAGGCTGGGCTACCATCTCCATCTGGGGGCATGTTACTCCGTGCCAAGTTCCCACAGGCAGAAAGGGACAGGCCAAAGGGCAGATGGGGACCTTCACATCTGGTCCATCGCGCTTTCCCCCACCTCACTCATCCATGCTGCCAAACAGGAGGGTGCAGCCCTGTAATGAGGCCACACTGAGCAGCGAGGGAGAGGTTTGGGGCAGCGCTGAGTCAAACGCCAGTGCTCTCCCAAAAGACCGTTGAGAGGTTCCTTGCTTTCAGTATGTTTTGTCATCTTTGGGTTTTTCCCACCCTGTTGTTCCCTCCATCTCAGCGGCAAGAAGAAAATGAAAGCAAGCTTTGAGACTGCAGTCTGTGGAATAAAATATTCAAAAAGTATTCTGACAAGGAGTCGGGAGGAATAGCTAGAAAGGCCATGAGTGGTATCTTTAGATGGTGGGTTTGGGTTCGTTTGTGCTCTTTGGCTCACTCCAAATTTTCTATGGGCCAGAAACACATTTATCATGGAAGGAAGACAAACCTTTATACAACCTTTATAAAAAGCTAGTGTAGGATTTCAAAGTCACAAAGAGTAGCCTCGTGGAGCTTAATTACTAGACTTGCTTTTTCATGCTAGCTGCTCTCCAGGCCAGCTGGATTGGGTTACCGGTTCCTTCTTTGGATGAGTTTTGCAAACAGGTGTATGGAACGGAAGATCGCTGGGCTGCTTCTTCTTTTTTTTTAAAAAAAGCTGACAAGTTATTTTTATGATAGTTCTTAAAATAAAATTTCACGGGCAAAGTAAAACATTTAAATAGCTTACAAAACCTACAAAAAAATGAAAGTCTCACTTTCCACTGGCCCTCATCGTTCAATCTCCTTCCAGAACATGTTTCAGTACTACTCAGCAGGGAGGTGCACAACCTTTGATATATTTGAGAAAAGATCATGCAACATAGTCTTCTATACCTTGCATTGTTACCCAACAACCTTGGCGACCTCCTTGCATCAGTGTGAAGTCTATTTTATTCTATTTTTTGGCTACAGGTGGTTTATTGAATAGATGTACCAGAATATTACCAATTCCCAGATATTTAGGTTGTTTCCAGTTTTTTGTTCTGGGGAAAAAAAAAGCTGTAACATACATCTTTGTATCTGTATCTTTATGTTTTTTTGTGAGAATACCAGTAGGGTGTGTTCCCAGCAGATGAAGTGCTTGCTGAGTCAGAGCTGTTGTGCTTTGTAAATTTTGACAGCTATGGCTTCACCCTCCAAAACGATCACACAGATTTACACTGTTCACAGCAGCATGGAGGTCTTTGCCCCAAACTCTTTTACCAACACTGTTATCCTCAATCCCTATTCTCAACCTAAAACTATGCATATCTAACCATAACCAAAGGCATTCCTTCTTCTTTATGCAGCTTCTTTCTTTGGCAATTTCTTTTCTCAGATATGATCTGATTAATATTCAGTCACTTCATGCAAATACAAAAGAGGTGACAAGCCATGGGTACTAGACATATATGAAGTGTTTTCTAACAAATGTTCCCCAAACCAATCTCCCTGTTCCCCAAACTGTAATAAAGTTAAATTAGCTGAGTTGGGAATCTTCCAAACTTAACTGGGCATTTAAAAAAAGATTTTATTTTTTTAGAGCATGATTCAGAAAAAAAAAATAGAATGATAAAGTCAACGGGCAATATGTGTATAATTTTCGGTGAGATCCTTTGAGGTGAGGTAAATATCCTATTCCTCATGAAACGTCCCCCCACTAATTTGAACATCCATTGGTACTTTTTTTTTTTTTTATTGGGGAAGGGGAACAGGACTTCATTGGGGAACAGTATGTACTTTTTTCCAAGTTAAGTTGTTGTCCTTTCAGTTTTAGTTGTGGAGGGCGCAGCTCAGCTCCAGGTCCAGTTGCTGTTGTTAGTTGCAGGGGCACAGCCCACCATCCCTTGCAGGAGTCGAACCAGCAACCTTGTGGTTGAAAGGACGCCCTCCAACCTACTGAGCCATCCGGGAGCTCAGCGGCAGCTCAGCTCAAGGTGCCGTGTTCAATCTTAGTTGCAGGGGGCGGAGCCCACCATCCCATGCGGGACTCGAGGAATTGAACTGGCAACCTTGTGGTTGAGAGCCCACTGGCCCATGTGGGAATCGAACCGGCAGCCTTCCGAGTTAGGAGCATGGAGCTCTAACCACCTGAGCCACCGGGCCGGATCCCATTGGTGCTTTTCTAATTCCACGATTCCTTCTATGTTTATTAGTTGGCACCATAAGAACTTTCTCTTATTTATTTTCATCGGTTTGGATTCATGGATCGTCATTTAATTGAATGTGTTCTAGTTATTGCTCTCATTAATTAATTAGATGCTCAAATTGTCTCAGACTTGGCTAGTGGGGTCCCAATCAAATTGGCTCCTATGTCCTTTTGACAACTCCTCGAGGCCCTTTGAACACTTCTTTGCTTTCTGGTGCAAAAAGCAGTTCCAGGTTTATCTTGTAGTTTTCCTGCCCTAGCTCTGGAATCACACATTTCTCCAAGGAGTCCTGGTTGCTACTGGTGTAGAAAGGTAATTAAAAACCAAGATCTGGGCAGTGCATGCTCATTCCACTGTGTGCCATTATTTCAGCAAAAAGAGACAGGAAATATGTAGGTGAAACACACATACATATATACTCAAAGTATCTAACATCTAATCTTAAAATCATGAGTTCATACTGAGCCCTCAACACCCATAGAACAGCACAAGGCACCGCAAGGCACTGTGGAGAAGCTGCTGGGAGGAAGGTTGCAAGAGAAAGTTCTGGCTGCTTTTCTCCTTGCCTGCTAATGGCCACATACGACTGAGGAGTGAAGAAAACTGAAAAGTTTTCATCGGATCTTGCTTTTTTCCCTTTCTTCAGTTTAACCACTTCATTGCAGCCCAACTATAGTCAACTGCAAGTATTTAGAGCACAGAATGTAAGTTTTGACATATGTATACCCTTGTGAAACCATCGCACAATCAGTAGAGGGAACACACTTACCACCCTCCAAGGCTTCCTTAGGCGCCTTCGCACCTCTCCTGCCCTTTCCTCCTTCTCTCTCTCGCCAGGAAATCGCCGATTGGCTTTCTGTCACTACAGGTTAGTTTGCATTTTCCAGAATTTTATATAAGTGGAATCACATAGTATGTACCTTTCATGGTCTGGTTTCTCTACTTAGCGTAATCATTTTGAGATCCATCCATGTTGCTGTGCATATCAGTCACTCATTCCGATTCCAGCGAATGGCTCGTTCACATTTTACTGATCCTATCACTGTACTCGATGGGCATTTGGGCTGCTCCAATAGTTGGCTATTATAAATAAAGCTGCTATGAACATTCGTAGGTCAATCTTTGTGTGGACATCTGCTTGCATTTTTCTTAGGTAAATACTCAGGTGTGGGATGGTTAGATCCCATAGTGAACATATGTTTAACTTTTCAATAAACTGACAAGTGGTTTCCAAAGTGTTTGTATCACACATCATCTATTGAAAACCACTGGACTTTCAGAAAAGCAGGGTGAGTCAGGATGTCATGTTATGGAAAGGAAACCAACAGGTTAGGGTTGGATTTATGAAGGAGAATGTTCTTTTTCTAGAGCCTGGGGGTGTCACACTGGACATGTTTGATATATACTCACTAAAAGTGTAAACGGAAACACCCAACTCAGGCACAGACTCCTTCTTTGAAGGGAGTTGAGCTGTTTTCCCCCTGGTCCTTTCAGGGGTGTGGGTTTTACAGAGATTCGAAACACATGAAAACAATAGCTGAGATTGATTTTAGTCAGCTCGGAGGCCCTGTACGTTAAGGAACTCCATTTTCCTTGGTAAAAAACAAACCTAGGACTTCCTTTTTCTGCTAGAGCCAGCGAAAACAAGGCCTATTATCTTTCCGTGAGCTTGTAAATGGAGCATGCAGGTAGGTGCTAGGGCTCCTGGCCACTCTGGGACAGGGACCTGGAGACTAACAGATACCAGCCCACCCTCGTGTTCTTGCCGCCTCGTTACCCAGAGGTCCTTCCCCTGTGGAGTCTGGCCCAGAGCATCCCCAAGTCACACACTGTCCTGTCATCTTTAAGAGTCTCTTGGTTGATAAAAAGTGCGTGCATGTGTGTGTGTGTGTGTATGTTGGGGGGGTGGCATTTCAGCAAAACAGACCCTGACGGAGAAGTTGAGTCAAGAGAAAACAAGCTAATGGATAAAGGACATGCTGAGAAAATGTTAAAGCCCCCAAAGGCCCTCAGAAGAGAGGTTTCTCTCGTTTCTCTGTGAACAACCAAGATGAGTTTGCAAGCTAGAGTACTTGCCCTCCGCGTAACATGGACTCCAACTCTTGGTTGGGATTTTTTCCCCCACGAGAACAGACAGATTGAACACGTAACCTCTACCTTGAGGTGTTTATTACTGTTCATTTACAAGTCCTCTTTTTGATTTTGCTGTCTTTCTAGAAGCAAGCTTGCATCAGGCCCACCATGACACCCACAGAATTCACAGTGAGTAGCCACATACCTCATGCTCCTCAAAATGCACTCATCTTGCCTTTTTTGGGGTGTGGGAGGGAATCCATTGCTGTGGCGGGGGGTGGGGGGTGCGGGGTGGGGTGGGGGGGAAAGGATTTCTCTGAGAGATTTCCAGGGGTGAGATCTCTGCTGAGCAGCGCCCCATACAGGAGGTCGATGTCTAGCAGAGGACTTTGCAAACACGAAGAGCCAGAAGCGCTTTGGGGTATATTGTGAAGACAGAGGAAAATAATACTATTTTAGATTTTATTAATAGGTAAGGGGTTTTCTGATCTTTAACTAGCATGAGCTTTGCTGGGCTGAGGAAGCCACAGGTGACCTGTGGTGCTCCACACTGTATCGAGGAGGTGGAGGTGGGGGACCTGACAGCCACACTGCCTGGGCTCCCTGACTATGGGACTTGGTTTGTCTTGGTCAGTCGGACAACATCAGAACGTGGAGAGCAAGGCTTTGGGTCATGAGGGATTAAAAGTGCTCCAGCTTGGGGAGAAGGGAAAGGGATTAGAAAGTACAAATTAGTAGCCACAATATTGCCACGGGGACATGAAAGACAGTTTGGGGGATACAATCAATGTTGTAAAGAGTCTGTAGGGTGTCAGATGGGCACTTGTCTTATTGGGGAGACCACTTCATAGGCTGTGTAGATACCTGACCACTGCGCTGTACACCTGAAGCTGAAGCTGAATAATATTGAATGTCAACTATAACTTAATATATACATATAGTCACAGGATGTAAAGTACAGCATAGGGAATAGAGTCAGTGGAATTGTAATAGCTATATATGATGTCAGAGGGGTAGTAGATTGGGGGCAGGGGGTTATCAATTTGCAAGGGGTGTGAATGTCTAACTATTACATTGTTTCGTACACCTGAAACTGAAAAAAAGAAAAAGTGTCCCAGCTTGGGACTGAGGGGGGTGGGGGGCTGTCTCTGGCCTTGACCCTCCCCCAGTGGCTGAGGGCTTTGGGCAGTACATTCCAATCCCCACGTCTGTCTCCTCCTGTCTAAGATGACGACCACGTTGAACCCAGTGGTCTCTAAGATCATAAAATCATTCTAAAACCTGCTGAGGTTCCAAAATCAGAATAGAAACAAAAACCTACGTGAGAAGAAGGCAGCCCACATTGCTGAATTCTGGGCTGGCCACTGGCCATGCTGTTACATTCTCTCATGTACTTAGATGCATGACGATAATGCACTTTTTTCTTGATCAAAATGCTAAAAATCATCCAAAATAAATGATATAAATCCCTAAATTAAGCAGCCCCTTGGGAGTGACACAGCGCTCCCACAATGCCACCCTGGAAAGGACATCTCTGAGCTATGAAGCTGCCATCAGGGCCCTCTGTGCACATAGGCAAAGCACATGCCCACTCATGTCACCCTGTCCCATCGGCTGGCCTGACTTAGGAGCTGTGGACCTTTCTAATGTCTTCCTCCATTTCTATTTCCATTATTTTCTTGGAAGTGGTTTCCTTGCCTGGCATGTAGACGGTGCTCAGGACATATTTATTGAATGAATGAACAAATTATATTATTTATTGCCCAAAAGAGACATAAAGAGCTAATGCTCCTCAGGCGTGGGATGAGCATGCCACTCTCTCAGTCTGGGCATGGCAGGAGATGGCCGTATTTTCACAAACACACCATCCACGTCTGGGCCCCTCTCCACCCTCACAAATCACCACTCCTCACAGCAGTAGAGGAATCGAGAACTAGCTCAGACTCCAGCTAATCAGGAGGACAGTTTGCAAACAGTGGTCTAACTTTGGTAAATACCTAATTTTTTTCCACGGGGGTCTGAGAACAACATAGTTTGCTAAGAAATACAGGAAGAGAAACCTTTGGTAAGAGTATTTCTAGACATTATAACAAGACAGGAAAGAGAACTGGTCAGCCCCTTCAGACAGCAGGGCTGGGGCATTTTCTGTCAACAGTGGCGCCCGCCCTTTCAATCTCTGCCAGCCTCATGTTCCATAATATACTGGAAACACTTTACGAAGATATAAACAACAGAATAAGGGAAAAAAGAACACAAATTAAAACAAGGTTAGAGGAAGTAGATAGAATAGGTGGAAAATATCAAGAGGAGTTAGAACTTGGATTTTTAGCCTAAAGCGGTGCTGTCCAGTGAGGTCACCATGAGCTGTGCGAAGCTGTTGAGCACTTGAAGTGTGGCTGATTCAACTGAGATGTCCTGTGAGTGCAAAACACACTCAGTTTGAAAACAGTACTTACTCCAAAGCAGGATGCACAGTATCTCAATAAATTTCATACTGCTTACATAACGAAATAACATTTTAGATAGATCAGGTTTACATAAAATACATTATTAAATGAATTCCACCTGTTTCTTTTTACTTCTTTAATGTGGCTATTAGAAAATACAAACTTCACCTGTGGTTTGCCTTATATTTTTATTGGATAGTGCTAGTCTAAAGGGTCTTGTTTGGTTACAAAAATTGGGCTACGAGTTTGGCTGAGGCACCCAATTAAAAAGGGAATCTTGAGAAAGAGAGAGATCCAAGATGGCAAAGAGATCCACAGATGGTAAACACTGTGTCCGCTTCTTTCCATGAACACATTAAAATTACAACTAAATTATAGAACATGCAACCTGGAGAACCATCTGAAGTATCATGCAAGGTGTCACGTGGGGTCTCTGGTCCCGCTCCCCACATAAGAACGCAGGACATGGTGAGGCCAACAAGCAACACCCACAGAGCCATAGACAGGGGAGTCAGACCACTATAGTCTCGCTAGTGGCTGGGTTAGAAACACAGGAAGCAGGAGCCACACAATCCGCAACCTGCCGTCCACTTCTCTCTGCCAACCAACCAACCCCACTTGCTAGCTGCAATCCGCCGTGCTAACTGCAATGCGCTCTTGCTAGCTCAGCCTCCATCATCTGCTAGCGTAGCCACAGCAGTTATATTAGTGGCTCACTGGTTACAGCTGATGGCCAACTAGCCACAGCTGATGGCTATGCAATCACAGTTGATGGCCATTTACTACCTGAGCCAGCACCTTGCCACGTGAGGCCGAGAGCCTGGAAACTGCACTCCTGGCTCTGTCCCCACAGAAGACTAGCGGAACAAAGTTTTATAACTAACGATATAAAGAAGAAGCCATGTAGCAGGGGTGGAGACGCGAAATAGGCTGGTCCCAAACCTTCATGTGGTGGTTGAGAATTAGGAGGGATATCTCGGCCATGGAGGTTCCCCCCAGAGGAGGGAGGGGTCCTAGCCCCATATTGGCCTCCCCAGCCTGGAGTACTGGTGCCAGGAAGAGGAGTCCCCACAACCTCTGGCTGTGAGAAACAGTGGGGATTCCAACCATCCAGGTGGGAAGGAAGGTGGCAGGAATCCCAGGAAGCCTCTTAAACAGCCCTCACACAAATTCTCTCATTCCCAGGCACTCACCTTGGGCTCCAGCAAAGGGACGGTAACGTGGGGGGTGTCGGAGACAAACGAGGGCAGACTGAGTTGTGTTGCTATGGGTTGAGGGCTGGAGGACAGTGGTCATTTTCCCTGTGAGGAGGTCCTTCTCCCCTGCAGCCAGTAGGTAGGCGCCATCTTTCCTGTGTTGACCCCGCCCCCGCATGGCCAAATCTGAATCTGATTGGCCTGGTGAGCTCCGCCATGTTGACTAACTGGGACCCTGCCCCACCCAACTTCCCCAAAGCCAGAGGCACTTTGTGGGCAGACAGCCCGACCCACATTGCACTCTAGGAAAACTGTCAGAGCCTGACAGACCCCAGGCAGGTGGCGACTGGCCTCGGTGTGCTCTGAGACTTTTGCTGAATAGCTCTAGGCTCAGCACTGGCACCAAACCAGAGTCTACATTAACCTGCTGACCACAACTCTTCCCACTCTAGTGACTCCCTGAGACCTTGCCTCACCCATCTTGCATGAGGCTTTATCAATGGCTGAATCTTAAGGGAGCTGGCAGGTGGCAGTAGGCCTTGGGGTGTCCTGGATTTTTGTTCTGGCAGCTATCCCAGACCCAGTACTGGTGGCAGACGTCCTCGGTTCGCAGCATCTCACAGGTGCCTACAACTTCAGCAGAGGCAGTGAACAACTACGGATTGTTTTGTAGCTCCTACCAGGTGGTCCCTGGCTGGTCAGAGGCAGTGGGCAACATGGGCCTGTAGCAAAGCCCCTCCCAAAAGGCCCTAAAACCAACATACTTGGAGGTTGGCTCTGGACCAGAGCAGAACACCGCCCAATTAGCCCCACAAGTGGCACATCCAAAGGGCGGTCTCAACAGGTATGAGCTCACTGGGGTGAATCCCACTCAGTGGGGTAAGCCCCCCGCACAGCAGCCTATAAGCTGTGGATGTGGCCAAACCCCACAGCCAACCAGCCTTAATCCTACCCACTGATGTGCCAATAGCAATCAAGGCTCAATTATAACAGGAGGGCACATGCAACCCCCACAAGTGACACTCCAGGAGCACCCTGAGCAGGTGACTAGGTAGATTGTGCCAGGGCCCCACACGGCACCTACTACATAAGGCCACCCAGCCAAGACTGGGAGACATAGCAGATCTACCTACTACATAGAAACAAACACAGAGAGGAAGCCAAAATGAGGAAACAAAGAAATGTGTCCCAAATAAAAGAACAGGAGAAAACTCCAGAAAAGGAACCAAAAACGAACTGGAGGTAAGCAACCTACCAGAGACAGCATTCAAAACACTGGTAATAAAGATGCTCAAGGAACTTAGTGAAAATTATACGTGGAATCTGAAGAACAAAACGGAACCTTGATCAGTCATAAAATTCACATTTCATGAGAATAAAAACCCATAGCTATCCCTCAGGAGATATGAAGCTTTTCTTCACATCTCTTTTGTATTTAAATGCCAAAGAAATGTCTAGGGTAGATCTGAGTGAGAAGGACACAGCAGTATGAACAAGGCCTTTGAGGACCTGCTCTCCATGTGGGAGACAGTGGGCTTCCCCGGGGAGCTCCTTGGATCCCACCTCAATGCACATCCCGGGAATAAAGCCAGGGCAGCTGGTGGGAAGTCAATCTACAAAGTGTTCAAACCAGAAGGCTCCACTGTGTGCTCTTGGATGGAACATGGAGTAAAAATCTGTGGATTTCTGACTCTTCCACTAATCTTCTCTCAAAATCCTTTTTGGAGAGACCCCAGCCTCTGTAAGTAGCTTCTCCAGCACAAGCAGTGTCTCTAGGACACAGCTCAGGAGAGGGAGGATGGAATAATGGCTTTGCAACCTCAGAACTCCTCATGGAAGCCTGGAGTCCCTCATCTGCAAGAGGGACCTGCCCCTATCTGGAAGCTCAGGGATTAAACATATGCACGTGCTGTGCTCAGTACTGGGTCTGACATGTACTAGGTACTCCAACAGTAGTGAATAAATATGTTGGTGAATATTGACATGACTTTTGCTGGGAGATTTTCAAAGAATTCTGTGTCTACGATCTAAAGGCTATTTACCAACCAGGCATGTACATAGCTACAAGCGTAGTCCTGACAGGGGCGGGATACCTTTGTCCAGGATTCCCGGCCTGGGATGCTAACTCTTGCTCTGTTATGCTCATAAAGATGACCAAAGCTTTGAACTTGTAACGATGACATAGGCTTATATTGGTCTCCACATCAAATGTGGTCTTGACGAAATTTATACAAATCAAGGGTTTCTTGTGTGTGAATTGAATGGCTTTTAAAATGTGCCCGGGAAGTCTCTAACTAAATATAATTCTATGCTGACGAGCCGGTTCCGCCAACCCTCACCCCACAAGTAAACACACTCCTTGTGCTTCAAGCGGGACACGTGTCCTTGTTTTGGGACTCCTCTTGGGGAGTGGCGGTCCTGAACCCGCTCACCAGGCAGTGGAGAAAGCGGGGTCCCCTGGGATACTGGGACTGCTTGGGGCCTCCTCTGTGAGATCCTCTGGGCTGCATCTGTGGATGGGGATGCTGTTTGCCTCCCTACATCACAACACTGGGCCCAGGTTCACGTGAGAGTCTGTTAAAGTTATTTGACCCAAAAATGTAAAACCAACCAAACAAAATATACCTCTGTGAAAGCAGTTTCATGCTTACTCATTGTGTGGGTTCACAGTTGACACCTGCTGGTCTGCATGATTTTACTGACTTTCCTCTAAAATGTCACCCTTCCCAAATCTTCACTAAAATATGTCACCCATGAGATCTGTCCTGCCAAGAGACTGGCTTTCCAGACACTGCCCAAAGCTGGGAGGGAAATCTATAAATGTAAACTGAGACTGGATCCATCAGGCCTAGGGATGAAGCACCTAAACAGTGGCGCGAGTTTCCCTCAGCCCTTCCCAGCAGTAGGCCGTAACTAGCTGCCTGGTTCTGAAGAACCATCTCTTGGATCCCGTCCTCTGAAGTCTCTCTCTTTGCAATAGGACTTTCTCTTGGTCACACACTAGATAGAGCCGGAGTCAGGACTGGATTCCAGATTTTTCTAGTCGTAGTCCAACTGACCTTGGGTGTCCTGCCTGGGGTCCTGCTGGTATTTTCTGCCAACGCAGGAGATGAATGCATCTCCTTAGCTCTTGGTGTGAGCTTCAGACTTCAGGAGATAATAGCCTCCTGACACCTACTGCCCGTCATCAGCCACCTCAGTGTGTCCGAGTATCTTACCAAGCACTCCACAAACACATACAATGGGTTCTACGCTCAAATAAGTTTAGGAAACATTGCTGAACAAAATTCAACAGATTTGAAGGACTCAGCAGAACCTTTATTGTTCTCATGTGCAGTTAAAATAAACCAGTTCTGCAGGACTTTCAGAGCCTTTAATAGGCTCATGAGTAATGTGAATTTCAAAGAAGGTGATACAGTATGCAGAGATTCTCAACTATTTTATCAGTAGGGTTCCACCCAAACATGGTTTGAGAAACGCTTGTTGAAGCTATTAGAAATAGATGGAAATTACAATGTGTATAGAGGGGGAGAACCCAGCTAACAGAAGTCTGGTAGAGGATATTTTGTTATTTCAATAGGACTGGCTAAATATGTAAACTAAATATTTCCATGTCAATATTTAATATTTAAAACAAAATAAAAACCTATTGTGGATTTGAGATTACTTCTACTCCAAATGCATCCCAATGAATTGAACAACTGTTTCATTTACCTGAGGAGAAATAAAGGTAGAGATGAGATTTGGCAAGGAATTTCCTCCGAGCAAGGGAGCAAGAACTGGTGGTCTCTGGTGGAATTTGGGAGCCCTGCTGGAAGCCCTGGGAGAGGACTGATGGGAAGTGAGAGTGTTTGAAGATATGTTAGTGGAGCCTTTGCAACATGGCAGGTGTGGGACTGCATCCCTCCTCCATCCCGGCAGCCCTCTGCTCCCTCCCTCCTGTCCCAGGTTTGACTCAAGGGCTCATGTCGCAGGGTTCTGATTGCCAGCCCTTATTTCCTCTTCTTCTAGAGGTTCTAGGATGGCTTCTGAGCTTCTGAGCCGGGAAGCCACCGAAACTTGAATGAGCGGTATGTGTGTGTGTGTGTGTGTGTGTGTGTGTGTGCACTGTGATGGTGTGTGTGCACGTGTGTGTGTAAATGTGTGCATACATATGTGCAAGTGAGCCTGAGTGTAGGCATGTTTGTGCATATGTGTGTACGCAAATCTATGCATGAATTGTGTGTGTGTGCTTGTGAGGGGCAGTTTCATAGGTGTTTTCCCCATACAGTTGCCCAAGGCCCTGTACTGAGAAGTGCCACTTGCTCGATTTAATGCTCTGCTATCTTGAAATTCTTAACAAACTTTGAACAAGGAATCCTGAAAATTATGTAGCCCGTCCTGGGGCTTGTGCATGTGCATGTGCATGTATGTGAGAGTGTATGTATGTGTGTGTGTGCACGTGTGTGTGCACGTGTGTGTGTTGGTGCTCCTGGAGCAGAGGACCCATAGCTTCCAGAAAGCTCAGAGGGATCTGTGCCCAGAAACGTTTAAGAGCCGCTGAAGACCTTTTCGGGAGGGTAGGACAGAGAGAAGGGATGGTCAGAATCATTCACAGAGTCTGATAAAAGTTTGTGCCCATCCGAGATCCTACCCCACCTGCCATGTGTCCTGTAACTATTCACTCCCATGCGTGTGCCCTCCATGTGTGTGCCCTTCCATGTGTGTGCCCTCCATGCGTGTGCCCTCCATGCGTGTGCCCTCCATGCGTGTGCCCTCCATGTATGTGCCCTCCATGCATGTGCCCTCCATGTACATGCCCTTCCATGTGTGTGCCCTCCATGTGTGTGCCCTCCATGTGTGTGCCCTCCATGTGTGTGCCCTCCATGCACATGCCCTCCATGCGTGTGCCCTCCATGCGTGTGCCCTCCATGCGTGTGCCCTCCATGTGTGTGCCCTCCATGCGCGTGCCCTCCATGCGTGTGCCCTCCATGCGCGTGCCCTCCATGCGTGTGACCTCCATGTGTGTGCCCTCCATGTATGTGCCCTCCACGTGTGTGCCCTCCGTGTATAGGCAAGTTCCGTGAGAGCAGGAAGCATGTCTGACTTATTCCCCACTGCACAGTACCTGACATACGAATTGTAGATGCTCAATAAACCTTTGCTGGATAAATAAATGTGCTATGATCCAAGCAGACCCTCTCAGATTCCTACTTCCCACGCGTGCATTTCTTTTGTCATAGATTTGGGAAGTTGGAAGGGTCAGGTGGGCTGCGCGTGTGCCCTCTGACGGGGCCTCCAAGACTGTCGTTGCCTTAACGCTGTGTCGTGTCTCTTGCAGATCCCCGTCCCCAACCCGTCGGGCGACTACAGCTACGATGACGCTGCCTCCGTCGATGACTACGTGAACTTCAACTTCACGGACTTCTTCTGTGAGAAAAGCGGCGTCAGGCGGTTTGCGGGCCGCTTCCTGCCCCCGCTGTACTGGCTGGTGTTCCTCGTGGGCACCGTGGGCAACAGCCTGGTGGTCCTTGTCTACTGGTACTGCACGCGCGTGAAGACCATGACCGACACGTTCCTGCTGAACCTGGCCATCGCCGACCTTCTCTTCCTGTTCACGCTTCCCTTCTGGGCCATCGCCACCGCTGACCAGTGGAAATTCCAGACCGTCATGTGCAAGGTGGTCAACAGCACGTACAAGATGAACTTCTACAGCTGTGTGCTGCTCATCATGTGCATCAGCGTGGACAGGTACATCGCCGTCGCCCAGGCCATGAAGGCGCAGACCTGGCGGCAGAAAAGGCTTCTGTACAGCAAAATGGTTTGTGTTACTGTCTGGCTGCTGGCGGCCATGCTCTGCATCCCGGAAATCCTGTACAGCCAAACCAAGGAGGAATCTAACATTATCGTCTGCACCATGGTTTACCCTCGTGACGACAGCGCCAAACTGAAGTCGACGGTCTTGACCCTGAAGGTGATCCTGGGGTTCTTCCTTCCCTTTGTGGTCATGGCTTGCTGCTATACCATCATCATTCACACTCTGACCCAAGCCAAGAAGTCGTCCAAGCACAAGGCCCTCAGGGTGACCATCACTGTCCTTACTGTCTTCGTCTTGTCTCAGTTCCCCTACAACTGCGTTCTGTTGGTGCAGACCGTCGATGCCTATGTCACGTTCATCTCCAACTGTGCCATTTCCACCAACATTGACATCTGCCTCCAGGTCACTCAAACCATTGCCTTTTTCCACAGTTGCCTGAACCCTGTTCTCTACGTTTTTGTGGGGGAGCGATTCCGCCGGGATCTGGTGAAAACCCTGAAGAACCTGGGTTGCATCAGCCAGGCCCAGTGGGTCTCCTTCACAAGGAGAGAGGGGAGCTTGAAGCTGTCATCTATGCTGGACACAACCTCGGGAGCGCTCTCCCTCTGAGGGATCTTCTCTCTGAGGTAGACGGTCCTTTCGGAAGTAACAAGAAAGACAGACAGAGCTTCCCAACCAATGGGACCAAAGGGAAACCAAAGAAGGAAAACAAAGAGAGGAAGAGAAAAGAAAAACTCAAAAAGGAATGAATTTAAACATCACTTTGAGTCAGAATTTGCCAAGCCAGAGTTTTCAAACTGACTGGCTAAGCCAGGACATTGTTGACTGGCTCTGCAATGCCTGGAATTTTCAGAGGACTAATGGCAGACCACCCTAGTGCCACCTGCCTGGGCATCAATGCAGCTGACCTCTGCAAGAGGAGTCTCAGCTTCTCAGTGCATTGCGAATTGCTGTGGTTTCAGTTCTGTGCCACCTCTTCCTAAAGGAAATACAGAAGCATTAGCCACTCTATATAGTCCACAAAAGGACAAGGTTTCATGAAAACTTCCACCTTTGGGGGATTTCTATCCTGGTTTGGAGGCTGATACCCATGCCAGGTCTTATAGGTTCTTGAGCTAGAATCTTTCCAAACAACCTCAGATCTAATCCCCTCTGGTCTCCTTGATATGTTCTGGGCCAGGAAGGGTCCTTGTTCCTGTTTTGAAACTCTCTGCAGGACTTAGTCAGTGAGCCCCTGCGCAAGAGACCGTATCAGCAGTGATCCGGATCCTGGTGGCTTCCAACCCATTTTGGTGTCCTGTGACTGCACGTCTGGCTGCAGGGTTGCCCTGGGCAAGGATCCAGATTGTCTGCTGGTGTCGTGGAAGTGATCCTCTCAGCTGGCGCAGGGAGACCGAGAACCCAAGCTAGAGGAACCAGCCCCGGAGCCCTGACACTGGGGTGGGCTCCCTCTGCTGAGCGGCTTTTGTGATGCTCCATTTTGCTACCTATAAAATGGGTTGGTCCTATTGACCCTCTTATTTCTGAGGCTGCTGGAAGGATATTTGCCTCCATGCTTCTCCTTTCTTACTGTACAGTGTTAGCATGTTTAAAAGCTTTCAACATAGAGATTAGACTGAAAAAAAGTAATAGAATTCTTTTGTTTTGTTTTGTGTCTTTCTTTTAGCTACGTGGCACATTTATCACATTTGAAAATACTTCTTATTAGAAAAGTGCTTTTTAATGTACATTTAAAAATATCTATTACCAGTCACTTTCTTCACCCTCTCTATTTTAAATATGTACACAATTACAGATCAAATAGCCATATTAAGAGTAAGAGACTGGGAGAAGGAAATAAAATTGTCAAAGGACCTTGAAAGCATCTTGGCCGACCAGTTTTTACCTCTCCTTTGGTCAAAGTGACTTCCAAGTTTTCCCAGTTAGCCCAGGGGAATTTCCAAGGAGGACTATTAGAGCAGCACCGTAAACCAGCAGCTTTGGCGCGTGCTCTAGAGAAAGCATCTGCTTTTCCCAGCGTGCTGTGAATGACTATATTTTCACATCCCAGGCGTTCCCTTCCAAAGGAGACACAAATGCACTGGACTCTGCCACATTCTCCTCCTTCCCCTGCCCACTTCCGAACTATGTGTTAGTGAGACAGGGAGCAGAAAGTGGGCAGCATGACAGACAGCAGGAGGATGATGCAAAGGCCTCACTACCCCATCCCGGGACTGGGCAGTTGGTGGCAAATAAGCGTTAGCCTGGGTCAGCACATCAACTTGGGCTCCAGTACCACAAGCACTGCCTACAGTCAAGGGGAGCATGTCTTCTTCAAGGTCCGGAAATGGACAGAGCCGTCTGTATGGCCACCAGAAGACACAGATAGCGTTTGGGGAACTTGGGAGGATGAGTAATAGGCATGAGCCAAACCTAAAACCACTGTACAGTTAGGTGGAAAGACCACCACTGAGTCTGGCTTTTCCATTCTATGCCCTCTTGATACTGTGGTTCTAGTACCATGTGTCCTGGGGGTCCCCGTGGAGATGAGGTTGGGGGGAGGGATGCAAAGAGGAAGGTGACCCATAATTGTGTCTGTAGAGTCTAGTCGCAGCCTAGAGTTACTTAAGTGACACTATGATGGAATCTTAGTGGGAATTTAGAGGTAAATACGACTTAGGCCAATGTACGTTAGTTGGAAAAAAGGGCCAGGAGCTCCACCTTTCCCCCTCTGATTTTTAAGAAAGGAGATGTGGGAACGTCACAAGAACTAAAAACCATGCGTTGCACCCTAGTGCACACGATCATGTGTAGTTTCAAGGCTTCCTTTAGTACCCGACTGTTAGTATTGGACTGTCCCAGCCCTAACACAGTTTCCAAGCCGGGTGAAAGGCATGCTGTAACTGTATTATATTTTAAAGATTTTAGGCATCCTTTGTTGGCAAATTGTCTTAGTTTTTAAGTGAGTGCATAAATAGGACCATTTTACATTCAAAGTAAAGTAGGTTTCAGTAACATATTAAGCTAAAAATGTTGGAAGAGTCAATATGGGGAAATCCGTGAGGAAGTTGTGAGCCATTCAGCATTTCTAGAATATATATACACTGTGGGAGTACTTTTTGAAATAAAGATAAAAGGGGATATTAAATATAATGACATTTTACTAGAACTCTATACATCAGAAAAATGAAGAAACTGAATGAAATACGATGTGTTTTCATTACCAAAAAGGAAACTGGTTGTTTTTTTTTAACCAAAAAAATTTTAACTAATTTTAAGTCAACACATCACAACATGCATATTCAAGTGGGGATTGCTGTTTTGAAGTAGTCAGCTTCGATGGCTAGAAATTTGGTGTTTTGTAATTGCCTCTCAGGCCTATAGAATACTCATTCATTCATTCATTCATTCATTCATTCAGCAAACATTTGTACCATGAACGTTTCTATTCACCAAGGATACAAATGTCCTTTCTGTCAAGGTGCTTACATTCTAGCAAAGAGGAAAAGCCAAGTGCCACGTGGACTCAGACATCGGAGGGAGGTATGCAAGCTTCTGTCAGGCAATACCCCTTGGCTGAGAATCATGAGGCTGGTGTCCTTGTATGGCTTATCAACTAGTTTGTAGACAGTTCCAAGGACAAGCCACTCACGTGGCAGCCTCTTTGGGGAAGCTCTTGGACAAGCAGCTTTGCGTGAGTTCCTGATCTGGTGTACGTGCCAAACACACTCACCCCCCACACAATGCCTTGTATGTGGTAGACACAATATGTTGAACTAATAAATTTGTTAAAATCTAAAGTTAGTCATGTCTCAAGTTTGTACTTCACGTATCAGAAATCAGCTGCAAGAAAACTTTGAAAAATGAAGATTGACAATCTTAAGCAGTGGGACATTACGTCCTTCGGGTAGTAATGCCACCCTGTCACCTATAGGCAGCCTGAGAGAAGCTGGCTATCCAGTGGAACTGGACATTAGTGTCTTCCGTGGCCTGGTGAGTGGCTCAGACTGCTGCCTGCCAACTCTGGAGAGAGAGGTGTGTGGTTATAATTTCTCCCACTTGCCCATAGTAGTTGTTACAAATAGTCCTGCACGAGGAAGCAACCAGCACCTCCATGGTCGCCCTTCACTGGAGGCCGTTGCCATCTGAGTGTGGTGGTTACACATAGTGTTTCCATGATGGGCTGACAGCAAAGGCTTCCATGAAGGATGAGACCTTTGCCCGTGTCCGCCGACTCTCCGCTTCAATAAACGGAAAGCTGTCACGTGTACTTTGTGTTTGTCAGCTTTGAGCGGGTGTGCTTGGTTTTTCAGTTCTGAGTTGGCCTCATAAGCTGGAGGTTTGCGTGGTGTCTAGGTCAGAGCTCCGGCTAAGACATCCCCCTGCCCTGTCCCATCCTGGCCCTCGTGTCTGAGGACCTCTGTCTCTCGATGGATTGGGCCTCTCTCCACTGGAGCTGCACGTCTCCCTCCTACACCCTGGTCAGCTCCTCTCAAAGAAAGGCCTGCTCAAGGGGCTCTAAATAATTTTACAGAGGGGAACTAATCATGGCCGCCAGCACCCACCCACACCTTACACATTATAGACGCTCAAAAGAAATCTCTCTTCATTCAACAAGTTGTTTGCTGTGTGTGATGAATAGATACCATGGCTTTAGAATTATCATCATACCCAAGATGCTACAGTGCGTGTGCAGCACAATCTCTGTCTCCCCATTCCACATGCCCCTCCTGTTACAGTTGAGGTCTGCGCCCAGAATGCTGTTGGGACAAGTGTCCCTCTAATCATTTCTATATTATTGGTACAGACAACCCAAGTAGCTAATGTCCCTTTCAATGTCTTTCTTTGACTTTTATATGATAAAAGCCCATGAAAGACATGCAAATGTGTGTCTCCAACATGGGTCTCTTTATAAGTTCCTTTCCACTCCTGATACACTTATTTGTCACAGTCAGTTTGGGTACCACAGGCTAAGTAAAAAATGTCTGTGGTGAAATGGAGATGCGCCAACCAGATTTCCCTTCATGAAGTAAGTTGCCGGGAATGTGGTCGGCATATATCTCCAGCTGCCAGTTCCTTCGGGGTCGGCCTATGCTGCAGAGAGCCGCCCTGGCCAGAGCCATGTCCCCCATTGCCACCTGCATCCAGTGCCCGAGAAGCAGGGGACAGAGCATGCCCACCTGACGGGGCACTTTGATGGGCTGTGTCTGTTCCAGTTTCCTGCCAGCTGAGGTCTGTTGGGCCTGCTTCTCAGTTTGACTTCTGCTGCCCAGTCCTGCTGCCTCCCACTTCCCTTCATAGGTGCTGGTCTCTGGTGAACATCTGATACCCCAAACTCCAGCTCCATGTCAGCTTCTAGAGAAGCAAGCCTGCAACCATCTTTTCACCAGGGGCCACCAATTGCAAGAGCCCATGAAGACTCAACATACAGAGCACGTGTGTCCAGGAGCTGTGCAGGGCGCTGAGCACCAGCCACAGAACTCATCTCCGAAGGCTGTGAGCACAGCCCCTTTGATCTTACTTCAACCATCAGGGATCTTCCTGCGCACCAAGGGCAGGCCCGGGCCCGGGGTGCACAGGAGAGAGTCTTTTAGGACCTTTCAGATGTCCTCCTCTGCTTGTTTACTCGGTGCCAGGTAGATACTGTAATTAACGCCGTTTTACAGATGAAGGTGCTGAGCCTCAGAGATGGGAAGGAACTCACCCAAAGTTGTGCAGTTAGCAATTAGAGAGGCGAGGACAGGAACCTGGGGTGTGTTTGGCCCTCAAGCCTTGGCTTTTACCCACAGTGTCACCTTGCCTTTCCTGACACAGTCAGACAAACCAGCCATTGCTCTGGAGGGTCCACCAAAAACGTGCCAAGTACCAGGCTGAGTCCCAGAGGGTGAGAAACGGATGGGCACAGCCTTGTCAGATACTGCTGCATGGGAACTCTAAACAATGACATGTGACAGCCGAGGCCCTGCTGACCCCTCCTTCAAAAGTGGGCCGTGAGGAGGACCAGCAAGGGACGATGGCATCATCCTCACCATAACAACAAGGTTCCTACCTGCTCCCTCTCCTGGGTTCCTCCCCAAACACACGCAGGTGTGTGCGTGCAGGTCCAAGGACACTGCACCCAAGCCTAGGCAAACTTCTGGCCACAGGACACTTGGTGGTGGCTTTCCTCCTCACCCCGCCCTTGCCCAGAGGAGGCCAGACAAGGTGACAAACAGTTCACCCTGTAGTTCTCTGGACGGCTCTGTCTGGATCTTCTCCAGCCCTTGCTTCCTCCCCACCTCTTTGGGTCTTTGCTGCAACAGCTGGCTGACGTATGGAAAGAGCCTATTGAATTATTTATGCTACTGTTGTTATTAGAAACAGAGCTGCAGGGGGCTTCTCTCTCTCTCTCTCTCTCTCTCTCTCTCTCTCTCTCTCTCTCTCTCGTCTTCTTTCCCATAAAAACCTGCCAGACCCGATGGTTCCTTTTGCCTCTTGCACCCCTTAGGCAACCTGACAAAGCCTATAGCCTCCTTCTCAGGATGTTTTAAAATGAATAAAATATGTAAGATTCAAAAGGAAACCAATTATATCGAAATAAATTCTCTCGATATTAAAACAGATTTATGGACTAGTGTACATGTGTCTCTTCATTAATGCATTAAATAAAATCTGCCAGCGGGTCTCCTGACAGTCTTCGTTTCAGAGTGGAGATGAGAGTAAGTGATATTTTGAGTCTGCAAGAGCTGTCACGTAATAAGAAAATATCTGCCATTTCCACTAGTGACAAAGCCACAGGTCTTGCTAATACACACTAGTGTGGTATATTGTCTATATTCATAACTGAGGGAGGACCTAAATTTCAGCTGGAAGTTAGAAGAAAGAGGCTATTTCACCCCCATCCAAGTTCATTCACCTGATTTCTGTGTACGGACCAACTTAGGAACTCATGTTTAACCTCATCTCCCCCAACCCATGTCCACTGGTACCAAACCCGTATTTCTCTAATTCTTAAATTTTGGACATGCATGGAACTATTTTGTATTTGAAAAAGGGGATGTTTTCCCACTTATAAGTGACTTGCCAGGTAACAACATGCCCCTTGGATACAAATACAAGCCATTAAAAAACTGTGGTTGTAAGAAGATTTTACCTCTAGAATAGTTTCATACTTGGGGATCGTTTAGAAATGTCTTCCTCTCGGAGAATGCAATTTCCATCATTGTAGCCGACGGATTGAGGGAAAAGTCCAAGATCCAAGACCTAAGTGTCGCTGGTAGAGTGAAATGAGGAGAAAGATCCATTAGCACATTTTACCCTATCCTCAAGTTGAAACCAATGTGGGGGGCACAGCAGCCGTCATCAACGACCTCGGCAGGGTCCACAGACCCCCTCCCCCAGAGCCACCTGGCAGGCTTGTGAATGAACCAGATCTGATCAACCAGAGCTGACATGGTGGTGCCCATGTATCTGCCTTTTAATAGGCCACCAGGTAACCGAAATAAGAGAAGTTTATTCTAAGAAACTCTTTGGTACTTGCTTTATGTGAACTGACACTTAATGAGTCTGACGTAATGAGTTTGACTCTGGAGCAGAACTGAGCCCGGGGTCAGTCTTGGGATTGTCCAGTCTTGGGATTGAGCCCGATGTCCGAAGCCTTGGTAACTGACGAGGCTGTAGGACTGGCTCCCTGTCCCTTTTCCCCTGGTCATCTCGGGGCATAGACATGGGGTCCTCTTTCTGAAAACACCCAACCATGCTGCGGGCATCCTTGCTGGTGGAGAAGGGCTGTTTTTACGAGGACTTTTGGGTCCACACACGGGCCCCCCCTCTTGTGCAAAGGTGTCTTGGGAGGACTGATGGTGCCGGCACTGCCCAGGCCCTTTGGGTGAAAGCACGCAAGGCCTTGAGTCAGGAAGGAACGGAATCATCTTTCCTATGTCTGCAGTCACTGCTTTGGTGTGTTTAGTGAACAGTCCCCATGTTGCTTCCCCTATAATGTTGCCTCCGCTGGATGTGGTAGTTGGCGTTGGCCACAACAACGCTGCTTTGCCCCCCTGCTCCTTCCTTCCAATGAGAAAGGTGACCTCTGCTGACCTGGCCTCCAGTCCAGCCCTCCTCGAACCCTCTGAGAAGGCCCTTCCTGCTTCCCCCCTTTTCTCACCCCTTCTTTGCTCTCCCATCCTTATACTCCCTCACTCGCTTTCCTTTCTAATGCCAGGGAGAAGACAGCACCTGTCCCACTGACCTGACAGGCAGAGGTCTGGGCCTCCCAGGAATGTTTTCCTTCCCTTTCAGAGGCTCCTTGGGAGCAGAAAGCTGGGGAGGCCCTCCTGAAACCACTTTCTCTTTAATGATTCCATGAATCCACCAGCCCAAAGCGAAACCTGGCCAGGAAATGAGGTCTTCTTTTCTGTAAGGACACTCACGCCTCTCAGGTCTCGTGAGGCCTGTCTCACTTTGTTCACTTTTGAGCTGAGAAGACTTCATTCATTCCAGGCATCAGATGGGGCTGCCAATGCTGAGATAAACTCAGTACATTCAGACCAGAGGTGTGAGGAAACCACAGTCTGTCCTCCCACAGAGCTGAGCTGGGGGAGGGAGGAGACACACATCAAAGGTGCGAGGTCGGCCATCACGCATCTGCTCAGCTTCACCATCCTTTTTCAGAACCCAGCGGGTGTGGGAAAAGTAAAAGACTGACCTTTCCTTCAACCCTAACCCACTTTGAATGGCTTTCATAATAGCTATGTGTTCCCCCTGGCTTCAGCTTCATTTGCTCCCTCAAAAAAAGTCCGTTTTCTCATCTCGGGTGAGTTTTCACCCTCTATTTGCTTTTCAGATGTGTGTGGGCGGTAAGCTCCTCTCACCAGATTTTTCTCACGCATCTTCAAACCGAAAGGGCTGACCTTTGCTCAGAGTGTCCTTTTGAGTCACCTTGGGGGGGCTCACAACATGCTCTAGCACCACGGGGTGACATGTCTGGAAGAGATGTGGCTTCTCCAAGGGCCGGGGTGCCTGCAGCACTGAGTTGGGCCTGGGATTGAGGGTCGGGCTTAGAACCTGGAGCAGACTTTGGTCATCTTGGGCTGCGTGGAGGTTTAGCACGTGGGGGGAGGTGTGATGGGGACCTGACACAGAGGACCCCAGATCCCAACCCCGGATGCACATCTACGTGTCTCTGTAGGTTCTCTCTCATTCCAGCCCCAGTCCAAGGGACACCAAGCCTCTGGAGGGACTGTTCTATGAACAAAGAAATCCTTCTGCTGTGCTGTTTTGGGCACTTGGATGAACCAACCTCCCGTTACTTCAAGCTGGTCACTGGACAGAATGAGACTTGGTCCGAGGGCACCATTAATACAAGAGGGGGTGCAGGAGGGAGGATCGAGTGAGTGCTCAGCTCACCTGCATCCTTCCCCAACCTGCCCTGTAGGCTTGCCCTTGGCCCCCCTCTGCCATGGAGGTCCGGGAGCTTCTGTCCCTGGCCGAGTTGGCCAGTGGGACTGTTGGTGGCCTGTAGCTAAGCAGTTTCTTATGGATTCAGTACCTGTTGATCATGCTCCTGTCTGGCAGAGGGCTCAGTGCTGTGGGGGTAAAGGATGGAGATGAACGAAGCCCGGTCCTTGCATTCCAGGGAGAACATGGATGCAGAAAAGGCAACTTATTCCTGAATAACTGATGAAAGGAGAGACCACATGAGGATCTGGGGACAGGAGAGGAATGAAGGGAATGGGGTTGGGAGGCGTTCTGTGAGGTACAGGGCGCTAGACAAGAGGCCGTCACCCCCGGATGTGGGCTGAGGTGAGTGCGGACGGACTGCTCAGCCTGAGCTCAATCTGACCGGTGCAGGAGTGAGTGGGACATGCCCCTCCACACCTGACCCAGCAACAGCCGTGTAAGCTGCATTGGGAACATGGATTCCTCCCTCTGCCCGCTGCCGTGGCCGGGCAGCCTTACCCAGCTTTGTACCACAGACTGGACTGTGCTTTCAGGCCATCCATGACCTTCTCCCCCACCCCACTATTCTGGTCAACCAGAAGTTTGCTCTTGGCTCACGGGGCTGAGTGCCAGGAAACGTGGGGACGTGTGAGCTGAGGGCCGAGGGCGGTGGCTGGAAGGACGCCTTGGCATCCTCAGAGGACACTGGCAAGTATCCAGGTATCAGCTGGTGTGGGGACCTCCCAGAACATCTGCCTTTTTGAAAAGCCTCAGTCCAAGATGATGGTCTATCTCCCAGCAGGGCAGCTCCACTCCGACCCTGGCCCGGTAACTTCACCATGCACCTGATGTCCTAATGAATGACAGATGCCAGTACTCTCAATGTCAGTGTTTATTTAAATCCTGAGGTTGAAAATATTTCCAAATGGTGCAGCAGATGCTATAAAGGAGTATGTTTTGGGATACAAAAATTTCTCACCTCCACTGTGCAGGTGGGGCATTGGCATTTGATGTGCTTCTGGGTAATTCTTTGGCAGGTAAGAATGAACTTGGTTCCCAGACCCACTCTCCCATAAGGCCGCGAGAATTGAGGATTAGTCAGCTAACGTGCAATTCCGATCGGAAGCCGTCCCACCTGAGGCCTGTGTGTTCTGCAGCCACCAGAGGCAGAGCGTCTCTGGATAACACTCGTCATAGGTTCTACGGAAGCCTTTTTAGCAGAAATGCCTCCCGGAACTTAAAGATATACTTCATTATTTTTAAAAAGTGCTCAAGAGGGAAAAGTTATTCAGTCTTTCCCGTTTCCTTGGAAGAATCACAATGGAATGAGAAATACAGCCAAATTTCCACCAGGAAGTGTTTGGGTGTTTTGCCAACGTGGGCGGCTGGCTGCCTTGTCTCTGTAGGGCGACCCCTGGCGCTAAGCACCATGTCTTCTCTCTGCTTTAATTCTCAACACCTCTGAGCCAAGGGTGGCCTCCCCACATGGAGTCACCAATGCGAACTTGTACAAATGAAACTCCTGTAAAACTGTTAGTGGACATCTAACCAGTACCAAAAGACAGACTAAGATTTTGTACCCAAGTGGGGATGTCCTTTCATGTGATCTGGAATGGCTTTGCCACTTCGGATGGTGACAACTGAAAAAGTTCAGAAAAACTATCCCAATTTTTGAGTTATGGTACAGGCTTTTCACTTCTACTCTCCAAACCCTGGGGGCTTTTTCGGTTCTAGGTTCCTCTCGTGGATTTACTTGCCTGCTCTTAGTCCAGTGGGCTCCAGCCTGTGCTCTGTAGAGGCCACTTTATCCCAAACGTGCTTCCTGCTGTGGGTGTGTCCCTGACACAGCTGCCTGCTCGGTGAGGCTGATGAGTGGCTCCCGAGGCCGGCGTGAACTAGGTAGCTGGTAGCAGCACTAAAAAATAAGTGTTACTCAGAGAGCGAGGCCATCAAGGGGCTGCTGACTTTTGGTTTTTGTTTTTTAAATGATGATCTGGATCCCAAGGTTGTTTCCTTCTTGATTTCTGGGGTAATTCCAGCTATTGGCTGGGCTGCCACCTTCAATAGTCGTACTTCATTGTCATTTGCCTTTTTTTCAAAGTACACCAACCCCCAAACCTCAGTAAAGCTGGGAACCTTTTAAGATAATAAAGCTATTTACACCAGCCACACTTCCACAGGCCAAGACATTCTCTAGCTGCAGATTGCATGGTACACTCAAGCCTGCACAGCAAAGTAACAAAGGACAGGAGTCCATCCAGCACAAATAATAAATACGCTAGAGGCAGGATGTGACCGCCAGGGAGCGGGCGGCCTTCTGAACACAGCAAAGGGCTTTTTTTGCACAACTGCAGTTAGCGTGCAAGGTGTACACACCACAAGGGGCCCCTGCTTCCCTGGAGTGGCTCTGGGTTGAAGAGCCAAGTGGTTTTTAGAGCTGCAGCAGGTCCCCTACTGGGCTGAGTGACAGAGGTTCGGAACCGGTCTTGGATGGAATGTCCCAGGCCTTTCGCTGGAAACATCAGCTACTCACTAGATTTGGGTTCTAGCTGCAGATGGTGGTGATGACACTGGCAGGCTATAGCTGGGCCAGTCTCCACAGTATCCTGGGAAAGCTAAGCACTCCAAACAAGAATCCAGACTGCTCTGGGCTCTCTTTTAACTTAGTTTCTTTCACGTGGTGAACCAGCTACTTCTGATCCTTTCCTAGGGGGCGGGCATCAAAGGCAGGGTAGTTGGCTCTGGACCAATCCTTAGGCTGTGGCACGCCTGTGAGGACACGCAGGGGCTAGGAAGTCTCTGGGGGCTTGGCCGTTTTCTGCTTTGGCGTTGAGCACCATCAAAGCCTTGGCCAGGAGGAGATGCTAGAGACCCTGATGGCTTTCTGCCAGAGGAGGCTGCTCCAAGAAAAGACAGCAAAAGAGGCCCAACTTTTCTCTGGAAGGTTCTGTTTGCCAATCCCCATACCCCACTTAAACTGACTGGACGTGCCCAAGTATCCTGTTTAAATGTCAAAAGTCACTTCCTCTTATCCCTGCCCCACTAGCATCCTCTGCTGGTGAAGGTGAGGTTGGGAGTCTGTGCCGAACTTAGCCTGGGATCCCTGACCCATTCTCCAGCTCTCAAAACCAGTCAGAAGAGGCTGGTGGATGACCAAATGAAGCCTGAGGTGGTGTGACTTGACTGGGTCAGCAGGCCAGCTGGAGGACGACACCCTGCCCAGGGCTCTCCCCCTCATCCCTGGTCACAGTGGGCCACTTTGCCAGATGCTCTGCTAACCTGTGCAAGTATGGGGGCCCTGGCTACAAGCGGCTGGCCTCTGTGAACAAGGCACAGAGAGGCCACCAAAGGTGAACTCTGTGGTGGGAGAAGAAAGGGCTACAGAGAACAGGACCGTTATCTCCTTGTCCAGGAAAAGGAAACAGGATCCATCTGCCTTCAGGGGGATGGCTCCTGGGTGTCACGTACAGGCTGAGCAGAAGGAAGTAGGCAAATGGGGTGCCGGGAAATGTGGCAGGTGGGGAGTAGGGACCAGAAAGTGAACAAAGAGCAGATTCACGAATTATGTCTGCACTTGAGTTACCGAAGACTTGTTAAGAAGGCCTCAGTGTCTGAAGGTGGTTCTTATGCTGACTATGACCATTAGTGAGTGTATCTGCAGGTGAGGCAGAAGCTCTTACCTATACAAACAGACGGGCCAGCAGCTGAGGGGTGGGACCTAAGGCCAGTGCACAATCTCCTCAGGGTGATGTTTCGAGTAGGTGGGAGGCCTGGCTGAGAAGGGCTCTGCTTGAGGACAGAACTGCCCAGACAGAAGGGACAGGAGGAAGGTGCAGTTAGAGGCCCCTCTGCAATTGCCGAGTTCTGGAGCAGCCCCCCAACTCGGGCAGCAACATGACGGGAAGAGGCTGGTCGAGACCTCAGGAGAGACCCTGGGCGCCCTGACCCACCCGATGGCCCTGAGGACCCCTTTTCCTGGGAGGACCCGAGGGCGTCAGGGTCTGGCAGGGGATCCTGGCCCATGGTCACTCAGGATGCCTGGGTCTGGGCTAGGCAGAACAGGGTGACTCTTTCCATGGGCAGCATTTGGCATCACCTCCGGCCTGTGAAACTTCACAGAAGGTTTGGAACCAACTGTGCCCTCAGGAGAGGCCAATGATCTGGGAGTTCAGCCCTTTGGATGTGGAGGCAGCTGGGTCCCTAAGCACTGGAAACGCTGCCTGAGCCCTTAGAAGCCTCGGGGGCCAGAGTGCCCGTGCACGGTGCTCCTGAACAATGCAGCTTTGAGGGGCAGCCGAGGGCCTGGCGCCCAGACTTGCATAGTTATAGTTAGTTGACCAGCTTCAGAGTGGCTGCCTTTTTTTTTTTTTTTTTTTTTTTTTTTTTTAGTGTTTTATGTGACAGGTGAGGGAGAGTAGTGTTTCCTGTGGATAAAGTGAAACTAGTCAAGTCCAGGTGCTTGAGGCTACGGGAAATCACTTCCATCGTAGATCACAGGCCGGTCAACTGTCAAGTGATAAAATACTTTCTTGGAGACAAACCTGAGGAAACAGAAATGGGAAAGGAAGGTGTTACTCCAAGAGCCGCAAGGGGGTCAGAGGCTGCTGTTGGGGCCTCTGTGGTGGCTGCAGTGACCTCGTGGGTGTGGCGGCTGGCATGGGGAAAAGTGGGGCCAGCTCTGCTCACAGGCCAGGGTCTCTCAGAGTGCGTGGACTCTTCCAGGCCCATCCCCCCATTTCCTGTCTGCCCAGCAGAGTTCTCTCCCTGCAAAGAATCGGGGGAACCTGGGACATCACCATGGACTTTCCTGGGGCTTGGGTGCAGAAACGCCCACTCGGTCCGATGCTGTAAACCGCTCCCTTTCTTTGCTGCTTTGAAAAGGCCTGGGGATCTCAGGGGCCTGGGTGGTCTGTACTGCACGGGGATGAGTGGACAGAGCAGGCGTTGAGAGGCCACAGATGGTGGAGGTGAGTATGGATTTCATTCTGACTGGACACCTAAATCTGCTTTGCCATCCACCTTTGGAAATTTCGAGTAGGCCCCCGAGAAGACCTCAATGGGCTAAGGCCAGAGTCTATCACAGCACCATGGCCACCTCTAGTGACAACTGGGACCCGGCTTGGGACTACGATCTGTCCTCAACATGACTCTCCTGAGCCTCTTTGTCAAGCCGCAGTGAGGCTCAGTGAGTAACGGCCATGCTCGCTGCCACTCAGAGGGAACTGGGGCCTGAACAGGACCTGCAGAGGGAGGAGCAGAGCCTGTGCCTGGCTGCCCCACGCATCCTAGGAGGTCTCTGGAGGCAGCTCTCGGGACATGCTGGGACTGTGCCCACGAGTCCTGCTAAGTCAAGGGGTGTCATGGTCATGGGGTGTGTAGGGCAGGGGCAGGAGAGGGCCAAGGTGTGAAGTTCCTTCTCCTCAGCTCTCCTCTGGGAAATGCCTTTGGCCATAAGCCCTGGGAGTTCAAGGCCTGGAGCTGGGGAGGGGTTGGCACCGTCTTCCCTGAGAGTGATCTGTGAAGTTATTCTGCTACAAGCCAAGTGAATTGGGAAAGCTGCCCGTGTATGGGGACATGGCCATTAGCTTGCAGCCCCCACTCGGAGAGGATGTGTCTCGCTCGTAAAAAGCCTGATCAGGCAGCCCCAAGTGAGGTCTTATGCTGAAGGGACAGGTGCCAGCAACATTAAGCTCCCCTGTCTCTTGTTTCCACGAGCCCCGGCTCAGGTAGATGCTCAACCAACGTTGGTCCTCTCCCACTTCCTCTCCTGGCCGCCCCTCCAGCCTTACCTCCCTGTGTCTCATCCTCCCCGCCACCCCCAGCTCTGCATCCTGGACCTGTGTCAGGTGCTTTGATACAGTGCTTCCCAGAGATGGCACACAATGCTCCTGCCCCCATGACAAGAAGGCCCAGGGCCTCTGCCTCACACAGTTCCAGTCCTGTTCATCGCATTTCATCCATCCATCCGTCCAACCTTCCCACTGTATTTCCTGAGCCTTCTTTGGGCTGGGCAGTGGGAACCTGAACATCAGAGAGAGGCAGGAGAGCATTCCCGTTGAGTCCAGAGTCTGGAACTGGGCCACTCTGTTCAAATCTGGCTCCATCATTCGCTGTGTGACTTGGGAGTATCACTCTTTTACCCCTCTGGTCCTCAGTCCCTCAGCAGTAACATGAGGACAAGGATGGTCCCTACCACTTGAGGCTCTGTGGGGCTTCAGTGAGTTAGGAAGAGCAGAGGGCCGAAAACACGCCCGGCGTGGGGTCAGACTGTAAGGATTAGCCTGTGTGTTATAAAATCGGTCACACACATCAGAACACTGTAGTACAGGGGTCTGACATCAAAGAACGATTAGTGTAAATGACTGACGGTTAGATTGTCTATTTTCACTGTCCAGCTCTTTCTCGAGGCCAGGAGGCAGGTAGTGATTAGTCTGCTGATGGGCAGGGCCCTACCTGGAGAAGGTGTTGTCAAAGATGAGCATGTAGATGCCCGGTGTGCGCGCCTTGAGCTGGCCCTGGATGTTCTCCTTGTGGGAATTGCATCGGGTGGTGGGAATGAGTACCTGGGAGGAAAGCAGATATGAAAGCGCATCAGAGGCTGAAAGGGCCCCATGGATCCTCTGGGCAGACCCTTTATTTTGGGGGAGGAAAATGAGGCCCAGGGAAGCTGAATGTCCTGTCTGAAGTCAAAGTTGAGTTGGCTTGGGGGCTGGGATCAGCCCCCAGGAGTGGGGGAATGCCTTCCACATGCCCTGGCATTTGTTGATACTTGTGGTAGGGGGCAAGCTGTAGGTATGAATTCCATCCAGAATTCATAGGAACTGGTTAGCAGCCCAAAGGAATGCTCCCCCAGCCTCCTATGACCATGGCCAGTGCCAGAACGCCCCACCATCTGGAGAAGCAGTCCCTTTCTGGCTTCAGGAAGCTGGGGCTTATTCTAGGTGAAATCCATTTGTCTGGCCATCTCCCATTGGCCCTAGTTTTATACAAAACAACAGTTTTCAAGATACTGGACATCAGGCTGTGAAGGACAGTGATTTCTGAGAAAACAGGTGAGCCTTACAACTGCCCTAGCTCACTGCTTTGAGAAGAAAAGGGAACCATCACCAGATGGGACAAATAAGAAACAAATAGTGAGATGATATACTCAAACCTAACCTTATCAAGAGTCACATTAAATGTAAATGGTCTAAGCATCCCAATTAAAAGGCAGAGATTATCAGGTTGGATAAAAGCAAGACCCAGCCCCATCATGCCTACAAGAAATGCAACTGAACTATAAGGATACAAATAGGTTAAAAGTACAAGGATGTAAAGAGACATACCATGAAACACTAGTCAAAAGAAAGCTGGACTGACTATATTAATATCAAAGAAAATAACCAGGGATAATTTTCATAATGATAAAGATGTTAATCAAGATGACATAATAATCCTATACATTTATGCATTTGATGACAGAGTTTCAAAACACATGAAGCAAGAAAGTACTAGAATTACAGGAGGAACAGAATAAATTCAATTATTATAGTTGGATATTTCAATATCTCTCAATAATTGAGGGAATAAGTAGACAGGAACTCAATAAGGAAATAGAAGACTTGAACAACACTAGCAACTAACTTGATCTAATTGATATTTACAGAACATTTAATCCAATGGCAGCAGAACACACATTTTTTTCAAGTGCACTTGGAACATTCACCAGGTATGTTATACTCTAAGCTGTTAAAAAAAAACAAAACAAAACTACTACTTACATTGAATAGGATTCATGTCATATAAAGTGTGTTTTCTGACAATGGAATTAAGTTAGAATAAATAGCAGATCTCTGGAAAACCCCCAAATATTTGGAAATAAAATCACTTCTAAATAACACATGCGTCTAAGAGAAATCAAAAGGGAGATACCAAAGGCATGGGAGAACACACTGTGCACACACAGCGTGCACACACTGTGTTCCAGACACTGCAGTACATTTGCTCTGGCTTGAAGCTGGTGGTGGGAAGCAGGATGGGCCCAAGTTAAGCCTGGAGGGGACAAAGATGCATAAGAACCTACTATGTGGGGGCTCTGTGGCAGCCACTCTGCACGCTATTCCATTACTGTTCTATAATATTCTAATTCCACCTCCACCAGGGACTGAAGATAGTGGGAGGCCGAATGGTTAGGTCTGTTTCTGTGGTCCATGCCCTAAAACTTGTGAGCCTGGCCTAACATACTCCAGCAAGCACAGGAAGGGCTGCTGGGAGGAAGGCTTGCTGTTTACACACAGACACCTGTGCGCCCTGCACTTCCTATCTTCACAGTCACTGCCTTGATTACAAAGCAACAACCAAGAGCTCGTTAAGGCAGGTTCTCAGAAGAGGCTACATTTAAAAGAATACTCTTCATTTCTTTCAAACATCCTACTCTATTTTTCATGCATTCCAGCTGCTATTTTTCTACCATGGTCAAAATCTGTAAAATTCTCTCGTTATTTTTAAATAAATAAACAAATCTCTAGGGGAGATTAATAAAGGCTCTGATGTGAAAGCTCACGCAGCTGACGTGATAGGAAGATGACTGGCATAAACCAAGAGACAGGACTCCACTGTGTGAACTCTGGGGACGCCTCCCATTGGCCGCCAGTGTCCACGCCCTCCCTGATTTACGAGATGTCTCTGCAAACAGGCCAAGCTTGTTTAAGTGATCTCTCTCTGGGCTCTAGTGGCTTCAGGCCCTGGTATTATACTAAAGAAGGGCTCTATGCTAAGTGGAAGAAGCCCGTGACAAAGGCCACATATTGTATGATTCCATGGACATGAAATGTCCAGAACAGGCAAGTCCATAAACACAGAAAGCAGGTTGGTGGTTGCTGCGCTGCAGGTTGGGGAGTAACTGCTAATAGGTCCAGAATTCTCTTTGGGATGATGCAAGTGATCTAAAAGTAGATAATGGTGACAGTTGCACAACTCTGTGGATATACTAAAAAAAAAATAAAAAAAAATCCAATGAATTGTACATTTTAAATGGGTGAATTATATGGTATGTGAATTGTATCTCAATAAAGCTGTTTAAAAAATAAAAAGTCAAAGGTCCTTGCTCCCAGCCCTGGCTCCTCCCAACGCCCTCTGTGGCCGCGAGCTTCTCTGGCCAAACACGGGTCCTCTGCCCAGACAGACAGCAGGGTCCGTGTCCTGTTCTGATTGTCCTCAGTGGTTTGCACACGAGTAGCCTCAAGTCGTTGATTTACTGTTTCTCTTATCAAGTGCCTTCCCAAATTCACAATCTCTAATGTCAGTGTCAAGGCATGTCCTTCATGGAAGATGTTACTCTGGAGAGAGGGTGGCCCAGGGTGGGGGGTGTCTACCAAGTGCCACCAGAGATGGGGCTGGCCTTCTGCAATGCTGCTCCTTCTGCCTAGATGCTGCTCGAACCCAGGTCTCCCCCCACCCTGATCGCTGGTCCCAGGCGGGGTTAGCTGCCCTCCTTGGGTACCCCACAGTGCCCACCCACCGGTCACAACACTCACCACCAGAAATCACAGCAGTCTATGTCCTAGGGTCTCGCTCTGATGACACCACGAGCTCCTCCAGGACAGATCCCTTCTCTCTCTATCCCCAGTGGGCCCCGCAGAGCCCATTTACATCACAGCACGAGCTCAGTGAGTGGCCCTGAGCAGATGGCGAGTGCACAGCAGTCCCACGCCTGCACCTCCAGCCTCGCGAAGCTTAAGTGCTGCAAAGTGCACTGCATCCCGGTGTTTCCTGTAAGACCCAGGCTCAGGGGTCACCTGGGGAGTCTCCGGGACAGATGCTGGGGACGTGTGCCTGGAAACAGGTGCCCTGTTTGGGGGGCCTCAGGCAGAAACAACCACCACTGCTCACAGTGGGCTGGTGACAGAGGAGCACCTGGGCACCAGGCTCGCTTGCCCTATAGATGGGCTCCTCCTGCCCCCTGGCGACCACTGTGGGAAAGACAACGGGAGTCACAGCCCCCAGAAAGCCACCTGGAAGCCAGACATGAGGACAGCTGCCCCAGGAACAACACGGGTCTCCCGGGCCATGCGGATTTGGCGGGTGAGTGACCGAGCTGGGGAGAGGCCCACAGCCCAGCCACGTGTGGGCAGGTGGAATGGCAAAGGCCTGGACGCCTGGCTTCGTCACCTCCCTCCCTCCTGCCAAACGCCACTAATCTGGGCGGACGCAGTGCTAGGTGCCTGGTGGGCCTTGGGAACATGAGGGCAGACAGCAAAGGGGCTGGTGGTGCTTCCTTGGCCGGGCAGCGGTTTGTCAGTGCAGAACTGACAAGCACACAGGCACGTCACTCTGCATCTGTTTCCTCACCTGCAACGGGGACAAAGACTGGCCCCCAAGTGAGATGCCAACTTCCCTGCTCTCCTGCCATCCCTGAGGCCACTCTCAGGCCTGCAAGGACCCCCAGGCTGGAGGTTGGCAATCTCTCAGGGAGGAAGGGCTCCAGAGCTATGCAGGGGGTGCAGCTGTCAGCTCCTGAGAGGAGAGGGCAGAGGCTTGTTCAAAGGAGAACGAACATGAGACTGACACACAGGCCACCTCAGGGGGATAGACTGACATTTAAGGAGCGAATCTGAAGAGGACAGAAATAATAAAGCAATCTGTACGCTGAGCAGGTCCCCATAGGGCAGGGAAGGCAGGAGAGCAAACCACAGTGGACAGACAGACGTGCCTCCGCGTAGACGCGGCAGCAGGAGCAGCAGACTGTCCCACCGGGCCCAGCCTGGCTCTCCTGCAGCTCTGGGTCGTCCCGCCCCGAGCCCCGAGCCCCTCAGGGCACCCACTGGGCCACACGCATGAGGGACAAATGGGAATTATCACAAAGACGCCACAGAAGTCTTGTTTCACGTGGCTTCAAATTGCTCTTCTCTGTCTCGATTCTTGTCATTCTTGAAAAGTGGCGGTTGTGGCAACTGTATTAACAGCCTAGGACCCGCCCTGAGCTCCTGCCCAGCATGTCTGACTGTCCTCACCATTCCTTCCACCACTCAGGGTGATCGAACGGAACGCGTGTTTCCACCCAGACCAGCTCTCCCTCCGCTGCCCCTGCAGCCTCTCCCTGCGATGCAGGAACGGGTCCCCCCCCTCCCTCCCCTCGCCCCACACTCCTCAGCCACCACGGGTCCTGCGCACCGTCCTGGCTCCGGATTCCACCCATCCTCTCCTCTGCTTTCTCCCCTCAATCCAGCCCCGTCGTCCTCAGCCTCAGCTGCTCACTGGCACCTTACTACGTGCCTGGCATGAATCCTACAGATTCTGATTTAGTGTCTGGGACGCGGCCTTGGGAGTGGGGGGGGGGGGTCCAACAAACTCCCCAGGTGTTTCTAATGTGCAGCCCAGGCTGAGAACTATGACCAACATTCCAAATCCACAATGTCCTAGGGGTTTATGAACTGGTATCTGCCACCAAGATTTCAAGCCCAATAACCCAAGTGACACAACAGCTATGTGTCTCTTTTTGATGTTTCTGAGGCGAGAGCCTGAACGTCTGAAGCTAATAGCCAGAGGCAGAGATCTCGGTCACCTCCCACAGTGACCCACTCTTGCTCTGCACAGCTCTGTTACAAAATGCTCCTTGCACTGAGTTATACTTCTGTGTTCCTCTAACTTTCACCCACCGATCTATCCCAAGGTCAGACTGCAGCTGCCTGACAAAGGAGCGACCTTCAGACATTTACGGACAGCTCTCCTGGACTTCCGGTCTCTCCTTCCCCAAGCTGGACAAGGCCAGGTGCTCTGCCTGCTCTGTGACACACAGCCCAGAGGCTCTCCCACCCTGGCTTCTCTCCGTGCCCCTCTCACAGCTGCGGCCTAGAACATTCCAGGGAAGGCCTGCCCAGGCCTGACGTGTAGGCAGGGCCCGCGGGCAGGGACCAGCCTTACCTTACACTGCTCCAGCGGTGTGTCCTCTGCCTCCTGGAAGACCACACAGAAAGAGATACTCTTGGGGTCAGAGGAGAAGACCCAGCTGATGGTGAGGCCGGCCTCGGCCACAGTGATGGGGATGAGGCTGTAGGTACTGGACCTCACGAACAGCTCCCTATTGCCCTCTCCGAAGTTGGTGATCTCTTCCACTGTGAGGGGTAATTTGATCCTGAAAACCAAGTGCAGAGACGACCTGATCAAAGTGGGCTAAGTGTTGGGAGTTTGCTGGTCACATTGTGTGTGGCTTAGAGGTGGCCAGAGGCCCGGAGGCTCTCAGGAGGACAAGACCTGGGTAACCTCGCCCAACACGCTTCATTATGGGAGAAAACCTGATGTGCAGCTCACGTCAACAGGCGTTTCCTGAGCACCTTACTACGTGCCTGGCATGGTTCTAGGGACATGGGTGAAAGATACAGACGACAGTCCTTGCCTGCATGGAGCTGCTGTGGTAGCTGCAAGCCCGCTGGAACTGGGAGAACATCCAGAGTAGGGTTTCCGGGCGAGAATTCCCGCCCGTTCTCGGGAATTTTTTTCTACTTTTCTGTTCCCGAATCCTGAGAAAAGTTGGTTGGGAAATCGGGAAAATCGGCTCCTTGAACCCAGGTGGTTGGTAGTATCAGCCATCACTTTGTAGAAATGATTCATTGTGGATAGCAGAAAACAGTTTATATCTCGGGATTTGGGAACAGGCAAGCGAAAAAACTTCCTGAGAATGGGCAGGAATTCCCGCCTGGAAACCCTAATCCTGAGCTGCTCCAGGCCCCCAGGGCGAGGGAGCGAGTGCAGAGGCTGCAGCTGTCTGTAGCTCTCCCCGCCCTGAGGCTCAGTTGACCCCTTTCTCTTTCTAATTCCCTGCCCCTCACCCAGCAGAATTATGTAATTAGCACCAGCAGAAAGTATAACCATTATTAGAAACCTCCTGCCCTTTTGGTGGTCCCTCTTCTCAGTAAAATCTGGGGCCTGTTGCAAGATTCCAAGTGGGCACCCTGACTTTTCCTAAATGCAACACCCCAGATTCTTTTTAAGGCAGGGCTGGCATGATGGCCTCAGGGAGAAAGGCTTTGGGCTGTGTCCCTGGTTCTAACTCTCACTAAGTGTGTACGAGCTTCTCCCATCAGTCCGAAGGGTTTAGTGATTCCTCTGCTGCGGGGCCTTCCGCAGGACCCAGATGTGATGTGAAGAATGAGGTGTGGAGCCAAAGGGACCCGGGTTCTGGTACCTGCCTCACTTCTTACCTGCCGCAGGGCTTACCTTCTCTTAAGCCTCAATCTCCTCACCTGCAAACAGGGCCAACCATGCCTGCCTCCCGACTGGTGTGAATATTACATGAGAGGATGAACTTGACCTGAACAGGAAAGTCTCCCTGACGCTGCCCATCTCGCCTGAGTGGCACCCCGTCCTGCACGTGCAACTCCACAGGCAGCATGACAGCTCGGGGCTACAACTTAGCAGTGCTGTGGCCTTGGGCCAGTCTCATCTCCCAACTATGAAACGGGAAAGTGGCGGCCACTATGTGCCAAGCCCCTCTGCTCACCGGGTCATGTGTTATCACAATAGCTACATGAGGAAACATCATGCTTCCATTTTGTGCGGGAAGAAGGTCATGTGTCAAAGATGGAGAAACTTGGTCCATGTCCACACAGATCTGATCCCAAGCCATTCACTGCCTTTCTACTACACCAAACTGCCTTTCATGGAGAAAACATATTACTGTCCGCTTTAACACAGGGCTGGAAACCAAAGCTCAGAGAGGTTAGCTCACTTGTCCGAGACAGCACAGCAAGTAAGTGGTGGTGCTATGCATGCTGTCTGCCTCCAAAGCTGAGGGGATGGATGGAAACACTACCCAAAACTATGCTAACGAGACTAATCGATGATTAAAAGACCCAAATGCTCTAGAGAAGAGCTCAAAGTCATTCACCTTTGTGAAAATTTAATTCCATGCAACATTATTCTGTGTGTTAAGCTTTATTTCTAATGTGGTACAAAAGGTCTTGTCCAGTATTTACAGTTTTTAAGACTCTGAGAGTAGATAGAAGGGTTCGCTGAGGAAAAGAGGTGTCTGTTGTAACATGAAATGTTACGGTACTACCACGTACGCACTCACTCACTCTGGCAGAACACCCCGCCAATGCTGGGTCATGTTATAATTTTATGTTCCAGAATCCTCCCCTTGCATCATTATTTGGGTTGTGTCTTGACTCTTTTTACCATTTCCTGACACCATCTGGTCAGTCAGAGGACAATACTCAGTCTCCTCAGAGGAGATACTAATAAATCAAGGGTTTGCTCTCTCTGCTCAAATATCATCTTAAATGAAAGAAGCCTACTGTCTACAAGACTCACACCGTAAGTGTACATTCTACTGGCCTTCCTGCTTCTGCCCTTGTCCCTCCAGTCATTCTCCACATGGCAACCAGAGCAATCAGATGTAAATTAAAGTCACTCTTCTATTCCAAACCTCATTTTGGGGCTCCCATTTCCCTCAGATTAAAAACCAAAGTCCTCACAATGGCCAGCGAGGCCTGGTGTGACGTGGACCCCATTCCCTCTCTGACAAGGTCTCCCTTGCTCGCTCTGCTTCAGCCACCCTGGCCCTTTCCTGGTTCCTTGAACATGCCAGGCACCATCCTACCCCAGGGACTTTGCACTGACTATTCCCTCTGCCTAAATGCTGTTCCCTTATATACATGGCAGCTACTTCAAGCCTTACCTTCTTAGTGTCAAAATTGTGAATTCCCCTCCCTTCTTATTCTTACTCTTTGTTTCTTTTCCACAGCAAGCACCACCTTGTAAAATACTATATAATTTACTGATTTATTCATGTTTATTGTTTGTCAGCCCCGACTGGCCTATAAACTGAACATGAGGGCAGGGACCTTTTTCCATTTTCTTCACCAATGTACTTGAAGAACTTAGAACAGTACCTATGCTGAGTAAGTACCTGTGATGAGTGATGGAATCTATTCAACGACTATAATGCAGCTGCTGGACAGAACATTGGAGAAAAAGGATGCTATGGGAAAATACCCGTGCACTATGAAGTTTAAAAAGACTGCAAAATAAGATGCTTATGTTAAAAAATTAGGTATGTACGTATTAAAAGACTGGAAGGCTATATACCAATGAGATTTGCTTCTCTCTACTTTCCTCATTTTCTACAATGAAAACGTATTGTTTTTCCGATAAGAAAGTAAAACGAAGTTATTTTCAAAAAAGAAAATCAGGCATAGGGGTGAGAGCAGGATGACCATAAAGGGGCACGGGAACTTCTGGGGGTGATGGAACTGGTCTGCATGAATGGTCACGTGGGAGAAAATCATTTTTCTTTTCTGGGCCTACGTTTCCCCTGCAGCAGAATTGGGGGTGCTAGTTGGGCTTTGAGGTCCTTGAGATTGTATATGCTGCTGGCTGAGCAGGGTGTGGGGCCCAGCAGGACGACTAGTGCTTACACTGCATTATTTGTCAAAGTCCAAGCAGTATATACTAAAAAGGGGGAATTTTACTGTATGTAAGTTATATCTAAAAAAAAAATCCCTTACCGGTGCCAAGTCTGAGCACCCTCGGGGTGCTTTCCGGCTCTGGCACTGGGCAGACCCCGCTCCTCCTTGGCTCCTGCGCCCCAAATCCACCCTGGGAAGTCCCGCTCAGAGACCTGGCACTTACATCAGTTCTCCAGACTTCAGCAAGCAGATTTCAGCATCCTGCCCCAGGGGCATGTCTTCAGTGTCCTCAGGGGTTAGTGAGTTTGACGGGGAGTCCCTGAAATGTCACAGACAAGAGAACATCCATTTAGTGATCAGCACATAGGGTCCCATGTACTGAAGTCATGTAACCTCAGAACGCGTGGGAAATCCTGCAATCCCAGCAGCCATGACCGAGGCCTGGCAGACTCTCTGGGCAGTGGGACACAGGATGGGGAGAAGACAACAGGGCTGCAGTGATTTCCCTGCCGTCTTCCCAGCGGTGGGGAGGGGTGACCATGACGCCAATGCACCACCCCTCACCCCCCACCAGCAGAGGGCTACAGCCACAGGGCAAGCTGGCGGCACCACGGAGCCCACCTTCTCGGTGCCAGTCCACGACCAAAGGAGCCCGCTGTGGCCCATCTCTGGGGAACAAGACCAGGCCCCCGGAGCTGATGGGGCAGACTAGGTGTAGGCCGCGAGGGAGGCCATGGGACAGAGCCATGGGCAAAGGGGGCAGATCTAGGCCACCTCTCCTCTTTCTCTCACGACCCACTGTCAGCTGTGCAGAGAATCAGCAGTGAGAGCTCCCTGGCAGCACAGACACACTATGGTTCCCAAAACGTGATCTGTGGGACACCAGTGCTGGGGTGGGGGAGGGAGTTGGTGTGGGAGCACCACATAATCTCAGAAAGTCACGGCGACGTAAGCAGTAAATTCAAGGCTCTGAGAAGCCCTGCAGCAACGACATCTAATAAATTGTAACTCCAGCACGCCTACATTTATTTGAGCATGGAACATTTTTAGCTCCTACTGAATACATTGCTAGACTGCAGTCCCCCCACTTCACTGATGGGGACACAGAGGCCCAGGAAGTCCCTGAGAGGCAGGGCGAGAATCAGACACCCTGACTCCAGATCAGGGCTCATCCTGCTGGGCCCCACACCCAGCTGGGGGGGGTGGGGTATATGACCTCAAGGACCGCAAGCCCAACCAGCTCTGCTCCTCAATTCTGCCAGGGGAAACCTAGGTCCAGAAAATAACAATGATCCCCCCCACCCCCGCACGGAAGGCGTTCATGATGCTCTCACCCAGCGGGGCTTCTTCCCAGAAATGGTACAGGAACCACCCCCTTCTCAGAGAGCTCTCCCCAAATGTCTCTGGGGTGAGGCCAATATGCCCCAAACTGCCCCCACGCACCCCAGGGCACACTCACCCGCCCTGCCCTCTGAGGCCCTGCGGGAACTCAGTCCTGCCCTCCCCGCACTCTGCCTACAGTTGAATGTGTCCCGAGGTCAGCCCAGGCCCAGGCCGGTTAGGCACTGCACAGGACACAGGAAGTGGGCATGGGCCCCGCCCACCAACTCTCCATCTGAGGCAAGAACACACAGCTGGGGTCTTGCTGGTGTCAACCTCAAAAACAAGCTAGTCACTTATTTTATAACCGGCAAGAGTAGTTTATTCGGGAAAAGCAGAGAATTGCCATCTGGGACAAAGCAAAGCTATGGTGAACCAGAGGCAAGTCCGAAGAGACAAAAGCAAGGACAACTCTTATTAAGTTCTAGGAGGAAATTGCGGAGGGTTGTGTTGAACAAAAGCTCATTGGCGGAGAACAAGAGTTGGAGGCTGTGGTGGGTTCTCATTGGCTGCGATCGGTGGTTACCACATTGTTGCTGGAGAAGGGGGCGGTCTTCCTTCCTTTTTAAAAAGCAGATGGAATTCCTATACGAAAAATGTCCTCCCTTATTGAAATATCCTTGTCTTCCTCCGTCCTGCAGTGAGTGGTTCATGTGAGAGCGCGCCCCCTTCAGGGCTTCCAGAGTCCATTTTAAATGAGGTTTCCTTTATTTTCACATTTCTCCCTTTTCATCAAGGTCATTCCTCGAAAGCATCACTGATGAAGAGCCAGGTTTTTCCACCTTGAGTGGTTTTGTTCTTTGATGGCAGGAAGCAGCTTTCCAGATTGTCATGTCCCACGTCGGAGGGAAAGTACACAGCAACCGACCCCATGTGAGTAACACAGAAAGATAGGAGGGAGAACTCTCAGGCATTCCCCAACGTATCAAGGTCACAAGCGTTCAGCTAGTATCACCCTATTTGGTATACTGTTTCTGCAAAGCTTTGACAGGCAACAGGTACAGAGCTTAAAAATAATTATGCAAAGCAGAGTTAAAAATGTTATGACAAGTCCTGTTTGTATGATTGTTCTAAACCAGGAGCCCAAACCTGAAGGTAGCCAGCTAAATAGATCAAACGACCATGGAGTGTCAAGATAAATTTGTTATTACCAGTGCACTTGTCCATGTTATAACCAGTGTGTAACTGAATTTCTACCTCTCTCGAGGTATTTATCGATGTACAACAGGTGGTATCTGCCATCACACAAACACCTCCTTGCTCAGCAAGAAGATAAATCAAGGGCCATGTGATTGTCTAAAACTACTTTAGCCAACGAGTCAATGGATCGTTCTTGGACTGCTGTTACTTTGTGGAATCGGCTCGCTCTCCCATGTTAGGAAGAGGTTTCTGATTGTGCATTTATTGGCACTTACTTTGACCCAAGGGAGAAAAGCTCTCCCTGTGGAAGGAAACCAGGAGTCATGTATGCCGTTCACGTTTAAGATGGTACAGAAATCTAATGCAGTGGACCAATGGGAGGCCTCTGATTGTTTATGGATGTTAACAGGGATACTTAAATGTCCCAATAAACAATGACCTCCAAGCTGCCAGACATCTAAAGTATTCATATGTCTATAGGAAATGCTGTCCACCACAAACAAAAATGAAACCTGGTGGAGTACAGAGGACTCCAGCTAAGGCCTTGTTATTAATAGATTCATTAGCTGGAAATTCCTAATTGACCCTTTCAAGCTATGGGTTGGAGGAATCAACATGACATTCTTTGAGAGGCCATCGCTTCCTAAAGGGGTTTTTTATAAAAACCTTGCAAGGTGTAAACCAGTTTGAAAACCCTTGGGTGACACAAACTCCTTTGGGTGGCCTCCTAGGGAGACACGTCACACTGAGATAAGTAAAAGAACGTATGGGAGTGAAGACTATACAATTGGCAAAGATGGAGGATTTACCTGAGCTGGAATGGTGACACCAGGGAAAGGCTGAAACAAGGTACGCAACAGCTGGTCACCACAGCCTACCCTGACAGGTAACATCCACAGGCTGCCGGGTGTAACGGCAGGAGCATTTGGGACTAGAGAGAAACTGGTTACAGACAAGACCAAGGGGTCTCCAACATTGTGAAGAGATCGGAACTTCCGGTGACAGATCCAAGTCAGAAAGGTTTCCCCCTTTTTTAAGGGATTGAGAAACACAGACAAGGGCATTGACTTCCCAAGAAACAGAGGACAAAGGAAACATGAGAACGAGCAAGGGAAAGAGGGTACACAGGCCTGGTCTAGTCATCTTTGGGAACCTGTCTCCTTCAGCTGTCGTCTGCTTCAGTTCCTGGAAATCTTTATTTTCTCATCACCAGTTAGTGTGCAGGTCAGTCAGGGTTTGGCGCTTTCTTTAGATGTGACTCATGAAGCCAAGAATCTACCCCAGGAGTCCGCGGCATGAGGGTTAGTTAATAGTACCCGATAGGGGCCTTTCCAACAAGGTTGAAGAGTCTTTTGGGGATGTCTTCTCCGATAGACGGGATCTCTGGGTTATAAGGAGTGATGCTGGAGGTCTTCAGCTCCTGACAGTGTGTTGTGAAAAGACTGTTCTATTGAAGCACAGTTACTTTCAACAGAATCAATAAGGCCTTTACAATATTGAAGTATATCTCCTTTTTTGGGGGGTGTGGATCAAAAGAGGCAGGAGTTAGGGGCTGTGGGCATCCTGGGACTATCTCAAAGCGTGAGAGTTTACGAGTTCCAAAAGGGGCAGACCTGAAACTTAAAAGGACTAGGCAGTGCTTTTGGCCAGGGTGCTTTTGAAGGGTCTCGACAAATTGTGCCCATAGTCTTACTAATGCCATTAATGCATTCAACTAGCCCTCAGGGTGGAGGGTGCTAAACACAGTGAAAGTGTCGTTAAACCCGCCAAATAGCAGAGACCTGTCGAATCACCTGACGGGTGAAATGAGTTATCTGCTCACTATGAAGTTCGAGACGGGTTCCCCAGGTGGGATAATCTTTTCTCACAGAATTTAGCCCCTAAAGAAGAGGCAGTACCCTGCCTACCAGGGAAAGCTTCAATCCAGTGGGAAAACATACACACCATGACTAAAACATGTTTCTATCCATGAGATGGGGATAGCTGCATGAAATCCATTTCCCAAATCTCAATCCACTGGGTAATTTAAAGTATTTGGGGGCAGTGCAGACAGGTTTCCCAGGACTATATTTTGGGCAGGAGGGGCGAGGAAAGTAGACACTGTCTGTGGCCTTATTAATATTTGCTTACCAGTACTGATTCATAAAAGTTATCCTTTTATCAGCAGACCAATGATTTAATGCATGTATAGTAGTCAGCAACGGGAATTTTAGGTTCTCTGGCAGGACTGGGTTTTTATTTGGCCCAAACCAGAGTTCTCTCTTTTTATCAGACCAACAGTTATTACATTGCCAGTTTTGTCTTTCTTTTTCTGGGGCCAATTGTTACACATCTCTAGCCAACTTTTGTAGATCATAATTTGGGGAAACATCCCTTTGGACCATGACACAGGTTTGGTTATTGGTTCCTCTGAGAGCAGTGTTCTTGGCAGAAATGTCAGCGAGGTGGTTTCCTTTAGCCTTCGGGGAGTCAAGTCTGGCATGTGGACATAAGGCATGCAGTAAGTCATGGACCTAAAGGCCATTTCTCATTTACCCTCATTAGAGGTAAGGAAGCCTCGCTGTTCCCACAGCACTCCAAAGTCACGAGTCACTCCAAAAGCACATCTGCTGGCAGTAGAGATATTTGCAGTCTTGCCCTTGGCGAAAATGAAGGCCCGAGAAAGAGTGTATAACTCAGCCTGCTGGGCCGAGGTGGCCAAAGGCCAAAGTGCAGCTCCCTGACTTCTAAATGAGTTGCAAGTACATATCCATCCAGCACATTTACCATCTCCTTCCTTTATGTAAGAACCATCAGTGAACCGTGAGAAGTCAGCGTTTTCCAAGGGAGTTTCTTAGAAGTCATCAAGGGGTCGGTGAGGTGGGGGTCAGGAGGTGATCTGTCCGTCCAACAGTCATGAGGAGTCTCCTCCTTGCAGGAGGGAAGAAGCGTGGCCGGGTTAAGGTTATTACGGTGAGAGAATTATGTGGGGAGCAGTAAGTAAGAGGATTTCGTAAGTAAGGGGTAGGACGACTGGCCGAAAGGTGTTAAGTGTGACAGGAATTCAGGAGGGCTCCTACGGCTTGGGATTCCATGACTATTTTTCCAGGGGCCTTAACCCAAAGGACAGTAGCAGGAACGGCCCTGAGGCAAGGGCGGTACCCTTGAGCCACAGGGTCTAGCCGTTGGGTATAATAATCTACAGGTGGATGGTGGTCCTCATGTTTATGGGGTGAGCACCCCAAGGGCATCCCCTTCCTTTTCATACACAAGAAGGCAAAATGGAAGGAGGTGTCCTTTCTTTGTTTCCACACTGGAAGGCGGTCTCAGCACACACAACGGAAGTGTGAGGTCAGCGGGCTGACAGCAAGCATCCAGACGTGCGATCAGACGGCCCTCCTCGCCACCTCCACACCCACGAGGGCACCAAGCTCCTGCATCCACCTGGAGGGAGCCATGACTTGTGCTGAAACACTGGTGTAACACCCACGGCCATGCAGGGAGGGCTCTGCAGCTTTCCTGGCCAATTAACAGATCCTGAACCCCAGAGCTCAGGTGAGCACAGGACCTACTATTTCCGGGACATCAGAAATACAAAAGAGGAGGTTCCGGTTCAAGAAGGCGTCGTAAGAAGATGCTTAACTCACCTCCCCCGACAGACATGCCGAACCTACAGCTAGCCATGGAACAATTTCCCCTGAAAAACCCCTAACAACTGGCGGAGTGACCCCTTCACACTGGGCAATCGAGAGGGAAACCATCAAAGTGGGTGGGAAACACTGAGACACAATCTCACCATAAACCCTAACCACGGCATGGCGACCCACAACCAGGAGGGAACGCAAAACCCAGCTGAGCTTTCCCTGCCATACTGGACCGGTGCCACAGCCGTCAGCCGCTGCCATCTGCAGGAACCAAAGAGACTTAAGGCTACTTGCTAAGAAATGTGCATGGGGGTGTCACTTGTTAGTGTAGATTCAGGCTAAAAGAGCAGAGGGAATGCTGACAAAATCAAAACAAGAATTGGGGACAGATCCTTGAAGGAAGAAGACCCTGAGTCACACATGGAGAGGCAGACGCTGGGTTAGCAGATCCACACCCGAGGACAGACTGCAGCCACCTTTGCCTCTAACAGGATTTTCTCAGACACAAAAGCAGACTATTTGCTGCCAACTTACAAAGCCTCTCTGAGCTGGAGGACAGACAGTGCATGGGGAGAGGCCTCTGTGCTCTTGGGAATGCTCCAAGCTCAAGGTCTGGCTTCATTCGGGCTGCTTGGAGGTGACACCTGCTCATCACCAGGCTTGACAGCTGCCCTCGCCACCATACAGCTCCCTGTCCTCCGCCTTGTTGCCTGTCTACTGCTGGAGTGCTGAGGCCACTGGGTGCAGGTCTGCTCTCGGGGCACTGCTGCGGGGGCCGCGGGGGTGGGGTGGGGTGGCGAGGGGCTGGTACTAGGAGCCTCCAGGGCTGCCTAGGTCATCAGACACTCACTAGCGCCCAGGTGCCCAGCCAGGGCTGTCTGTGTGTGGTCCACAGCAGCCCAAGACAAGTGGAACAGCCTGTTTTCACAAACACCCTGCCCTTCGGGGGCTGAGCACCACTAGCCCTGAGCACGGGGCTCCTTCTAGCTGGAGGTCACTATGGCTGCAGAGGGCAGAGAGCTGGCATAGCTCTTTTGTCACTCCAAGGTGGTTCCAGTCTTGGCTTTAGGACTGCGTGACTCTGGGTAAGCTCTTTCCTCCTCTGAGACTTCAGTTTTCTCTCCTTTAAAGGGGGGAGATGGAACCAGATGGATTCCAGGTTCTGCCGGCTTGAAAAGGCTGTGAGTTTCAGAGGACTTGGAGGAGGCAGCTCACGGAGCAGCGCACCAGCTTGGCAAGAGGTGGGCTTGGTCTGGGCAGCACCCCGCCCTTGGCCTTCTCACTGTTGTTCCTCTTCCTCCCCGGCCCAGCCCCAACCGCTGAGCTCCTCCCTGCTCACCTCCTTCTTGTTACTCTTCTAACCACTGGTTTCCAGACTCCCCCACCCCTCACCCCGGGACTAACAGAATCACAGCACATTAGTGCGAGAAGCAGATCAAGAGACCAATTAGTCAAAACCCCACTTGATAGCTACGGAGGCAGGGATGTAGGGGACAGGAGACGGGCCCAAGGCCACTCAGGCCTACCTCATTTCATTTGCTCTTATCTTTGTCCAAAGTACAAATACCATAAACAAAAAAGAGAAACACGTATGAAGGAACAAGCTCTGAAAACAGTAGTTGGTTCTCTGTCCTCATGCGTGCAGGACAAAGAATGCCCTCATCTCTTATTCCCTCTCTTCCTGCATCTCCCCCTTCTCTGACCATGACAGACAACCCCTGATCACCTACAGGTAGATGGTTCCCAGAGGAGGTCCCGCAGACCCTTGCCAGACCTGGCTGAGGCCCTCCCTGCAGGGGGAGCTGAGTGAGGTGGGGAGGGGAGGTCAGAGTGTGCGTGGGTGCGTGATGCCATCTCGAAGACAATGATTAGGGGCAGTTTTCTTTTGAGTGGATTTTCAAACTGTCGGTCATGGCCCATTTAGGTTGTGAATCAATTTAGTAATTTACGGCCAACACTGAAAAACCACAATAGAAACTATCAGTGCAATAGCATACTGCACGTTGGGAGGGCTAAGCACTGTTTCATGAGGTTCCTATTCTGACTTGACGTCGACACACGTAGACACCTGGGCAGTCATGTAAAGCGTATTTCTTATTGTGCGAGGCAGGAGAAAATGTCTAAGCAACGGTGCTAGAAGATGTCACCAGATTTTTAAGTTTGAGAATGACAGGGAAAAGCATGGCCACAAGGGGGCAGCCTATCTCCTACCAGAGCGACTTCCTTCTATTGCCAGAGGTGTTTTTCTCAGAAAAGAAGTGAGACAAACACACTGTTCACAAGTGACCTTCCTCATCCTCTTGCTCTGGTAATAGGAGCTTACTGCTGGCTATGGTGGCCTCCTATAGCTGATGGCAAGTCACCCTTTCCTGCTGAGATTCTGTCCCTGGGCCTGCGGCCAGTCCAGCCGAAGCTGTCTTGATGCTCGCACACCTGTCAACTTGCTCCACCCTCTGGGAGGTGGTCATCCAGGGGCACCAGCCCTGCACAAAGCCTGTGCTCAATACACAGCTGGATTATATGCCACAGGCTACGGTGGTTTCTGTCCCAAATGTCCCTCCAGGGGACCTGACCAAGGCTCCACTTTAGAACCAGGTAAGAATAAAGTAGGGACCGTGGACAAGGCAAATAATGAGGAAGTCCCCAGCACGTAGTCCAGGAGTCCATGTCTGCCTGGATGAGGGGTCACGGGTGGGGTCCCCGCAGCTTAGAAATCTCTGCAGCTGGAATCCATAGTACTCCCTTCTCACAAATCAAAATGCTTTCGCCTTTTTCATTTAATTACTATCCAATTTTTCCATTTAATTACTGAAGACTGGCAAGGAAGCAGACTCTGCTCTGTGTAGAATGGCCAGGAAGGAACGGGTGCCCGAACCCCAGTGGCCGAGTGTCTGGCTGACAACCTTCCCCAGAGGGCTCCAGCTACTGCTCTGCCTTGCTATGCCCAGCACAGCTGTGAGTGGTGCTTTGCCTCACTGCCCAGCTCCTGCTGCCCCAGGTCAGCCTCCACCTGTGGACAGGCTGTGAACGCAGACGTCTTTAGTTGACAACGGCCCAACACAGTAGCCACCTGCTGCATGTGGCTACTACTCAATTCATCCAAATTTACTCAAATTCATCCAAATTTACAAAAACTCAAAACCTGGCTCCTTGGTCTTGCACTAGGTCCCACTTCTAGTGCTCAACGGCCACATGAGCTAGTGGCCGCTGGGTCGGACAGCAGTGATACAGGACATGCCCGTCACTGCAGAAGGCTCTACTGAACAGCACGGTTTGGAAGGTTCAGGGGTACCTTTTTAGTTTACTGTTACATTCCTAGTTTTTCTTTTAGTCATTGGCTTCCTTTTTGTCTAAAAACCAAGTGAAGAAAAGCACTTCTGGGAACCTGATTTGATTACTGGGTAACTCTGGTCTGACACAACACACAAACCTGCAGGCCCATTCTCGCAACCGTCACCTGGGGGCGCCGCTGAGCAAGCCACAGCCAACTCACGGTTTTCTGTTAGGCTCCTTTTCTGAGGATCTTTTCACTCGTCCTCCGCAGCCCCTCGCCCACCAATGCCCTGCACTTAGCCTCTTCTGCTGCTGCCTCCCTGGGTGCCATCGTAGCTCAGGCTCAGGCTCAAGGATGTCAGGTGCTTGGGAAAGGTGAGGTCAACAGTCTGACTTCCGAGGTAAACCTGCAGCTGGCATGGCTGCCACTTTCCTTTTCTTCCTCCCTCAATTCTAGTTGGGAAACGTTTAAGTATTCCAGGGGAAATCCAAGACATATGACAGCGTACTTGCCCTTAAGAAGTTTACTGTTTTGTTTCAAAGAAAAGCAATGCCCTTGAAACAATGAACATGACAAACTGGCAGATAACAAAAGGCACTTTGTGAAGCAGCTGAAATAAAATTCTGGCCCCCAGTTGGCTCTGTTTCTCCAATCTAACTGCAAGTCTTTCACTGGAGAGCTTTCCACTGGAGAACAGTTATGACAAATGTGGTCATGCTCCCACATACACATCACCCCGACCCCCCAAGCACCCACATGCATGCACACAGTTAGTTGTACAGGGCACCAGGCAAGGCCTGGTTTTCCCCACGGAATACAAGTGATTGCTAAGAGAGAGCATGGCTGAGCAAGTGTCTGACAAGGGTCAGGCCGGGCAGACTCTGCCCTACGAACCAGTCCCAAATGACATGGTTGGCTTGCCCCTGGGTAAAGCTCATCTCTCAAAGCTTAAAAGACTGTCAAATGTCACTCTAAAGGGATGTCTTGCCCCCAAAGGTCTCTTTCACAAGGATGGATGCTTTGGCCCATCTCCTCTCCAGTACTGGGTTTAGCCCATTCGTTTGTTCATTCATCCCTCAGCCCCTGCACCTACCTACCCACCCACCCGCCCACCCATCAGTCTAGAGATACATATTCTACAGAGCCTCATTCATTTGTATCAGTTTGGTGGAGAGTTTGAATTAGTTCATTCAAAGACCTGAAAATCCAGTAGAGGTCTTCAGATCTTTTACCAGGGCCCCCTGGATAGCTCCATACTCAGAGTACTACAGGGAACAGATCCTGGGTGACTCCTGGGGACACGTGTTCTTGGACAAATGAGCTAATGTCACCAATTTGCTTATTCGCCTGTACATGACTAGGATTAGACAACTATACACAGAAGCATCCAGCCCAGGGCCCGAATCCTAATAGAACTGAGTATTATTGTCTCTAGTTTTCTGGGGCTGCTTCTGGTCCCTACTCCCGATGCCTGATACCCTGACCTCAGGAACAACCACAGGAGAGGACTTGCCTAACAAGGGGGGCAGAGCACCAGCCTTGGGGGGAAGCAGGTTGGATAGGGGTGCACAATCAGGGAAGGGAGGCCTGGTGACTTGGAAGGAGGGTAGCTGCTTCTGGGAAAGCAGAAATGGAGTCCACACCTCTACCTAGTACGCTTTCCACAGAGCAGGCAGTGGGGGAATCTGACCCAGGCAGACATTCCTCCAATTCCTGCCTCCCAAGTGTTATTTCCCAGAAGCGCCTGCATGTTAGGAGCGTGGAGACCAACAGCTGAAACTGTAGTCTGATCAAGGTGCTCATTACCTGGGGAGTTCCAGAAGTGAGAAGAACTGTGCAGGATGAGCAGGGCGGGGGAGCACGGCCTACGAGGGGCCCCGGTGGTGAGGCTGTAGGAGGCAGGGCTGCACCAGGCCCCACGGCAAACCCATCACCTAGAAGCCATCTAGAGCCCACTGGTCTCGCAATGACAGAGACCTGGGTTTGTATCCTGCAAGGGCCACTTAGCGGCTGTGTGCACATGGGGCTGTTATTTTGTCTTCAGTATTCTCATTTATACAATTGGGGTACCTCCTCTGCAGGGCTATGAGCACCAGTGGCTATTATGTGAGTGGAGGCTGCATGCAGACATAGAACCCAGGCCACCGCTGGGACTCTGCATGGTCTAGACCCAAACTGTTCGAAACAGACATATGGCTAGTAAATGAAACAATCTTAAGGTACAAATGCCATCTTCAGTGGACTGCCAGAGCCAGACCAACTTAGTGCTCCCCTTTAGTTTACAAGCAAAAACCATCTTGGGACCTGGCAGAAGAGTACGTCCCCAGCCCGGTGGCAGCAGGTACGCAGCATCAGAGCCACCGCTTCCTATCTTTGGCCCCCAAATTACATGGGGTGCGGGCTGGTCATGTGGATTCTGATCTGCATGATGGGCTGGGTCTCGATCATCCCCAAGCAAGAGTTCTTAAAAGCTCTTCAGCGGAAACACACCCCACATCACAGAGCAGTAGGGGCAGGACCTGCTGCTGAACAGAGCTCGTCTCTGGAACTGACACATCATCTCTGCTGGTGAATCACTTGTCTGCTTTATAGGTAAGACAGAACTCCAGGTTGTCAGCTCAGACGCCTGCCTACAGCACAGCCTGATGTCAGATGCCCAGGCCTTAGCGCTCATTTGCTCTTGGTTCGGATTCCATCTCTGCTGTTGCTGCTGTGAGGGTTAGAGGATTGCAGTCCTGGGCAGAGAGTAAGTGCTTTTAAGGTCATGGTACTGGCGGTGATGGCCTAATCAGACCCTCCGAAGGAGACAGGCAGAGGCTAGTCTGTTTTTGTTTCTTTTCTATTTTATAAGACAGGCTGCTATCTCAGATTAGATTTACTTTCTTGTCTCAATGTGCCACTGTAGACATTTTGGAAAACATAAAAAAATATAAAGGAGGAAGGGAAATACATCACCCCTAATTCCACCAGCCACAAGCAAACTGATAAAATCTGGTCACTTTTCTGTTTTAAAAAAATACGGTCAAAATCCTATAGAGGATCATGGATCCTTAAACAAGGGTGCACAGTTATGTGGCACAGGGAGTCAGGGTTCACAAATCCCCAGAATTGCAGGGGTGTGTGTACATATTTCTGAGGTAAAGGTCTGTGGCTTTTATGAGTCTAAGGGGTTTATGATCAAAGGCTGACTTAACAATCATGATCAATTTTACATCCTTCTCGTCATCAATTCACTTTAATAGTAACAGCCAATACTGATTCTGCGTATGTACTTTGTGCTTATACTCTTCTCAGCAATTTAAGTGCATTGCATTTTTCACACTATTCAAAGCACTTTCTAAACGTTACTTATATTCTATTTATATCTGAATTATAATTTGCTCATTTACTGTATATATTACTTTTAATTTTCACAAATCAACATAGAACTTTGGTTATAGAAGATAAATGGTTTTAACATTTCTAGAAGGAAAAGGAATTTTTCATACTCTATCTACAGCCGTGCAGGGCCAACCTGCTCACACATTATTAACGACAGGCTGCTATCACAGAGGAATTTCTCACAAAGGAATTTGCACGGGCCTTTGAGGAAACGTAATGTCAGGATAAGGATGCAGCAACAGCCATGGTAGGATTTTTTTTTTTTTAAAGGGCAAGAATGAGTCAAGCAATAATGGAGAGTTGACATTACTCTTAAGAAAGGACAGCCACCTACTTCATGTTCTAAATGATGAAAAAAAAGTTTTCGTCTCTGTGTGAAGCAGTAAGACATACACACCGTCATCTGACCTACTTACCCCAGCAGTCCAGGGAGCTGGCGGGGCACGGTGCCTACGGCTGGCCTGTCACTCATAGAGAGCTGACATCTTGTGGTCTAGGAGCAGGGACTTTTTACTGAGTAGTCACATCCCAAAGGCAAGGTCCTTCGTGGGCGAGAAAGGCTGCTTTGCCCCCAGGAAAAACTGAGGCGGCACCTCCAGGGCTGACAGCGTTTCCAGTCAGGAAGAGAACAATCTCTGGGTAGATAAGGACGGAGATGTCTCCTCTTATATGCCCTCGTCTGGCCAGGTGATATTCTGACGTTGCTAAACCAAATGCCCGCTCTTCTTAAAACACTTCTTGAGGTACTAGCAGGACATGGCACTGGGTCACTGGCAACAAGCCACCGTGTGCTGCGACCTGTAGGGCAGTGGCCTGGCACTCCCAGGCCACGGGTTATATCACCTCTGTGCCCTGTCTGTGGTCCTCAGCAGGGTCACAGGGCAGAGAGAAGGGTCAAAGGGAAGTGACACCTTAAAGGCCAGGAGCCCCGGGCAAGAACGGTAGGTGTTTGGGCTTCGCTGCAAGTTCCCTGCAAGGCCGGCCACCAGCCTTGCTGCAGTAGCCCACCCACTGGCGTCTTCCATTTGGTAAAGGAGACCCCTTGGCCCTAAACTGCTAGTCATGAAAGCTAAGGCAACGTTCCTATCTGGGGAAATCTACCTGTGAAGAGGTTCCAGAAGGTCAAGAAACCTTCAGGAATCAGAGCTCTGACGGTGGGCTGTAGTTAACTGTGGCAGCTAATAAGGGGGAAGGTTGGGGTTGGGACTGGGGAGGGAGAACTCCCCATTCCCTGGTCAAGCGCTGTCAGCCATGCGCTTTTCTGCGCCTTGTTTCCCCATAAGCCGTCTTTTAAAATCTATGCATCCAAGGGCAAGAAAAGGCAGGATGCACGACCCACGCAAGCACGAGTCCTGACCGTCCCCACACACCTCCTGGTCTCGAGGAGTCTCCTTGATGGTGGACCCTTCCCCTCGGCCCCCCCCCCCCACCTCCCAGAAGGGGAATATGTGCCTTAGCTTTCAGAATAAGCAGCGCCGGGGGCTAATTTAACAGAAATGGGGCCCAGGGTGGGCAGGCACCTGCTGTGAGGCACAGGCAGATGAAGACAGGCCCTCCCCATTAGGCAGCAGTGCTGCCCTTCCAAAGGGAACTGTCCCCATTTCACTACATGGTGCCCTTTGATTTCAAAGTCAGCACAGGATTTTATGCACCATGCGTGAGGTCAGGCATCGTCTCTCAGATGCGTGAGACCCTGAGAATTTGAGGGCCAAAGAAGAACTCCCTGTCCAGTCTGAGCCGTTTCCCGGTACAACGGGCTATCTCCCGTATACCAGCGTGTGCGGGCAGGGGGCAGAACTCTGGGTGGGTTTAGGAGATGACTATGTGCCCTAAATGTAGCAGCGGGGCAGTGGGAAGGTGAGGGGAGTGAGCCCTCAGCCTTAAATGTAATTCCTGTGTTTTGACTCAGAGATGTCCAACAGCACAGACACCATGGCCGATGACGATTATCAGGACCCCGGGTTCTTCGACACTCCCCACAATAGCAGCCAGGCGCTCCAGCGCTTCCTGCAGTTCCGCCATTTCTTTCTGCCCTGCGTGTACGTGGTGGTGTTCATCTGCGGCCTGGTGGGGAACACGCTGGTGCTGGTCATACACATCTTCTACCAGAAGCTGAAGAGCCTGACGGACGTGCTGCTGCTCAACCTGCCCCTGGCTGACCTGGTGTTCGTCTGCACGCTGCCCTTCTGGGCCTACGCGGGCATCCACGAGTGGGTCTTCGGCAAGATCATGTGCAAAACCCTGCTGGGCGTCTACACTTTGAACTTCTACACGTCCATGCTCATCCTCACCTGCATCACCATGGACCGCTTCATGGCAGTGGTTCAGGCCACCAAGGCCTACAACCAGCAGGCCAAGCGGATGAGCTGGGGCAAGGCCATCTGCGTGTCCACCTGGGTGTTCTCCCTGCTGGTGTCCTTGCCGCAGATCATCTACGGCGATGTCAGGCACCAGGACAAGTCTATCTGTGGTTACCATGACGACGGGATTTCCACGCCCGTTCTCGCCATCCAGATGAGCCTCGGGTTCTTCCTGCCACTGCTCGCCATGATTGTCTGCTACTCGGTCATAATAAAGACCCTGCTCCACGCCCGAGGCTTTCAGAGGCACAAGTCTCTCAAGATCATCTTCCTGGTGGTGGCCATGTTCGTGCTGACCCAGACGCCCTTCAACCTCGTGAAGCTCGTCCGCAGCACGAGCTGGGAGTACTACACCATGATCAGCTTCCACTACGCTGTCACAGTGACGGAGGCCATTGCCTACCTGCGGGCCTGCCTCAACCCCATGCTCTATGCCTTTGTTGGCCTGAAGTTCCGTAGGAACTTCTGGAAACTGGTGAAAGACATTGGCTGCCTCCCCTACCTGGGGTCCTCAGGACACTGGAAGTCTTCAGAGGACACTTCCAAGACGTGTTCCGCCTCCCAAAACGCAGAGGCCACCAGTATGTTCCAGCTGTAGGGCTTGTGGAGAAGCTGCAGAGACGGCTGCGTCCGCTGGATGTGACGAGGACGGCTTTGTATATAGCTTATGCATTCCTTGGCGAAGTACCCAAATGCTGCAGCTGCTGCAGAATGCTTCGTCTCAGGCAGGAACACGTCTGTTCTCCTCATGAACACACAGGCCTAAAGCTCAAAGGGGAGTCTGAAAACTGGAAGAGCTCTTCTGCTGCCATCCCTGAGAATCCTGACACAGATGGAATGACGTGTGACTCTAAAGACCTCCAGTTTTCCTTCACTGAGACTGGAACTGGAACTGAAGGTTGAAGAGGGGACTATGGCCAACAAGGCTGCTGATGACGCTTGGGCTCCCAAATGCAGAAGATTCTTTTGGTCTCTGGGAGGCAGGGGAGGTGAGAGTAGCCATGAATACAAGTGCTGGCCTATTCAGCTCAGACCTCAATCACCAGGCTCCTGACGGAAATGAGATCAGGTTCTGCCTCACCTTGGGGTTTGGCTTTTATGTAGATAGATGCTTATGTTCTTTCTCTTTGATTAATCCTGGAAGGACTTAGCACCAGGGAATATGAATGGGCCAAAATAAACGAATTGACTGAGAATTCCAGTGGTCCACAGAATGCTAGAAAAGTGTGTGCAGCAGAGTTTAAGACTGTCATTAATCTAAGAGGTGTTTCTGAAACGTGGGGTCTGCTTGTTTAAAAAATGAATTATCCTGTGCCACACACACACACACACGCATCCTATTATGTGTGTATACATAATACACACATACATCAAACAGCATATGATTTTCATGACTAAGAAAGAAACTTTTAAAAAAAGTCTCCAAACTACTCTTACCCTTCTACTTTAATGTGGTATGCCTGGAATGGATCAAAAGTGATCACTTGTGGGCCCAGAACCCAAGAAATAAGTTAAAATCGTAAATGTTCTAGGTACTGCTTGCTCTATCAAGGAAGTGGAATGTTCTAGTGAAAACAACCCAGTTCCTTCACTATGGCTTCCAGCCTCCTGCCCAGAAGATGAGGTGCATTTGTTTAACCCCCACAATGTGGCCCCAGGATGAAGCAGCTGTCATGTTAGACACCTGTGCATGTTTACAGAACCTAACAGTCTGCTCAACAGGCTTATCGCTGCCATTTTGGCTCATGCGTCACAAATCATTCACTGAAATATGGAGAACCAGCGGACGACAGGCAAGGAGAGTGCACGAGGCAGGCCAGAACTGGCTCAGGTTTGGACAGACCAGAGCTGAACCCCAGCTCTGTCCCTCGCTAGTTGGTAAGACCAGTTGGGAATCTCTTAACCTCTTTCATTTTGGTGAAACATGGACCATAAGAGCACCCAGCTCTTAGGGCTGGCGTGGCGAGGACCTGAGGTAATGCGCACAGAACGTTTAGCATAGTCTGCATTCTTGGGCAGAAGGGCTCCAAAATGCCAGTTTTGTTCTCACAAGAATTAACAATACTACTGAGCTGTAAGACAAGATGAAACACTGCCATTGGCGACAATATGAGTGTATCTTGAGAGTATCATGCTAAGCGAAGTAAGTCAGATAGAAAAGGTCAAGAATCATGTGATTTCACTTACATGTGAAACGTAAAACAGAAAGCAACAAATGAATTAACATAACAAAGAAAAAAGCTCATTGACACAGACAACAGTACGGTGACTACCAGAGGGGAAGGTGGATAAAAGGAGGCAGAAGAGGGTAAAAGGAAGCAAAATATATGGTGACGGAAAGAGACTAGCCTCTGGGCGGTGAGCACACAATGCAATAGATGGATGATGTATTACAGAACTGTACACGTGAAACTTTCATAATCTTAACCAATAAATTTAACCGCAATTAAAAAAAAACAAAGAACTAGCAACACAAAATGGAAGCTGCCGATGGCTCCCCGTGTGCTGGCGAGGCTGGCAGGGTTTGCTGCGTGCCTTCCAGGGGTGCACAGCATGCCACACACGCTCTGGGCCAGTGAGCACAGGCTGAGCCTTGCGGGCCCCACCGGAGTCGCCTACTATTTCATAAACACGCCCACACGCACCCACAACGAGTTACTTTACTGTACTCAGGCTGCAAGGGCCTCCAGGCACATCTTCAAACTACAAAATCTGCCCTTGTCCTGGCGACAAGGCTTTTATCACTTTAAAATTGGCTGCAGAGGGGATCTTCTGTCACCCCTCTTTGTGCGCTGACCCTAATGTTCAGCCCTTTAGACAGAGGGGCCACTAGCCCCTGACTTCCCGTACAGTGACCCAGCCCGAGGCAGAGGCCCTAACTGGGGAAAAGGTGAAGAGTCGGGGAGCGGGGGAGCCAGGGCTGCAACCACATGTTCCCAGAGGGAAGCAGTGTGGTGTGATGGGGAAAGCAGGACTCGGGCCACTCAGACGCCGGCTCAGTGACCGCTCCACCTCTGTGTGTCTGTCTTCGGGCAAGCAACTCAACCTACCCCAGCCTGTTTCACCGCCCACACTGACAGCCGTCCCTCCAGGAGTGCTTTATGAGGCATGGACAGTGCACTGAGAACCAAGCTGGGGGGCTGCCTGGCCACGACAACAGAGGGGCAGCTGCAGGGACCACTGGCTTCTGCCTGCAGGTGCCTGCCTGGCTGAGTCAAGTGAGACCAGGCACCTGCCAGGCCGTGCTCTATCCCCAGCCTGTTCTCTATGCCCTCTCTAGGCCCCCTGCAAAAAAGTGTTGCACCGGCCCTTCCACAGTTTAGGAAAATGTACCCTACTGTCCCCAGAACGCCCCACCGCTGAGTCTTCTTTCACCTTCTCTTCTTCCTCAGTCACTCACTGGTCCTACACAACCTGGGCCCTTACCTGCTACACCTGGGAGTAGGTATGGTTTTCTGACCCTCCTCTGGATACACACCATTATTGGCAATAGACACTGGCACAGCACGTGTTGGTCACGGAGGGCTTTTGTGTCTTGACTTCATTCTGTCCACACAACAGCCCACGAAGTATAAGTTTTCAAACTCAGACCTGCTTTTCTCCCCACCTTGGCTCCCCTCTGCTCACACATACCAGCACGTGATGGAAGGGGTCTGAGCTACCTGGGGGGCTGGAGGGGGCCAGGCTGGGTGTGGACCCTGGCTCAGTTCTATCCAGTCCAGTCTGTCTCAGGTGTGGCCTTGGGGTCTGAGGTAAAGAGTGGGCTCCTCCCCGACCCCAACATGTCCCCAGTGCTTGGTGGTGGGGTGGTTAGAGACCACGGATGGCCACACTGTCCGATGTGAACACAGGGTGACCCTGATTCCAGGGCTACCTGGGAGAAGCCCAGGTGATCTCCGAGAGCCTTCTGCACCGAGGAAAAGGTGCTGTGGGGGAGAAAAACTGGAAGCAGCCACGACTGGAGGGGTGGAGGCAGAGCAGAAAGCACGGGGCCCAGGAGCGCTCCAGCCTTCCCCTCCAAGGGGTGGTCAAGGCAGCACCCCCTTTCCTGTGCCCATCCTCCGTGGTTCCTAACTGCCAACGCCGTTGTGCAGGAGGCTTGGCACTACCATCCCCGTTTTCAGATGAGGAAACTGGTTCAGAGAGACTAACACCTGCCAAAGCTCTCAAAGACTCAGCAGAATGGGGCTAAGACCTCAGTGAAGAGCCTCTTTCTCCGCCCAGAAATGCTGGGTACGAAGGGCCCCAGGTACCTGCTAGCTCTGCCCTCATCTGTAGGCGTAGCTGTTAGCCCACATGCAGGGTGGCTTTCTAACCTTAACCATTATCACCATATCCTGTTCACGTTTCGCTTGATACCAGGCATCAAATCTCCTCACGGTGAGAAACCCACCACCGCTTCCCCAAAGCATTGTGACCACAAAGTGCCAGTTCTAAAGCAATTCCTGGTAGAGATGCTCGTGGGTCGGGGGCAGGCTGTGCCTGTGTGAGCGCCAGCTCGGCAGCATCCACACATCTGGAGTGATTTTCCTTGGAGACCAGTGGGCTTCTGGGTACACGGTACTGAGCACACAGCAGCAGACAAGCACGGCTCAGCCCTACACATCACAACGCAGATAAAACGCCATGAAAACAACGCACGTCCACAGGAGGCCTCGCGATGCAGGCACCGGGCTTGTGCTTGGTACACATCACTCTCTTCTAATCCTCCCAAGAACCCCAGGGAGTGGGTGCTGCCCGCCTCTTTGGTACAGGGAAGGGAACTGAGTTCAGGGGGCGCAGGGCCCAAAGCCATGGAACCAAGTGGGTCTGATTCTGGAGCTCTAACTCGTCACCACCATATAGCCTGTCGTCTGTCCAGTAATCAGAAGAGGGGGCCCGGCCTCAAGGGCATGACTGGGCGGAAACTGAGCAGAGGTCAAGGGAGCCCAGGCCCAGTGCAGCTACCAGCTGACTGACATTTTTCTCTCCTTCTCTGCCTGCCGTCTCAGTCCTGAGAACAGTCGGACACCTGGTCAGGGGAGCTGGCTGAGGTGGGCCTGGATGACTACGTGTGTGCGGGGGTGGCGGGTCACAGTCATATCTAGAAGGTTCTGAAGAGTGTCATCTTTTCATCTGAGGAGCTGTGTTCCTGCCTCACACTGCTACTCTAGCCCTGAGCCACACTGGGGGGGTGGGGGCGGCACGGGGCCAACTGGGAGGCTGCTCAGGGAGTCTGCCAGGTCTCCCCGAAAGCCTGGACTTGGCATCTCTTCCTGTGCCATCACTGCTGGGAGAGGCAAGGCAGACAACTTGGTTAGCCCTACGTATATGAGAATGTACATGAGGCCGGGGGCGTGGGCAGATCTCTGCTGTGCAGATAGGGAGGTGGGGACCTGGGGAAGAGAGTTGTCCTCTTCAAAGCAAGTCTCCAGGCTGGGGCCTAGGGGACGCACTCTGGGCCCAAACCCTCGTTCCGACACGTACAGGCTGGGGCCTAGGGGACGCACTCTGGGCCCAAAGCCTCGTTCCGACACGTACAGCAGGGACCAAGTGAGGCCACGTGTACAAGCTGCAGGCACAGGGACAGTGGCCTTCAACAACACCGCTCCAAGCTGCCTTCTTTCCCCATGGACCTGGACTCACAGTGTTCAATCCGTCCTGGACTACTTCTGACTCTGGACTAGCTGACTTCCTTCTCGAAGTTTCCTGTCAGGGTCGCTTACACATGTCCTGGTGTGTGTGACTGGTCTTAAACTTAGGAAGAAAAAGAATATAAGAAAAAGCTTCCAGATCTGCTTGGGACTCCCTCTAGCTACTGCACAAAGAAGGTGTGTGACGAGGCAGGCCCTTAACTGACGCGAGGGCTGGCTCTTCATCAGAAAAGACCCAGTGCAGGTCTCCGTCTGTCAGTCGCGGATCCACCTTGCAGGCCGTGGGCCAGCATGCCGGCCAGTTCCTTCCCCTGGAACACTTCCTGATTTCCCAAGACTGAAAACACCTATATTTGTCAGCAGTCAGAACACCTTCTGTTTTGGTTCCCACTGGGAAAAGGGTGAGGGAAAGAGGAGGCTGCAGGGGGTCGTTTTCTGACATAGGCTGCAGCCAGAGGCTTGGTCCTGCTCACCTTACCACGGACCCACCTGCCCGGGAGTGAAGGCGTGGTCAGTGAAGAGCTGCCAGGTGATGAGGGCAGAGAGTGACTCAGTGCTAATGGAATGGAACATGCCCTGGGGACCACCAAGCCTCGGGGTCGGGGACAGTGCTGCAGGCTGCGGCAGTCAGGGGCGGCTTCTGAGGTGAGGGTTCCAGAAGAAAGGCCCAGTCACAGTAGCGACAGTGAGCAGGGGCTTTCTTGGGTTGGGTGACAGCTTGGCTGATCCGTGAGGCCACAACAGGGCAGGTTCAGTCACTGGCCAGTAAGAGAGTACGGGAGAGAGGAGGTAGGTACACTGAGGCCGGACAGCTCCTGTGCTGAGGGCCTCGCGGATATGAAGTTCATCTCCTCTCATGCAGCAGAAACCCCGGGTAATAATCTGACAGGTCAATCCTAGTCTGCCTCTGAACTCTGGGCAGGAAGGGAGTAGCAGCGATTTCAATACAAGTTACCAAGAGCATCACAAAACCCCCTAAATGGGATGGAAAGTGTGTCAAGAAACGTCTGGATGTGGCAGTCGTGTCAATTCTTTCTCGAGCTTCTGAACAGCCAGTGCTTTGCTGTAGAAACTGGACTCAGGTCAAACTCTAGGAGCTGACAAACACTGGGCAAGGCTGCCACAGAGGGGAACCTGACCTTTTCCTGTGGGTCCCATGGCAAACGCGTGTCATTTAATATGGTGACACTTTGTGCAGTACTGCATATATTTAAAAATTGGCAAAACTCTCCTTCCAAACCTTGTTAAAAACAGCGAGCCCAGAAAACAGAGCGGGCCATGCAGAAGCAGCACTTGTAGGGCAGCCTGTGGCGCCATCAGCCTCAGGACGGGTTGGTGGGCCGGGGTGCCTGACTACGAGCAGCACAGGACGCTGGCGACGGGCAGGGCACAGGCTGGGCGTGTGGAAGGGTGACAGGCCTGCCTAGGACTCGGGGACTCTGGGAGGGCTTCTCAGGAGCTAAAGGGACTTCGGAGAGAACACATCTCCCCGAGACAAGTGAGACGAAATCCGAGCTTCCTTCCTCAGGGCGGCGTTACCCAGCCTGATTAGTGGTTCCAAAAGACGAATGGGATTTTTAAAGGGCAACTCGCTGCTCTGAGCTCGGCTCAGGCAGCACAGCAAGGGCTGCTCTCCTGGGCTGATCTGCGTCCCCTTCAAATTCCTGTGTTGCAGTCCTAACCCCCCGTAGCTCAGAATGTGACTAAATTTGGAAATAAGGGCTATGAAGAAGTAACTTAGTGAAAATGAGACCGACCATTAGGGGGACCCTGATCCAATCTGAGTGGTGTCCTCCTAAGAAGAGATTAGGACACAGAGACACCAGGCGTGCACACACGTAGAGAGACGCCCCCGTGAGCAGGCAGCGACACAGTGGCCATCTGTCTACAAGCCCAGGAGAGAGGCCTTAGAGGAAACCAAACTGCTCACACCTTGATCTGGCACCCGCAGTCTCCAGAGCTGTGAGAACTAAATTTCTGGTTTAAGCTGCCCAGTCTGTGGTCTTTTGTTATGGCGGCCTAAGCAGATTAATCTAGTTGCCCAAACTAAGAAAGGCCTTAATGGAGATGCTGAAATCAGGGGACCACTGAGTGCCCAGGAACCCTCTGACAAGGCTCAACACTGACCACTCCCGAGCCCTGGTGCCCCTCGAGCGCCATCCCATCCCATCCCAAGCTCTGTTCTAAGGCACCTTCCCTTTAAGCAAAGACAGCCAGTCCTGCTTCTGCATTTCCCTGGTCCTTCGGTAAGAACATACAAGGGCCAGGCATTTAATGAGCACTCAGGAAATGGAGGTGGCGTCTACTCACTGTTCGGCCACGTTTGGGTCAAGGGAATCAGACTCAGCGGGTGTTCCGGGCGAGGAGGAGCCGGACTCCTGTATCTGGCACAGCTCCTCATCCGTGATGATGTCAAACACGGCGTCGTCAGGCAGCCTGGAGTCTGTGTTCGCACCTGGGGCAGAGGCCGATCAGGAGACAAGAGAAGCACAGCGGTTACACACAGGATGGGGAGGGAGCCTCAGAGAACAGACGGAGGGCAGCTATACAGGACAAGCCGGGGCACACTGCGAGTGCCCACTCCAGATGGGAAAGAGATGGCTGCTGGACACTCTGGAAAAGCAGAGCTGAGACTCCAGGTGAAACTCAATGCACAACTTAAGAGATTTCTGTGAAGCCCTAGTTAGGGGCTTAGAGAGGTTTCAAGCTCTTATATAGTCCCTGAGACGCTTTATTTAGAAGGAGAAAAACTCACCTAAACCTTATCAGGAAAGAACGTACCAGAAAAGTAAACATTTTGCGCTGCTGAATCCTTGACCCATAAGACACAGACACTATCTCTTGGCGCCTCTTTGAAAGCAGGATTCCGTCTGGGCTGCACTTCCATCCCAATCCACTGGGGGGTGGGGGTGGGGGTGGGAGAGACCCTCCCCCGGCTCAGGGAGTTGCAGCAACCATTGTGCTCCAACCAGGGACTTGTGTCTGACTTTGCCGGCCACTCGGTAGGAACAATGCAGTATGCCTGCTCCTGTGCCAGTCACCCACCCACAAACACTCTCTTGTACATGTCACAAAAAATGTGATGGCAGGTCTGAGGCGAACAAAAAAAGAAGACAGAAAGACAGATTGAGAGGGAAGGAGGAAGGAAGGCAGAGAAACAGACAAGGCGACAGGAAATGTCAGAAATCAAAACAGGTAACGTCAGCACTCTGACACTTTGTTGTCGCTGGAACATACACCAGTGAGTCGGGCAAGGGGAAGACAGATTCCTGGGCTGTTCAGCAAGAAGACCAATTCCTATGAGCTCCAAGTTCCCAGCGAGCCCTGCCACATGGAAACTGGGACAGGCTGTGCTTTAGAAGAAACGCTCTTCGTCTTGGCTGAAGTCTGCACAATGCAAGGCTCAAGGCACAGGCTGGAAAGGGGGACTAGGAATTGGTTTCTCTCCATAGACTCAGCCACACTCCTGAACCTGCCCTCTGAGACTGGCAGAAGGAAGGAAGAAGGAAAAGAAGGGGAGGGAAAATGAGCATCAGGGACTCAACATGATGGCCACTGGGAGATATCAAAAAAGATCTAAATAAATGGAGAGCTACACTAGGTTCATGGCTTAGAAGGCTCCATTGTGTTAAGATGTCAATTCTCCTCAGATTCACAAAGAGATTCAATGCAGTTCCCACCAGAATGTCACCAGAATATTTTGTAGAAATTGACAAACTGATTCTAAAATTTATGCGGAAAAGCAAAGAAGCTAGAAGAGCCAACACTTTGGTAAAGAACAAAATTGGAGGACCCACTCTACCTGATTTGAAGACTCATTATAAAGCTACGACAATCGTAACGGTGTGGTGTTGGTGAAAGAAAGGGCACACAGATAAATGGAAAGGAAGAGAAAGTCCAGCTGTAGACCCACCTATGCAAGGGCAATTGATTTTTGACAAAGATGCAAAGGCAATTCCATAGGAAAAGAATACGCTTTTCAACCAGTGGTATTAAAACAATTACAATGGCAAAAAAACCATCTGCAAAAAAATGAATCTCTACGAATAACTTGTACCACATACAAAAATCAACGCAAAATGGATCAGACCTAAACATGCAACCTAAAACTATAAAACTTCTAGGAAAAAAAACAAGACCTTTCAGTCCTTGGGTTCAACAAAGACACATGACACCAAAAGAAAAACATTGCTCTATGAGAAAGAAAAAAAATGGATTAGACGTCATCAAAATTATAAACTTCTGCTTTTTGAAAACCATTTCTGCTCTTTGAAAGAAAGTGAAACTACAGGCTATAGAATGGGAGAAAATATTTGTAAAACACATATCTATAAATAACTTTCATCTAGAATATATAAAGGACTCTCAAAATTCAATAGTTAAAGAAAGAGTTTTAAATGAGCAGAAGATTGGAAGACGATGAGGAGCAAAGACAAGACTCACGTCTGCCCTGCCGTCTCAGCTCTGGCTCCCCGGCACAGCCAAAGTGCGGCCCCTGAGACGGCAGCCTGGGCTACTCTGCTAGGCCGGGCCTGGAGCAAAAGCGGCAGGAACCACATCCCACTTCCTTTTACTGAACTGAGAGAAAGCACATGAAGGAGAATGCCTCCTGCTTGGCCACTGGGAGGGAACGTGAGCCACAGGAAGGGAGCGAAGGACGCACGGTCATTTCCAGACACAACTCTGGTTACTCTGGGAGAGAGGGTGGAATATTGGGGCTGAGGCTGTGGGAGACAGCGTCCTCCAAAGTGTGGAGAACGTAGCATGTGAGCTAAGAGCAACACGGGCCTCATGTTACACAACGCTAAATCATATCAGAGAAAGTTATTCCCTTTTCAATTCTCTTTCAATCCTAATTACATAAAAAAGAAAGTCTCAGATTGGTGGTACTACATTTTTAACACCTTTTGAATGCTTAGGTTTGGAAAACATTGAATCGAGGTCTTAGAGCTAACTACCCACAATGGGGTAGAAATGTGAGGGTGGGGCCACCTCGAGAACACCGAGGGCAGCAGCGGGGGACTGACCTTGGCCTCTGGTGGCCTGGGCCCCGGCTTGGGCTGGCGACAGTGTGGGGCTGGGCTCTCCCTGGCTGGTGCCGGAGCTGTTGCTATCGGGGGAGCTGGGGCCTTCACTGAACTTCTGGAAGCAGGCTCGGCAGCAGCGCTCCTTCCTGCCACCGTGCTTTGTCACGACGTAGTTGTTGCAGCAGTAGTAACAGAAGATGCGGCCACATATCCTGGGGACCAAATAAGCACAGGCTGTGAGGACACCGCTTTGTGGGCCTCGCACACTGGAACTGGGTCTCTGTTGGGTTCTGGACGCCAATGGCTCCCGTCAAATCTGGCTCTGCCCCCACTTCAGTGTGAGACCTTCTGGCCCATTTGACAAGATTCCAATAAAGCCATGCTGGTAAGCTGAGTGGGAGCAGGTTTTCCTTCCCGAGGCTGCGGGAGGCGGGGCTGCGGTAAAGCACGCGGGAAACTCCCCTTCCCTGACACACGATGCGAGTGTACGTGCCTCGCCTCGGCCCCGGTGAACGACCCCTGTGCCCTGGCCCCAGCCCGAGATCCCCTTCCGCCTGCCCTTCCTTGGGCCCAGGAGCATCTCAGCGCTCTGCTGTTCCAGTGACGCCTCAGCCCCCATTCTCCTGGGGTTCCAGTAATGCCCCTTCCCCTCGGTCCCTGCAGGCTGAGGGAGGGCCCAAGGCTGCTGGTATCTGGACGCGCCACATCCCTGCGGGTCCCCTTATCTCCCCTGCACCTCTGTATTAAACTCTCTGCCCTTTCCAGGTCCCTGAGTGTCCTAAGCCACCCTCCTCGCCCTGTTCCCTCACAGCCAGAAAGCACTGTGCTTGTCCTAGTCAGCCACGATGCCAATGCCTGTCCGAGCCATTCGCTCTGGTTCTGGGCCCTGCCCGCTGCCCGCTGACCTGCAGTGGTGTCGCCGCACCATCCAGCTGAACTCGCGCTTGCAGTCAGAGCAGTGGGTGGCCTCCGAGTCCCCAAGCCACCTCTCCTCAGCACTGAGCTTCTGCTGGAATTCCAGGGCATCTGACTTCTGCCAGAGAGCATCCTTGTCTCTGGGTCAAAGCCATATTAGAAAAAGAAAGAATCCATGAAAACAATAGAATTATCTGATTCATTTCGAAAGACTGACTCCAAATTTACCAAGACACAGAAGGAAAATTCACTTTTCCTTTGGAAACACACCCCATCTAGGGCTTCTCTGTCACCGCTCATCAGTCCCAGACTCAGCGGGACCATCTGAAAATGCGAGCCCTTAACTGACACCGCACATACGTAGGTACAGAGGAGGTCCCGGCTGTACATAAAAGGCTCTGGCAACTGCAGAGCTGCCAGCGTGGACAAGGGCCACACACTGCTCAGGCGTCTACACGACAGTGCATAAGGCCCCTGGGAGTATAAGCTGCAACGTGCTGTCATGATTACACGACAGTCTGTGCGCTGCGAGCCCGAGGACCACGGATGCTCTGCCCACTCAAATCTTAAATGTGCTTGGGGCCCTTTATGTTTTTATAGTTTACGGTTCAAATAACAACTAATCACTGCAGAAGACCAAAGATTTCCCAGCCTGAAAACCTGATGGGATGTTATCTTCCCTTCTCCTCCAAGAGAAGGTGCAGTCACTCCAGGAAGGCTGAAAGAAGAGGGGGGCTTTTCGGGAAGCTCTGGCATTGTCCACCTATGCCTGCTACGCCAGGGGGGAATTGTTCCTGCTAAATGGCCATTTTCAGGGCTTACGGCTTCTGACATGGGAAGGTTAATTCTTCCCTGCATGGAACCCCTGCCACCATCCTGAGGGTTCATGTGGCCCAGCAACACCCTGATGATCAACACCAGAGCCACTTAGGTCCTGAGAAACTGGCTCCATCACCAGCCAGGGAAGCCATACAAAACCCAGACCATTGCCCCTAAATCCAAAAGCCAGAATATGGAATTGACTGGCTTTTTAAGAACACTTGAAATTGTCAGGAAGCAGAAAGATTTGTTCTCCGGACCACATTTCTCCCAGGCAGGCCACAGCATGTCTGTTTTGTCCCAGAATGCCAGGCCCCACACCCTGGGAATGTGGGCATGCTGCCAGGATCTGGGCTTCTCCATCATACACCTCGGGAAGATGTCTGCGCTCGGAGGTCACAAAGGCCCTGAGTTCCCAGTCTGCACACTGGTGACAGGAGGGCAAAGTTGTTAAACTTCCAGTTTAGTTATAATAGCACCCTTTTGTAACCCCAAATGAATGAACAGATCTAGGCATTGCTTGTCCACGGCTGCTAACATTCAATGAAAAGGATAGTCAGGTCTTAGGTGACTCTTGAAGGGGAGACCCAGAACTACAAGCCGATTCTATGAAACGCTCTGGGCAGAAGTTTGAACCTGAGTCTGAGCAAGCCTCTAGCAGAGCAGTGCTTTTACCTCTGGCTCACTGACGGCTTGGACCCCACTCCCAGAAATCCCAATTTGGCTGGTCTGGGTGGGGCCTGGAAAGAAGTGTTTTTTTTAATAGCTCCCCTCGTGATTCTAAGGTGCAGTCACGGTTGAGGACCACTGCCCTAGTTCCAACTGTCCATTTACAGGAAATACAAAGGGTGGAAGAGCGCGTTAGGTGATGGGATGGAGAGGCAGTTGGTAAAATGCAGGCTACGGGGAAACTCTGCCAGATGAATGACCTTGTTTTTTCAAAAGTAAATTGCAAAGAAAAAAAAAAAGTTAGAGAGATGGTGGGGAAACCCATAGACTAAAAGATCTAAGAAACACATCACCACACAATGTATGGCTCTAATTTAGATCCTGATTAGAAAAAATTATAAGGCAATTGGAAACACTTTGAAACTGACTCGATACTTGATGATACCAGAAATACAGCCAATTTTTAAGTGCGGTAATAATATTGTGGTCGTTTAAAATGCAGAGTCCTTGTCTTGGAGAGATACATGCTAAAACGTTTGCGGATGAAATGATTATCTGGGATTTGCGTCAGAATAATCTGGGGACGTGGGGGAAATGGGTGGGACTCTGGATGAAACAAGATCGCCTATGAACTGAATAATGTTGAGCTGGGTAACACGTTCATGGGGTGCATTCTGTTATTCTATTTTTGCATATTTGACAATTTCCATAAGAAAAAAATTTAAAATTTTTTTGAACGGCTTGCCAGTGTTTAAAAGTCAGGCCAATTTCACATAAACATTCAGATTTCCCACTTCTCTTAAGAAGTAAGGTGATCTGGGCACCCTGGGCTTGATGCCTGTGTGGCAACAACTGCAGGGGGAACGTGCTGCGTCCTCCGCTTCCCCAAAGTGCCCTCTTGGCCAAGGTCATGCGTTTACATTAGCTGTCTGCTCCTTGCACTGGAGTTTGGGAACCCTGGTACTGGGAAGGGAGAAGTTCCCTAAGATACGAACCATCACTGATTGTCACTCTTGTGGCTCTGCACACATAGAGATTTGGAAAATAATTACATGGCAATATGAAAACAGAAACCCAGAGGAGCACTAGTGGTTAACAGTGAAATCCCCTTAGAAGGCTGCTAAGGGCCTGAGCAGACCTTGCACGTGGGGGAAAGGGGGGCGGGGCTTAACAACCGAACACACACATAAGGTGGCGGGCATTTCCCTTGAAGAGTCCTTTTAAGAAGAGCTGCATTTCCTTAAAGAAAACCGAAGCTTGGAGGAAAACCCCGGCCACCTGTTTGTCCCTTAGTCACCTGAGCAGCTCTATCAGCCGTTCCTCCAGGTACTTCTTGGTTCTATTCAGGTCATCCAGGTCAGCGAGCATCTTCTGGTCATTCTTCTCCCTGTTTGTCACCTCCTGGCAGAGTTTGTCGCAATACTCTTGGATTTTTCTCATGGCTTTTTCAAGTTCCTTCTGGGTCCTGGTAGAGAAGCAGTCAGTTTTCCCGATTATCCACTATGTCCAGCTTCCACTGTGCCTCCAGGCTGACCCAGGCCTCTAATGAGGGGTCCCGCTGCCCTCCCAGCCGTCCCCTCATCACGGGGAAGGAGCCCCTCGGCAGCACCTGCTATGCTCACGTGGTGCATTCCCCTAGCCTTGCAGACTCCTCTCACACCCAAACTCTTCATGCCCTGCCACACACACACACTCACACACACACACACACACACACACACACACACACACACACACCCAACTCAAGGGCGTCCTGGGAGGGCAGGTCGACCTCAGGTCACTGGGAGCACCTCAGGTTGAGCTCAAGTCTGCACTGCGTGGTTCTTAGGCAGGGCCTGAGGTTATGAGAGGAGCCCGATGGGGGGCTTTGCAAGAGGAAAAAGGAGTCAGGACACAAAGAACAGAGGCACAGCTCCCTGGAGGTCACCACAGAGGACCAGTCCTCCGTGAGTCTTTGGGACTCTACACATGGGGCTCAGTGCTGGGCATACAACAGGCACTCGGTCTGCACTGCCAGGGGTTCGACCTGACACCGAGGACTAAGGAATTCTGTCTGGGGCACTGCAGCCTCAGCCTACAGCAGAGGCGGCTGGCTGAGCCAGGCTGTCTCCCCATCTTGCCCACCCCACTTTCAACTCGGCTGTCCCATAAGGCAGTGGTTTTCCAAGGATGCCCTATAAACTCCCAAGGCCCAGCAAGATGTTCATAAAAGGGTCAGTAAACAGAGGGCTCCGCAGAGACAAATTAGTTTGTATCTAAGCCAGCCTTTTCACGTCCACTACAACATTGTCAGGAGGTTGTTTACTAGACAATGTCCACCAAAATGACCTCACGGGTGTACACACACACACCCACGGCTTCACACAATGAGTAACAGAAAACCCAATCCTGGGCAGATGGATTATGAAACTTTGAGCAGCTAAAACAATGGCTCTGAGATCTCATAAACAACCACAGCACTTAAAAAAGTAAAATAAACACACACACCACCAACTTGTGAAGTTCTATTTAAACTGTCATGTGAACGTGACCCGGCTAAAGGCAGCCAAGTATGAGAAGTAATGCACATCCGGGTCATGGAACATCGAACCTGTTCTGGATCTCCCGTGGGGCCTGGGCCCAGGCCTGGAAGGAGGGTGAGAGGCGGGGATGACGGGACAGGTGGGAAAGTGCAAGCCGGCCTTTGTGGGGGCCACATGCCACGTGGTCCCCGCACCCCACCCTCTCGACAAACCTGTCTTAATCAGGCCTCGGCAGGACTAGCTTGGCCCTACCAGCAGATGGGGGGGGGGGGGGCTCATGCTCACAACTCCAGGTGGCCCCCAAGCCTGACGACGGGGTGGCTCGGGGAGGCCTGAGGGCTGGCCACACGTAGGGCCATACTGTCAAGTTAAAAAAAATCACGATGGAAGGGTGACGACAGCATGATGTGCCCTCCATGGACACGGCACCAGAGAGGCTGCAGGACGCAAGCCCGTCCTGGTCCCTCACTCGCTCACTCTCAGGAGAACCCACACCTCACCCTGCGCCTCTCATTTCACAGCGAATATGAAGAGCTCCAGTCAAATCCGTAGCGGGGAAAATACACACACACGCACACACACATGCACGCACGCACAGCCAGTACCCTACAGTAAAACAGAACACAACACGATCTGTCTATATATTTTTTAGGTAGTTGGTGAGAAAACAGACTCGGGAGCCAAATGGTCTGGGTTCTAACCCCACTGCTAACACTTACATACTGTCCGACCCTGAGACGGCGACTCAACTCTTCTGAGCCTCCTCCTCCTCATCACTAAAATGGGGATAAACAATTCCATCCTCACAGGACTGTTGGGAGGATGAGAGGGGCAAACAGATGCAAAACACTCACAAACAGTGCTGCTCCATTTTAGGCATAATATTCAAGTGTCTGTGTGCTGTCGTTATTACCGTCATTGTATCCCACTATTATTGCCTGTTAGTTTTTCCAAAGCTTGACGTTACTGAACTGAAATGTGGCCAGCCAGAGATAGGACAGGAACTAAGAGGAAGGTCTGCCATCCATAGAGCGACGCTAAGCAGAATGCCAGGGTCTCTGTGGCGTGTTTCGGGTACCTGGTGTGTCTGTGGCTTTTCTTGCAAAGGCCTTCTTTAACCTGACATCAGCGGCTGACTTTCTAAATGACTGCATCCAACAGCCTCTCCTTCCCTGAAGTCACTACCGCTGGCTGCGTGGGAGGACCGTCACCAACCTGGCCAAGCTGTCCCGGAGGGCAGCTGCCTCCTCGTCCTTCTTCAGCATGGCGGCCCGGGACTCCGAGAGGTGGCTGCTGCTGCGCCTCAGCTTCTCTTCCGTATCTGCCCGGGCGGCCTGGCCCGGGACACCAGGGAGAAGACACTCAGCTTGCAAAAGCACGTGCCAGATGCCACAGGGTCACTGGCGTGCTCTCCGCCCCACCTGGCTGGGTCACTTCTAACTGGAGGGGCTTTTGTTTCTCTGTTTTTAAGTGCAAGAGGCCAAGAATCTTTGTTCTTATTTGTGGAGTGTGACACACTCCTGTTTTAATTATGTCCCCTAAGCTTCAATTGCAACTGGTTGTGGTGGCTGGAGGGACGGCAGGTATCAGAATCTCCAGGGTGAGGGTGGAGGTGGGGTGGCAGGAACAGGGTTCACCTAAAAAAAGTCACTGCCCTGAAGACAGGTTTCAGCACCACCGCTGCTCCCCACTCCGTTCCGAGTCACTGACTTAGAGAATTCCTGGGGAGAGGACTAAGGACAACTTATTTCCGTCCCATAGGGCTGGGTGAAAACCACACTTGGCAGCTTCAGCCAGGTATCCAGGGAGTGGAAAGGGACTGTGACACAAAGTCTGGGTGTCTACAACAGTGAACTGATGACGGCTTCAGCTTGGGAGCTGGAAGTCCTGTAGGGGGCCCTCCAATGGTCCAGCGAAAACCAAACCAGCTCCCCTTGCCCTAATGGGTCCACACACCGGGCCTGGGAATGAGCAGGCAGAAGGCGCCACACTGACTCGCCGCCCAGGCAGCCCGGGGGGCCAGCCACTGCGCAGGCTCCCGGAGCGCACTCCCCTGGGCCGCACAGGCCGGGCCTACCTCCAGCTTCCCCACCGCCTCCTGGGCGGCCTGCAGCTGCCGGCCTTGGTCTTCAAGCTGGCCCCTGAGGTTCCTGCATTCTTCACTGGCGGCCTGGAGAGACAGGGATTATAGAAGTTGGGTCCTTGTCCAAATGGGTGAAAACAAGCTACCCCTCCATTTTTTCCCCCAAACTCAATAAGCTTCAGGCTTCATTTGGTAACAAAATCCTTCAAGCTTCCTAAGAGACTTAGCTTGGTACCCAAGCTTAGAATTTCATTTCTGCAACAGAAAAAGTGGCCTATGAGCTGCATGGAACTGCACAGGATGGGGACCCAGGGTGGGAGACACGTCTGTGGGGACAACGCAGTAACTGCCTAAGAGCAGAGGGTCAGGAGTGATCCAAGTGCACAGACCTGGTACAGACAGACAGGCGGTAAGCACTGGAACCAGAGCCCCAAGGCCGCGCTGCCTGTACCCTCGCTCTTCAGCCTTTTTCTCTGTGCAGGATCAAAGGCACATGGGAACCGCTGTTCTCATGACTCGTCTATCCCCAGGGCCTTGGGAAACCTAACTGTCACGCGCCTGCCATCAGGATGGCACCTGAAGGGACAGAGAGCCCAGGGACAGGACTCGAGGCAGCCAGGAACTGCTGCCATTCTGCAGTGGACTCTAGAGGCTCCGGCAAGGGTCTCAAACTCACATGCCCACAGGGGCTGGGCAAGTACAGAAAGGAGTGTGAGCAAACAGCAGACGATGCCTCCTTGAAAGTGGGCAGCCCCACTCAGCTCCTGCTGACTCCTGCCATGGGGGCATGCGGACGCAGGCTCTATGGTCTCCCAAGATTTCAAAAGCCCCCAAACTGGATTTGTAAACATCCTGCTCTTTACAAGCTGGCTACTAATTTAAAAACAAACTTGTCTGCAATGGCCTCGAGTTTAGAGTTCTGGGCTAAGGCATCACTCCCAGAGCTGCGTCCCTAACGTTCCTGCAGGCAGGAGGAAGCTGGGCTACGACAGCAGGACAGGACCTTGTCTGCCTGGGTGCCATGGGCCACATGGCTGCAGGTGCATCCTATCCTCTCGTGAAGTCACCAGGCATGGCTGCAAAAGACAGGTGCCGCCCGGATGGTCAAGGCCAGGGTTACCTTAAGTTTGCTCTGGTAGTCCATGATCTCAGTGCTCAGCTGGAACTTGAGGGTGTCGAGCTCCTGGTGTGCAGTCTCCTGGAGGCTCTGGGCCCGCTGCTCAGCCTGGGCCAGCTGGGCCCGCAGGCCAGGCAGTGAGCTGGCCGCCTCCTCGGCCCCCCTCAGCTTCTCCTGCAAGCTCTCCTTCTCTCGCTGCAGCCCTGCCACTTGGTGTTCCAGGCCCTCTCGCTCCCTGGAGGCTGCCTCTTTGGCATCCTGGAGCTCCCGGGCGGTGCAGGCCAAGGCCCCCTCCATCCGCTCTTTCTCTGCGGTCAGCGCACAGACCTGGATGCCCAGCTCAGCTGTGTCTGTGTTGGCCCGGTGCAACTCCTCCTGCAGCTCGGCCTGTTCCAGGTGGGCTTCCTGGGAGGTGCATTTCGCCTGGGACAGCTCGTCCCGCAGGGCCTGGAGCTCCTCCACCCTCAGATGGGGCTCGTGGGCCCTCTCGTCCTGCAGCAGCCCTTCCTGCTCCGAGCACTGCAGCAGCTCCTGCACATGCGCCCTGTTGAGGGCTTCGTTCTGTTCCTTGAGTTGCTGCACAAGGGCCTTGTGTTCCTGCAGCGCTGCCTCAGCCACACTCAGCTGGCTCTGCACTTTCTCCTGGTCACCCAGGGCTGCCTGCAGTGTGGCCCGGAGGTCCACCACCTCAGCCTGCAGTCGCTGGGCCTCCCCCTGATGGCCCTCCTGGGCAGCTAGCTCATGGGATGCGTTTTCTTGAGGTGGACCGAGCCCCTGGTGACGCTTTTCTGCTGTGAGGGTCTCAATCAGCTGGGCCTGCTGTTGGCACTGGCTCTCCAGAGCCCTGCGCTCCCCTTCCCGGGCCTCTGCCAGCTGCTGGCTCTGCTCTAGCTGCTCCCGCAGCTGCTGGCACTCGGCCTCCTTGCTCTGCAGGGCAGCCTCCTTCTCTGCCACGTGGGCCCTCATGGTCTCCTTGGCCTTCTTCACAGCCAGGAGGCTTGCTTCCATCTGGTCACCCATGTGCCGGATGCTGGCCTGCTCGGACTCCAGGGAGGCCAGGGAGCCCCGGATGGCCGCCTCGCGCTGCTGCAGCACCTGGTAGTCAGCTTGCAGGGCCTGCAGCTTGTTCTCCAGGAGCTGGTTGAGCGCACGCACACCCTGTAGCTCGTTCTCCAGCTCCCTGTTGACCTGTTGGAGCACCTCCTCCTGGCCGCTCGCTGGCATTTCTGTATCGTCCGTCGTTCCCTCCTGTTCCTCTGGCTTCTCGAGGGGCTGTGGCTGGGTGGCGTCCGGGGGGCCCAGAGCCTCACTCTGGTCCCCTGCCACAGGCAGATCTGGGCCTGGCTGCCCAGCAAGCAGCTCCAGCATCCCCACCTTCTGGCTGAGGTGGTCTTTGTCCTGGATGAGCTGCTTCTTCTGCTCCTCCAGGTCACTCACATGCTGGCTCACCTGTGCCAGCTGCGTCTCGAGGAGCTGCAGCTGCCGGGTCAGGGACCTGGCCTCCTGCTCCAGCAGCTTCCTCTCCTCTCGCTGACGCTGCTCCCCCTGTCTTGCCTCCGCTAGCTCTTCCTCCAGGGAGCTCAAGTGGGCCAGCGACTCCTGCAGCCGTCGCCGGAGCTGGGATGTCTCCTGTCCCTTCTTGGACAGCTCCTCCTGGAGCGGCGCCATCTCCCTCAGAAGCCGCTCCAGGCCGGCCCGGGCCTCGTCCTTCAGCTGCAGCTCCTTGGCCAGCTGCTCCAGCTGGGCACTCTGCTGCCTGTTGAGCTCCTGGACCTTGGTGCTCTCCCCTTCTAGAGCTCGAAGCTTCTCCCCCAGCTGCTGGATCTCCAGGGCCAAGTCACTGGGCGTGGGCTCCTGCTGCCCCTTTGTGTCTAGTGCCACATGCGCCTTCTGCTCAGCTGCGCCCGGCAGGTTCCGGACATCGGCTGGAAGCTGGTTCCTCCTGCCCAGGGAGTCCCGTGTGGCCTCGAGCTCCTGCACCAGAGGCTGCAGTATGGATTCCAGCTGCCGCACAGCTGAGTGCGAACCCTCCTCCTTCACCACTGCAGCCACCTCCAAGACCTGCAGGCACTTCTGCAGCTCCTTCACCGTGTCCTGGGAGGCCTGGGTGACTTCCCACTGCTTTTGGAGCTCGGCCACCATGCAAGTGAGGCGAGCATTGTCCTCAGCTGCAGCACGACCCCTCTCCTTCTCCATGTGCAGCTGCTCTCCCTGCAAGCTGATGGTCGCCTTCAGCTCCTGGTTCTCCCTGTCCAGCTGCTGCATCCGCTCCTGCAGCTGCTTCTCCCGCACCTCCAGCTGGTCCAGCTCCACCCGCATCTCGTCAAAGCCCTCCAGGGCCTCGTTGTTTAAGGGGCTGTTCAGGTCAAAGCTGGAGCCCATTTCCTGAGTCTGGGGAGGAAAAACCAAAAACAGGTGGCTTTGGGATGAAGCTACTTGGAAAAGCTTTACCATTTAATGAGAACAGAAGTAAAAATACAGCAACTCCGTGACCTAAGGTGAGTCTACCAAGCTATTCAAAGGACTAGAACCCCTTTGCTCACAGCACCTGCCAAAGGAGGTCAGCAGCACATCCCAAGGACACATCAGCACACAGGTGAGCTCAACTGAGACTCAGAACTGCATTTCCCATCTAGCCTCCTGTAGCTTTGGTAATATAGTGGATGTCGGCTCTTAGATAAATTAAGTTACATTTAAACTACTGTTCACCACTGCACCACACCCACAGCTGCTGTGATTGAACCACAAAATAGGGTAAAAGGTTAGTCTACTCCTAATGCTGCTTACGTTGATTATTTTTATTTTGCTTGTTGATTAATTTCAGTGTTCTTTCCCACAAAACTATAAATAGCTATGATACATTCACATTTCTAACAAAATTAACAAAACCAACCCTTACCCACTAGTTTACTGAGCACTTGCTCTGTCAAGCGTTCATGCATGTGTGCTTCCTCACTCAATCCCCACCACCCCCGATCAGCGAGAGTGCTTTTTATAATCCCCGATTTACGGATGAGCGAGCTGGAGCTCTGAGAGGGTAAGTCATCTTCCCAGGGTCACACAGCTGGGAGGTGAGAGTCGGGATCTGACTCTGCCGCTTTTCACCCCAGTGCTGAACTGCTTTTAGCACTTAATTTTTCAAAGGCCTAATGAGTTCTTTCCGGTTATAAACACCTGGACTCTGGGAAACACGGGGCATAGCTGAGGGTTTATGTGGCTCTGGCTGGAACCACAGGTGTCTAAGAACGCCACCCTGAGCCGCGAGGGGCAGCAATGTGCCCTGGCTGACCCTGCAGCCAGGCACTCGGCAGCCTTTCCGACAGTACCTGCAGGTAGCTGCTCAGCAGGCTGCTCATGCTGGAGCTTCGGCTGGGGGGTTTCCACATGTAAGCCGAGGAGCCAGCGGCCAGGGTCCTCCTGTGGGGCACAGAACAGACATACCTGGATCAGAGCCAGGAACACACACACACACTTGCATGTGTGAAGGCCTTGGTTGTCACTAGGCAACCAGGTAGTGACAGGGGGCAATGTCTTCCCAGACAGTATAAGAAGGCAAAACCCAGCAGTTCCCACCAAAGAGCACATTTCCGTTGGGTCTGTAGCAAATGGGCCCCATTGCTAAAGTGAAAACATGACGGCTTTCCCCTCAGTGCCAAAAAAGAACTAAGTGAACGTAGTATTTTGTAATTTTTGGTTTAAATTTTTCTTAAGTTTTGGTGCCTGCCATAGTCGGTCTGTTAGTGAGGAACGAGTAGCAGTCAACCTGGTAAATACAGGTCACACTGGGCTTAGGAGCCCATGGTCACCGCTTTATAACTACACATGTGTAACGTGGCTGAGAGACCTGCTTCTGAGTCGTTCTGGTAACTGCACTGGACGGTGTAGACAGAACATTTCCCTCATTGCAGAAAGTTCTATTTGACAGCCTAGAAACACGAAGCCTTGTATAATTCTCGTTTGGTAGGAACAGTGCAAACTAAACATTTTTATTTAACCAGAAGCTTTTCCTTAAGCTACAATGATTGCATTTTTAAAAACTTATTGGTGTCCACAACCCAGCAATTCCACTTGTCAGAATCTACCCTAAAGACAGCCACCTATGCGCATAAGGAGACATATGGGGGCACTGTTGGCAGCACTGTCATGGTGGAGAAAGTGGAACCAGTCTAGCTCTGTGCTGCTAGGGAAACAGATAAAACGTGGCTTATTCGCACAACAGAATACTCCATACCAATCTTTTTTTGTAAAGGGCCGGGTGTAAATATTAAGGGCTTGCAAGCCTTATCTGTCACAACTCCTCTGCCACTGTAGCATGAAAGCAGCCAGAGACAACACGCAAACGATGGGCGAAGCTGAGTTACACACAGCCCTATGGGCCGTGGTTGCTGACCACTACCCTACAGCTATAGAAGTCTGTGGGCAAATACAGATAAAATCTCAAAAACAATGTGGAGTGAAAAAAAGCAAGGTGCAAATGGTTAGCTACCTCATGATTCCATGTATGCAAAATAAAACTATATACACAAATAAAACATTTATGGATACACACATAGTAAAAAAATTCTTGCCTAAATTATCAATGGATGCTAAAACTAACAGATGAGAGAGGTATTAAAAAAAACAGGATAACAAACTAATCTCAAAGTATCTTACTACAAGATACATATTAATTACAATAGGAAAAACAGTCACTTTAATAGAACCGTGGCAGACCCCACTTTAACCAAATTATCATGGTTAACCGTGCTCATAATGAAACAAATGAGCATCCGGTGTCTCTGGATATTATGAATGGAGGACACAACATTTGAAGTTGTGTCCTTGGAAGCATCCTTCCAAAAATGCTTAACCCTAAATTTAATAACGTGGTGTGGGGACAGAGCCAGGAGTACAGTTTCCAGGCTCTCGGCCTCACATGGAAAGGTGCTGGCTCAGGTAGTAAATGGCCATCAACTGTGATTGGATGGCCATCAGCTGTGGCTAGTTGGCTGTCAGCTGTAACCAGTGAGCCATTGGCCACTAATATAACTGCCGTGGCTACACTAGCAGAAAATGGGGGCTAGCAAGAAGGTGGTGGCTGAGCTAGTAGGTGGCGGAGTGCAGATTGCGGATCATGTGGCGCCTGCCTCCTGTGTCTCCAACCCAGCTGCCAGCGAGACTATACTGGTATGACTCCCCTATCTATGGCTCCGTGGGTGTTCCTTTTTGGCCTCACCATGTCCTGCGTTCTTATGTGGGGAGCGGGACCAGAGACCCCGTATGACACCCTGCATGACATGTGGAAACGCTAGACAAACTCCCATAATGAACGTTTTACAAAATAACTGACTTGTGCTTTTCAAAGACTGAGATACTGTTCCAAGTTAGACTGTTCTGAAACAGAGACATAAAAATTAACTGTAACATGTGACCCTAGATTATAGAAGACATTATTGGGATAATTCTCAATATTTAAACAAGGTCTATAAATTAAATCGCGGTATTGTTATTGATGTTAGTTTCCTGATTTTAATAACTGTACTGAGGTTAATAAGAGGATATCCTTGATTTTAGGAAATACACAATGAAGTGTATTGGAGGAAAGGGGAATCGAGTCTATAACTTACTCTCCAATGACTTAGGAAAAAAACAACATGTATACATAAAGAATAAAACACCTGTGGTAAAATATTGATAGCTGGGGAATAGAGGGAAGGATAGATGAGTACTCTGTACTACTTTTGTAGCTGTTCTGTAATTCTGAAATAATTTCAAAATTAGAGTTTTAAAAAGGACACATGAAGTAAATATGGCAAAATGTTAGCTATTAATTCCTGGTACGTGGATATCATTATCTTCAGTACTATTCTCTACATTGGAAATATTTCCTAATACAAAATATGAAAAATTTTAGAAACCTCATTCACAGAAAGTAAACAAAACAAAGAATGCCGGTCTTAAGTTTAACTCGAGTCCATGCCCTGGCCCTGCTGTCCACCAGCTGGGTGACTCTGGGCAAGTGTCTGCACTCTCTGAGCCTGTTTCCTCCCTCCCGGAGTGGTCGTGCGGATTCAGTTGGATGGCGTGTTGAGTGCTATCCTGTGTAAGGAGAAAACACAGCAACCCCTCCAGCAACCCTTATGTGAAGGGCTGTAGCTTTCACTCCCTCTCTTACTGCCTGGAAGGCCTCCATGATAACTCCCTAAGAGCACAAATGGGAAAAAGCCCACCTGCTCTTCCCAGGCTGTCATGACAAGTCCCTTAACACATTTAAAAACCTCAGGTTTAGTATATGAATCTCCACTGACTCATACCTCCTGGTCAATTAGGTTAGCGTAAGGTTAGGGCCCAAATGTTATTCTGAGTCACCATTCAACGAAGTCTCAGGTCTGTAAAATGAGCAGGTATATGAGTTGCAAACCTTTATGTAATTTACTAAGCAAACAATAGTGCTTTGAGTAGACTAGAGGTGATCTTCAAACTTCAAACATCTCTTCTCCCTTTTAAACCAAGCAATTCGTCAACATACCTGGCAAATGTCGGCCAGGCAGCATCCAGGTCATAGCCCCGTGATGCCAGGTCAAACTGAATGTCCGTCAGCTCATAGAGCTGGCCCACAATGTCGGAGCTCAGCCTCGGCTTCAGAAAGGGGCTTCTTGCATAGTACCAGTCACTGCAGAGACACAGAACAAGGTAGTGCTCACAAGACTGATACAGACCAGAAAAGAGTGAATTTATCAGTCCTGTCAGTAGGACTCTGCCTCACCCAGTTCTAACTCAGGTTACTGAATTACAGACAGACACACGCGACCCCCGCCCCCAATTTGCTTTTTACTGCAGGAACACAGAAGTCTCAAATAAAGAGACTTCTTACTCTTGAAAGAAATTGCTGAAATGAATTAGATACTTATTCATTTATTATTTCCATCACATCTAGGTCCCAAAAAGGATCTGAGAAACTTTAAATCTCAATTACCTGCCAAGAAAGGGTAATTACAGGGGAAAGAACACTTCCTTTCTGAAACATAACCTCATCTTCTATTCCTTCTGGAGAACTCGGTACAGGACACCAAACTCACCACTAATTTCTGTCCCGACACCAGTTTAAAGGGGAAGGAACAGAAGATGAACTGTGACGTACCGGCTCTTTCACTTCCCATGAGGTGATGGGAATTTAAAAGGACAACGTTGGTGAGTTTACAGAGCTGCATGGCTGTTGTCTGTGGACTCTGACACACTGGAGCCAAGCTGTTTAGGATGGTTTTCACCAAACACCCAGAACAAAATAACCTTCACATCAAGCATGTGAAGGTTCTCGACTCACGTGAATGCACAACACCCGTCACACGTGCGAGAAACACGTCTTTATGCAAATCAATCTTAAAGGTAACAAAATGAAACCAAGTATTTTTCCCCAACAGGTCTTTCTTTTAGCATTCAGAAGTGATTTCTTTCTTTGAGGAACTGGAGAAATGCTCCCGGAGGAGAGGGGAGACAGAGCTGGCAGAGGGGCGCTGGGCAACCCGAGATGCCGCCCGTCAGTGCCCTGTCAGGACCTTCCCCCAGCTTTACACCCTCAGTCCTGCCTCCCCCTTCCCTCCCCCCAGGCTTCATCACTACCAGCACCGAGGGTCCCTAACTGGTCACCCATCACAATCTCCGGGGAGCCCAGACACACCCAGCAGGCGCTGACTCCCTGTCTCGGGTGAGGCTCCAGGCTCCATGGTGTTAAAACCCCACCGCTGATGCTGCCGAGAGGCCAAGGCTGCAATCCACTGGGTCCAGGGTGACAAGTGGGGTGTGTCTGTCCATTCATTAGCGCCAGCACCATGGACATGCTCTCTACCAGGAAAAACTACTTGGCACTAGGAGTTAGGAGACCTGGACCCAAGCTCCTGCTTTACAACTCAGCATCGCTGGGGCCTAGAGAAGGGCTTTAGGCTCTCTGAGCCTCCGTTTTCTCACCAGTAAACCTCAGTGCTACCTGCCCCATGTGTGCCAAGGACCGTGGTAGGGACAGGTAAGAGAGGATGACAGATGTGGAAGGGCTTTGCTTGTGCCAAGGTGCCACACAAACAGGCATGCAGTTGTCCTTACTATTAATGAGGGGACTCCGATTCATTTCTGAATGGTATGGGGGCCATCCCAGCACCTGAAGTATTTACCTGGTCACTTTGACGTTCATGAAGCACTGCTGTAAGGTGTCTGCCAAGCTCTGGTGCACCAAGGAGTAGCGAATAAATGCTCTTCCTTTTCCCAGAGACGTTCGCAGCTGGAAAAAGTAGATCACATAGAAATGAAGAGCTGTTGGCCTAACTAGAGACCTGGCCTCACAGACGGCTTGAATGAAACAAAAACAGGGCAGAAAATGTCACATTGGCTTCACTCATGTCCCTCAAGTGACACGAAATGTTTGATAATGTCACCGCACAGCCTGAAGTGGGCGGACTTCTTGCAGGCCTCCACCCAGAACCATCTGCAGACCCCAGCAAGCGTGTCCAGGAAGCCAGGTTCGCAGGAGGCTCGCCAACCTCTGTGGACTCCACAAAGGGGATCCGCCCTCGATGCTCCATCAGAATCTCTGGGTTTGGAGTCAGAGATGAAACTGTATGATTTTTAACTTGAAGTATTTAGAATATACCTTGGAGGTAAAGGAAGGGCTTCTCACACCAGAAGTGAGCTTGAGTGAGAGATGGTCTCAGTTTGGCTAATGAGGGTGGGGGGGTGGGGGGCAAAGGGCAGACTTGATAGATGTAGAACTGCTTCCTGAGTCCTCAGGAAACCATCAGTAAAACCCACGTATCTATTAATGCTTTCCTCGGTGGGTTTCTTTTCAGCTGCATTTAGTCAAAGATGCCCAGGGAGTGAGAGCAAAGGGTGTCTCTAAGTGGCCGGTCACACTGGGGTAACAAAAACATGGGCATGCTTCTATTTCAGGAAGTCTGCGGTGGACGGTGCAGGCCTGTCTTCGGAACCTCTCCCCACTATACCAAAACATGATTTCTAAAGAAGTTTCTGGAAGCTCATTGTGATGGAGGTGGGGTATGCTGGTCAGAGACTCTGCCAGCTGTGGACACACAGCCACCAAGATGGATGGGATCAAGGGGACAGCCAAAAAAGAGACGTGAGACCAGTTTGCAAATGAGGACTCATACTCTTGATGTTTTAGCCCCAGAAGCTCAAGGTAAGTAGGCAGGAATTCAAAAGCTCTCAACCTACCACAGGTGCCTGTTCTGTCAGGCTCTGGCTCTGAGTGGGGTAAGCAGAGACCCACACCCGCCTTACACTTCAAAGGTCAGCTACGTTTCACTTGCTGGCAGGGGAAGAGGCAGCAGTGGTTTCATCAAGATGGCCATAACCCTCCACACTATTAAGAAACCAACTACGGCACTGCATTGAGACAGGAAGTAAGTGGTACAGCCTTGCGCCTTGGAACATTAATGATGGTGTAAACATCCAAGTATAAAACATCTTTTAGCTCAGAGCTATTGCTGACTGAGGAAACGACACCACAAGATGAAATAGTTCTAAAAAACAAAAAGGTGTGAAACCTCATGAACTAGAGAGGCTGTAAGGTATTTCTCCCTGTGAGCTTTGTGGGTATGAGGTAAAGTCAGGATGTCTGGGAACGAAGGTGGGAGGCAGCCTGACCCCAGCTTTGTAACAACCCCAATGGCATGGCTGCAGACAGCTGATCATGACAGATGATGCCCAGGGGAGAATCTTGATGGCATCCCCATATACAAATACTTTTTCCACTGAGGAGTGAGGTTGAGAACAAAGTGTTCAGTGGTGATATTAGAAACTCAGGCAGCAAGAACAGCTGAGCAAGGCATTGTGAAGCGAAGCATGTCAGTCATACACACCCCCCCAGGCCCACAGAACCAAGTAAGAACCTCGTATAACTGCCCATGTCTGCAAGCTCCCAAGAGAGGGGTGTGTCCTTATTAGCAAAACGGCCATTGTAACAGCATTTGGAACATCGGATTTTTTTAATGGAAAACAAGTGAGTCCATATTTTTAATCAGGCCTATTAACTGAATTTATTAGATATATATAAAAAGGAGCTATTTATTTTATGAGGTCTTTTTAAACATCTCTTGGGGAAGAGAACAATAGTTCCTGTGTATTCCAAATGGAAATACTGCACAGCCTTTTTATTTTTTTGAGATCATGGATCTGCTTTCATTACCTAATTCCTTAAAATTTTCAGCGTTTAATCGGAACTCACATGTACTATATCAGGAAGCGATACAACAGCAGCAAAGGACAGGGAAGTCTGCAAGCTACGCCAGGGCCGATTGTGCTTTAAGCCAGGCCACTGCGCCAGGAGTGGATGCCACGCTGCACCCTGGTTCTGATCTTGCCCGCTGTGGAGAGACGGGTGCAGTCCGGGCTGAGCCCAATCTGTTCTGAACCTTTACAAGTGGCTGATTAGAGCCTTGGGCTGTTTCAGCCCAAATGTCTGCCTCCCGCCCCAAGGGGCCTGAGGGACCCAAAGATACATCTCATCCATGAACGTTTACGTTTACCTTCTGGCTTATTGGCCTGGATGGCACTTGATTACTGATTGGAGTTAACCCAGGTGTCCAGCAGCCCCTCCTGCCTGCAGGGCGGAGACTGCTGGGGACTTGGTTAACTGTAATCAGTGTTCAGGAAGCCCAGGGACAGCCCGAGCCGTTCCTCACAATGGTGCCCCACAGAGCAGAGCTGGCAACAGAGACGAGCTGACTGGACCCTACGGGAGGCAGAGCTTATGCCAGCCACACCCACCAAGGATCGCACAGGTTTTGCTTCTAGAAGTCAGTTTTTCTGGCCTTGCATTGTCTAAAGGTTTGACTGCATTATGAGAAAAGAAGAGGAAACTAGCTAAAAAGCAGATGTAAGCATTTCATAACCCTGGACAATGAGTATTAAACTAAATCTATTTCCAGACTTCAGCTGTTTGAGTCGTAAAGGTGAAGGCTTCAGTTGCTCTGAAGACTGGAAGAAAACGACAATGAGAACTAGGCTTCTGGGGGGAAGGGCGACAATGAGAACCCTCCCGATTTCTGCTGCATTAAAACACTGCTCCACACCGTGCACCCGAGGGTCCCCAGGCACGACCTCACAAGACGCTACATGGACATTAAAGAAATGTGCAGAACAAACTCTTCCAAGCCAGGGTCTCTCCTCATTTTCTCCGGTGTCAGAGGGTGCAGCTGGTGGAAAATATCCAGCCCTCAATGTCAGCACATGTGTCATCCTCTATAAGAAGAAACCCATCCGGCTCCAGTCCCCCCAGAACACCTGACTCCGTGGCCTTTGCAGGAGGCCAGCCAAGGAGCACATCTGCTGGCTTTCAAGTGACTTTCAACTTAATGACAAGATACTGAAAAGATGAACAGTATAAACCTTTAGGTCTCCTGCCCTAAATCTCGGGGGTGAGCACTCCCTAACGTGCAAAGTTCTTTACTCGCAGATGGACTAGGTTTATGAGAAAGGGAAAGAGATTCATATGGAGTGGCAGGTGGGAGAGAGGCAGAAAGGAGAGTGAGAGGATGAATGTTGCTGCTTTGGAGTTTTGTAAAACAGCAAAGCCACGACATTCTGCTCTTGAGGGGCTCAGCACTCACTGCGTAGCATGTCAGCATTTTAAGAAATGACTCATTTCAAATCCAAGTTCCCTAGGCAAACCGTAGAGAAACCAACCTAGCAAACGTTAAGAATTTTCTCTAAGAAACTGTTTTTTTATAGAAAGGTGGAGGTGTCCTGTGCTGTACACGTCTGAGGGGCACCAAGAGCCAACCAGTGTGAACAGCCCACCCTGACAGGCAACGTGTGGGTTGTGATGTAACAGCAGCGCCAGGACCCGGCCATTCCTCAGTCATCACTGCTCACACCGGGCTCCCCGAGCTCAGCGGGCACTGAGCATGCCGGGACTGGACTTCCTCACTTCTTTACCACCATACACCCGACCTCCTCACTCGACTGCCTGCAGCAAAGGCCTCTCTGCAAGAGACGCGTCAGGCGCAGGAGGAAGACTTGAGGTCCTTGGCTGCTCACCTCTGAAATAGACTTGACGAATCGTATCCCATCATTGGCTCCTTTCACCCTGGCCAGGCAGGCACAGAAGTAATCCCAATAGTCCTTCTTGTTGCCCAAGAGGGTCGCCTTCTCTTTCTGATCGAACTGGGGAGGGAAAAGGACAGAGAAAGGAGGTTCAAACCCGCTGCTGTTCATCCCACCATTTAAATGATAAATAATGATAGCTTCTGGGGTGGCCGGATGGCTCAGTTGGTTAGAGGGCGAGTTCTCAACAACAACGTTGCCAGTTCAATTCCCACACAGGATCGTGGATGCGCCCCCTGCCACTAAAGATTGAAAACGGCGACCAGACTTAGAGCTGAGCTGCGCCCTCCACAACTAGATTGAAGTACAATGACCTGGAGCTGATGGGCCCCTGAGAAACACACTATTCCCCAATATTCCCCAGTAAAACTTAAGAGTTTAAAATAAATAAATAATAATAATAGCTTCTTAGTTGCCTAGCACTGGGCAAAGCACTTCACTGGCATTATTTTCATTTATTAGCAAATGAAGGTGTTTTAACTCCCAATTTACAGATGAGGAAACTGAGGCTAGGAGAGGTTAAGTAACTATCTCAAGGTCATACAACTAGTAAGATTCAGGAATAATAGCACCCCCAAAAAGATTTATCCATTAAGAGACCTCTGTGCACAGAGTTGGGTGGAAGACCACCAAAGTTGTGATCTTTGATAAAGATATGCAACAACTTACGACAGAGAAATACATGTGCCAAATCTTAAGGGCAATGTGAACAGTGTTAACTACATCTCAACTTAAGGAAATGAGTAAGTGGCATTTTATCCCAGTTACTCATGTTTTAATATACACACAATAAATTCAAATGTCAGCTATGAGTCATTTCAAATCCAAAACCAAAATGAGCTGGTTGGAAAAAAAAGGTCCATAAACACGTTCACAAGGTAAGACAGAGAGCGAGTTGAAAAGGCACATGAAGGGTGAGTCCGTCAGCACGCTGGGGGCGTCTCCGCCAGTGGGCTTCCTCCTGTGTACTTCGGTGGGACGTGGCGTTGCAACCTGAGGGTGTTCAAAATGCATAGGTATGTCTTTCTCTAACGTAACATTTTAGAGCATTTTTTCCTGATCATATGCATATACAGTTAGGAAATCTGGATTAAAAAAAATAGAAAAAATTAGAAACTATAATGCCTAACACCACCACTCGAAGATAACTTCTGTTAACAATTTGATCCATTTCCTTCCTGCAGCTGCCTGTATTCTTCCACGCCTGCAGCGTTCTATAGATCTGTTTCTTGAACCAAGCAGACACATGCATTAGGCTGTGGGCGTGTTAAAACTTCCTGAGCTGACCTCAAAGCTCCTGATTTGGGGGGTCACGGTGGGAACCAAGAATCCATTCCTAACGTGCTGCCAGGGGATGCCTGTGTGGCTGACCCTGGGCTGCTGGTCGTGTGGGCCGTGATGACGGCCGCAGTAATTCACGTTTAATCCTGCCTTGCTTAGCTCCACCTTCAACACCTCAGCCACCCGCGGAGGACAGAATCTGATGAAAACATAGTCCACTCTGGATTGCAGACTCCGAGCACACTTTATTGACTGTGGGATAGATACCAGTATCACGAGCAGAACACGAGGGCCGTCTCAGGCTCAGCACACAGGAGCGAGCGTTAGCTTATTACGCAGCACACGCTCCTACCCCCACTAACTGCAACATCCCACACCACTCACATCCAGCTCAAACCCCTCGACACAGTAGAACACATTCTGACAGCAGTTGCAATACTCAGGGGGACACACAAATGCCTCCTAGGGTGCAGCCCACAGTGGGCTGTGGAGGATAAGTCAGGAGAGCATCAAGGACCCCGCCTGCGTATTTAACTTCGTCAGGAGCCCAATCTGACAGTGACTCCTTGACATTGAACATCTTCTTTCTCCGGCGGGTCTCTGGCACCTGGTAGTATGCAACACCAGTCAATTCCAGGGCAGCTGGAAGGCCAGGAGACCCACCCAGGGCATAAATGCCTTTCCCTTCCAGCACCAAAGACAAGTCAAGAATGCAGAGCAATTACAGAAGAGCCAAGAATTGCATTTTGAGCTCTACTCTAATCAAAGAACAAACCATAAACACAATCCCCAGATAAAAACAAATGCAAGCTAACCCAGGGTAGCCCTAGCGGCCCTAAGCAATCTCAGTGATAATGGAAAAACACAAAGTCTCCCTCTACCACGGACCCTGCTGTGGAAGCCCTAACCTTGCTGGAGTCAGAATTCTTACAGGACTGGGGCCTAACACTTTGAGCAGCAAGGCTCTAAAAATAGGGGCCTCTGGATAATTTTCAGAGGGCCCACACACTCCTGGAAAATGTGCGATTGGTTGTATAGACACACACACATATGCATGTTTCTTTGGGAGATATTCCATAGCTTTCACCAGACTCTCAAAGGGAGACGTGACTGCCCCAATGTTAGATCTCTGCTATACAGTGACCTTGCGACCTCTGCCTTACGCTGACCTAAATCTCTAAAGAATGTTCTGGATTCTCAAATCATCCTAAGGGGCAACATTCCGATTCCCCAGTGGACAGCACTTGGTGGCGTGACCTTCAGTCTGACAGGACTTAATGCCCCATTGAGCTTTCAGGACCACATCCTGAATGCTGATGAGTCACCCAAGAGGGAAACGAGACAGCAGAGCAGAAATCAACACATCACAGGAGTCACTTACTTGAAGGAGATACTCAAGTTTGTAAGAAAACTTATGCAAGCTGGTGCTGTCATCTGTGATGGGTTCCCCTGCTTCCTTAAATTCTTTGCTTAGTTCTGTCACAGCATCTTAAAGACAACAAATAGGAACGTGTTATCAAATGGTGATCGACCTCAGGGAAGTGAGAGAAGCAGAGTAACTCCAGGAAGCACGAGGAGTAAGTGGTCAGCGACGGCACAGCAGCTCAGAAATGTGAAGGATGTCAGCATCCATGGGACGCTGGCTAAGCTCCCACAGTGGTGACAGCCCACCGGTCCTTCGCCACAGCTCGCTGGCTGGGCACAGTTCTGGGCCGTCCCTGTAGGGCCACCACGTAGGCCTTGTAATTTGCATGCAGTATTTGGTCCACACATGTTGGCTGCGTGGATGAGTCATGCGGAAGTCCCCCGATACTGACCCAGAAATCTCTATCCTTTACTGCGGCCATGCTTCTTGTTGTCCTTCACTCATTCTACTGCTCAGGACAGGGGAGTCCAGGCTGCAGAAGACCAGAGTATGCAAACACTAGACTAGCAATGACAGTCCCAAGAAGGACAACAGTAGCTGCTAGCTGCCTGCCTGTTAGGGCCTGGCTTTTGCATGTCTTTCTCACTTAATACAGCACTGCGACAGGGAGTGCTTCATGTCAACAAACCTGAGCTGCAGTTGACTTTAAGGTGATCCCAACTTCAGAGCTATCAAAATATGACAAAAAATAAAATATATATCAAAAAATAAGTACAACTTAGAATTCTGCAGACGAGGCACTCACGGAGGTGAGCGCTTGGCCCAAGATCACGGATGGCAAACAACACAGCTAGAATAACAACCTTGGTTTTCTCAAGGGCTTGGACTCCAGAGCCCCCCCATTCACTTCGGAGATAATTTACCTCCCTGTGCAGAAACGGGGAAAATCCCCCTTTGACCCTCACTCCCAGCCTCTGCTGTGGGACTGCTAGAAGCTGGGTTTCAATTAGAACTTGGAAAAATGTCTCTAGCTGAGATGGTTGGAAAATGCTGGACAAACAGTCTTCTTAAAAAAATAGATATTTAAAAAAACCCAAAGAAAAAAACTAAAACAAATAGACAAAAATCTATCTTCTTCTCTGATAACTCTTAACAGAAAAGGAGGCCGAGCCCCTGACCTCAAGCACCGTGGCTACAGAGCAGGTCTGCCCAGGACACAAACTGAGCCCGAGCTGCTCAAGTTTAATTAACACTGACCCCGCAGGCCAAGGTCAGCTAACAGCAAAGACCGGTTCTTAGGACTGATTCCTACAAGTGATTGTTGCCCAGTTGTGCCCTATTAGAGGTGTCTGCTGTGGCTGGCACAGAAAGTTGGGGACCCAGGGGTTGGAGAAGACACGCGCCCTTCCTCCTCCACCCTCAGGCTGGCTTAGTGCTCAGAACCTGATCTGGGAACTCCTGAGATTTTGACAGCGCGAGCCTTGGATATGAAATACCAAGTTTCTAGCTCTAATCTCTGATAAAGCAAATGCATTCCTTAGGAATAATCTTAGCTTCACATGAATTATTTGCTTCTGCCAACAACCTTGAGCAGTGGGTGTTATCATCAAAGCTAACACTGTGCCTTGGAAGGCGAAGGGACTTGTTCAACATCTGCCAGGGTTCCAATGCGGAGCCAGGAGCTGCCCCTGAGCCTGCCTGACACCAAAGCCCTGGTAACTGCTGTCACCAGGACACAAGGCTGCCCTGCAGAGGGTGAAGGCTGAGCACTGCACAAGCACAGCTCAGTAAGGATGCACCACGGCAGAAGCTGGAGCCTTGCTGTGTGCGTATCCAGACAGCTACCAACAGGTAAAAGGAAAGGGTCTGGAGAACGCGGTGCCTTTTAAGAATTCCCACCCAAGTGCACTGGAAGTTCTCTTCCTCCCACTAAGGACCTCTGGGTTCCAGTCTTGCTGGAGAACCAGGGACTGAAACATAGAGAGGACTGCCTGCGCTGGGGAGAAACTCTCAAGGACAGTGGCAAATGCAGATTTGCAGGGATTGTCATTTTACTTTCCGTGTGTGTGTGTGTGTGTGTGTGTGTGTGTGTGTGTGTGTGTGTGTGTGTGTGTGTGTGTACAGATATATATGTTTTTAAAGCATCAACATTTTAGCCAGAAGCAGACTGGTATGGTTAAGAGCACAAATTCTGGCACCCTGTGAGTGCACACCCAGGCCCTGCCCGACTGGACGTGTGACCTTAAGCAAGCCACTGAACCTCTCTGTGCCCGTTTCCGTATCTGCAAAATGGGACTAACGATGGTTCCTACCTCACGGAACCAAACATGAGGGCTCAGTGAGTTATTATCTGTAAGACGTGTAGGACAGTGCCTGACACATGTGAAACGCCATGTGATTATTAGCTAGTAGAGGCCCAAAGTGCTATGTAAATAGGAGATAAGCCTGAGAAGGTGATTTTATCTAACCGACTGTGGCCTTCAGAATGAGGACTGTGTGGTCACCACCAGCCCGATGGCCCTGGGCAGGAGAGGCTACTGTTGGTCATCACGGTGTCTGAGCAGGAGGACCCTGGGCCTTCGCTGTGTCAGAAGACTGTCACTGTGGTCTCTGCGACGAGGAGGAAGTGGTGAGTGTCAGACGATGTTGCAGCAAGTGCAGGAGCTCCAAAGAGGCTTTATAAGACCAGTCCTGGGGTCTGCGGGGTCTGGAAAACTTGCCAAAATTCTGACCTTTGGACCACCCCCTGAAAGGCAGGCCTTGGATCCTAGACTCTGCAGCCGGCAGAGAAAGCAGCCCCTCCTCCTGACTTTGCTCCTGTTTACGCGCCCCTCCACTCCTGACCCGTCTCCAGCGAGAGGCCTACAGGCAGAGACTCTCCCTGGGCACGGCCACACTTGGGGAGGTCCGGCAGGCAGCAGGCCCAGAACTGGAGTGTGTCCCAGGCAACGGGCCGTCCGCCCACCACGACCAGGTGAGACAGCAAAACAAGAAAAACGGGTATCTGGTCTTCCTGCTCAGAGGGAAGGAGAACACTGTTCCCCAACTGGACCACTTCCATCAGAGCCCAGAGGCTCGTGGTTAAGCCAAGACAATACACAGCCGCGATAAAGCCAAGAACGAATGAACACACACACCCACACCCACACACACCCGCCCGAGAAAGGAGTAATCGATTTTGTTCACAAAGTGGCTTTACAGTGCCCTGGGATGAGGGCCAGGCAAGCTTTCCCAGCCTTACACAGGACGGACATCTGAGCCCCAAATATTTCAATATGACGTGTCCTGAGGGCTCCAATTACTCTCGTGTGAACACAGCTGACAGGGCTCAATTTCAACTGGCAACATCGAGAGCACAGTTACAGCTGTCTCCAGCCCAAACCTGCGTGCCAAGCGGCCTAACCGTACCTTGCAAATCGCGGATGATTCTCTGGAGCTGGCCCTCCGCCCCAGTGGAAGCCATGGCCGCTGGCTGCAGGCCGCCTGTCCTGGCCGAGCACCTTCGGCTTTCGGCCTGCGTCCTGAGTCCTGGGTCCTGGGTCTGGTCAGCAGAAGTCAGACTCCATGGCGGCACCTGCAGCAGGAAGAGGCCATCACAGACGTAATGTAAGGACAGGAGAGGGACGCTGCTCTGGCACAAAGTCGCCCGTCTGGGCGTCTTCTCATAATGGGAAGGGCTTGACCTTTCTGCGTGGGCCTTGCTCTGTGGGCATTCCCTGCCTGGCTTCTGACACACTCATATTCAGACACAATGACCTGGTTTGGGCCTTAAAAAGAAACAAGATCAACCAGAGTGGCCTATTCTTTTTGAGTCCCCGTCCTTTCCGCCCTGAGACAGCATTGCCTCACTTCCACCTTTCTAGATGCCCCTCCGTGGCTTCCCACAGCCCCAGCACCAAGGCCAGAACCAGTCCAACCCCAGTTCCTGGCCTGCTAAGCCTCAGGTGCCGGCTACCACCAAGCCCCTGCCTCCCCTGCCCGGCCCCACATCCTCCCCAGGCCTGCTTTCTCGGAGGGCTGGTCAGTAACCTCTGGCCAGGAGCGTGGGCTGAGGACACATACCCTCAGGGCTCCTGCACCAAGGAAAGCCCGGCTTGCCTCGCGGGGGAAGGGCTGCAGCTCCCGCTGCCCAGAGTCCGGCTCTGCCTGGGTGGGCCGACCCCGCCGGGCCTGCCATCAGGGCCCCGCACAGCCCTCGGGACCAGTCAAGGGACACTTCTATTTTAAGCTCAGTTACTGTCCTCTCATGGCTGGTGAGTCCTGAGTTACCAGCCCTACTTGGGCAGCTGCTGAAGTGATTTAAGGACACAGTAGTGGCTGCAGTCCAATAAAGATGAGGAGATACGAGCGGCATCGGAAAGAGGCCTGGACGTGCACTTGGACCCTGCTGGGTCCTCCTGTCAGAAGCTCTACCTCCTTGCCCACCTCAAAGTCGTAGTGTTTGCTGGCAAAGCAGCAAGACTGGAGGCGGCCATAGTAGCAGCCACCACTACATGAGGGCCTACTGTGTGCTGGGCCCTGTTAGGTGCTTTACACACATGATCTTTTTCATTCTTACAATCGCCCTAGTGGGGTAGGTAACGTACAGAAGAGGAACTGGCATTCAGAGAAGCCGTGAAACTTGTCTAAGGCCACAGGCCAGCAAGGAGTAGAATCGTGGTGTGAGTAGAATCGTCAGTGTGATTTCAAACTCTGTGGATTTATAGTTGAGCCACTGTCACTACAGCAAATGACCAACCACTTCCACTGGCTTCTAGGAACCACCCTGAATGCCAGTGTCTCCCGAATAACATGCCACCACCCTGAGTGTTTCTAACACGTGCAGGCCCTCACTCCCCTGCTGCCATCTTCCCCTTACTGCTCCAGGGGCGAGGCAAGCAGATCCCGGAATAGAAACGATTCCAACCTCATGCTCCTCCAAATATTTACATAAGCATTCAGCATCAGCCTGCGGGAGGAGGGCCTGTCAGAGGGCAGATATGCCCAGGCCTATTTTTAACTAACAAGCCAAGCAGCTATGACTCAGTGAAAACAAGGACCAAAGAGGGCTTGTCTCGCCTGGGAGGAATGAGACAGACACACACCTGTACCACAAAGACACGGAGCCCCAGAGTCAGGGGGTCCCGAGAACCCTCCAAAGCCCACGAGCAAGTGCTGGCACCCTGCCCATCAGACACCAAACTCACGGTGGGAGTGGTTTACAAGAAGCCAGCCTGCCTGTCCTGGGCGTCTCTCCAGGTCGCCTGAGGAACACAGAGCCTGAGCAGGGACCAGCCAGGGCCCTAGAGAGGGGGAGCCTGGGCTCGGCCAGATTTCTGCAGGGGCTCTGCTGCCCAAACACACACTTTGCCCCACCTGGCTCACGACGGTCAGTGCACAGCTGCCCTGGCGCCACACTCTGCCAAGCACCTACTATGTGTGGGCTGGGCACACAGAGGCATGCAAGGCACAGGCCAGCTCTGGAGGAGCTTGGCTGGGCACCAAGGAGGGAGACAGAAAAATATCCAGATATCAGGATCCAGCAGAAGAGGTCCACGCAGAGATATGGATAAAAAGTTACAGGCATTCGGCAATGAAGAGGCACGAACTACAGATACACACAACAAATGCTTTGTGCTGAGTCAAAGAGGCCAAACTGAAAAGGCTACACACTTCACGACCCTATTTTGCATGATATTCTTGCTAAGGCAAAGCACTGGGAAGAAATCAAATCAGTGGTTGTCAGGGTCTGAGGGTGAAGGGAGGCTTTGACTACAAAGGAGTATGCAGAAATTGTGGGGGGCAATTCTGTTCTATCTTGATTATGGTGGTGGCTACATGACTACATATATCTGACAAATATGTATTTATCAAAACTCACATCTTGTAAAATATATCTCAGCAAAAACAGCGGCATTGTGATGAATTTAGAAAGATGCAGTGGGACTGAGGAAGGGAAAACTAATTCTACTCGGGGAAGGGAGAGGGTGGTAGGCACTCGGTGACGGCAACTGAGTTGGGCCAGGTCTGAAAAATGAACAGCAGTCCTTCAGAGAGACCCAAGGAGGAAAGGGCGCCAGGGTGCAGAGTACGTATAAAGCCTGTTTCTCTACCTGTGTTCCTTTTCTGAATGTCGTCAGCACAGAGAGAGCTTTGTAGTTTCTGGAAGAACTAATCTTGGGGGAAGATGACTAATACCCCATGAGTCTTCTAACAAGCCTGCTGGGTCTGTGTTTACTTCAACTAGAGGCAAGACTTGCATACGTGGGAGAGGGTGGAGCTTGAAAGGAAGTGAGAACAACAGACTCTGAGTTAACTTATCCAGGCTCTGGCCAGGACAACGCATGAACTAGACAACCAGCTGGATTTTCTAGAAACCAGCCCCCTTTGGACTCTGCCATGAGGGAGGGAACAACATTTGCAAACCAAACGAGCATCCTGGTAGGTCAAGCCTGGGTACAGACAGAAACATGCTCGCTCGGGACGTCCTGGCCCTCAGGTAGGCCTGAGCCCAGGAGGCCTTCTCCACCTGATCCTAGGAGTATACCCAGCTGATGCCAAGTTCCCGGGTCATGGGCTGAGCTGTGCCAGCGGCTGACTATACAAGCTGCTTTTCCAAAGGGGCTGCGTCACCACCAAGGTAATGAGCCCTAAGAAACTGGCTGATGGGCATGGAGGTCCCAGTGGGCTTCCTACCGTGCCTGTGGGTCACCGTCTCACAGGGTTTCCGGAAGTAAATGCGAGCTTCCTTGGAGGAGCACAGTCTCCACAGGGATGCTGTTTTCATGGACGTGGAAAGGACAACTCCTGGCACTTTGTCCTGCCCTTCCTTGCTCTGAGGTCATTACTAACCATCGATGACAAAGACGGGGCACTGTCTCTCGCCGCACCACAGTTAACTTCCTGGTGTCTCTAGATAACTCTGCCCTTTGGTGGAGGGATGAAGCTTTTTTTTTTTAATTTTTATTCACAACCCTTCTGACACCAAATGTGTGGGTCTTCCCCACACCGGTATCCAGTTCTGACACCACCTGGATGCCCTACAATTGAATTCGAGTCTGACACTAACCACCTCGAGTCAGTGCCGGCTCCGGGTTTAGGGCTCGGGCCACAGGACTGCCCGCTCCCAGCAGTAGCAGCAAGTCCCAGGTCACTACCTGTACTTCTGACCAACTAACTAGAACCCGGGGTGGGGGTGGGGGGTCCCACGATCTCCTCCTTGGGTTTAATAATTTGCTAGAACGCCACAAAAAACCTGGGAAACACTTTACTATTACTGGTTTATTTTATTTTATCTTACAGTTCTATTACTATTTATTTTAAAGAATACAATTCAGGAATAGACAAATGGAAGAGATGCACAGTTGGGGGAAGAAATCTCCCAGGAAAGGATCTCCCATGGCCTGGGGCTCCCCACCCTCCTTACAAAGGCATGACTGATTAAATCACTGGCCACTGTGATTAACTCCACCTTCAGTCCCTCTCCCCCTCCCCAGAAGTCTGGGGGTGGGACTGATGAAAGTTCTAACCCTCTACTCTCGTGGTTGGTTCCTCTGGAAACCAGCTACCACCCTGAAGCCATGTGGGGACCTCAGCCAAGAGCCACTCATTAGCATAAACTCAGGTAAGGTAGAAAGGGGTTTGTTATGAAGAACAAAAGACGCTCCTATCAGGAAATTCCAAGGGGTTTAGCTCTGTGCCAGGAACAAAGGACAATGACTAAATGCGTATTTCTTATTGTCTCACAGACTTCTGGCCCGAGCCAGCTCAAAGCTGACCTCCACCCCCACTAGCCAACTGCTCCCCTAGCTCAGGAGACACTCAGAGGCAGCTTCTGTCCACATCACCATGGCTGCTTCAGCACTGGGGGAAGGACTCCAGGACCCCCACACCTTACAAGACCCCAAAGTACAAGTTACCTCCATGAACCCAGGGTCGTTGTTGCGTGACTAGTAAAAACCTCTATCACTGTCTCTGGCAAGCTTTCAAACAACAAAGAAATATATTTTATAAAATTTGGGAGAACATTGGGTTCTCTAGCCAACAATCCAAAATTATGTTTAAACTTACCCAGAATGTCTGAAAATACCCAATCTTCTGAAAGGGACTAAAAGCATGTTTTAAAATTCTTATTTATTACCTGGGACTACTGCCTGAGTGCCTAGTCATGGCCTAGGTATTATTTTAGAGGTAAAGGATCTTCCCCACCTCCAAATTCCTCCTATACCTGCCCAGAAGCCCTAAATGCCTTAAACAACAGACACAGCAGTTTAGTCCCAAATTAAAAGGCAAAGATTGACTCTTGTAAACTTATTTACACAATGGTGCAAATGACTAACCTTCACAATGTTGCCCAGAAACTGGCTCTGACAGGAGCAACACAGCGTCTGAGTAGCTACAGAAGGAAAGAAGGAACAGAAGGGGAGGAAGAGGAGGTTTGGGCGTAGAAGACAAGCTTGCCAGGCCTTCAACAAACTTTGTCCTATTGCTCCCAACACTAGAGCTAAGAACCAGAGGGTACCTTACCTACCGTTGGACTCCTCGCACTCACACCAGCTGGAAGCAGACCAGCTGGAAATTCCACCCAGACCAAGAAAGGAAGTTAACAAGGACAGTTCAGATCAGCCCAAAGCAGAAAGCCTTTCTGGAAGAGTTCACTGCCTTGGTCTGGTTCAACACACCCAACAGCATATGTCCAGTTACCACCTATGGAAAGGGGGGTACTAGGCTGGTACCTGCAGCTCTGAAGGCCCGAGGTCCCACTGGCTCAAGCGCTGAACAGGTTGGTGGGCAGACAGGCTACCCTCACCAGAGCTCCAAGAAGGTACCTAGGGAAGGGAATGCTCAGGAGTTGCTCAGAGGTCAGCTCAGAGGCGGACATTTCAGCACACGTGAGCAAAAGCTCATTGGGCAACTCCATCCCTTAGACCTACAATTAATGTGTTGACCAAATGCAGGCCTGGGCCACGTTTTCCAAACACTCCTCCTTGCTTGCAATCTTCTTTCTTAGAGAGAATGAAGACCTGAGACTTTGCCATCACTTCTTGAAACTTCTCTGGGTCCCCCCTCTTTCTCACCGATAATTTCAGGTTTTTCGGTCACTCGCCCTGAACACACATGACACCGGCCCCAATTTCAGCCCACTGACCTAGGAGAGCAGAGTCAAGGGGGACCTGTGGATGTGAAGTGTTGCTTCCGGGTCTGGGGGAAGCAGACTGTCTTTTTTCTTAGGAAGAATGGCAGCTGCTCCTGGGAGGGGCTATACATCTGTATTTGGGGCAGCAGTGCCACTGGACAGCCCAGAGAAACCATCCAGGAAGTGATGACGGCACGTGTAAAAATCTAGGCCATTGCTGGATCAGCTGCACAATGAGTAAGACCTCAACTGGTGCGTCTACTCCTGCCCCCCAACAGCACAAAGCCCGCACTGGCGGAGACAACTGCAGCACTCCCAAATCACAGGCTCCAGGAAGTCTCCTGAGCGGAGCATCAAGGCGTCAGTCCAGCTAATGATGAATTAAGAACTGGTAGGATGTACTATCGCTCTCTCTGATAGAATGTGCTGCTCCACCAAACACGGCCCTCAGGGAGACAACACGTAACCTCTACGTGTTAACAAACCGCCTGCCAGCCCAGAGGGGTTGTGCTTGGCACCACTATGAAGAGGCAGGCCGGACCCAGAAGCTGGAGCTACAGCTGTGGACAAGGCCGGCGGAGCCCTGGGCTTCAAGGAACTCACGCTCCTGCGGGGAGGGGCAGACCATATACACCCCAGCGAGCTTACAGGCAACTAAGGGAGCTCACCTGAGGCCTGTGAGAAGCTCCTAGACGAAGGCAGAGGCACATGAGGCACCGAACTCTACTTTGCTCAAGATTCTAAGCCCTAGTGCAGGGATCTCTCCTTTCTTCCACTCTTGTGGCCATCTACCTCTCCAGTAATGTCTTGTTCAATCTGTCTTTCCCACTTGTCTGTAAGCTCCACTGCTATTCATTATTTATTCATTACTTCCCCAGCACCTAGCACAGATCTGACACACGGAGGGCCCTCAATGAATTACTTGTTCAATGAATGAATCAGACAAAACCAAACACACTGACTGGCTCTCGCTCCACAAACCAAATGAAACTTTAGGCATAGAAATGTACTAGAAATGTACCAACATGTAAATAATGATAATTATCCTTCAATGGTGGGAAACATGGGTAAATTTTCAAAAAATTCTATTTCTCTGATTTTTCAATTTTCCTTTATGGAGCACAAATTACTTTCATGTTGACTAAAATAATGCATTTAAAAAATCAAGTCTGCAGTCAAGTAATTGCAGACATTATACCATCATTATTGTGTAAATATTATAGTTATTATTCCAAGAATGAATGGAATAAATTAATTTAGCAATCAGGTGGATTAACTGTGTCTACCAGAGAGTGTGCACCCCAGCTGTGACCCCGAAGTCACCTTGCCCAGAAGCCTCCTTTACCCTATCCAGGACAGTGCTAACCACAGCCATTACCACCACCTCCCCACTCACCCACCCTCCCCGAGGCCCTTTCTTTCCTCCATTCCTAGAAGTTTGGCTCTGGAACCATCTAACAGGAACACTGCAAGGGCTGGGGAAGTTTTGACGGATGTGATTTCTGCTATGCTCCATGGGGACAAGAGCAACAAGCTGGGTATAGACAGGCCAGGGGGACGGGCTCGGGTGCCTATATTCTGGCATTTAGGAGGGGCAAGCAAGACCCAGGATAGCTCTGAAGCATTTGTGGCAATGGGCAAGAAAACGGTCTTCTCTTTTACCAATTGTTGCTGAGTCTTGCCAATTTGGACCCTATTCAGATTTGGAGCTTTGGAGTCAGACTAGTCACGTGAAATTTATTATTGCCGATCAGATCATGCCATGACTGGGTGAGACACACGGTAAGCTTAGCTCACCCAACTGTTTTCAGACAATTTTAGCAAATTGATCTATTCTGGGGATGTTACTTGATCTTTTTCTACCTTGCGTGGTTTTTTGGTTTGTTTGTTTTCATACAGGGTGGGGGTTACCCTTTATCTTCCCTCACAGAGGAGGTGGAGCAGGAGAAGAACAGACATGCTCAGCATCTATCTTTGGCTGAGGCTCCTAAGTGCCCCCTCCCTGTTTCTGACCGAGGCTGCAGATGCCCTGGAAAAAGCCCCTGGGGCTATAGGCTCAGCTTGAAGATATCCCTTCTAGCTCCACGTTAAACGGCCACCTCTGGTCCAGCTGTCCAGCCCAACTGATTCCCTTGGCCTAGCCCTCTGCATGCTAATGCCCTGCTGGAAATGCTTTTTCCGCTTCAGGTTTTATTTCTAAATTGCAAGGGTTTCCCTAACAGTTTTCTGCTCCACGTCAAGGGTGAGGTACCCCAGGCTCCCGAGGTAGTTGGTCAGACCTGCCCTTCGGCCCCTGAACCAGCCACAGGGCCACAGTACTGTCACCAGACCACAGCTCTCCTGAGTCTGTCCTCCGAACCACACTGATGTATGTATCCTCATCCCTGAAAACAGGATCTTTCAAATGCCACAGACCTGCATGAACAGGAACAACCAATGGCGATCGCTAAAAGCACCAGGCTGACTGGTTTCCCCGTGAGGAAGCGGGGAAAAACACCTGCACACCTGAGCACAGCCCTCATCCTCCTCTTTTAAAAGCTGTGGAGCCCACGGGCTCTGAAGCTGAAGCTTTTACGATGGGGACCTACAGTGACACATCTGAAAACTGCAAGAAGATGAACACAGACCCCTGGACACATTTCAATACCCACCCTACTGGTTTATTTAGTTGTTCGAACAGAGGCTCTTCTCCCAATCAAGAGCTTTAAAACAAAACAAACAAACAAAAAAGTTAAACCCAACTGGCCTGAGATTACAAACAAAAAATACTGTTTATCTTTTGAGCAAGACAATGACATCTGGCCACTAGGTGAGCAGATGTTTGCCAAGGCCCAACTCCACTCATCTCTGCTCACAGGCGCTTCCAGCTCGTTACAAGACACCAGTTAATGAACCTTACCTGCTCGGCCGCCTGGGGCTGCTCCAGGGAACGTGGCTCCACACTCTGAGTTCCTACCAGTGACGTTCACAGCTGAACAACACGCTTCCTCACATTTAAAGGCATCCCAGTCTTGAGTCACCAAAGCTGTCCCTGGAATCAGCAGAAAACACAGTGTGCCCACGAGCCAAACCTCTCCCCTAAAGGGAAGATGACGACTGCCATTCAAGTGCTGACAGTTCTGGAGAAGCAGCCCACGGCCTCGGGGACCAACATGGCCAACGTCACCCGCTGTTCTGGTCTTGCTCTTGAAGAGTTTGCCACTCCAAAATACGCCCCTTTGGGATGACTGGTTACCTTAGGCTAGTTCATTTTAAGAAAAAGCAGTGAGAGAAGCTCTGAAAGCCTAGACGTTAAGGTCTTGTAAAAGGATATTTACATTTGTAAGGGAAATATCCATCTGTAAGGGTGTTTCTCCCTCACAGTCCCAGGCCTGCCTTTACATGCAATGGAGAAGGCAGGGACTTAAATCTGCATAACCACCTTCCCCTAGTTTACTGTGCTTTTCCCGGTCACCTTCTATTACTGACCTTCTACCCCCAATATCTTCTTTAGCCTTTAGCTGAAAGTGTTATTTAAGCTGATGGCTTCCACCATTTGGGTGAGTTACTCAGTGTTCCTGGGTCTCTCTCATGTATACAGGAGGTATACATATTATTAAACTTTAATTTGTTTTTCTCTTGCTAATCTGTCTGGTTTTCACTTGACTATTAGTCCAGCCAGAAGAAGAGTCTAGGATAATTCTTCCTCCCAGACACCTGTTTTAAGTGCTTCCTCTCATCACAGACATCTGTGGGAGCCCTCGCTGCCCCAAAAGGACCAGGCTAAACGCGTAGTTCCTGACCCCATGCTGGTGCCCCAAAACGAGCCACAAGGAGCAAAGACCATCCAAGGAGCAGTTACAAGATCGACTCTAAAGCCACAAAAATCATCGAAGTAAAACATTAATTGTAGAATCTAACAGGTGGTGCAATTCTTTCAACGAGTCTGTATGTTTAACCATCTTCCTAATAAACTACTGAAAACACTTTAAAAACTAAATAGAAAACCTGTTTCCTAAAGCAAGAGCCTTTTCAGATCCTTTTAATCAAAGAAAGAAGGCCATAGCCCATCACTGAGACAATTAACTCTGCTTTCCAGAGTGATAATAATAATGGCCCCTAACTGGCACAGGGCATTCAATAATTTGTGAACAGTGCTTGTCACAGAGAGTGCGGGTCAAGTGCAGCCCAGCCCACCTGGGCCCACTTCAGAAGGTGGAAGCCACTGAAAGCAGAAAATCTCAGAATGACAACTCCTCCCCAGCTGCAACACCCAGAAGCCGCATTAGGCAGATGGCAGGGAAGTTGAGCTTGCTAGAGACCGCAAGGCTCCTGGTGGCAGGAGGAGAGTGAGCACCTTAGGGCCTGATCCTCTGCCCTCACAGCCCCTGACCCATTTTTCTGCAGGGAAAGGAAACTGCTGTGGTAAGACAAACAGAGGGGCAGAGAAGCTGTGACCAAGACAGGCAGTTTCACTAAGGGCTCTATTTTTCCCAGAGAGGGCAGCCAACGAAAACTGTGAAGAGTGACAAGGGGTATCAGAGGCCCTATGTGCATTAACGGGGAGCCACGTGGTTAACATGTCAACCACACAGGCCTTTCTTGTAACAATAATAAAACCCAGCCCTCCCCCTACAGCTCCCAGCCGAGGTTCTGAACAGCACAGACTCCAGTCCAAGCGGAGCAGCCACGTCAGAGGCCATCCACAGACCCACAGGTGTTTCAGGAACCATCAGCGGAGGCCGGTCTCCAGACCCTGTATCTGGGCACAAGGGGCAGTGAGTAAAGAGAACGGGCCGTGACCTGAGGATGTCCTGGGATGAACAAACCGTCTTCCTGTGGGAAGAAGGGAGAAACCAGGGCACCAGTGGAGTCTCGCAAAGTGAAGGTCTGGGCGGCCCCGGCCCAGCTAAGCCGGGATCAGCGCTTCTCAGGTCAGCGGCCCCTTGGGCAATGCAAGCGGAAAGTCTTGTGCCTAAAACATCCCAGGGCTTGTTCTGAGACCCCCACAAGGTGGGTTCCTTTGCGGCCCCTGGGACCCCACCTTGTGGCCCTGGACCCTGGAACGCAAACTGGTGTTTGGCGGGTCTGTCTTTCTAACTGAAAACCTGAGGCAGGCTGGGTTCCAGGGTCAGTTTTACCGGCCCGACGTGCTTCCCAGGCCCACGGGACAAGGGCAAGAGCTCAGGCGAGGTCTGTGGATAACCCGGGATGGGCGGGGACGGAAAGGGCAACAGGTGACAAGCCGCGCACGGAGGCAAGTTCTCCGCTCCGGGGCCAAGAGTAGCCTGGACGCCCCTAGAGTCTGGCCGGTACCCCGGTGGCACTTACGCGCTCGTGTGTCCACCGCTGGACAGAACCGAAACTTTCTGCGGCCAAGCGGAAGAGCGCGGGAGCGCGGCGTGGTCGGCCATGATACGCAGACCGCAACACAGGCGGGTGCGGACTACAACTCCCGGCATGCTGCACAGGGCCAAGGCCTACAACATCCATCGGACGTCACGTGCAGATGGACGCAGACTACAACTCCCGACATGCGCCGCAGAGCAGATGTTTACAACTCCTACTGGTCCTTCCTGGCAGCCCGCCGTGGGTTAACCCTTGCGATCCCGGCGTGTGCCCACAAACCATGGGTCTGGAATCTTGAAAGCAGCGCTGTCCATGTTTAACTTGAGAATTTGAAACGCGGCTAGTTTGAGTTGAATTGTGCGTGTGTTGTAAGTGCAAAATACATCTGAATTCCAACGACTCAATACGAAAAAAACGAATGTAAAATAGCTTAACATTTTTATATTGATTACATGTTGAAATGATGATATTTTTGATATGTTGAGCTAAATAAAAAACATTATATATTGATCTCCCTCACTTCTTAATGCACTGATCTACTTAAAATGAGTGCTCAAAAACTATGTGTTAATGAACTTCCACCCCTAACTTCTGCCCCACTCTCTGCTCAATTTCTATTTATTAGTTATATTTTCTATTTATAAGTTGCAAAGTACTCAGAGTGGACTTAATAGAACACATGCATTCGTTAATAATATCTATATGCAATAATATCTACTACATCGTGTATGTGGGAGGTAATGACAAAATCATCACTTCCTTTCATTTTCTTGTTGATTCCAAGACCCTTGAGCCCCTGGGAACCTGCAGATCCCAGTATGGCATACTTGGGTGTGGTTAGCTGGGTGGTCTCTGCCATCAGGTAGACTGAGGGGGGCTTCAACTTGCCCACCTCCCAGCAATGTAACCCCGGCCAGATCACTTTTCCTCTCGGTGTTTTCTTCCTTGTCAGGTAATGAGGAGTGTTCTGAGGACTGAATAAGATAATGTATATGACGTGCTTTCCAAATTCCTGGCACACCGTACACACTTAATAATAACAGTAGCAATGATTATTATATAATTCTATTAACTCACACCAGGATATAATCAGCAAGGCAGCCACACAATGATTTTCAGATTTTGCCTTATTTTGTTTTTCACGAAAGGTGAGAACTTCAAAGTGCAGGGTACCACAGCAAGTGTCTATGCCTCATGGCTGACTAAAGTCAGGGCCAGGGCAGTCAGGACAGCACTGGGAGTCTCTGAGATGGAGGTAGGGCAGCAGCATTTCCCAGGATGATTTACTATGGGAACCACTGGTCATGAGGCATGTTAAGGGATTAGTGTTCCAGGAAACACACTTTGGCACGTGCAGATAGAAAACCAGAGGAGATGGAAGGAAACTCACAGAGTGTGTTGGTTCATGGGTTCTCACCTGTGGGCATGGGAATCACATGGGAAAGTATTTATAAATACAGAGGCCTGGGCCCCATCCAGACGTACTGAATCAGTACCTCTGATAAGGGTGAGCTTCTGGTGTGTATATTTTAAAGTACCTTCCCAGGTGATTCTGTCAGGCATTCCTAGTTAAAATCCTCTGACCTAATTCATTGCATTACAGATGAAGAAACTAAGGCCTAGAAAATGTTAACAGGCTTGTAGAAGGAGACACAATGTGTGGCCCGAAGGCTTAGGTTTGAATCCTCACTGTGTGACTTCTTGTAATTTGCTTAACTCCTTCATGCACACAGCAATTTCAAATGACATTTGTGACTATTAAATGAGCTAAGGCAAGACAAGCACTCTAGCATGGTGCCTTATATAGAGTTAGGGCTGAATAATTTCTGGCTATTTTGTCATCGTCACCATCATCATCATTGCTATCGTCATCACCACCATCATCACTATTTCCACCATTACCACCAGTATCACCACCACCACCATCATCATCATCACTATCATCATCAGTGTCATCATCTCCACCAGCACCACCACCATTACCACCAGCAACACCACTATCATAATCGCCATCATCAACATCACTATTTGCAGCACCACACCCAACCAGCTAGCGGCACACCTGGGACTAAAATCCTGATCTTTAGACTCATAATTCAGTGCCTCTTCCACTATGAAGCCTCCAAATTCTCAAGGCAAACCTAAGGAGGCTTTAAGTATTTCATTGCCCAAGATTGTGCAACGAAATCTTTTTTTCTGATTAGAAAAATAAAATTCTTTTTTTCCCAAACTGGCTCTTGACAGAATGAAGGAAATCAACTACATATGAGATATGAGAAGAAACTAAAAAGGGCCCCCTAGAAAAAGTCTTATCTTTGCTACCAAGGAATAACCTTTAAGTAAATGGATGGCAGGAAGGAAATTCTCAATAATACTATTCTACAATAATCGAGCTTGCCATTTTCTAAGAGTGTCACTTCCTCGTTGAATAGTTCTGGTGTCCTGAGCAGGGGGCAATACTGAAAGGAGCAGTTTGGGGTGGGGCCTGATTGTATTGCTTGTCAGAGTCTTCTTCCTAAGATATTTTTGGGTGGGCACATTGATGCTACACCTCTGGTGTCCCATATTGTTGACTTCGATTGCAGCAAGCCTGGGCAGTAGTGAAACCTCAGTAACCTCATCCCCACAGGTGGCAGCTATTTGTAGATTTGGTGGCTGGTCTCCTTCCCTAGTTGGGGGGATTCCCCATCACATGAGTCTTGGTGGGAGATAGAGCCCACTTCTACAGCAAGCCCATGTGTGCCGTCCCAGCTCCCACGGGGCCAGAGTGTAGGCGTGTGGCCTTAGCTCCATCCAAGCACTGCATGTGCCTGCCATGTGCAGGGCGGTGGCAGTTCCTTCCGGAGCTGCTGCTACCTCTGGCCTCTGGAGTGGTTGTGCCAGAGATAAGCTTCTTTGGTCTTACCTGTTTCTTCTGCCTTCCCGTCAGTTTTGTGAGCTCTACAGCATCTTTTCTCTTTCTCTGAGTATAAACACTTCCGTGTTTTACTTCCCTCCATTTTATATATAATTACATTCATTTCTTTCTTTTTTCATTTTCCTGAATCATTTGTGATGCAGTTGTAGATATCATGACATACATATCTCTGACACAATCACGATGCAATCTTGCCCAATATTGTTTCATACATTTTTCTTCTGCATGACAGCTGGAGGTGATTTCTGTTGATTATATCTAAGAGTCCTTATGGACACATTCCTTGTTTGGGGAAGCAGAATGATGTGGTGGAAAAGTAGGTATTTGGGGACAAGATAGGCCTGAGTTGAAAAATCCCCGATCTGGATCCCATGAGCTTGAGCAAGTCATTTATCTCTCCAAGCCTCCCTTTTCTCATCTGGGTAAAAAAGACAATGCCTACCTTACAAAGTTGTTGTGAACATGTGACATAATGTGTGCAAGGCACATAGCACAGTGCCTGGCACATAGTAGGTGTTCAATGAATATTTATTGTGTGAGTGATCAAATGAATAAATACACTAGATCAGTGCTTCTCAAACTTGGCTCTACATTATAACCACCTGGGGAACTTTTAAAAATCTTGATGCCTGGTCACACCCCAGACCAATTGCATCAGAAACTCTGGGGGTAGGACCCAGGCATCAGTATTTTTTGAAGCTCTCCACGTGATCTAGCATACTGCCCAGATTGAGAACCATGCCCCAGATGTTGGAGTATGACCTCTGTGAGCCCTCATGCCCTCCATGGTCTAAGTGGGGAAACAGAGGTCTTACAAGGTGGCTGTGAGATGTGGAAAGGTATGGACCCAGCACAGAGTAGGTTTCAGAAAAAGTCAGTTTCCAATCTCCTGTATGTGTCTTTAGTTAGGTGCAATGCTCTGTGTGGGCCAGGTAAACGAAGAAGACTTATTGGGGTGGGTTCTGAAATGCACTGGAATTTTCCGCATACCCACTGAAATTTGTGCCCTGTATTATTTTGCTCATCCTGCCATAAAAAAATCCCACAGACGAGGTAGCTTAAACAACAGAAGTTTCTTTTCTCACAGTTCTGGAGGCTGGAAGTCTGAGATGAAGGAGTCTGCAGAGTTGGTTCCTTCTGCGGATGTAAGGGAGAATCTGCTCATAGCATTCTCCTAGTTTTGGGTGGTTGCTGGCCGTCTGTGGTGCTCCTTGGCTTGGGGTAGTATACCTCTAGTCTTCACATGGCTTTCTCCCTTTGTCCCTATCTGTGTCCAAACTTTTCCTTTTTTTAAGGACACCAGTCATTGGGTTAGGGGCCTGTCCTAGTGCAATATGACCTCATCTCAACGAACTGCATATGTAACTAACCTACTTCCAGATGAGGTCACATTCAGAGGTATGAGGGGTTAGGGTTTGAACATAGGAATTCGGTGGGGGACACAATTCAACCCAGAACATGCCCTATGCTATAGATTTGTATCCCCTGAAGAATCTCATGGAAATGCAACCCATGAAATTATAGGCCCATAGACTTTATTTTTTAATCATGGGAAGGGACCTTACAGATCACTGAGTTCAAACCTCTCCAGTTAAGTTGAAAAAATAAACTCCAAAGGAGGGGAAGTGGCTTTCTAAAGGCCCAGCCAGAAAAGTGAGTGACTTCCTCATGGGACCAACGTTCGTGGGTCCTCTAACGTTGAAATAAACAGAAGATACTTTGAAGGAATAACAATGGTTCAGTATTATTGTTTTTTAAAAACTCATATTTTCCTTACCATTAGACAAGATCAGAGGCAGAAGGTTGAACCAATTGTAACCAAAGTGGGAGGAGCAGATACAGGTGGGTACGTTCTCTTCTCAACTCCTATAGTTCATGGCAAAGTGCCTTGGAATAGTTTCAATGACATGCGCAAGGTATGCATTCCCAGTTGTGTGAAAAACCAAGTGAGGTCATTTTCTGTTGGTCCAGAGGGTTCACCCAGGTCATCTGGAGAAAGGGCCAGGAATTTCCTGGGACTGGAGTAATCCTATGGAAACCTTTCCCCAACTGTGAGTGACTAGAGGCTGGCCAGCTTGAAAATGGAGCTAATTCATCTCTGCTGTCTCATTTCCCCCTACACAGGCTTTGCACTGGCTTCACGCTGATCTCACACAGAGCAGGCCCTCCATAAATGAGGCCAGGGACCTCCTGGAGGTCTACACGTCTCCTGCTCATGCCCTTTTCCCTGCAACCACCCGATTTCCCATGCCCGTCTATTGGCCATTTCTTCTAACCACGAGTGATGTTCAAGGCTGGTTTTCTGAAATGGTCAAAGTCAAGGAATTGGGCTGCTTTTGTCCTCCTTTGGTCCCTCTGGTCACACTTCCTTTTGTGGATGGGGGGGGCATTGTGCGGCAGGGGACTACAACAACCTCACACCTAAAATCTGAGCTGGTTCCACGGTGGAGAGGGGAGATCTATACAGAATAACTTGGTGAGGAGTTAGGATAACCCCAGTTCCCCTTCACAAACTACCCCCCAAACCTGCAAAGTAGCGCTCATCACATTTTCAGGCGGCCTGAAATTCCCAGCAGGAAGCAGTATCATTCCTTCTGATTGGAGGGCTCATCTCTGAAAGGTTCTTGTTCAGACACAAACAGATCACGGGATAGAAAAAAGCCTTGAACTTGGAGACAGAACACTTGGGTTACCAGACCAGAGTGGGATAGGGGACCGAAAACTGAGCCACAGAGCACTCCAGAAAGACATGGTCTTGGACAATTTTGCCTAAGGCCTAAACGGAGCCAATTTCCCACCAGCCTGACCCACACAGAGCTTGGTCCACATTTTAGCTCCAATCCCTCTTCTGTGTCCCTCCCTTCACCCCAGACCCTAACCCAGTTTCCCCATAAGCAGAGAGCTTTGAGGAATCTTATGTAATGACCCTGGGTAGAAACAAGGAGGACATAACTAGCCAGAGGTAAGCCAATTCATGCTAATCTTTTATTTGTGAACATGATACAATGATGCTTTCTGTTTTTATGAGATGATTGCAATAGTAATTCGTATTAGTCTGGGCTAAATGATTTGCAAAGCAAGTACTTTTACACACATGATTTCATGGGTACCTCCACCATGTGGGCAGAGTCTGTCTTTGTGTTGTCAACATTTCTGCAGTTTTACAGATGGCGGCACTGAGGCTCTGAGAGGCCCAAAGTCACAGTGGGGAAGAAAAAGAGCTTGGTATTGGGGTTTGGGGTCAGGGCTCAAATTCCGAGAGCTTTCTCAGCCAGTTTACTTTGGAAATCTGTCCTATTGGGCTTTGCAGCTTTCACAAATGAAAGCCATTAGGAGTTCAACAAACCAAGTGATATCTGGGCTGGTGGGCTCTGGAGAATAATTCATGGGAAGCCCACGGATGATACCTGGAGTTGACTAGAAGATACAATATAAACAAGTGTCAGAAGAGGAAACAGAAGTAGAAAAAAGGCAAAAATATGATCTCCTATCCACTTAACCAACCACAAATATTACTGGGCACCAAGGAAAATTCTAGACATGCAACACAGGTTGTATTCTCGAGGAAGTGTCACTCTGGCTGAGGTCATCCGAGGTCTGGAGCTGTCCTGGGCTTAGAGGCCCATTCCTTTCAGGAATCGGCAAGGTTCTTCTCTTCTTGATTTTGCTTGAGAGTGGAAATGGAAATGCTGGGAAGAGGATCTTCCCCAGAAACTGCTGTGGATTTTTTTATGTGTCAGGAGTGGCAGGTCTGCAGCCTTGTGTCCAGGGCACTGTTCTTCAACTGGAGAGGGAGGGGTAGGCCTGCAGGAATCCATCTGAGGTTTCACAGTGGTTTCAGTGGATGGAGGGAGGGGAGAGCAGGAGGTTGTGGCCAATGAAGAGTGTGGTCAGAGAATGCAGAGTGTGGTCACGGGTCTCACCCACACTCCTTTCTGATAGGATGCCCCTCTAGCTTCCTGTTTACACCTTTCTGTCTCTGTGCCTCTTCCCTTGGATTTCCAAGGAGCTGGATTCGGAGAAGACTCTTGATTAAAGATTCCCCGGGAGGCTAGTCTATTGGGAAAGCCAAAACATCACTAGAGATGTAAAGAGATGGGCATGATTGTATTTAATGAAGTGCTCCAAGTGACATGGCTGTGTGTTGTTGAAAAAAACACTTGGATAAGCATCTTAGTATGTGAAGACATGGGCTGGAGTGGGGACAGTGAAGCAAGCTTCTCCAAGGACATGCTGTGTGGTGATACCCCAGAACCTGCCTTCTAAGAAAAGTGGGTTCAAAACCCATGGTGGTTTGGTTTGGCCAAGTGGGTGTGTGAGCTGGAATCCTCTGCCCTTCTGCTCCCTGGGCTGAGCCCACCATCTAAATAAAAGTTGAACAAAAGTTTAATCCTATCAATTTGAGGGGGCGCCAAATGATTAGCCTGACAGAAGCCCATAAGCTTCTCTGACCCTGTAACCATCTCATGGTCTCCTTCCTTTTCCTATTTCTTCCATTCATGGCGAGTAATGGCCCCACCTATTGGTTAGTTAGTTCCCTAGAGCTTTATCCCCTCACTGGTACACCACCCAACCCTCTCCAGCAGGTGTTACTGACCTAATTCTTGAAATTAGACCCTCACTCTTCCCCAGCCAGGTCAAATTCCTCCAAGGCTGGCCACCTAATGGCAAATAGATCATTGAAATTGTAGCTGGAACTGAAGGGAAAAATACATCTCTAGGCTCCAGCTGAGGGCTGTATTAGTAGCTACTTTATTCAACAAGCATGTACTAGGTGCCACAGTAACTCTGTGCAAAGGAACTGAGCAAGACTCTGGTATTCCCATTTTCGAGGACTTGCAGCAAATGTTTCTAACTAAGGTGCATGTCAGAACCCCCTGGGGAGCTTTCCAAAGGCCCCATTCCAGAGCTGAATCAGGTTCGCAGATTGGAACCAGGTCTGTGTGGTTAAGTTTAGAGGGTGGCTTTTTATCTACGTTTTTGGATGTGAAGCTATGAGACTGTGTAAGAGGTAGGCATGTGTACCACTAACTAAAAAGCAAGGTCAAGCATAATCATTGCCATGGAGAAGATTAAATAATGTGCTCTGAGTGTAGACTAGGGAACCAAGGTTAGTATCTATAAAGAAGCAGCCTGGGGCAAGGAAGGTTGAAAGCGCCCCATGGCGTATTTCCCCTGAAAGCATAAATCAGAAGAATAATGAGAGCTGTCATTCTTTGCTCCTTCTCAGTACACAGTGATAGAGCACCAGGGTCCATCCTTAGCAGGGGGTAGGAACAGTAAACCGTCCTCGGGCAGTTTGCAGTCTGAAGGGGCAGGGAGATAAGACATGCAAGTGTGTAACTACGACGTGTGGTGGAAAGTGACAAATAATATTTTCGAGGGGACAAGCAGAGTGCCACAGCAAAACAGAGAGGGCACTCCTGATTTAAAGATTGAGGAGGGGTTTCCGGAAGGAGGTGGCCTTTCAGCTGAGGCTTGCTTGTAGGTTAGGGAGTAAAAGGGCACATGTTCCAGGCCCAGGTGACAGCATGACAAGAGCCCAGAGGTAAGTGGGAGAAAGATTTCTGGAAAGGGGCCAGTGGTCTTTTGTGTTTGGATCCCAAGCTGATTGGGGGTGGGAGCTTAGGGTGGAATAAGAATGGAAAAGTCAGTTGGCACTAGATTGAAGGGGTCTTGGAAGACTTGCTAAGGTGTCTGGGCTTTATTTCTATGTAGCTAGGAGCCCGTAAGGCTTTTGAAGCACCCTGATTTCAACGCAGAGGACACTTGGTGGGGAAAGAGATGAGCAGCAGGAAACTGCTAAGGGGAAGCGAGGCCATTGTGGGGGGATGAATCCGTGGGCTCATGATGGCAATAACATCTCTGAGAGACACTGGGCAGGCAGAGGCAATAAATCTTGGTCGTGGGAGTGGAGGGAAAGGAAATGCAGGGCTCGAAGATGACTCAGGTTTGGAGTGTGAGCGACTGGGGCACAATTATCACACACAGTGGGTTTCAGCCCCTCATCAAGTCTTGACGGATGCTCCTTTCTGGGACATCTTCCTTGTTTTAGAAACTTCTGAACTAAGCAATAAGAAATCCATGTCTAAATGAAGGAATGAATGATGAACTCAGAATCCAAGAAATGTTTTTCTTGATGGCAATATACAATTTGCAGGTGGGGATCCACTTTTCTGCAGAAGAGGGGGCATGTACCTGGTGTAATGTATTTCTTCCGCCCCCCCCTCCCCCCCCCGCCACCAGGAGGCGGTAGCTTCCCCAGGGTTGCACCTTCTGCAGGGCTCCTTCCTGTACCACTTCTCCTTGCTCCCACTCCAGCTCCTTTGTCTATAGCTACCTGCAGCACCAAACTCTCTTTCAGTAGAAGGAGGCACCCTCATAGTGGAAGGAACCCGGGGAGTGAGGTAGCGGGGAAGGGATCGACCCCTGTGACCTGCAGAAGTGCCGGAGCAGACTTTTGAGGTGTCTGCGGAACTTGACCCCGACGAAGACGTAGAGCACTGGGTTGAAGCAGCAATGGGAGAAGGCAAAATTGCGACAGATGAGCAAGACATAATCCAGCTGCTGGCTGATCTCACAGCTCCGGATGACCTCCAGTTTCAACAGTGTCTGCAGAAACAGGGACAGGTTGTAGGGAGCCCAGCTGATGAAGTGGGCCAGCACAATGGTCAGGATGAGCCTGACAGTCCGGTGGTGCCGTCTGGACCGTGACCGGAACAGGGTCCTGAGAATCTCCACGTAGCAGAACAGGATAATCCCCATGGAGAGCAGGAAGAAGACGATGTGCTGGTAGACCGAGGCCAGGAACCACTTGAGTTCTGAATAATCACAACGGGAAGGTTCTGGATTCTGAAACACTTTGTGGAAGATGGCATCAGGGATGGAGGACAGGACGCTGGCGGCCCACACCACTGTGGTCACGAGCACTCGGCATTGGAGGGTGTGGACTCGCAGGGATGAGAGGGGGTTCACCACAGACAGGTAGCGGTGGATGGTCATGATGGTCAGGAAGAAGATGCTGCTGAAGAGGCTGATGGAAAAGACCATGTTGAGGAGCTTGCAGGGGAAGTCGCCCAGCACCCAGCCCCAGTGGTATTCCAAGGTCCACAGAGGCAATAAGAAGGAGAACACCAGGTCCGAAAGGCATAGGTTGAGGATGAAGACGTTGGTGAGGGACTCCAGGCTCTCATACTTCACCAGGACCCACAACACCAGGCTGTTGCCCACCAGGCTGAGGACGAACACCAGGCTATACAGGATGGTGGTGTTGAAGGCAGCAAAGGTGAAGGTCCGCTTCTCACACAGAAAGCTGTCAGGATCATAATCGTAAGGGGTGGTGGACTCTGGGATGCCTGAGGGCTCCATCTAGACATTGAGAGCGTCTGAAGTGATAGAGACATGGAGTTGAAAGGCACCTGGTTAGGCTATAGTTCCAGAGAATTCATATTACAGAAATGTGCGGTCCATGGACTTGCTGTCGTGTATCCCCGAAAATAAGACCTAGCCGGACCATCAGTTCCAATGCATCTTTTGGAGCAAAAATTAATATAAGACTCAGTCTTATTTTAATATCATGTAAGACCGGGTCTTCATAACATAATATAATAATATAATATAATATAAGACTGGGTCTTACATTAATTTTTGCTCCAAAAGACGCATTAGAGCTAATGGTCTGGCTAGGTCTTATTTTTGGGGAAACACGGTACTAGTTGGTGAACTGTTTGTAACAAGATAAGGATATTTCACCAGCACATGGAGTCATTAAGTATACTCTAGTTTGGTTAGCATTCTTTCTTAGCAAGGTTTTCTTGATGAAGGAAGCAGTGCATTAATTTACATTCTGTCATAAGCCCCTTTTCTCCTTGAAGATTGGCATTTGAGTAGCACGAAGTTAGACCAGTCTCCTAGTAGGTGTAGGAGAAAGCAGTGCAACTGGATTCAAAGACCTGGAACTGGATTCAAAGATGAAATTTGGGCCCTATTACTGTGCTCCTGGGCAAACCATTTAAGCTTTTTGAAACTTTGGTCCTCACATATAAAATAGGGCTAATGATCCCAGAGTCATTCCCTCGTTTACTCAACAAATGTCTAGTGAGCATTTACTATGTCTGCTTGATTCCCTCCCCTCTTCTCTCCCTCCATCTCTCCCTTCCTTTCTTTCTTCCTCCCATAAAATGTAGAAGTCATGATGGCAGGATTGTTTCAGGAAACTTGCTGTCTCTTGAAACAAGTCCAAAATGAAATGACACAAATGGAGCAAATGTCTCTCATACAAAAGGGGTAGAGAACAAGAGCCCCAAATTCTGTGTATACTTGTATTTCAAAAGCATAATGCATTCTGACCAAGTGGTGCTTATCCAAAAACTAAGAGATTGGTTTAATATTTGAAAAAGCAGTCAATTTAAATCACCATATTAACAGAATAATGACAAAACTGTACGATCCTTCTTGATAAATGCAAAAAAGCATTGGACAAAACTCAACATCCATTCATGACATAAACTTTCAGCAAATGAGAGGTATCAGACATCTACAAAAATCATTGCACTTTTTGTTGGTTATTCATTCACTTACTCAAAATTTCAGAGACACTCATGGTCTGGGCCTGGGAGGCCTTGGGGATAAAAAAGGAGAATGTTGCTAAACCTCAAACTCCTCCAAGTTACATTCTAGTTTGGATCCCTTTCGCCTGTCCCTCCCCATCTCCGTGGCCCACTCAACTCTAAGAGAGTAAATTTATCTGTGGTCCACAACATAACTTGAATTGAGAAACACAGCTCTAAATTATCCAACTACCAATAATAACAACACCTACATAACGACTTGTAATAAAATAAATGCCTCTACTTTCTTGAGCAAAAGGAAAAGAAAAGTGTTATATATGACAGTTCTGTTCAAAGTACCATCCGTTGACCAGATTGTGGGGGATCCCCAGACCTATGGAATTGGAGCCTTGAGAATCTGCATATTTATGACCAACCCAGATGGTTCTGATGCACAATAAAGTCTAAGATCTCCTGGCATAGCTGATTAAAATTAGACAAAAACATGTTTAAATGGTACTCACCTATATCTATACCTCTGGACGTGTGTCTTGAAGGAGAAATGGTGCTTCTCTGTTTCTTATTTTTGTTCAAAGAAACCGAAACACCTGCCCTGCCCAGAAGGCTGGAGGGAGGTGGGGGAAGACTACTGTGTGAAGTTTCAGAGGGAGTCTTTACTAATCCCTCTTCTCCCCAACTCAAGGCTTCCTGGTTTGATCCACCTCCGTCCCCCGGCTCCCACCCGAGACCTCGTGTTAGAACTTGGTTACAGCACTGGTCACACAGAAAAGAGCTGGATACCCAACCTGTCTCCACAGGCAGGTGGGGTTGACAATTTAGGGGTCTTCTGAGCCCTTAGGTTCCACCAAGGGTAGATGCAGGTAATTTTGAAGTTAGAAGGGAACTTAAAGGATAATGCATTTTTTAAGCTGTACTTTTATTTTTATCAAAAATTGTGTTTGATTAACGTACCAGTTATGTATGATTATGATTATTTTAAACTGAGATAAAATTCAGGTAACATAAAATTTACTATTCTAAACTGCAGAATTCAGAAGTTTTTAGCATATTCACAATGCTGTACAATCATCATTACTATCCAACCCCAGAACATTTCCATCACCCCCAAAAGAAATCCCATACTTGTTAGCAGTCAGTCCCACTCCCCACCTCCCTCCATCCCTTGGCAACCACTAATTTACTTTCTATATGTATAGTTGTATCTATTCTGGACATTGTATAGAAGTGGAATCATACAATATATAACCTTTTGTGACTGACTTCTTTCACTTAGCATCATATCTTGAAGGTTTATTCACGTCGTACCATGTATCAGTAGTTCATTTCTTTTTATGGTTGAATGACTGAACAATATGGTTGAATAATTCCATTGTATGGATAAACCACACTTCATTATTCCATTCATCAGTTGAAGGACATTTGGGTTGTTTCCATTTTTTTGGCTATTACGAATACTACTGCTCTGAACACTCATGTACCTGTTTTATGTGGACCTATATTTTTAATTCCCTTGGGTATACACCCAGGAGTAAAATTTCTGGGTTGTATGGTAACTCTATGTTTAACTTTTTGAGGAACTGCCAAACTGCTTTCCAAAGAACTTCACCATTTAACTTTCCTACCAGTATTGTGTGAGAATTTCAATTTCTCCACATCTTTACCAACACTTGTTAGTTTCCTTTAAAAAAAAAATGACAGGGTATGAAATGGTGACTTGTTATGATTGAGATTGACATTTCCTTAATGAATAACAATGTTGAGTATCTTTACATGTGCTTATTGGTCATGTGGGTCTTTCTTTTGGAGAAGTAGATATTCAGAACTGTTGGCTCTTAAAAATGTGGGTTGTTCGGCATCTTATTATTAAATTATAAGAGTTATTTATATACTCTGGATACTGAACTCTTATCAGATACGTGATTTGCAAAGAACTTCTCCCATTTTGTGGGTGTTTTTTTTAAATTTCTTGATAGTGTCCTTTTACACACCCAAGTGTTTAATTTTGATGAAGATAAATTTATAATATTTTTGGTTGTTTCTTGTGATTTTGGTGTCACATTTAAGAAACCATTGTCTAACCCAAGGTCACAAAGATTTGTACCTATGTTTCCTTCCCAGAGATTTTTAAGTTTTAGTGCTGAACTCTAAATTATACTCCATGATTCTCTAGATCTATTCTTAGGCCGGCACTACCTTGTTTTGATTACTGTAACTTTGCAGAAAGTTTTGAAATTAGGAAGTAAGCATCCTCCAACTTTGTTCTTTCTTCTATTTAAGATTATAAATATGGATCAATTGAATATGATTGAGAGTGGTTTCAACAAGTGTGCCAAGACCACTGAGTGGGGAAAGAACAGCCTTTTCAGCAAATGGTGCTGGCATAACTAGATATCTACATACAAAAAAATAAATTTGCACTCCTACCTCACGTGAGTTACAAAAATTAACTCAAAATGGATTAAAGTCCCAACTTGAAGAGCTAACACTATAAAACTGTTGTGTGTCAAAGGACACTACCAAGAAATGAAAAAGGAATTCTGTTAAGGATTGCACTGAACCTATGAATCGATTTTGGGAGTATTGACATTTTAACAACATTGAGTTTTTCAATCCATGAACACGGGATTCCATGTACTTAGATTTTCTTTTATATTTTTCCATCGTGTTTTGTGGGTTTTGGTGAACAGATTTCACATTTTCTTGCTTAAATTTATTCCTATGCATTTTAACTTTATGCCGTTGTACATGAAATTATTTCCTTCCTTTCATTTTCAGATTGTTCATTGATAGTATATAAAAATACAACTGATTTTTATATATTGATCTTGTATTCTACATCTTTGCTGAACTCATCTGTTAGCTTTAATAGTTTTTGTGGTTTTGCTTGTTTGTTGCCAATCCAGGGTTTTCTATAAAATCATGTCATCTTCTTATAGAGATAGCTTTAATTCTTTTTTTCAAGTCTGGGTGCTTTTTTCCCCCCTTCTTTCTTCCCTTGCCTAATTGCCCTGGCTGAACCTCCAGTTCAATGTTGAACAGGAGTTGTGAGGGTGGACGTTCTTATCTTGTTCCTGATCATAAGGGAAAAACTTCTAGTCTTTCACTATTAAGTAGCATGTTAGCTGCGGGTTTTTAATACATTCCTTTTATCAGATTGAATAAGATGCCATCTATTCCTAGTTTGAGTGTTTTTCTTTTTTTCAACCATGAAAGTGTGTTGGAGTTTGTCAAATGCTTTTTTGGCATCTATTGAGTTCCATTGTATGGATGTACCACAGATTTTTTTAATCCCTTCACCTGTTGAAGGACATCTTGGTTGCTTGCATTCCTTGGAAATTACCAAAGATACTTTGTGCACTATAGACACCGTCTATAATGTGTATATTTTTAAACAAAAAGTTCTAAAACATTGGTCAGACTGGACAAAAGTGGGGCTGAGTTCCAGCCTCACGCAGACTCAACATGCACAAGGGAAGTCCAGGCCTGGGTACAGCACAATGTGGACAGGGATCCTCGCCTGTCCAGCAGGAGGGTCCACAGAGAGAAACATGGGTTTAGGGAGCCGCCATCATTCTGCCAACCATTGACTTGATCAGATCTCATAGCGACACTGTGAAGAAAGCACTATCAATATTTGAATGTCATGGATGAGCCAGCAGAGGTGCCCAGAGGTTATGTCACTTGCCCACAGTCAAACAGCAAGAAAATAGGGGTCGAGTGGGATTGCACCCAGCAGGTCTGGCTCCAAGGTCGCAGGTTTCTGGGGGATGGCTTGGTTCAGGGTGAGCCACCCTGCTTTCCAAGATTGGGCAAGGGTTTGGGGTTGGGGATGTTAAACAGTGTCTGACTCCTTAGGCTGGGGTAGACTGTCTCCTCCACTTGTGCTCTGACTGCTCCTAGAGACGCCTGGTGTAGGCCCAGCCCTCATTATAGATGTGTCGGACTAGCATTTCAAGATTTCGTTTCAACACTAATTTCTTGTCACACAAAATTTTTGATCCACATAACAAATGAAGGGCTATTTGGTGACATCTTTAAAACTTGAAGGGATAGTATAACCATCCCAGAAAACAATTTGGCTGATTCTTAAAAAGCTAAACACACACCTCTGTGATCCAGCCATCCCATTCCTATGTATTTACTCAAGAGAACCAAAGACAATGTCCATACAAAAATTTGTTCATAGAAACGCTATGAATCATCATAGTAGTTTACTTGTAATAGTGCAAAACTTGAAGCAGCTCAGGTGTCCATCAATGGATAAATAAACTGTGGAATACCCATACTAGCATCTTAGCAATAATAAGGAACAGTCTATTAATACATCCTACAACATGAATGGATCTCAAAGTGATGTGGAGTGAAAGAAGTGAGAAAGAGTACACACTGCGTTATTCCACTTATAGAAGTAAAAAATGCAAACTAATCCAGGGTGACAGAAATCAGATTAGTGGTTGCCTGGGATGGGAGTGGAAGGAGGTTTCGAATACAAAGGAGCATGAGAAAACTTAGGGGGTGATAAAAGTGATAAAAGTTTGTTACTTTGATGTGATATGGTAATAGAGATATGTAAAACATCACTAACTATACTCTTAATCACATACAAAGGCAAGGTTCTGGGTGACCATGTATTTGATACATTAGGACACTTTAGTCAAACTAAGGTATATCATGACATTCGTTATTCTCTACTGTCCTAGTGAAAGTAGGCAGAGAAAAGTATTAGCTCAGGGCTTCTCATTGCCAGCTCAAGCTCTGCATAAATGACCTCAAAACTTCTGTCCTTAAAGAAATCCTATCTTCTGTAGCCATGGAGCTGAGATATCTGGAAACCAAACCACCTCTCAACCTTCAAGTGGCTTAATTATAATGCAAATCAAACCCACAGCCTTGCAGGGGGTCTGTTAAAGTGAGGGCATTAACTGGGAAGGAATGGGACCCTGAAAATTGGAATGGGGACAAATGGGAAGATCCCAAGGAAGCTGGGGGGCACAGAATCCCTAAACTGCCAGCAGAAGCAGCCCTTCCACCTGTCTGACCCACCAAGTCACCAACAAATGGAGGTGGTACATATGAGATTGGGACAAAGCAGGCTCTGAAAGCGCAAGTACGTTCCATGAGGAAGTGGCCCAAATGCCCAGGGCCCCTACTCTTGCTACATGGCTTGTTCTCTCGCAGCCCACAAACTTTCGACCTCATGAGGAATTCCCTTACGTCCAGCTGAATGAGGAAGAGGAAAACTTGCGTCTGTTTTACAGCTGGAGAAGCATTGCACCTTCTTTCTGGGACATCCCCGAAGGACAGTAGAGAAGGGAAATCCTCCCAATGGGCAGAACATTGAGCGTTGCACCTGGTTGGCTGTTCATTTTGTTTGGGAAAAGACATGGGTCCCCAAGTTCTCAGGCATCGTATTTCTAGACAGCCTCTGGGTTCAGGCCCACAGATCTCAGCCTGTGCACATCAAATTTGCTAGCTGATTTCAAAAGGAAAATCTTAGTTCCCCGATTCCCAGCCTGAGGGATAGGGAGGCAAAGGACTCTCACTTTTACTTCTGTGTAACATGCAGCTTACATTTCCCACTTCTAGCAGAAAGAGGAAAGGGTGCCTGGTCAATTTTCATTTCCACTTGACCAAGGTCCAAACACACGTGACCACTCTAGCCTCCAAGATTTTTTTTTTTGGTTTAGGTATGTGTAAGTCAGTGTTCTACTACAGAAACAGAACCAGTAGGATGGAGATGTGTATATATCTATATCTATATCTCTCTCTCTATATATGGTAATTAGATATATTTATAAATTATGTATTTATATAATATAAAACCATATATTTATATAATATACATATATATTTAGAGATACATTTATAACATATGGTATATACACACATTTACAATAACAAAGCCATACTTCTACCTAACATGATACAACTAGGAGGACCTTGGGTACAACGGAAAATAGGCTGCCCCTTCCAGATAGGTTGGATGGTATTCATTCTTTTCCTGGACACTCAGTAACTTAGATTCGTAATGCAAAGTGAATGATTATCAATACATCTTATGTTACATGATAAGAAAGGGGAGAAAAAATTATTTGCTTAACACATATGCAAACAAAACAAGGAAGAGATACTCATAACGGTTATAGTCTTCATTTCTGCATCTGGTCACACGGTCATAACTGGTATTTATAGCTCCCCTCTTCCACGACTCATTCCATATTCCCATTGCCCTCAGTAAGTACCTTAGCTGGTCATGGTCCTTTGACTGATGGGTCATCCAAGTCTTCATTCCGAAAACCTGGACTATTAGGATTTCTACGTGTAGTAGTAAGAGACAGCCTAAGGAATCTCCTGTATCCCAGACATATTCTTTCTTATTTCTGCTGTGTCGTGGAATATCAGTTTCCCTTTGGTAGTCAGGATCAATCACTCTGGCCACTATAGTAACTCCTTTCTTTGCCTGTTGATTCAGAGGCAAGAGAAGCCCAAGAGGGCAGGTGACAATCTAATCTTCCAGTTGGAAACATTGTGCCTCTTGGTGGAAGCATTCCTCCCTTTGGAACCAAGACCTCTAGACTAGCAGAGCATAAGATTATAGGAATAGGAAGTAAAATTCTTGCTGATGAATCATCAGGTGTAGTAGTGACCGGTGCTACTCTCGTTCTACCCTTTGATTCCTGGACCTGCGAATCCTGGCCATGAGAGAAGTAGCACCATATCTTGGATGCTGATTTACAGCACATACAGTCTCCTGGAGGACAGTGCCCCTGTTCGACAAGGTATTGCCACCTCGCTGGCATTGTAACTGAGACTTTAAAAGGCCTTTCCTCCGTTTCATCAAGCCAACTGCTTTAGGATGGGGGGGGGGGGGGAGCACGGGAAGACCAGTGAATGCCATGACCATGGGCCCATGGCTGCACTTCTTATGCTGTGGAGTGAGTTTCTTAATCAGAAGCAATGCTGTATGGACTTCTATGACAGTGGATAAAGCATTCTATAAATCCATAGAGGGTAGTTTTGGCAGAAACATATTGTGCAAGGAAAGCAAATCTGCATTCAGAGTAAATGTCTGTTCCAGTAAGAACAAAACATGGCTCCCTCCAGGACAGAAGGAATCCAGTGTCGTCAGCCTACCACCAAATCTACCACCAAATAAGCCACTGATCACTTGGGGGAATTGCCCCTGAGGGACAATTCGATCCTTCTTCCTTCCCCTCTCCTTTCATGGGTATCAGAAGTGCATCATGGTCTAAGGGCTCTCCCTGATGACTCCCCTCTCTCTCCCTTTATCCTTTTAGGCATTTCCCTCAAAAACCTCACTTGGTGTCTGCTTTTGAAATTCCAAGAGAACAAGAGCTCAAAAGAGCCGTTTGAGGGTCTCAAGTCTGGTGTGAGGCCATTGCTTTTTCCAGGAGTAACAGGGCCTTGGGAAAGGAGCAGGATAGAGGGCGTCTGACAGCATCCAGAAGGCCCTCCCCCCTCTCTGATGGAACTTCCAGCCTGTCTTCTAATGGTGGAAACAACTAGAGCTAGTGTTTAGTCTGGGCAGAGGTATGCTGGAGCTGGCTCACACCAGCCTGCGATGTATTTTTAGGAATTTTGCAAGCTGGTTGCTGTCACATTGGTAGCTTGAAATCAGCTGTGGTGGGAGTACTTACAACTCAAAATTTGGCAAAGGCTGCAAATCAGGGCTTTTCCCTCTGGAGAGCCGGTTGTTAACATTTACCATCACACCACTGGATGGGAGGTTATCATTTCCTTAGAATCACTCCTGAGATAAAGTCCCAAATTCCTATCCTAGCTGGGACAGCACTATTATTGAGGATCCCAGTAGGAGACAGATGGCCCTCTCAAAAGGATGATTCAGGACAATTTATGGAAGGGACTTCTACAAAGTTGTGGGCAGGGTGTAGGGAATGTGAGGGACCATGGCGCAGTCTCCCCGGGCTAGCTATAGCAGCCAGCTGCTGTGAACCCCAGGCCTGTAGGCCCAGGAGCAACAGCCACCAAAGAAGCTGGTGAGGCCTACGGACCTAGCAGAGGGCTGCTTAACACGGGACTGGCTTTGGGAAGAGAAACTAGTCACTTTCCCCCAGCCCAGCCGGGAGGGGGTCGGAGGAATAAATACTGCAACCTCCTTGTCCTTCTCACCCTCGTCCACCCAAGCTCCTGTTGGTACCTTCCACTGGCACCAGCAAGAGGGAAGGGAGGTGAGGGAGCCTGTTGATGCAGCCGTACAGGGGAGCACAGGGCAAGGTGGAGAAGGTGGACCTGGCGGGACGAACGTAAGACACCAGTGCAGAGCCTTGGGTGAGCCTTCCCTGTCCAGCCCCTTCAATGCACACTTCCTGTGCGCACTGCACACACCACACATGCTGTCTCCTCTGCATGAAAGCTCTCTGACTCCCCTCCCCCTAATTCATTATTCCTCCTCCTTGGCTTAAACTTCACCCTCCGGAACACGTCAGGTTCTGTGTTGACTGTGTTGTTTTGCAGCTGGTCATTCTTCAAAGCATTGCTCTGCTTACGGCAACATTTTTTATCCAATAATGATTTGTTTAACACTCGTAACACCAGCAGCCAACATTTACTAAGCACTTACCACATGCCAGGCTCTGTGTAACTATTTGTCAGGCTGTTGTCCAGACTATAGTCTCCATGGGGGCAGGGACCATTTTCTGTCTTATTTGTCATTCTCTCTATCCAGTGCCTGGCACATACCAGGAGCTCAACAAACATGGGTGGAGTAAACTCCCCACAATGAGCCTAGCAAGTGTTTCCTAGCTCTCTTGTAAGTGCGGGAGAATAAATATGGCTGTGAGTTGTTTACTGCTCCTTCTACTGAGAGGTGGAGTCTAATTCCTTGAATGTGGGCTGGTCATAATGACTTACTTGAGCAAAAGAATTCAGTGCAAATGACATTCTGGAACTTCTAGGTCATAAGAAGCCCAGCAGCCTTTAGCTGGACCCTTTGGGACATTCTCGTTGGGAGCCTGAAACAGCCACTTATGAAGTCCACCCACATGAGGCCGCCATGGTGGTGAGACCACATGTGGAGTGTCTGGTGGATCCCCTCTTCTGCTGAGGGCCAGACACGTGAACGAGGCTGCCTTGGAGCAGCCCTTTCACCAGCTCAGTGGCACCAAGTGACCTCCATTGATATCACATGAAAAAGAATTACCTCGCTGAGCCCTGCTCAAGTTCTTGAGTGACAAAATTATGGGATATAATACAATGCTTCTTATTTTAAGCCTCTATATTTGGGTGTGCTATTACACAGAAGTAGTCACATAAGCCAGGACACATAATATTGGTTAGGGGGAAATCCCCAGCCTATTTCCCAACCTGCCTTCACTCCTCCCACTCAGGCTAACTCTCCAGCAACTTCCCTTTGATGTGGCTTTAAGAGGGGTGCCTTTGCTACTTAGCTTCCATTTGCTGGGAAATCCCCCAAGTGCTAACCTGCCTGCTTTACAGGGAAGCCGCGACCGCTGAATTGTCCCCGGCCAAATCTTCATGTGGCACCCCTTCAACCCTAGGTGACAGCAAACTCAATGACTCCCGGGCACAGGCCCTTTCCTTAGAAGCCTGCTCTGCCCAGCCGACCACCCATGGATCTGGTTAGAGGGTTTTCACAAGACGGCTGGGGACACACAGGCGGCTGGTGGGGCTGCCCCTGGTGCCACCGCTGCCTTGCTCGCCAGGTTGCACGTGTCCCAGGCACAGCAAAGCACTCCTGGAATCACCAGGAGTTTCAGAGGGCAGCCATGGTGTGCAGTTAGAGGACTGAGTCCTGGTGAGTGTGCTCTGAAACCGGGGAGAGTTCTGGATGGAGACTTTTCGACATTTCTGGTAGTGCTAATGTTTAGTAACAGACATTTGAGAAGCTTGAGGCCTCTTGGCCTACTCCTGGCCTTCTGGAAAGGACCACTTGGGGATGTCCCTGGGGTGCAGAGCATTTGCCAGCTCATGCTGCATAGGCAGGTCCCCCTCTTCTCACTCCCTTCTTTACTCCTCAAGCACCCTTGGGTGGGTGAGGGGTGGGGGGTGGTGATAGCATTCCTGGTGATTCAGTGAGACACGCACATCAGCGCTGGGCCTTGTAGAGCCTTGGACATGCCTTATGCTCTTGGGACACAGCCAATATTTCTTAGCGGGAAGTTGGTGTGGACACTGTACTATGTGAGGCTCATGATGAATGCAATTTCCCAGGCCCTACCCAGACCTACAGAAATAAGCTCTTCTGATGGGGCCCGAGCTTCTGCATTTGTAACAAGGGTCTAGGTGGTCCAGGAGAAGGAAGTCAGGCAGTGTAGAGGTTAATATCATGGGCTCTGGAATTAGGACGCAGGGGTTCAAAGTCGGACTCCAGGATCCAGTGCCCATGTAATTTTGGCACCCGAGTTTCCCTATATGAATTGCAGATAATTACAGCATCTACCTCTCTGACTATGTTATGTTGGGCCTGGCATTATGCCAGGTGCTGGGGGATCAAAAAGGAATAAATAAAAAAATAAAAATAAAAAAAAAGGAATAAATCAAGTTCTCTGCCCTGAAGATGCCCGAGGCGCACAGATGTGGAAATGGGTGATTAGGATACAGTGTGGTAAGTAAGTGCAATGTGAGGGAGCAGCTCGGGGCACACCAGCCTTGGACAGGCAAGGAAGGCTTCCTAGAGGAGGTGATGTCAAAGGAAGTTCTGAAAAATGAGTAGGAGTTATCCAGGGAAAAGGGGTTGAGCACATATGCCGTAATGCACATTCTGGGCCACCAGTGATACAGATCAGGTGAGATGTGTGGTGTAAGAGGCAGGACTGTCAGGGTTTGAGGCTGGAAAACATGAGCAGCATCAGCTTGTGGGGTTGAGCTAGGTTTTCCGATGCCTTCAGTTCTGGCTAGCTCATTTCACACACTGCACATCCTTAACCACAAAGGTCACCTTGTGTGCCACTGAAACACACTCCTCTGGGATTAATTAGCACTCTGCTTTGGTGCTCAGAGTGCGAGAAGCCACAAAGGCCCAACTCCTACCCGAGGAAACACGTGATCACTCTCAATTGGAGGAGTGTTAAATAATTTGGAGTCCATATTTCAAAACCAACACACGGAGATTCAGGGAAAACGTCCAGGGTGGGCATGACATGGGGTAAGTCTTGAAAGGTGAGTAGGAGTGAACAGGAAGAGAAGAGGAGGAAAGACGTGGTATGAAGGGGACCAGCAAATGTAAAAATCAGGGCTGGTTTAAAGGACTCTAATTATGGCTCTAAAGATTGCGAGTGGTGAGAGATGAGGCAGAGAGAGATGCAAAGGTCCTTGGGTGCTCAGCTAAGGAGTTTGCAACTCATCCTGAATGGAGAACTGGTGAAGGGTTTGAAACAATTATTTAACATTGCTTCAATTGAGAGTGATCACGTGTTTCCTTATAGTAACCTCCCACTGCTATAATGGCTTAAGCAGTGGGAGGTTAATTTCCCTTAGGAAGGAAATGCTAGGACTGGTCCAGCAGCTCAGCAACATCATAAAGACCAAGGCCCTTTCAATCTCTTGTGTCAGCCTCAGCATATCTGTAGTATTATTCCTCATGATTGCAAGATGGCTGCTATGGCTCCAAGCATCACGGCTTTTACAGCATCCGGAAGTAAGGAGACATATGTCTACACAAGTGACTCTCCTTGGGAGCAATTTTGCAATGTCTGGTGGAATTTTTGGTTATTACAAGTGGGGGGAAGCTCATGACATCTAGCAGGTAGAGGCCGAGGATGTGGCCAAACGGGACAAACTCTCGTGACAGAAAATTACTGAAGTGGCAACAGTGCCAAGGTTGAGAAGCCCTGGTCTAAATTGATTGGGTGCCCTTTGCTTAAAAGGGGGAGGTGAAGTTGCCTCCTTCACTACATTTGGAGCTTGGAGCCCGAAGATTCCATATCATGGGTCAGCTGCTGAGAGACTCTAGAGGCTGTCAGATATGTAAATGTATTATAAAGCTACAACCATACGGTTTCAGTGTAAGAAATGGAACCATAACACCTGGAAAACAAATAGTCAGATAAACAGGGAAGGACTTTATAAACATACTTCTATGTTCGTATATATATTGCATATAAACATAAATACAATACGTCTCTGATCCTCAGCACATGCCATTCGAGAGGGCATTATTGCCTATCAGACATTGAATTGCTTTGCAGGACATACTTTTCTTTCTTTTTGATACATCTTTAGCTCCTGGAACATCCATTCCATTGTTGTATTAAATGTAGTGTCTTTTATTCTTTCAATTTTTCAAAGCAGAATTAGTTGGGTTGATCTTACTATGATGGGGGCACTGATGGTAAGAAGTAGGGAGAACGTTGACTTAGAGGCAAGTGTTGTTAACATACAAGAAGTACAGCTTGTCATGTCCTATCAACTCAGACTGAAACGTCTCTGATATTTCCGCTGGAGGTTTCTGGTTTGGCCTAATTCTTTTAGAGATGCAACGCAGACCAGATACTTTTTTTTTTTTTTTCCTTTTTCCTGTTTCTTGTTTACTGTGGTATCTGCCATCAGCCTTGTTTCTGAAAATGAGAGTTTGAGCTCTGCTGGTTAGTAGTGGGTATATCTATGCCATGGGTGTGCGTGCGTGTGTGTTTGTGTGTGCATGTGTGTGTGGTTTCATACATGTTTCCATGTCAGCAAAGTTGGCTTATGAGGCTCCAGGCTCCTTCAGATGTGGTTCTCCTTCCAGCACATCCTCACTATGAAATCAATAGCTGAAAAAATATACAAAGGGTGCCCAAAAAATGTCTACACATTTTAAGAAAGGAAAAAACTGTATTAAAATTACACTGATGGTAACCACTTTGAGCACCTCTTGTAATTGCAGAAGTCAAATGTGACTTGCATTCATCTTTTATTATCAATATATATTATTACAATTATAATACAGATTTTTCCTTTCTTAAAATGTGCTTACATTTTTTGGCACCCTCTGTATATAATAAAGTAGTAAACCAATTTATTATGCCTGACAATCTTCACCAAGTCTGTTATTGGAAAATAGATAGCATACATTTTTTTTTTTAATTGGGGAAGGGGAACAGGAGTTTATTGGGGAACAGTGTGTACTTCCAGGACTTTTTTCCAAGTCAAGTTGTTGTCCTTTCAGTCTTAGTTGTGGAGAGTGCAGCTCAGCTCGAGGTCCAGTTGCCTTTGCTAGTTGCAGGGGGCACAGCGCACCATCCCTTGCAGGAGTCAAACAGGCAACCTTGTGGTTGAGAGGACGCGCTCCAACCAACAGAGACATCTGGGAGCTCAGCAGCAGCTCAGCCAAGGTGCCATGTTCAATCTTAGTTGCAGGGGGCGCTGCCCACCATCCCTTGCAGGAGTCGAGGAATCGAACTGGCAACCTTGTGGTTGAGAGCCCACTGGCCCACGTGGGAATCAAACAGGCAGCCTTTGAAGTTAGGAGCATGGAGCTCTAACTGCTCCGGCTGCTTACCGGGCCGGCCCGATAGCATACTTTTTAAATAATCCAAGGATCAAAGAAGTCTCTAGGGGAGTAAAAATACATCGAATGGAATAAAAATGAAAATACAACACATCACACTTTGTGGGAAACAGTTAAAGCAGTGCTGAGAGGAAAATTTATAGCACTAAATGCTTACATTAGAAAAGAGAAAATGTCTCACATGAATCACGTAAATATCTGAGCACGTATCTTAAGAACCTAGAAAAAAAAATGCAAAATAAACCCAAAGTAAGTAGAAGGAAGAAAAAAGAAAGATAAGAGCAGAAATAATAAAATTGAAAACAAAGGCAACAGAAAAACTAAAACAAAAAAGTTTGTTTTTTAAAAAGATCAATAAAAATGATGCACCCCTAGAAAGACCAACAAAAAAGACAAAGGTACAAATTACTAATATCAGGAATGAAATAAATATCACTACTGACCTGGCAGCCATCAAAGGATGATAATCAAATCCTATGAACAACTCAACAACTTAAACAAAGTAGACTAATTCCTCAAAAAACGCAGACTATGAACACTCACCAAATATAAAATAAATGCCTTGAATATCCCTATAACTATTAAGGAAATAAGAGCCATAAGTTAAAAACTCCTGAGAAAGAAATTTCCAGGTCCAGATAATTTGACTAAAGAATTCTTCCAAATGTTTAATGAAGAATTAACACCCAGTCTACATAATCCCTTCCAGAAAATAGAAGAGAGAACACTTCCCAACTCATGTTGTGAGACCAGTATTGCCTGGACACCAAAACTAGACAAGACAGTACAAAACATAAATGCAACCACAGATCAATATCTCTCACAAATATATATGAAAAGTCCTTAACAAAATATTAGCAAATAGAATATGTTTTTTTTCCAGACATGCAAAGCTGATTCAATATTTGAAGTCAATCATATAATAAAAGGCTAAAAAAGAAAAATCACATGATCATATCAACTGATACAGAAAAAGCACATGACAAAATTCCACACCCATTCATGATAAAACTGTCAGAAACACTAGGAATGGGGGAACTTCCTCAACTTGATAAAGAATATCTATTAAACAACTTGTAGTTAACATGTTAATGGTGAAAGACTGAATGTTTCCCCATAAGAATGGGAACAAGGCAAGGATGTCTGCTCTCACCTCTCTTACTGGAAGTCCTAGACAGCACAATGAGGCAAGAAAAAATAAATAAATAACAGGCATACAGATTGGAAAGGAAGAAATAAAGCTGACCCTGTTTGCAGATGACATGATGGTCTACAAAAAATATACCCAAGAATATAAAAAACCAAAACCAAACTGAAACAATTCCTAGAATAACAAGTGAGTTTAGCAAAGCTGCAGGACACAAGATCAACATACAGAAATAAATTGTATTTCTATATACTAGTAATAAAAACATGGAAAGCAACATTACTGTACAATATCATTTACAATCTTTCTCTGAAAAAAGAAAGTACATAAATCACCAAAACATGTACAAAACATGCAGGCTATGCTGAAAACTACAAAATGTTGATGAAATAAATCAAAGAACATCTACATAGCTGGAGAGATATACCACATTCATGGGTTGGAAGGTTCATCATAGTAAAAACGTCAATTCTGCCCCAAATGATATATAGTTATAATGCAATCCATTTCAAAATCCCCCAAGATTTTTTTTTTTTGTAGGTATAGAGAGGCTTATTCTAAAACTTATATAGAAAGACAAAGGAACTAGAATAGCTAAGACATTTTGAAAAAGAAGAAAGAAATGGGAGGAATCGCTCTATCCTATTCCAGGACTTACTGTGCAGATGTAGTACTCAGGCCTGGATGGCAATTAGAGATAGTGGAAATGTAACGTCTATATGCGATGTCAGAGGGGTAATAGATGGGGGGGGGTTATCACTGTGTGAGGGATATAAATGATAAATGTCTAACTATTACATTGTTTTGTACACCTGAAACTAAAAAAAAAAAAAAAAAAAAAAAAAAGCCTGAATGGTATTGGTAGACGGCTAGACACAAAGATTCATGGCAGAGAATGGAAACCCAGAAATAGCCCTAAGCATATATGGCTGACTGATTTTTGACAAAGGTGCAAGACCAATTCAAGGGAAGAAGAACAGTCTGTTTAACAATTGGTGCAGGAGTATTTGGGTGTTTTTTCATTAGAAAAAAAATAATAACTCCAACCTAAATCTTGGACCTTACACAAAAATTATCTGAAAGTGCATCATAGATACAAATGTATATGTGAAATTTTTGAGAAGAAAATTTGGGGACCAAAAGCTTGGTGAGGAGTTCTTAAACATAACACTGGAAGCATAACACATAAAAGAAAAGACAGATAAATTGGACTTCATCAAACTGAAAAACTGTTGCTCTTCAAAAGACCCTGTTAAGATAAGCCACAGACTGGGATAAAATATATGTGCAAACCACATATCAGACAAAGGATCTGTATCTAGAATATATATATATATATATATATATATATATATATATATATATACACGGTATTGTCCTCAAAATTCAACAGTAAAAAAAACAAACAAACAATTCAGTTAAAAATGGGCAAAGGACTTGAGACACTTCATCAAAGAGGATATACAGATGGCAAATAAACACATGAAAAGATACCCAACATTACTAGCCATGAGGGAAATATCATCTAAGACTATGGTAGATATCACCACATACCTATGAGAATAGTGAAAATTCAAAACAGTGGCAAAACCAAATTCTGGGAAGGATGTGGAGAAATTAGATCGCTCATATGTTGCTGGGAATATAAAATGGCGCGTCCATTCTGGGAAAGAGTATGGCAGTCCCTTAGAAAACTGAACACGTACTTTATGATCCAGCAATCATACTCATGGGCATTTATGACAAAGAAATAAAAACGTATGTTCTCACAAAAACCTACACGTGATGTTTATAGAAGATTTATTCTTAATAGCCCCAACATGAAAAAACCAAAATGTCCTTTAATGGGTGAATTGCATACCATAGGCTACTAATTAGGGGTTTTATGATTGTTAAAAAAAAAATGCTGTCTCAAAAGGTCACATGCTGCACAATTCCGTTTACATAGCATTCTCGAAATGACAAAATGATAGCAATGGAAAGAAGATCTGTGGTTTCCAGGGGTTAGGGATGGTGGTGGAGGGTGGGCGGTCTCTGTGACGGTGAGGGATAGCAGGAGAGAGATCTTTGCGGTGATGAAAGATTTCGTTATCTTGATTGACGAGGTAGTTACAGGAATCTACACCTGTGATACAATGATAGCACTATACACACCGCTCTACGCACACACGGTACTAACATCAAATTCCTGGTTCTGGGACTGTACTCTAGTGAATAAAAGATGTAACTGTTGGGAGAAATTGGGTCAAGGTCAGGCGGGATTTTTCTGTGCTAGTTTTACAACTTCCCATGAATCTACAATTATTTCAAAGTGAAACAAACAGCTATACTCCTGCCAGGGCTCAGCTCAAAAAGCCTCAACAATCTCCATCTTCCACAGCAGTGGTTTTACAACTTACGTTACTCAAGAATCACTTCTGCTGTATTAAACACGCTGATCCCCAGACCACTGCCCCAGAAGTTCTGAGGTGATAGAGGACGGGCGAGGCAGAGGTCTGCACGTTTTAGGAGCTCAGCAGGTAATTAGGCTGCACGAGGGGTCTTCAGATCACACTTTGAGAAACTCAGACTCTGCCTGTGCTCTTGAAATCCCAGTTTATAGTTATAGCCTGTTCTATAATAAAAACATCTTTCCACCAGTTCCAGACCAGGGTAAGGCAAGCAGAGAGAGCAGGCTGTGCTATTTAAGGAGGACTCACGCTTAGGCCCGCAGAAGTGCAGAGTCAGCACTTTCCTGAACCTGAGAGCGAGTGCCTCCTTAAATTTTGCACCTTGGGTGTGTCCACTTGACCCTGGCCCTGATCGCCATACAAAGACGTGCAGGTAACTGTTCATAATACCCCCAAACTGGAAATAACTGAAGTGTCTATCAACTAGTGAATGGATCAACAAATGGTGGTATGGTCAGTCGTAGGACGGAATGCTAGTCAGCAGTAAAAAGGAACACACTACTAATATTTGCAACAATATGGAAGAATCTCACAAACACCATGCTGAGTAACACAGAAGAGGACAGACGTTTTCTGCACGGCACTGGAAAATCTGGGAAAAACGAATCTAATCAATAGTAATAGAAACTCTGGAAAAGACCAATCTCATTCACACTGAAAAAAGCAAGTCCGTGGTTGTCTGGGTGGGTGGTTATCTGGGAAGGTGGGTTATTCCTAGGGAATTTTTAGGGAGTCAGGAATGTTTTGTATCTTTATTGGTGGTGGTTATACCAGTGAATACTCGGGGAAATGTGCTTTTCTATTGTAGGTGCATTATGCCTTAAAAAAGCCGACTAAAGAAACGAGACAGAAAAATAAAACCCTCAGCTCTCTCACAAACATCTGAACCCTGTGCTGGGGCAAAGGCCATCTCTTCTGGGGTACAACACAGTCCAGTAGGACCAGCCTCGATGAGGGCTCAGGCATCCCGGTTCTAGTCATAACTGGCTGGACAACCCATGGTTTAGTCCTCAAACCCTCTGCGTCTCCCTTTCCCCCTCTGCTGTGAATCCTTCCCAGGACTGTGCGGAGCAACAGATAAGCTGAAATACATGGAATCACATGCTAAAGAGCTATACCTCTGTCGGGAATTGTACTGGTTCTGGGATGGAAGTTTCCCTTTGCACAGCCCTTTGCATTCAAATCTGGAATGGCTCTATGAATATGAGGAGATTTCAACAGCAATCCACAAAATGCAAATTAAAGGTACCAGAAGGCATTTTGTTTTTCACCCATCTCTTTGGCAAAACTTAGAAAGTCAGATAATATCAAGGGCCGACAAGGGTATGGAAAGGGAGGACCCTTGAGGCATGGCTGTGGGAGTGCTAACTGGTGTAGCATCTGACCAGCTGCGAGAAGTTCAGGCTGCAAATGCCCTCTGATCTGGCAGGTCCACTCTTGGGTTCCTCATCCAGAGAAACTCTGCCCAGGTCAGAAGGAGACAGGTGAGAAGATGCTCAGGGCAGCGTTGTTTTTGATGGCAACGACTGGAGACAACCTAGGTATCTTTCACTAAGGAACACAGAATGTTGGTACCTGCACACGTAGTAAGACAAAGCAGCAATCGGAAATACATTTACTACAGCTACACAGTTGTAGCTCAGAAACATCATGCTGACTAATAAAAAAGTGTTCCCAGTGATATGTATGGCACCGTGTCATTTATATAAATGAAGTGCACACACACTGGAGCAGGAATATAAATACGTATCCCACATGGAAAGTGGACCAGAATATACATTAATATACTAGAGGGGGAAGTGCCAAAGAGTGTGGAGGGGAATGTGTTGGGAATGAGTGATGAAGGAGAAAAATAACAAAATAAAACAGAGAGAAAGAAGGACTTGGCCTGGACCAATGATGGCTGCGTGCCATGGTAAGGCAAACACCCAATTCAATTCTGTGCACCTATGGAGCTTGCAAGAATGTTCCAGGTGTGACACTGATGCTCGGCCAGGTTTGGGAACCAGACCAACATCTTCAGAGTGGGTGGTTTTCAATCTGAACACACAGCGAACTCACTTACAGTGTTTGAAAATTGATGTCTGGGTCCCCCAGCCTGAAGTTTCAGTTTAATTGACCTGGAGTGTGGCCTGGACTATCAGGATTAAAAAAAAAATATCGCTCCTCTCATCTCCTTCCCACGCAAATGATTCCAGGTCCAGCCAAGACGGGACCACTTCCCAGAGGCTCAGGTAACCCTGTAATTTAGGTGAATTTGAGTGACAGTTGAGCTTCACCTTCCTCAGCGGTAAAATGGGGAAGGCACTTGCAGAGTTGAATGGATTAGACGGAATGTGGGCCAGTGAATGCAACGTAATGGTGGTTCAACAAACCATAGCTATCATTTTTTGGGGAAAAAAAAGATCATTGAATTCATCAGCATCCAAGTTAAAAGATAGAATTGTGAATCCTGATGAGTTCACATTTTTCCCTGGGAAAGGGGGAAACTTATATATTGGTAAAACAAGGGGCTGAAACTCCACAGTCCTGAATGTCCCCATCAGGTCAGGAAGCGGCTCTTCGGGGCAGTTTCAGTTTGATCATGCTACAGAAATATGCTGTCAGCCACTGCCCTCTATTGAGATAACATTGTCATTTCTGAGTATATTTACACTTGCCATATAATTACACTTGAACTGCAACTCACTTGTGAAAAGGCTGACCCCGGTATGTGCACTCACAGAAAACATTGTCCCTCTGAAGAAATTCCTGGAATTATAATAGCCGATCTTACCTCTATTCTAAGCATTTGACATATGCTATTAGGACAAAAAAGAATCCATCGTCACCGCAAACACAACTAACTCATCACACTGCAAGCACAGGGGGCAGATACTATTAGTATTTTCATTATTTAGATGAGGGAACTAAAGCATAAGGAAGGAAATAATAACTTGCCCAAAATCACACAGCCAGGAAGAGCAAAGCTGGCTCCAGAGTCTGTTCCTAACCAGCTCTGCTATTCTGCCACTTGAATGCCTCTGGTTCCGTTGATCTGATCATGACAATTGTTCTGCTGCTTGCATTGTTGTCCAAATAGCTTTTCCCCATTTTAAACACCCTCCAGCCTGTGCTCCATCCCTCCTATGCCTTGAAAAAATAGTCCTCATTCATTATCTTCCAAGCAGGGAATCTGTCATCAGTTTTTACTCTCAAATCCCTCAGGAGTTTGGCTTTGACCTGCTTCGCTGATTTGCATATGCTCTCCCCAAACGCCCTCACTGTATATATAATGCTGACATTACACAGGCTCATTGAATCAAGGAACTGGGACCTTGACTAGATTTCATGAAAACTCCATGGTGCTGGAAGAGACCAATTGAATTCATGAGCTTTGCTGTCATGCTCCTTCCCCTACCTTCAAGCTCTGGCTGGACTGAGCCACCTGCACCGGCAAATACACCTTGCTTCTCAGTGCTTTCCAGTGTTTTGCTCATTTTAATTTTTTTGTCTCCCATGTACTTCCCCATTTTGTCCACTAGGGAGAGGTCTTCTCCTTTTAAAGCCTTGATTTCTCCTTCCGTTTTACAGGTCAGGTACACAACTCAACCGTGTTTCCGGAAAATAAGACCTAGCCGGACCCTCAACTCTAATGTGTCTTTTGGAGCAAAAATTAATATAGTAAAATAAGACCGGATCTTTAATATCATATCATATCCATATCATATCATATCATATCATATCATATCATATCATATCATATATATCATATCAGGTCTTATATTAATTTTTGCTCCAAAAGATGCATTAGAGCTGAAGGTCAGGCGAGGTCTTGTTTTTGGGGAAACACAGTAGCTACTGAGTGCTGAAGTGTGGCTGGTCTGAACTGAGATGTGCTTAAGTACAAATTATACACCAGATACTGAAGATTTGGCACAAAAAGTAGAACGTAAAATATTAAATCAATTACATATTGAAATGATAATATTGTAGGTAGATTAGATTAAATACAAGATACTACCCTGGCTTCGAGACTCCCTCCCAATGGCAAACTCTAAGGTATGTCTGCACAACCCTCGGGCTGCCGGGAACCCTGTTTGAATACCATTCGCTTGACTTTACTCATGAAGAAACTGAGGCCCAGATTGGCCAACAACGTGTCCAAGGTTATCCAAGTGATAGAATCTTGAGTTTAGATTAGAGCTCAGGTGTCCTATACCCTATTTTTCCCCCCTCTCCTACTGTGGAAGTCCTTGAATGCTGTGCAAAGTCATAGGCACAAGACCTTCTTTGGGGCTATTTCAGGTCCTTCATCAAGAACTGTCACCACCCCAGGTCTCTCCCTTGTTCCTTTCCACAGGCCTGCACAGCCGAGGGTCTGCTCTCTGTTGCCTCCTGTGCCATGAGCATTTTTCTGCTTCCTGCTGTGAGTCTCAGCCCCAGCTGTAGGCCGCTATCGGATGATCCCTCCATGGCCCTGACAGCCTGACTAGAGACCCTGAAGACCAGCAGCGATGACGTAACCCTCCTCACCCATTTGTCTTAAACTAGCCTCTTGATGTGACTGCTGAGCTCCAGTCCCACCCAGGGGGCCATAGTAGCTCTTGCTGGAATAAGTCCCATCCAGCAGGAAGGAGGAGGAAACAGCCAGTTGGACTTGCCACATGCTGACCACGTGACCACCCCATCTGTCACTACAGAGAGCTCACTTAGCCCACAGACCCTGCTTGTGGTGGAATGACCGGCAATCACATAGCCAGTGACTCACTTGGGAACTGAAAGCACCCCTTGGCCGAGTGACTTCTCTAAAGCGAAGGTGTGAATCAGCAGTGGGGATGCTGGGAGGCCAGGCCAGACCCCGAGTCGCGGTCGTGGGTCTTAAGCTCGAATGCCGGTATACACACCTCCTTCACCACAGCGTGGCAGAATCACAGGACTGTGGCTGAGAGCAGTTTCCTGTGTGGTGGGGGCTGAGGCCCAGAACATGTGTGTAAGCCTGTGCAAGTGTGCATCCACCCAGGTGAGAAGTCCCTGATGGTGGCTCGTTTCTCCTCATCACCGAGGCCCCGTGCAAGTGGAACAAAAGGGTCTCTCTCAGCCACCCTCCCTAGCCCTGGACAGCTGGTTAAGGAGCCATGTCGGTCTAGGTGCTGAGTGTGGCCACAGGTGTTTGGGCAGTCACTGCACCGTGCCTGAAACCTCCTCTCTCCCTCTTCTGTGGCCAAATTACAGAACCACTGAATCATGGGGCTGTAAGTGAACTTGTGCTGTGTGGGTCAGCAGTCACAGGATGCCAGCTCCCTTCCCAGTTCTGCCATGGCTCTACCGTGTTTCCCCGAAAATAAGACATAGCTGGACAATCAGCTCTAATGCATCTTTTGGAGCAAAAATTAATATAAGACTTTGTCTGATTTTACTACAAGACCACGTAAAATATAATATAATATAATATAATATAATATAATATAATATAATATAATATAATATAATATAATATAATATAATATAATATAATACCGGGTCTTATATTAATTTTTGCTCCAAAAGACTCATTAGAGCTGATTGCCCGGCTAGGTCTTATTTTCGGGGAAACATGGTAGCTGTGCAACTTTGGGCTAGTCACTGTATGTCTCTGGGGCTCAGTTTCTCACTTGTATAATGGATGGATGAATTATCTATATCACTCTTTTAAAAATTCCTCAAGAATTAGTAGCTTAAACAATAAGCATTTACTATCTCACACAGTTTCTGTGGGTCATAAATTTGGGGGCAACTCAGCTGGGTGGTTTTGCCTCATGGTCTTTCATAAGATGAGGTCAAGATGTCCCTTGGGGCTGTGGGCATCTGAAGACTTGACTGGGGCTGGACGATCTGTTTTCAAGACAGCTCCATCCCGTGGCACCTGGGGAAAACTTGGCGGCTCTGAGGCCTCCAGCCCTCTTTGTTGTCCCCATATGAAGGTATAATGTGGAGACAGTTAGAAAATTGGCTGGCAATGTGCCCATGACATATGGGTGCACTGAAGGGAGGTTTAGCTCATCCATTAGTGTTCTCTGTAAGGAAAACAGGTGGGTCACAGGCTCAGGAATTCCAGGAGGGGAGCTGAACAAAAATGGAGGTTGAATTGTGCTCTAGTTGGTAGTTCTGACCTTCAAATGAGTTAGTTTGACTTCACAACTCCAAAGGGGTTGAGACGGTCCATCGTTATTACCCTTGGCAAGATTCCCCCAGGTCATTCCTCAAAGAATCTCTCCATCTCTTTCTTTAAGTAGCCACAAAGAGGAATTTAAATATTTTCAATATTTTGCAACTATCAGATGCCTAAGCTTCGTGAATGGCCAGTGTACCTGACCTGAACGTGGTTTCTGATCACTGGGATTTCCTCTCATGCTCTGTACCCGGTGTCTACCTGACGGGGGCTCAGTCCTTCCAGAACCTACTCGTATTACTCTTGTCATCCTCAGTTGCTGCTCAGGGCTGGAGTCCTCTCCTCTTCCAAAATTTCACTCCAGTGGCTACTGCTCTCTCACCCACCGCCATCCCAGGTTTCATTCTACCCAGGCCATCTTCCTAAATTTGAGAGGCTTGCGGCTCCCAGAGTCCCCTTTGTTAAGTCTGAGTCCTGCCCCTCTCGGTGCATGGCTGGCTGGGCCCTAGTGCTGGGTGCTGCCCCAGTTTGTGTGCGTGGTTGTGCCGTGTGGATGCCAGACACCAAGTCCTGCCCACTGGACTGGACCTCCTTTTGGCCCTTACAGCTGGACAGATGCAGCCGGCCTCTCCCACAATTCCCTTTGTGTCTTCACGGAGGTGTCTCCTTGAAGATCTTCCCGCTGGACACCTTGGGTGAAAAAGCTTCCTTTGAGAGGTACAACATCCCAGACCTACACCTGCAATGTCTACACCTTCGCAGAACAAGGGACCATCCTCGTGTCACAGTGCGCAAGGCTCATTTGTATGCTGTTCACGTTTTCTCTTATATCTCCCTTGCTGCTTGGAGAGTGAAGTCGCATGGGGATTTTGAAAGCAAAACCAGTGGTGCCTCCAATAAATTTTTGAATGAAGTGATGGGTGTGTATAAATAGACAGAAAATCCATTTACAAGTATATCAGTTGTCGCTAAGTTATGCTCGCCTTTGCTCGAGGTCTCTGTTTTCATCTTCACCATCTCTTTGTGTCCCCACACGATCCCCTTGCACTTGAAAGTACTGCCTGCTTGCTAACAGATGTCGGTATTTGGGGCAGAATTCATTCTGAGACTTGCTCTTAAGGTGACCTGGAGTGAGGTTAAAAGGCTGTAGGTGACTTTCAACTCCTTTAACTAATGGCAGCTGTTGGTATTAACCGAAAGGCACTGTGTGGTTATATATGACTAAATGGGGAGCAAGAGGAACATTAATGGGCAGGGGGGGCATTTGCTAAAGATTTCAGCGGCAGGGGACCAGGGAAAGTCAACCTCACATGTACGCGTCCAGCAAGTCCCTGGAAAGCGTGCTCTGGGCTGTGGTAGCGTCTCTCCCCGTCTTCCCTGGCCTTTGCCCTCAGGACCCAGCCCTCCTCCTCCTCCTTCCTCCTTCACGTTCCAGAAAAGCCCCTTCTTTCTGCAGAAAACATGAGAGGTGCTCAAAGGCTAGGCTGGAAACTCCCTTTTATCCCTTTGATGTGGCTTCTCAAAGACTCTTTCTCCTCAAAGAAATTCTCATGCCCACAGCTGCAAAGAGATTTCGCCCGAGTCTTTGCAATCCCCTTTAAAATGCTGGCCAGCGCAGAGAAAGGGTGACAATTCAAGGCTGTTGACAGAGTGAGGCATCGTGAGTTCTAAGCTCTTCACATTGTCTTGTGGTGATTCTGAGGTGTCGCTGGAATGGGTGGAGGGCGGGCAGCCTCCGCCTGCTTTCAGTCTCTGAAGCCTCCTTTCTTCAAGTCCCCTCTGGCAGGTCTCTCAGGAGGATGCAGCCCAGACCCTGAGGCTCGCATCCATGGTGGCTCCATATCTGCTCTGGCTCCAAGCTCTGACTCCAGTTCTGGCTCCCGGGCCTTTGCCTCGTTTCTTGGGTCTCCTCCTCTCTCCCTCACGGACACCTGCTCATTGCCCACTCTCACTCTAATTGGGCCCTGCCTTGTACCCAACACCCTTCCCCCCATCTTTGGGGCCTGGGTTCCTGCTCCAGCTGGGACCCCGAGACCTGATGGATGACAGATCTTTCTGAGGAACCTCTGGGTTTGCAAAGGCACCTCCTACTTTCCAATTTGGTCATGTACCACCAGGAGGTTGCTTTTGGTTGATATCAGCAGCCACCATTAGTTATAGGAGCCAAGGGCCTCGCAGCCTTTCTCTAAGTTACCATAAAAGCAAGTCTCGCACTGAATTCTTCCCCCAAACAGACAGTTATTGGCAAGTAAGCGCAAACCAGTCACACAACCTCCTATAAACTCTATAAAGTCCAAACCCTCTATTGTTGAGAACACTCATGCATGAAAGTAAGTTTCACTTGAGGCAAATGTGACAAGGCTCTAGTAGTGGGACCAGCACACCATCTAGACAGACTCGCGTTGGTCCACGTTCTCTGGAATCAGCACGTGGACACACAGGCCACGGGGTCCCTAAGATGGAAGGAAGAAAGCCTCACTACATTCCAATACCCTGTTCGCATACGAGTACGCTCTGGAGTTTCTCGATGCTTCACCATCGAAAACCCATCTCTCCACACGTTACGCTAATCAACGAGACCTCTGGTATGGATCAGAGATAGACAGCTGAAGCACTTGTGGGAGCCCCTCTGGGCTATGGCCTTCTGACTCACCGCTAATGACCACCGCTGGAGTGGCCCTGGTTAGGGCAACTGGCCTCCTCTATGGTGTGGATTAAAAAGACAGACTAACATTTAGTTCGCACTTTTGGTGCTGAAGTGTTTTAAAGTAAATTGCAGGTATCATCGTACTAGGGTGCCCCAGCCTCTGTGTTAATAGCAACAAACAGCATTTTTGGGGGACTTAGAAGATGTTATTCCATGGTTTTCGTCCCCTTGCAAAGTAAGTCCCCTGAATTATTTCTGGGCAGCCTCAGACACCTCACAGGTTCACCAACAGGTCCACTACCTGAGTGCAGCACAGCTCATGCTTCATCCACCTCCAACGCCCTTAGCAATGGGCATTTGTTTTGGCAGGACTACACCCACACTCCCCATTTGGGGGCAAGCTCTTTCTTCCCCGCTCCAACCACCAGTGTGGCCGCACTGATGAGCATGTGGCCTGCATGGACCAATCATAGTGGCCTCATCCTTTTGGCCAAAGCGATTGTCCAGGAATGAGCAGGTGTGCTGCAGACCCATCAGGAGACTTCCTGGAGATTTTTCCAACCCTGAGCTGGTGAGAACACTCTCTCTCCTCCCTGAGATTCAGGTCCAGAGCTGCCTACAGGTATGGCTTTGGCTTTGTGGGGAAAGCTGAATTGTGAGAATTAATTTAATGTGAGAGAGACTCAGTGACATAGATTGTTATGGACTGAATGTTTGTGTCCCCCCCGCCCCATCAAATTCATACGTTAAAGTCCTAACCCCCAATTTGACAATATTAGGAGGTAGCGTCTTTGGGAGGTAATTAGGCTCGGATGAGCTCATGAGGGTGGGACTCCCTCGTGGGATGAGCACACTTACAGGAAGAGGAAGAGAAACCAAGCTCACTCTCTCTCCTCGTGGGCACTTGCACAAATAAGAGACCATGTGTGGACAGAGCGAGAAGGTGGCCGTCTGCAAGGCAGGAAGCGGGCCCTCACCAAGAACTGAATGTGCCAGTGCCTTGGTCTTGGACTTCCCAGCCTCCAGAGTTGTGAGAAAGAAATGCCTGTTGTTTAAACCATCCAGTCCATGGTATTTTGTTATAGCAGCTTGAACTGGGGAGGAAGTCCTGACAATAGTCGAATCTCTAAATCTACTCGTCTCTGGGTCCAGCTGTACCACTGCACTCTGTGCGGTTTGGTTACACAGCCCACAGATTCCCTTTTTTGCTTACGCTGGTTTGAGTTAAGTTTCTGGTTAATCTGTCCACCGTCAATAGCCAGTGGTTGCTTTACAGGACCAAACTTTCACTCCTTGCCGGAGCCCTGTGCTGCTGGGGTCCCCGGTGCTTGCCTCTATGGACCACTGTCACCCATTCTGCCCTGCTGGTGCTGCCCAGCGTGTCCAACTCCTAACCCAAGGACCATGGGCGCCAAAACGGAGAGCTCAGTATTCTAGTGCAGCTGACTTGTGGCCAGAGTGTCTGACAGATGACCACTCATGGGGTTGCAGCTTGGCCACACCACTGGGCTTGCCCACAACCAGCTCATTCATGTTACAGATCAGTGAATGCCTGAGAAGTAATTTGGGTTTCTTATTTTCAAAAGTCATATTGCCAGGCAAGGCATCACATGGGTCATCCTCTTCAGGGACCATTTCTGCCTTCCGGGAAGGACTTCCTCCTCCAGGACCTGGGACCTATCCTATCCCCTCAGCGCTAGCCAGGTCCCAGGTCCTGGCCCCACTCTCCTTTCTTACCCGTCCCCAGGCTCCACGGGGCACACTGTGGCTAGCTGGATTGTGATCTCCAAGAGAGGTCTCACATATCTGGGACCTCGGTGAGGCCTGTGTGTCTGGCGCTCTGAGCCCATTTAAACACCCCAGCCTCACAACTCATCTATTTATATGGCTGACTTACCCTGAGCTTGTGGCCTCAGCAAACAGGACCGTTTCGATCTCTATCTGTATTTTCTACACAGAGGAAGCCAGATAGCATCGTGTATTAATCGTTCGTTTCCATCTCATTGATCAAGAGGCTGAAAGCAAGAGAATCTCATTGCATCTTTTATTCTTTGACTGAGGACAGATGATGAAGCATTTAGATTTTAGTTTTCTCACCTGTAGAATGGAACCACTATTAAAACATTGCTCCCACCTCACCTCCAACAGGACTGAATGTCCTGGAGGTGTAGCAATGACTTCTGAGTATCTCAGTCCCCCAAGAGAAGGAGATTTCTCTAGAGGACACCTCTCTGTGAGAGCAAGAGTAGGAGAGGTGTTTGGTCTCACAGACAGTTTGGGGCCTCTCCATGCTCTGACTTCTTTCATGGGCTCCATGGTTGTGATTCTTTCTGCATGTCACCCTTCATCGCCTCTTACTCTCAGAAAGACAATCATCTCTGGTTTCTCCAGCCCCCGATTCCAGAGGGAGCTGGTTTGACCAGCAGAGACTGGAAATGCCCCCTACTATCCATTCTCTCTCAAGATAATAGAACTCTGGATTTTCAGCTAAGCACATAGCTGCCCAGAATAGGACTAACATTTCCCAGCCTTCCTTGCACCTGGGTGTGGCCATGTGATCACATTTTGGCCAATGGGATACGAGTGTAAGTTACCCATGCAACTTCTAGGTTGTGCTTTAAAAGGGAAGGGGAATGTCCTCCAGGGTCCTTTTTCCTTTCCACTTACTGGAATGTGGATATGCTGTGAGCCACCTCGGACCGTGCAGGTGAGGATGACACTATAAAGTTGGCAGAGCAATAAGATATGAAGAGCCTGGGTCCCTGACACCTTTGCAGAATAGAGCTGCCATGCTAGCTTAGACTTCCACAAGAGAAAAAAGTAAACATATATTTGTTTTAAGCATGTTATTGGGGTTTGACCATGACAACTGAACCACTGTTACATTTAAGAAATCATTGCCTTCAAGCCACTGGAAAGCCAATGGTTGGGCTCCCTCGGTCGACGCTCACCCTTGACCTAGTCAGTGACCACCTTTGCACAGAGACTAGTTTATCACTGCTTCCCTGGGCAGAGGGCTGTGGGAGGGGCAGTTTCTGCCAGGAAGGGATATACAGTACGGCAGGGCAGGCATCAAAACAAGAAACTTGCATGGCATTGTTTACACATCACGAGATGTCACAGTCATTTTCACAAGATGAATAGAAAAGGATGTCAGCTGTGTTTGAAAATGTGAGGAGTTCCTAGGTGACAAACAGGATGACACATCACCAGTTTGGATATTTGGAAATGCAGGCCCGCCAGGGGTGCTGGGAGCTGGGGATATTAGCAGTAGGAATTTGTGGCATCCTTAATCTAACTCAGTGACCACCACGTGTCTGCCTCTTTCTGTCTTGTAACTTCATGATAAATTTCCTGGTGAGGAACTCTGATTGGCTTGGTTAATGCTGTCACCTTGGTTTTGCCAGTTCCATTTACATCAGGTCATGTCATAAGCCATTAAGAATTGATGGTAGGGTTTCCACTGCTGTCCCCTCAGTGGTCACCTCTGCCCAAAAGTCATACCAAAACTCCTTTCCTTAGGTGGGTGTGTGGGTGGGTTGGAGGCCGTAGGCCAGGCAGTTTCAGCCAAAAGGACACTGGGCATAGAAGAAAAGCATCAAGGAATTGGCAGCAGCCACTTCTGGTGATTCTGACAGGTGTTCACTTTGGGGAGGTTCTATTCAAAGCAAGAAGGAATGGGTGAGACGAGGTAGCAGTGGCATGAGCCAAAAGCGAGGCCCCAGGCTTCTGCTGGAGTGTGCAAGGCAGCACTCCATCTCCGAGTAGGGAGGGAGGATGGGAAGAGCCCAGCTAGAATGTGGGAGAGAGGACTTCTGTTCCAGGGGAACCAAAAGAGGCTGTCAGGCCCAGGGGAAAAGGCCCGTCCCTTAGAGTACAATGGAGATCTTCAGTCTCAGAAGAAAGACCAAAGCCAGTTTTCAAAAGTTGAGCACAAGGTCTGTGTATGAGCTTTCCATTTTTCTGCCTTGTTCTAGCAGAAGATTCCAGAGCACTCTGCTGAATTCATCATCCAGCTCTGGCCCTGCTGTCAGCATTTTTTCATTTATTCTCATGCTAGCTCCTAACCATGGCTCGCTGGTCATGGAGACAATGCATAGTAAAGCCCAGCGTCTTCCTCCTCAGAGTAATTTCTAGAAAAGCTGGGCTAACAACATCGCGTTCCTCTACCTGAAGTTTTCAAAATGATGACGAGCAGGAAGGAGAGTCGAGCAGACATCCTAATTGCCCACCAGCCACCCATTCTCTCCTTCTTTCTTAGGTAAAGAAACCCAATTTTTAGCCTCTCTGCAGCTTAGGAGTGGCCAAGGGACAAAACAGAAGGTATGGGCCTGCGAGAAAAATCTTTCCGAGCAGTTGGCTTCGCTGGTAGAAATACTATTTTTCTCTCTTACTGTTGGCTTGGAGCACGAATAGAGGGGTTGGATCTCCAGGATCCTTTTGGATCTCAAGGTGATCTAGAGGATGGAAGCCACATGCCGAAGATGGAGGAGCAGGAGTCAGAGACAGAGCCTCTTGTGTTGCTATGGAAGCCATAGAGCCTGGAGGGTCGGCCGCCAGGTGTTCTGCACCTAAGTGAGGAATAAAACTCTGTCTTGTTGAAACCCTTTGCTACTCAGTGTGCTTTGCGGACCAGCAACAATGGCAACACAGGAGCTAATTACAAATGCTGAGCCTCCAGGCCCACCCCAGACCGTCTGAATCAGAATCTTTAACGAGACCCACAGGTAAGTCATGTGCACATGACGGTTTGAGCAGCATTGGGTTAAGCTATCATTATTATTGTTATTATTATTATTGTATTTCTTGTGTTGTTCGCAGCTGAATCTAATTCTTGCAGATAGAGAAGATGAATCCTATTTGGGGTCACCAAGAAAGTGAGACTGAAGAATAGACCACGGAGAAGCTCCCTGTTGGGTCCTCCCACGTCTCCCTTCCCTGCATCCAGGAAAAGCATGGCTGACTTTCTAGAAAACCCTCATTTCCCCAAGGCATACCATGAGGGGTTGCGGGAGTAGTGAACAGGATTGTCCTGGGGCCGAGGTTCTTGACAGCAAGGTTCCTGACAACTGCAAGTGCCTCTATGCCTTGCAGAGTGTCAGAGGGCAGATGATTTAGCTCAGAGGAGGTAGGTGAGGGGGCCCCATAGTCATTTTGAAACCTTAAGGTATCATAAAATAGATCATCCTTCCCGGAAGCCTTGGTCTTCTGTTTTTAAGCACAGGCGTTTCTAAGCTTTGTCTCTGGGGCTCAGTGCCTCTGTGACTCAGACTCAATTGCCTAGAAGGGTCACACTCTCTGGTACAAAACTACAGGAAGGGTCTGTCCCAGCAGGTCTACGTCCACCCAGATGGTCGGGTGAGGGGTGAGAAAGAAGCTCCTAAGGATGGTTTCTAGAAAATGGTTCTTGATGTGCTACCAACTGGGTTTACTAGTTCAAACGGATCCCTTGAAAACATTCAACTCAAGTGAGGCAACTGAAAGCTATGGATAAGAACATGAGTCTAGGATTCAAAGAGATCTTATTTCAAACCCCAGTTCTGCCCTTTACTACCTTTCGATCTTGGACAAGTTTCTAAGCCTTCTCTCCAAGCGCCTTTTTATCAAGTCCAGTCATGCTGGGTCCCCTCACTTGCCCGTAGGAACAACAACCACCACCTCTTCCTTGGAGGGTTGTTGTGGGCTTAGGCACTTGACCTTGTGCATAGTGGAGTCCTCAGTTTTTGATGTCGGTAGGCATGCGGACTTCACAGGCTTGTATACCAGCGCCTCTTAAACTTTATTGCCCAAATGTGTCACCTCGAGATTTTGGGAAAAGGCAGTCTGACTTGACAGGTCTGGCTTGGGGCCTAAGCTTCTGTACGAGTATATACCTGCCGCTGCTTGGGGGACCACACTTCCTATGGCAAGATGGTGGACTCTCTACTAATGACTTGTGGATATCCCTTAGTTGCTGCCCCTTAGTGTTCAAAACTTGACCCCACAATTTTAGACACTATGTTACAAAAAGCAAATGAATTGCCACTTGTGATCTCCCCACAAGGTTTCTATACTCTGTCTCAGATTTGGCGTTTTTGTTAATAACCTAATAGACGTAGAACTTCATTTTGGATAAAACTTCCATATCCTGGCCAAGACATAAAGAGATGTTTAACCTGCAGGCAGTGGGATTTGGTTCCATCTGGATTCCTGGTGGTGTGTGATTTCCCCATGTTTAGATAATACCGCCCAGTTTGATGTGGCTGTTTTTGTTGTGGTTATGGCTTTCAGCATACTTCCTGTTTTTCTTGCAAAACAGGGACTGCTCACCCCTCTCTTGGAGGCCACAGCTCAAATGATTACAGTTTTCTTCAAGGGCTTGAGCAGGGCCTGGGGTACATCCTTGGTCCTCAATATTTGAGGCCTTTGGCCTTTTTCTCTGGGGATACTCTGTTGGAGCAAACTATTATAATTCTGTTAGAGGAATATAAAGTTTGCAGCACCTCACAGCTTCAGATTTCAAGTGGAAATCTTGTTTAGCTCATCAACAACAGAAAAGAGAACCCAGCCACTAAGTAGTCAAGATCCCCTCGGTCACATGCTCTTAGTGGCAATGCGTATAGTCACTAAACATTTAGAAATTCATAAATTCTTGGAACTGAACAGGGCCTGAGAGTTTCTGAAGTCAACTCCTCTATGTTTCAGAGGTGGAGCCTGAAGTCCAGAGGGGTTAAGTGATTTACCCAAGGTCACACAGCTAGCCTGGACCTCATGATCATTATAGAATTATCCCACAAATATTTTAGATGATTTCCTTGCCTAGTCATTCCCATTTCCTACAACTTCTAACCACGGTGTGATAAAAATAATGCATTAATTATTTCTCTCTTTTCTTTATGATTTTCCCCCATTATATATAACAAAAACCACATTACATACAATGTAATTAGGCAATAGAGCAAAGAAAATTACCCAATTCTCTCTCTTTTTGATCTAATGCCTATCTAACTATTACTTTAAAATCCTTGGGTATTTTTCTGATTTTGCTTTTTAATTATTAAAATATAGTTGCCTGGAAATAAAAATCCAAACAATATAGAAAGCCATAGAAAATAAGTCTTCTTCCCCACTCCTTTCCTAGTTTTCCTCCTAATAGGAATCTTCATTTGATTGTTTCTGTTTCTATTTCTTCTGATAGTTACCTTGATTGATTTGCTAAACAGCATATTACACTTATGTCTTCATTTATCAGCTTTAAGCACTATTGATAGACTTTTAGCTGTGACAGGTAAGTAACTTATTTACTTATCGAACCCTTCGCCCACCTCCAAATCATGGATAGTTGTGTATTTTTATTTCTTCTGATGGTTGTTAACCTTATGATTTTACATAATATTCAATATCTGCTTATTGACCCCTTAACTGTAGGCAGTAATTCTTGATTCCCCTCTATGCAAGATAGAAAATTAATACCCCTTTACTTCCCTCCACTTCTTTTCTCTCTTGTATTCTTCATCCTGTCTCAGAGACACTACCTTTTTAATGTTGCCAAGGATTATAGCATATGCTTCCTGTTCAGTAAATTTGTCCTCCATGGTTGCAAGTAAGTTGATTCTGATCATTGGAAGCCAACGAACAATCTGTATTAAAAGTACACAGATGATGTTAATATGATTCTCTACAGAAGCAGGTATTTATATTGAGATCTGTGGAGGGGAAGGTTCCAATGTCAAGGTCAAGTGGGTCTTCTTTTCTTAGACTCCATCAACTATTAAAAGTCATGATACTTTTAGGTTGGTTTTGTATTTGGGCCATGAGATATACACTCACAATTTGCTGTTTTCTGGAAATTTCAGTTGATTGACAAAGAAGCGTATGCCTTCTTTATAAAATTACAAACACCTCCCAGCTCTTTCATTATGTCACGTATTGAGCGCTCCAAAATATACGTGTTTTGGCTAGGCCTACTGCACAACACTGTAGATGCTTTTAATTGCATCTCTAGGCTTGTTTAATTGTTTTTAGTTTGCATATCTTTTTCTTGCTTGGGTAGCAGTACATCATCAAGTAATTTTACTTCCAGAAAATGTATGGGAGTCTGAGTTCCTGCATGTCTGGACAAGCCTTTATTTCTCCTTTACACTAGATCAAGAGTTTGACAAGATATCAGATTCTAGGTGCAAAATTATTTCTTAGGACTTGGACGGTAATTGCTTCATTGTCTTTTAAGCATGTATGTTGCTGATGAGAAGAATGCTGCCCATCTCCTTGTCCTTTTGTTGGTTATCTGTTTCTTGTCTCTCTGAGTATATTTAGGATCCCCTTTTATTGTCACTGCTCTGAAATTCCATGCGTTTGTTTCTATGGATCATTCTTTGTTCATTGTTTTTGTACTGGACACTGGGGATCTTTCAAGCTAGAACTTTTGTTTCTCTTCAACTCTAGGAGATTTTCCTCAATTATTTCTTTGATAATTTCCTCCTCTCCATTTTCATTCTTTGCCTTTCCTGAAACCCCTCTTATATCAGTGTTGGCCCCTCTGAATTGACCCTTTATGTATTTTTTCTCAAATTACCCACTTTTTGTTATTTTACTCTATTCTGCAAGAGCTTTTTGACTTTTTAGTGTAGTCTTTCTATTGTTTGAATTTTGTTTTATTATTGTGTGCCTTATATTTATTATAATAATTAAAAAGTAAATACATTTCAAAAAGGGATTGAAAACTCTTTCTTAGCTTCCAACTGCTTCTTTTTAATACGAGACTTTTTGTTTTAATGGGTTAGAGTTTAGGGTTTTTAATGTAGTTTTTAGCTTTTTATTTTATTTTCCCTTTACTTAGCTCTACCTCTTCCAAGTTCATTTGTTCTGTGTACCTACCTTGGTCTTTCTCTTTTAGTTTCCTGTGTGAATGGTGAGTTTTGGCAGCCTGTTCCTATTTATGCGTACCAGGCTAGGGGGTTAAGTTGAGGTAAGTGGGGAGAGTTTCCTCTGCTCTGGGTGAGAAGACTGAGTATATGTTCTCTGTGGAAAGGGAATGGTTGACTGGTAGGTTTCACATTAAGCCGTGAGACTGGGGAGAAGGTAAGCAGGCTCCACCCCGCTCCACCCTGGGAGGTAGCGCCATGCTGTAGGCCCTAGACCTTTTTTTTAAAAAAATAAAAATAAAAATAAGTGGCAGCTTTTAACCCCAAAGGTGAATTTGGAGATTCACCTTTGGGGTTAAAAGCTGCCACTTCCTACCCACAGGATTGGGGATTCATGGTGGTGGGGAGGCCAGTTCCCATAGCAGTTAACGTGCAGTCACCCCACCAATCACCTCCTTTTAGGCCCATTCTGACCTTTGTACTTGCCCTACTGCCTGATCAGTAACTCCCTCTGCTCCTAAAGCCACCAAAGTGCTCTGAGCAGGTGCCTCCAAAATTCAGACTCCACAGACAGTATTCCATCCACTTTCCATCTTTCCAAAATTCATTATCATCTTGGGTCTGCTGCCCTCTCCCCTACACACAGTGCTTTTATGAATGTATTCATCTTTGTAAGTCTTTATTGTTATTTCAACAAGTTTTCTATAGGGAGGGTTGGTGAATGTGGTCGGTTGTCATCTTGAACTGTAAGTTAACTATTATTTTAAATACAATGATTTTCTTCTAAATGAAGTTTACTTTCTTGTTATAAATAAAGTATTATATATTTATTTTGGAAATAATTTAATAATCCAAATATCCTCAAGCTTTCTAAGTTTGTGGGTAAAATTATATTCTAATAACATATATAATACAATATATTTTACCTTTTACCATCCTATTAACCTCTACCATGTTTCCCCCAAAGTAAGACCTAGCCGGACCATCAGCTCTAATGCGTCTTTTGGAGCAAAAATCAATATAAGACCCGGTCTTGTTTTAATATAATATAATATATATAAGACCGGGTCTTGTATTGATTTTTGCTCCAAAAGGCACATTATAGCTGATGGTCCGGCTAGGTCTTATTTTCAGGTAAACATGGTATTTTCATAACAATATGAGTGTTTTTTCTTTTTCAAAATCTGCCCCAATTATTTCTGGGCGTTAACAAGCAAAGACCAAGAGAGAAGAATATCTCTGGAAAACATAGATAGGACACACAGTGGTTTATTGATGTATTATTTATAATATTGAAAAGTTGGAGAAATATCTAGCAATAAGGAAATAAGTAAATTATGCTATCATCTACAAATACTATATAGTTATTACAAGTGACGTTTGTGGACAATTTTTAATGATGTGGGATAATTTTTATGATGGAATATTCACTAAAAAAAGATATCAAATTGTATGCATCACATGATTTTGATGATGTAAAACGTATATATTCATAGTAGTGTTATCAGTGAGGGAAAAGACTGTAAGCAATGCTTATTTTCATCTTTGCACTTGCTGTGAGTTTGGTTTTATACTTGATATGTTGGTAGGAAGGGTTTCTACTTAGAAACTGCCCCTCCCCAACTACTTCCTTAAAATTGGGGATGTAAGTCATACTTATCAGCATCTGTCCACTCAGCTTCCAGTCCACTTCTTCCTTCCCCCCACCCCATTTCCATCATACACTTCTGGGCGGAGCCACTCAATGATGTCTGGAATTTTCTAGTTCTTCTTTTGACAGCACTTTGCAAAGCAGTGCATATTGTGACGTTTGTTCCTTTGTTGGTTTGAGAGTTGCTGGAATATTTTTGCCTGTTTTTTCTTAATAAAGCAAAACAGACAAAAAACAAACAAACAAAAAAACCCTTTAGTGTTTATTAGATTTGTGGGGAGTGAGAATAGGAGATCTGTTTCAACTTTCACCTCTTTTCCTGCCACTTCATCTAACTACTATTGAAAAGCACAGAAAAAAACCTATTGATTTCCCACATTCAATGAAAAAAAAAACAAAACGTTGTTTGTTTTCATTTTATTTTGTTTGGTTCTGTTTTTAATAGCTCTTTACACAAATGTATTAGCTTGCATCTTGGTTTGTTAAATACCAGCTAGAGTAGTAATAGTTGGGTGAGCAGGACACGAACTAACTTTCTCTTGACTGTGGTACGACCTAATAGGTTTGCCTAGAGAGTCTTCATCTGCCTCAGGATGGCCCATCATTCTGTGTTGACAGGCACATCACACACACAGATACGCGCGCGCACACACACACACACACACACACACACACACGGGGCGGGGGGGAGAGGTGATTTTTAAACTGGTTCCATATTGATAGAAAGCCATTTGGCATACATATAAAAACCTTAAAATGTGCAAATACTATAACCCAGAAATTCCAGTTATCCTAAAAAACAAACAAACAAACAAAATACCGCCTCATAGATGGTCACTGCAGTGGTGTTTAGAGTAGTAACCTTGACCCTTAAATGCTCAACTCTAGAGGCTTGTGAACAAATCAAGAACAATCGTGGCTGCTTATATAGTGCTTACATGTGCCAGGCACGGTTTAAATTGTTTTAAAAATATATTTATATTGACAACAACTCACTGAGGAGTATTCCCATTTTACAGATAAGGAAACTGAGGCTCAGTGAAGTTAAGCAATTTGCTCAAGGTCACCAAGCCAGGATTTCAACTCAGGTGGTCCAATTCCAGAGCTCATACTTTTAATCACTGTGCTCTACTGCCTCAAATAAACCAGGGTCCATAAGCACCAAAAGCATGTTCTAGAAGAATGCAGGAAAATGTACATAATAAGATTAAAGGGACAAAGCGGCATACAAAGCAATACATTCATTGTGGTGAATGCATTTTTCACCTTTACACCTTTACAGAGGTGAGCCTCTGTAAAGATACCCTGAAATTTACAACTAACCGAACAACAATAACTCCACAAAGGACTCCCTGCACAGCAGACAGGCAAGATGAAGAGGCCCACTACTGAATTCAACCTGGTTCTTTCCTTCTTTCTCTCTTTCGTTCTCTCTTTTCTCTCTTTCTCTCTCTCTTTCTTTCTCTTTTTAAAAAAAGTATATACAAAATGCACAGGACAAAGAATTGGAAAATGTCCATCAAGATGGGGGAGAGCATTTGTAATTTTAATTTTCTTCTTTGTTTTTATGGATGTTCTATAATGATCATTTCTTGCTTTTGAAGTCAGAAAAATTTTAAAGTATCGTAATCATTCAGTTCTTCAGTTGATATGTGGGTGCCGCAGGGGAAGGAAACCCAGGCTCTGGGCTGGGGAATGGTGGACCTGGGCAAGAGCAGAGGCAGCTGGGGACGGGCAGAAAGCTGGAAGACTTCATGAAAGGGACGTTTGAACTGGGCCTTGAAATAGTACAAAATTAACAAGGAAAAAAACTGAGGACATAAGGATGATTTTCCGTTGCTTTGAACACATCTCCTTTTGTAGAGTCTTAGAGTCATGTTCTCCTCTTGGAATCTTTGAGTGTCTGTGCTGCCCAGTCTGCCTCATTTCTCTCGGGGAGGGGGCTTCTGGGATGCAATAGAGTGATTTCCACAGTCACCTTGCGGGCTCCTCTGGTGTTAGAGAGAGAATGTTTCCTCCTGCTTGAATCGGAGCTGTCTCTGTGACAACACATGATTTGAGGGGGGAGGATGGGGTACTGTGACAACATCTGTGGTTTGCACAAGCAACTTGAGAAACATCTGCAATTTCCTATTTCTGGAAATGACTGCACTCCACACAGAAGTGGGATGGCTTAGGTGTCAAAAAGTGGCCCGACCAACGGGAGTCTGAGCCCACAGAAAGAGACCCTTCAGGGGCCGGCCCATGCAGTGGCCCTCCCAAGGCTAGACCTGTGACAAGAGTTGGTTTCACACCTGGTCAGGCACTTCTTGTACACTGAGTCCCCATAAGAGCACCTCAGCCACTCTGGACCCCATAGAGAACTTTAGACATTGTTCACAGAGAAGACACCAAACTGTACCCGGCAAGTTCCTTGATAAAACATCACCTCTAAGCGAACCAGAGGTATCTGCCCATCCAGCAGGAAAGCCACAGCCATCTCCCGGGTCTTGAAGAAATTCCCCTTGTGTCAGCCATTGGTCATCACGAGCTCCCTAGTCATTTCTTTACGGAAATTTGTAAGGTAGCTGGCTGTGGGATCTCCCACAGAATTGGGGGCAGGACGCCCTGCCTCTCTCATGTCTTAGTGCCTTGCCATCACCTGTATCAGGGTAAATTAAAACATTGAACTTTCCTGGTGGCAAAAGGAAAGAGACCCTTCTCCTCCCCTTTGCAGAGCTTTTCTGTGAGAAATCCAGTGTTTGTGAATCCTTCCTCTGTCCCTTCCATGTGTAGATAAATATTTGCCAAGGCTAAGTACACCATTTGCCAGCTTTAAAACCCAGGAGTGTTTGGAAGGGTTTAAGGTTCTGTATATCTCTTTGAAATGGAAATAAACATCAAGCAGGATAGCACCCCTATCTGCCTGTCACCATGGGAGGTTAGCCTGAGCACTGTGCTCCAAGCTAAAACCACCTACACAGGATTAGAGGCACAGGCCATTCAGATGGAGGCGATTCGCTAGCACAGCTGGCTCCCCCAGTTGGCAGATGAACTTGGGTGAACTCTGAGAGAATGCATAACAAATGGTGTTGCCAGGTTTTCCTGTGGGAGGACAAGGTACCCTTAGTCTCCACTCATCTTCTTAATGGATGGTGACTACTTGGTGGTATAAAAATTGGGAGTATGCTTCATGCTTTTGTAATCTCATCAGCGGGCTAACTGTGATGCATGTTGCAATTTGCATTAGTGCTTCTTCATAATAAAAGGTTTCTTTCTTTTCTACCTACTGTGGAGAAGATTGTCTCAGTTGGCAGGATGTTTAACTTTCCCCAACACCCGTGAGCTCCAGCTTTGTCGCTGGGTACCAAGGCTGTCCATGACCAGGAGCTAGTAATACCACCTTGTGGGCAGTTCCCCAGCACGCCATGGATCAGGCTTCTGAACACCTGAATTCCTCTCCCCACAGTTTCCTTTCCCTGTCTGCTCTCCCTGGGTCAGTCCTGCATCCCAACTTCCTGGCCCCATGTGAACAGGAACGTGGGGCCCCTGCTGTGCAGTCCCTCCTCCAGAGGCTGGGAGCAGCTAACTGTGTCTGGTTTAGTAACCAGGCTGCCCTTTGTTTTCCAGGCCTTCTACACTGTGCCTCCAGGCCTCTCCCACTGGGCCAGCTGTCCTAGGGCCATGATGCCGCCATATTTGTTACCAAACAATGCTAAGCGGTTCCCATACACAATCCCTGAGTATACAAAGGAGGCACCGTCCTGCCCACCGCCCTCAGAGAGCTGGGCCAGCAGGTAGCAAGGGGGTGTGATTTGTGTTATCCCCACTTTGGCAGGACTGCTGTGCATGACTGACCAACCAGATAAATAGACCAGAGTAGCAGTCAGCTGTCACCTTTGCTGGCTCTTCAAAGGGAGAGGTGACTCACTACCCCATATGTTCTACTACCCCATATGTTCTACCCCATATGTCTCTTTCCGCTGGCTGGTGCAGTGGGTAAATACAAAGGGAGGGCTGATGAAACAGGCATCTGGAAGATTCTGAGCCTTTCCTCTCACTCTCTCTGTTATTCCCTTTCTTTTTTCTTCTGTGAGTATCAGGGCTGCTTTTCTCAGCCCAAAGTTTGTCTTCTAATCATTTTGATGCACCCAGCAGGACTGTTGCTGCCCACAGAGGAGCATTTGTGACAATGTCCTTGAGAAAGCCCTCTCTTCACATTGTAGAGGACCATGAGCCACTCATTACAGGGCCTGACCCCAAATTATTCATGTTTGGCCTTGGAGTGGGCCAAAAAAACTTAGAGCAATACAGCAAAAATAAAAACGAAACTTCACCAATAATACCACAACTCAGCAATAACCACTTATAACATTTTGAGATGTTTTTTCTGGTCTATTTTTTTGGGAGGGGGGGTGAAATTGAGGTCAAGCTTTTCCATTGTTTTTCACTTAGCACTGCATTGTATTTTCCTATATCATTTCAATTCTCTAAACTAATTTTTAATGGTCACATATAGCTCATCATATGGTATACCATAATTTATTTACCCAGGAACTTTTAGGCACTTAAGCTGTTTCTTACTTTTCAACATGAATGCTAGTATAACATGAAATATTCCTAGCCAAATATCTCTGATTATTCTTTAGGATCATATCTGGAATGAAGTTCCTGGGTCAAAGACATGAACACTTAAGATCTAAAATACAGTTATAGATAGATACCCTCTAAAGAGGGGGCGCTGGTGTTCACCCCCCTCCACCAAGAATGAACAAGCAGGTCCATTCATCCACACGCTCCAACCTAATATTTTTGCTGAAATAAATGAGTAATCCAATCTCAGCTGATTCATTTAGTCATAGCAAGGTCACACGCTGATGAGAACTCAAAATGTGGAAGAAGCACATCAAGTACAAAAATATGTAATAATTTATAACATAGTAGCTTCAGTTCCTCCTCTTAAATGTATTTGACATTAAAAAAAAAAAATTGCTTCAGTTCACAGAGGCCATTCCTTCCCTGGCTGGTACCCTGTTATTCACAGCCCGAACTAAGAGTCAGGTATGGATGGTTGGGATACAGGAAGGATTCTGACTGAGCTGATTCTCGGAGCAGAAGAGGACCATGCCTGGGCATCTGCCTCTCTGCCCAGGGAGGCGAGATAACCAGATGGTCATTCGTTCAAATGTACCAGTGTCTGTTACTAGCCACTCACTGCACCAGAGGCTGGGGACATAAAAGGATCAGTCTAGAAAGAAAATTCCAACTTATAAAGATAAGACTCTTACGGGACCCAGCTGCAGGGCTCTGTGAAAGCACAGGGAAGAGTGGCCCATGGAGCCTGGGGTGTCAGGAACAGCTTCCCAGAAGAGTGGATGTCCAGGCCGATCTCTGAGGAGTAAGGAGGGCTTGGCCAGGTAGAGAGAGAAACAGGTGTTCTAAGTAATTACAGGGCAGCCAGTGTAAAAGGAGAGCATGGTGGAAAGGGCCTGGGGGAGCGGTTTGAAGGCCAGAGAAGGAAGAATGGGCTGCATCATGGGAAGCTCCCCATGGCTTGCCATGGACTTGATGCTGTTTACAAGATCCTACCTGATCTGGTTCCACCACTAATTTGTTTTCCATCTCTGTTATTTCTTTTCATTTTGAGAATGTTATACAAATGGAATCATAGAGTATATAATGTTTTGAGGTTTTTTCACTCAGCATAATCCCCTGAGATCCATCCAAGCTGTTGTGTATATCAATAGTTCATTCCTATTAATTGCTACGTAGTATTCTTTTTTCTTTTCATAGAAACTCTCCCTCATTAATGCCTGATTTCTTGTACCATTCTGTCAAGTCTCCACAGATGATTCAAACAACACTTCAACAATAGAATCTGATAAAACAAATTACGTAGATGAGCTTCCTTAAATTACTCAATAGAAAACCTGGTTTCCCTTGATCAAAAGCGGGACTGACCAAAATGGCCTTAGCGTTCTCCTCAGCTTGACTAAACTTCATACAGGTTTCCTCCTGACACCAGCCCCGATCACCTTTTTCTTAGAATATTTACTTTATAAAACTTGTATAGTCTAACCTTGAACAACATGGGGGTTATTAGATGTCCCAACAGCCTGTGCAGTCAAAAATCCTAGTATAACTTAAGTCAGCCCTCCACATACAAGGATTCCCACCTGCGATGGAAAATATAGTCGACTCTTGAACAACGTGGGTTTGAACTAGACGGATCCACTTATATATGGACTTTAAAATATTCTATATCTGCCCTTCTGAAATGCAGATAAATCTTCCAACCTCTTGCAAGTTTTACAACCAAGGAATGTCTTTTCCAAGGACTTGGGTGTCATTCCTTTGAAATGTAATCATCAAGAAAGATGATTTTTTAGTCTATTTTTTAGTCTCTGTGGGAGGCTAAGAACCTAACTTTATAAGCAAAAATTAGCAAACATAGATTGACCAAACTCCCTGCTTGCATCCTCCAGTAATTTTTCACTAGCTTACCCCAGCACCTTAAAACTTTCCTACCTTTTGTTTCAGTCAATCTCTCTATTGCAATAGTCTTAACCCATACTGGAAGAGTCTTGAATAAAATCCTCCTTACCTCTTTCTGTTGGTTTGGTACAATTTTTATTTGATTTACTCCAGTATGCTGCTTAGCTCATCTTCTGAGTTTTTTTTTTTTAATTGGTTATTGTAGTTTTCAGTTTTAAAATGTATTTGCTGAGACTTTTTATTTTTCTTCTTTTCCAAGGTACTTGTAATTGTTTGTTGAAGCATTTTTATGATAGCTCTTAAACTCATTGTCAGATAATTCTTATCTCTCCTAGTGTGGCATTTATTAATTCTATTTTTTAAAATTCATTTTGAGATCTTCCTGGTCCTTGGTAGGATGAGTGATTTCTGATTAAAATCTGACTGTAAATGCTCCCATTAAAAGAGGTGAAAGATCTCAATACACAACCTAACTTTATGCCTTAAGGAACTAAAAAAAAAAAAAAAAAAAAGAGCAAACTAAACCAAAATCTATCAGAGGGAAGGAAATAATAAAGATTGCAGTGAGATAAATAAATAAAAATAAGATAGAGAACAGAAAAACAACAGAGAAAATCAAGAAAAACAAGAGTTAGGTTTTCAAAAAGATCAACAAAATCGACAAACCTTTAGCTAGAGTGGTTTGAAAAAAGACAGAACATTCAAATAACTAAAATCAGAAATGAAAGTAGGAACGGTATTACTGATTTTAAGAAATAAAAGGATTATAAAAGAGTACTATAAACAACCGTACACCAACAAATTGGATAACCTTGAAGAAATGGAAAAATTCCTAAAAACACACAACCGACCAAGACTGAACCATTAAGAATTAAAACAATCTGAATAGACCTGTAACTACCTGTAGTAAAGAGATTGGATCAGTAATCAAAAACCTCTCAACAAAGAAAAGCTCTGGGTTAGAAAAAGTTTAACTTGTGATTTCTACCAAACATCTAAAGAAGAATTAACACCAATCCTTCTTAAACTCTTCCAAAAAATTGAAGAAGAAGGAACAATTCCTAACTCATATCTATGGAATACCAAAGCCAGATGAAGAGACAAGAAAAGAAAACTACAGGCCAATATCTCTTAGGAATATTGATGCAAAAATGCTCAACAAAACACTAGCAAACTGAGTTTAGCAGCATATTAAAAGGATTATATCTTGTATTCCATGACCATATAGGATTTATTCCTGGAATGCAATGATGGTTCAACATATGAAACTCAACCAATATAATATAGTACATTAACAGAATGAAGGAAAGAACTCATATGATTATCTCAATGCAGAAAATCATTTGACAAAATTTAGCACCCTTTCATGATAAAAACACTCAACAGAATAAGAATAGAATGAAAGTACCTCAATATAATAAAGGCAATATACTAGAACCCACAGCTAACATCATATTCGATGGCGATAAATTTAAAGTTTTTCCTCTAAGATCAGGAACAAGTCAAGGATTCCCACTTTTGCCACTTTTATTTAATGTAGTGTTGGAAGTTCTGGCCAGGCAAAAATAAAATAAAAAGAAATAAAGGCCATCCAAGTTGGAAAGAAAAATTAAATTATCTCTGTTCACAGCTGACATGATCTTAAGTGTAGAAAACACTAACGATCACCCCCCCAACACAAAAAAAAAATCCTGTTAGAACTAACAAATGAATTCAGCAAAGTTGCAGGCTATAAAATCAACACTTGAAAATGAGGAGTACGTCTATACATTTAACAATGAACAACCAGAAAAGGAAATTAAGAACACAATTGCATTATGAGAGCATCAAAGAGAAAAGCATACTTAGGAATTAACTTAACCAAGGAGGTGAAAGACTTGTACACTGGAAATTACAAACGTTGCTGTAATAAATTAAAGAAGTCGAATAAATGGAAAAATACCCCCATTCATGGATTGGAAGAATTAATATTATTAAGATGTCAAAACTATCCAAGTGATCTACAGATTCAATGTAATCCCTATCAAAATCCCAATGACATTTTCTGCAAAACTAGAAAAGTCCACCCTAAAATTCATATGGAGTCTCAAGGCCCTTAGGGCCCTGAATAGCCAAAAAAAAAAAAAAAAAAAAAAAAAAAAGAACAAAGTTGGAAGTCTCATGCTTTCTGATTTCAAAACTTACTGCAAACCTAGAATAATCTAAACACTATAGTAATGGCATAAAGAGAGACATATAGATGAATCGAATAGAACCGAGAACCTGGAATTAAACTTTTAGAAATGATTTTCTTTCAGCCAGAGTGCAAAGGCCATTTGGGGTCATGGATTGAACTGTGTCTCCTCCACATTCCTTAGTTGAAGTTCCAACCCACAGTACTTCAGGATATAACCGTATTTGGAGAATAAGTTTTTAAAGGGATGATTAATACAAAATGAGGCCTTTAGAGTTGGGTCTTAATCCTATATGATTGGTGTTCTTATAAGAGGAAGACATGGGGAGCGAGGGGTGAGGAACATGAGCACAGAGGGATGGATGACAGACCAGGTGAAGAGATAGCAAGAGGGTGGCCATCCACAAACCCAGAGGAGAGACCTCAGAGAAAACTTTGTCCTTGAACTTCCAGCCTCCAGAACTGTGAGGAAATACATTTCTGTTTAAGCCACCCTATCTGTGGTATTTTGTTATGGCAGCCCAAGCAAACGAATACAATAGTCAATGGAGGATAGAACTGTCTTTTCAACAAAGTGTTTGGAAAACCGGATATTCACATGCAAAATAATGAAATTGAACACTTACCTTATACCATATACAAAATTAACTCAAAATGAATCAAATACCTAAATGTAAAAGCTAAGACTATAAAACTCTTAGAAGAACACATAAGGAAAAAGCTCCATGACAATGGATTTGGCAGTGATTTCTTGAATGTGATAAATTGGATTTCATAAAAATTAAAAGCTTTTATTCACCAAAGAGCATTCTCAACAGAGTAAAAAGGCAACAAAGAGAATGGGAAAAAGTGTTTGCAAATCACATATCTGATAAAGGGACTGACAGCCTAAAATTCAACAACAATAAGAACAACAACAACAAACTGATTAAAAATGGACAAAGGACTTGCAATAGACATTTCTCCAAAGAAGATACACAAATGGCCAATACACACATGAAAAGATGCCGAACTTCATTAATTATCGGGGAAATGCAAATTAAACCCACACTGAATGCAACCGCACACCTGTTAGTATAGCTATTATCCAAAAACCAGAAGATAACAACAAGTGTTGTAGAGGATGTGGAGAAATTGGAACCCTTGTGCATTGCTGGTGGGAATGTAAATTGGTGCAGCTGCTATGGAAACCAGTATGGCAGTTCCTCAAAAAAAAAGGAAATAATTTTCATATGACTCAACAATTTCACTTCTGGGTATATATTCAAAAGAATTAACAGCAGGAACTCAAACAGATATTTGTAGAGCAACGTTCATAGCAGTATATTCACAATAGCCAAAAGGTAGAAACAACCCAAATGTACATCAATGGATACATGGATAAACAAAATGTGGTATATACATACCATGGAATGTTATTCAATATTAAAGAAGGAAATTCTGACACATGCTACAACAAGCATGAACCTTGAAGACATAATGTTGAGTAGAATAAGCCAGACCAAAGGGTAACACTGTATGATTCCACCTATGTGGGCCGCCTAGAATAGTCAAATTCATAGAAAGTAGACTAGTGATTATCAGGGGACTAGGACTGGGGACTTTTAAATGTTTTATTCATTAGCACCCATTAGAGTGTAGAGTTTCAGTATGGAAGATGAAAAAGTTCCGGAGATGGATGTTGGTGATGGTTGCACAAAAATGTGTACTGAATGCCAATGAACTGTATGCTTAACAATGGTTAAATGGTAAGTTCTATGTATAGTTTATCACAATTTTAAAAACCTGGAAATTGGGGTCATTATGAGACTTTAGAACTTATTTAAACCTGTTTGAGCTGATTTTGGCAGGGAGAGGGAGGACACCACCTGGTTTCCACCAGGTGAGAGGAGAAGTCCCGGTTCCCCACTAGGCCTCTGTTGACACCAGAGAGGAGCAGACTCCTTACTGCTGGGCAGAGGTGACAGCCCTAGCCAAGTGGGTAGAAGTGCCTCATTAGTTTTCCCCATGTGGCCTCACACTGACAACATGGGGGGGGGGGTGGCAGCCTCCTTACCCCTGGGCAATGGTGAAAGTCCTGACCCTCCAGGAGGCCTCCTTTGTCTGGCTGGTGGGAAGTGGGTGGGGGGGGCACCTGGCTCCGGTCAGATGGGGCAGGAATCCAGGCTCCCCATAGGGTCTCTACTGACACCTAAGGGAGCGTGTGTGGGTATCTCGTTACAGCCTAGTGGGGATGAATGTCTCTGCTTGGCTTCCATGAACATCACCCCAGTAGGGGAGTTAGGAAGAGTGGACTTAGGCCAGGGCTTTTTCCTCCTTGCCTGTTGGTGTTTCCTGCTTGCTGGCATATTCAGCTACAATTTTGAGGCAAAAAGAAAACCCAGCAAACTCACCACTCTGTCGTTCCTCTAGTCCTGAGATCCCGTCAGTCTGCCTTCTTCCCTCCACCTACTTCTTGTTTGTCTTATCATAGAATCTCCTGGGTTTTTAGTTGTACTTAGAGAAGGGAATGGGGATACTGACTTCATCTGGAAATCTCTTAAGGTGTCTGCTTTCTTGTTAGCAGACTTGTGCCTGCTCTAAATTCCCAAAGGAAAGGGCCATTGGAGGGGTCGAAGGCACAAGACAGTGAGGGAGGTGCTGCTGGAAGCCAACGCCAGGGGAAATGGGCAGCTAGGAGCTGAAGGCCAGGGGGAGGGATTAGCCTGGAGCAGGGGCAGCGTAAATCCTAACAGTGGAGGTAAGAACAGGCAGAATAGAGACACATGCTAAGGAGACGGAATGCAGAGGCCTGCTCTAGTGGCTTCTGTCTTCTCCAGGAAGGAGGCAGTGAGTGGTAAGTGATTATGGAAGTGGTGGGGCAAGGGCCTGGAGAAGAATCAGGAATGCTTGGAACAGCTGTGAGCAGTTTCAGAAAAACGTCTACTTGCTCCCGTGTAGAAGGTTGGCCAACACAGTGATTACAATTGCTAAGGAAGTGTGCTGTGTGCCAGGCTCCAACACTGGAGAGAGGCACACGCTTTGGAGATTCCCATTCAGTGGTGAGGAAACCCAGCCTTGCACAGATGAGGTAACAAACATTTCATGGCCTGAAGTGGCAAAGCCAGGACTTGACCACCTGGTTTCTAATTACAGATCCAGCTCCCTTGGGTGCTGAGGGCCCAGCTGACATTGGAGACCACGATTTTGTGGGGTCCTCACACCTGAGTGAATAGCGCCAGAGGCTGGGCATAAAAACAGTAGTGGACTTGCTGAGCAGAGCCCGGGTGGGGTTCTTTGAGGCAGGAATCTCAGAAGGACCATGTGTAGAGTATATGGCAAGAGATGGACGGAGGTAGTGACCATGTTTCCTGGCTGGATAAAGAATTAAGTCAAGACAACGTGGGGCTGATCAATTTTTTTTTTTTCCCCAAATGGTGAATTCAAGCTGCCCGTGATCTTCATGGGGGTGAAAAACAGGTGGGTGGGATGCTACTGAGGGTAAGAGATAACGGGAATGATAGAAAGTGGTGGTTAGAGAGGTGGTATTAAGTTAGATTTCTTGGTAAGGCAGAGCCTGGAGGCGACAAGGTTTACAGTGTGGGTGGCTGAAGGGTGATGGGGACGATGAAGGATCTGAGGTCAAGAAACTCAAGGTTGGAAGGGTAAAGTCCCTTCTTACATAGCTAGTCACCAGGAGAGATGGAACTTATAGGGAGGGAGCAAACAATTCGGTGACCTGTGAAAGCACCATAGGGCAGATTTTATTCAAGGGGAGGCTGTTGAAATCGGGGCAATGATATTTTGCAAGGGGGCAGAGAGATTGGGCTCAACTCTGAATACGCCTGGGCAAGTGGGAATTTATAACCAAGGAACAGAGTGGTGGGGTGGGGTGGGGTCAGCGAATGGAAAATTACTAAGCGAAAATGTCAGGGATAAAGAAAGTGCTGGCTAAAGCAACGGAAACCGGATACTTGCTGAGGCGGGCCGGGTGCTCAGACAGCATGTGGGGGTAGTGGGGGCTGAGCGACCCAGTCAGGTGTTGAGGGTGATCAGATAACCAGGTGGAAATTCTTACTAAAATCACTTAGCAGGGTTCTTGCTAAAACTGGGTTTTACAAAGAAGGCAGAAGGGAAAAGATTCAGGAGCCTGACTGAAGTTTGGTCATGCAAAGACTCTTTGTCAGATTAAATCAGACTTGGAATCCAGAAAGGAGCTGTCAAAACAGGGGGTGAAGACTGGTGGGAATGATGAGGGACAGAAGTTGGCACAGGCAGATGTCATGATTCTCAAAAGACAGGAGTGTTTTTACAAGCGTGGCTTAGAAATGAAATCAGGGTAAAAGGATACCAATACTGAACCTTACATCTGCCTTATTCACTCCCAGTCTTTCGGGGGTATCTCTATGTGCTGTGCCTGGTGCTGGGGACATTGGAACCCAGAGGAAATCGCAGTCTGGTGGTTGGGGGTGGTGGTACATGAGCATATCTACAAAATAGAGTGAGAACCGCTGTTTGGAACCAGCAGTGAATGACTGGTCTGGCCTGGTCTGGGGGAGGGGCTGGCGTGGTGAGATCAGGAGGTGATGCCTAGGCACCTTGAAGGATGTTTACCAGGTGGGCATTATGGATTAGCGACAGCAGTGGGAGGGACAGGACGCAGCTGAGAAAGAGCCTGGCGGCTGGTGTGGGGAGTACAGGAGCCCCGTGTTGAGGCATGAGGGCAGGCAGCGGTTTCTCAAGCTGTGCTAGGTCACGTCTGCACCTTAGCCTGCATGTCCTACGTGGAGGCCAGTGACAGGGCACAATCTGCAGTTTAGAAAATGTGAAAAAGCAGCTGAAAAAAAAGAGCACAATGATTTCAGGTACATAAAATGCATTGCTAGACCAGCACGTGCAAAAATACGTAGGTTCATAGAGAAGGATTATGTTCTCTTTCCTTGTCAGGAAACTCCCCTTATCATGACCAGCATGTTGTTTTTACAACAAAATGTGGTTAAACTTAAAAGGGAACATGGGAATATCGAAATCACATTTTCCTGGCTGGAAAGAAGTCACAAGGAAACAATACAGACCTAGTACTTCATGACCTCTGTCTTTTCTTTCAGCCCCAAGATAAGGTTGCTCAGTGGGGCTTCCTGATGTACAGAAAGAAGGGCCACGCTCCAGGATTAGGGGCCCAAGGGCAGAGAGACCCTAACTGGGGCTGGCAGCAGGTGTGACAGGAAGGTGAAGGGCGCTCAGCAGCCCCAGCCCTCACACAGAAATCCACCTGCCTAAAGAGAAGGTGTGATCTAAGAAAGGCTGAGGGCACTTCCAGGTGAAAATTGGCTGAAAAGAGAGACAGGGCAACTTGAGGGAAAGCAGGATCCCAGGGAGGGTCTGGATTGTAGGGACTGTTTCAGGGCGACCGGCAAAGTGTGAAATGGACTAGGGGAAGAATGTTACATTTCCTGATTTCCATCATTGTTCTGTGGCTACCTAAGAAAATGTACTTGTTCTTAGAAAATACACACGGAAGTATTTCGGAAGTATTCGGGAACATGATGCCTGCAATTTACGCTCCAATGGTCGGGAAAATAATCCGTATATTAAACATGGATGGGAGGAGACTGATAACACAAAAGGGGGCAACATAATAGCAATTGGTGAATCTGGGTAAAATGTTCTTTTCACCGTGAGTTCTTTGAACTCTTTTTTTTTTTTTTTTTCATATTTTTCATTTTTTAAAAAAATTTATTGGGGTGACAATTGTTAGTAAAATTACATAGATTTCAGGTGTACAATTCTGTATTACATCATCTATAAATCCCATTGTGTGTTCACCACCCAGAGTCACCATATATTTGATACCCCTTACCCTCATCTCCCACCCCCCACCCCCTTTACCCTCTGGTAACCACTAAACTATTATCTGTGTCTATGAGTTTCTGTTTCTCATTTGTTTGTCTTGTTCTTTCTTGTTCTTTTGTTGTTTTTGGTTTATATAAACCAAAAACAACAAAAGAATCTTTGAACTCTTCTTGAAATGTTTGTGTAAATTTGAAATTTCATCAAATTTAAAACTTAAAGGCAAGGCTCAGGGTTGGATTCTGTTTATGGGTGGAACTTAAACTCAGGGTGAGAATAAACTAAACTTATGGGAGCAACAGAACCAACACTGGGTTTTGCTTTGTTTTGTTTTTAAATCATCCCCTGTGGAAGGCTGATTTAAATGCAACCTGCAAATGTTATAATTACGGACTGGTAACGTACTTTTGCTTATGCTATCATTTTAACAGTTTACTTTATATATTCATTTTTGACCAGAGGCTTCCAGAATGAAGACCACCTGGAAAGAATTTGTTTTTGAGTGTCTCTGTTATGTGCAAATTTATGGCAGCAAGGGGAATCACATTGCTTCTAGAAAGGGTGACTTGGTGCATATGCTTCCTGTGGTCTGATGAAAGCAGCCCCTCCTGGGACTTGGTACACGAGCTTTAGGGAGGGGAAACCCCTGTCACAGGGGAGCCAAAAGCCCTTGGGAGGAGAAGAACTAAAGATACTCAGAGTTGAGAAAATCTGGCCGAGTGGCAGGAAAAAACAAGGGCTCCCAGAACAAAGGCAGACTCAGCAGGGGAAGGAGGTCTGAGCTTAAAGGAAACGCCTAAGGCTTTGGTGGGTATGTAGGGCGTGGTGATCCTGGAGTACCTTGCAGCTCAGACCGGCAGGCCTCCTGGCCAGCTATGGCTTGGTGTCATGCCTTGGGAACCATGTCTGAGCATGTGTGAGCTGAAGGAGCTACGTTCTGGGAGGCCAGTGTGTGACACCTCTACAGTGGTCTGGAGGGAGCCAGAGCAGTGAGGGCATCGCCTCATGAGCAGGCCAGGGTCCCTGGGGCTGAGCCAGTCCAGGCTTCAACAGTGTGGTGTCTCTAGAGCAGTGCTGTGGTGGCCAGCATGGCCCCTTCAGTTCTCTCCCAGCCTCTGTTTGGAAGAAGGACTAAGGCCTTTTAAGCCCTCAGAGTTCTTACATAATTCCAGGGGGAGGCCTCGGAAAGGATACACTGTGTCTGAGTCTTCCTAAACTATTACTTGGTGAAATAAAAGAGGATATTTTACGTCAGGTGGTGGGTAATCTCCAAAGTGGTACCCTCAGATCCTCTTTTTCTGCACGCATTAAGGGACGGAGTGTATGTCCCCTCCCCTGTGAGCTGGCTCTGTGACTGCTTTGACCAGATGTGGTGGAACTTATGAGACCAGGTTATCTTGAGATCTGGCAGCTTCTGTTTTCTTCCTCCTGGAACATTCATTCTGTTGGTTGCTGCCTCTTGAAATGTGGTGGCCTGCCCTGAGAAGCCCACAGGGTCACACAGAGAGGTCATGTGGAGGGGAACTGAGCTCCTGGACGGCAGCTGGCCCCAACTTGAAACTTCCAGCCACCCCAGCCAATGCCACACGAACTAGAAGAACCCCTCAGCCACCCACAGAATCATGACAGATAATAGTTTTGTTTTTTTAAGGCACCAAGTCTTAGGATTTTTTTTTTTTTTTTTTCCAATGTGGCAAAGGACTATCAACACATAGCATAAGGTGGTCAGGGAGTGTAAGGAAGTCAAATTGATTAGGTTATGTAATAGCTGCTTAAGGCTTGGCTGACTAAGCCTGAACCCCGCAAGGACTCAGGACGTCCCCAATCACTGGTCTGCTCTCCACAGCTTCCTCAGAGATAACCAGTGCTGGGTCAATGGCAACCTGTTGTAAATGGAGAAACTGAGGCCCAGGGAGGGAAAAATGACCTGCTCAGGTCACACAGCTGATGTTAAAGCTGGACTGCGGACCAGGGCTTCCCAAATCCCCCTTTCTTTTCTCCACTGTCTTAATTAGACACATGAGCTTTCATTGTTTTCCAGGTGCCACGTACTCCATATGCAGTAGCTCTTTGAACCCTCCCTGAGGCTCTGCACCCCCTGTCGTCAGTGGTCAATACCCACCTCCCAGACGAGGAAACCAAGGCGGAGAGAAGGTGAAGTGTTGCCCCGGGTCACATAGCTAAGAAAAGTGGGGCCGGAATCTGAACTCAGGGTTCATGAAAGGGGCACAAGTGTCAAGGGCACCCTCCCCTGTCTTTTTTCTATGTCAGATGGTGTAGGGAGCCGGAGCATTAAGGGTTAAGAAAATGTAACTTCAAGCAGAGTTTGGGAGGATTGCTAAGGGGAACTCCGATAAGCATAAAGAACAAACAGACACCTGCTACCCTGGGAATGGGAAAATATCAAAAGGTCTAAAGACAGTCAGGGCCAAACTTTGAGAAAACATAACTAATCTGTACTTGCTGCCTCAGCTGCTTTATGTAACCTTCTTGTTTTTGTGTGTATAAAAGAAAGCTGAAAAATAAAGTAGGCGCTGCAGTCTAATTAGAACTGCTCGCCCTCCCGATCCCATCTTTGTCTCTTGTCTATTTTTTTCTCAATCCTCACTCCCCACTTCAGGAACCGTTCGTCTCGTAGGCAGGCTCCGACAAGATGGGTTCAGAATTCTGGTTTTAGTTTGACTTTCACAGCGCACCTTTGGAAAAGGGAGGCTTATCCACAGCCTCACCTTCCTGGCTGTGGCATTTACAAATTATGTGAACTTGGGTCCCTGCCCCGTGACAGGACAACACTCCTCGCTCTGCCTTTCCTGCCTGGCCCTGTGGGGAGATGCCCTGGGAGAGCAGGCTGTGACATAATCGCGTGCTTATCAGTGAACATGACCACACAGTAACACGATGAGGTACCTCCCGGATGCCACCTCATAACTTGCGTTTAATTGCATTGGTTTTAAGGCAAGATTTTAGCAAAGGGCTCCTTCTGTTTTTCTCGTCTTCTGCTTTTTAAATTGTGAACACAGCACGTTTCGAAGAGCATGTGTCCTCTGCTGTGCTGAAAATCCTAGTGGAGAGTGTGGTTTGAAAATGCGTGTGTTTGCCGGGCACTCTGATGCCCAGCCTCTCAGCAGTGTCCCTGCGAGGAGGGAGGGGAAGATGGTTCCACCATCCTGACTGACTGGCTCCTGTCCACTGTGCACCGGCTGCTCCCTGGGCTGCTCAGACAACCTCAGGCAGCCTAGAAGAGGAGCAGTCCCCACACACCGTGGCTTCCAGGCTGGTGGGCTTCTCAGACCACCCAGCAATACTTGGGAGTTTCCCCATTCTGTGCCACGTGTATTTCAAAGCTTCTCACGCTAGAATTCTCTGACCAACCCCCCCCACCCCTCCGCTATCAGCAGATGACTTCATCACTGTTTCACCAAGAAAACAGGTCATCAGGATAAGACACCCTTAACTTCTTGCTAGAAATCCTCCCAAGTCACCTGCACTTTCTCCTTCCTAGCCCCCTTCTCAGCACCCATTCCTGATCCCTTCTGCAAAGGCGGGGCTCCATCAGCTTCACCCCCCATCCTCCATCTCTCCTTCTCTGTAGCTCAAGCCTTCCCCGTTTGATAAACTCTTTCCCTGATCGCTCCAGCTGAGGCCCATCTCTGCCTTCCTCTTCACAGTGAAACTTAAAGCCATCTGCTCCTCAACCCCCTCCCATCTGCCACCTGCCTTCCCTGCTCCTCTAAAGCTCATCCCCCCAGTCACCTGTCAAACCCTCTGGGGGCTCAAAAGGCTGCCCTTGTCCATCTAAGCTGCTCAGCTCACAGGGCACCTTGACTACCATTTGTTTCCTGAAATATTCTATGTTCTCACTTTCTAGAAAACAATCCTCTCTTCGTTTTCCTCCTCTCTGACTACTGGTTTCAGTCTTTCCTTTGCCTGTTTTGCTTTGGTGTCTGGCCCTTTTGTCTTTGTACTTGTCACACTTTCTTGGAACAGGCTGGGGGGGAGTCATAGGGAGCAGTGGGGACTGGAGTAGCCTGGGAGCATGTGTCCCATGGACAGGTGGCAGCAGACTCAGGACTAGCGGATGACCGCCAAGAGTGGGGTCAGCCAGAGGGCAAATATCAGAGGCGTTGTGATCACGGCACCCCCCAAGTTCAAGACTCATGTGCTAACTGGGAAAGGTCCAAACCTTGGGGCTTACAAGGCTTCTGGTGGTCTCCCACCCCTCCTGTCTCCCCCCCACACCCCCCTGACTTGCCAGTCTCCTTCCTTTCCTTTCTCAGCCCACCCACTCTATGCTCCTGTCTTTCTGGGCAACTTTCAGTTCCTAAAACGAGCCAAGCTCCCTCTCACTTCCAGGTCTTTGCATCTGCTGACCCGGCACAGCCTTCCCTCCACCCCACCGACTGCCACATTCTTCTAAAACACCTCACTTGGAGAGCACCCTTTTAAAACTCCTTCCCAGATGTGCCCCACTCTGGCCGGCTGGTGCCCCATCCTGCTTTCTCGCTCTCTTTTGAATGGAACAACTTCATTAATCTTTCATTCACATGCCATGTAATTCATCCACATGGAGTGTAAAATCAGCGCTTTCACAGAGTTATGTATTCACGGTACATTCAGTGCCTCCATCACTACAATCAATTTTAGAATATTCTCATCACCCCAAAGAGAAGTCCTGAGTCTATTAGTAGTCACTGCCCACTTCCCACCAACAACCTTCATCCCCACCCCAGCCTGGCAACACCACTAATCAACTTTCTGTTTCTATAGGCTGAATTATTCTGGACATTTAGTATAAATGGGGTTATAGCCATGTAATAAGTGGTTTTTGTGACTCACTTCTTTCATTTAGTACAGTAGTTTTAAGGTTCCTCCATGTATCAGTACTTCATTTTTTATTGCCAAATAATGTTTCATTGTATGGATATACCACCTTTTATTTATCCATTCATCATCTGATGGTTATTTAAGTTGGGTTGCTTCTGCATTTTAGCTATTTGAATAACGCTGCTATAAACATTCATGTGGACATACGTTTTCATTTATCTTGGGTATATACCCAGGAGTGGAATTGTTAGGTCACGTGGTAACTCTGTGTTTAAACTTTTGAGAAATTACCACATCGTTTTCCAAAGTGGCTACACCATTTTACATTCCCAACAGAAGTGTATGAGGGTTTCATTTTTTCCATATGCTTGTCAACACTCGTGATTGTCTTTAATTATAGCCATCCTAGGTGGTGTGAAGTCATATCTCATTATGGTCTTGATTTGTATTTCCCTTGTCGTTTATATATCTCCTTTGGAGAAGTATCTGTTTAGGTCCTTTGTTCATTTTTAACTTGGCTTATTTATTTTTTATTATGAGTTGTGAGATTTCTTTATGTATTCTAGATACGAGACTCTTATCAGGTATGTGATTTGCAAATATGGTCTCCCTTGCTCTGGATTTTCTTTTTACTTTCTTAATATTATCCTTTGAAGCAAGAACATTTTTAATTTTGCTAAAGTCCAATTGATCTATTTTGGATTTTTTGCAGGTTGGACTTACAGTGTCCTAGTTTAGAAGGCTCAGCTGTGCCAAGGTTGACACACGCTGACCATGTTCAAGGTTGAGCAAGGACACTGGTGTGTGGCTGGGACAGTGTGTGAAGGGAGAGTGGGAAGTCCTCAGCTCCCAGAAGAAGGGTTAGGACCGCGTTCTCTACCCTGATGAGATGGGGCACCGCTGAAGGCGAGTGATTTGGGCTGACTTCTGTTTTTTCTGGATCCTCTGGCTGCCATTCTGTGGGGGACAGACTTCAGGGAGAGAAGAAGCAGCACAGGAAGACTGGCTGTGTTTCTGAAGGGAGGGCGGGGTACTCAGATGAGGGCTGAAGCCATGAAGGTGGTGAGAAGTGGTTGATTTTCTTTTGAAACAAAAGCCTTAAAGAAGGTACGTCCATGCCTGAAGCTTCCACACGCAGACCCTTGCCCAGGGCATAAAGTGCCTCAGAACCTTGCACCTAGTTCAACAAGACAAACTTTGGACGAGTGAGATGTGGACAAGCTGGAAAAGGAGTCAAAATGCAAGGGACCCAGTCCCAGGTCAGCCACTTTGCATGACCTTAGGCAAGTCACAGCCTTTCTGGATTGTACTTTCAATCCCTTCTTAAAATCAAAGATGGAACAATATCTGTCCTGTTGATGCAGGTTATTATGAGGGTCAGATAGGATTATGACTTTCAGAGCCCTCTTCCATTCATTAAGCACCTTGCTTGGTGGGTACCATCAGGATCAACCTGTGGGGAGGACGGAGAACATCTGGACCACTGGACAGAACCACCTGCACTTCACTAGGGCTGCCTCCCTTATGCTGCCATGGAGACTGAGCCTCTGGGAACCTCTCCCACGGGCTGACCCCAGTGCCGCTACCTCCTGGGCTAGCTCTCTGCTTGTTGGTAGAGGGGGCACTAGAGGCCTCCTCCTCAGATGGCTGCTGTGTCTGCCCCTTGCCATGGCTTTAACATATGGGTTACCAAGCACTTGCCAGATACCGTGATACACATAGATGGGGAGGACATGTGGTCCCTGTAAGCACAGCGCTTAGTGGAGGATGCACACACACAAACATGAACTTATACGCACTCACACACATGTGCACACAAAGATTCACACAAATGAACACTCACTCATCATAAAAGCATGCATATATCCATATATTTATACACATATATATACCAATACGCATATATACTCACACACGAATACACACTTACACACAAATACTCATACACTCACACAGCCTACATTTACTCATACAATCACGAAAACTGACACAAGTACAGCTACGCACATACATACATTCACATCCATATATAGACTCGCACACCTTACAACAAGGTCAATAAGAACCAATCATATGATATTTGTTGGAAAGTTGATTGCAAAGATCTGATTATCTCTAGGAGCTTAGAAAACAAATGGATTCTACACGTCCTTCCTCCCTCTTCCAACACTGGGAAGAATCAAAGGAATTCTATGAATTTCCCCCGAGTTAAATTAACAACCAGTTTGGGGACACATACAACTATTATCATACATATAAGCCAACAGCCCTTTCATAGAAAATAGCTGGTCAACTCCTCTAGATATGGGTAGTTAGAAATAAGGTCTCCGTTCTTTTTCCAGATACCCCTCTTTTCTCAACATCTGTTATCTAGTTCACAGATCTCAGGCTAGAGATTGGCTGACCCAGGACAAGGGCACACTCTTTCTGTGAATTTATAGAAAAAAAGCAGGTTCCCAGATACTAGAAGGATGCAAAGGGGGCTGGATGACCTTCTGTTACCCTATTGCAGGGGCACTTCCACACTGGAAATGACCTTCCGAAGAGTCTTTCAACGTTCAAAAGGGTCAAATGTGGAACTGAAAGTCATGAGTGAGTTTTGACCCCAGTTTTGCAACATCTAGCTCAATGATTATCAAGAAATTATTGAAATAAATTTTCAAATATTGAAACAATAGATGCCATAAGGACATCTTGAGATCAAGTGTCTGGATGGGAAAGCAGTAAAGCGATGGATGGTGATTGGATAACCAGCTTCAGGAAAGATGGCAACGGTGACCATGGTGGCTGTATTAGTTCCCGGTCACTGATGTATCAAATTAGCACAAATTTAGTGGTTTGGGACAACACTAATTTATTCCCTTGCAGTTATGGAGGACAGAGGCTAAAATCAAGGTGCTGGCAGACCTGGTTTCTCCTGGAGGCCCCAGCGGACAATCTGTTCTTTATCTCTTTCAATATCTGTTGGCTGATGTACTCCTTGGCTTGTGACCCCATCACTCCAATCTCTGCTTTTGTTGTCACATTGCCTTTCCTTCTTCAGTAGGCAAATCTCCCTCTGTCTCCTTCTTATATACTTGTGACTACCTTTAGGGCCCACCAGGAAAATCTCCCTAGGTCAAGATCCTTAATTTAATCACACATGTCAAGTCCTTTTGGCTATATAAACTCACAGGTTCCAGGGATTAGGGCCTGGATATCTTTGGGGACCATTATTCAGCTACCACAGTATCTTTATCAGAGCTCGCTTTCATTTATTTTATTTCCCCCATCTCATCTCTGCTTTCCCTGCCAGCTTTATTGAGAAATCATTGACATGTAGCGTTAAGTTTAACGTGTACAACTGATGATTTGATGAGTATATATTGTGAAATGATGACCACAATAAGGTTAGTTGACACATCCATCACCTCACATGACCATTTTTTGTGTGTGGTGATGACACTTAAGATTTACTCTCTTAACAACCTTCATATATATAATACAGTACTGTTATCATAGTCATAGTTACAATGGTGTACATTTGATCCCCAGAACTTACTCATCTTATAGCTAGAAACCTGTACCTTTGACAAACATGTCTCTATTTCTCCCAACCCCAGGTCCCTGGTTCTCTCTCTCTCTCTCTCTCTCTCTCTCTCTCTCCCACCCTTCCTCCCTCCCTCCCTCTCCTACCCTCTCTATCTATCTCTATCTATACTTATATCTGTATCTATCACATTTTCTTTATCCATTCACATCAAAAGACACTTAGGGGTTTCCATGTCTTCGCTATTATGAATAATACTGCAATAAACATGGGGGTGTAAATATCTTTTAAGACAGTGATTTCATTTTCTTTAGATGTATATCCAGAAGTGGGATTGCTCAATCATATGGTAGTTCTATTTTTAATTTTTTGAGAAAACTCTATCCTATTTTCCACAGTAGGTGCACCAATTTACAATCCAACCAATAATGCACAAGGGTTCCCTTTTCTCTGCAGCCTCACCAACACTTGTCTCGTCTTTTTGATTATGGCCATGCTAACAGGTGTGAGGTGATATCTCATCGTGGTTTTGACCTGTATTTCCTTGATGTTTAGTGATGTCAAGCATCTTTTCATGCACATGTTGGCTATTTGTATGTCTTCTTTGGAAAAATGTCTATACAAATCCTTTGCCTATTTTTTAATTAAAGTACAGTTGGTACACAATATTATATTAGTTTCAGGTATACAATATAATGATTTTACATTTATATACCTTATAATGTGATCACCACATTAAATCTAGTAATTATCTGTCACCATGCAAAGTTATCACAATATTATTAACTATATTTTAATAGGATTTTTAAAATTATTTTATTTTGGTATTTAATTGCATGAGTTCCTTATATAGTTTCGGTATTAACCCTTAATTGGATAGATGGCTTGCAAGTATTGTTTCCCATTCAGTAGACTGCCTTTTCAATTTGCTGATTGGTGTTTTGTTTGCAGAAGCTTTTTAGTTAGATGTAGTTCCACTCGTTGATTTGTGCTTTTGTTGCTTGCGCTTCTTGCGTCATATCCAAAAAACTGTTACCAAGACCAATGTCAAGGAGCTTTTTCTCTATGTTTTCTTCAAATAGTTTAAGAGTTTCAGGTCTTACATTTAAGTCTTTAATCCACTTTGAGTTAATTTTTGTGAATTGTGTAAGATAGAAGTCCAATTCTGTTCTTTTGCACGTGACTATCCAGTTTTTTCCAACACCATTGAAGAGACTATCCTTTCTCCATTGAGTATTCTTGGATCCCTTGTAAAATATTAGTTGACCATGTATGTGTGGGTTTATTTCTAGCGTCACAATTCTGTTCCATTGGCCTATGTTTTTGAATTTATGCCAATACCATACTGTTTTAATTACTATAGCTCTGTAATTAAGTTTGAAATCAGGAATTCTTTCTCAGGATTGCTTTGGCTATTCAGAGTCTTTTTTGTTTCCATACAAGTTTTAGGATTTTTTTTTTCTGTTTCTGTGAACAATGCCATTGAAATTTTGATAGGGATTGCCTTGAATCTATAGGTGGTTTTGGGTAAGGTGCACATGTTGACAATATTAATTATTTGGATCCATGCACACAGGATATCTTTCCATTTATTTGTGTCATCAATTTCTCTCATCAATGTCTTATAATTTCCAATGTATAGCTCTTTCATCTCTTTGGTTAAATTTATTCCTAAGTATTTTATTCTTTTTGATGCTATTGTAAATGAGATTGTTTACTTCGTTTTTAGATTTTTCTTTGTTAATGTATAGAAATTGCATGAGTTAATTTTTGTAGTTGATTTTGTATCCTGCAACTTTACTAAATTTGTTTATTAGTTTTAATGTTTTTTTTAAAGGCGTCTTTATGATTTTCTATATATAAGATCATATCATCTGCAGAGACAATTTTACTTCTTCCTGTATGATTTGGATGCTTTTTATTTTTTTTTTTCTTGCTTAATTCCTCTGGCTAGAATTTTTAGTACTATATTGAATAGGAGTGGTCAGAGTGGTGACTTTATCTTGTTCCTGATCTTAGGGGGATAGCTTTCCACCTTTCACCTCTGAATATGATGTTAGTTATGGGTTTGTCACATATGGCCTTTATTATGTTGAGGTATTTTCCTTCTATACTCAATGTGTTGAGAGTTTTTATCATGAAAGCATGTTGAATTTTGTCAAATGCTTTTTATGTATTTATTGAGATGATCATATGATTTTTATCTTTTATTCTATTAAAGAGGAGACATTTATTGATTTTCATATATTGAACCATTCTTGCATCCCAGGGATAAATCTCACTTGGTCATGGTATATGATACTTTTAATGTGCTGTTTCTAGTATTTTGTTACAAATTTTTGCATCAATATTCATTCGGGATATTGGTCTATAGTTTTCTTTTCTTGTAGTGTCCCTGTATGGCTTTGGTATCCAGGTAATGCTTACCTCATAAAATGAGTTTGAAAGTGTTCCTCTTCAGTTTTTGGGAAGACTTTGAGAATGATTTGTGTTAACTCTTTAAATCTTTGGTAGAATTCACCAGGGAAACCATTTGATCTTGGACTTTTCTTTGTTGGGAGGATTTTGATTACTGACTGATTCAATATCCTTACGTGTTATTGGTCTGTTCAAGTTTTCCATCTAATTCTATCCTCTGTCGTCTCTATTATTGAGCCCAGTCAGCAAAGTTTATGTTTCAATTATTGTATTTTTCAGTTCTATAATTTCTATTTCGTTCTTTTAAAAAATAACTTCTATTTCTTTAATGAGATTTTAAAATTTCAAGAGAATTAATAATTTCTTGTTAAAACCTTTTAATGATGGATGCTTTAAAAATATTTATCAGATAATTCCAACATCTGACTCATCTCAGTGTTGGTGTATATTGTCTTTTCTCATTCAAGTTGTGATTTCTCTGTTTCTTGCTATCGCAAATGATTTTTAAAAATTGTACTGTGAACATTTTGGATATTATTTTATTTAATCTCCTTCTCCTTCTTCTTTTTCTTAGCAAGCAGTCTCTGGGTTGAGGTATAGTGCAAGTGGCAGGTGGGTGTTTATGTTCACCTCAGGCCAGGCCTTGCCAATACCACCTTGCCCAAAGTCGAGCGCTGACTCACACTGCCTCTTTGCAGGGTTGTGGGTAGAAATTCAACTCCCTGCTGGGTCTTCCTGACACCTTGGGTCTTGGTGATACCTTCTGAGCAGAAGTGGTGATAAATAGTCTCTGCCTCCCTTGAGCAGAGGTGTGAGCTCTGCTCCTTGCTGGGTCCCCCTGCCACTGGGAGAGGCTGGATGTTAAGTGGCTAACCCTACCTCACACCCTCTCATTCTGTCTCATTGAGGCCAATGTGGGTGGAGTCTCAGTTCCCAATTGGGACCCCACTGATACCAAGAGGTGGGGGAACCAGAGTGCCTACTAGCTCCGCTTCATGCCATCTTGGTCAGGCTCTTTACTGCAGGGGGATTAAGGAAGTTGAGCTCCCCACTGGGCCCCGCTGACGTCAGGCGTGGGGGGGGAAGGAGCACTTACTAGCCCTGATTTGCATTTCTTTGTTCAGTGTCAGTGCTGGGTAGGGATGGAGGCTCAGCCCTCCGCTGGGCCCTGTTGACCCTGGCAGGGGATTGGAGCCCCACTTGCTTCCTCCAAGCAGGGTGTGGTAGCTCAGGACCCTGCTCAGCCCCCCTCAAGCACATGCAGTGGGGAAACGGAGCAGAGTCTGCTGCTGGGTGGGGGATGGAGGATTAGCATTTTCCAGGGGCACTGTCATCCTTGGGCAGGGGACTTGGAGGAGCACCGCTACCCACTTCCCGGGGTGTGGGGCTGGGTGGGGGGAAGGCAGCTCCCTCGTTGGCCCCACTGAAACTATGTGTGGGGGGGGGGAGGGAGAAGTGGGGTGATTTTTCTGTTGGTTTTGATAGGCATTGCCACAAAGACCATCTGTGGTTAGGCCACCCTTTTCTTAGGCTTTTAGCTAGGATGAATGGTTATTGTTGGAGAATTTTTCTTTTTTTTTTTTTAATAGCTGTGCCTATTGGCAGTTGGGTTGGAGGATTCTCTAGCACCATGTCCAGGGTCCACGGAAGGTAGTAAGGACACCCAGGATTTCACTGCCATGTCATTCCTCAGGTCCCAAGGTTCCTGGGCAGTCTACCTTCCCCCAAACTTGCCGAATCTTCCTACGTTTTGTTGTGTCCTGAAAAGGATTTTATTTGTTATAAAAGGGAGGACCTCGGAGAAATGAGGCTACTCCACCTTGGCTGCAACCAGAAGTCATAATTCATAACATTTAATACTTAAAGGGACATTGGAGATCACCTATGGAATGTACAAACTTTACATGTCATCTAGTACAACTCAAGATAAGAAACATGTGGACTAGAGAGAAAGGGCTTCTCTGAGCTCACACAGCCGTCTTCCAAAGTTGCTCACTAGCGGGGAACATTTGGCACGGGTGGCACCTGAAGGAATTCTGGAGGCAACATCTACAAGCCTTCTTATCCCTTTTCCTGCACCCAAGGACATCAAGTGCTCTGATGCCTGTTTGCCAGGCCGTGCCGACTCCTTCCGGGAGCCCTGAAGCTCCCTGCCCCTTTACCTCCTCATCAAACACAGAATCCTCCCTGTCTGCCAGGGCACCCTGAGAATAATCAGAGGCCATCCATTCTGGCCTGCTCATATTCCAGATACCTCAGTCACCCCTTCAGATGGGAGCTGCTTCCTTGCCTCAGTGGTCTTTTTCAGGTTAACTAAATCTTTTTGGCCTGGACATGCCTGGGAGTCATGGCTCCCTGGTGAAACCATAGCCGATGACTGACCGGTGTGGAAGCCCAGCTCCCTTGCCCACAGGATCAGGCTGGAGTTGGGTCTTTGTCTGAGTTTACTCCTCTCCCTGTCCAACTTCCCTGCATCTCTTCCCAATTTCTCCTAGGAATGCTTCCTTAATAAAGCACATGTGCAAGAAGAACAACCAAGCAAGCCCATCAGGTAATCCATCTTCCCGGTCCCCAGGCTGTTCAGTGCTTTCTCTCCCTGTGAACCTCCTAGGGACACCCCTCTTCTCAGTCCCTCCAGGTGCATTCCACAATGGATGATCCATGACAAACAAAGTCATCCACACTGGTGTCTAGACTTAGCTGCACAGAATCCCCAGGGGGACTTTTTAAAAAGGCAGGTGCCCAGGCTCCTACTGCCCCGAGATGCCCCGAGATGCCCAGTTGGGTCAGACAGAGCCTGGACGACCATGCTTTCTACATGTTCTCCAAGGTGATTCTCATGTGCAGCCAGGGTCCAGACTACTTCATGCTTTGAAGCATACTGGGACTACCAGGGGATGGTTAAAAATACTCTGGATGCACTGGTAAGCAAAAAAAAAAAAGCACAATAGAACAATCACATATACAATATAATTATGACAAACTATTGGAACAATAGGCACCAAAAGAAATAGGATCCTTTCTTCTGTCAGTTCTTTTCTATATATTTCAAAATTTCTTCAGTGAGAAGGCACACACACACGTGCACACGTATACATAAACAACTTTACTGAAGTTTGTTTTACATATCATAAAGTTCACCCATTTCACGTGTACAAGTTTTTAATAAGTTTACTCAGGGGTGTCATAAAAAAGCAGCCAGCCCTGATTTGTAGCATTGCCAAGTACCCTGGTGTAAGTAATCCAACCATGTCCCATTTCCAAGTACCACTGTTACATGATTTATCATGGAGTTGGGAAGAGATCACACAAAGGGGTCTTGTGAAGCTATGAGCTGGCTGCAGCTCATCTATTTAAGTAATGCCCTGGGCCTTTTTGTTGTTTGTTTGCTTCTTGTTTGTCCCCCTTTACCTTCAATATACAAAAGGTGTCCCCAACAGGGGGAAGGTGCGGTCTATTTTATTCACTTCTATAAATGAGCGCCAGCCCTACAGGGAGTGCCTAGTGGCCTCATACTGAGCACAGCTGTGAGCAACGTCCTTGCAGCCTGTCTGTGGTCACATTTAGTAATGCCATGTTTGCTTTCAGGACATCTCCCACCCTGACTTCCTGGTGAAAATAAAGAAAATCAAGTGTTGACAAAAACGGAAGTACAAAGCTGCTTGAACTTCTGCAATTTTGCAGACACGTATTCAAAATTTAAGTTATGGGGTAACTTCTTTTTTCTTTTCTCCTTCTTAGGAACCAAATACTAAATTGAGCAAATGCTTGCAGTGCTAAACCGTTGTCCTGACAGACACCAGGTGATGTCAAGTGTGAATGGCCACAATGTGTCAGCTTCCTGAAGGTGTCTTGGGCATCAAAGTAATGCAATGAAATCACTAAGGTGTGACACTGTTTCAAAGAAAAGGCACCAAACCTTCCTTTTCAGGAAAACTTTGTAAGAAGTATAAATAAAACAAGAGGGCCTGCTGTAAGACAGAGGCTTTGCATAGATAGTTTTTAACTCCCCATTTGCAGCTATGGAAATCCACACAGTTTTAGCCATGTTGTTACAAGGCGCAAAGAGGCAGCGGCCTGGACTACTGGGGAGATTAAGCAGTAAGAGAGTGGGCCCTGAGCAGTGAGGCGACGAGAGGGTTCTGAGCAATTACCACAACCGGCAAGGCCTTTATCCCAAGTCTTTATAACTACCATTATTTTAACTCTGCTTTTCTAGATATAGAAAAAGTGAAGCTCAGGGGTATGTTACCCAGGGTCTCCTGGCATATAAACACCTGTCTTACAAAGCCTGAGCTCAAAATGTACACCGTGAGCCACTCACTTTGAGTTTGTGGTGCCTCCTGCTCCAGCCCACGTCCCAGCTCATCACCCCCACTCCCCCGTCTCCCCTGCACACTACGGAAAGCCTACCAAACATTTTGTGGTTCCCAGAGGGTGTCATGCTTCTGGGTCTTCATTCACACCACACTCTCATCCTGGAATGCTCATCCCAATTTGCTCCTTTAAGAAACAACTGCTCTTGCGGGGTGGGAGATAAAGGTAAGGGGGATCAAATATATGGTAATGGAAGGAGAACTGACTCTGGGTGATGAACACACAATGGGATTTATAGATGATGTAATACAGAATTGTACACCTGAAATCTATGTAATTTTACTAACAATTGTCACCCCAATAAATTTAATAAAATTTAAAAAAAATTTAAAATAAAGAAACAACTGCTCATCTTTTTCCTTTTGTTCCTCTCTCTCTTTCTTCAACTTTCCCCCCCTCTCTTCCCTTCCCTCTTCCCTATCCTTCTTCATTTCTTTCTTTTCACTAAGAATAGTTTTTCTTATGATGTGCTCCTTTAAGACGCACTGAAAGAGTGTACAGAAGAGAATAAGCATCACCTTGTGGGGTGGCTTTGTCCAGTGTCGGTCTTGTGAACCTGGACTGACATTTCCCAGAATCCTTTGCCTGTAGGGATCCAGGTGAGTGTCCTCCAGGAGAGATGATTAGCATGTGATTTGCAAGAGTGAAGCAACAGCTATGGTGCTGTGCCCTGAAGGTGGAAGCAGGAGCCAGGCCCTGTGGGGGCTTCCACACGCTGCTGTCCACCTGCTGGCTCCCACAGCGATTGCAGCTTCCGCTGCTCCCAAATCCTGTTCCAGGTGCCCAAGTGCAGCTTCTGCAGGTCTCTCTCCACATGCTCGGTGCTCATGAGGCTAATTGTCCATGTGGGTTGCCGTTTGTACTAACAGGTTACATTTGTCCTTGCTGTTGTCCACATCTAGCTTTCCTCCCTGACTGTCCGGGAGGCTGACATAGAGAGACGGTCCGCTCAGCATTAGATGCTAGGTGACAGCCTGCACGGACTCACCCACCAGCACCCACAATTGCATACAATCCAGTTCCTAAGCAAATCCATACTCTAGAGGTGCCCAAACTTTCTCAGTGCCTGGCGCCCTTAACGTCTCCTTACTTTTTCCCTGAAGCCAATAGAAATGCCAAACAGTTCCACTTAGTAAGTGGTTAGAGCCAAACAACTTAAGTATTTTTGTTTATGGCTGTTATAAACAAAACATACAGCTGAAAGCACATGTAAATTGAAAGAAAAGTCACATTTGATTTTATTTTTAAGTCATCAGTACCAATGGGGTATGTACACCTGTTGGGCACAGCCCCATTCTCCAGGCTTGGGATACATTGGACCCTGTCACCCTCAGTTACGGTTCCCCACTGCTTTGATCTCAACCCACTGAAAAACCCGGCTTTGCAAAGATATGACAACCTTGAAAGGAATGTCCTACAATCTCATATTGAAACTGTGAACTATCTTAAGCTTGCAGTTCTCAGGATGTCCAGGAAACGAAGGTATCAATGTACAGCCCTTGAAAACTAGAAATATTCCACGGCACCCCTGTGCGTTTATCGTGGCCCCAGGGGTGCCTCAGCACACAGTTTGGGAACCCTCGCCTTCTCTCATGCCATTTCTCTGATCAAACCCTGACTGATACACACATAGTCCCGTAGAAATTTGGGGTATATTCTGTTCCCATCTTTGGGTTCTGCCTATGTATATATATTATAAAGTATGAACCAGAGGAGTTCTATCTTTTTCTTTTTTTTAAATTTAACATTAACTATACAAGAGGTGATCACGCTAAGCAAAGTAAGTCAGACAGAAAAAGTCGAGAACCATATGATTTCACTCATATGTGGGACATAAAACTGAAAGCAACAAACAAACAAGACAAACAAAGAAAAACTCATCGACGTAGACAATAATTTAGTGGTTACCAAAGGGTAAAGGGGGGAGGGGGGAAGGTAGATGAGGGTAAAGGGGTCAAATATATGGCGACAGAAGGAGATGTGACTTTGGGTGGTGAATACACAATGCAATATGCAGACGTGTATTACAGAATTGTACACTTGAAATCTATATAATTTTATTAACCAAGGTCAACCCAACAAATTAAAAAATATATAATCAATGGTCAAAAAGATAATACAAGCATATTCGCATGTCAATAAAATTCTTTTTAAAATAATTGATGTCTGTATCAGTTATTGAACTGATTCCCCAGTTATTGAACTTTCTAGTTGTATTCCATGTGCTATTCTGGCAACTTCTCCATACGGATGAAATGGAGAAAACAGTAAGAACGACAGTCACAAGGAGATGGGGCGTGAGCCCATCCACACAGGAGCAGGGCAGGGGGGTGACTGGAGGAAGGTAGTTGGGAAGGGCTGGGGTGTCCTGAGCATGTGCAGGAGGAATCAGGTCTCGTATCTGACAGTTTGGGAGAAAGATCACTCCACTTTCCTTGCTTTATTTCATTGAATCCCGCAAACAGCCTCATGGTGGTAGATACTAGTCTTATCCTCGCTTTATAAAGAAGTTGGAGGCTCAGAGAATCATTCATCCAACCAGCATTTACTGAATACTTCCTATGTGTCAATGTTTACTGAGGTTATATAAAACATGTAAAGCGCCGTTGAACGTGTGCATGCGCATTTAGAAAACAACGCTGGAAGGACATGCCCTAAAATATTAATATGCTAAAGGAGGCTGCATCTGAGTAGGTGCATATGCTTCTATTTTCTTCTTCGCGCTTTTTACATGTTTCCAGTTTTCTACAATGAACATGTATTGCCTTTGTAGCAAGAGAATAAAAGTATTATTTCAAAAATGGAACTGGAAGGTATGATGAAACATTGCTCATTACGATATTGTTGTGGATCAAATTTTGTTTTTTGATGCCGTTTTATTTTACCAAAGTAGTGGACGAATGTTTCTTAATTCCATGTAACCTCTTTCTCTCCACTCTGTAGAGAGGGCTGGCAAGTTTACAACTGGAGAGCTGACATTCACCTTGACTGGCAAGGCCTACATTTGTCCACATTTTGCATGTGGAGGTATAAGCCCAATGCAGTGTGATGTCCTCTTCCCCAGATGAGTTTTCTAAACCTTCTTTGCACAAAGACAACTTGCAAACGTAGCCAGTCTCTGCCTAAAGGGGAGGGTGGCTTGATAAAAGCACATCTCTAGTGTCCAAAAAGAGAAAGGCCAGCCCAATGGTCAGTCACTGTGTTGTGAGGTGGGACACCCATCCCCTTAGGGTGCTTTCTGACTGATGCATTCCTTCTTCCCCTGGGCTGCCCTGGCACTACGGGCGCCATGGCAGCCCCACCCATCCCGCCCTGGCTCTGGTGGCATCCCCGTGTCTGTCCACCCCACTGAGCAGAGGTTTCTTTGAGAACAGAACTCCCTCTGGCACCTCTGTCTCCCAGGGCTTGCTTTGGATGGAGCAGGTCCTCAGTCACCATGCTGGATTGAACTGATTTGTGCAAGCAATAATGGGGAAATGGGTGGAGTAAACTAGAGTGTGTCCCAGCCAAGGAAATCAGTACCGACACCCAAAACGATGCTTTAAATGATTTATTGACCTGGAAATGTGATCAAAACATACTATGACTTACAAACGACGACAGTAGAAGAGTGAGTAGAGGTCCATCTTTATTCTAATCATAAATACACACAAGAGAGAAAATAACTAAAAGAAAATACATAAAAAATATACAGTGGTTGTCTTTGGGTAGTAAATGGGTAATGTTGATGTCTGGTTTTTTTCCCTTTTGTGTTTTTAAGCTTTTTTAGAAATAATTTTTGTCATTGGAGAAATGATTTTCAAGGAAATATAAGTCTGAGGAAAAAGGGAATAAAGACATGATAAATAGGTCTTTGGCGAGAGATAAAGTGTTAGAGACATTTTGGGTAAATAAGTTTCTTTGAGTTAAGGGCTCTCTCAACCTCCTACATCAAGGACAGTCCCCACCCCACCCTGCCGGGTAGACATTGTCCTGTCTCCTAGGCTCAAATACTATCAGCTTTCACATCAGGTCATTTTCCTGCTGCTGGGTCCAAGGTGGTAGCCAGCACTCTGATCCATAAAAACAGAAGGTTTGGATGGAGAACCAGAGGGAGAAATCAACCGTCTCCTTTGGCCCGTTCGTAATTTCTGCAATAAAGCTGTCAGAATTTACTACCATATCACTCAACTGACAGAGAAGGGACATTCTGAAAATATTCGGGAAGAAAGGAATGGTAATGGAAATAATGACTCCTTCCCCTCTATGGCTATTTCAAGAAGTTCAACGCATTATACACATGGTCAGTGTCTAGCCTACTGTTTGAATTGTTTGACTTCGGTGACTATAAAAATTCTCTCTAAGGGAAGTTCCACTGCCAACAGCAGTTTCCCAATCCTACTTCCCAAGAGGTTTCCAGTTCTTCCATCATGAGTTCTATGTCCCTCAGGGTTTCCAAGAGCCTAAAACCCACAGTGGGGCTGCGGTGGGTGGGTGGAGGCAGCTGCCGGCTCCTGATTGGCTCTGGGCTGGAAGTGAAGACAACCGTGGAAACCACTATTTCCAACTTCGTTGGTGGTGGGGGTAGAGATGGGAGATGCTCAGTGACTTTGTTTGCACATGTTAATGTTCACAAATCTGAAACCCTGTTTGGGCCAAGGCCCTTCATTGGCCCCCTTTGCCCCTGTTCACTCATTCATCTCCAGGGAAAAGTTCATAGAGTAGACTCAAGCCCCCGAGGTGATCTAGTCTGGACCACTTTTAAGCTCCCTCAGCCCTGTGCGGCGTCATTCCATGCTGTGTCAGTGGTCAGAATCTGGCCGGCAGAGCCAAGCTGCCTCGTCTCCAGCCGGCGTCTGGATCCTAGATCAAAATCCAGATCCAGAGGCCTGTGTCAGAACCCATTAGAGAGCTCATGCTCCCCCGTGGAGGGGGACACGGAGCTGGTCCTCTCCACCCTCTCTGTGGGGAGGAAAGGGAGCCATGCAACAAGGCGCAACTGGCACAAGTACTTGCGGAACCTCTCGCCGACAAAGACGTAGATGATGGGGTTCACGCAGCAGTGCGTGTAAGCGATCACCTCCGTCACTTGTATGGCCAGGTCCAGCTGCTTGCTCTGCTCACAGCCATGGGTCAAAATGACATCTTGGAAAGCAGACACAAACATAGTCAGGTTGTACGGGGTCCAAAAGAGAAAGAAGATGATCATGATGACAAAAATCAGACGGACGGCTTTGGCCTTCTTCTCGTTCGGCCGTCTGAGCAAAATCTGTATAATTCCTGTGTAGCAGACGATCATGACCGCCAGAGGTAAAATCAGCCCCAAGATGTTCAGTTTCAGAGCCTGGAACTGTTTCCACTGTCGGAGGCTTGTGTGAGGGAAATGAAGACTGCAGGTGAATTGAGTGAGCTCCCACTGGGTCTTGGAAAAGTAAAAGCCTGGGACGGCAGCCAAAATGGCCAGGACCCAGGTGATGGCGCTGGTGATGATCCCGAAGGTGACAGTCCGGGCCCTCAGGGCAAACACAGCATGGACGATGGCCAGGTACCTGTCGATGGTCAGCAGGATCATGAAAAAGATCTCGCTGAACAAGCCGATGTAGTAAAGCCCCGAGAGCAGCTTGCACATGCCGTTCCCGAAAGACCAGTTGTCTTTCAGATTGTAGTCAATCCAGAAGGGCAGCGTGAAGAGGAAGAGCAGGTCGGAGATGGCCAGGTTGAGGAGGTAGATGCTGGTCATGCTCTTGAGCCTCTTGTGTTGCATGAGGACCAGGACCACCAGGGTATTGCCGACCAGGCCAACGATAAATACCAGGGAGTACAAGGGGGGCAACAGCTGAGCCCCGAAAGCCCTCAACTCGGTTTTCGTGCATGGGGTTGTGTCCGCCCCATAGTCATATTCTGTGGTCTCCACATAGGCCTGGCGGGTGGTTGAACTTTCCATCCTGGCTTCTCCCACCGTCAAGGAAAGTGGTTTCCGGATTTACTTTGCTGTTAAAGGCAGTGTGCTCTGGACAACAAAGACAAGGCAGTGATTATATGTCTTCAAGCACTTGATAACTGTCTACTGAGCGCCTACTGTGTACCATGCCCTGGGACTCAATGTTGAGCAAGGAGGACCCAGGTTCTCTCTGCCCTCGTGGAAACCGTAGTCTTACAGGGGGTTTGGGCCATAAGCAAAGGGGTGCACAAATCATGAATTCAGTTACTTTGGCAATGAGAGCTGTGAAGGAAAAGTCCCGTGGATGGAGAGCTCAGACACAGGGACCTCACCACACTCTCCATAACCAATGCTTCCTTCCCTCATGCTTCCTGTGGACTTGGCTTTGGACTTGATGTTAAACAACCCTTTAGGGGTACCACTATTTCTCCCCATTTTAGAGGTGATGACACAGATGTTTGGAGTGGTTAGGACATATATCCGGTGAGAATGAGAGCTGGAGCTCAAGTCTGGGTGGGTATCACTCATGCCCATTCCTGAAACCACTCGGCTTTCCTGCCTCCAATCACAGAGCAGTAACTTTGCACTTTGGAGACACAGAAGGATGTGGGAAAGAAGACAGTCCTGGCCGAGAGTCAAAAACTAACCAGAGGATCTTCATGGCTTCTGGGGCTAAAAAGGTTCTCCGCCAGGGATAACATAGGGCACAGGGGCACATGAAAATATGTGGGCATTTTTTCTTTGTTGATTGTCACAAAGACAGAGGATGCTACTGTCATTTGGTAGGCAGAGCCAAGCAGGTTGTACAGTGCAAAAATTATCCCGCCCAAATACCAGTGGTGCTGCCACAGTGAAATTCTAGGAGGCCAACCCCATCCCTTAGTAGAGGGCACTGAGGAGACCAGAGTGCACTCAGCCTGGCCCACATCACACGGCCCTGGAGTGGCACAGGTAGGTCTGTCTACCGGTAACTGTGCAGGCCTCCTGTGAGCCGTGAGAATTCAGAGGAAAACACAGGCTGGGCAGAGTGGGTGACCTGGTGAGAGAAGATGGAGGTCTGAGGAGGAAGAGCTCAAAACAGCCCCAAGCCATGAGGTATTTATTGCACAGCGACCAGGTAGAAGCCAGAATTCTGCTGAAATAACCACTTAAATATTTTTACCCAAGGTTGCCTTCACACAAACAAAAACAAATACAAACAAAAAATACTAGCTAGCTTGCCTTTGCAGGACTTCCCCTAGCCTCTGTTTTTTAGCAATCCTTTTCAATCCTTTCTGATAGCTTATTGAAGATGCGTCCCCAAAGGGAGCTTGGCTTTGGTGTAACCTACCAGCTGTGTGACCTTGCAGAAGTTAATCTACCTCTCTGAGCCTTGGTTTCTCATCTGTAATATGGGAAAGTAACACTTACCTTGCAGGGCTACTGTAAGGTAATGTATGAGAAAAACCACTCTGGCACTTACTGGGTCCTCGGTAAATATTAGGGGACCTCCTTCCCTGTAGTAACCCTTCCCTGAAGCCTGTCACCACCAAGAATGTCTCAAGCTCCAATCCTATTCTGACTAATGTACCCTGCCCCTATGCCCCCCCCATCAGGCCTCTCTGTAGTTAATCTAGAAAGTTAATTCTGCCTGACAATGATGGAAAAGACAGTCCCTCCCATGTGAACTGCACTTTCCAATTTTCAATATGTTGCCACCAATCTGAATTGATTTGACCTCAGCACCAATCAACAAAGTAGGTGGTGCCTTTATCATAATTCCCATCTTCAATCTGGAGTCTCTAGTGCTTTTTCTTCTACACTGCTTAATGAATGTTTCCTGCGTAGAAATTCACGTTTCTGTAAAGGCCGTTGGAAATTAAGGCACCTGGGGTGGGGGGGTTATGGGGCACCCTGGCTAGAGACTGTTATTTCCTGCCAAGTCCATCCCCGGGGCTTACTCCTCCATCTCTGGACTTGCTTCTACCAGATCCACCCTGTATCTGAAGAAACCCAGGCTGGCAGTCACTAAGGAGGCCGTGGCAGCTTCTGATTTCTACTGCGGTGGTCAGTGCTGGCAACTCAGCTGGGCCGTCAGCACGTTGACAAGGGAAGGCAGGATTACAGTGAGAGCAACAAGCAGCTTGGAAGCATGAGCAGCACCTGTGCAAAGACTGAGCCAATAAGCCCAGTGGCGGGGGTGGGGGGGAGATTTTGGCAAAGGTGAAGGCACATCAGGTCATCCTATCAGGTGCCATTTGAACAGAGAGTCACCTCCATACCCCTGACCTCTAACTCCATTCACTGTTTTCCCCACTTGTTGGGCACCATGCAATAACTCTAGGGCACGCTGCTCCCAAAGGGAGATGGGCTGGGGTGGGACCTTGGAGGAGAAACCAAAGGATTATGTTGCCAGTCAACCTGCCAGCCCTGCTGTAGTCTGCTGCAAAAGTCTTCCCCAAGGTCACTGCACAGTGGCCAGCTCTGGCCCTGGAGCCTGGAATCTTCCAGTGCCAGCACCCTCTAGCCTGGGAGTTGGTGAAGTCTCTGAGCAGAGAGAGAGGGCTGTCTGTGATGGTAAAGACACCCAGGGATGGTGGTATACAGGAGCTGGCTTATGCTGGTTCATACGAACCAATCGTGTGCTTCTCTTCCCAACTCTGCATTCAGCATGTTGGTAGTTTGAAATCAACCATAGTGGGAACATTTACACACAGAAATTGGCAAAGATTAGATTAGGGCTCTTTTTTCAGGAAAGCCCGTTATGAAACATTTACCAGCCCATCAATGTCCCCTGGTCTGAATAGCCTAAGAGCTGCACTGCTGACCAGAGTGGGGACTAAAGCATCACTGAGTTCCACACAGGCTAGTGGCAAGCTATGTAAACTTCTGGGAGTTTCTAACTCTGAAAAACTGAGACCCTCTCGATTTTATGGAAAAACAGTTAAAATAGATACCTCCACGTCGCCCCCATGCCCCTCTATCTTCAGAACAAAATTCTATTGCCTCTTTGCTAGTAGAACAGAATGGATGCACCCAAAGAGGTCATCGGGTCAGCTCCCTGCCTTCAGAGGGGTGGAATTCTACCTCCTCCAAACTCAGCCTGCAGTCTGATTTTGAAATCTAGTCTTCTTAAGAAATTGGTTTAGTATTAAATCATCCTCACATCTGCACAGGTTTTTCTAATTCGTATTTGCCTCTTGCCACAATGACTTCATATACCATGTGTGGTTTTCATTTACATGGGGAACATTTGGCAAGTAATATCCTCTTGAGTAGCTTTCCACAGACAAGGTCTCTTGTCCCTCAGTACTGGGCTGACTTTCTTAACCAGTCACCAACAACGGGTCATTCAAGAAAGCTTCCTTTTTTAAAGCAAAAATAAAAACCTATTTTACATTTGAGCACCCAGTCTTATAAATCCACCCATTCTCAGTATTGCCACACAGTTCGTTGCCTTATAGATGTATCAAAGGGCTATTTAGATATCCGCCCAGCCCTCGAAGAGCCCCCCACCTTTGAGGAGATAGACAGATAAAAATCATTAAGCCCCTGCAATGTGAAAAAAAAAAAAAAAAAAACTACACTCCTGCCTAACTGCATGCATACATTCAAATAAGAGTACCTTCCACAGAAAGCAACAAGACAGAAAAGACAAGTGCCACTTACTGTGGTGTCAAGGGACTGTGTCCACGAAGTATTTGTTTCAAGAGCTCTTAGAGTCTTTATGAATTCAAGGTTCAAGGTCCTGATAGAGTAGGAAGAACTCAGTTTCCTGTGTGATGATGGAGATAGGACTCCGGGGTTCTCAGTCATTCAGAATGACACAAAGGGGACACAGTCCTTCTTTTTGAATGGTTAGGTGTCCATGAATGGCCTCAACGCCCACCAGTGGTCAGTTCCTGGAAGCTGAGTTTACTCTAAGGATTTTCTCTGGTCACTCCACTGCACTTCTCCTTGGCCAGCTCTGTCTTAAGGGGGTTGGGCAGGGTGGGGTTGGGTGGAGTTGATGGAGTAGGGTGGGTTACAAAGAAGTGTTCCGAGAGCTTGCGGAGCAACTGAAGGCTTGGAATGTGGTGTCAGGGTGGGGACAGGGGGTGGAGTTCTTGTGGTCAGTAAGTAGCTTTTTTCTTTCTTTCTTTCTTTTTTTTAAAGATTGCAAGTGGAAGGAATTAAACCGGAAACCTGGGTCCTCTGTTCCTCAAAATGATCTGGCTGGCAAGCCAGAGAGAAGGGGAAGCTGCTCTTTGGCGCCCCCTACGTCCTCCACTTCTGACTGCCTGGGCTACTGTTTTCTGCAATGGTCCAACCCCGGCCAAGTTCACGTCCCAGTTCTCCACGTAAGACATGGGCAGATCATTATGACTGTCTAAGTCTTGGTTCCCCCTCCGTCAAAGGAGAACACTGAACGCTTAGGCTCACAGGAGGATGCGTGAGGTCAGCTTGGATGTGAAAAATATCAAAAGCGCCTGGCACAGGAAAAGTGTCTGACAAATGATGCTGATTCTGATTCTCCCCACAACTACCCACACCTGCTCTGCGCTTGGGTCCCTGTCTGTTCACATCTTTTCTGTGACATGGGGACTCCGCTAAACCTTCCTCACAGGTTTGCAGCAATGCACCATGTCAGAAATCATAAATGTGAATGTGCTGTGCAAAATGTCACGTGCCCCTTCAAGAAGGCTCAGTTTCCTCATCTGTAAAATGAAGACTTTGGACAAGGTGCCTCAGTGTCCTCTTCATTGGAACAGCCCATGAGCCTTCTGGGTTGGGTCTCCCCTTTTTGGAAGCCTGTCCACAGAGAGATAGATGTTGGAAGAAGGAGGCAAAAGGTACCCGACTGACAAGCACGGCTATAGGCCTAGCGACTTGGCGCTTTTGTACAGAGAGAGAAGGGCAGGAGGGCATCATCAGTGATGAGCCTCTCAAATCAGACAGTCCTGCACTTAAATCTTAGCTCTACTTTTACTGACTTCGGGCATGTTATTTTAAGCCCTCGAGTGCCTCTTTCCTCTTCAGTAAAACCAGGTTAATACTGGTGACTACAGAGAGGAATACACACACACACACACACACACACACACACACACACACACACAGGCTTTTTTTTTTTTTTTTTTTTTTTTTAACACAGATGGGCCATAAGGTACACGTTGTTTTCCATCTGGCTTTTATCACTGCACATCAACCCAGGAGATTTTTTTCCACCAGCATGCAGGGTGGGACATTTAGGCATGCTGTCACCCATGCCTATCTGTGGCGGGAATAGATAGAAGTGTCAGTAAGGTACACACAATAGTCTAACCTTGACTCTGTCTAGGATGCTTATATCTTAATTTGACACCCCTCCAGTGTCAGCCGCATGACCTGGCCTACTGAACCCCCCTCCTTTTTTTAAATCCCACACACTTGCTTTTTTCGTCTCACCTGTGACCTCTAATCCTGACCCAGCCATGTTTCAGCTTCTCCTTTCCTGTCCCAACCTCAGCATCCCAGAAACCTTATGTTCTGTACAACCAAGACAGGGCAGGGCTATGCTCCTCGATGGCATACAACCTGCTTGTCACTGAGGCACACCTTTCAGGTTCAACTACGACACTAGTAAGTGAATTTCCAAGAGAGGGGATGGTGGTGTCATGACCATGGATATCTCTCTGTTGCCTAATTCTGGGACACACTGTCTGGTTACATGGCCAAAGAAGTTGATTCTGGTCCCAGGCCACTTTTAGGACAAGAAAGCCCCATTGGTGAGTGTCCCACAGCTGCACAAGAGGGGTTTGAGAGATACAGGTGGCCCATAGGCAGTAGCGCACCCCTGCCCCCTCCACACCACCCTATTTTATCCCCACCTTCCCCTCGCCCCATTCCTTCCACCTTGCGTAATTTCCTTTCCCTGTCTCTGTCCACCACCCCTCCTCAGTCCATATTCCTTCTAGCCAGGTGGTCATTTGTCTTCCTTTATCTCTGCCTCTCCTTGCCTGCCTGGCCTCTCCCAGGCGCTCTCTCACCCCCCAGCACTCTACAAACCCCAACCTGAAAACCAAAGGAGGGACGGTTCCAATAGTCCTTTGTCCCTCTCTCAGGCCTTCTCAGCTGCCCTGCTATGCTAGGTCAGGTCCCAAAGTCAAAGAGGGTATTGGACACATCCCTGTCAGATCGCTCTTCTCCTGCCTGAATCATCCAAGAGGCCGCCTCCTCCCGGATGCCCTCCCCACCCTCCACAGCAGGAAGACATCCCTGAGAGGCAGATGCTCTCTGGGGGTTTAAGCTTTTTGGGGGTGGCAGAGATCACTTTTTTTCATCCCTAATTGTATAGGTTGGACACGTTTTATAATAAATTACAAGGCAATTCACTCAAAATAGCTCAAATAAAAGAAGAATAGAAACTTATTTTCTCACAAACCTAGATGTTAGCTTTGCTTTGGTATTACTCTCTAACTTTCTCTTGCAATAATTCTTGATAATATCACTATCCACATATGTCTCTGTTTCTCTTTGCAGTTTTAATAAACAACCTCAACACTTAGGTTCTTAAAATCACAATGACATGATTTTGTGAGTCTGTGGATTAGGTGGCTGGTCCCAGGTGGCTTCCCTCCCAAGTGTGACCGTTGGTGCTAGTTATGGATGGGGGTGCCTCAATTCTGTGATCACTCATCCTCTAGCTGGCCAGGCTGGCTTCATTGCATGACAGTCTCAAATATACACAGAAACTGCAAAGCATCACGGGCCATCACGCAGTTCCTTCCTTACATAATCCTCAACTCCTTTACTCTTTCCTGAGCTTGTCACGTCCACCTGCTAAAATCCTATCCTGGTTAGAGCCTGCTTCCCACCTATACCCATGAAGCGGAAGGAGGCTAAAGAAAATCCCACAGGCGTACCGACTGGGGTCGTTCTAAATTAAAGGCAGCCATATTTAAAGGGTCCTTACTGTCCATCAACTGCATTTTCCTCTCAGACATCATTTCACACCTTCTACCTTTTCCTTGAATCGCCACCACCACCTCTGTCAACCTCATTCTCAGCTGATGACCTTGTTTTCTATGTCATTGAGAAAATAGAAACCACCAGAAGAGACTTTTTACGAGTCCCACCTCCCCTCTTCCCATCCACCCTTTCCTAGACCCTTCCTACCCTCCCTCTTGTTACATGGATGGATTCTCCACGCTCCCATCTAAGTCCATCCCTTCCACTTTGCATGGGGTCCCATCCTCTCGCACCTGCTCAAGGACATTGGTCATTTTCTCCTGTATGGTCAGCTTTCCCTGCTTTGTTGGATTATTCCCGTCAGCATACACACACACCCTTACTTCTCCGATCTTAAACAAACAAACACACAAACAAACAAAGCAAACAAATCTCCCTTAATTCCACTTCCACCTGTAATTATTGACTCATTTCTTCACTCTACAATAAAATTACTCAGAGTTGTCTTTACTTGTATCCAATTCCACTTCACCCACATTTTCCGAAACCCAGGCTCTTGCCCCCATCACTCCATTGCTCTTGTCAAGGTCACCAGGGACCTGCCTGAGGCTAAATCCAATGGCCAATTCTCGGACCTTATTGGACTTGATGGCTCAGCACATTTGTCACCATTATCGCTCCTTGATAGCCTTTCTTCACATGTGTAGGACACCACATGCTCCTGTTTTTTCTCTTATTTCACTGGCAGCTCCTTCTCAGTTCCCATTGCTGGTTTCTACTCCATGTTCCAACTTCTTAAACTTGGCATGCTCCAGGGCATGGTCCTTGAGCTGCTTTTCTTTCCTATCTACACTCACGCCTTTGGTGGCACCATTCTCTCTCATGGCTCCAAATGTCGTATTTGTTCTGAAGACGCCCAAATGTCCACCTCCAGCCCACCCGCCTCCCTCAAATCCAGGCTCATATCCAACACTCTGCTCAATGTTTCCACTTGGGTTTCTAACAGATCGCAAATCAAACTCCTGATCTTTCTTCAAAACTCTTTGCTACCACTGTCATCCTCATCTAGAGGTAAATGGCAGCTCTCTCCTTTCCATTGGCCCTGCCAAAACCTTGGAGTTACACTTGACTCAGCCCTTTCAAACCTGGCATGTAATGTTTTTGCAAAACCTGTTAGCGCTATCTTCAAAACATATAAGGAATCCAATCCCTCCTCACTACCTCCACTGCCCCACTTTGGACCAAACCACCCAAGACCACAGTGTCTTTCCAACATAGTGGCCAGAGTAATTCTTCAAGAGTTATTTCAAGTCAGGCTTTCCTCTTCCAAGTCCTTACAGTAGCCTGCAAGGTGGTACACCTCCTGGCCCTCATTCCTTTTCTGGCCTCCTCTGCTAAAACTCTCCCCTTTGCTCACTCCGCTTCAGCCAAATTGACCCAGGATGTCCTTGAACTCACCAGGTGCATTTCTACCTCAGGACCTTGCACTTGCTCTTTCCCTCAACCTGGATGCACTTCCCCAGATACCTGCATAACCTGCTCCCTCATCCCCTTCATATCTATACATATGTGTTACTTCCTGTGAGGCATTCTCTAACCACCTTATTTAAAATTAAATCTCCTCCTCCCTCGCCCCTGAAGACATCTATGACTCCCTCCCCTGATTTACTTATCACCACTTGACCTATCCATCTTGTCTGTCTATCTATCTATCTATCTATCTATCTATCTATCTATCTATCTATCTATCTATCTATCTCTTAGTCATTGTCTGTTTTCCTCCAATGCAGCGCCAGCTGCCTGAGAGCTATGATGCTCCCTCTTCTGTTCACTGCTGTATCCCCATGTGATAGGTGTTCAGTAAGCATTTTTGAATAGATTAATCACAAGAGGTGGGATGGCTACAGAGTTTGTTAGTGTAGTGGCTCCACAGCTTCACCCAAGACCCAGGGTTCTTCCCATCTTTCTGACATACTCAGACCAGCTCTGCTAATGGCCACAAGATGGCTACTGGTGTCACACCAGGCATGATGATATCTAACAGAAAAAAAAGGCTGCCTCTTCCTTTTGTCAATTTATAGGTGCCGGGAAGCTCTGACGAGTCCTGTGAGAAAACAGCTACTTGAGAGGTGGGTTCTCCTCAGTGAGACCAGGAGACAGACCCTCTTATGTGGCCTTCCCGGGCACAGCCTGGATGACAGTGACATGGGGAAAAGCTCCTCTTTGCAGTTCTTCTGCCACAGGGAGATGCATGGCAGGAAGCAGGCACTGGGGGGCAGGATATGAGAACCTATGAACGAAGAAGGAGCACATTATCTCCTCCCAGCCTGCTTCCTCTGCCCCTCCTACTCACCCAAATACACTGGTCTCTGGGGATGGTTCCTGTTGGCAGAGAGCCCAGAGCATGGCCACTGAGCCTGTAAAAGCTGGGGCCAAGGGCTGCTAACCAGACCATGGCAGGTCTGTGACCTGAGTAGTGGCTCATTGTGGGTTGCGCCTGGTAGAAAGGCAGGTGGGAATGAAGAAGTTGATAAAGATCCTCTGTATCTCAGATCTAAGTTGCAGAAAGTGATGTGTGTGTCCCTGTCACCTCTTCTATCTAGTCTGAAAGCTCTAAATCATGCAGTTGGCTCATGCTGGTATTTGTCCCCTTCCACCTCATTCGTCACACATCTATAAGTGCCCTCTCTCTGTCAAGCACTGGGCAGTTCAAGAGCCTCGAAGATGAGTTAGGCAAGGCCTAGAACTAGTGTTAACACCAGGTGAGGTCTGTGGGCCGGTAGCATCAGCATCACCTGGGAGCTTGTTGGAAATAAAGATTCTCAGGCTCTGGCCCAGACCTGCTGAATCAGAATCTCCAGGAGCAGGTGTCGGACCCAGGAGGCTGGGTTTTAACAAGCCCTCCAGGGCCATCGTATTTGTGTTGGAGTTTGAGACTTATTGCTAGACCCCTGCTGTTTAATGTGTGATGGCCAGACCTGAGTGCTTCTCAGAAATGCAGATGCTCAGGTCCCACCACAGAATCTGCGCTCTCCCTAGATCCCTGGGGATTTGTCTGCACATCAAAGTGAGACACCCCAGTCTAGAAGGTCATGGTCTAGTGGGGTACGAATCTGTGTAGGGCTCAAGACATGCACAGAGGAAGGTGGGGGAGGTCAAAAGCACGTTGCAGAGATGTTTACGGACTAGCCACTTAATACGGACTAGAGAGAGGAGCTAGAGTCTGTCAGGGGACCAGGGAAGGAGGCATGTGATGCTGCAGAACAAATAGCCCCACACCCAGCATCTTTCAGGATGTCAGGGAACATCGCATGACTGGTTATTAGACACAGGGGCACACGCGTTGGGCTGCCCAGATGGATGGTGGCTTCTGAGATCCCCCCCTGAGGCTTAGTGGGGACACCCAGGTCCTGGAGTCAGACCCCCAACTTCACATCTGGTTCCCATGCTGAGTAGGTGAGGCTGTGGAGAAAAAGTCATGTGTGCCCATTGCTGGAGGGAGTGGAAATCGAGCCGCGGTCATGGAGGGCTGTTCGGCCACGTTTATCAGAATTGAAATGTGTGCATATCTTTTCTTCTAATCCTACTTCTAGGAATTTATCTTACAAACATTTATACATGTAGCAGAAGATACAGGTTACAGGATGATCCCTGTACTGTGAGGACTGGTGAAGGCCCGTGCAGTGCTATGCAAACTTTCAGGTTGGTACAAAGTGCCTACAGGCTGGAGTGAACAAGCAAGGGCGCGATGCTGTGGGCAGGATGCTGTGGGCAGGCCAGCTGGGAGGCGCTGGTTGTGAAGGCACCAGGTCTCTGGAAGGCGGCGCAATGGACCGCTCATGTGTGTAGTCTCCCATGAGGGAGCCAGGCGGCTGTCGGAGACACAAAGACTTCGTTTTCACTGTATGTTATTTTGTACCATTTGATGTTTGTACCAAGTGCAACTCTCATCTGTAAAGCAGTTCTTAAAATGTGGTCCAAGGACCCCTGGGTCCCCCAAACCCATCCAAGGGGTATCCAATGTCTTCTTTTTTCCAACTATGTATCTGTGCAAGGCTGGTTTTCCTTCACAGACTTCAACCAAAGCAACCCATCACAACAGACTGGATGCAAATGCAGCCATGGGGATCCAACTGACTATTTACGCCAGGCATTAGAGGTTTGCAAAAATGGGAAAATAATACTGCTCTTCCCGCTAAACTTTTTTCGTTTTGGAAAATAGAATTATTTTCCTGAAAGTGTTATTTATGTTAACATGGAACCATTTTATTATTGTTCTTTTAAGTAAATTACTGAATTTTTAATAGTTCTCCATTTTAATTCTACTACAGTAAATATTAGTAATGCACATAAACAAAAGCTCCTTGGTGTCTTCACGTTGTCGTTAGAGTGTAAAACTTCCTGAGACTGAAAAGCTTGAGAGTCACTGATCTAGGTCAGACCAATATATTTATTTTAAACTCCTGGTTCCACCAATTAGTAGCTAATGGCCCAGAGTAAATTAACTAACTTTCTGAGCCTCACTTTTCTTATAGTAACATGATGCATGTAAAGCATCTAGCACATCGGATACCGTATATCCAATGCACTCCGTTATTGTACTTATTTAAACCCTGCAGTAGACTCAGACTACCGAGCTCCACCTTCAATGACCTTAAATTGGCAGCTGGAACTTGGTCACAGGGAGAGTCTTCACACCAGGGAAATTGGAAACCCTACAGGTCAGTGCCTTTGTTTTTTCTTTTTACCTCCTGAACAGCGGACGTTAAACAGAATCCCACTGCAGAGTAGCTATAGGCCAGCAGTGTACAGAGAATATGTTTGCATCTCTTTATTCTTAAATCTGCGAGAGAAAAGGGTCTGATAACAGAACAAATTTCATATCTGAGTTTGTGCAGAAGCTAACTTTTACTTGAATACCTGCCTTTTGCACAACTAGCTGGGGCCCAATTCCCTAACTGCAGGGGAATTCCCTTACATTCCAGATGCCCCGCTCATAGGACCGCCCCTGCCCAGTTCTGCCACGGAGGGAAGCTGGGGTCTTGCCCGACTGCCCGGGGCTCTGTTTCATGTCTCACAAACAGAAGTTCAACCATGGGTTTATGCCTTCAGTTGAGGCATCTTGTACCCAGTTTCTACTTCCTTTTTTGGACTTTTAGTCTCATTACTGTCTTCCTTTTCCCTCTGTGGGTTTTTGTGGGGGGAGTGAGGAGGGGGTGGTGGTATTTTGTTCTGTTTTCTGGCCTTCGTTTTTGGTGTTTACTCTCCCCCCGAGAACCTCTTGGCAATTTTCCTGTTATTGAAACATGCGTTCAAATTTCTCATGTGATAATCTGGTGTTCCTTTAGTCCTTGCAGACCCGACCCACACCACTGAAGACAGTGAAGGAGGGGGTCCACGAAGGGGTGCATCTTCCAGGGTGTAACTGGCCTCCTTTGCCCTGTACAGACTTCCGCCAGCTTTTCCTCTTCCTGAGTGCCTGCCCCACAGGACCCCTCTCCCTGCATGTCCTCTCCCGCCCGCCCTCCCATCCTCCCTCTCCCTCCCCTTTCACTGCTGTCAAGACAGCGCTTTTTTCTCATTTTTAATTCCTACTTTATCCTTTATGATGCTTTCAAGCATACCTGTTTCATGATGTCTCTGTAAAGGGGACCCAGAGGCCCTACAAAGGCCTTTACAAAGATGGTCGTTCGGGGGCCTGTGCAGGTTAATCATTTGGGAAATGCAAATGAAAATCACAACGAGATAGCAGCCCATCCCCCTAGAATGGCTAAAGTGAAAAGGAAAGAAAAAACAAGACAAACAACAGACAATATCAAGCGTTGATGAGAATGTGGATTAACTGAAACTGTCACACGCTGCTTGTGGAAGCATAAGTTGGTACAACCACTTGGAAAACTGTTTAGTAGGAAAAGTGAAACATATGCCTTCTCTAGACCCAGAAATTCTATTTCTAGGTATATACACAAGCTAAAGAAGTATACATGAATCCAAAAGATATCTTCGTAATAGTCCCAAATGGCAAAGCCCAAATTCCTATCACCAGTAAAATATTATGCAGCAATATGGAAGAACCAACTACCACTACCAGGTACTGTATGATTCCATTTATATTGAAAACAGTCAAAATTCATCCATAGCGATAGAAATAAAACAGCAATGACCTCGGGGAGTACCATCTGGGAAGAAGCATAGGGAACGTTCATGGGGGTACACATACGCAAAATCTTAAGATAAGTGTACTTTAGACATTTTATTATATGCATGCTACATTTCAATTTTAAAATATTTTTTTTTTTTTGTCTTAATTTTGAGATAAATTGCCCAAGAATGTGATTGCTGGGTTGTATTGTAAGCACATGTCTTAGGTTTGTAAGAAACTGCCAAACTCTTTGCTCGAGTGGCAATGTTATTTTACATTCCCAACAGCCATGTACGAGTGGTCCAGTTTCTGCCCATTGGGTTTGTCACTATTTTTTATTTCAGTCATTCTGATAGTTGTGTAGTAATATTGTGTAGTAGTTTTAGTTGGTATTTTCCTAATGGCTAAAGATATTGAACATCGCTCCATGTGCTTATTCCATCTGTATGTCCTCTTCATTGAAATTTCTCTTCATGTCTTTGCCCATTTTCAAATTGGATTAACTTTTGAGTTTTGAGAGTGTTTTCTATTTTAGGTACAAATATTGTGTTGACTATGTGGTTTGCAAATATTTTCTCTGAGCCTGTAGCTTGTATTCCCATCTGTTTAACAGAGTCTTTCATAGACAAAAGTGTGTAATTTGATGAAGCCTAATTTATTCCTTTTTCTATTTTTGAATGGTGCTTTGGGTACCAAGTCTAAGACCTCTTCACCTAGCCCTAGATCCTGAAGATTTCTCCTTTGTTATCTTCTAAAGTTTTATAGTTTTACACGTTACAATGAAGTCTGTGACACATTTTGAGTTAATCATTGTATAAGATGTGAGGTTTAGGCTGAGGTGTATTATTTTTCAGCCTGTGGATGTCTAATTACTCCAGCACCATTTGTTGAAAAGGCTGTCAGTCTTCTGTTGAATGGCACTGTGCCTTTGTCGAAAAGCAGGCAGGCACATCCGTGAGTCTAGTTCTGCGCTCTGTTTGGCTCCATTGATCTGTACGTCTACCCCTCTGCCAAAACCACACTGTCTGGATTTCTGTAATAAGTCCTGAATTCAGATCAAGTGACTTCTCCTGCTTTTTACCCTTCTTTTTAAAATTATTTTACTAGTTATTCTAAATCCTGTGAATTTCCGTGTAAGAATAATAAGCTTGTCTATGTCTACAAAAATCCTTGATGGGATTTTGATATACATGGCTTATACCTACAGAGATCCATTTGGAAAAAAACTGACATCTTTACTATGTTGACTCTTCCAGCCCAAGAATATAGTATGTCTCTGTGTATTTAAGTCTTCTTTGATTTACTTCATAACCATTTGGCAGTTTTCAGCATACAAGTCCTGCCATGTTTTGTTAGGTTGATGTCTAAGGGTAATTTAAAAGCTTTTAGGAGCAATTGTAAACGGTATTGTGTTTTTTAATTTTAGTGGTTAAGTGTTCATTAATATTTAAAATGTGATTGATTTTTGTTTGTTGGTTTTTTTCTGCAAACTAGCTGACTCACTTATTAGTTCTAAGAGTTTTATGGTAGATTCCTTGCGATTTTCTATGTAGACAACCCTGTCATCCTAAAATAAGGACAGCTCTGTATAATTTTTATTTCTTTTTCTTCTTTAGTGCACTGGCTAGGACTCATTGTTGGATAGGAGTGGTGAGAACGGACATCCCTGCCTTGTTCCTGATCTCAGAAGAAAGCGTACAGCCTTTCACCATAAAGCACGATGTTATCTCTAGGCTCTGTGTAGATGCTGTTTATCAAGTTGAGGAAGTTTTTCTCTCTTCATACATAGTTCACTGAGCTTTTTTCCCCCAAGATAGAATGGGTGAAATATTTTGTCAAACGTTTCCTCTGTGTTAATATTCATCAAATTGGTTCATATTTTCTAAATTGTTGCATTTAAGAACATAAAGTTATTTGTAGTATTCTCTTATTATCCCTTTTAAGGGCTGAAGACTCTGTAGTGATATCCTCTGCTAGAAGTTTATCATTTTCAATTATTTTTTTTTGAAGAACTATTTTTTTGTTTCATTGATTTTGTCTATTGTTTTTGTTTTCAATTCTATTGACTTGTGTTCTTATCTCTGTGTTTTCCTGCTTTCTGCTTACTTTATGTTTATTTCGCCCTTTTTCTAGTTTCTTGAGGAAGAAACAGATTATTGATTTGAGACTTTTCTAATGTAAGCCTTTGGTGCTGCATATTTTCCTCTCAGAACTGCTTTAGCTGCGTCCCACATGTGTTGACATGTTATATTTTTGTTTTCATTTTGTTCTACACATTCTTTATTTCCTTTGAGACTTCCTCTTTGACCCATGTGTTCTTTAGAATTACATTTTTAAATTTTCAAGTGTCTAGAAATTTTTCTGTTTTCTTTCATTTTTAGTTGATTTCACTGTGATATCCTGTATCATTTCAATTTTTAATTGAAATGATTAAAAAATTTTCAAATTTTTTCAAAATTAGAGGCCTTGGATATGGTTTATCTTTGTGAATGTTCCATGGGCACTTGAAAACATTTACTACTTATAAAAGCATCAAAACCCTATATGAATTCCCTTCCGGACCAAAATACCTAGAGAGGCTTTTTTTCATGGCCAAGTCCTGACTGCGCGAGAAGGTGACGTCCCACACTACACAATAAAGCTTCCTGAAATCCCTTCTGAACTTTTTGTCTTCTTTTCCCAAACTTGTTCTCATCTGCTGCCAGCTGTCTTCCTTCCTCTTTTCCAGGCCCACACCTTTCCAATCGCCCCAGTGCCAGCCTCATCTGACTTTCCAGATTTCATGTCACTCCCACTCTCCATTCCACTCTCTCTATCCCTAGAGAATATTTTTTCTTTCTCAAATTAAAAAATTTGCCACTCCCCATCATCTCATTCAGAATTTTCACTGTGATCTGTCCTCCTTACACTTCATAGGGGATGGGAAATACCAAATAACTTTCTCCTTCTCCTGGAGCTGAGTTTGATCCCACCCTTAGTATCTGTGCATTGTCTTCTTGGTCAACTGAGCTGAGGTCTACATTGTGAGAAGCTTATTCTCTAATTCTTCAGAATCTTTGAATAACAACAGAATCTTGATATTCTTGAGGCCCTGGGTTATTTTGAAATCTGCTGCTGATATTTTATAGCTCTGATGGAAGTCGGAAAATGTTGTAATTGATTTGTTCTGTATGATGCTAACAGTAGAGGTTTAGGAGTCAAGAAAGACCTGGGCACAAATCAATTCTCTGCCATTTGATAGCTGTGCAACCATGTTGGGTCATATAATCTCGTATGGCTTTAGTCCTCATCTACTATAGAATTGTGAAGATAAATGTGATAAATCATGTTAAAGCACTTGGCATGAAACGGCTCAAAAGATGATAGTTATTCTTATCTTTCTTATTTTGTTGTTGTATTGTTGCTGTTAGTGAGGGTGGTGTATATCAGTATCTCTTTTTTTCTTCCTCTTTCTCGCTTTCCCTTTTCTGGTCAGATAGCTCATGCTTACCTGAGAGCACTAGTGATTTCAGGGCACACAGACTAGCTATATTTCTAGCCTCTCTTGCATTTATGTGTGCTCGTATCACTGAGTTCCAGTCAATGGAATGTGGACAGAAATGATGTGAGCAATTTCTAGGCCTGCTCATAAAACCCTTCCATGGGACGTTCTTCATACTCTTTCCCCTTCCTCTTGGGTGATGCAACTGTACACATTTTGCTCTTGGATGCTGACTTTAGTAATATCAGACTCACAATATGTAAAGTGCTGAGGTTCCTGAGTTAGTGCCTGGAAGTTGACTACCAATGATTAGTAATCCTGATGAGCTGTACATAGTCAAGAAATACTTTCTTTCGTGTTGAAGCCAATTATACATTTTGGAGTTTGTTTGTTAGTAGCTAGCATTTTCTTAACTAATATAGAAATTGGTACCTTGAAGTGGTATCATAAAAAACAAACGGAAAATACAAAGCATTGGTTTAATGTTTAGGTAGTGGGCTGCAAAGAAACTGACCTTAAGAACTGGAAAGCTGTGGTTCCCTAGAGTTGAGAGCAGAGGGAGGGCTGAACTGAAAGAGGTACAAGGAATCTCTTGGAGGTGCCTGAAACGTTTCTTATCTTGACTAGAGGAGTTATTTCCCAGATGTATACAATTGTCAAAATTCATCAAATTGTAGACATTAAACGGATGCAGTTTATTGTCTAAAAATTATATCTTAATAAGTTGTTGGGAAAAATCCAGCTCCCATCTATGGAAAACTCCCTGTCTTATATCAGGTTTCCAGACCCTGAGGTGAGGATTCCTGTGTGAGTGATTTATTAAGTGAGTGCTCTTGGGAGAAACTAGCAGAGGAGTGAGAAAGCAGCTCAGGGAGGGAAGACACCAGCAGGAGTGTGATCTCAGCAAAGCCCCCAAAGGGTGGCCCCTGCCTGATCTGGAAGGGGATGTGCGGAGCACTAGCCTCAGAGTTTTTCCTGCCTCAAGACCAGGAAGTAGGAGAGATGCCTTCTGGATCTCTGCGCATGTGCATGGCGTCAAACTAGCTCCCGTAGCCTGAGGGCAGTTCTTCACAGAGGGTTATAGGTGCAGGTGGCTGGAAGCCAGGGGACACAGAAGCTGGGGAAGGAGTGCACAGAAGTGGTCAGAGGGACTCAAGGAGATCTAGCAGAGCACCGCCTATATCCACTACACACTCTTAGAAGGAGAACTCAGTCTTTGTTATAATGAAGAGTAATATGCACACTTTCTTCAGATCTTTTTAAAGAAATGTAGAATTAAAGCAGATGTGTTCTGACATAAAAATAAGCTGCTGAATCTTGGGCATAGGCCACTGGAGGGAAGGTCCAATGCCAACTGAAACACTTCACTAGCTCAACCCTTCTGCTGCCAAGCCAGCCATGACCCCTAGTGCCACATCCACAGGCCTCTAGAGAGGCAGCCGACACAGTGGTTAGGGTAGGGGGTTGGGATCAGATAGAAACGGGTCCCAGGACGAGCACCACTATTTTCTGGTTGTGTGATCTTGGGCTTGTTGCTAAACCGACTTGCCTCAGTTCCTCCTCTGAGAAACGGCAAAAACAAGATAAGGCCCATAAACCCCTTAGCAGAGTCTCTGGTGTGACACAAGTGCTCAGGAAAAGCTGTTTTCATTATTAAACAATAATTTCTCTGCTCTCGTCCAATTCCCTGCCTTCCACAGCAGCCCCCACCCCGGTCACTGCTGGATGCTGTCTGAGTCTATTCATGCCATCTGGTATGCAGGACTGACATACCCCTTTTCCAACCCCACTCTGGCTCTTTTCTCTTCCAAAGCAGAGACTCTGACACATTTTTTAAAAATTCATTCAGGATTTGCATTGCTCAAAACAGAGGCTTGACACATTTAAAAAATACCCAGATTAATCTTGGGGGTGGGATGCAAAATAATGCTCCACATGAAAGCTAACCATCCACTCCTCTCCACCCTGGTGTTTCACTTGTAGGTGTCCTACCAGCCACTGTGGCTTATAGAAGCCTCCTGAGCACCATATGACTTAGTTGTAAACAAAGCAGAAATTAAAGTTTCCCACATGGTAAGAAACATTTCTGGCTGCTAGTTGGAGAAAGAGGCGAGATTAACTTAAAGATCTATCTATTATCCATCCGCCTATCCCTTATCTCTCTTACTTCTCGTCTATTTTATCTATTCTCTCTCTCTCTCTCTCTCTCTCTCTCATTTCCAAGGCCCCATCTCACAGAGTGAGACACCATGGAAAACCTACGTTATGCAGGTTGGTCCCTGTTTATACAGAGATGCATATGTTAGCACTTGGTTAACAGGCACTTCCCAAAGCTCAGGGAGAAAAGCATTTTCTGCATCATTTCTAAATCATTGTTCATTTTTTCTTCATCATATTTATTTATTAAGTTGGGGGGGGGAGGTATAACAGAAAAAGGGTCCTGAGAAATGCAAGTGGAGTTGGACGAGGAATTTTCTAATTGAAACTCTCACATGTGGAGAAACTTTTCCTTATTCTGACATAGCATTTTCATTATAAGCATGATGGCCCTTCCTGCCTTCTTTCATTTGTTCAGTAAGTACCTAGAGCCAGTCGTGTGCAGGTGTGAGGGAGGCAGTGGCAAGCAGGGGAGACGTGGCCCCGGGCCCCAGGGAGCCGGCCTCACAGGGGTGAGTGCACCGCACGTGAAACGCCACACAGGCTGTGTCTTGCCAGCTCTGTCAGTGGGCTCCCAGGACAGCCCCCCTTCCAGGAGACGAGACTGCTTGTTCATGGGGCTAGAAATCTGCCTCCTGGTCACCTCTCCACCCTGGGCTGCCTCACAGAGCACATCGCAAAGGCCAACGCTATAATAACACACGACAGCTAAGAACTTCTGAGCTTCTCTTTTTCAGACCAGAGGCTTCCAGTTCCTCTGCCTCTTCTCTGACAGGGGCTCTGCTGACCCAGCTGAGCCTGAATGCTGATGGTTGAGCGCGCTCAAGTGGGGATCCCCAGGGTGCCCACGAGCCCCCCCACCCCAGCAAAGTGTTTGTCCTTTCTATCTTTTCTGTGTCATTTGAATCCTATGCTGCAATCCTACACACATAGTGGATGTTTAACAACACTTGGTAAGTTCATTGACTTGTCACTTAGCTACTTTATCAAAAACCACACCATACCTGGTCAGAGCTCTTCCCACAAATACTGGTGAGCAGACCACCTTATAAAGACCCCTCTGCTCTGCACCCAGCACCGTGCTAGGTCCCTTGGACACATCGGCACACACAGCAGGCACTTGGCTCTGCCCTGTTAAGCTTACGTCACAGTGGTATGTTCCCCACACCTTATGTTTGCTCAGCCCTGCATGTTCTAGAGCCTTTTCACACATACTTAGTTGGTTCCACAGCAAGCCTATGATGTAGTTGTTATTCTTTCTACTTTCCAGATGAGAAAACTGAGGTCCAGCAAGATTAAATAATTAACCCAAGGTCAGGCAGCTGTAGGTGCTACAACTGCAACTCACACCTCAAGTCTTCTTGGATTGTGTAAATTTGTGCTACAACCTGCCTCACTGAAGTCTGCAGAGCGTTGGAGAATAATTAAGTTATTCCCTATTCGTTATTCTTCCTTTACAGGGCAATTTCAATATTGTGTTTTTACCCTGCCTCCTCATGGATCAAAGCAATGCTTATTCAAGAATTACGCCCTCCTTCCCCCAAAATGTGCAATGCCAAGTGAATGCAGACACCCTAAGGAAACTGCTCAATAAACATCAGCAATGTTCATCTCCAGGATTACTCAACCCAGTGTTTAGTATGCGATCTCAATCATAGAAAGAAAGAACTGCACCAAACTTGATGTCTTCCTGAAAACTTGCAAAACCTGAGATGCTAGCCTGTTCAAAAGAGGAAGACGGGTTTTTCCTACTTTACTAGTATCTCTGAACAGATGGTATCTCCCCTTCATCAGTGGCGAGACCTAAGGGATCCCTGGACGCACAAAGGACTTTGCTAAATCAGCAGGTACCACTTGTCTTTTTCTTATTCTCACCTGGGCGAGAAATTATTAGCAGCAACAGAAGTTGCTTATTTAGAAGAGACTTCCAGGTAGACTGTCCTGTTTCTAGGAAAAAGGAAATGGAGTGAGGGGTTTAGGCAGGTGGAAGCACTACCTCCCAGGAGTGCCCTTGGATCCAGGAGGCAGAGGGGAGGGGGGCCCACTGCAATCTCATAGGGATTATGGGGCCAAAGTGGGAGAGTGTGTTGTGAAATATGTCCATTGCTGTCTTGCCTTCTTCCCTTTTCCCTTCCTTTCTCGCACCCTTACCATGACACGCTTGCCTCTTTCACTTATCCAAACTTGGCCTTTTATACCTCTTCAGTCACTATGCCTGTAGCTGTGCTTTCATACATTCTCAACTACTGAGAATATGACCACTCCAGAAGACTGACACTTAGTATTTTTGTATTTATTGATACTGACTTGTTAGAAAGTCAGTGGAAATATATTTTACATACATGTGCGTGTGTACATACATTTACATATTACCATTTTGTGTATGTTTACACACACACACACACACACTTCAAGTTTTCATTGAAAATCCACCCTCAGTCAGGCTATTAGATGAATCAGTTGATTCTTGATTTGGTGTCTTTTTGTCTGGACCTACAAGGTTGGCTGCTTTTCCTGGACCGTGTTAGAGGGTAGGGATAGAAAGATTTTCTAATCTTCTAAGAAACCTTGGATTGGCTGCGATGTAAGTTAACTGTTGTTTGACAAGTGTTTTGAGGGAGGGCAGTGGGAATATGGCGTGTCTGGCACATGGAAATGGTGGGAGCTGGCATGTATCTGCCACTCTTGTCAGAAGGTGGTGATAATTGCCTTAAACCACGTGGGCTGAGTTATTTCTCCTGGGGAAAGAACTGTATGACTCAGTAAGAAAAAGCAGATATACTCAGTAGGATAAAATGGGCGAAGGGCACAAACAGATAATTCACAGAAAAGGAAACACGAATGACTAATAATTACAGTGTATAAAGAAAAACCTCGGGAATTAAGTAAATGTCAGTTACAACGATAATGACATCCCTTTGCCCATGTAATTGGCCAAAAAATTTTTTTCTGTTAGATCTTCTCTGTGTTGATGGATGCTTGCTGAGACTGGCACCATCATCTGCTACTGCCAAGAGTATATACATCATTTCACACTTTCTGGAAGCAATTGGCAAAATGAATCAAGAGCCTTAGAAACATGATTACAGGTAGAAATTGTGCTTTGGAAAATCCACTTTAAGGAATAATAATAAATGCAAAGATGTTTATTGTAGTTATTTATAAAAGTGCAAATTGGGAACATGATTGGGAATAAGACAAGGAATAAATAATAATGAATATCTATACAATATGTTGGAGTCATCATGTTTTCCAATAATTTTGAACCGCATGGAACGAGGTGCAGGGTATAAAATTGAAATTATCAGAATACAAAATGATATACACACGTGTTATCTATTATAACACGCATGGTATCTAGAAATGAGGCGATTGTTCCCTCCCATGGCATAGGTGGAGGTGGAAGTACCAGGGGCCAGGAAGCTGAACCCCCTGTTCATGCTGTACACCCTCCAACCACCTTACTTTGACTGCCTGGGCATACCTTCCCTGTAAAAAACATTGTTCACCGTCATCTCTCAACTAAATAACATATCAGCCTGCATATAAACACTACAAATCAGTCACATTTTTGAAACACCTGCTATAGAAATATAAAGACTAAATCTAATTTTGGGATAAGGAGCGTGGTAAGAATATCCAAAATCGTTTGGCAGGTGGATGAAACCAAGCCTCTTAAATGAACTGGCCACACTCCAAGAGTGGGGTGTAACCTGGGCCTTAGTCACTAGTAATGGTTGGCTGCTGTGGAAGTCCATGTGCCACCCTAAAATACAGATGCCAGGATATGTCTGCAGCTGGAAAGAAGACAGCATTTATTCATGATTTTAACCTTGAGAGGTTCTGTGGATGTCCCAATGGGGCAGGGGGAGGGAGCCTGCTGGCTCAAGGGCGACCCATTCTGCTCCCACCCTACTTGGTGGTTCTTGGCCAGGTCTCCCCGTGTGTGACTGAGTGTAGCTTCCTGCAATACTATCCAATCTTTCCTCTCTGGAGAGTCTACGCCTTCTACAGGAAAAGCTATCACATCATAGACTTTTCTATCTCAAAGGGACCTGAAAAAATCACCTAATCCAATCCTTTAATAAAAAAGTTTAGAAAACTTTGGTCCACACCAAAAACAAATACTGCCCCCCACCCAGAAGAACTGAAATGCAAAATGAATCTGAAGACTTTGATTTGTCATTCGAAACATACCAAGTTCTGCCAACTGTGGCTGATGTTTCTGGACCTTTACCTCCTAGCTTGTTCTGTACTCCATGTTGATACTAACCCTCTCAAATTGTGATACCTGAGACAGAACATAACATTTCAATTGAAGAATCTGAACAGTGAAAATCAGCGTAAAATTTATTCTACTCCATCCTTCTAAGCATTTAAGAAGGATTTATTAGGCCGCTATTATTGTTACGCATTATACTGGGCACTAGTCCTGCACTGTCCAATATGGTGGCTACTTGCCACGTGTGGCTATTTCAATTTCAATTTAAGTAAAATGAAAAGTTCAGTTCCTCAATAGCACTAGCCACATTTCACGTGCTCGACAGCCACCTGGCTAATGGCTGCTTTATTGAACAGTACAAATGCAAAGCACTTCCATCCTTGCAGAAAGTCCTATTGGACATTTCTACACCAGATAGTCATTTTTCCTTACTACCCCAGGTACTCTGTGCAAAGTGGTGAAAAGGGAGGGGGCACTGGCTTAAGCGTACAGGTGGGAAGCAATTTGAATAGCTAGATGGACAGGTAATTAGATAAATAAACGAAGGGACAGCTGAGTGGAGAGAAAGATGAAAAATCAGCTGGGTAGATTTCCTATTACTATAGACTAAGACTGAATTGACTCTTGGGGTTGCCATGTTAGTGTTGGCTTCTAAAGAGCTTGCAACTGAGAATATTATTTGTTCTACCACTTCCTCTTTTTCTCTCCTAAGCTTAAGGAGGTTGGAGTGTATATAACTCCGAGATAGAAAACAGATGCATAAAATTTAGGCGACACTTCATGTCATCTAGCCCCAGTGTGGTCAACCGAGGCTACACATGGGAATCACTGGGGGTGCGATAAGAATCACTGAGCCCTGGGTCCCACCTCCAGTGATTCTGGTGTAATTGTTCAGGGGCACAGCCCAGCATTGGGATTCCTCTGGTGGTTCCCATGTGCAGCCAAGGCTGAAAACCATTGCTCTAGTCAACGTTCCTCTCCAACTTGACATGACCCACAGCAGGCTTATTTCCCCCCAGCCTTCTTCATCGCAGCTGATGGAAACTCCATCCTTCCAGTTGCTTAGGTCAAAACTCTTGGAGTCATCCTTGACTCTTTCTCACTTACATCCTATTTGCCAACAAATCCTGTGGTGTTACCATGTGCTTTTATACAGAATCCATCGACTTCCTGCCCTTTCTATTCCTACCACCACATCCAATCCAGTGTCATATCTTGCCTGGATTATCATGACAGCCTCCTCACTGGTCCCTTGTTTCTAACTTTGATTCCAGAGTCTATTCTCCACGTGGCAGCCAGAAACAATCCTTATACAAATATAAGTTGGATCATGTTACTCCTTTCATGGAAACTCTCCAACGGTCCCCACCTCATTCAGAGAAGAACCAGTTCTTTAATGGCTGCATGACTACACTGAACCGCATCCCTAGCCCATATCTCCCTGACACCTTTCCCTAATATTCACCCCTCTTCTGGCCACACTCTCCTGAGAACATATCCCGGCAGCCTCCCATCTCAGGACATTTGTACTTGCTGTTTCTCTGCCTGGAACTCTCATCCCTTAGACACCAGTTCCACCCATTCCCTCACTCCCTTCAAGTCTTTCCTTACATGTCACCTCAATGGGCACCTTATTGAGCCCTCCAATTGAAAATTGCACCTCTCCGTACTCCCTTTCCACATCTCCTCCTTTATCTTTCTCCATGACCATCTGACACACTGTAGTTCTTATTTATCTGCTTCCCCAACAAGAAAATCAACTCCAGGAACTCAGGAAGTTTGGTCTGTTCTGTTTATTGACATGCCTGTGTTTCTGGGCCAATGCCTGGCCTGTCATAGGATCTAATTAAGTAATTGTCAAATGAATAACAGAAGAACCCCATGAGGCAGTAACTCTTTTAATCATCATGTTATACATGAGGATTCTGAGGCACAGAAAGGTTAAGCTATTTGCTCTAGGTCACACAGTCATTTCTTCAGACCCAGAAATTAAGTTATTATCTTACACTAAGGAGGACCAGAGATACCTAAGAAAGAAAATCTTATGGCTACAAGTCCCTAGCCCCAGATACCCATGAAGCCAAATGTATTTGGAGCTGTGCGCACAGGAGCTTATAGCAACACCATGTGGGCCTGCAGGAATGGTCACCACTGGGAGTCACCTGTGGGCAGGGCTCTTCCAGACAGGCAGGCAAATTCAGCGTGGAAAGCAGTGATTCACACCTGCTGTCTTCTCTATACCATGCCGCATTTCCCCGAAAGTAAGACCCAGCTGGACCATCAGCTCTAATGTGTCTTTTGGAGCAAAAATTAATATAAGACCTGGTCTTATTTTACTATAAGACCGGGTATAATATAACATAACATCATAACATAACATAACATAACATAACATAACATAACATAACATAACATAACATAACATAACACCGGGTCTTATATTAATTTTTGCTCCAAAAGATGCATTAGAACTGATGGTCCAGCCAGGCTTATTTTCAAGGAAACACGGTATTTAATGGATGGCTGATTCCCTCAAAGAGGCTAAGCACTTAATTAAACACATACACACACACACACACACACACATATGCACGCACACACACACACAGCAGATTAATGACTTCACTAAACCAGGATATCATTCAGCATGTGGTCATATATTGAACACGCCTGATTTTAACCAAACTCCTGCTACAGTCAAGGGTTAGCACTCTTCGTTATTAGGCATACCAGTTTCCCACTTTAGCAAAATTTTAGAATAAAATGGATTTTAAATTAATAGCATCATGTTTCACCTATCTGATAAGAGCTTGTTGACATTTCTTTCTAAAAAATTCAGACAAGTCTGAGAAAGACGGCAAACGATGAACTCTGAGTATATCTGGCTTTGGCTGCCACGGATGGATTCCACACCGTGCCCTGGTTATTAGTGGGAGTCAAGACTCCCGTGCAGAATCAATGTCTACAGTGAGGAAATGGTGCTAAGCTGACAGGTGTCCGCGGTCACACCAAAGGTCTCCCAGCTAGTGGGCTGATGCCGGCAGGCAGGTGAGGCGCCAGGAAGTGCCTACGTTTCTTTGTCAGGAACCCCTGGCTTCAAGTCCCAGCTTAGCCATTTGCTTGCTATGTGATCATAAATTATGGAATTGCTCTGAGCTCAGTTTTTTTTTAAGCCATAAAATCAGAATAAAAGTGCCTACCTCATATTGCTATTGTCATAAGTAAATCATATTAAATAAGTAAAGTTTCTAGAAAGGAATATCAGCTAGATATCAATTAAAAATGATATTAATTTTCTCATCTCCTAAAGACCAAAGGTACTCAGTATGGATCAAATAATGCACGATATGGTCAAAAAGTGTCTTTGTATGATGTTTTTTCCCCCTTATTATAAACAACCATCTGGGAAGGGAATCATATTGGAAGAAAATGATCTCTGAGTTCAGGAAGTTTACAACCTTAAAAATGATAACCCACGTCCCTGCCACAGCTATTTTCATTATTTGCCCATTGCCTTTTATATGTACGTATGGTTTCATGTTGTTGCAATCTTAGTTTACACACTGTATGTTCTCTCCATTTTTCACTAACATTTGTCTGTGATTCTACCTGGTCTCCAAAACTGGTTTCAATGACCACATAATAATCTATTGTGGAAATGGACTACAATTTATTCAGAATATCCTACATATGTCAAAGATTTGGACGGTCCCCATTTCTTTGTCTCTTTCTGTTATGAAAATGATGCCACAGCAAACACCTTTGTGCACACACTGGGTTACTGTTCGGTTAACTGTTTCCCCTTAGGGTAAATTGCTAGGAGTAGAACTACTGAATCAAAGCCCTATGCATCTTGATGGTTCTCATTACACACAAAATTTCTAAAATGTGTTGAACCAAGTTACGTTGCATCAGCAGCGACACAGGGCTCCAGGTTCTCTGTAGCAACCTTACCAGCACTGAATGTCATCATTAAAAGAAATTCTTTTTTATAATTAAAATGGCATTCTAAACTAAATATATTTTCTAAAAAAGGACCTCCCATTCTAGATGCTTATTCTCAATTCCGCTTTGCAAAATTCATTCAAATTAGAAGTTGGTGAATATAAAACTATGCTTGTTAACATGGAGAGGTATTCATGAACTATTACACAGTAAAAAGGGAGGTTGTGTATATATTTAGTTGGACCAGGATTTGGGGGAGGAGCCTCCTTGCCTTCCAACTCCAAGAATTGTGAGAAAAGAGACAATGGTCATGGAAGGAAGCCATCACACCTATGGGTCCTGATCTCCCCTATTCAGGCTTTAACCAGAGTTGGGGGGTGTGCAGGGTTGTTTGATAAATTGGGGGGAACCTCAAGGGGATGTCTGTCTGAAAGGCACCGCTTTACCACATGGGCTGACCAGTGTCGTTAAGGAGGTGGTCAGGCAGAAAAAACATCTAGTTTGCTCTCTTGAGAGGCCCTGGATTGTGCCAGGCACGGGCATGGAGGCATAGCGCAGCATATCTGCTGGGTACCTGCTGGTTCGGGAGAAGGGGCACATCCTGAGCCAGGACGCTGATCGAGATGTGGCGGTGACAGAGAGGGGTCTCCATTCCAGCCAGAGCTGGGGCAACACTGTCACCTGGGAGTGGTCACTATGCCCAGGGAAGACAGAATGGATCAGGACGCCGTTAGCTACAAACCACTGCAATAGTTGCCAGCAGAAGGCTCAGGGTTGGGACTAGTTTGCCCCATCTCAGCAGACCGAGGACCAACAGGAGGCCGGGGTGCCCCCCTCCGCACTGTGCCATGCCTCAGGCATGCTGGCCCCACCCTCATTTCCACTGTCATCTTAGAAAGGACCAATGAGAGGAGAAAAGAAACTGGAATTATATAACCTGGCAACGTAAAAAGAATGAGCAAAACCTAAAGTTGTTGTTTATATGAAAGGATCAGGCTAAGTTTAAAACACTTTGGACTCGAAGTGGTTTGGACGCATTAGAGCTGATTATCTGGCTAGGTCTTATTTTCAGGGAAACACGGTAAATAGTAAAACATAAAATGCTAAATGCCTTAAAAGTTACAGTAATAATAATAATTATTATAATATTAGTATAATATTATTGCAGTGATTCCCTCCAATTAGTCTAGTGCACCCCTGGCTCCATACATAGTTATTGCAACATTAGTGACTATATTCTCTATTCTGGACTTTACATCCCTGTGACTATTTTGTAACTGTCAATTTTTACTCTTAATCCCTTCACTCTTTTCACCCAGCTCCCCAAAGCCCCTCCCCTCTGGCAACCATCAGTTTGTTCTCTGTATCTGTGAGTCTGTTTCTGTTTCATTTGTTCATTTATTTTGCCATTTAGATTCCCCATGTAAGTGAGATCATATGGTATTTGTCTTTTTCAGTCTGACATACATACTTCACTTAGCATAAAATCCTCTAGTTTCATCTATGTTGTTGCAAACGGTAAGATTTCATTCTTTTTAATAGCCGAGTAATATTCCATTGTGTATATGCACCACATCTTCTTTTTCCAATTGCTTCCATATCTTGGCTATTGTAAATAGTGCTGCAATGAACATAGGGGTGCATATATCTTTTCGAATTAGTGTTTTGGATTTATTTGGATAAATACCCAGGAGTAGAATTGCTGGGTCATAAGGTAGTTCTATTTTAAATTTTTTGAGGAACCTCCACACTGTTTCCCACAGTGGCTGCACCAATTTGCAATCCTCCCAACAGTGAACAAGTGTTCCCTTTTCTCTGCATCCTCATTTGCACTTGTTGTTTGTTATTTTATTGATGACGGCCATTCTGACAGGTGTGAGATGGTATCTCATTGTGGTCTTTATTTTCATTTCTCCGATGATTAATAGCGGTGAGCATCTTTCCATATGTCTATTGGCCATGTGTACGTCCTCTTTGGAGAAATGTCTATTCAGATCCTCTGCCCATTTTTCAATTGGATTGTTTTGTTTTTTTGGTGTTGAGTTGTATGAGCTCTTTAGAAATTTTGGATATTAACCCCTTATCAGAGGTATATGATTGGCGAATATCTTCTACCATTCAGTAGGCTGTCTTTTCACTTTGTTTATGGTTTCCTTCACTGTGCAAACACTTTTTAGTTTGATCTAGTGCCATTCTTTTTTTTTCTCTTTTGTTTCCCTTGCCAGAGGCGGTAGATCAGAAAAAATACTACCTAGAGCAACGTCACAGAGTTTACTGCCTATATTTTCTTTTAGGAGCTTTATGGTTTCAGGTCTTATATTTAGGTCTTTAATCCATTTTGAGTTTATTCTTGTATATGGTGAGAACGTGGTCCAGTTTCTTTCTTTTTTTCTTTTTTTTTTGCATTTATCTGTCAAGTTTTCCCAGCACCACTTATTTAATAGACTGTCTTTACCCCACTGTATGTTCTTGCCTCCTTTGTCATAGATTAAATGACCATATTGACTGTACTGACTTTCAAAACTTCTTATCTTTCATTTCTGACTCCTCCCCCATAGCAGCTCTGATGTAGACCCTTTTGAAACACAAGCTGAAGAACCTTCAAATGTATAGGCTGTTTATCACCTGTGGTTTTTTTGGGTACATGAATAAATCAAGCAGGATTCACAAAGAGTGGGCATGCCTGATGGTGCGGTTGTGTTTTCTTCTGCTGTCACAGAGACAAGAACATGGCAACCCCAATAGACAGGCCCGAGACTGCGGAGGGAGTCCTCTGGACCACACCCTACGAGTACGAGTCTACGATGCTGTGTGAAAAAGTCAACATCCAGCTGCTGGGCACCCAGCTGCTGCCGCCGCTGTATGCCCTGGTGTTTGCAGTTGGTCTCCTGGGCAACGTGCTGGTGGTGGTGATTCTCACGAAATACAGGCGCCTTCGCATTATGACCAACATCTACCTGCTCAACTTGGCCATTTCTGACTTGCTGTTTCTATTCACCCTGCCCTTCTGGATTCACTATGTCAAGTGGAATGAGTGGGTTTTTGGCCATCGCATGTGTAAGTTGTTCTCCGGGTTGTATTACATGGGCTTGTACGGGGAGATCTTTTTCATCATCCTGCTGACGATAGACCGATATCTGGCCATCGTCCACGCTGTGTTTGCCCTGCGGGCCCGGACCGTCACTTTTGGTATCATAAGCAGTGTTCTCACCTGGGCCCTGGCAGGGCTGGCAGCCCTCCCTGAATTTATCTTCCATGAGTTCCAACAGGAGTCTGGACAGAGTTTCTGCAGTTCACTTTACCCGGAGGACGAAGAGGACACCTGGAAGCGTTTTCACGCTGTGAGGATGAATGTCTTGGGTCTCACTCTGCCTCTGCTCATTATGGCTGTCTGCTATGCCGGAATCATTAAAACCCTCATCAGATGCCCCAGTAGGAAAAAGTATAAGGCCATCCGGCTCATTTTTATCATCATGGTGGTCTTTTTCATTTTCTGGGGACCTTACAACCTGGCTCTCCTTCTCTCCGCTTATCAAACGGTCTTCTTTGAGACCGACTGTGAACGGAGCAAACAGCTGGATGTGGCCATGCTGGTGACAGAGGTGATCGCCTACACGCACTGCTGCGTCAACCCTGTGATCTACGCCTTTGTCGGAGAGAGGTTCCGGGAGCACCTCCACCACTTTTTCCACAGGCACATGCTCCTGCCCCTGGGCAAATACATTCCATTCCTTCCTAGCGAGAAACTGGAAAGAGCCAACTCTGTATCCCGATCAACAGGGGAGCAGGAACTCTCAGCTGTATTTTAGGTTACGTGCAGAAAATTCCCTAAAGAAATGCATGGGGCCGATGAAGCAGATGCATTATACCAATTACCTTGACCTCTGCCCCGTTCTTTGAACTTCCAGTGCTACACTGAAGCTCTTGAAGATCTCAGAATATATATGTGATGGTGGCAGTATATCTATGCAGCCCAAAGCCTTTACCAGAGGGCAACAGCTGGGCAGTTTACTTATCGTCAACCCGAAAAAGCAGAGCTTTGCTTGATTCTCTGAAGAGTTACTTACATTTTAATGCACCTGACTGTTAGTTCCTATGTGCAGCTACAAACAGGTAAAAGTTTTTGTATTTTAAATCTTCACTTCAGCCAGCTATTGACATAAATGGAACATTTCACAAAGTACAATAAATCAATTACATTACTTCTTAATGTGCCTAGCTCTTTCCTTATTTGATGAAAAGGCTCTTTAAAAAATAAAAAGTTTATGGCTATGTACTCTCAAGCAACATAATGGCATGTCACACCTGTTCTGAATATTCTTAACAGTGAATTGATTTCCTGTTCACATGGAATACCGTATTTCCCATGAGTGACTGAATAGAAGAAGAGCAATTTGGTCTTTTCAGTAGACTAATGAAGGCCCTGCTCATAGAAACTTCTTAGCCCTGAATTGTGGAGACACTGTCCTCTACACACCAGTGTCGCTGTTTATCCAACAGCTGTGTGGGAGGTGATACAGACAGGAGGCACAAACATTGCTTTTGGTTAAGTGAAGGATGAAAAAAAAAAGTATGAGACAAACACAACCCTTGCCTCCGAGAAAGCTTCCATCTAGTTGGGGTTGTAAGACAGAAACAAAAAACTCCATTGCAAAGAGGAACACACTCAATGCTACGTCTGGGCCAGGAAGGGAGAGACTATATCCAGTTGGGACCTGAGGAAGACTTCACGGAGGAGGTGGCTTTTGAGCAGATCTATGAAGAAGGAACAGGATGGGAAAGGGAGAGGATTTGGAGAGGCACCTTAAGCCAACAAAATGCCCAATACAAACGTGGCAGGGAAGGGCACGAACATGCGTGGATGGTGGGGTGGGTTGGGGTGGACCATGACTTTCAGGCAAAGCATCTCAGGCTTTGTTGGGAAGGCAAGAGGAGCTAGTGAAGCGTTTCAAGCAGGGGAGCAAAATAATCAAGATGGTGCCTTAGGAAGATAAATATGGTAACACATAGAGGATGGAGTGGAGATCCCAGCACCACACAGGGAGGTAAGTTAGGAGACAAGTGCAAGTGTGAAGACAAGGAATGATCAACAGCTGGTAAAAGAGGTGCCAGGGGCACCAAGAGAAGAATTTGGCTGAGACAGTGTAAAGCGTCAAAGCACCAGGAGCTATATAGGGAACTAAAAAAAATCAAAGGGCAAAACAAGGTGTATCATATGTTTAAAAAAAAAAAAAGATATACACACACAAGCCTTTTCATGGTGCTTACCGTGTTTCCCCAAAAATAAGCCCTAATATGATTTTTCAGAATGACATCCCCTGAATGTAAGCCCTAATGTGTCTTTGGAGCAAAAATTAATATAAGACCTGGTCTTATTTTTGGGAAACATGGTATATGCACCGACCATCTCTTAAAGGATGCAAAAGAAAGCAGCAACAATTGTCTTTAAGGAGGGATATGAATAGAGAAAAAAAGAAGGGGGGTGACCTTTCCCTGAATACCCTTCTGTGCCTTTTGGATTGGGAGCATGTTATCTATTCAAAAAATAAGCAAAACTTTAGAATTATATAAAAAAATAAAAGACTAGTTTTCTATTCTGATGTGGTAGCCTTCCTACCAGCCATAAGAACATTACAAGCACTCTGCCATGAATCAACCCTACTGCTTGCTTAAATCATCTCTTGTAGCCAAATAGACTCCGATTCTTGGTAAATTTGTAGGAGCTGGATGCTCAAAGTCTACAAAGTAGATTTTAAAAGGGGGGGGGGCAGTGTGGTGGGTGATTATACATCACCTCCCATTGGCTGTGAGACCAAGTACGTTTTCCTTTGTTCACTAAGGTGTACCCAAGTTTCACATGTTCATTCATTCATCTGGTCACTTATCATTCATTCAGTAAACATTTGCTGAGCACCTACCATGTTCTCAGCTAAGTCTCAGACAAACAAAATTACCATGTTTCCCCCAAAATAAGACCTAGCCGGACCATCAGCTCTAATGCATCTTTTGGAGCAAAAATTAATATAAGACCCGGTCTTATTTCACTATAATGTAAGACCAGGTCTAATATAATATAATATAATATAATACAATATAATATAATGTAATATAATATAATGTAATATAATATAATACTGGCTCTTATATTAATTTTTGCTCCAAAAGATACATTAGAGCTGATGGTCCAGCTAGGTCTTATTTTCGGGGCAACAGGGGCACACCGTGGGCCTTGCCCTCGGGGAACTTACCATCAGAGTGAGTTGGACACTGATCTTGCCCTCTACTGCCAGTTCAAATCATGTCTAAAAAAATAAAAATAAATTGCCAAAGCCTAAATTCAACCCAAATGAGAAAAATTTCAACTTTAAGGCTAGAACACATTCCACTTCCCAAACATTCCATTTCCCAATCAAATGCCTGGAGAAGGGATATGCATGCCCTTGGCCGTCCCGTCCATCCAGCCTCAACTGCTGGGGAGCGGCCTTGACTTCGCTCACCTTCACACCTGTCTGAACGCTCTTAACTCAATCCAACCCTACATGGACAGGATGTGAACTTTAGAACATTAAACCACACATCATGAATCTCGATTTGGCTAAGAAACTTTGAAGTGCTTTTGCTTTCTTCCCTTTTTTTGTGGTTCAGCCAAAATGTAAATAAAGCAATTATTTAAACCCTTAACTATACATCTCTGGTTCTCTCTTGAGTGGTGAAGTAGTGTCTGTCCTTAGGTAACCACAGTGCAGGATATAGGGGCTTGTTCCTACTCCCTGATTCCTGAAAGCTTTGAGGGCCTTCGTGACGCACACAGTACTGCCCATCACCAAGTCATGAATTCAGGGAGCTCTGTGTTGCTCTCCAGTTCAGCACTATGTGCGATGGTAGAAATGGTCCATACCTGCATTGTCCAGTATGCTCACCACCAGATTGTGCAGCTATGAGCACATGGAATGTGCCTGGTGTGACTGAGGAACTGCATTGGAAATTTCTGTTGAATTTTCATTTAAATAGCCGCACGAGACTAGTGGCTACTACATGTGGTTAGTGGTGCAGCACCAGCCCCTTTGAACTTGCCGCTTTATGTCTGCTCTACCTATGCCACAAGCTTCCTGTAGTCGGCCAGCACACGACACGAACACTGTGTGGCAGACTAAGGAAACTGCCAGGGATGCAAAGAGGAACGAGACCCATTTCTAGAAAACTCACTCACTGTTCAGGGGAGGAGACACGCTTGGCTCAAATGGCTATGATGAAATGTGTTGGGTGCCCAACAGACCCTGCTGCAGGAAACAGAATGGAGCAGAAAGGACACAGAGAAAGTGATATTCTGCTTAGCTTTGTTTCCCCCAAGAGCAGTGCCTGAGCAAGCATTTGAGAGCAAAGAGTTTATTTGGAAAGTACAGGACACTCCAGCAGGGAGTGGGGAAGTACAGAAAAAGGAAGAGGCCAGCAAAGGGTATATTACCAAGCTGCCTCCCACTGGGGGCGCCTGGAGCTCAAACCTGCTCGAAAACTGAGAAAGGGAGTGAGTGACACTCCTTGTTCCCATTCCAGGGGTAAGGGAGCTGGGCTATTTACCGCCCACTCCTGTCTGTCCCTGGCTGAAGGCTGCTCCTGGGGGACGGACGTAATACCCAAGCACCACAGGCCTGCCTGGCGTGGGCAGAGATCAGCCTAGTTTGGGGAAAGCTCTCAGGCAACAAAATGCAGATATTGGGTGTTAGAAGCTGGGCAGACTCGGTTAAGGCTTGAGCGCTAAAGCATCTTCCACATATTTGAACTGGTTTGTGAACAACTTTTTCATGAAGCAAAACGTGGAAGTGAGAGTGGTGTCCAGGCAGGTGGGTCAATTTGTTGGAAGGCACAGTGGCCCGAAAGGGCAGACAGACAGCTTGCTGTGGGTGAAAGCATAGTGACCTTGACAATGGCCGGTGACCTTGAACATGCCTCAGGGGGGACTTCTCTGCTACTCCTCCTTTCTGTCGAATATCATACTTTGCTCTTTTTTAAAAAGATGATCCTTTCCAGCTTGAATTTCTGAGGTTCTCTTGAAATTCCAGAGCTGAAATTCTAAGGTCTTCCCATCTTCTGAATAAAGCAGTTTCCTCCTTCACAGCCTATGGGCTTTCAGTGACTTCACTGGGGACTTCTTCCATTTCTGCCCCCAGGTCAATCTCAGCATAGTTAGGACCACCAATCCTCTTCTCTATTCACTGAGCTAATCCAGGGATGGTGAACTGTGACCCACGGGCCAAATCCTCCCAGCGCCTGCCCTATGAATACGGTTTCAGTGGAACACAGCCACACTCATTTGCTGGTGGATTGTCCATAGTGGCTTTTGCACCACTACAGAGGTGAGTCATGGTGACAGAGACTGCATGGCCCCCAAGTCCTGAAACATGTTTTCTTTTGTCCTTTATAGAAGCTTCCTGACCCTGATGGTCCATACACACTGGGATCTGGGGCTCTGACAGGCAGACCAGGCTGTGGGGGAAAGCTCAGGCCAGGAGGTCTATAGAGAAGCTGCGGAAATCCCCAGGGTAGTTCTACCGTGACCTTGGATGCAGTTCAAAACAAACTAAATAGGGTTAAATTGTGACGTAGCCTCACGCTGCTCACAAACAGCATGTCCCAGAGAGCAAACTGGCAGTTTTCATGGAAGCTGCAGGACCCCATAGATCTTATTCCAAAGTAGACTAAATGCAGAATTTGCAAAGCAATCGTAAAAACAGGTGTCAAGACTCTTGAGACCCCTCACCTATATTTGGGGACAAAGAGATTGGATCGATGACACTTAGGGAGGTTTTTCTTTGTCCAGGGCTGCTGGTGCCACCTACCCTGGATGGGAAGGGAGGAAGGCATAGGGTGTGCTTGTCTCTCATCTCAAGCCCAGTAAGAGGAATGCCAATGGGACCAAAGGCATAGTTGTCATATAAGCTCGATATAAGTCACAAAGGTCAAAGAAAGACGGTGCATTGGGATCTGACTCTCACCCAGGAAATCAGAAGACAAGACACAGGCCGGCCAGCTGCTTTGGGGGTGAAGGAGAGACAAACTGCTACTATTTTGGGGATAGATCTGTACATTCAGAGTTGGTTTTGGCAAAGATTCTTTTCAATGAATGGGTGGGAGAGAGCTGACAGAAGGATTTCTGTCTAGCCCAAGAAGAGTGCCTGGATGGAGCTTGTTTGTGGGACCCCATGAGCCAATGTGTGTACAGTGGGCTGCCAAAACAACAGAAGACAACGGGAAATTTCAACAAGGGAAAATGCAGTTCTTTTTTAAATCACAGAGGATACGTTGACTATTCCCAGGGATGTCTCCAAAGACTATAAAAGCAGTCCATGAAAGAAAGAGTCAACTTTTAAACACCTGCCAGCCCCAAGGGGGTGACATCCCCTTATGATAGGGCTAGTTAATCACAAACTTTCCTAACCTGACTTTCCTTCCCTTCCCATCACCCACTCAGAGGACTAGAAACCACGCTTAACAAGCTGCGGAAAGAGGAGAAATGCCAGGGAGGGAGACAGATGAGTAGGATGGTGTCCCCATTTCTCTCTCCTGCAAGCTGCGGGCTGAGAGGGTGGGGGGAAGATTTAAGTGTCAATTCAAGTTGAGTTTTCATATTCATATGGGGATCAACTCTTCTATTTCCAAACTGAAAATGTATCCTTTTGTGACCGCAAATGATCATGGGACTTTTTTGTATCTAAGCGTGATGACAAAAGTCATGAGACGGCCCAGGTTTTCATTGGCACTATGAGAACTTCAGTCTCTTAAAGGGACGTGAGGTACAAAAGTAAGGATTCTTTCTGTTTATACCTCATGAATACCATTGGTTCAACATACTGGTGGCAAATTGAAAGCCCCCAAATGTCAGCTCTCTGAGATCTACAGAGAGCTTACATGAATTTTTCGGACAGTCCTGTAGGACTTAAAAAGATATTAGAGTCCCAGGTCTTGGCTGAGAAATAAGGCAGAGGGGGGGAAGCAATATTAAATATACATGTGGATATGAATATATCCATATGGATATGGGCTTGACTATAGACATACCTGATTATGCCTTTAAAATCCTATAGACCTAGATTTTGCCTATTTTTAAAGTTAACATTTCCTGGCTAAGTGAGAGCTGGTCCACAGGCAACTCCCCAACGCCATCAGACGACGGGCTATGTCTTGCAATCTAGACTTTCTGAACTAAGAAAAGCCTCTCAATTTTCCAATAAGACAAGATTCTTCCCGGCTTATTGGGTGGTCCTGGCAAATTGGCCCCAAACCTCACAGGGTCCTTTACTCGCTAATACCAGCTTCAGTTACAGTTGCAGTGGGAAAGGTGAACACTAGGGGGCCTTCACCAATGCCAGAGCCACAGCCAGACCTGGGACAGCCAGCCATTCGGTCAAGTCAGGAATCCACCCATATGCTAAGCGGGAGGTGAGGTTTTGATGATATTGCTGCCAGAATATCAGGAATGCCTATGTCTGCTCTTGTCCAACTGAGTTGCAAAACTCTAGGGGATGCTATTTATATTCCTAGGAATCGTGCAATGCAGTAGCCACCATGCAGAAGGGAGTAATGGAAGACAGGAAACACAATTCCACTTTGTTATTACCTGGGCTAATATTCCTAGTTCCCTGGGGTAGGGCTTTTGGTAAAAGCTGATTTAAGGTCTATGGAATTCCATTATCTCTTCATAAACCGAAAGCGAAATCATATTCCAGAGGGTCCAGCCCAATCCTGAGGCTGAGTCTATGGGTATGCTGACACCCCATGTGACTAGAAGAAAACAGAGGGAAGTGGGGAACGCAGGACCTGCTCCTTTGAGGCACAGCCTGATTCTACACTGCTGCTTAGGGGTGAAACGGACTAGGCTTGCGAGGACCTGTGTGGGGACCTTTTAACACTCAAGGGCTCCAACGGCTAGGAAATGTGGCCCAATCCATACTGTGAAATCTGCAAATCAGAACAGCAACTCCTCTGACCCAGGACAAGGGGGATTGCACAGAAAGGCACGCATTTTCCTCATCCTATGTTGTTCAGTCAAGATGCTGTTCATGTGTCAAACCCCAGTGAGTCACATTTACTGAATATCTCCAGTTGTCCTAGTCTTTATGGGGGGAGGTGAAGGAAATGGTAAAAACATGGTGACCGGCCACAAGAAGATAACAATTTATCTAATTAAGTGTGGGGGATATTTTGTCACCGTCCTCCCACACACACACACCCAACACAGATCTGTTCTCTGCCTTTCTCTTCCGTCTTCTCTACCCTGCTCTGTGCCTGACAAGCTGCCTTGTACAGACCACACCAGTATTCTCTCAGTTCTGTGGATTAAGCTCATGGGAGTACCTGCAGGAGGTGGGAAGATGGGGGGACAGTAAGGCCAGAGTATTTAGTCATCCAGCCCTGCTCCCTGGAGCAGCACTGGGGCGTGGCTAAACCCCCAGAAAGCAGGTCCCAGCTCCTAGCTCAGCACCTCTCCAGTTTCTCCCACCCCTTACCCTTCAGATCTAGGGCTTGCAATAAACCCAGCTGTTACTCATCTCAGGAGACAGAATTTTCCCTTCACGCTGCAATCACCCTTGTAAATGGTACCTTTATTAAACGCTCTTCAAATTGTTCAATTTGAGTGTGTCGTTTCCTGCTTGGACCCTGAGTGACGTGAAGCGACAATATGTAGCACAGGAAAACAAGCTGACAATAAAATATATATACATGGAAACTGTCAAGTAAGTGTTCAAGGAAGACTTCCTGAAGGAGGGGGACTCGGCTGTACCCTAAAAACAGGCAGCTACACCTCTGAGGAGACCTGTGGGAAGGGGCTAAGCAAAGGCAGAGTTGGGAATGAACAGAGAAAGTTCAGGGCATAGAGGCTGACGGTCCATGTGGGAAGGAGAAATTGGCATATTAGAAGTGAGAGGTCTGGAAGCAAGGGCCCTTGGTACCCTGAATTAAGAACCTTAAATGCCAAGGGTTTGAACCTACCCTGTTGGCAATGGACAGTGACAGTGTTACAGACCAAACTGGAGGGTTTTGCTTGGCCTACAGTGACCATCTCCAGGCCCCTCCCAGGTCGCCTTTGATTTATTTGGTCCGATAGTGACTGATCCTAGCCTGACCTGAACAAGGCCAATTGGAATCTGAAAACTCAAATGAAGACACAGAGAGGAGCGGAACTAGTTGATCCTACGGCCCTGGCCTGGAGAGAGGTTCCATGACCTCCTCCTGAGGTCCAGTGGTCCTTCTGACTTCCATTCTGTGAGCTGTCTACACTGTGCCCTTAGAGTCGTTCTTGGCTGCAGTTGGGCTGTTTATAAATCAAAGAAGATTAACTGATGTGGAAATGAGCACTGGAGAGCAGCTTGCAGACATCACACCTCCAGGAGGTGACACATCCATGTCCCAAATGGGAAAATGGCAGCCCATGTGACAGAGACAATTAGTCAAGTTATCACCTCGGACCGTGGGCCTCCTGAGGACAGAGCTTAGCCAGGCGTGGCGGGTAGGTGGCAGGAAGATGCTACCATTCACTGATCTAAAGAGGCTGAGGAATGCCAGAACCAAAAGGCAGGATGGCTGCTTCTGAAGGCGCTGAGCAACTTAAAGCAACAAAACAAAAGAATGGCAACAAAAACCTCAAATACTGAAATTTTCATCTTTAGGTTAGAGTGAAGCTTAGAGCCTTTCTGTGACCATGTTGGTAAAAAACAAACAAACAAAAAACTCTTATTAGTTGAAGCTGCCAGGTTAATACTATTGGAAACCAAATCAGAACCTAAATTGGCAGGCGTCTTAATTATAATATGAGTTTAATTCACACATTTGTAGAAAACCATGTATGAATGTTAAGGCGTTAATTGAAACAGACTGAGAACCAGTGGGAATGAGAAAATCTGGAAGGATGCAAAGGACCTGGGAAACCCTGGCCTTCTCTCACCCTCTGACACACTGTCGTCTACACCTCTTGTTCCCAAGGAAGACATTTTCCTTAGTATGATAAAGTTAACAGTGCCATGCTTCATGGTTACTCACCTAATAAATAGGATTGGAATTCAACATGGTCTAGAAGATAAAACGCAGAATCAGAGCAGGGAAGAAAATTCCATAAGGAACTACAGAAATTGTTTAATATACAGTATCAAAAATCTGAGTTTGGATTCTCAGAGTGCTGAATAAAAGAGGACAGAACAGAATTTTGGACTGAGCTGAATTTATTGATATGTGTGCACTCATCAGAAATACTGAACTCAATGGCTAAGGTTCTGAGAGTTTGCTGATTGGACTAATACAGATTTGGACCAAATACCGGTTCATGCCAAGTGAGTGTGAAAGGCCAGGAATCCCTTGGAATAACCTAGAGGACAACTGGAACATTATATGTGCTCTATCAGTCTACCTCACTCTCTTCTCACAGAGAAGACCCTCCTCTCTTCTGTCTCACAGACAAGATTAGAGAGGGAAGGTCATCTAGAATGAGGTGGGAGGAGTTATAATTGAAATACAATCTTTGACCGCAACGAGGGAGGGAGTATACTAAGCGTGGATGTTTTACCCGCCAGAAGCAACGTAGGTGTGGCCATTATAAAAGCCAACAAACAAAGGATGGTGATCAGGGCTCAAGGCGTGATCTGACATCCAGAAACCCGTGACTGTTCATTCATCATGGGGATTATATCATGCCTTACTCAAGAAAATTTCAGGTCTGGCAAAAACCAGGCCTGTCTTGAGTTGCTTCAAGAGATAATGTGGCCGCTCTCTAAATTCTCAGAAGTGAGTCATTTCACAAAGCCAGGGCCCCTTGATAATAAGGAAACCACTCATCTTTGAGGAAGAGCTGTACCATATTGCCTCTCATGAGAACCTTCATCCCAAACGGACCTGTAGCCACTTCTGCTGAATTAACAGGCACTGGGAAAAGCAATACTCACACTTGTTAGGTATCATTGGATGCCAGTTATAAATTACAGTAATTGCAAAAGACCCAGGAAACCATTGAGGTCAGCTTCAGGTAGGTGTTCATGACAGCCAGGTGATCATTTTGATTTGACTTTGTATCATTGTGGACTGAATAGGGCCTGACCCCACCATGTGATTTTTTTCACCAGTCCCCAAGTACAGTGTAGGGATGGATACACTTCAGTCAAGGATGGGATTCTCACACTGGCTTTTAGACAGTAGAGAAAGTTTACTCTGAAAGGAAGGTCCAAGTGGAAGCCATTGGAGGCCTCCAGTCCTGCCAGTCAAAAACAACACACTATCCCATGAGGAAAACAGCAAAGATTAGTGCCCAACACAGATATGAAAGGTGTGGACGTATCCATTCCTACCACACCTCCCTTTAATTCTCATTGGCTGACATAAAAACTGATGGCTCTTGGAGAATAACATAACAGTAGAGTATTACAGTGTGTTCTCCTAAATTTGCTTCCCTTGCTGAAGCAAATCATTAGAGTCGTCTATTAGTTCCGGGTCAGGAATTCAATCAGGGCACAATGGGAACAATCGGAAAATGGGAAAACACTCTTGGAAATTAAAAAATATGAGAAATTTAAAAAGCAAAGTTAGCAGGAAGTTTGAAAGGTAAAGTTGAGTAGAAAAGCAAGAACAGGAAATTGGTAAATAATGTCTAAAGCTGATATACCATGAGATCGTAATATAAGCATGTTACTAACAACACGTAGGCAAGCACCCGGGGAGACAACCAATAGAAATGGTTGCCTCAGAGGAGACGGGGGAGGTGGAGCAGGAGATGCTGTTCTAATGTCTTACCGTGCGCTGTTATAACTTTCATAAAAAATAACTTTAAAACAATTTTGATGTTATTAGATGAGGAAATTAGAGCAGAATAAGAACAGAAGAGTCAGAGTAAACCATAAACAGAATTCCTTATTGCATACTCGAAGGCCCTGACAACAGAAAGAAGTGAACACGAACTTGACCATGTGCTTCTTAGTAACCCAAACAAAGAGCAAACACTGTCCACTACTGTCGCCTCCCGCGCGACGAGGGTTGTGGGGACCATGGAGGGCAGCGCAGGGTTAATAAAGACAGTAGATGAGAATAGAGTGCAAGCAGGGCCAAGGGTCTGCAGCCTCAGGGACTGAGCCCCAAATCGGCCTACGCATAGATAGCTTTTATTAGTTAGGTGAGGAAGTAAAGGAGATAGAACTTGTCAATCTCAAGATCTGTGAATCCCACACATTATAATAGGAAACTGATTCAAGCTAATCACCCTTGCCTGCAGGCAGCTGAAAGGGTAAGTCTCAGGATGTATGTACCTCCTCACAGGACAAAACCGTTATGCATATGAGTAGGTAGAGAGCACATCATTGAATCTCTTCCCCTGCAGGTTGTGGGAAGGAATGCAGCCACAGAGGCAGAGGCTCCCCTTAGCCGGGGGAAGGTCTATGCCCACCTCTATCAACCCGTGGGTTCTCCTGTTGGTCCCCATACGGCTCCACCTGGCTTGGGTGGCCCCCACCGTGGGGAGTCGTACCCCTCATTGGCTGACCAGCCATCTTTATGGGGCCAAACAGGGAGACATAAGGTGCAAGCCCAAAGGTGAAGCAAAGTCCTTGGAAGGATCCGTCTCACAGACTCTCCTTTCTTTAGGGGCAGGTACGAGGGGACAGACTGGTATGCTGCTGCGTGGCAACACACTACAATCATTAAAAGATTATCAGATTATTAGAACAATATTAAATTAGAGGCCGACCAATTCTACCTTTTAGGTAAATGCTGAATGGTCCAGTGTTAGCTAAAGCTCAATACCTGGCTGCATCTAGGGCCTAACCTGTTGTCACCGTCATAGAACAAATGGCTGGGATTCAAGGTCAAACCGAAATGTCATTTAAACATGTGATTATAATTGCAGCTGTATTATTAAAAGTGAGGGCTCTCATTTTTGAAATTTGACATCATGATACAGAGACAAGCACTTCTCGGCATTGTCAGCGCCCCGGGGCCCCTGTGGTCACCCTGTGGCACATGTCAGATACTACAGAGTTACTCACTTCCACCCGCGGTTGGTGGAGGAAAGGTTTTGTGTTTTCTGTGCCAGGATGCGGAAGGGCTCATGGTGCTGCTGTCACCAAGTTACTAAGCTTTCCTTTCTTTATCTTGTGGTGATCACTAAGGTGACAGTTTATCTTCTCCTCAACTCCTGGAATTAAAGATACCATCACTGGTGAAAATGCAGTCTCACTGTGTACTGCTCGAAGAAGACACCTCATAAACAGTATTCTCCGAAGCTGAAGACATGGACCCCTCTTAGGATCCCCTTCCAGTCCTCTCTGACTTTTCTGCTGGCGGCGCCAGTCACCTCGCACAGGTGCAGCCTGATGGCACCTGGTCTGGGCCGGGGTCATGCCTCGCGCCAGCCATCCCGGGACTCCTCCATTGACACTCAGCACCCACAGGTGCAAACTGGAAGTGCAGCGGACTTGATAGCCTGTGGGGCAAAGTTTTGACCCATGGGAGACAGGACTGATGGAGAAATGTATCCGTCTCCATTGCCCAGATGGACAACGCTGAGAAGCATCTCATAGCTTCCAGCACCTGTGGTAGTGGCCACAACGCACCCTAGTCCTGGCCTTTTCTCCTTCCCTGCTCTATTTCCCTGCCCCGCACCTCTGCTGTCTGAGGTCACATACCTGGGTAAAGTTCTGGCACTTAGCCTTGATCTTGGACTCTGCTGTCTGAGGAACCCAAGCAAAGACACAGGATTATCATTATTGATTTCATTTTCATTTCTAATAATTCTGCATGCACTTGGCATTCCATATAAGCTTTTGAGAAAAGTTCTTAAACCTTGAATCTAGGAATGTGCCATGGAGCAATGCAACTGGCATTAAATGTTTTTTAAAACTGTCTCAGATGCCATCTGCACGCACACCTCTGAAGTGGATGGATAGCAGGACCTCTATAGCAGTATGGAGTCAGCAACCTGTGCTTTCAAGATGACATCTTCGGGGGCTTCCAGTAAATCAGCTAGTTTTTCACAGCTATTGCTTGTTAGCAAGTTTTACTATGCCAGTACTGTTATCTGTCAAATGTATTATTGCACTTTCTTTTGACCAAGCAGCCTTTCTAACGCATCATGGGTGCTATGCCATTTGTTTGAGCATTTGGGAATAAATGTGTATCGAAGCAGTTTCACTATCTCTTACATGTCACACAGTTTACCTTCGGCTAAAAACTGAGTATGACACGTGGCCTTCTACCTTTTTGCTTATGACCAACAATATTGCTGCATTATGCTGTGTTGTAGGTACTTTCTGGAAATACAACAGAAAGGTGTGAATAAAACATTGCATGCTTGTGAGCCCCAAGTCACCCACCGTTTCACCAGGAGTTTTCCATTTTCAATGACAATTACAGAACATTTTACTTTACTGATTTTCCATCTAATACATATTTTTCTTTCAGATTCACTATGTTGCTAATCTGCATGAGACCCAGAAGTTTCTTGACAAGCAAATAAAGGAAAAAATAAAAAAGCAAATAAAGGAAAAGCCTAATAGAATTCAGTGTGATTCCACTGTGCTGTCAATTTTTTTTTTTTTTTTTAAGGTATCTGTTTGTCTTTGCAGGTGCAAGTACCAGGTACATCAGACACAAGACCAGCACATTTAGTGTTGTCAGTAATCCTTTTGTGCACAGCAGAACCACAACAGTCAAATGTCTTCTAGAAGGATCTTTGCATCTAGAATTCACCTGGACAAATCTCAAAATCCTTCAACTTCTGAAAAGGGTTGGCAGCATCTAGCAATCATTTTGACAAGGGTTTTGTTAAAATTTTAGCTTCTATGTTTTCAATTGTATTTTAAAAACAAAGATTGTGTCTTCGTTAAACATTCTTATGACATAGATTGTTTTCAAAGTTTGACTAGTGAAATAAAACATGTTTTATTGTGGTTTCCCTTTTTCCCCAACATTTTCTTTTCTTCTTTAGACCTTTTTTATTCTTTTTTAGTGACTGGATCAAAGAAGGTTTGATCCATGGTATTTCTGTACATTTCTCTGGAGTCCTTTTGGGAAAATTTGAGGTGGGACTCTTGACATTCTTCTTTTAATTTGTCCTCATGGGGTGAGACACATTCTCAAATTGAAAATCTTCTGGAAAGATTATTGGCTGAAATTGAACTGACTAAACTAAAAATTAATTACAGTTCTTAAAGGTTAGTTTGTTTAATTTTATGAATAATTCTTGCAAGTCAAACAACTACAAATATCAAAATTACATAATTGAATCTCCATAATTTCTATTCTTCCCATTCTACCTTTTAATATTACTTGTGTGCCTATAAGCATCTCTGCCCAATGCTGACATGATGTGTCTAGATAACACATACTTTCCCTTAATACTTGTTTTAACTTCTTTCTTTTTTTTCTACTCATTTAACCATTTGAGACATCTTAATTTTTGCACATCATATTGACTGCTTATATTATTAGTTTTTGCAGCATTTTACTCTTGCAATATTTAATATATATTTATTTTTTTAATTAAAGTTTGTTGGGGTGACAATTGTTAGTAAAGTTACATAGGTGTACAATTTTGTAATATATCATCTATATATCACATTGTGTGTTCACTACCCAGTGTCAGTTCTCCTTTCGTCTCTATGTATTTGATCTTACAGTTTTCTGTATATAAGTCTTTCACATCCTTGGTGAAGTTTATTCCTAGTTATTTTATTCTTTTTGTTGCAATTGCAAAAGGAATTATTTTTTTATTTCTTTTTCTGAGATTTCATTGTTAAGTATATAGGAATGCAATGGACTTTTGTATGTTGATTTTATAGCTGGCAACTTTATTGTATTTGTTTATTGTTTCTAATAGCTTTTTGGTGGAGTTTTTAGGGTTTTCTCTGTAAAGCATCATGTCATCTGCAAAAAGTGACATTTTAACTTCTTCATTCCCAATTCGGATCCCTTTTATTTATTTCTCTTGCCTGATTGCTCTGGCTAGGACTTCCAATACTATGTTGAAAAGCAGAAGTAATAGGGGACAGCCCTGCCATGTTCCTGAACATAGAGCAAAGGGCTTAAGTTTTTTACCATTAGTTATGATATTAGCTGAGGATTTGTCATATATGACCATTATTATGTTAAGGTATTTTCCTTCTATACCCATTTTATTAAGAGTTTTAATCATAAATGGATGTTGTATCTTGTCAAACACTTTTTCTTTATCTATTGATATAATCATATGATATAATCATATGATTTTTGTCCTTAATTTTGTGTATGTGGTATATCACATTGATTGATTTGCATGTGTTCAACCAATCTTGTGCCCCTGCAATGAACCCCACTTGGTCGTGATATATAATCTTTTAAATGCATTGTTGCATTCAATTTGCTAGAATTTTGTTTAGGATTTTTGCATCTGTATTCATCAGAGATATTGGTCTGTAATTTTCTTGTTTTGTGTTATCCTTACCAGGTTTTCGTATCAGGGTAATGTCGGCCTCATAAAATGAGTTAGGGAGAATTGTCTCTTCTTCAATTTTTTGGAAGAGTTTGAGTAGGACAGGTATTAGATCCTCTTTGAAGGTTTGGTAGAATTCACTAGTGAAGCCATCTGGTCCAGGACTTTTGCTTTTGGGAAGAAGAGTTTGGATGACTGATTTAATTTTCTTACTGTTGATAGGTCTATTTAGATTTTCTAATTCTTTGTGATTCAGCCTAGGAAGGATATATGTTTCTAAGAACATGTCCATTTTTTCTAGGTTATTGAATTTGGTGGCATATAGTCCTTCATAGTATTTTTGGATGATCCTTTGTATTTCTGTGGCATCCGTGGTAACTTCCCCTTTCATTTCTGATTTTGTTTATTTGTGTCTTTTCTCTTTTTTTCTTAGTGCGTCTAGCCAAGGGTTTGTCAATTTTATTAATCTTTTCAAAGAACCAGATTCTTGTTGCATTAATTTTTCCTATGGTCTTTTTGTTCTCTATTTCATTTAGTTCTGCTCTGATTTTTATTATGTCCTTCCTTCAGCTGACTTTGGGTTTCATTTGTTCTTTTTCTAGTTCTTTAAGGTATAACATGAGGTTATTTATCTGGGAATTTTCTTCTTTCTTGAGATAGGACTGTAGTGATATAAATTTCCCTCTTAAAACTGCTTTCGCTGAATCCCAAAAATTTTGGCAGGATGTATTTTCATTCTCATTTGTTTCTATGTATCTTTTGATCTCTTCTCTTATTTCTTCTTTGACCCAGTTATTTTTTTAAAGTATGTTGTTTAATCTCCATATGTTTGTGTTTTTTTCCTGTTTTCTTTTTGCCGTTGATATCCAATTTCAAAGCCTTGTAATCAGAGAATATGCTTGGTATGATTTCAATCTTTTTATATTTGCTGAGGCTAGTTTTATGTCCCACTATATGGTCTATCCTTGAGAATATTCCATCTCCACTAGAAAAGAATGCATTAATGTATATTTATTTATATTTCAGTTGGTTGATAGAATTTCAACATATAAAACACATAACAGGATTTTTCACTCTAAGTTACATCTGAGTGCTTCGTTATACCGGGAACTGAATATTCAGTTATTTACAATGAACTTGTGCTTGTGTTACATACATTGATAAGATGGGGACCTATACGATCACATGACATTGAATGCACATAAGATCAGAAATCCCCAGAATGACGTCGATGCAGGCATCTAGCTTTTTGTCCTTCCAATGACTATGGTCAAAGCTGAAACCAAAGTTAGGTTCTTTTAATCATATTTTTTTACCTACCTCGTATTACCTTAACCCCATTTTTGAATGGCACTGAATTCCTACATAAACTATATTTCCACTGGGTACTTATCAAAAATCTTTGTGCTATTTTGTCTCTTGTGACTCACACGGAGTGAAAACACAAAAAGAAGAGAGCAACATCTGTTTGCAACATCTGGTTATCTCAAGAACTATAGCTATTTCAGGAAGTCTTATAAGAAGTCTAAAGATGCATTGCTGTAATGCTTTTGCTTTTCTTACTATGCCTGAAAAGTCATCTATTTCTTTTAATTATGTAAACATTTAGCTAAGTCACCAGCTGAGACACCATTCTGAAAACTGAGGTAATGTAGCCTCTGAACTAGAGCCGCAGTGCACAGGACAAGGGCGAGGGGTGGGGACAGGCAGACGGCAGTGACACGTCTTACGTTTTTACCTAATGATCCACTCATAAATGTTACCTCTAGTCCTCACACCTCTAAGCTCCACTGGTCTCAAGGTTTCCGTACCCAAGTGACCCCAAAAGTTCTCCTTAATTGGAAACAGAGAATGCCATCTGACCATATTGTCATTTCCCTATTCAATTAGAGAAATGGCAACAAAAAGAAAAAAAGGAAAATATAGATATTCAGGAAGGGTGTATATAATATGTGTGAAACACAGGAAAACATTTTATGCATCTCCTTGTCCTATTCTACCCCAAAGTAGGAGTTAACAGAAACTACTGCTGTCCTATACAGACAGGTCTATGAGTGTCTCAGATGGCTGAGGAATGACAGACTGGGCCATCTCAAAGCACTCCACCCATAGAGATGGTGGCCAAAAGAAAGGGAGTAGTCGTGGAGGATGGGTCTTAAATACCAGTTGCAAAAATAAATATTACTGTTTCTGCCTGTACCTCTCTTCCCTCTTCACTGCTCCCATTGTTGTGTATGAGTTATGCTGGTTCTGGTGAGATTTAACATTGGTTCATCGGCTGCAGATCAGCAATATGGGCTCACAGTGCCTCCGGTAGAAATGGACATCACTGGGATAGCATGGACTTGGATGACAGTGAACTGGAGAACTCATTTCTAGGTGCAGCAGTGGGTGATGGCTTTGCGCTGCAACCCTGCCATCCTCAAGGAGGGGCAGAATGCTTCTGCATTTAGCCTGCTATTCCTGTCACCTTTGGATGATCAGGATAAAAAAGTCAGGTGTGTGTTTGCATGTAGCCAAGAGGTGCACTGTGACAAACACCCAGAAAACTGTCCCTTAGCTCACAGAAATTTCTACAGCGGCCATGTTCATGCTACCACCTATGCTCCCTGGCCAGGGGGCTGACCCATACTGCAGGATCAGATTTGAAATTTTCAAATAAAATCATGTTTCCAGTGAAACCAGTCTGGGACCAAAGGTAGGTAGAACTGAGCTACCTCAAGGCAGGGCTATAGCGAGCAGGTCCTTGAAACCCCACTGCTGAGGTCCCCAGAGTTTCCACAGTCCCTGTTCTTCCTGATGCCAGGTTGCCCCCCTTCTCCTTCCATCCCATGAACTTTCCGTGCATCCTTCCAACAAAGCCACATAGAACTGAAGCACCAGTTTCGGTAGCTTTCTGAAGAAACGTCACTGATGTGGACATAAAAATATGTTACTTTAGGAAGTTTGATCTGGTCGCAGGGGGCACAGTGGACTGGAATGGCGATGGAGTGGATTCAGAGAAACTAGTTAAGTATTATTCTGAGATAGATAACACGGACTTGGTCAAGTGTGCTGTTCAGATAACAGTGCTTTCAAGATTGAAAACTTTCTAAGGAACAAGTGTTGAATGGTGTGCCTGTGTGGTGTGTTCCAGGGCTGCATAACAAATGACCCCAAAACTTAGTGGATTAAGACAACAAACTTTGCCTTATATCTCACAATTTTGTGGGTCAGGAACTTGGTAAGGGCTTGGCTTAGCAATTCTTCTCTACGTGGAATCCACTGGGATTTCAGTTGGTGGCTCAGCTGGTCTAGAGGGTCCAAGATAGCTTCACTCACAGTCTAGCCCCTTAATGGGAAGGGCTGAGAGGCTAGGCTCAGCTGGGCTTCTTTCTCTCTCCAGGTGGTTTCAGGGCGCCTCTCCATGGTGTTTCCAGCAGGGTAACTGGACTTCTTAAATAACTGCCTGTGGCTCTCAGAGCAAATCTTCCAAGAGGTAAGCTTCTAGTCTGTTAAGACCTAGGCCTGGAAACTGGCAGAGTGTCACTTCTATCATAATCTCTTGGTCAAAGCATTGACAGAGCCCACTCAGATTCAAGGGAGAGGACATAGATCTCATCTCTTAATGGGAGAAATGTCAAAGAATCTGCAGCTGTGTTTAATCTGCCACATATGTGTGTGTGTGTGGAGACTCATACTGACTTTTGCTGCAGGAGGAATATCTAACCAGCATAGTCCTTAAAATTATTATTGCAACCAAATAGTAGATGAGAGGAAAAATTTTTTTATACAAGTAATCCAGCTAATAAACAGACAAGAGACAAGAGAATGACAATGTCACCACTTTGTAACTCCTAATGAATTAATACTTCCAGGTGGTCATCAGTGGCTGCTAGCATCACAAGAAGACGGACAACAAACTATCATGAATAAATATGTGAAAGGCTTTGAGGAAAAAAAAGACTCTCTGAAGCATATATTTTGAAATGCTAATAATAATTACTGATTAGTTTTACTATCTCCTTTACGTTTTTCTTTTCCTTTTTTTTTTTTATGGTTTTCAATTACAAAAATAATACATGTATGTTGTAGAAGTGAAATCTTAATAGATAAAGGTATATAAAAGCAAAGGTAATCATCTTCCCCTCCTCAGTTCCCTCTTGCTCATACAAAAAGAAACACAAGCATATCTACACAGACACAGGTTTCTTTGCTTGCTTTATCATTGTAAGGTACTTATTTCACTTCGACCTGCTAATTTTTCACATTATTGTAAGTTATAGACATGCCTCCATTCAATAGATATTTAACTTTCCATCTTTTAAAAAAATTTCTTTATGCAAAATACATATTTGCATATGTAATTTTACATATGTGGGATCATATTATGCATGCACACATGAGGGTATCTTTTTCTTTTTGATACAGTTTTTCTTTTTTTTCTTTCTAGCAGTCTCTCCGTTCCCTTGTTTTCCTCCTATATCTGATAACCCTCAATATCTGAGAGGGGTCTATTAGAAGAAATGACCCATGTTCTTCTCCTAATGCACCATATCTATACATAGAGTTTTGGGGATTTGGGTCCATTGCTCATAACACATAATACACAGTTCTTTGCATCTTACTTTTTTATCCAATATGCTGTGGAAATTCTTACAAATAAACTGGTTTAGCACTAATTCCTCCTTTTTAATGGCAAAATAATACTCTAGGGTATGGATGGGCCAAAATTTATTGAGCCTTTCTAGTATTTAAGATTAATGACTTTCCAGGTTTGCTTTTGTTTTTGTTTTTACTTACTCGTAAATATCCTTACACACCAGTCACTGGTACTTTTATTTTTATCGCATCGATTCCCAGGAGTAGGAATGGGGGGCGGGGCACAGAATATACACTTTAAATTTGAAGGAACCTGCCAGATTATCTTCTGAAACAATAACCATAATTTCTTTTCCACAGACACTATATGAGGAAGCCTCTCACCTCTCCCTACCTGCACGAGCTCATTAGACCAGGCCCGTCCACACTTCCAAATGTGGTTAGTTTGATGGGTGCAGAGTGATAGTTCACTTTTAATGTAATTTGTGTGTTTGCTCAAGTTTGTATTTTTTTAACCATTTGGAACTTTTCGTCTGTGAATTGCCCATTCATTAGGGATAAAACAGGAGATATCTTATGGGAGGGATGAACAATTATAGATGAATTCTACATACATCACCATGGCAACACATTTGAAACCTTGAGGAAATGGGAGATCACCCAGGAAAGTTTAAATGATCAAAATTTACCCACGAAGAAGTGGAACTATGAATAGACTAACACAGAAAAATTAGAAAGGTAAACTAATATCTACTTTTTAAAAGATACCAGAATCAAAGATTTTCACAGCTAAGTTCTACCTAACCTTTAATTAATAGGTAATTTCTATGATATTTAAATTATTGCAACATAGAAAAAGATGGAGAACTTCCCATTTAATTTTGTGAAGCCAGTCTATTTTAAAGATAGAATTCATCTATTTATCAATCTTACTTATAAATTCATAAGTAAAAGTCAAAACATTAGTGAATAAAATCCAGCAGTATGTTATCTAAACACAAAAAAGTGGTCCAAATTAGGAGTTCTAGTCTCTTCATGCATTAAATTAACAAATTAAAGAACAAACACCAAATGATTATATTAATATATACTGAAAAATTATTTCATAAAACAGCAGCAATTATTTCCAAAATAGGGGAAATTGTGGAACAATCTGTGAGGAAATCTGTTGCCAAATCCTCTAAAAATATCACTCCAAGTGGTAAAATATTAAAACTAAGCCAATTAAGTTCAGGAACCATATATAGGTGCCTGCCACCACCGTTATAACTTAGTATTATCTTAGAGGGTCTAACAAATACAGTGAATACAACAAGATGAAAATTGGTAAAATTTTATCTGTTCATATACATGGAAAACCCAAGAGAGAAATACTTCTGGAAAACACTGTCATGTGGGGTGGCCTGCGGGGCCTCTGGTCCAGCTCCCCACATAAGAACGCAGGATATGGCTAGGCCAAAAAGGAACACCCATGGAGCCATAGATAGGGGAGTCATACTACTATATTCTCTCTGGCGGCCCTGCGAGACACATGCAGTAGTAGCCACACGATCTGTAGTCCGCCATTCATTTTTCTGCCTGCCAACAAACCAACCAACCAATCAATGCAGCCCAGCAGTTACATCAGTAGCCAATTGGCTAACCAGTTACAGCTGATGGCCAACTAATCACAGTTGATGGTCATTCATTACCTGAGTCAGCACCTCCCCACGCAAGGCCGAGAGCCTGGAAACTGCTCTCTGGGACTCTGTCCCCACAACACAAAAATCAATAGCTTTTCCTTATACTAATGACAATGACACAGGAATCCAGAAGCTATAAAAGAAAAGGATAGGGAGATCCAAAATGGCAGAGTAGATAAACACTGTGCCTGCTTCTTTCCATGAACAAATTAAAATCACAACTAAATTATAGAACAATCAACCTGGAGAACCATCTGAAGTCTGGCTGAACCGGAGTTTTACAATTAAGGATATAAAGCAGCCACATTGTGACTGGAAGGAGGAGAGGAGACATGGAACGGGCTAACCACAAACCTTCGTGTGGCGGTTGAGAAGCAGGAGGAATATCTCAGCTGCAGAGTTTCCCCCAGAGGCGCGAGTGACCCCAGCCCCCCACACTGGTCTCCCAAGCCCCACCCCAGTCTCCCCAACCCAGAGTACTGCTGCCAGGTAGAAAAGCCCCCACAACATCTGACTGTGGAAGAGTGGGGATTAGGACGGACCATCCAGGTGGGATGGAAGGCAGCGGGAAACCCAGGCGGCCTCTTAAACAACCTGCGCACAGATTCTCTCACTCCCAGGCACTCACCTTGGGCTCCAGCAGAGGGACAGTAATTCAGGTGGTGTCGGAGACATGCAGGGGGCAGACTGAGCTGTGTTGCTTTGGGTTGAGGGCTGGAGGACAGTCACCATTTCCGTGTGAGGAGGTCCTTCTCCCGGGCAACGGGCAGGTGGGCGCCATCTTTCCTGTGTTGAGCCCGCCCCCACATGGCCAAATTTTACCCTGGGAAAGATGGAGGTGTTTGAATTACAGAGTGTTGCTCCCCAGAGACCATCACAGGTTTTCCTCTTCAACAAAGGCAGAAAAATGACCTCTGAGCTGCATGTTCCCCCAAATACAACACAAGCCAGAGGCCCAGGCCTTAGCTTTCAAGAAAAGAGTTTGTGGAAAGCTATTAGGAGAGTAGATCCTAAGAGTTCTCATCACAAGGAGAAATTATTTTTTCTTTTCTTTTTATTGTACCTATAGCAGATGATGGATGTTAGCTGAACCTGCTGTGGCAATCATTCCACCATATCTATAAATCAAACCATCGTGCTGTACACCTTAAACTGATATAGTGACACATATCTATTATTTCTGAATAAAAAATAGAAACAGGAAAAAAAAGAAAAAGATAGACATATTTGACTATGTAAGTTTTTCAAATTTTTATAGCGCAAAATAGACCAAAACAAACCTAATATCACAAGTCGAAAGTCACACCTTGATGAGATAAGGAAGTAGACTCAATACCGCAGATGGCAGGTTTCCCTTCAAAATGGCTGCTTCTAACAAAGCAAACTGTGCTAGATTAACAGTCAGATTACAATGCTGCTTTCAGCACACTTTGAAAAATAATAATAGAAAGGGGAAAGCAAGTGTACCTCCTTTCAAATCCCACCACCCAAAAGAACATGTCCTCAAAGTCTGGTCTTATACCTTGTACCAGGCTGCCTTCGTGGGGAGGAAAGAGAAACTCCGACCCTCTTAGGCTCTGGAGTAGGGATTCTAACTCTGGCTTGATAGTAACCCCTGTAAATTCTAGTTCATCTGTGTGGGGCCCTGAAACCCTACCAACCTGCAGAGGATGCTGTCCCCTTGCCCTGGATGTCCTTAGCCTTCTTTATACTCCCGATCTGCAGTGAGCGTGGCCCTAAAGGACCCATCAGCTGGATTTGGGATGCCGATTTAGGTGGTGTCTGTCCTTTTGCCATCTGGCCCCACCTACTGGACTGAGCTATTTGAATGGTATCAGGAACCTGGGTCAAGACACCTCAATGGACCCTGTGTAGGATGCACCATGTGACATCTATTCTTTCAGGTGCATTTCGGCAGCCCAGCCACTTCCCCTGCCCCTCGTCCAGGCCAGTCCCCACTGTCTCCCATTACTCGCTGATCTACATGTTTTACTTATGACGACTTGGACATTGTCCGGTGACCTGGGGTGAAGTGACCGGCAATAAAATGATGCGTCCACCAGGTTCTGAGCTGCTTCGTGGCCCCAGCCTGCATGTGGGGCCTCCAAGAACTGTAAATTCCCCCTTTCTCCTGGAGGGGATGTGGCCTCCTACAGAAAGCACAGCAACCCAAGAGCGACAGCTGAGGCCATGTGTGGAAACAACAGAGAAGGGGCTGGAAGGCGTGGATGGGGGATGCATCAACATTTTCTGCCCCAGAGAGAAGGTCACTATGACAAGGCAAGGTGAAGAGTCTGTCAGGAAAACTGACAAAGCAACTGTGACACATCCCAGGAGTGAGTGGGCTTGGGGGTGAGCAGCGGACAGGGAAATGCAGACTTTCAAAAAGCAGAGGGAGAGATGAGTCATGTAGATAATTCAAAACCTGCAAGAAGGAAAGTACTCTAAGGGCTCAAAGTCAAAGCTTGTTAGTTTCAGTCCTTGTGTAGAAGCAAGGCAAAAAGGCAAAAGCACAGGTGAGGAGAGGGGATTTCAACACAGAAATTGAAACTGGCAGCCTGGGGCTGAGAGGGCCAAAGACATTTTCTTCTCTCTAATTACCCATGATCCTGGCTCCAATCCATGAAACTGAGGGATCAGGTGGGTTTTTGTGATTTTCTGATAGCTCCCATAGTGCCCACCAAACATTAGAAAGCAGTGTCCACGGATGCTGTATTGAGCAAAGCATTATGGGACGTACCAGAGAAAGGTAAAAAGCAGTCTTCACATGAAACAACAACGCTCACTGGTTTGACGTAGGGCCTCACTAGTCAATATGAGATCCATGGACCAGCAACATCCACATCATCCTGTGGTTGTTTATCGGAAACGCAGACTATCGAGCCCCACACCAGACCTACTGAATCAGACTCTGCACTTTTAGCAAGATCCCCAGATAACATGCATGCACGTTAAAGTTGGAGAAACACTGATGCACGCAATATGGCAGAATGGTGAGACTGCCTGGAGTTGGGCGGCTTCCGAAATCTTCACAGACAAGCTGGGTCTTGGACAAACCTTCAATATGGATGTCAATTTCTCCTATGGATTTAGGAGACGTGCTGGGAAGGAAGAACTGGTGGAAGCCCTCACAGCTCATTTGAAATGCGTCACACATAGGAACTCCGAAGGACACAGCCATCCTGTCTGCCCTCTCCCCATCAGACTTGTCTGAGGTGACTTAACCCAGAACAAGGCTCTGGTTACCCGCCATGAAGCTGTAATGGAGAGGCTTCTTCACCACAGAGAAAAAGAGCAGGATGTCAAGCCCCCAAGCATGCGCAGTCGTAAGAATCACCTGGGACTTGTTAAAACACAGGTTCCCAAGATCTGATTCAGAGAGGCTTGGGGTGGAGCCTGGATATCGGAATTTTCACCAAGCACTCCAGGAGTTTCATACCTTCAGGCAACACTGTTTTAGATCTTCAGTTCCTTGGAAGAGACTGGTCATTGAACTTCCCACTTCTTTCCTACCCCACCCACCCGCCTCCCTCATGCTCCAAAGATTGAAGAAGAATCATATCACAAGCCCAGAAAGACAATGAGTTAGTGAGTGGAGGTGACTTGAGAGGCAGCCTTTTGGTTCTATAGAAGATATAAAACTGACCCACTCAAAGAAACTGGCCTGGGCTGCTACCGTCAAGTCTTCAGACTGCCATTCCTCTGGCCGCACCCCAGAAGTGAGCCCAGAGTTTCTGCAAGAGGTCCCAGGCGTGATCTTGCCACACCAAGCCTTTCTCTCCCTTATTCTCGTGACCTTCCTATTAGGGAAAATATGTGTTTAGTTACAAGTGACACACTTCCTCTCCATTAAGGTGTCCAGGACTGTTAACTTATCTTTTAAGAAACCCTATAAAAGGAAAATTTCAACTCACGTAATCTGGAAAGGAAGTAGTTTATACAGTAAGAGTGGCCCTAAGCCCCTAGCAAGGGACTGTTCTCTGGGTCCAGAAAGGGGAGATTAATCAATGCACACTCCCTGCAGGCCCAGAGTGAGGCAGAAGACACCCTCCACTCCCCACCGCCCCCACGCAGAACAGCTCTTCCTGAATTATGTTTCACCATCTCATCACCGACCTACATTGAGGACTGTTTCATTTTAAAATGACTCTTCGAAGCGCACTGCTGTATCCACTCCACGGATCTTATTAAGGACGTTGATTGCATGACCCCAGTAGTTGCCCGGGTGTGCTTACTGGTTAACAGCTGCCACAGAGAAACAGAAACAAGAGAAAGAAGAAGTTGGGGGATGCTCTGCTGTGCTCCAGAAGCTGTAGAAGCTAGTTTGTTTACTGTGAGATTTATGGAGACTTTACATCGATGTGGGGCTCTCCAAGAAGAAGACCTGACAGACGGGGCTTTCCAAACCTCTTTAACCACTTTTTTTCAAGACGGTCTTGTGTAAAATACTTCCGAACAGGCGCCACCACTTCTATGTCTTCTCAAAGAAGGCCCGTGGAAGACGTTTCTCTCCTTGAATCCAGTACCAAGAATGGCCATGTGTGACTGGGGAACTACCTTGCCTCACTTTGTGAGTCTTGAGAATCCAGAACTTGATGTGTTTTGCTCTTTCTATGAGTTGATGGGCTGACAACCAAGCTGTTGGAGGGGCTCCGGCAAGTGTGCTGAACTGTGCAGCACCCCCTCTGGGGCCTGACTCACTGGTGTCCACTTGTTTTCCTCCATGTCCTCACCAATTTATTTAAATTGTTTCTTCTTGGTGTATATCTACTTGTAAGTTACATTAAATCTTTTCCCAAGCAAAAGCTCAGAGAGGCTAAGTGACTTGCCTAATATCACGCAGGTTCTCAGTGAGGAATCTGATATTCAGACTCGGTTCTGCCCATCTTTGAGGCCTATGCTCTCCCATGCCACCTCTCTAGTCCTGTGTGGGGCCCATAAAAGACCTGGGTGTGTGGGTGACACAGGGGGATGGTAAAAAATGACCATTATTGAACAACAATGATTTGATTTAAGCTTTCCCTCTTCCTATGCTTGTTTCTGCTGCCTAGACTCTTCCACACCCCCCATTTAGGACCCCTTCCCTATATCCTAAAACTCTTCATCAACTCCCTGAGTCCAAGGTTCACAGCCCCAGCCCATGCATGTCTAGACACCCACGTATTCCAGAACAATGCACTGAGCAGTCAGCACAGATACCGGCCATAATAACAGGGGTGACCATTCCAGAGTCTTCCAGCTTAGTCTCCCCTACCTGCACACAACAGAAACCCAGCCACAGGACTGGCTTGACTAATTATGGCTTTGTTTTACCCACACCAACACCCCAGATGCTGCATCCAGCTCTCTGCTCTGCCATCCTGAAGTGCAGCTTTTTTTCCCCCTGGTTGCCACATGGGCTCCAGATGGCTGGTCCACTGCCAGCTTCTTATACGCATTCTAAGTAGGAAAAAAAGAAGAAGAAGAAATTAACTAAGAGGAGAAGAAAGGGGCAGCAACAACATGAGGAAAGTAAAATTTCCCAGGAATCCCCAGCAGACTTCCACTTCAGTCTCGTTGGCCAGAATGGTGCCGCACAGCCACTTCCAGCTGCAAGGGCGGCTGACCTGAACAGAATCGCTGTTAGTAAGGAAGGAGGTTAGATGTGTGTGGGCAGTCAGCTGGTAAGATCTGCCAGGCAGGACCACCTCAAATGCCTGAGTTTATTACGAGGTGCAGAAAGCAGGCTGCAGGGATTGGAAGGGGGGCACCAGGGCTGAGAGAAAGGGCAGAGTCATCTAAGGGGGCACAGTGGTCACTGTGCTGTACCCTAGGGTCCCCTTCAGAGATAAAGGGTCCATTCCCCCTGGTGCAGGAAGTGCTGCCCACGCAGCCTCAACTGTCAACCTTTTGGGGGAATCCCTTTGGCTGAAAAGAGTTGCCTTGCCCAAAGTCACACCCTCTTTCCAGGATAGCCCTCATCCATCGCCTCATCCCTTCATAATTCTGCCTCCCCAGCTGCAGAGCTCCCCATAGAGTCAACTGAGGCCATTGTTGAGCGTGCATAGCTACCCAGCTCCTCCCTCTTCCTGGTCCTATTACCTGTCCTTCCCTCTCACCAGTGTTCTTCCGAAGCACTCCCAACAAACACCCCGCAGGCTCATTTCTGAGGGGCTCAGCCTGCACCGAGGAACAAGCCACTTGTTTCTTTTTTCTGGTTGCACCTAGTGGGCATCTGCTGAGTGCCTGTGTACGAGCCCTGAGCCCACGCTGGGTGGAGGGACAGGTGAGCACAAACATGGACAGGCATCAGTTCCCACCATCAAGGAGCTCGCGGGCTTGTGCAATGGAGCTGAGAAAACGAATGGCTAAGATACAAGACAAAGCCCAGTAAGACAAATATAAAGCACAACAGATGCTCTAAGGGGGAAGATGTCGTCGACCGTTTGGACTGGGACTAGGGAGAGAATAGGCAATCTGGAGCAGCTGCACGGGAGAGGAAGTCTTTGAACTGGCCTCTGAGGATGACCGGGCAGAGCCCATGGCAGAGAAGCACTGCAGACAGGGCCAGCGTAAGCAAAGGCACAGAGGGCTGGCATGTGGGCCGTGTCCAGAGGGTGGCAACAGATCAGTTTGGCCACAGTGGGAAGTGAAATTAAAGTACTGGTTAAGAACACGTGCTTCCAAGTCAGACCGCCTGGGCTCGACAGCCAGCTCTGCCCCCCTCTGAGAAAGGGACATCATGCGTGTTCCTTACCTATTACAGCCACGGCTTTCTCCTCTGTAAAATTTAATTACACATCCCCCTTTTCCAGTGAGTTGTGGTGGGGGCTGAGGAATTAAAATAGGTAGGTCACTACATAGACGCCTGGAAGAACATGAGGCTGAACTGATACTCTAGCTATTATTACACAAGCAGAAATATTGAGGAAGCTGGGGTGTAAGCCAGTGGTTCTCAAAGTTAAGTTCCCAGCAGCATCCTATTAACTGGAAACTTATTAGAAATGCAGATTCTCAGGCCACCACCCCAGACCTGCTGAGTCAGAAGTTCTGGGTGGCACCCAGCAATATATTTTAACAAGTCCTCCAGGGGAAGCTGAGGGCCATTAAAACTTGAAAAACTCTGGTTGAAGCCAACAGAGGAATTTATTTTAAGGATACAGGGCCTCTCCAGGGGACCTGACGACAGAGGGGCAGCAGGGCCTCAAAAATGTACAGCCAACAGAGATGGGAGCTGAGGGAAATAGGGGTCTCCACTCTGCTTCACCCACCTCTACTTCTCTCTTACCCTTCGCCTCTCTCTTCCTGGAGCTGCAAATGAGCTCTCTTTGTTTCTACTTCCATTAGCTGAGGGTTTCTGCTTTAGAGAGCTGCCAGACCCCACAGGCTGAAATCTCTTAGTCTCTACTCCAGGTTCCTCTGAAAGTGGTCCATTGGCCCAGCTGGACTCAGGTGACTTCACCAGGACGGACTGTGGTTTAGAGGCTGAGGCCCTTTGTCTGAGCATAGGAGCCCTTCCCCTACTCCAAGGGGATGGAAGTAAGGTGATGATTCAATGGAGTCTCCTAATCTTGGAATGCCAGGCAGGGGGATGGGAAGGAGGTCAGGGTGAGGATGAAATTCAGGAGTCACAGGCTTTGAGCCCAGGCCCACAGAGCCACGGTTCTCAAAGCAAGATCCCCAGACCAGCAGCATCCGCAACAGGTTGTTAGAAAAGCCATTTTGGGCCCCACCCACTCAGACCTACAGAGCCAAAAACTCTCTGGGTGGGCTTGTCACTCTGTGCGTTAGCAAGGACAAGTTGGCAAGCCACTCTCAGCAAAGGCTCCAAAACAGCAAAAACCCCATTTGATGAGAGAGACAAACCATTTCCGTAACCTGGTCCATCTTTCACTCCACTTCCTTAGAGTCATAATGAAATAAGCAGAAGAGACATTAGAAGAAAAAACATCCAGGGTGGTGTCTCCCCTCCACTTTTCTTTCTTTAATGTAGTACACATAGCAAGAGACAACTTCCCAATTCCACGGACTGTTACAGCAGGAAGACAGCCCAATCCTCCCTCTTCACTTTCAGGGAAACTGAGGCCCTGAGGGGTCACAAGCCATGACCAGTGTCTCACATTTGTTGGCAGAGTCAGGACTGAAACTGAGGCTTGCTATCTTCAAGCTATCATGCCAAAAAATGGATCTTTTCTAGGTCAAAGAGAAAAGTAACTGAGAAAGTAGAGTAAACTGAAAAGCCACATGAGAGCTGTGTGAATACTTTAGACCAACTCAGAACCAGCCCGCAGAATTAGATAGCGTAAGGGTTGCCATCTACAGTGTCTTTTTGTGGAATCCCCAACCCAAATGATCAAACCTGACATCCATGGTCAAGCCTCAAATTCCACCATTATAATCATTAAGAGCATTTCATGCACGACAAACCAGGCAAGCCTACACCCATTGCTACTTTACAATTAGACTATTCATCAGGCTTTAATAAGAAAAGGAAGGAGGAGGAAAAGAGGAAAAAGAGAAGGTGGAGACATTTTTTAGAACCGCAGCAAAAGAAAACCACAGCTCCTAAGTTCTTATATTTCAATGGCTCTGTGAAGTATTCAACAAGGAAAAATAGCTAACACATTGCACAGAGGGTTGTGAAAATGATCTATGTTGGAGTTTGAACTTTGTGAAACTACAAAAAGAAAGATAATCTTGGTACTGTGTCAGCCTTCATAAAAGGAAGTGGTGAGTCCAGCCTGAATTGGGGTGGATCAATGTGGCCTGTGGGATGCAGAAAGAGGTGAACAGCCAACAAAAAAAAAAGTTAATGAGGATACAAAAGAGGAACCAGACGAAACCAAAACGAAGGAGCCTTTGGTTGTTCTTAGTTCTGGGCTTTACCGAGATGTGGATTGGAGGTGGGGGTCGGGCAAGGACAGTTGTCCAGGTTGTGTCCTAAACAAGGGCGCTGCTGCGGCCAATGGGGCGGCGACGACGGAAATCCACCTGGTGCTCTGCTCACACAGCCAGGCTCAGACTAGGCCAGGTGGTGTGTGTTCTTAACCTCACAAGATCAAGTGACAGAATCACACACCTGGGTTGCCTTTTGCTAGTTGTCACTGGATGTACGTACGTTCAAAATAAGTGCTTGGCAACACATACATGTCAAAGAATGACTCGGGTTCTTTTCAAATACTTCTTTTGTTTTCTCTGTGGGGTCCCACACTCAGTCAGATCCAACCAGCCGTTTAGAGTCATGCTCTTGGCGCCTGAACAGAGCAAAGTGAGAACAACGTAAGTGAACAGACCCCTCTTAAGAAGAGGCACCAACTCCAGTGCCGTCCCTTTTGCTGCTGGAGCCAGAGTGAGAACTCCCCTTGTTATTATATTTTCAAGTTTCATCTTGTTTGTTTCTGCAACTACTTTTCTCAAGATCTTAGGGATTTTGATGATACTATATTGGGGGATTTGCTTTCTTATTCCATTCTATGGCAACTCCATGCTTAATGTGACTAGAAATTGCCAGACTTCTTCACTTTTAGCAGTCCTTCCCAAACATCAGCTCTTTCAATGGTCATCCTTATACAAACAGAAAGAGTAGTGGCCTCCTCACTTCCACAAGGAACAGGAAAGAACAGCTGCTCGGCTGATGAGAAACTGGTTTCCAGCAAGTGCAAGCTAAAGGGAGTTGACTTGTTTGCTGTTGGGAAATTTCTAACCCATGCCACTAGACAGTGTGTGGGAGTGAGGTCGCTGCTGTGTGTGTTTAGCACCAGTCATGTAGCCCCGGGTTACATCCAGGATCTGACCACTCATCCCCACCTCCCTGCTACCGTCCCTGCCAAGCCACCATCATGGGTGGGACTTTTGCCTACCTCGTTTGCCTGCTTGTATCTGCCTCCACAGGCTGTGCTCAGTGCAGCTGCCAGAGTGGTCCCGTTAAGACAGCAGTCCCTTCACTACCCAGAGCCCTCCACTAGCTCCGCAGTGAGTGCCCAGTAAAGAGCAAAGCCCTGCCCAAGGCCTTCCAGACCCCACAGGACATGGCACCCAACTTTCTCTCTGCCGTGGGTCCCACCACAATCCCCCTCACTCCCTCTGCTCCAGCTTCTCTGGCCACCTTGCCGTTCCTTTGTGCACACATGTTGAAACGTCTCCAGCCCAGATGTATATCTAGAAATGGAACAGCTGAATCAGAGCATCTATATATTTTCTAGATATTGTCAAATTGCTCTACAAATTGGTTTGCCAATTTACACTACGAACATCATGAGAGAAGGCTGGTTTTTTCACCTTTGCAACGCTTGGTATTGCCAGGCCTTTTAATCTTTACTAACCAGATGGGTGGGAAATATTAGCCCCATACTGTTCCCATTTATATTTTCTTGAATATGATGGAAATTTAGCATATGTTCATGTTTATTGGCCAGTTGTATTTCTTAAACTGGAAATCTGCTGGGGAAGAGAAGAGATTTTAATAATTCAATTTCTTTAAAAGTTTATTCAGTTTTGCTATTTTGGCAATGTATAATTTTCTAGAAAATTATCCAAATTTCCAAATGTCTGGTTATCCTCTGTTCTGTTTAGTTACATCTTTTGCAGTTGTTGCTAATTTGCTTATTTGTGCCTTTCTCTTTTTTTCTTCATCCATCTGGCTAGAAGTGGGATAATTAAGACTGTGCATAGCCTCAGGTCAGGTTTTGCCTCCGAATGAGTTATGAACAAAAGTTTCAGTTCTCAGAATCTTTTGGATTTCAAAATTGGGGACTATAGATTATGGATCCATGCTTTCATTTTCATTCAGGTCTAATTGCTTTGTAATTTTTATTCTGCTTTCATTCTTAGCTCATGAGGCATTTAGGAATCTATTTTTTGGTTTCAAAAACATGTTTTTTGTGTTTCATAATTTATATAAAGATCATTTTTAATTTGATAAATTACAGTCAGAGAATGTGGTCTGTGTGATACCATTTATTTCGTATTTGAAAGAAATACGAACTTCAACACAGTCAGCTTTTATCCAAGTTCCCTATATAGTCTTGGTTTCAGAACTCAGTTGATGAGCCTTGAATAGGCTTGGATATGTTGTAACATATTGATTTCTTCAGCCTTCAGGACAGCGGGCAGGGCCTTATTACTAGGAAGCTCCCCTAGTAGCCCCTCCGGGCAGTGACTACGTGACCTATACGCAGCCCTTCTGGGTATGCCGGTGTGCTGAGCCCAGCCAAGCAGACGTCAGACGTCTCTCGGTGGACACCCACATCACGAGCCAGCTGAAGAGCTCGCAGCTGCCCATCAAGGACACAGGGTCTGTGGAATTATGGGAAGAATTCATTCATGTTTCAGGAGCCCACAGGATGGAGTACCACCAAGGCCTCTCGTTGAGGCTGAGGGCCCAGGAGCCCCCTGGCAGCAACAGTTCCAGGAAGCAGCACCAGCTCTCTGCTTTACATAGTTTGGTCATTTCTGTCCATTTGTGGCTGATGTGCCCTTTTAGTGGCATGCAAACCAGCTGCAAGAGAGACTGTTCTAAGAATGTATGTGTGATCTGTAGAGCTGCATCTTTTTTTAAACTCAGTATAAAACTTTTGGTTGCCTTTGACATTCGTTTGTATTTCAATATTACATGAAATTTCAACATTACATTTGTGAATGAAAAAGAAAGAAAAACTATTTGATTCTTCAAATATAATTTCAACTGTTAAAAAATTTTGTATGGCTGTAAACATTTGGCTTTAATTTTTATCACCTACTTATGTGATTAGTTTCTCATTGATGGTAATGATCAAGACCTTGAAATTATTGACATTAAAAATCTTGATCTGGAATGTTTCCAGCAATTTCAAGTATTAAACATAATAAAGTTTATATCTGTGGGTGCAACCTCATTTCTCATTTAAAAATGGGAAAATAGGGAATACAAACCTTTTCTCCTGCTAGATTCCTAATACTGGGCTTTCCCCTTTGCACAATGTGATTAGTGGTCCGGCAACTTGAAGCCTGTAAATAAGAGACAAAGTAGAATCCATCAGACAAGAGGTCTGAAATTTTGAAAGGCACATTGAAACTGAAAATCCTGACAGTCCTGGTATAAAAGAGTTCCCTTTAACAGTAAAACTTTTTTTTATTAAGTAGAGGTTAATCTTTAGTGGCCTGTGGAGTTTTGGCAATGTGACTTAAGATCAAATGGTTTAGTCCACGTTTCTTACCAAATAGAATTAAATTGGGGACGGGAGGAATGCTTACCAATGGGGTTCGAAAGATGGGCAAAGACAAGGTGAGCTTTCACACCAAGTCTGTTTTTCTTTCACCAACCCACAGAGAAATCCTATGGATGACTTTTGACCTTCAGTGGGATTTAGTAGAAAGAATGGCAGGCAGAAGACCTGGGATTCATTCCCAACAGTTACATCTACCTAACCTTGGTCAAGGCACTGTCTCTAAGTCTGTTTTTTCATCAACCAAATAAATATACTACATGCAACTTTGCTGGGCTCACAGAATTGTTGAGAGGGCCAAATGAGATAATGCATGTAAAATAGATTTAAAATTTATAAAGCATTATATAATGAGTTTTAACAGGCATTCCTATGTACCAGAAATGGTCAGACACTGTTAATGAAAAGATAGAGCCTTTTGCATTTGTAGTCTAGAAAATAAATATATAGACATATATCAGCCCAAGGCAGCAAATGCAAAAAAACCCAGGAAAATATTTTATTTGTAAAATTTATAAAAAGTCAGTATTTCATGTTTTATAATGTGAATTTTACATTTATTATTATAACAATAATATTAACAAAGTGAAATTCTTTCTTAATAAATTATTCCTTTAATATTATGTAATTTTTCTCTTTCCTGAATTAAGAGTTTTGCTTAAATTCTATTTTGATATTATACCTCAACATTCTTTCAATTAATTTTTTTTCCAGAATACCTCTTTCCATCTCTTTACCTTCAATCTACGTGGTTTTCTTATCAGAGTTCTTACATAAGCAACGGGTGATAATTTGTCTTTGTTAAAACAATGGTAATCCATTTACTTTTTACCTTTTTTTGCCTGATTGTTGATATAATCAGACTTACTTCAGCCATCTTGTTTTGTTTTCTGTTTACCAACTTTTTCCCTTTATTCCTTTCTTAAATCTCTTTCCCATTCTTTAGTTTTTACTGCCCTCTGCTATTTTGGAAGCTATAGATTGTAGTCAATTCTCTTTGCAATTTCTCTTTTTTTTTTTTTTTAACATACATACTTAATGACAGATTTTTCTAACAGATTCTGAAGTTATTCACTATTTCTATTTTCCCATAAGTACAACATGGATTTTTGCACACTTTGTCCATTGAATATCACCTCCCTACCATCTAGTCATTACTGCCTTTTGGTTTGTTTTTGTTTTTACTATTTAAACAGGAACAACAACAAAATTTTTCTTCCATCAGCAGCTAAATTTACAAATATATTTTACCAGGTTTTTTTTCTTACAACTGTTTTTTGTATCCCTTGATTTCCTTCTAGGTTTACTTTTCTTCTTGTTGAGGCACATTTCTTTTTTAATTTATTGGGGTGACAATTAGTAAAATTACATTGATTTCAGGTGTACAATTCTGTATTACATCATCTATAAATCCCATTGTGTGTTCACCACCCAGAGTCAGTTCTCCTTCCATCACCATATATTTGATCCCCCTTACCCTCATCTGATATGTGGTATATAAATTAAAAACAACAAAAGAACAAGACAAACAAATGAGAAACAGAAACTCATAGACACAGACAATAGTTTAGTGGTTACCAGAGGGTGAGGGGGGTGGAGGCACATTTTTTTAATCGTTCTAAGTGTCAATAGACAGTAAAATTCTCTAATCCTTGTAGATCTTAACTTCTCACTCTTGAATGATAAATTAACAGGGTATAAACCCTGTAAGATTGACAGTCTCTTTCCTTAAACACTTTGATGATATTACTCCTTTGTCATCTGGCATAAAACCAAACTTTTCTAACTGACATCTTTGAAGAGTTTGTATCGCTGATGTGCTACAGTTTCACAATATGTTAAGGTACATCTTGGCTCCATTCAAGATATGCCTGGACATATGCCTCATTCCCTCTCCCATCTGGCAACTATCAAAATGTTTTCTGTATCTATGAGTTTGTTTCTGTTTTGTTTGTTTATTTTTGTTCTAAAAAATAAATAGATTCTACATATAAATGAAATCATATTGCATCTGTTTTTCTCTGTCTGACATACTTCACTCAGCACAATACCCTCCAGGTCCATCCATGCCACTGCAGATGGCAAGACCCCATTCCCTTCCATGGCTGAGCAATATTTCATTGTGTATATGTACCACCTACTCTTATCCACTCATCCATCAACTAACACCCAGGCTGCCTCCACATCTTGGCCATTATAAACAATGCTGCAATGAACATATGGATGCACACGTCCTCTCGAAACAGTGTTTTGGGTTTCTTCAGGTAAATTCCCAGAACTGGGATTACTGGGTCTTTCTTTGTCTCTTGTTACAGACTTTTTTACCATCCCTTTACTTTCAGTCTGTGAGTGTCCTTTGATCTGAAGTCAGCCTCCTGCAGGCAGTACATATATGGGTCTTGTTTTCTTATCGATTCAGCCACCCTATCTTTTGACTAACCGTGACTACAGTGGAGGAGCTGTGGAGAAGGGCTGACCCTCTGGAGCAGGATGCACTTTAGCACGGCACTGGTGCCTGCCCAGTGCACCCTTTGTGTAACGTTCAGGCTGGGTCTGAAGCTGACCACTAGGCATGCCAGCCTCGAGGCCTCCTGGGTGGGGATCCACCGCAGGCCAAGTTCAGCAGCAGCCAGTACCCTGCCCGGAGCCACCTGGCATTAGCCACAAAGCAATCTGCAGGTGGCTGCCACTTGCTCTGGGCTTAGAGGTGCCTCAGGGGCCAAGCTGTGAACCAAGGGCAGCTTTCACTACTGCTGGGCTTATGGCTGCTCAGGCAGAGGTATAGGACATGCTGAAGCCAGATGCTGCTTGTTTGGGTTTTGTGAAACTTTGAGATATTTTAGGGCAGTCTGTAGCATGAGCCAAGATGAGCCATTTATACGAAAAGCCACTGGAAGCAGCTTGCGTGGCTCCAGAAGTTGGGTAGGGTGGAGTCTCAGGGTATCAGGGTCAATGGACACTATTAGCAAGGTTAATGGACTGAGATATGGTGGCCACCTGTGTCTACACACTGGGAGGTTGGAGGGCTCAACAAATAAACAATGGCTTCCACTAGCTCCTCTGTCTGGGAGAATGCTGGACCTCCAGCCCTCATCCTGAGGCCAGTCAACTCCGTTCCTCCCTGCACGTCCTTGGTGCCCCTTGAGCCACCACCCCAGTAGCGGAACTCAGAGTGAGTCCAACAGCAAGTAAGTCTGTGTGTGGGCCCTTTAAGAGGAGCACATGGAACTTCAGCCACTCTCTGTCTCATTCAGCCACTATCTGTGCTGGTTTCCACAGCTAGAAGTTATGGGCACTTCTCTCCCAGGCGCTGGAACCCTGGGCTGGGGAGTTGGGTGTGGTGTGCGACCCCTCACTTTTCCAAGGGTGCCTTCCACAGCTGAGATATCCCTCCCAATTTGTAATGGTCACACGTGGGTGTGGGAGCAGCCCGTACCACATCTCTGCCCCTCCTACCAGTCTCTAGGTGGCTTCTTCTGTATGTCCTTAGTTGTAGGGCTTCAGTTCAGCTAGACTTCAGGTGACTCTCAATGATGATTCTGTAGTTTAGCTGCAATTTGGATAAAGTGGTGAGAGGAGGTAAGCAGAGCGTTTACCTTCTCCGCCATCTTGACTGGGTCATTGACTGCCTTGTAAAGCAGCTGAGAGATGGAGTTAGTAGGAAAGTAGGAAAAGAGAAAGACTCTCTTACTTCTGATCTTTCTTAGACAAGTTTCACTAGGATTTATAACTAAAAGGACCTAATTGCTCAAGGTTTAGGAGAGGATTTTCATTATTTAAATTTTTGAGCAGACAGTTTTTATGTATATAAAAGTAAGACTTTACATTAAGGTCCATTATATTTTATCCCATTTGTTTTGGTCTATTATTCCAGGCTGTTACAAGTTTTTGAATTCTAGTCTTGTCTTTTAATTCATCAGCTATCACTCCATTGCTCTTCTAATAAAGTACACTTCTTTCCTTTCACATCCCCAATCACATATTGCAATTGCCTATTTATTTGTGTGTTTTTGAAATTAAAATTGTTTTTTCGTTTTATTTTTTTTTAATTTTCAGATGGTGGTAGATTCACATGCAGTTAGTTATAAGAAAGAATACAGAAAAATATTAAGTACCCTTTACCCAGTTTCCTTCATGACAACATCTTGGGAAAATGGAACAGAATCTCACAACCAGAACACTGAGATTGATACGGTCAAAATACAGAACAATACCATGTTCACAAGAATCTCTCCACTTGCCTTTTAGAGCTACACCCACCTTCCTCTTCATCCCCATTGCATTCCTGATCACCATCCATGACAACTACAAATCTGTTCTCTGTTTCTATAATTTTGTCATTTCAAGAATGTTATATAAATGGAGTCATACAGTTGCAACCTTTTGAAATGGCTCAGCATAATTTCCCTGAGTTCCATCCATTTTATGGTATCAATCGTTTGTTCCTATTTATTGCTAAGTTTATTCTACAGTATGGACGTGCCACAGCGTATTTAATGAGTCACTGAAGGCCATCTGAGTGGTTTCCAGTTTTTGGCTATCATGAATAAAGCTACTATGAATATCTGTGTACACATTTT